>NC_141687.1:934504377-936904377 GCF_964263255.1 Lissotriton vulgaris
AGGGGCAGGGGGTGAGGGAGGCATGCGAACAAATGCAAGGCTCTTTGCGGTTTGAATGGTGGTGCTGTCTGAGGGGCAAGAGGTCTTGTGCCGCACCAGGGCACAAGTTACATGAGGCAAAAGTGACAATTGTGAGCAAACAAAAATACAAGAGGTAACAAACGGTACATTACAGGAGGAAAAGTGACATGTGTGCAAGTTACAGAAAGCGGAAAAAGTACAAGTAGAGGAATAATTCTGCAATAAAAGGCAGACACTCAAACACAAGAACAAACGTTACGTAGGCAATGGTCGCATGGCAGGGGAGGAGGCGCAAGAGGGATGGGCTCAAGGGGAGGCCTTTAAAGGGGAATTTTCAAGGACCGCGGGAGGCTCAATGGAGGCAAAGGGATGGGGGGTCATGGGTTGGGAGCACGAGGTTTGTGCAAGAAAGGAAGGAGGGTCGGAGTCTCAGGGCGAAGGGACGCGCAATTTTATTCATGTTAATTGATGCATTTTTATATAGGGCAGACTTTACCCGAGGGTGTCAGAGCACGTCACGAATAGGAACAATAGTGTGACTCGTGGCATTGTTTGATGAGGCCTTCTGTGCATGAGTGCGCCAGTAAAGACAACCAGAAGGAAAGCTAGGATAAAGGAGAGCATTGGAGCAATACGTACACAGGCCTCTAGCACCAAATACAAAGCGCTAGTTGAAGACCGTCCTGGAGACGAAGTGGATTGAAAATAGGAGCAAACGAGCAGCTGCAAACAGATCGCTGCAGGAGCAAGTGGGAGGAAGGAGTGGGAGAGGGGAGTGATATAGATCAAAGTGCTCTCCTGTTAGTGGGCGCAGTCTGCCAAACGGCGAGCACGCACTCGTCGAACATGCACTGTGTCTGATCAGCTTTTTCGGAGCATTTCTGAAGTGCCTACATGAGCTCACGCTTCGCGCTAGCGCATGCGCTAGCGGAGACGAGACCTAAAAATAATAGTGGGCCTACTGGGGCCCCTGCAGTCCTCGAGCTTCACTTATGTTGGGAAGGGGGTGCAGCAGGCTGTGGAAATGATATCGGGAAAACAACAATGCGCCATATTGCGGCCTTCCTTTACCAAAATTAATATTTCATTGGCTGCGGTGTTCCAACAACAAGCTTAATGTTCATTGGCTGTGAATCATTGAAAGTAGAAGTGTTTCCTGCCATTCACTTCCCCTCCGCAGAGTAGCAAGGACATCTAATTGGCTCATATGTTGTAAGGAGGACCTTCCAGAGCTTAATGTTGACTGGTTTCGAACTTTTGAAAGTAGAAGTGTTGCCAGCCATTTCCCCTCCTGCGGAGTAGGAGGGACATCTGATTGGCTGACGTGTTCCAAGAAGGACTTTCCCAAGCTTAATGTTGATTGGCTGTAAACTATTAAAAGTAGAAGTGTTGTCAGCGAATCCTTCCCCTCCGCAGAGTATTAGGGATATCTCATTGGGTAACGTGTTTCAAGTGGGACCTTTCCAAGCTTAATGTTCATTGCTTGTAAAGCATTAAAAGTAGAAGTGTTGGCAGCCATTTCTTCCTCCTCTGCGGAACATGGACACTTTATTGGCTAAAGTGTTCCGAGTACAAGTTTGCTCCTTATTAGGTGGGAACGGTTCACTGCTGTCAGCCATTTTCTGACGCACTTCCAAAGGAATACGGGAAAACAAAGTAGTAGAGGGGTGGGTGGGAACAGTATTAACTCTGTACAGTGGTCACAAGGTGGTGGAGAGGGATTGTGAAGGTAAAAATTGTTTACTATAAGGATCATCTATACAATTGCCGTGGGGTGTGCAAATCATGGCGAAAAAATAACAGTGTCTTGCGGTCTTCTTTTTATTAAGTTTGTGGGCGGGATACTTCCCAGGAGCACTATTTACTTATAATGTGGTGTTTATTTTTCTGACAGGGAGGTGTGGCAGTGCAGCAAAAATTTCAGTCTAGGCTTGAAACAATTTAAATTTAGCAATTACAAATGAACTTTCTTCGGAAACTGACGATGTACATATCAAAGGGGTGACAAATAAAAATGGAATTTCGTAAAATATCACTTAAGCGTGGCCACACCCTCCTTTTCTCTACTATAGTTTGTAAAAGTGTTGCCCCATATTCTTGATAATATAAGAGGGCATCAGTTACTTTTAGATAAAGTAGAAAACAAGTGCTACACAAACACTCCCGCACTACATCATATGAGGTCAGAAGAACAAGTGAAAACAGTTTATCACAAATGACTTCATATTACATAGAAATGTATGCATTATAATTTTTCAAATTTGTATTCTGTAGAATTCAGGAACGTTCTGTCATAGTGCTTAGAGGTTGCGCACTGTTCCGCTAACAAATCACGTACTCATTTAAGAATATATAGGATGGTGCTATTATAATATACAGTACTGGTCTTATATATTCTATAGGGAGAATGTGAATAAGAACCGCAACTGAGAAAACTAGAAATTGGAAAATAACAGTCAGAAATGTAGGGTTTATCAACTGTTTAAAGTAAGAAAGTATGAATGCAAGCTATGTTTTTTAGACTGCAATTTCGTAAAATATGCTCACTGAAAAAATATCTGATTGAGTATGTTATAAAGCTGAGTAAGCTGTGTTTCAGATGGCACCGGCAAATCTCCAAATCCTCTTCTGTAACAAAAGGATAGTCTATTACAATATAACGAGTGACACCATTGTGAAAGAAAAAAGAAAAGGAGAATAAAGTTATGAATATAACAGAAGATCAAGAGGGGAAGGAAGGGCAAGATGTGCAGGCTTTTGTAATTGAGCTACTTAGAGGAGCACTACCAGAGATAACAAGGTGGAACTGGGAAGCGGAAGTCCAGCGGGCACACAGATTTCCGTTTGTGCAAAGCAAGGGTATTACGGTGGGCAAACCAAGAGCAATTTTGATATTTGTAGGGAACTATCTCTGAAGAGAAGAAATTATGGCCAAAGCAAAGCCACAGGCCAAAGGCTGATTTTTGCCACACCACAGTGGAAAGGAGATGGAGGATGAGGGACTTAATAACACCATTTCGCAATCTAGGATGTGAGGCATATTTAATGTTTCCCAGCCGACTCAAAGTGGTCAGGAATGGTCAGTTTAAAGTATTCTACTCTTAGATTAAGGCTCAAGAATACTTGGCATGGCTAAAATAGAATAGAGCCCAGCCAGGCATGATGGATTTAGCGCAAGGCAGTCGAAAGTCACAGCAATAGATAGGTCAAGAGATGTGGCCAGATTTAGGCTTTAAGATGTTTTGAAAAAAAGAAATATGGTGTGCCAGCACTATGAAGAGGGAGGAACAGGGGTGAGGGAGAGGAGGGGGGTGGCAATTCCAGGGGCCACAGCTGTCATGCATAGGTCTATATGGACCTATTTGCCGGTAGGGGGGGAGGGCACGTCAGGGGGGGCTCTCAGAGGAGGGGGAGGAGTCAAGGGGAGGGTACAGGGCACAGCACAGGGATACAACATATAAAGACACAAATAAAAAAAACAAATCGGTTGTTCGTAGTAAGCAATTACAGAGTGTATATTTTTGGAATGAAACTCGCAGGTGGAAGTGGCTAGGACAGTCTCCTGATGTATTTTAATGGGTAAACACCCAGTACCTAGTAGTCAAGAGAGTGAGTTAATCGTCTGGAATCACAACGTAAGTGCAGTACAAATAACACCCAAAGGAACACACCGTGCACGTTTATCAAATATAGAATTGGCCAAGTCAGGGCTCAAGGACATTTGGAAAAATTCCCATCAGAAGCCATACTGTACTGCCCTCTTTTGCATCATTTGGGATCTCCTTGCCCAGGAGACAAAACAAAACGGCCGGTCAGACGTTACCGTGGCCGAGATGGAGATGTGAGAGGAGAGTATCACATGATTTAGTGGCGACTGAAAAAAGCAGTGGAAAGTGGAAAGGGTGAAAGATGAGTGATTGTAAAATTAGGTGAGCTGGGTAGAAAATGAAGGATTTATTAGTGTCTCCCAGTCCTGTCATATGGTTACTACGTTTCTATATATTGTGTTAAGTTAGCATGTGCTTATTAAATGTTTAACCGCCATATTTGAGAACCGCCATAGTTCTCCCACAGTTCTGTGGGAGAACGGAAACCCTGCTACATGGCGCCCAACGTGGGGCAGCGTCTTGAACATCACGGCTAGTGTAATGAACAAGCGCTCTAATCACTGCCACTGCGACTTCATGAAGCCGCCGCAGATCAGCCACGTTACAAGTGGCGCGTTGAGGGTGAGGAGTGAACCCAGCCAAAGCGGGCCAAGGTGTGCCCGGAATGGACAAAGGACCTAACCTCGAAGCCGATAATGAGTGTGGTAGGGCGCCACCAAACAAAACTCCATGCTGCCATGCATCAATAGGAACTTCCAGTGCCCTGTACGGAGCAAACGCAGCCGGTACAGCTGTAGCAGTGTATGAATGGAACACTCCAGAATTAGCGTCCACTGGCGGAAACGTCACCCACGAATAAAACAGTTCGTACGGGTAAGCATGTTCCGCACTCACTACCAGAACGACAGCCAAGCCTTCCACAGGAACATCATACATCCGCAAATGGTCACGCACCGCAATGCGACTATGCTGCGGGATGTCCACGGCTTGTACCATGTCAGCACAGGAAAGTGAAAACACAAAGATTACTTTGTAGCACAACTGGGTAGTAATTCAAAGAAACCTTTTACAGTTAGATTCAAGCTTGAAAAGGACCTATTTCAAAAATAGGTAGGTTTTTCCGACACTGCCGTTTTCCGGAAACGGGAATGAAGGCGTTAGGGTTTGAATGTTATACTACTCGAGTGTCATGATATAAGGCCAACCAACGTATGGGCGCCATGTAGCAGGGTTTCCTCGTTGTTAAGCTCATAACCGAGGAACAAAACTGTGTACTCTGCAATGTGCGACTTTGCAAAGTTAAACTTGTAACCAATGTCTGCAAAGTTACAAATTATGCTATTTACTCGACATAGATGCTCCCAAAGATCGTCGTCCTTTCTAGACAAGTTGGCTGTAGATGGCTACGAGTTTTGGAAAGGAACAATTGACCTTAAATCGGTTTGGGGTACCAAAGATTGGCAGGTACAAGGCACTGAGGCTTTGCACCGTGCATGTCTCATCCCGTATCACATGTTGTTTTTAAATTCAACCATTTTCCAAACAACATGCTTTGGATTGGCTACTTCTAAAAAATTAAATACACCGACCATCCCAGATTTAGAGGAATATACAGGTTGGGGTAATTTTACTGATTTGTCCATTCATGAGTTGCAAACTCTTTTACACAATTCGTCCTTTAACATTTCCAGTTTGGATTCCAAGGGTTGGCTGGTGTGGCATAGGAGTGCTGATTCTTGCCAACGCCGTTTTCTGGGTTTGGCTGAGGGGTTCACAGAAGTCAGACTCGATCCCCGTTTTGAAGAAGACTATACTGTCACGACTTATTCTGTGGGGAAGCTGTGTCAGAATTGGTTACAACATTCCACGTTAGCTGCAGTTAAACTACATCTGTCTCTATTGAATGATAATGTGGATTTGAACGATTTTATAAAAGGCCCAGCTAAAGGTAGATCTAAACGATGGCTGTATGCGATTTACAATGAAATTTGGAAAGTTACCCAGGTTGAGGCTGCTAAACGCCTGAGAGCTATTGATCAAGCAAATTTAGAAAAGGTGCTTGCAGTTGTTGATAACAGTATTAACACGCTTTCTTCCCGGATTTACACGTTAAACAATATTGTGTCTTCTGTTGTTGACATTGTACATGAAGTGTCCGTGTTATATCATGGTCAAAATCAATTACGTTCTGTGATGCAGTTTGCTTGGACACTACAAACTCTTAAGTCTGGTCGAGTGCCTTGGAATTTTATGAACGTCTCATCACTATTTGCCCCATTTAATCTGACTGAAAAACAGCGCATGCTATCAATGAGAGATGCAACATTTTCTATGTTACACATTGAAAAATTAGAATCCTTGCCTTTTTCTGTGGCTGAGGTGACCGCTGCTACATGGCTTATCCATGGTGTTATTACCTTACCTTTTGCTTTGTATAAATTTACAAATTGTATGAAATATATAGCCATTGGGCGATATGAACCATTAGGCAGTGCTTTTCTCCATGAGACATGGTCTTTACCATACACTTATAGATGCCTAAAAGAGGGAAATGAAGTGAATCTGAATGGTGAAGAATGTACACAGTCGCCTGACTGCTCACTAATATGCAGACACATCCAGTTGCATGGTTCTTGTAATCAGGACAAACCTAATTTGGCCTGTGTTTTGAAAGGGACACCAGTTCCTGCAATAGTTCCCACGTTCACTTTGTTGTCCAACGGTAGTTATTTACTTTTGAATAACGAATTTTGTTGTGGGTTAGAGGCCGGTATCGCATATGTGGTTACCGTGTCAGAAAGGGTGGTTTGCTGCATGAATGTGTTATATCCACCCACGCATGGGAATTCAGATGTTTTAATTTGGCCAAGAATACCAACCTTGAAAGCTGAGTTCAATGGTTTAGGCCGTATAAGAGCCCTATTGTCTCAAAAGCAGGTGGCCCTGAGCTCTGCCCGCGAAACTTATGTCCTTCACATAGCAAACACACGCACAGAAGTACAGGCACTTTTAAGTACTGATTTGCAGTTTCATTTCTGCGAGCTGGTTCATCAAATCTTCAATGCCTCCTCCACAACGAGCCTGGCTCATTTTTTTAAAATGGTTAGCAGTGGTCTTGTGACTACATTTGAAAAAGTATTTGGTATTATCCCTGCGTTCTTTCATTCTATATTCGCTAGCCTGTTTGGCGGATTTCCTGTTTTGCTGGCTTTGGCTTCAGGCGTTCTGTTGATATTTTACTTTATAAAACATGGATGCCCATCCTGCGCAAGGAAACGCTCAGCACCTACTGATGCAGTTTCGCAACCGGATGCTTGATTACTATGGCTCCCTGCCGCTTGCGACTTTAAGCACGGCTTTTGGATTATCCTTCAGATTTTCCTATTTCACATGTGTCCAGCCCGTGTTTCATTGCCTGAGCTGTGATTTCGACTGGGCCATTGATTTGTGTCTCTGTTTACCGACTTCTCCTGACGTCAACTTTGATCAGCTGATGAACCCCGTAGTGGCTCACAAGCTGGTCTGTTCTGGCGAAAGGGTTATGGCTGTGGCAGCGATGCATGGACTAATGGGTCAGTGGGACATATTCGCAGCGGTGCATGACTTTCTGGCACAGAGCGTTCTCGAGAACCCACTGAGTTGTCCTCTGATGTTGCTAGAGGAATCGGTGTTGGAGGAGCATGTATGTTCTTTCCCATTGCTTAATTGGATGGCTGAACTGTTTTCGGATGATGACAGTGATTTCATGTTGGAAGCTGTGGCTACCTATTTTGCATATTCATTCAACCCATGAGTGACTTTGAAGACTTCCATCATTATGGCACGTGACTTTTTAGTAATTCTGAATGGTGCCTCTTTCAATACGAACATTCGATTTTTTCAGATGTTCCGGGCCTATTAACTGAGAGTAGGCCTTAAGTTCGACTTTTTATATTTTGTGTGGCCACTATAGGCATTCATACATAAATTTTGTTTTTAAATTTTACATACATTTGCATACATTTAGCTTGGCTCAATATCATTGAACTCTGCTTTCATGTCCTGCCTCTCATAGAGTATTGGCTTATATTTTTTCTTTTTAACCGTCCTCGGATCATTAGGGGGGTGTCATATGGTTACTACGTTTCTATATATTGTGTTAAGTTAGCATGTGCTTATTAAATGTTTAAACGCCATATTTTCTTTCTGCTTCGGTTTGCACATGACACCTAATTGTTATTGTAGCTTTCAACCTAGACGAAAGATGTGATTTATTTGATAATAATATGTTATTGCCCTGGCATCAGTCGTGCTTGGTACACTTGGTACAACTGTCTGCACACTGAGAACTGCACACTCTAAGAATAACCTAACACAAGGTTGCTGAAGGCCTGATCCTTGCACCACATTAGTCATAACACAAATAAGGTTGCTGCCAACATTGGGCTCTACGTGGGTTTAAGATAGAGTTACAGAGAATGAAACAACACACTTGATGCTTCGCATGCTGAGAGCTGGTAGCGGTTGATGCGATCTCCTCCTACTGAGAATTAGAGGTATGGGTCCGCCCTGCTAAGAACCCAGATGAGACCTTCTTAGATATAATATAATATGCTAATTAGGGTGCGCGAAATATAGGTGATACAGAATTCTATAGATCTTTGCATCATAACATGCTATCACCTTTTGCTTATTATGGATTAGTGACTATGCTGCTAACTCTGATTTGTATAATATGTATGTTGATATTATATAAGATACTGCGTTTGAGAATGTTGCATTGAAAAATAAACATTTCAAACTTGCACGTGTGTTCTCTGCCTCCCAGTTTCGGTTTGTAATGATTATATAACAAAAGAGTGTTCATGTGTTCCACGATACCTGAGGTATTCTAAGTTCATGTTCTGGATTGTCTAAGTCATTGGGAAGTATTTACTACCGATGAGACACTGTAGTTAGCTTGGTAAGGGGATTTCTGAAACAAAGGTGAGTTCTGGGTCACCCTGACTCACCCAGGTTCTAGATCTCTGTGCACAGTTCTGTGGGAGAACGGAAACCCTGCTACAGTCCCTAAGGTTAAAAGACAAGTGCAAAATGCGGTTTTAGAAAAAATATCCGCACTCAGTAGTGGTCGACATGTTTCTGCATTAGGTGAAAAAGATTTTTCATGCATTCCTCAGGACCAGATATTTCAAACTACTGCTTTTAGTGAAAAGTAATTATAAAAAGATATCACCTGCAAAGACCATGTTGTGTGCTCAACCAAGTACCATAAATGATGGTTGAGGAGCTTCACCCCACCTGGCTGCGGCTCAGGTATGAGGAGCACCGCTCTATCCGTCGGTGTCTCCCAACAGTCATCCGAGCTGTCTGGGGGGGCGGATAATATCTTGGAGTGTATGTGGCTTAAATGACAGGCAGAAGAGACAAAAGGTCTCCATCCTACTAAAAAATATGAGGGCTGATTTTTTACTACTTCAGGAGACGCATATTATGGCAACTGAAATATACCTCTTGGACCAGCTAGGGTTTTCAGTTTTAGCCTTCTCAAAACAGGGCTCCAGAAACAGGGGACTGGCCATATTATCAAGACGTAGGGATATTCATACAAGGAAGAAAATCGAAGACGAATGGGGTAGGTGGGCTTTGGTAGAATGTTTAGTTGGTGGGCAATGGATAACCTTGGGCTCAGTATATGGATCAACGGGGGATGATCCAGAGATTTTTGAATTTCTAGATATTTTGCTAGCTACCTGGGCCCCTCGTGTAGTTCTCGCAGGGCATTTTAACATCAATGGAGCAGGGGGGCTGGGGCTGGGGCCAGGATCTCGTTCTATTTACCAAGGAAGGAAAAGGAGGGTTTATCAAGCAGTAAGTACCCTTGCAAGGAACAATGCTCTAATAGATGTCTGGGATAGTCTTAAGCCAGAAGAAAAGGGATATACATATTATTCTGCGCCCCATAAAGTGAGTGTGAGACTGGATTATTTCTTGGTTTCTAGTGTGTGCCTTCCTACATCTCAAATTGAGAGATTACCACGGTTGCTATCCGATCACAATCCCCTAGTTTTAAGTCTGCTATTATCAGACACTAATAATGGGGTGAGAGTATGGACTTTTGAGAGAGGGCTTAAAGAGGATGAGAAATATATACAGCACATGACACAGTGGATTGAGCGCTATATGGCGATTAATAGGGGCAGCGCAGCAGTAGGCATTGTCTGGGATAGTTTTAAGGCAGGGGTGCGGGGAACCTTTAAGTTATAGCGTAAATAAACGGAAGCAAGAACAGCAGAGAAATTTGGTACTAAAAAGGGCGATACTCCAAGCTGAGGGAGAGCTGAGTGAAACTGCAGCAGCAGGCAGATCAGTGAAGCAGGTACTCACTAGACTAGCCAAGATAAGAATGGATGCAGAGGAGGATTTAGCAAACAGAGCTGCTAAAACATATATGGCAAATAGAGAAAAATGCCACGAGGTTAGTGAGATGGAGGTGCGCACTCTAGGGGTACAGGCAAGGCAAAAGGCTGCTGTAGGAGAGGTAAGGGAGATTAAGGATAGGCTAGGAAATTTATAATGGACTTGCAGGGGGTTAGGGAAGTATTTAGACAATTTTACACAGAGTTATATGATGAGCAGCAAGGGAAGGATTCAGGAGAGATAGCACAGTACCTGCAGAATATACCCTTGGTGGTCTTGGAAGAGCAAGAACGACAGAGACTGGATACCCCTTTAGATTCAGAGGAGATAAAAGCGGCAATGATGAGTCTCCCATCTGGAAAGGCAGCAGGGCCGGACCAGATACCATTAGTGTTTTTTAAGTTATTTTGGAATGTATTGGGCAAGGACATGATAAATACAGTGCAAAAAGCACAAATGGGAGTTTCTGTGCCAGGCTCATGGGCTGGTGCAGAAATCGTTATCATATTAAAGAAGGGGAAGCCATCTAACGAACCCGGCTCTTACAGGCCAATAACCCTGATGAATGCCGACACAAAGGTTTATTCAAAGGCACTCGCAATAAGATTTGAAAGTATCATAGGGGGATTAGTTAGCAGTAACCAACATGGCTTTATACCAGGGTGGGGAACTACTCACCACACTCGAAAGCTCATTACTTTATTCAACACCATGGAAGCCACAGGGGGCCCGATGGCGGCACTGCTCTTAGATGCTGAGAAAGCGTTTGATCGGGTCTCCTGGGACTATCTATGGTGTATTTTAATCAGGGCAGGGTTTGGGTAGGGCTTTGTTAACGCAATAAGAGCACTCTATAGAGACCCAGTAGCAGCCGTTAGGATAAACGCAAGAGTAAGTCTGCCAGTCCAAATTAAGAGGTGAACAAGGCAGGGGTGCCCATGCTCTCCCCTCCTGTTTGCTATGTACTTGGATCCTTTGATTCGAAGGATGGCAATGAATGAGAATATTGCTCCACTAATAATGCACAGAGGGATGTGTAAGATACTTGCATATGCTGATGATGTGGAGGTCCTTACACCAAATCCCACGGAGGCTATTGTATATGTGGAAATGGAGGCAAAAAATTTTGGCAGGGTGTCAGGGTATTCTTTAAATACTTCAAAAACACAAATAATCAAGAATAAAAACGTGGTTTGCCAGGATCACCGGGTGGTGCAGGAAGGTACATACTTAGGGATTACAGTAACGTCAGAGCCAGATAAGGTAGTGGAATTAAACATAACCCCCATTATAACTAAAGTAAGAAGGGACTTAGATAGGCTTCATAATTTGCACCTATCAATACTTGGCCGAACTAATATTATTAAAATGCTGGTTTTGCCAACATTTTTGTATATATTTAGGGCAATCCCGCTGCTTTTTAAAAATACTTGGTTTAAAATTCTGGAAGTGATGATTAATAGATTCATCTGGTCTAAAGGGAAAACTAGGAGAGCACTGCGTTTTATGGCACTTCCGAGAGAAAGAGGTGGCTGGGCATTACCAGATTTGAAACTTTACTACTGGGCTGCTGCCCTACAGTATATGGTTGGCTTGATAGGTGGAGTGGAGGCAGAAGGGGAGGACAATTTAGGAACTGTAGCAATATATGCCCTGCTGCTGGGTGAAGAGGCAGAAAACCTGCTGCTTAGACAATTTGATTCAAGCTATTTTAAGAGAAAGCGCTTTAAGACGAATATGGCAGCACATAATATTTGGAAGGCTTTTAGTAAGAGATATGGCCTAGGTAAATACAATAGATATACTAGAATGGTGAACAATCCAGCATTTCCTCAAGATATTTTTTCGGATATGATCTTCAATGAATGGGCTAGAAAGGGTATTACAAAGATTGGTCATGGGGGCGCAGGGTTTGTTCCAATTTTCTGAGATTCAGTTAAAATATGGGGTTGATACAAGACACTTTTTTTAAGTACCTGCAAGTAAGAAGTTTTTTAGTAAATAAACAGGGGGGCCCTTGGGATTTGCTAAAAATGCTATAATGGAGGTGGCAGAGGGCGGAGGAAGCTGTACTATTAAGAGATTTTATTTTGAATTAATAGAAACTAAACAGGATGATTTGGAGAAATGGGGGGATAGTTGGGCAAACAAGCTAGAGGTAGAAAGGGACTGTTTTAAAATCTCATTAGAATTGGGCCAGAATATCTTGTGTTCCACAGCCCTCCAGGCGCAACATTATAAAACACTCTATCGGTTATACTATACTCCGGCAAAAATAGCGCAATGGGAGGAGTAGTTGGTATTAACTGCCCAAGATGTGGAAGCTTGCAGGCGGATATCATACATATATTTGCAACATGCCCCCACCTTTGTACGATATTGAAAGGGATTGAGGCATTTATACAAAGCGTATTAGACACACCAATTAACTTAACACCCTCACTAATTATCCTGGGTGTGAATGCGGATGGCATTCAGATGGAAGACGGGTTTTTTGTCTTAGTGGCCATGGCAGTATTAAGATTATGTATTGCCTCAGCATGGCTTAACCCACTGGCATCGACATATCAACAGTGGTTAGTCAGGATACCTAGGATATACAATCTGGAAAAGGCGATTTATGCAAGAAAAGGAAAGAGGAGGAGTAAGCTTGGATTAAAAATTTGGGAGGCAATAACTAGATGGAAGGATGGGAATAATGATACTTATGCTCTCTTTTTCTCTCCGGTATGTTAGATTCAAAGAGAAACAATGTACACTCGATTTATAGCAGGTGAAACAAGAATTTACATTGAGATGTATCATGTATTGTTAGATCTCTTTTTTTGTGCTTTTTTTTCTCTTTTTTTTTCTTTTCCTCGTTGTAGTTTCTCTTTATGTGTTTCTTATTGTATGAATTAAATTTTATGCTGTGCTGTGCACTTTACCCAAAAAATATGGGGAAAAAATTCTTCAATAAACATATTTAAAAAAACAACAGAAGATCAATAACGAAATACTTTCGAGCGGTGAATATTTTCAGAGTTTCTTATCTCCGGGACTTCAAAATGTTTGACCTTTGTGGCGAAGGGTCCTAAACTCCTCTGAGAGCAAAATGAATGTGAAAATTATAATATACATATTCACAGTATATGATCAAAAGTGGGGAACAGACTAAAAACTGGAAGCTGGTGACGTTGCTTATATATCTTTACTCTTTGCGCCGACGGGTCATGAACTCCTCTGAGATCACCATGACTGTTCATATTATCATATACATATTGACAGTATATGATCCCCAGCGGAAAACAGACTAACATCTGGAAGCTGGTGAGGTTAATTATAAATCTTTAGGGTTTGCGTCGACCAGTCACTCACCCCTCTGAAGTACAGTGTCAATATTATAATATAGAAAGTCACAATATATAAGCTCTAAGAGCCAGAAAAGGAGCAATGTTTGCTGTAATCTGTCTGTTTCTGAAAACAAGCTTCTGGTGTTACAGAAAAAAAGGTAAAAAACATGCAATAACAGTTTTTTCAAGATATAAATGTTTAAATATTGACAAATAGCTACTTATTATAAATATCTACTATGCCATAATCAAACAACTTATAACTCCAGAATATGTTTTGTTGCATAAAACAAGAATCCAACGCTAGAAAAGGGAACCTGCATCACAGAATGGACACGGATAAATAACTAGCGAAAACGAAACAAGTCATAGAACGGGTGTGGTTTATATACTCTTTGGTTATTTAGTAGTCTATGGAAGGAAGATGAGGCTTCGCCTATTTAGATGTCATGTTTTATAGTTTACATATGCTCACGTTTTAACTGTTTAACTTATACACGTGTTGGGAAAAGTTAGAAAATGTGAAGCTGTAAAGGTTTTGATTTCCATAGTAACACGTATAAGGTACTTAATATGTACATACGTTGGAGAGTTTAAAAACTATTACCCGGCAAACTGTGTCATTTGCATTCTCATGATTAAAAACATCTAAATAGAAGACATAAAAAAATATTGTTCACAATAGAAGAAAAAAAAATTGTGCTAAAATTTGCCATCACTATACTGTTAAATTTAAAAAATGCCAGCATTTGTAAAGCGAACCAGTTACCCCGGAAAGGTGTGCCAGCGCTCGGGGCACTGGGAAGATTAAGCAAGGTGTTGCCCACAGTGAGATAGTGGTAAGCTAACATGCTGCTCGAGCTGGGAATTGAACTGTGAATACTGTTGTTCGAAGTCAGGTATTATAGGTGCTGCGCCACACTTTTACTACACATATGTTAATTACTGCTAATTAAGTTGTAAACATTGGTAGATTATAAGTAGGGATCCCTGTTGTTCGTGTTTACTTATTTTTACAGACAAATACAGGCAGGAAACTATTTATTTTCCTCTCTGTATTTATTTTAAAATCTGGATAAAAATGGAAATTCGGTTATTTTTTGAGCGATTGTAAACGCTGTCAAACATGACCACCAGGCCAATAGGTCTGTCGTCTAAAAGTAAAAGGGTTAAAAGAATAAAAGAATTTTAGTAAAGAGCCTTAAACAGCTATATATATGCTCGTAAAAGAAAACATACACATTTTAATATCAAGGTTGTGCATATTTTATCATCTGAGAGTGTTTATATGACTGAAAACGGTCAGTCCTTCAGGCATGAGTGCATATTTTTCAGACAAATAAATATTGAAATATACTCATTCCAGATTAATTTTTTCAGAAAACCCAAAATAAATATGGGTAAATACAGATACAATTATTTAAAAAAAATATGGATAAATACAGACATAATTGCCCAGAAAATAAATACCATAAAACAAGGAGCCATAATTATAAGTTATAAAAGACTACTGTTAAGTTTGTTTTCACTATAAAAAGTATACACATCTTTTTAAAATTTACTTAAAAAACATTATAGGTTATAGGGACATTGTAGTTAGAAATTAGCATTTAAAAAGCCTTTGAAATTCACTGAATAAAACATAAGTTTTACAAAAGCTATAGTTAGAAATTTGCATTTAAAAAAACCTTAGAAATTCACTTAAAAAACCATAGGTTTTCAGGGACTAAAAACGGCCAGTCCTTCAGGCATGAGTGCATATTTTTCAGACAAATAAATATTGAAATATACTCATTCCAGATTAATGTTTTCAGAAAACCCAAAATAAATATGGGTAAATACAGATGCAATTATTTTAAAAACAAAATGGATAAATACAGACAGAATTGCCCAGAAAATAAATACCATAAAACAAGGAGCCATAATTATAAGTTATAAAAGACTACGGTTAAGTTTGTTTTCACTATAAAAAGTATACACATCTTTTTAAAATTTACTTAAAAAACATTATAGGTCATAGGGACATTATAGTTAGAAATTAGCATTCAAAAAGCCTTTGAAATTCACTGAATAAAACATAGGTTTTACAAAAGCTATAGTTAGAAATTTGCATTTAAAAAAACCTTAGAAATTCACTTAAAAAACCATAGGTTTTCAGGGACGTTATAGTTAGCTGGACATTTCACTCGTACAAAACCATAGAAATTCCACAGTTATAGTTAGTTCAGCTAACTATAACTGGCGCCCCCGCAGTGCATGGCTCGCAACGTCACATATTACATCATTCATGGCATGGTCAGTGACATCACTGATGACATCTCAAATGACATCACTGATGACATCATCCATGTGATAATCCGATGCGCCTCCTCTCACCCTAATATAACCTGTGATACACCCATTCGAAAATACAGACTACCATTTTTGTAACCATAGAGACACCAATACCAGTTACTACATACCCACTCACTGATTCTTAGGTCTACACACATATCCACTTATTCACCCATACAATCACTCCTCAATACAACACTATCATATGCAGTCATACACCTATTCAAACAGTCACATACTGCCACTCATCCATGAAGTTACTCACAGGCCTATATATTCATATATAGAGTCAATCACATTCCCGTTTACTCACCTATACAGTTATACACAAATTACCTCACTAATTCATACAGATAGTAGTGCATACTTACTCTCTTATATAATCAGTGATACAAGTACACACTCATCCATACAGCCACTTTTGTAATCGCTCACTGTCACAAATAGTTATTTATATACACCAACCCTCACTTAAACTGCCTTTTACATATGTAGCTACTTACATGTACGATCTCCATTCACTCACAAACACACCCATACACACGCTCCCCCAGTCATAGACCTGTTTCCACATGCAGTCTTGAACCCATTCACCCAGTGAATCAACTAATCACACATCTATGCACAGAGTCACACACCTCCAACCCACCCACACACACACAATCAGGCATCACTACAAGTACTCAGGCAAACAGTCAATAACATATATATAAACTGTCATGTAGATATTGACTAACCCATTTACTAGCTTACACAACAACAGACACACTGATACAGACATTCACACAGTGTAGTCACTAATGCATGCATTCAGTAAGACACGTTTAATCCGTCACTTATACAATCAGTCACATACCTCGTAAAACCTTCATCCAGACACTTATACACCCACTGATTCTTCAATACACCTTGACATATCTATAAAATGTATTTAATCTTTACCGAAACACACAGTCACTGGATGATGTCATCAGTCATGTCATTTTAGATGTCATCAGTAATATCACTGACCATGCCACGAATGATGTAATACAGTGGCGTTTCTAGGGTTTTGTACGAGTGACATGTCCAGCTAACTATAACGCCCCTGAAACCTATGGTTTTTTCAGTAAAATTGTTTTTTAAAATATATATATATATATATATACATCAAACCCAGGAACCCTTTCGGAAAGCCCACAAAGGAAGTTTATAATTCACTTTTTGTTTGCAGCATGCTGGCGGTGAAACGAGGACCAGGAAACCACTTCAAAAGTTCAGGTTGCCAGACGTGTTTCAGGAGTACTTCATCAAAACTGGTGTGTGGAGGGTCAAGGGGTGTTGTTTACCGACCTGTCACCTTATGCCCCTATTAACAAACTTACAACAACCAAAGAAGGTGACCAGGTCAAGGGAAGTGTGTCGACATGATGATACCTGAGGATCATAGGGCAGTATGTGTCAAAAGAGTAGAAAGAGTCACTGATGGCTATTAGAATTCCCATCTGACCACCCTCATGGCGGAATTTCATCATGTGGGAATTGTAAATCGACTTAGGCACCGTCCAAACCAGGAGGTAGCGGTGCGGAGGTAAATGTCGATACATTAGCCATATTAGTGCTCGGAAGAATGATGCTGATAAAGTGCAGTGCTCAAATGATAATGTGTGGATAAAATTGGCTACCTAGAACAGAGAAAAAATTTAATGTGAAATGTCTAGGTGTCAAAAATAAAAACCCGCCTGGTCATCAAAACGTGGGACAACATTATGGCGATGTGAGATGGTCAACATGTTTCAGCCGGAAGGAGCATTGCTCCGGCTTTCGTCAGGACCTAAATTAACAATATGCTACTGCAAACAAATAGTGCCAAATTACACAAAACACTCAAGGATGTAAAAACATGAAGTTGCTATCTGGATACTGTTATATCTACCAGGAACTTGGAGCCCCAATGTCCGCTGGAGACAGTATGAGTTCTTCTCCCTGTCAGCAAAAACAAATAAAGATATACAGAATCTACTCATTAGCACACACAAAACCCCACGACCTCCCAAAGAACATACAGGAAGACACACAAGCGGCAATAATTTACATCCCGCACTTTAAGAAAGCATACTAGCTTAATCATTTAGAGGCATTTCCTGTAAATGATACTCACCCAGCATTGTGTGGGTGACGGCCTCACCTCGCCCGGCAACCGCTCGGGGAATCTGAGGCCCCGCTCTAGAGTGTAGAAGAAGAGGGACACAGTAAATACCCAGTTCAACTGTGTCCTGCCAATTAGCTCTACACATATTACCTAAAAAACGTGTGAGACAGTGTGCCTCTGTCCAACCCCAAGCCCAACCCCTAACGTGGACCAACATTATCATCTGATTCTAAGTGACCCTCGAGATGGGTATAATAACCGAATCACCAAAAAAAAAAAAAAGTGTGCTATTCTGTAAAACCCTCTAATGAGTTGTAACTAAAACACGTGCTCTGGCTACTCCAAATGATACTGAGTGGTTATCAGGGGAGACCACAGACCCAGAACTGGTCTGGGTCTCAATAAAAGGAGCCGAGATGTGAGCAGCCCTGAGCAAATACAAGGGCTAAAGACGCACTGAAGACTCCCCCAGAGTATTTCAGTTCTGCTAACAATTTTGTAAGTACTTGAAAAACGGCTCAAATGAGACCAGACTGGGCTTACCTGTCCGTCGGTACCCCGCGCTTTCATCGAGCGGAAGTGGAGGTACCGGCTGGGCCGCCCTCACTGTTTAAATGTTTCAGGAGTAACCAGCTCCCTTCCTCTGTGGCATGTTGTAAAGAATGGACTCGCTGCAGTCTTGATTGAATGCATAACACCTGCCCCTGATGGGGCGTGTCCGCAGCACGGCCTCCTGGGTGTTGTAGTACAATAATAAATCATCCCCAGTGGGTTCCCGATTTATCTTGAAAATAAAACAAAGTTCAAAACCTATGTGGGTAGAGGTGAGCACTGGTCATATCGCCACCCTGCTTTGGTGCTGGAAACAGTGTTGGAGTGAGCGCAAACCTGGAAATGCGCTCACTCACCTTCCTTCCTTGTCGTCATGACACCCATTGGTGCCAGCTGGAACCCGTCGCTGGACGGGGGGCCTTAACCGCGACCGGGAACGGCCACCATAGATCCATCAAACCCAGGAACCCTTTCGGAAAGGCCACAAAGGAAGTTGATAATTCACTTTATATATATATTCAAACATACATTTTAAACAAAGGAATTGGAGCCCTCAGCAGGTTCAAAGTATCCAAATTACTTTTAATCCAAGCATACGCATTTCTGTGATGACGCCTTTATTAATGCTTCACAAGCAAGAAGTTTTCGATCTCAGTCCTTTAGTAGATGTTCTCCCTGCTGCCATTAGACACACACTTGTGGCTGTAACCTCAAAGAAGGAGATTGGTACATTAAAAAAAAATCATCATTCCAGCAAGTAATTTCATCTTTCATTGATTTCATCAATACTCCCAGCACATTTGTATCCATCATTTCAGTAATGTTATCAACACCCACATTGGGCGCAGAGTGAGTGGCTTGCCGAATTTGTCATTACACTGTCCATGATAATGAATCAGCCACTTTCATCCAGCAAGGAAAGAAACACCTCAAAGAATAAAATTGTTTAAACATTCTTTTATTGGTTTCAGTCCGAAAGCACTAGTTTTAGTAACTAAGCGCTAATCCATTTTGTAATGAACTGACCTGTTGTCTGCAGACATGTCCCAACATTCTGACTGCGGCGGTTCTGGCAGTATATTCAAATTGTTAATCAAATATCACTCCAAACTACTGAACTCTTCAAAAAACTGGTGCCTCCATCGTGAAAAAGGTACTTCAAGCAAAATTCTTCAGACACAAATTTACACAATTAATTTAAGCACTCAGCGGGTTCAAAGTATCCAAATAATGTTTAATTAAGCAGACGTCTCAAGGCGCTGAGGGGTGGGGAATGCTGTTACTGCACGAAGAGCCAGGTCTTGAGGAGTCTTCTGGAGGTCAGCAGGTCTTGGCTCTGCCGTAGGTGGATGGGGAGGATGTTCCAGGTCTTGGCGGCGAGGTGGGAGAAAGATCTGCTGCCTGGAGGTGGCTCTTCAGATGCGGGGGACAGTGGAAAGGGCGAGGTCGGTGGAGCGTAGCTGGCAGATGGCTGGGTAGAAGCTGAGTCATCTGTTGAGGTAAGCTGTGGAGTGCTTTCTGTGCATGGGTGAGGAGCTTGAAGGTTATCCTCTTGTTCATGGGGAGCTAGTGCAGGTCTCTCAGGTGGGATGTGATGTGGCTGCGGCGAGGGATGTCGAGGATCAGGCGTGCCGAGGCGTTCTGGATGCATTGAAGCCATCTCAGGAGTTTGGCCGAGGCTCCTGCGTAGAGGACATTTCCTCCGTAGTCCAATCTGCTGCTGACGAGGGCTTGGGTGACCGTTCTTCTCGTTTCAGTGGGGATCCACTTGTAGATCCTGTGGAGCATGCTGACGGTGTTGAAGCAGTACGATGAGACGGCGTTGACCTGTTTCGTCGTGGAGAGGGTGGAGTCAAGGATGACCCCAAGGTTGCGTGCGTGGTCGGTGGGTGTTGGAGCTGTTCCCAGTGCTGTCGGCCACCAGGAGTCATCCGAGGCCGAGGGGGTGGATCTGAGGATGAGGACCTCCGTCTTGTCCGAGTTCAGCTTCAGTCGGCTGCTCCTCATCCATTCACCGACGGCCTTCATTTCTTCATGGAGGTTGGATTTGGTGGTGTTTGGACCTTGGTGAGGGAGAGGATCAGCTGGGTGTTGTTGGCTTAGGAGATGATGTTGAGGTCATGCAGTCGGGCGACATGGGCGAGCAGTGCCTTGTAGAAGTTTGGGCTGAGGGATGATACCTGGGGTTCGCTGCAGATGATTTTGGTGGCTTCGGAGAGAAAGGGGGAGGTGGATGCTCTGTGTTCTACCGGAGAGGAAGGAGGTGGTCCAGTCCAGGGCCTTCTCTTGGATCCCGGCATTGTGGAGGCGTGTTCGATGTGTGCAGTGGCAGAACGTGTCGAAGGCGACTACAAGGTCCAGGAGGATGAAGGCTGTGGTTTCTCCGTTGTCTGGTAGGGCCCTGATGTCATCGGTGGCGGCGATGAGGGCAGTTTCTGTGCTGTGGTTGCTTCGGAATCCAGACTGGAAAGGGTCCAGGATGCTTTTCTGCTCGAACTAGTGGGTCAGTTGTTTGTTGACAGTCTTCTCGAGGACCTTTGCCGGGAACGGGAGCAGAGAGATGGGCGGGAAGTTCTTGAGGTCTGCCGTGGGTTTCTTGAGTAGGGCGTTGATCTCAGCGTGCTTCAAGCTCTCTGGGAAGGTTGCTGTCTAAAAGGAGATGTTGATGACTTTCCGTAGGTGGGGTGCGATGGTTGTGCTGGATTTGTTGAAGATGTAGTGTGGGCATGGGTTTGAGGGAGATCCGGAGTGGATGGTGTTCATGATGTTGATGGTGTCATCGTCGTTGATGTTGGTCCAGGAGAGCAGGCGGTAGGTGCGGGTGGTTGTCATTGGGGCAGAGGTCTCAGTGGTTGTCGGGGCGGACATGGCCTTGAAGCTGTCATGAATGTCTGCGATCTTGCGGTGGAAGAAGGTGGCCAGCGAGTCGCATAGGTCTTGCGAGGGTGGGATGTCATTGGTGTTGGAGCTGGGGTTGGAGAGTTCATTCCTGATGCTGAAGAGCTGTTTGCTGTTGTGTGCGTTGTTGTCTGGGCCGTCTTTGAAGGAGGCCCTTTTTGTGGATATGATGAGGTGATGGTGTTTGTGGGTGGCTTTCTTGTGGGCTGTGTAACTGTCTGGTGTTTGTTCACGGAGCCAGTTCTTCTCTAACCTCCGGTAGGTTTGCTTAGAGGCCTGTATATCTTCGGTGAACCAACTGGCTTTCTTGCTGGTGTGTCTGTTGGAGGGTTTCTTGATTGGGGGGAGGGTGTTGGCGCAGTCGTCGATCCACTGTCTGAGGTTGCAAGAGGCGGTGTCGGGGTTGGTGGGGTTGGCGGGTGGGTTCTGAGGGTGGTGTTGGAATCAGTGTGGATCTGGAAGTGCAGGTGTTCGGTAGTGCTGAGGATATCGTCCAAGTTGGTCGAGACTCTGAGGGTGTTCCTGTGGACGATGACGATTCCTCCTACTACTCCGTTGGTGCGGTCCCTACAGGTGATCTTGTAGCCTTCTGGGACGGCTATGGCGATGTCGGGTGCCGATGAGGGGGTCAGCCAGGTCTCCGTCAGGAAGGCTATGTCTGGGGTGTTGGAGTTGAGTAGGTCCCAGAGTTCTACTGCCTGTTTGTGGGTGGAGCGGGTGTTGAGGAAGATGTATCTGAGGTGGTTGGGTTCTTTCCTGGTCAGAGGCTTGGCGGGGTGGATGCTGGTGAAGCTGCAGTTTCGACAGGTGAAAGGTCTGTGGGTGCGCTTCACGGTGGCCAGGAAGCAGGTGTATGATTGTCCAATATTGAGTGCGTGGAGGGTGCTGGAATCATAGCAGTGTTAGGCATCGTGGTGACTGCGGGGGCCAGGGGTTCTGGCCCTGGGCATGGTCCAGGCACAGACGGGCTTGCAGTGGCCGCCATATAAGGGGAGGTGGGGGGGAGGAACAGCTGGGAGGCAGGAGCGGGCGGTGAATGGGAGAGTGGTGGGGTGGGCCGCAGGGAGGCAGTGGTGGGAAGAACAGTGATACAGAAGGCAAAAGGGGACGGTGACACAAAAGAGTTAACAAAAGGGGAAATGAAAGTAATCCAAAATGGCATAAAATGGCACAGAACAATTAACACAACTCAGCACAATGAATAAAGGAGAGGCAAAGAAATACACACAGATAGGGGGGCAAACTAATGCACTCAGGCAGGTCACTCCCCAAGCGGCGTGGGGAGTGACCTGCCTGCCTGAGCCCCACCAGTCTGCGCCCGTGCTTCCACCTAGCTGTTACCGAGTTCGAGGCCCACCTGGGAGGTCCCGATCTGCTCTGTCCCTCTTTGCTTTTTTGGATCTTGCGCCCGCTAACAATGTGTATTCTCCAGCATTATTGGTTTGTGCCCCGTCAATCACTGTTTTGTACCCTGTCACCGCCTATACTGTCTTATTCCCCCCTTAAATCTCTGGACCTTGCGCTCTGCCACTCACTGTCTGTGCCTGTTAATACTGTTTACATCTCTCGCCTTAATCACTGCCTTATGCCTGTGCCCTGGCCTGCGCCTGCCTTCTCCCGCGACCGCTCACCCCATGCCCCCTCGCCTGCCCTGCTTTCCCCGCTGCGTCCCCTGCGTCCCCAACACCCCTCTCCCATTCGCCCGTCTCCCCCACCCAGCTGCTCCTCCCTCCCACCTCCCTTTCTTATGGCAGCCGCTACACGGTCGCGCCCAGCAGGTGTGCCAAAGGCAAGTCCATCTGCGCCCGTCCGTGCCTGGACCGTGCCCAGCACCAGAACCTGGACCCTGAAGACACCACAACATCTGACTGCACTTCGAACATACCTGCTACTGGGCCACCCCAAAGCGCACCCAAGGGCCCTTCACCTGCCCGAACTGCAGATTCACCAGTATCCTACCCACGAAACCACCAACCAACAAACCCAACCACCTGAGGTGTATCCTCCTCAACACTCGCTCTGCCCGCAAACACATCGTCGAAATCTGGGACCTCCTCGCCTCAACCGCCCCAGACATCGCCTTCCTGACGGAAACCTGGCTGAACCCCGCCTCAGCACCCGACATCGCATTAGCCATCCCGGAAGGCCACAAAATCGCCCGCAGAGACTGCACCAACGAAACAGGAGGTGGAATTGCCATCGTCCACTAGAACACCCTCAGCGTCTTGACCAGCACCGACGACACCAACAGCACCACCGAACACCTGCACTTCCAGATCCACACCGATGCCAAAACCACCCTCAGAGGAACCCTTATGTACAGACCCCTTGGACCCAGACCACAGTTCAGCGACTTCATCGCCATCCTCATCAGCATCAACGCCCTCGCCTCCACAGACTACATCCTCCTCGGGGACCTGAACTTCCACCTCGAGAACAACAACAACGTCAACTTCACCACCCTGATCGACAACCTCGCCAACCTCGGACTCAGGCAGATGGTGACAACACCCACCCGCGTTGCCGGTCACACGCTAGACCCTATCTTCTCAGCAAGCCCCCACATTACCTTCAACCACACCACCGAACCCCACTGGACCGACCACTGCCGCATCCATTTCACCTTCAGGAAGCCCACCACACACCGCCGCACCCAACAGATTCCTCGTCGCTGCTGGGGCAAAGTCACCGAAGAACAGCTTGCTGCCACCCTTGCCCAGAACCCACCAGCCGACCCCACCAAACCCAACACCGCTGCCCTCAACCTCCGACAGTGGATCAACGACTGCGCCAACACTCTCGCCCCGCTCAAGACTCCCTCCAACAGCCACACCAGCAAGAAAGCCACCTGGTTCACCGAAGACCTCCAGACCTCCAAGCATACTTGCCGGAAACTGGCGAAGAACTGGTTCCGCGAACAATCAGCAAACAACTACACAGCCCTCAAGAACGCCACCCGCAGACACCATCAACTCATCAGAACTGTCAAGAGGACCGCATTCAAGGACCATCTGGATAACAACACACACAACATCAAAGAGCTCTTCAGCATCGTGAAGGAACTCTCCAACCTCAGTTCCAACACCAATGACATCCCCCCCTCGTAGGACCGGTGCGACTCACTGGCCACCTACTTCCACCGCAAGATCGCAGACATCCATGACAGCTTCAACACCACGACCACCCCACCAACCACCGAGAACCCCACCACCACGACCAACAGCAGCCTCATTGCATGGTCCAACATCGATGACGACGACACCATCAAAATCATGAACTCCGTCCACTCCGGATCCCCGTCCGACCCATGCCCACACCACGTCTTCAACAAAGCCAGCAAAATCATTGCCCTCCATCTCCAAGAAACCATCAACATCTCCTTCGAGACAGCACGCCGAGATCAACGCCATTCTTAAAAAGCCCAAGGCGGACCCCAAGGACCTTAAGAACTTCCGCCCCATCTCCATGTTCCCATTCCCAGTGAAGGTAACCGGGAAAATCGTCAACAAGCGACTGACCCACTACCTCAAGGACAACAACATCCTGGACTCATCCCAGTCCAGTTTCCGCAGCAACCACAGCACCAAAAGCGCCCTCATCGCCGCCACCGACGACATCAGGACCCTGCTTGACAACGGAGAAATGGCAGCCCTCATACTCCTGGACCTGTCAGCCGCCTTCGACATTGTCTGCCACCTCACATTACGAACACGCCTACATGATGCCGGGATCCAAGAGTAGGCCCTGGACTGGACCACATCCTTCCTCTCCGGCAGAACTTAGAGCATCCGCCTCCCAGCCTTCTGCTCCACCACCACCGAGAATATCTGCGGCGTACCCCATGGCTCTTCCCTCAGCCCAACACTGTTCAACATCTACATGGCACCCCTTGCCCATGTCGCCCGACAGCACAACCTCAACATCATCTCCTACGCCGACGACACTCAGCTGATCATCTTCCTCACCAAAGACCCCAACACCGCCAAAACTAACCTCCAAGAAGGAATGAAGGGCGCCGTCGAATGGATGAGGAACAGCCGACTGAAGCTGAACTGGGACAAGACGGAGGTCCTCATCCTCGGCTCCACCCCCTCAGCCTGGGACGACTCCTAGTGGCTGACATCTCTGGGATCAGCCCCGACACCCACTGACCATGCTCGCAACCTTGGGGTCATCCTTGACTCCACCCTCTCCATGACTAAACAGGTCAACGCTGTCTCCTCATCCTGTTTCAACACCCTACGAATGCTCCGCAGGATCTTCAAGTGGATCCCCACCGAACAAGAATAACAGTCACCCAGGCCCTCGTCTCCAGCAGGCTGGACTACGGAAAGGCCCTCTATGCAGGAACATCAAACTAACTCCTGAGACAACTGCAACGCATTCAGAACACCTCGGCACAACTGATCCTCGACATCCCCAACCGCAGCCACATCACACCCCACCTAAGAGACCTACACTGGCTCCCCATCAACAAGAGGATAACCTTCAAGCTCCTCATCCACGCACACAAGGCCCACCACAATGCCGGTCCAGCGTACCTCAACAAACGACTCAGCTTCTACGCCCCTGCCCGCAAGCTCCACATCGCCTGCCTCGCCCAGGCCACTGTCCTGCGCATCTGAAGAATGACAGCTGGCGGCAGATCCTTCTTCCACCTCGCCGCCAAGACCTGGAACACTCACCCCACCAACTCACGGCAGACACAAGACCTACTGGCCTTCAGAAGACTTCTCAAGACCTGGCTCTTCGATCAGTAGCAGCACCCCCCGCCCCCAGCGCCTTGAGACCCTCACAGGTATGTAGCGTGATTAACAAATGTCCTGATTGATTGATTGAGTGGCAGCAGCGGGCACCAAAGGCAGAGAAACACAGGCGAAGCTGTGCGGCGTGGCGAGCGCCCTAACCTACAAGCAGGGTCACTCTCTTTACCACGCAGCGGCCACCATATAAGGGGAGGTGATAGGGAGAAACGGCTGGGAGGCGGGGTGGCAGTGGCAGGAAGAGACAGGGATATGGAAGGCAAAAGGGGACAGGGGCACAAAACAGTTAACAAAAGGGGCAATGAAAGTAATCCAAAACAGCAAAAAATGGCACAGAACACTTAACACAACTCAGCACAATGAATAAAGGGGAGGCAAAGAAATACACACAGAGAGGGTGAGGGGGCGAACTCACGGAGGGCAGCTGTGGGCACCAAAGGCAGAGAAACACAGGCGGAGATGTGCTGCGTGGGGAGCGGCCTAACCTGCAATGCTTTACAACCACAAAGTGTTCAATCTCAGACCTTTAGGAGATGTTCTCCTTGCTGCTATTGGACACACACTTGGGGCTGTAAAATCAAAGATTGTGATTGGTACATTAAAAAAATCGTGAGTCCAGCATGTAATTTCAGCTTTTATTTATTTTACTAATATTTCCGATGCATTCGTAACCATCATTTCAGTAATGTTATTAGCCACACATTGGGTGCAGAGTGTGTGACATGACAGATTTGTCATTATACTGTCCATGACAATCAATCAGCCACTTTCATCCAGCACGTTAAGAAGCACTTCACAGATGCATTTCACCGATGACACCTTTATCAATTCTTTGCAACCAAGAAGTGTTCGATCTTAGTCCTTTAGTAGATGTTCTCCTTCCTACCATTGGACACACACTCATGGCTGTAACATCAAAGATTGTGATTAGTAAATTCAAATTTCATTGGTTTCACTTGTGGGGGTTAATAACATTACTGAAATGATGGATATGAAGATGTTGGCAGTATTAGTGAAACCTATGAAAGCTAAAATTACTTGCTGGAATGACGATTTTTTTTAAAAGGACATTTTAGGGTTTAGGGTGGGTTTGGTGTTTTGGGGGGAATGATAATTTTAGGGTGTGTTTGGGTTTTTGGGTGGGAAGGGCAATTTTTATATATATATATATAGCTATGGTCCATTAGCAGGCTAGTGGTAGCCGAAACACGTAGGCCGTCCTATCTTTGCTCACTTTGCACAATGGTGTGGAAATAAATCACATTTTAAACTAGTACCTTGTTGTGGTGCCGTGACTATCGCTGTGACTTTCGCTTTCGCTGAAAAGTTTCAGCACCTCTCCACTCGGGGTTGGTGCGAGCTCCTGCTGTCAGATCCCGGCTGGAAATTCAAGAAAAACTCCTGTGAGCACTTCCCCCACCAGGAAAAAAGACTCACACTTTAGGGTCAGTGTAAATAATAAATGTTCTTGGCGATGCGTTTCGATCAGACGATCTTCTTCATAAAAGTCCCTCCACTAGGATCATAGCCATAACTGAAGCACTCGTGCGGGTTCAATGTTCATTTTATTTGTACTGGGCATGACGTGTTTCGGCATCAAGTCTTTCTCAAATGCCCCTTGTAAAACAATTAATTGACATGCAGGTGGTTAAATACTCTGCTCGGCTCCCCTACAGTGGAAAGAAAGAAAGGACCACTATTACACAATCGTCCTTCCAGATTGTATCGCCACCATCTTAGCATGTCATTGATCTAAGTATATTACAGACAATGTACCGTTTTTACTTCTCAGTGATGGCAGGAAAAAGTTCCTCACTGTTCTTTAATCATGCGCTGATAGCATAACATCCTACTGTTCCTTTTTCTGGAAAGCATTATCATAGCATGATAACCCATTCATCTGCCGCATACTGCCCAAAGTTGTGTACCTGAAGGTGCTCAGTCTCAGTGAACTGCACCTTGCCATGTAGTCATGCCCCAGCTTGCTGTCAGCAGGTACATCTTTAATTTTCACGGTTGCAGCGGTTCTGGCAGGTTTCAAATATAATACTCCAACATACCTGCGTTGTAATGGCATGTGTTGTATTGTTCTGTCATACATTTAAGAAGAAGGCCTCTACATCTAGCCCACCTCTTCTGATCAATCAAATTGGATATCCTTAAGGATGTTCAAGAGGTGTTTTCTATCCTTAATATATGAAGGAGTTCCGGACACTAGTGGTCTTAGGAACCAGTCCACAAAAATTGGCAAAAGTTCTAGTAATTACCCAATTCTTGGAAACTATATACAAAGGGGGCGGAGTCCCATTTTTAAAGATTTTTGGTATGTTGTAGAAGTAAGAGGTTTTCGGTTCTTCATTAACTAGAAATTCAGCCTCTTTCTTAGGTGCCCATTGTTGTCCTTACATTCTCAACAATGGTTCTTACCTGCTTCAGTAGTTCCTTTGTGAGGTCCCCTGCAAAGATTTCCTCTGTCATTATCTAATTCAATACATGCTGTTCTGTAATTTTCAGCTGTTGGGATCACTATCACTTTTATCACCAGACTTGATTACCATGCCTTCCCTAGAACTTACATTTTATTGTGATTTCTTCTGCTCTGGTGGTAAAGTTATGATACTCGACCTCATGTAGTCTTTAGCGCCTCAATATCCTTTATGACTGCCTGTTCCATTACTAAAACTTCGGGTGCTACCGTGTTTGTTGGAGGATTATTAAATGATTTCTTCTTCAAGGAAGTATGTGTTGTTGCCGCTACAGTTTCAGGGATATCTGGGAGGGAAGCTCTGATCCAAATCTTTCTAAAGCATTCTGCTATTTTGCATCTCAGGCTGAATTGTCTGTGTTTTTGGTGGGAAGAAATCTGAGACCTTTTTCAAGCACACGTATTTCTTCACCCGAGAATTAAAAATGTGTCATATTTACCACTAGTTCTAGGTGCTGCTTGTCCCTTGTTGCAGCTGTTGTTGTTCCCTGGTCTTGCTACCTGCCCCCCCCCACACTTTCTGCTCTACCCATGTGACTCTCTAATCTTATTTACGTCCCCTCCACCCTCGCCACCCTAAAAAATTATGGTTGTTTGGGTGTGATGGGGGCTGTGTTGCCGCAGGTGCCTGGCCACATGGTGCAGGCCAAAAGTACATATGCAGTAATGGGGTTTGGTGGAGATGTGCTTGGTAATAGGAAACCTCAATTAAACCTTCTGCCTCATCTGTTTTTTCTGTTTTTATTGTTTCCTTCAGTATTGTCATTACTCCATCCCTCTAAATCAGAATTGGAGGACCAGTCAATATCAGATATTCCTGTATTAGATTGTGATTGGATGTTTTATTGCGGAATCTGTTCATCTGTTGTCTGAGGATATGCCTTTGTGTGGGAATTCTTTTTACGTTCTTCTGTAATTTAGAAACTTAAGTCTGTGTGAGGAAATCTTTATAGTGACAGATCTCTTTATTCAACTCATCCAATTTTTTCTTGTAAATTCCAATCTGTACCTGGGTTTTTACATGGTCCTCGTTTGTTTTTATTTTCACATTCATGGCGTCTGACAACTGCTTGGCTGTGTTTATAATTAAGATCAGCGAATTGCTGCCGCATCTTCATTCAATCAGGGACCAATCTTCCATGAACTGCTTATCCTCCAAAAATATCCTTTATTCATTACAGACTATCAAACCGGTAGGTGCTGCATTTGATTGTAAATATTCCATTATTAAGGCCCAGTACACCAGTGTTCGGATTCATTCTTTGTTTAAATAGCTGAGTCTGTTTCACATTTCCAGCCTGCAGTTACTCGTGGGATAATATGCAGAATGGCCGAGGGTATAACAAGAAGCTCTCCAATAGAGGAAATAAGAAGTCTCCCTTTACCTGTCTGCTTAACCTTTCCTACTGTCCGTCTTCATTTGTGTTTCACTATAAGAAACTATCAGGCAGAGTTGAGCGCTGGAAGAGATATCCTCTGCCTTACATCTGCCTTTGGAGTCTGAGCGCAGTAATCCTGTCTTCCAGCCCCAATCATAGAAAATGTGGAAGTGTCCATGCTGGGCGTATACAAAAGTAAGTGGCAGAGGCACATCCCTATGCTAGCGCCCGCGTGGTGGAAGTATCTGTGCCTCTAAACTATTTGGGATCCTTTAAGCCAGTGGAGGAGCTTGTCTACCTAGAGGGCAGCTGCTAAGCTTACCTGTTTTCTCTGGTGTTGCTCAGCCTCCTTGCCACCCATGCTGTGTTGCCATCCAGGTAGAGTGATTAGCTGCCAATCCGGGGCCTCATTTATGAAAAGTGACGCATCGCTGCGAGAAAACAGCGATGCGTCACTTTTCACTGCGCACTCCTTGCGACATTCCTGATGCGTCATATTTAATGTATGACGCATCATGTCGCAAGGAGTTACAGATACGTCAGTATTTCTGACGTATCTGTAAGCGCAAAAGTGGCGCATTGCTGGAGTGTGTCACAAAAGTGACGCAACTCCAGCAATGCGTCCTTTCACATGGGGAAAGCCCCATGTGAAAGGGCTTGCGTCAGTCTTACGCCTGCTCTGAGGCAGGCGCAAGATTTTGACGCAACAGCGTCCTAAAAGTGACGCCGTGAAATCTCATAGATTTCACTGCGTCACTATTACGAGGCTTTTTGCGGGGGAACGCCCCCTCTGCATACATTATAGCTGACGCAGGTATAATGTGGCGCAGGGGTTTAAAAAGTGACGCATCTACCTAGATGCGTCACTTTTTAAATATGCGCAACAGGGCGCATTTTTTACACCGCTGGTGCGTCACAAAAAGTGACGCACTGGCGGCGCAAAACTGACGCAAGGCCTTCATAAATAAGGCCCCCGGTATATAGTCCACCAGAGAAAGCATTAATGCCTCAAAAGCGCCTAGTCATAAGAAAACACTGGTCCCCAGTTCACAGCACCCGAGCATGATTATTTATTTATTTATGTGATTTGTATAGGGCCCAAGTACCTGGAGTTGTCTCATTGCTAAAGAGATAGTAGAGCAGACAGTTGAAATGAGTGATTACTGGTTGAAATATTTTTTATTTATGCGATTTAAATGGCTGACTGAAGTTTTTATTAAGCGCTCGAATGCCGCGGCGTCTTGGCGCTGTAGATTAGAAGGCGATGTGAGGCAGATCAGGGTAGGGAAAACAGCCATGTTTTCAGGGATTTTCTGAACCTCAGTTTGGAGGCTTGTGAGCGAAGTTCAGCAGGCAGTGAGTTCCAAAGTTTGGAAGCCTGATTAGAAAAGGATTTTCCACCCCAACACACTCTCCGGATTCTAGGCACACAGACCAGGTCTTGATTGGCCGATCTTAGAATTCGGTTGGGCACATATCGCGGGAGGAGTTTGGTCAGGTCATCCGATCCTTTTCCGTGAGCGGCTTTGTTGGCCAGGCAGAGGGCCTTAAACTGAACTCTGCGCTTAATTGGCAGCCAGTGTAGCTCTCGAATGGCACAGGAGGTTGGGTGACGCCTTGGTAGGTTCAAAAGAACCCTGGCGGCCGCGTTCTGGATAGCCTGCAGCTTGATCATTTGCTTCTCTCCCGTACCAAGATAGAGAGAGTTGCAATAATCAACCCGAGACATTACCAGGGCGGCAATAACAGTCTTTTTTAAGGTGGGTGGGATGTAGGGCAAGATCTTTCTAAGTACCTTCATCGTATGAAAACAGGCAGAGGTAGCTTGAATAACCTGCGTCGTGCAGGAGAGGTTTTTGTCCAATAGAAATCCAAGGTTTCTGAACTTCTCAGCTGGAGTTGGACAACAGCCAGCTTCCGGGGGCCACCATAGCTCACTCCATATCGAGGGCTTCTGACCGAATTCTATGACTTCAGTCTTCTCAGTATTTAATTTGAGAAAGCTTTGGCTCATCCAGTTTTTCACATTGAGAAGGCAATTCCTGAAACGCCCTGCAGTTGCTTCAACAGAATCGGAGACAGACACTATGATTTGCATGTCATCTGCATAAGACACTAATCTCAGGCCATGAGATTTTATCAGATTCGCCAAGGGGGTGACATATAGATTGAACAAGGTTGGTGATAACGCCGACCCTTGTGAGACTCCTCCAGGAAGAGTGAATTCCTCTGATTTAAGTCCATCCCAGTAAACCTGTTGGATTCTGCTTGTCAGGCATGATGCTAAGTGGGCCAGAGCGGCATCAGAGATGTCCAGATTTTCCAGTCGGCTCAGTAGGACCGAGTGGTTGACGGTGTCGAACGCCGCGGTTAAGTCAAGTAATATGAGGGCCGTTCCTCCACCGTCATCCATATTCTTCCTGATATCCTCTGTTGCCATGATGAGAGCTGACTCAGTTGAATGGCATGTTCGAAAGCCATGTTGTGTAGAATCAAGAAGGTTATTCTTCGTTAGAAAAGTCATCAGTTCTAAGTTCATGGCTTTCTCGAGAATTTTGGCTGGTAGAGGCAGACAGGAGATGGGCCGATAGTTTTTAGTGTCGGAGGGATTGAGTGATTCTTTCTTACGAATCGGGCGGATACAGGCTTTCTTCCAGATTGAAGGGAAAGAGCTCGAGCAGATAGCCTTGTTTAGTAGGGAGGTCAAAACTCCAGTTATGGCTAGTGGAATAGAGTGCAGTATGTGTGGAGGGCATGGATCCAATGGAGATCCTGATTTCATCTGTAGGAGAAGGTCCCCGACCTCCGACTCCTTTAACATGGAAAACCTGGGGTAGGCGGGGAAAGTGGATGGTGATGATTCCCTAGTGCCCGCTGCCAGGACCTGAGTGGGAGTGACAGAGTTGTTAAGGTCAGTATTGGAGTTGGTAGCTAAAGTGCTGAGATCATCATATACTGCCTGTACTCTGTTCTGGAAAAAAGCAGCAATATTCCCGACAAAGTTCTGGCCAGGTGTAAATATAGTGTCTCGCTGGGTTTTTGCCAGAAGAGTAACTGTTTTGAAGAGCTCTCTGGCAGAGTTAGGGGCTTCTTGGATTTTGGTGGTGTAGAATATAGTTTTGGCCTGAATAATTGCTGCTTTATACTTTATACTTGCTGCTTTATTTGTATAGCGCACAACTACTCGGAGGTGTGAGTGGCAGAGGCACATCCGCTGTGGGAGCAATAAGAAACAACAGCACCATTGGAACAAAAGGCGTCTCTGCTGCAGTCAGTCTAGGTTCAGACCGAAATCTGATAGCAAGGTCTTCCAGCCACCTAGAGGGTGCTGGAACTCCTCGTCATCAGCAGGGGACAGGAGTCAGCAGGGGAGTCAGCAAATGAAATAGTGCACTCTCACTGGAACATAATCGACACCCCCACTAAATAGGACAGTGTACCTGCCATTGTCATACGTGGACCAGTAGAGGATGGCATACCGTGCACCATCATGGGACACCATGGGCCTCATTTATGAAAAGTGAAGCATCGCTGTGTGAAAACAGCGATGCGTCACTTTTCACTGTGCTCTCCCTGTGACACTAATGATGCGTCATATTTACAGTATGACACATCATGTCGCAAGGAGTTACATATACGTCAGTATTTCTGACGTATCTGTAACGCGCAAAAGTGACGCATTGCTGGAGTGTGTCACAAAAGTGACGCAACTCCAGCAATGTGTACTTTCACATGAGCAAGTCCCATGTTGTTAGTGCCTGCATCAGTCTTATGCCTGCCATGAGGCAGGCGTAAGATTTTGACACATTAGCATCGAAGAAATGGCGCATTGAAATCTTATAGATTTCACTGCGTCACTTCTATGACTCTTTCTTGCGTCAAAACGCCCTAATTGCATACATTATACCTGACGCAGGTATAATGTGGTGCAGGGGTTTACAAAGTGATGACACTACCTAGATGCGTCACTTTGTAAATATGGTGCAACAAGGCACATTTTTTACTCTGCTGGTGCGTCACAAAAAGTGACGAACCAGCGGCATAAAAGTGACGCAAGGGCTCATAAATGAGGCCCATAAGTTTCTTCGACTTTAACTGAGAGAAAAGAACCATGAGTTGTCTGCACCAAACATTTAAAGTAGTGTCTTACTACGAAAACGTTTACACCATAGCAATGTGTTGATTTTGACACCCATAAAAGTGCAAATGCAGGACTTTGCAATGCATTTAGATACTGGTATCTCTCAGCAGTCTGGCTGATTACGAGCGAAATATGCTGCCGTTTTGGACTTTGGACTGGCCCAAGGATCCATAGCTCGAGAAATGACCTCCCAGATGGATGTAGAGATCGGAGACAAAGGTCAACCGAGAGTCTTCTTTTCCAAGGAAAAGAAAACCATGCTGCAGCAGGGAGAGGTAACTGCTCTTGGAACCTTTAAGCTCAGTGCCTTTTCCATAAAGTCATATTTGCCAGTTGTCTAGTAGGTTTTGATTGTACACAGCATTGGCTATCTGTCGGAGCTAATGCATTCATCAACACACACTAGATAAGGAGGGGGTCAGTGGGTCAGCCTCCTCAACCACTACGTGTTAAACAGCCCGCCTCACAGCCACGTCATATGGCGTTTCACGGGTTATTTAATTGATAAAGCAGTTGTGTGAGTGCACGCCCAAGCTCGACAAAGCAGTCCATCTCAGTCCACTGCCATTCTCGCCCACCTCCATAGAGACGCTCTCCAGGGAGATTTGAGGCGATGGGGGTGCACTGAGGCTGTAAGACTGGATACATGTTGTGAGCTTCCAGCCCAAATTGTAGTTTACTTCCATGCTATATTTGCAGAGAAATAACATATTTGTTTCCCTTACTTTCTATCACCTTTGTTGCTGAGACATTCCTAAAGTGGGCCCATTATAATCCACTCTTTCTGTGTAAATCAGCACACAGTTTAGAGTAAAGTTAATCAGACGTTAATTAAACCCTGAAAACTATTGGAGTAACCAATTTATATCGAATTAGCGCGCAATAATAGCTTTAATAAACTCCGATTAAAAACTTGTTTGAAACACTTAACGTGCAATGCTTAAGCCAATAAAAACCTCTGTGCATAGAAATGCAAGACATGTTTTAAATGAGGGAGATTAGCGATGGGCTGACATCGAGAGCTCATTTCAGTGGCTCATTTGTTTGCAGAACTGCATAGTGGAGAGGGTCCCCCATCACAGAGCCAAGCTCAAAAGCCATGCAGACAGCTTTGGGCTGGACGTGTATTAATTTAGATATATTTGTTTTTTGGATAAAGAAATATTGATCCTTACAAAGGTGCCAATGTGCCTTACATATTGCAAACATTTTGCGTCTTCAAGTGAATAAAACAAAAGAAACAAGAAATGAGAAATAGACTGTACGTCTTAGATACTAATATTTTTCTAAAAGTTTACTCGAAAAGGTGAGTGGAAATATTCTGGGGAGTTTGTTCATGAATATTATTAAGCGTTGCGCTAGCAGATGGCTAGCAGATGGCTCTCTAGGCTAGTCTTTTTCTCTTTTAGGGTGGCAAGCAAAAAATTTTTGGGGTGTGAGTTCCAAATTTTCGGGAAGCAGTTGTAAAAGGGCCTCCTTATAGTAGAAATATTCTATGATTTGAGGATATGAAGTCATACAACTGATTTCTTTCTCTGATCATTCCTGATGATAAGACAGAACCTTTCTAGGCATCCGACGTTTTATTTAAAAATGGCTAATGCAGACTTGTGCATGGGGTTTTGCTAAAAATGTGTTCCCATAAGAAGGCAAAACATTTTAGTGCCAAAGAAGGACAAGGAGCGAGACGCTTGAGTTTGCAGCAGATACAATATTTATAACTGTACTTACTTACTTATGCCTACTACCCCACCTGTGACATAGAGAATCAACCAGGACTCTTCAGCCATCTCTGTCTTGAGTTTTTCTTTCAATCTTACTCCTGGTTTAGCCCATCTCCTTGCAGTCTGCCTCGAGGCCTCAGTGCCAGGTGTTTCTTGGCCATCATCTTATCATTTTCCTTTCAGGGTTCCAGGTCAGGGCTTGCCTGGTGGTGTTTGACGTGAGCTTGAGGAGAGTGTGAGCTATCCAGCCCCAGCGTCTTTTCATGATTTCTCCATTGGCAGGGAGTTGGTATGTCTGCTGCCATATGGCGTAGTTGCTGATGGCTTTTGGCCAGTGGATTTTGAGGTTTTTCCTCAGACAAGTGTGGATGAAGGTGGTGGCCACTATTACCCTCCAAGATGTGCCCCATACAGGAGGATCGATTTTAAGTTGTTGTTAATAAGCCTGACCTTGGTTTGCAGAGTTAAGTACTTAAGGCTCCAGTTCTTCTTTAGCTGAATGAAGGCACCCTTTGCTTTGCCATTTTTTGTCTTTACATCTGCATCTGTACCACCCTGCTTGGATATGGCACTGCCCAGGTAGGTGAATGCCTCAACCTCTTCTAGTACATCACCTGCAAGAGTAAGTGTACCTGCAGCTGTGCTCCCATGTCAGCCTTCGGGATCTTCTTTTTGTCCCCTGTGGACGCTAAGGCCAAGCTGTGCTGATGTTGCTGCCACATTTTTGGTCTTCTCTCTCATCTGCTGATGGGTATGAGAGAGTAGGGCCTGGTTGTCTCCAAAGTTCAAGTCATCAAGCTGCATCCAAGGTGTCCACTGGAACCCATTTCTTTTCCCTGCTGTGGATGTCTTCATTGTTCAGTCTATGGCCAGCAGGAAGAGAAAAGGTGGGAGCAAACAACCCTGGCAGACTCCATTACTCACTTGGAATACTTCTGTTAGTTGTACTCTACATAATATCTTGCAGGTCATTCCCAAGTAAGAGTTCATGATTATTCTTACAAGTTTATCTGGCATACCTTAGTTGATGGAAGAGTTTCCAAAAGGTCTCTCTGGCCACGCTGTACAATGCCTTCTCATAGTCGACAAAATTGAGATAGAGCGGGGAGGTCCATTCCGTGGACTACTCAATGATGATGGGCAGTGTTGCAATCTGGTCTATGCTAGTTCTATCTTTGCCTAAGCCAGCTTGCTGGTTTCACAACTGAGCTTTGATTTGTTCCTTCATTCTGTTCAGGATGACTTTGGTTAATACTTTGCATGGGGTTGATAGCAGAGGTATTGCTCTGTAGTTTGCACAGTTAATCAGGTCACCTTTCTTGAGGATCTTTATGAGATATCCCTCCTTCCAATATGATGGAACCCTTTTCTCTGCCCAGATTGTTGCAAATATGGGATAAAGTAGGTCTATTGAGGTTTCAATATCTGCCTTCTGTACCTCCGCTGGAATGTTGTCAGATCCTGTTGCCTTCCCTTTTCTGAGATGTTTGATGGGTTGCCGTATTTTTTTGTTGGTTGGTCTTCTGCAGTTGACTGGCAAGTCCTTGTCAGCTGCCTGTATGTCTGGGTGAGACTGCAGCATGAGCTGGTTCATCAGTTCTTCAAACTGCTCCACCCATTTTCGCTGTTGTCCTTGCCTTCATTAACCATTACCGTCTTCCCAGCTTTGTCTTTAACATGTGTTTCTGGCTTGTTGTGTCTGCTGGAGAGTTCTTTGTTATGTCGTAGTATTCTTTCAGCTTGCTGTTCTCGGACGTCTATGGCGGGACCACTGATGAATCTTCGCATGCCTACTCTTAAGCTTCTCTTTACATCCTTGTTGGTCTTGGTGTACTCACCCTTAGATTTCACTTTTTCTTCTCTTGCTCAACTGATGTGTTGAATCCAGCTTTTTTCCTTTCACTCTTGGATTTTGCAGAGAGTCTTGGTGGAGATCCGTTCTTTATGCTGGTTTTTCTTGTGACCTAATACCTGCTGGTAGGCTGATGTCACTCTGTCGTTGAACTTCTCCTACTGCCTTTCTAGAGGGGCTCTGTCTTCCACTAGATTTTCATAACTTCAAACTTGTTCCTGAGGGTGACTGAGCATTCACTCAGTTTCTGTGCATCTTTGAGGAAGATGGGGTTTTATCTCTGGCATCGGATTGTTGGTTCCATCCAAGTTTTCTTCAGCTTTCCCATCAACCTTGCCACAACAAGATTATGTTCTGTTGCTATGTCTGCTCCTATCATCGCTCTCACATCCTGCGGGGGCCTCCATAAATTCTTGGCTATGCAGAAATGGTCAATCTGGTTCTCTGCTGAATGGTGTGGTGACACCTACATTGCCTTGTATATTATTTTTGTGAGACTATACCGCCACCTATAACCTGACTGTTCAGGGTGCAGAGTTCTGGTAGTTTTCACTATTCTTATCCATGTTGCCAAGGCCATGGTTGCCCATGACATCTTTGTAACTGGTGTTGTCTCTTCCAATCTTGGCATCAAGGTCCTCTGTCAGTATGCTAATGTTTCACTCAGGTCATTTCTCCAGGTTGTATTGACTTCTGTTGTAAAGCTGTTCTTCTCCCTCTTCTACACTATCATTTGTAGGTTTATAGCACTAGTTAACATTCATGTTGATCCTCTTTTTCTTTGTGCGGAAGGTCGCTGTGATGGTTCTGGGACGGTGGGCTTTCCATATAATCAGAGCTCTGTTGGCAGTTGGCGTTAGCAGCAGTGCTACTTCCTCAGTGTTTGGGGCATTCATTTCCTCATCTCCTGAATGCATCAGCATTCTCCCTGGAGCCAGTCTTTTCTGTCCAAACTGTGTCCATCTGGTCTGAAGGATGCTATGAAGGGCAAGCTTGTACTTTTTCACCTCCACTGCCACTTGGGCTATTTTGCCTGTCGCATAAATGGTCTTCATATTCCATGTCCTGATGTTGATGATCTTGGTGGAAAGCAGGTGGACTGGCTTTGTGGCTTCCATTGATCTTTGGCTTGCACCACATGGCATCATAGATATCCATAAAGGAGATTCCTCTCTCCTCAAGGCATAGATGTCTTTTGTTCTTTTGGATGGCGTTTTTGTTGCAAGAATTTATTTTAATGGTGGGGTAGCTAGCCCCATGAATAACCCTCCCCCTTGCACAACCGGGCTTGGGACTGATCATGGAAGAGTATGCTGTACTCTGATTTTCAGCAAATTACTAAGTATGGTAACCATGTGCTGTATAAATCCATTTCTGTTTGCAGCACACAAAGGTGTTTTGTAGCAGTTCCGTTCATTTGTAAAACAAATCTATTTACAAAAAAAAAAAACATCAGAATGTTTTGTCATGAAACAGAACTGACTGCCACAGTAGAAATGGTGCAAAGTACCACCCCTCACATACTAGCTTACAACACATAAGCTGCATAGCTGCTACATTATGCTATTTACCAAAATATTATGTATAGTAACCATGTGCTGGTTTGCTCCATTTCTTTTTGCAGCTGTTAGATTTGGGGGTCTCTAGTTGGCATAGGTAGGTACCTGTGACAAATAGGGACCCTTGCGTCAGGTCAGGGTAAGGGGCTAAACTCCTAAAATAACTCCTGCTCACCCCTTGGTAGCTTGGCACGAGCAGGCAGGCTTATCTCAGAGGCAATCTGTGAAGCATTTGTGAACACATACAGTAATACTGTGACAACACTACAAATGGACACCATACAGGTTGTAGTATAAAATTAGGTATTTTTATATAGACTTAATCACAAGACCAAAAAACAAAAATCGACAATACTGTGCTCAAAAATAGTCTATAAAAGGTTGTAAAATAGCTCAGTTCTCTCAAGTTGTAAATGCAACACTTTACTCTCACTGTTCCTTAAATGCATAACGCAAAGAAAACAAAAGGGTCGCAGGGAAGTTGATGCATCAGTTCCTTACATGCAGAGGAGTGGATGTGTTGGTTCCTTACTGCTTCGAAGGGGAGTTGATGCTCGCTTCCTTATTGTGTGGGGAGTTGATGCGTTAGGTTCTTACTGCTCTCCGCTGTGATGCGACAAGATGGCACCTCGATGTGATACACTTCTCCGGTGCGATGCGACAAAATGGCGTCTCGGTTGCAATGTGACAACGTTGGTGTGATGCCTACACGCCCGACGGCTGTACGGCGACTCGATGATCTTTGGAACCGCGACAAGCCCTGCGACACGCTTCTCTGGTGATGTGACGATGTCCTCTGTGGCAGCGTCCTGCTTCTCCGGTGATGCACCAAGCTTCGGCGATGAGATGATGACAGCGGCAGTGGCATCTCGCTTCCTTGGCGATGACAGCGGCTGTGTCGGTGACACGCTTCTCATTGTTGCATCGCGCTTCCAGCTCCCAGCGATGTGCAGTCTCTCAGAAGGCCCTGAACTACAGCAGGCACTTCAATTCCCAGCAGGGGAATTCAGGGGGGAGCTGGTGGGTGAAGTCTTGTATTCCTGAGACTTCAGGCAGGAGGCAAGCTCTATTTCAAGCCCTTGGAGATTCTTACTCAAGTTGACAGAAAGCAGACTGAGTCCTTTTCTCCTTTCTTTTGCAATGAAGCAACCATGCAGGCCAACCCCCAAACACACAGCACAGGGGTAGTCTCCTATTTCAGCTTCCTGGTTCTTATCTTCAACAAAGGTTCATCTTGATTCCCAGAAGTGATCTAAAGTTCTTTGGTCTGGGTCCCAATATTTATACTACTTTGCTCTTTGTTCTCTGAAGGCAGTGAGGACTTTGCCTAGTCAAAACCAGTTCTGGTCAGTCCTGGAGCACTTTGTTTACAGGACTCCTTCTCTTCAGTTCAGTGTGTAAGCCAGGGACATCAGACACACCACAGGAGGTGGAGCCAGCATTGTGGAGGGAAGGCACAGCCCATTCAGGTCCCAGGTGTAACTCCTCCCTCCCATCTGCATGCAGATCTCTCTATTCAGCATTGTGCTGACTCAGCCTGTCTCCTGGAATCCTCCAGCCTCTGTAACTCAAACTCCAGACAAGGAATACAAAACCTAGCAGAGGTAGGCTTGGATAGTTAGGCAAGAAAATACCTACTTCGAAAAGTGGTATTTCAAAAACAGAATGTTAAAACCCACTTCACTAAAATATGTATTTTATCATTCTGAGTTCAGGCATACTAAATTCGAATTTCTACCTAGTTCCCTGAGTCAGTTAGGATTATACGATGTAATAATCTAACTGCCAGTTCTGGCCTATGGGGAACAGGAAGCCTTGCCATAGTGAAAAACGAAAGTGGCCGTAATTCACTATTAGGACATGCCACACATCAGGGCATGTCCTACCTTTTACATACAATGCACCCTGCCCTTGGGCCTCCATAGGAGTGACTGATGTGTATAAATAAAAGGTTTAGGGACTGGCAAGTGGGTTCACTTGCCCAGTCAACATTGTAATACAAGACTGCACACAGGCTCTACAATGGCAGACCTGAGACACACTTTACAAGCTGCTCCGATGGGTGGCACAATCAGTGATGCAAGCCCACCAGCAGCATTGGTTACAAGCCCTGTGCACACACAGTACGCAGTACTAGGGTCTGACAAGTAAACCAATCAAGCCAAATATGGAGTCACTAATCCATACATCAATTTACCATAGGGAGCACTTGCACTGTGGCACTGAACAGCAGTGGCACAGTGCCCAAAAGCATCTAAAACCAGCAAAAACACACAAGGAAACAGCAAAAAATGGAAGGGAGACCCACGTCATTGGTGCCAGGTCTAACAGCAGCCATCAATCTGCTCTATGGCAGTCGTTTTATTCATTTGCAAAACCAGTTTATATAAAAAATATATATAAACGTGAGTTTGCTTTGTCATGAAATGTTACTGACTGCTACAGATGGAATTATGTTATGTTATGTTATGTTATTTTATTTTGTATAGCGCACGGATGCCGCAGCCAAGAGGCGTCCCGGCGCTTTGGAGAATTGGATAACACAACACATCAGAGAAGGCAGGAGAGACAAAATCTAAACTGTAGAGAAGAGGAAGGTCTTCAATGCCTTCCTAAAAGGAAGCAAGTCAGGGATTGAACGGAGAGGAGCCGGCAGAGAGTTCCAGAGGGCAGCCACCAGCACTGAGAACGAGCGTCCACCCATTCTAGCTCTTTTAAAACGCGGCACAATGGCGAGATTCAATCCAGCAGAGCGGAGGGTTCTAGCAGGGACATAGTGCAGGATAGTCTGTGAAAGAATAGGAGGGGAGGCTAATTTAAGAATTTTAAAAGCTAAGCAGAGGGCTTTAAACTTAATTCTTTGCTCTATCGGTAGCCAATGGAGATCCTGGATGGTTCGACGAGCTGAGACAAACTTCGGGAGGCCGACAAGCATCCTGGCCGCCGCATTTTGGACCCTCTGAAGGCGGGATAGTTCGGCCTGATTTAGACCCAAAAACAGAGAGTTGGCGTAGTCCAATCTGTTAAGAACCAGAGCTTGGACTATAATCTGTCTGGTCTCCGCATCAAAAAACTTAAAAATAGGTCGCAGACACTGCAGAGTACCTAGACATGCGCCAGCCACACGCTTAGTATGGGAGGTGAAAGAGAGCTTATCATCAAACCACACCCCGAGGTTTCTGACTTCAATCACGGGGTGGGAACAGGGCCTAGATCCGAGGGCCACCATTGATCTCCCCATAACCCACTTTCCCTACCAAAGATAATGACCTCAGTCTTAGAGGCATTAAGTTGAAGTCGATTGTTCGCCATCCAGCCAGCAACTGCTTTTAACGCTGACTGGAAGGTGGAGGTGTCCATGTTGGAATCACCATTAAGTGCCACCGCCAGCTGCGTGTCATCGGCGTATGACACTAAGGAGAGACCGAAACTATGGGCTACCTCCGCCAAAGGCTGAACATATAAGTTAAATAAGGTAGGGCTATGAGCCGAACCTTGGGGAACACCCTGAAGTATAGGGCGAGAAGCAGAGACAAAAGGAGGTGTAGACACTTTGAAGCCTCGATCCTTAAGAAAGGAACAAAACCACTCAAGTGCCACCTCTCCAACTCCCGCCTCCATCAGACGATGTAAAAGAATCTGATGGGACACCGTATCGAAGGCGGCACTGAGATCCAAAAGGATAAGTGCCGCCGTCTGACCCTGATCCAACAGCTTCCTGATGTGCTCCACCACAGCCAGAAGAGCAGTTTCGGTGCTATGACCTGCGCGGAATCCGTTTTGGGAATTATCCAGTATATTCGCTTCTTGCAGGTGAGATGATAGAATACGATTAGCATGCGCTTCTGCTAGTTTGGCTGGCCAAGGAAGAAGGGAAATGGGTCGATAGTGTTCTGGCTTAGTTGGGTCGAGGGCGGGTTTTTTAAGGATAGGGATGACCGTCGCCTGTTTCCAAGCCTTGGGAACACTGCCCGTGCTAAAGGACAGATTGATAAGACCTTGCAAGGCAGGATAACAGCATTCAGCAGATTCCCGAAATTGAGCGGGTCTCATGGGGTCATCCGGAGAGCCGGATTTGACTTTTGTCGTCAAGGCTAAGAACTCATCCTGAGTCGGGCTAGGAATGATCAACAGTGGTTTGAGAACCAATGGTGTAGACATATTTTCCCTGATGGGAAGCTGAGAAAAAGATCTGTAAATGGCCTCCACCTTTTCTACAAAAAACGAGGCTAAATCCTCGCAGTGTGCCATGGAGGGTTCAATAGTAGCAATGTCAGTCCTCTTGCTTGTAAGGTCCTTACACACCCTGAAGATGACCTTAGTGGGGTTTGTACTGTTCTTAATCTCCTGAGAGTAAAAAGCAGCCCTAGCTGCGCATATGGCCCGATGATACACTCTAGTGCAGGCCCAGTAGGCCGCCTTGAGGTCAGTATCATAAGTTTTACGCCACGCGCGTTCTGCTTTTTTACAGGAGACTTTAAGTATTTTAAGAGATTCATCATACCAAGGGCTAGAAGGACTAGATCTAGTCTTACTCCACTTGGCCGGAATGAGCATATCTAGCAAGTGATTTAGCCATTCGCAGAAACTATCATAGCCACGGGAGACTTCAGTAGGGGGTAGAGGATGGTATTTTATCAAAAGCTGGTGAAAATGCTCTAAATTCAAGTTTCTCCAGGGGCGTCTGAAACTGGCTGGGGTGTTATTTCTCGGGGAGGGAATAGTAGTGGTAATACAAATTTCAATCAAATGGTGGTCAGTCCAGGCCATAGGTCTGGGATGCAGCACTGAGATATTAGTCGCAAGATTCGTCAGAACGGGATCTAGTAAGTGGCCACCTGTATGGGTCGGTAGTTGTACCATTTGAATCAATTGAAGCGCTTCAAGATCTGCTAACAAGCTATGGACCGAGTTGGAAAGTGGAGCATCCATATGCAAGTTAAGGTCGCCAATAATCGTAAAATTAGCTGTTTTTAAAACTAGGGAGGAAATCACCTCCGGGAGGCTTTGGCGAAAAGCGCCATCAGGACCGGGGGGCCTATAAATTAATAGTCCCGTGAAAGTAAAGTGGGGGTTCACTGAGATGTTAAAAAGGGCACTCTCACATCCTGCTATGGTGATAGGTTTCCAGATGCAGGGGTAGCATGATTTTACCGCAACTGCTATACCCTCAAATATTAATCTACATAAGTATTTAAGTGTGGTGAACTTTGTAGGTGCAGAGTTCAGCACATTGAACAAAGAGTCAGAATTATGCTAGCATAAGGGTCTAGCTAAACAAATTAACAACAATGTCATTTGGTAACTTGAGGGCGAAGCATCAAGCAAAGTGATTGCTGTGCAAGCACATGCCCAGCCATTAGTTCTTGGGTCTAAGAGGCAAAATTATTGGTCTAGGTTCCGCTTTTTTTCAATTGCAAGCAAACTCATGCATAAAGCCATACTCTTAAAGATAAGACCTTTCAAGTTTGTTGCAGATGCGCATGCATGCATTTTAATGCATATGCGCACGTACATTGGATTGCTGATGTGTTGACACGTCAATTCACATGCATTGTGATACAAGGCAGCTATTTTCAATTAGGGCCTTATTACAATGTCGGTCGGAAAGGCTCCAAGCAGAATTCGGATTCTCCTAAACCATGCCGGAACCTGTGTTTCCTACCGACTCAGAAACATTTCTGACCGACCGATTACAATGGAAGGTAACCGTTTGCTCAGTCTAAATCAGTTCAGAGACTCCGAGCCAGTCGAAGCCGAATTGTTCAGCTCTAGGGACCACATTTCCAACCGATGTATTACGATGTCGTATTCAGACAGCCTTTCCGAATCGGACTGTCCGACACGGAACAGCTGTCGGAAACTGACTTTGGGGGCCCGTAGAAGGCCCCCCTCATCCTGAGGCCACCGGTTGGAGTCTGTGGGGGTACCCAAGTGACTCCTCTTTAAAACCATGGACAGTGTGGCAGGCACCCACAGGGTGCAAGGTTTTTCTCAACCAAAACTTTTTTCATTGGAAGCATGTGTTGTCGGTCGCAACACAGGCTCCCATTGAAGTCAATGGAAGACTTTCCGGGCGGTGTTCGGAACCATCGTTATCAGTCAGAACTGATTCCGAAGAGGAGTCGTCGGAAGAGATTTTGACAGACATCGTAATAATGCCCTTTGTGTTCTTACATGGTAGATAACCATGTTAGAATGGTAAATTATAATATTTAAACATTTTTTTAAACAAGTGAACAACAACTGCACACTAGGCATAAAAAAGTAAGCGGGAGACAAAAGAGCAATACACAGCAGCTAAACCCACATACAAAATGTAAACATAAATACATGTTGGGAAGCTGGCAGTGAAAAGAGACTGTGAAGTGGAAAGAAAAGGACAAAGTTTGTAGTTACAATGTATGCTCCCATGTAGTGCTTAGCACAAAATTAAAACGTCTACTCAAGTGCCTGGTAAAGGGATACATTTTATCCATTCAGATGTTTCTGGACTTGACAAATGCAAGAATAGGGAGGAAAGCCACCAAATCAAAAGAGACAATCTAGCCATCCAATCATGAGCAGGAGGCTCTAGGTACATTTCATATGTTGGAAACAACAGTTCTGCCTTCAGACATTCAACGCTTTCTGTGGTCAATACATAAAACAATCAGCATAATTGTCCAAAGAGTCTATTTTTTAGAGTGCATGATTGCCTACAGGCGTCCTGGCACTGTAAATAGAATGAAATAAAGATTGTGACTATAGTCACAGGTATTAATTACTCCTTAACTGTGGCTACAGCCATGATGGATACTCTGGACTTATTTACAAGCCCAGTGCGTTGCCAGAACATCACTTTTCCTGACGTTCCAGCAGCGCACTGGGCTTACTCATATCTACAAGGCCACGGAAAGCCACCCTGAGTGACTTTTCATGGCCTCCCAGATATGGTGTAAGGCAACGGAGCGCAAGTTGCTACGTTGACTTGCACTGCATGAGAAAGGCACGCCATAGGCTTTGCAGTGGATGTTCCCACTCAATACCCATCGTTTTTTTGGCACATTCTCAGATTTTCAATATAGCACACATCTTTATAAATCAGTGTAAAACTCTAAGCCCATCAACCTGTTTTGCAAGGATCTCCCATTATCACCCAGCTAGAACTTTCCACTTTTCTGGTGCAAGCTGGCCGTTTTACCAAAAATTAGGAGTAAAAGATGGGTTGGTTTGTTCTTCTCCTATCTTGTGGTTCAGGCATGCAATGCCCTCTCTCTGGACTTGCAGTCGCTGAGGTATGAAAATCGCTTCAGGCATATTCCTGTCAAAACCTGGATGTTTTAAACAGCTTTTCAGTAATTCAGTTGTGTGAGAATTGTGCATATGGTCTGAGTGTTGTGACCCTCTTGAGTAGCTGTGCACTTTATACATATTGATTGATTGAAACCAACCGATTCTCTTCCAGTGAAGATGTTGATGATGGAAATTACTACCGGACATTAAGTTCATAGCTTCCATTCAGGACTGCTTCTACAGCATACTAAATAAACAAGTTTTGAGAAAGCTAATTGGTTCAGCTTTATCTTTTGCTACATGCATGCCCATCTAAAATCATCTAAAGTACAACTGTAGCCTCACATTCCCAGGTGCAACCACATATGCCTCTGTCCTGCAATCCTATGCCCAGGGACAGTTTTTATGTGCTTCGGACAGCTAAAATATTCTACACACAAAGCCTCATATAACGAAGGTGTAGACACACAATGCAGGGTGCATCATGATTTGTCAAGACATTTGCCTTGATGCGTCTGTCATATAACTGCGAGAGAGCATGTATATACAGGTAAAACCATTCTATGCCCAACTGCAGTTATGTAACGCAACTGCTTCTTATGTCCAAGTGAAGGCACCATGTGCTAAATAAAGACTGTATATTCCAGGAACAATCAGTATAGGCCTAATTACTGGCATTACTACTTCATGTACAGCATCATATGCATAAATGCATAATCTTGCATATCTAGGTACTTGGGTACAACTATAATGCACATGTGTGCCCAGGAACACAACCACCTTCACAAGCAGACACTGGAAAGACAGCAGGAAGTGGGCTTTGGTACCAGTGGGCTCTTGTCTCATTGGGACCTCCCAGTGTGCTCCCAGCAGAAAACAAGAAAGATCTAGTGATGGGAGTGGAGATGCACCGTGGACATCTCTCTGCATACCCATCCGAATGGCTCTCAGTTCAGGTAGGATGTACGAGAGTCCAGCTGCTCAGACACTCACCTGCTTTAACAGTGCCTTCCATAGGCTCTTAACCGTCATTGTGAGACTGCTTTCTCGCCTCCTCGCTGGATAGGAAAGACAACTCTCTTAACTTTCCTAAGCATCATCCTCTTCCATTAGGATGGCGACAAGGGGGCGACGGCAATGTTGGAGAAACTTTAGAAAGAGGTTGGTGCCCAGAATCCTTGCTCTTCTGTATCCTGCTCCAACTGGAAACTACTGGGAAACAGCAGAGCAACACAAACCCTGAAGAAGGATTTTCCACTTCTACTTGCCACATGACTTCTTGGTTGCTTGCAGTGCAGATTTTTCCTCTTTACCCTCCAGAGGCCCCTTTATAGTAAAGGAGGCACCTACTAATGGGCAGTGGGTGACCAAGGTGGGGAGGGGATCTCTTACTTGTTTATAATGTGTGGCAGAGCTCTGACCAACAAAATAACTAGTATGCTTAACTGTCCCACGCCCGTCATGTTTGCCTTCCAGCACTCTGGCTCTATGCATGCATTTCCATTGATATTATCTCAAGTGGAGAGCTAAAACTCTCTTAATCCAGACCTTATACAGTAACATTTGTTAACTTACATGCACAACAACTATGCAGCTGAGGGGTTTTAAAGTAACGACATCGAGATTTCTGGAATGTATGGTCAGGTAGCTAATTCCTGACTGTGGGTCAAATATATGTGGTTTTTGCAATCACAACCACTCCTATTTGATGTTTCCAACTACAAAAACGTTTTGGCCCCTACAAAACCAGCGGCAGTTCCTCCATTATGGTGGAGGAGCGTTTCCCCGCCTGCTACGTGTGCAGCAGGCAGACACATTAATAAAATGGTGATAAATACCATTTTATTAATGTGTCCAAGGATCGCACTGTTACAGAACGATAGCAAGGAGTAGAATGCAGCCCCCTGCCAGTGAGCAGATCAGATTGGGCAGCTGCCTACTTCAGACCAATCTGACCTGCGCACTTCAGAGCCTGCAATCCCAAGGCTTGAAAAAAGCTGAGGGATTGCAGCCGCAGGCCCCCAGCCTCAAAAGGAGCACTTGGTTAGCCTGCTCCAGCCAATCCTGGAGCTGCAGTGCAGGTTCAGGATTGGCTGGTTTTGCTTTGGACCAGGGCAAAAGTCCTTCTCTTTCTGCCCGAGTCAGCTGAGGAGAGCGCCGGGAGGAAGGAGACCGCATCCAGAGCCTGTGACAATGAGGATACACAAAAGATCGGCAGGCGGGAGGTCAGTTCTTTGTATTTTTTTTAATGAATATTGTCTGTTTCACCTCCACGTCATCCCCCACACCTCCCCGCCTCACCACCCCGCCACCACACCAGCCGCTACTGAACAAACTCCAATTTAGGAGTCATTAAAATTAAACTGACTCCTAAAATGGGTTTGCACCTGGTTATTGATTAGGTATTTGGAAGGGGTGTGTTTTCAGCAACCCTTATTAATACCAAATCGGTATCAAATGTATCAATGGTTTGTAACTGGAATTCTTGTTGTAAACCCTTGAAAATTTACCAACCCCCAAGCTGAAGTGGTAGCACATTTGATGAAGGGAAGTGGTCTCCTTACATCACTTCCCCATTTTTGAATTTTGGGAAATTTTTCTGGGGGACTAGGCAGTGGTCCAGTGGAATAAACGAAAATAATTTACTTAAAGAATTTTCAAAATACACCCCTGTTTTTTTCAAAGAAACTGGTATTCTTAAAAAAAATATTTATTTAAATGCAGTCAAAGACAAGGCAGTTTGCCAAATCTTGATTGCACCATTCTTATTATTGTTTTCAGTAGGAGAGAGCCAAAATTTGCGACGTGCTTTGAGAATATTAATTAGGCACCTTCAAGTAGGTGGTAAACCAGTCGCAAACGGCAAGGGGTCCCCAGGGAACACCTTCCCCTTTGTGAGTATGTGAGAGAAAATATTTTTTAAGAGCAAACAGTGGTCCCAGGAACCACTGCCTGCCCTTAAAAAAATGAAACTGAAAAGTTTCATTTTACTTTAATAATTGCAGCCTGTTTTCCTTTAACAAAAGCGGGCTGCATATTAAAAAAAGAAAAAATGCTTTATTAAAAAAGCAGTCACAGACATGGTGGTCTGTTGACCCTAGCAGGCCACCATCCCTGTGAGTGCTAGCCATTCCAAATGGGGTCGCAAATTGCGACTGCCTCATTAAGGGCCATATGTATCAAAAAAGAGTTTTGCGATTCTCTAATTGCGATTTTTAGCTAATCGCATTTAGAGAATCACAAAATGCAATGTTTTTAGAATGTGCTAAAAATGTTGCGAATCCTAAATATTTCTTTTTTGCGAAACGCAAATTGAGGTTCGCAATTAACCCCTTTGATGCATTCGTCGGCCAACGGCGGTCGCGAGCACTACCCTCCGTAGTGCTGCGCTCGTCAGTTGGCCGATGCGGCCCGCCCACTCCGGTTAAACACCTTAGCTGCTATGGAACGTCCAGCTCCAGTGCTGAACGTTCCATTGCGCAGGTGCAGTTGGAACGTCCAATGGCCGACGGCAGCACTACGGAGGTAGTGGTGCCGTCGGCCATTGAACCGGCGCAGCACTTATGAGGTTAAGGAATACCTTCCCATTCATTCCTATGGGCTAGGAGGCCCATAGGAATAAATGGGAAGACATTCTCAATTTGCGATTACCAATTAGAGAATCGCAAATTGAGAATGCAATTTCAAGGTTGCAAGGATGCCAAAGGACACCCTGTTTCACCCCTGAAATATGCACATGTGCACATTTTGCACACATACATGCCCCAAGGCCATGTATGATCGACATATGGCACTTTTAACCCGTTCGGTACTCGTGACGGAACCACTCCGTCATGAGCCACAGACGTGCTGTGCTAATGACGGAGTGGTTCCGTCATGGTGCGGCCGCCCCGCCCCGCCCCGCCCACGCTGCAGCAATTCCGCACCTGCGCGGCCGTTTTAATGAGCGGGAGGGGCTGTGACGGTACCACTCCGTCATGAGCACAGCGCGCCCATGGCTCATGACGGAGTGGTTCCATCACGAGCATGGCGGCGCCGAGCGACCCTCCCTCCCCCCAAGCGCCGCAGCGGAATTACCGCCGCGGTCAAGGGGTTAAAAAAACGAAAAGGTGCTTCTTTAAAGAAAATTGCAAATTATCACCAACATGAAGTTGGTGGTAATTTGCAATTCCTTAAGGCCAAAAAGCAAATTTCTGGTACTTCCAGAATTGCATTTAAGGAATGGCAATTTGCAACTCCTTAGCAATTCTCTATTTTGCAATTACCTTTTTGAATGATACATACCAAAAGCCTTTTTCCAATTCTTAAATGGGCCGATTCTGAGAATCTGCCCGTTTGCAAACCGGAAAAAGGCTTGATACATATGACCCTAAAAACCTTTTTTGAATCATTCTTGTGATCCATAAAAGGCTAATTTGTGAGTATTATTTGCAGGATGTCAAGTGTGAAATTCTCTTAATGACGTTTAATTTACTTTCGGCAAAACGGTAGTTTTGTTTTCCCTCACAAAATATTTTGTGGATTTTTTTTCTACGTTTTGCAGAAGAATTATCAGCAACTTTCATTCAATATGTTAAGATTTTCCCAAAAACAGTAGTGGCCTGTGGTGGGAGTGCTGTGGGATGGTGGGGCAGGGTGGGGATGGAGCAGGGTGGGGGGGTAGTAAACTACGGAATAGGGCTCAACAGAGGTAAGTATAAAGAAAGAAAATGAATTGCGTTGAGCACGCTGCATCACATTTGAGAATGCAGCGCGCACAATGAAATTTGTTGTATTTATTCATTTGTTTACTTACCTCTGTTCAGCCGTATGCCGTAGTTTACTACCCCCCACCCTGTCCCTCCCCCGCCCCGTCCCACCGCCCGCAGCACTCCCACCACCGGCCGCTACTTACGAAAGTTTCACAAATCGTGTGTAATCCAAGTCCTCTCATATACCTTTATCCTGCAGACTTTCCTCGTGCAGAAATGTTGGATCATATTGACCTCAGATGGAGGTCTGCAATGTTACATTTCACCAGCAAGTTCCTTTTGCTTATTTCCTGTTGGTAAATTGTGTTTGGTGGAATTTTTTTACTGCCAATCTTTACCATCTCCATTACAGTATTAAAATTGGTCAGGTTTAGAAACACTGCGCCATCTGGACATAGGTGATACTCTACAAGGTAAAGATAGAAGTTGTTCGGTGGGACAGAATCTGCAGAAACTTGATTTCGTTCCTTGCTGATCATTCCTCAGTTTCTTGGTGTTTTTTCCTACAGAAAAAAGAAAGACTTTGCTTGTCATCATTTCTGCAGAGGGTGATTTAGGCATCAGAACAGTAATACTGGTATTCACACAGTCAGACAAGGCGGTGGATCTTTTTATTACCTGGGTCCTTTTGTTTGGAACAGGCTCCCGCCTCACATTCGAATTTGCTCTGATTTTGTCTGCGTCTAGAACCTACTTAAAACCTGGCTTTTTTATTATATCTCTTCTTTTCCTTCTTATCTGGGACTGTATTCAGCGCTGAGATACAAAATGGGGGCGATTCGCTGTGCTATATTAAGTTTTGATTCCATAACATAATATTGACCAATAAATTCTGATAGTGGCTATAAAAGGTAATGCATGTTATAGTAAAACGTAAAAAATATATATATATATATATATATTGTGCAAATACTATCATAACAAAAATACAAACTACTAAATAATCGAGAGGGTAAGCATTAAGAACTAAAGATATACTATCCTCAGCACTCTGCATTTATCAACCTGGGCGCTATATATATCGTCATGGTACATAGATATGTAGTTAAGTATAGTGAAACAATATTTACCTAAACTTGCCTCGTCAATATTTTGGTAATCAATATTTTTGACAGAAAATGATCTAGTATCATAGTAAAGACTATGGGGTCGATTATGATGGTGGACGGACCTGCGTCCGTCCGCCACCCCCGAGGTGGAGGGACCGACCGCAGGGGCAGCGGCGTTCCCTCCATTGCAATTAGGATGTGACCGCCACCCTGGCGGTCACATCCCGTATATGTAACATTGCGGCGGGTGCTGCTTTAGGCAGCACCCGCCGCAAAGTTAAAAGTGCATGCTGTGCATTTGCATGCACAAAGTGGCAGGCCCCGCGCAATGCCTGCCGCATTGTGCATACAATTGCAGGGGGGTACCATAGGTACCCCCCATGTACCATCCACACCACCCACTTCACCCTGGGGGCCCGCAACGGGCCCCCAATGCAAGGGCCGTATGCCTTTTGTGGCGGCATTGCTGCCACTGAAAGGCATAGCCCCCAGCACATCCTAATATGGCTGGCGGTGTCTGATAGACACCGCCAACATATTAGAGCTTTTCCGCCACGGTCCCCCCCGCCATTGTAATATGGCAGAGTGGAAATAGGTGGTGGACGAGCAAGGATGGCGGACGGATTGCCACAGCCTGCATGGCGGTGGCGATCCGTCCGCCATCCTAATTGATCCTATATTCTGGTAGCGGGCTGTTTTCTTCCCTCTCCACCCTCTGAAGTTGCTAATGTTATTATTATTATTGCTTTTCCTTAGTACTTTTCTGGAGTAGTGCTCATCTGAAGGACTGTTACCTCACTCCAACAAGCATCCAACATTCAGCATGCATATGTGGAGTATACAGGTGGTAGTGGGTGGTTCAGCCGACACATATGCCAGCATGACGTTTCGAAAATATGGGTGTGCTGCTCTTATGAGCAGATTTACAATCACTGGCGCATTACTGCATATCAGCAGGGATGCGCCAGTTATTGTGTGTCACGGCTCTGCCACCATGGATGCCCTGCATTTACAATGCGGTGCACCATGGGGCGAAAATGGACAGATGCGTGAGGCATATGCTGCCATAAAGGTGGCGCATTGCTGCGACGCAGCTCCAGCAAGGCTCGGGGGTGCCCTATCCTTAAAATGCTGCGTCAATCCTTACGCCTGCTTCAAGCAGGTGAAGGGTTTTGATGCAGCATGGCCTTAAAATGACTGAGTGAAATCTTGTAGATTTCACTTAGCCACATTTAGGAGGCGTTCCTGCACCGGAACGCCCCCCCCTGAGCCGGAACACCTACAGATGGGTCAGGTTGTAAATACCCCACAGCATGGCCCTGGCTTTAACTCGCCGCTGCATCACAAAAGTTACGCAACGGCGGCGTAAAAGAGGTGCAAGGGGCTTGTAAATCTGCCCCTCTGTGTACTGCTGTGTACTGATAAGACAGTGCTTAAGCGTAACTTCACAGCAGCAGTGGAGCAGTCAGGAAGTTGTAGATGCACATGTACGTGCATGAAGGAAGCATGCCCAAAATATATGTGCAGAGGCCTTGCATGTGGATAACAGATATTAATCAGCTGTGGCATAGAAAGTGGTAAAAACAACATTAATTAGGTGTGTCCTCAATACCAGTATAATCACCAGGAATCGGTTTCTTTAATTGGATGTTCTTGCTTTCTGAAAGGTCATCAAGGTTACTTATCTGAGTAGGGAGTACATTTTAAAGGTTTTGCAGCCTGGACAGGCTAAGCTTTTAACTTAGGACTTTCTGTACATTGAATGTTTAATTTGGTACTGAATAGAGACTTTGACTGTGGTGATATGTATCAAGTTTTATCTTGGTAGTGAAGAATTCCTCAAAATACGTTTTTCTTCCAAAAACATACCAAGTGCCGATCATCTAGTCTGTCCTGGTTTAATTTTATGGTTCCAGAATAAGTTGCTCTGTAGTTTTTTGTATCCGTTCTTGACTGTAAAGCAGCTGTTCAGGGGCAGCAAAATAGAGTGTATTATAGTGTATTATTGTAGTCCAGATATGAAACCAAAATGGCGTTGTTTGCCCGAATCTGGAAAGAAAAGCCCAGTAAATGAGGTGCCTGAGGAGAGTCAGATGATGTAATATATACAAGGCAGACAAGAACGTCAAAAAGTATTGGGGTATTAGCTTTCTTCTTCTCCAATTAAACTTCGAATGATGACTTATGACAATGATCAAAGATTTCTAACCAAGGCATATATGGAAGCCCATCAGTTCAAATGTTCTGGCCCTCAAAACAGTTCTTGCTTTTTGCTCAATTCACCCAGAAATAGTCCATTGTTCCATTAGTCCATTGGTGATTCGTCTGCTGACATTCAGTATTATTTCAGTTGATTATGAACTTATTATGCAAACGCTTAAAGTGTAGAGGTTCAGGAGGATAAGGTCTTATCCATCCAGACTCATGTTGATGTCATCTGTGGTAATGATGAGGGCAGTTTCCATGCAGTTGATGGGTCTGAAACCAGATTGAGTGGTGACGAGGGGTTGATATTCATTGAGGTATACAGTGAGGCGTCTGTTGTTCATTTTCTTTAAGACCTTAGCAGGTAGATCAGTCAGTAGTTTGTGAGCATTGAAGGGTCCTCAGAGGGTTTAGTGAGCAACGGGAGGACAGTTGTGTGTTTCAAAGCATTTGGGAAGGTCACAGAAGAGGTGGAGGTATTCAGGATGCATGTTAGCATGGTGCTGATCGGTTGCAGTACTGTGGAATAGATATGGTTGGGGGCGGGGTCCAGAGGAAACCCAGGGTGATGGTTGTTTATTCTGGGGTGATACCGGGTCATGTGGTTAGCTTTGGTTCTTTTGATCAACTGTTGTCTTTGCATTTGTCACCCCGAGTGGGACGGGTATGCTCAGACGTGAGTCCCGTGCTCTCCACGCCCCTGGAGTCAAGCTATCCTGGCTGAAGACGGCTGATAGCCAGAAACCGGTCCTAGGATGCTTGATTCCGGTCCAGGAAAGACATGGCTTGGCAGTTCGAGCTAGACTGTTCCCATTAGGCACAGGGTCAAGGCTGATTTGCATATGGCCATGTCTGAACTGGAGTGGTGTGGTGAGCAAAAAAACGATGGATTTAGGCCCAGATATTCGTACTGGGGTGAATGTATGACATTGTTCTGCATTCTGTCCATCAACTGTTGCTTTTGAATTTGTTCCCCTGGTTGGCAGGAGTAAAGTGAATAGAGTTCTACAGCTATAAAAAAAAGTGCAAAACCACAGGGGTACCTCAAGATGGTCATTTAAAATAATATGCTTACATTTGAATTTTGGAATTCATACAAGTTCTATAAATGTTCCTTCAAGGGGCATAAGAGGTAAGTGAGACTGAAAGAGCTATGCTCATTCTTAGCACTTTTGGTTGTTGTTCTATATAATTTGAGATTTCATCTGTATAGTACTTTTTTCATTAGTTCAGGGCTGTTTTTCCTTTTCTGTGCAAAAAGTAGCTTGGAAAACTAATTGAGGTCATAGTGCTTCTTCAGTAATGTCAGGAAGTTAATCGCACCTGAGATTCAAAGATTGATGGAACACTGTTTTCAATGGAGATAAAATACCTCAATTAGTGTTTTGTGAATGGGGTACTCCAACTTAAATATGGCGAATGTATCAACCAGCAAACTTACTGTTGTCCCCCTTTATTTACATCTGACGGACTTACCGACACCTTGGCAGCAACTGGCAGTGTAATTAGGTGCACTCTGATTCCCGGGTGACTTCAGGGCTTGAGGACATACCCTGACTGCCTTGTGCTTTAAAATGCACCTCACACTTCTGCAGCATGGGATTTACCAGTACCCTGGCAGCAACTGGCAGTGTATTTAGCTGCACTCCAAGCCTCAGGTGACTACGGGGTTCGAAAACATCCCCCTACCACCTTGCACTTTAAAACATGACTCACACTCCCCCAGCATGGGACGCACATGGATCGTGCCAGGGCGAAGTCTTAGCCACAAGTAGACCCATTCATGCTCTGCAGAACCCAGAGGAGGCTGGACTCAGCCACCCCCCTTGGTTTTGCTCCTAAAGATACTGTTACCTTCAACTGTGAGCTATTTTTTAAGTTTCACTTGTGACTGTAATTTGCTGCCAGAACTATCAAAACCCATTTTGTTGAGTACCACCGACCTCCCTTTTGTTTCCCTACACGTATAGTAGAATGATTCAGTGAAAGCTAGGACCTAATATGGAGGAGGTAGCTGCAAAAAAAAGAAAACAGCGCATTAGATGGGTATTTTGAAAAGGTTGTTGTGCCATCAATAAAGAAATTTCTATTGCTGCTTATCAATTGTCACTTTGCCCAATGCCAGTGGGGCTTCCCTTATTTCACAACCTGAACCCATGAAACAGAAGGCTGATAATCCTGATTTGAATGAAGGAACCTTGAGTCACCATATGTACGGTCAGGAATGTGCAGGCAGGACCACCCCTGACAAATGCATTTCTCCGCCTAATGTGCAAGTCATTAGGTTAGTTATGTCACCCAGCACCAAACAGAAAGAAGGGGTAAACCTCAAACAAATAGCCAATTCAAGGAAGCCCAGACCCTCATGGAGCCTAACGTCTGAAATTCACTTTTCTAATAAAGAAGCCATTGGGGTTATGTTCATTCAGTTTAGCAAGGATGTTGCGGATCATCTGTATTCCAAACTGCAGGGGTTGTATGAACATTTGGGGTGTATTGAGGAGAAATTAAGTGAACAGTACTTAGGGTAGGTTCAAAGAATAGTAGGGAATGGAGACACTACAATAGGACAGAGGCTGACAAGCCTCGCCCAGGAGCCACTGTCCCTCAGTGGGGGAGGAGGCATCTGCGCATGCTAGGTGGAACCCCAGAGACCGGTCCAGCAACAACCATCTTCCTGAGGTATTCTGAGGAGCCTGGAGCCCAGGGAAACACCCAAATACTGTATAAGCAGGTGGGATCAGCTATAAGGAATGCCACTAGATGTGACCTCCCGCTGGCAGCTTGCCCTTATGTTATAGTTATGGCAAATGTCTCAATCCTACTCTCGAAGTAAATGAGAATACAGTGAAGCTTATTAATAAAGCCATCTACTGGATTCTTTGAAGTATTAGTTGTCAGGGCAAAATATTCACCTAAGTCCTTATGGTGTGAAGAGTGGGTTGGGTTAAGACTATAAACAAAGGATTTGCAGAGGATTGTATAATTGTCAACCTTAGAAGCCCTAGGATTGCAGGTGACCTTATCTTATCTTCCATGGACATAACAAGCCTGGTAAATTAAAGATACTGCCCCTTGGATATTTTTGTAGAATTTGGTTAACAAATGTTGAGTATGGGACTGCCTTCATTGTTCTCTATCAGCCCAGCCAATCCCTTACAACATTCCAACTCAGAATTGCTTTATTCCTTTAGATGACCTGCCAGATAATGACAGACATAGGGCCTCATTTAGGAGGCCACTTGCGCAACCAGATTGTCACTTTTTGTGACGTTCCATGGCACAGGAGCTTGCTAAATATTTACGAGGCAGCACTAAGCCACTTTTTTGCTGGGGGTGTTCCCTGCAACAGCCATGGCTTTTTGACACTGCTCCAGATTTATGCAACATCATAAATCTGAGGAAGTGCTAAAAACATACGCCTCCTCAGGGGAGGCGTAAGGGAGGCACAACAAGGAGAAATATCTTTATTTCTCCTCTTTTTTTCTTTTTCTATTTGTGCTACATTTAGCAGCACACATAGAAAGAGGAAAGCCCTCTTGTGATTGATTTTGTGCAGGAAAGTTTCCCTTCCTGCACAAAAATAATTATCCCCGCAACGCTGGCCCCCTCTCACCAAGGTGCAAAGGAGCCTTCATTGGCGCACAGCAGCCCATTGTGAGCCAGCGCAGGGGAAAAGGACAGGAATGTGCCGTATCTGATAGATATTACGCAAACCTGCCCTTTTCTTTTGCCTTAGGGCAGCGCAGCAGGATGGCCTGCAGCGCTGCCCTATGGCAAAACCTCATTAATGAGGCCATAGTGTTTGCCAGGCGACTGAGGTGACCCTTGTCCAGGATGCCAGTAGCAGAGTAGGCTGCGTTGTTGTCTGGCCCAGTCCCCCTCATGATTATGCAGACAGCAGGTGCCAAACCATTGCTAAATCTAAAACATGCGTGGCAAACTTAGCCAAACCAGTTGACTCTGCCCATTGGTTACCATTACTCCTTGCAAGTAAAATGGGTAGCGAGCGTTAGGGTGATTTTTTACTCAAATATGATATCATTTTCTTCCAAGAGAATAGGTCTACCAAAGTTATCAGCCTGAATGGCTATATTTCCCAAATTGTCCATGTGGATCCATTTCCGTTTGGCAAGGCAAGTGGGGGACTAGTGTCCTGGTTCAAAGTAACCTTGGAGTCCAAAATAAGTTTGGTCCCTACCAGTAGCGATTTAATGCAAGCCTTTTTATCTATGTTACATTATTGACTGAATATTTTGCTAATCATTTTGTACAACAAGTATTTTGAGTCCGACTTAATGCCAATCTTAATACGTTATCACATTTTATATTAGGTCTTGAAGTCAAATTTGCTTCTTTGCACAAAGGGTACCAAATTATTTATAGGTGGAGACTATAAGATTAAACATGGGTTGACATAGGAGGAAAGAGATTGCACTATGATTGATAGCATTAGTATATGGTGTGAAAGCCATCCCAGGGACCAGAGAGGCCATGCTCTTTCTTTTTCAACGTATTCAATAGTTTGATCTCACTAATGTTACTGAACTCTTTGGCCTGATCTATTCAGCCAAGGTCACCTTTGAAAGTGGAGAGTGTTGCTCAGTCATTGATTGCATTTTTGCTTACTGATATTTTTTAACTAGGGTTTCCAGGGGGGAAATTGCAGAAAGTATCTACAGTTACCACAACCCTTTAAGTGCTGGCTGGAGTATCTCCAGGAGAGAGAGGTGACAATAGAGTGGATATACAATCGTTAATTGTTAAGACTCAGGGTCTTCGCTGGGCATGGAGAAAAGCCCTTATGTCAAAACTGTGTTTGAACTGTCTCCCCATGGTATTTAATTACCTTACCTTTCCCAATGACCATTGGGTTGTCCCCAATTACTTTGCCCAGTTGGACTTAGAAGTGAATAGTGTGCTCTTAAAACCCATTAGAGCCAGGGATCATGAGGTTAAATGGTTTGATCAACCCTGTAGGAAGGCCTCAGCGAATCTACATTCCTAGGGATATCTGCAAACCTAGGGCTATCTGCAAAATGTAACATTGTGGAGCGATTTATAAGGCAGCTCAACGGAATACAGATAAAGAGATACAAAATAAATCTTAGGAGAAGCTGGTTATGGCATGCAGAATGAAGGGCTCTAGGGCTTTCTGGGCTGGGGCTAATAATATCAAATCTGTGAGTGTAAAAAACAATTCTGCTGTCACCTCCATTAGCCCTGAGGACTGGGTAAATCATTGGAAGAATGTTATGGGTTGGGAACCATCAATAAGCAGGATGAGGAGGAGGGGGTATTTCCCATAGCCTTGGAATTCACCCATGAGTAAATCCTAGAGGCTATCACTAAGAGCCCATCAAACAAGGCACCAGGGCCCAATGGGGTGCCCATGGGCCTTTATAAATCCCTCCTGCAACTGTGGGCACCTTTGTGCGCAATATTTTCATGTTGATTCCAAATTGGGATTCCAAGAGTCTTGGCACACTGCCATCTTTGTGCAAATCTTTAAAAAGGGCTACTCTCAATCATCAGGGTGTTACTACTGATATCCCTGCTTGAATCAGCAGCGTTGGTTTGGAGCACCTCTTAACTTGGATTAGGAAGGCAGACACGCTGTCATAGGTGCAGTGCAGGTTTTGCGACGGGCTAGGCACGGTGGAGCAGTGCCTGAATTTTAATTTCCTGATGAGAAAAATATGCAGTCACTAAGCAGGGCTCCATGTGCCTGGCCTCATTGACCTATTCTGCACTTTCAAAAACATTCTAAGATCTAAATTGTGGGAGATTCAACTTGGGGTGGATGGAGGGTTTATGGGGCTCCTGTAGGCACTCTACAACGATTTCTTCAGCCTCAGTAAGGTACAGCTGATTAGGTGAATGTTCTATTGTGTCCTTGCCCTGATACTGTTACTTATGTCATTGGTTTAGGCACGACTGTGTCTTAAAAAGATTTGGTTGCCCTCTTAATTGGCAAAGAAAATTTACCAGTCTTGCCCTATGCGGACAATGCTGTATTACCAGCCGTGGACCGTGTAGGTAAGAGCGGTGGGGGTGGGGGTCTGCGGGGGGGATTTCGACAGACAACAATGAGGGAAAATGTATTATTTATTTTATTTTTCCTCATCTGTTGAAATCCCCCCCACCCGTCTTCACCACTCTTACCTGCAGGCCCGCAGGTCTGTATTACCTTCCAGAGCCTCTAATGGACTAAACCTCTTGCTCCGTAAGTCACCCACCAGACCAAAACCTTTATTATGAACTGCAGTCTTAGGCACCACAAAATGCGAGGAGTACATTTACAAAGTCACCCTGTCACTTCTACTCGATCATTTTCCTATTTGGGTGTTGTCATTGATGCCATGGGTAACTGGGGACCTTGTACTGCCAAAGTGCACAAAAGATTTGTGAGTTCAGCAATATATATTTTAAATTTAGCCTCCCGCATTGGGAAAAACTGGTGGCTCCTCTGTTGGAGATGTACAGAAGAAAGTGTTTCCCTATTCTCAGCCATGGGCCAGGTATATGGGGTTATTCCAATATCAACTCTCTCCAGGGAGAACAAAACAGGGTGCTCAGATGGTGCCTGTGTGTTCCACCTCCATGTTCAACCTTTAACATGCACCTGGAGCTTGAGGTCGAATATGTGGATGATATTATTAAAATGGCACCCCTGGTCTTGTGGTGCTCAATCTGGAAGAACCCACATGCCTCATTTAACAGTAAGAGCATTACTGATTGTCTATCATGTGACAGAAGACTGAGAATCCCCTTACTCAAACATATCAAGATGTTGTCAAAGGGAGGAAATTGACACATTAAAAAGTACTGTTAGGGAGCATTCTGCGCTCCAAAACAACACAGCCTTGGAGCCGGATTTTAAGTGGGTAGATAATAAAATAGAATGTTATTAGACCAATTTAAGCTAGGCTTTGTGAGATGGCACCTTGGTTTCCCACTTGGCCAATCTGATCGAACCAAAGTATTGATGTACCCATGGGATGAAGCCTCCCCACAGAATCTGCTACATTTGACCTTCTTCTGTCATTTCTAGCCTGTTTTTACTAAAATGTTTTAAACTCCAATCATTAGTGAACAGGGAATCAGAAGTAGTGGTGCAGCCCTTGTTTATTTGCAACAACTTAACTTCCCATCCAAATGTGTAAATAATGTATTTGTTTCTTTTTAAAATGTGCCATCAGCAGAAGAAAAATGATATTGTTCTAATTAGTGGGGATTTTTCTGTTGGGGGGGCCCCAGCAGGCTAGCACTTTGGGGACCATTTGTGGCTATTTTTAACCTATGAAATGATTTTGTTTTTTGGATTTTATGTTCTTGTTTTATAAATATATATAGGGGCACTTTGGGCTATGTGAAACTCATTGCTACTCGTTACTTTGTTATTTCACCATTTGGAAGATGGAAGGATTTGATAAGGTTTGGTCTTGGTTTAGACCAGATACGATGGCGGACCCAAGAGGTTTTTTAAATATGGTTTGTTACCGAGCCCATGCTATGTATTTGCTTCCTGTGTTTGTACCTTTTGTATTTTGTACAATAGATTGTTATGAGAATATCAATGACATGATTTGTATGCACTTTTAAGGTTACTTGTGTAAAGTTTGGGGGAATGTGGGAGGACCACTGTATTTCCAACAACTGAGCATACGATGACTCCACCAATAGAAACCTTTGGTTATGATCCATTGGATAGTGGGTCATCAGCCAAAATACCTCAGACTGACTGTTCTGTTTAGAGCAGACATTCCAATGTACTATTTTCCTGTTCATTAGCACCAGGGAGAACCTGGTGGCCCCAAATAGAAAACCTAAGAAATGACTGCTAGATACTTGGAAAACAAATCCCCGATTGTGAAGGACTTCTTTTCAATATCAAGCTTCTGCTTTGAGTGTTTTTTTTTTGAAGAACAAAACACTTTCCTGAGTCAGAGCATTAAACTAGGTGCTTGCGCAGAAAAATTTCAGTGCATCAGCGGCCCCTCCATTAGGCCCAAGCAGCGCCACCCCCCCTCAAATAAAACAGGGTTTAAACATGGTTTATTATCGTTTTACTTTAATCCCCTTGGACCTGCCCCCAGGACTCTGCCAAGTCTTGGGGGAGGGTCAAGGGGGATAACGCTGCTGGTGGGGGAGTGGTGGGCAATGTTACAGTGCGCATGATGGTTTGGCCTGCTGCCAACCCGTCATGCGCACTTAAGCTATCTCCAGCCCCAGCTGTGTTGCTGGGCGGGAGAAAGCAGGCACAGGCTTCCAGTCTGTCTGGGAGAGCAAGTTGACACAGCTCAGGCCAATCCTGATGCTGCTTTCTTGCATCATCAGGATTGGCTGCAGTGCAGTCTGGGAGCCTGTGTCCAGAAGAAGACTGAAAGAGAACAATGCGGTGGGCAGCGGTCGCATCCAGGTAATTAATTTTCTTTTTCATTTTTTGTCCCAGATCCCCCCATTCAGAACTCCCTCCTCTGACCCACCCCGGCACTTTAGCAGGGACAGGCCGCTACTATTTCAGTGTTTTCAAAATAGTCATGTCAAGGGTGGCTCTACCGATAGCTTAGATATGTCTGCTTTCCTGGTAGTATTGTTTAAGTATGGTGGTCAGTCTTATGCCAGGTAAGTTGAGTACATAACATCACTGCCTTGTTGGATCCAAGGACCAGCTGCCATACTCACAATAAGAGTGAGAGTCTTATCATATTTCCACCAATGTTTACAAATGATCTTCAAAGCTGTATTAGCTTTACTACAAAGGTAGGTCATGCTGCTAGGTGTCTTGGTGGCACATGGAACCTTTTCATATGGTATGTGGATGAATGAATGTATGGCTTAATGGTCAGTACAGATGAGTGGCTAGAGCTGTTGTGAGAGTCAAAGTCCTAATGTTTTGAGAAAATGTTATCTAATTTATGTCCTGCTATTTTCGTTGAACTAGAAATGTGTTGTTTGAATTCATGTTTTTCCTGAGAAAAACAATGCATTTTTCATTCACCATCTATCAGACTGACCACTTCGGAAATCACCAAGGTTCATAACTGAGGAGTTGTGTAGCGCTATAAATGAAATGAAGTCAGGTTTGCTAGGTGAATCCTGAAAATTACGAATAATAAGAGGAAGGATGGGGACAGTGTGTGCATTACTAAAATAATTCTCATTCAGCGGCAAACCTGCCATACATGTGAATACTGAAGGTGTGGGATTTTGGATGATGGCCAATTCCACATCCCTTTTGTTAGTGTGTTCTAGAGAATAATTACATTGGCTTGCCAGGTCATTAAATGGATAATGGGGAACTACAATGCCCCCTAGTTCATGTTTGTGTTATGAGACAAGATCATGTATGATGCAACAGCTCTAAGATGGAGCGATCATGGGCCAGGTTTATCAGCACTTTGTGCCAGTGCAGTGTCACCAAAAGTGACACAAACTCACCAAAGAGGTTTATTAGGGATTTAATTTCCCGCACAAAGCTTGTTTTCCACTGGACAGTAGACCTAAAGTAACGCTATGCATTGAACTGACCTACTTTGCATCAAGAGGGTGTTCCGTGGGTGGTACATCAGCATTCCTACGCAACCACCCATGCCTTCAGATGCAAAGCTCTATCTACATTAACTGTAGACAGGGTTTTGCATCCCAAATGTATGCCTCCTTGAGGCAGACATAAAGTTGGAGAAAAAAAATCACAAAACCATGGAAGCTTTGCATGTGTGCTGTAATGTACAACAAAAATACTAAGTTGGAAAGGTTTTAAATTATGTCTAAGCTCGTTTTTTTAAACTGTAACAATAGACTTCCAGTTCAAAACTTATAGTGGACAACATGCATGCTCCCTTGCATTGTGGTGCAGGCAAGGGTGTTTGTGTGTGTGAGTGGGTGGGGTGAATACATGTTAACTTGAAGTGTACCAGGTTAGAAAGCAACAGTGCAATATCCTAGAAGATAATGTGCCATCCTGCTTTCTCATTTTCATCCAATGAAGCTCCACGACTTTGGTTGCTGTACTGCATTGCATGACTTCTAAGTAAATGTGCCCCCATCAATTCATACAGAGACAAAGTATGAGGGAGGACAGTTTGCGCTTAGAATTATTTGCTGCAGGAAATGCAGGTGTTTGAACTTAGGGAACCTGCAGATGGGTCGTTATTGAGGGTTGGGGTGAGGGGAGTAGAAAGGGTATGGCGAAGGCACTGGGCATAATTAATGAAGCAAGTGTATTAAGGATTTAACTTGAACTGGGGGATTTCATAGACTAGTGAAATGATGGGTGATTTTGCTAGGAAATGATGTTTCTTGTTTGGACTTTTGTGTACTGGAATTGACAAAGGCCTTATGGAATGTGATCTTGGTGTTTGCTTTAAGGGTTTAATTTCATTTATTGTTAGGACTTTTGAATTCACATTTGAGATTTATTTATTTTTGACTGGCTGATATTTGGGCTTTTAGGATTGACATTGGAAGTTGGTAATAGGAGATAGCGATGTTAGCGACTGTTTCCAGTCGCTAACATCTTGGCACGCCCACTTTGCATGTCATTAGTGATAAATTTCTCTGAAATGCAAAGTGGGGCCCAAGATGGTCGCTATCTCCTACTAGCTGTCGCTAACTGGTGTTAGCCACAGCTAGGTAATAGGGAGATAATTTTATTTCAGCTTTCTTGGCTTTTAAAGCAAAAAAAGCGGAGATAAACCCCCTTGATAATATGCCAAACATTTTTATTAAATCCAAATTGTTTTAAAATAAATCTTCCGACAGGGGACGCTGAATAAAGAAACTAAACATGACTAATGTGTCTGTTCAGCGTATCTAGTTTGGCTAATAACTACCTTACATATATCAAGTGGAGCACTAACTAGTCACAACATCTATTAATTTTACAAGGCAGCCAGATAGCCCAAACTTCTCCCTATTCATGGCAAATACTGTAGTCTCTCAATATGAAAAAATAACATTTAAAAAAAAGTCCCTCTGAAACATTTATATTGAGCTGACAATACATATGAGCAAATACAGATCACATAGTAAGAGTTCATTACCATTTTTATCGAGCTAATACAAAAAGTTTGAATCATTAGAAGTAGCCCTGAATACGTGTCCCACCTTGTCTAGTTGTGCATGGAAAGTTTCTGGGTGATCCGTCAAATGGGGGCCAAGAAAATGGGGTGGCCAAGAAAAAGTGTGTTTCCATGTTAATTCCCATAGAGATTTTCGAAATCACTGCAGCCTAAATCGCTGAAAAATAATTACACCAAATTTGGCAGAAAGCTAGATCTTGGTCCAGAAAGTGTGCTTTTTGTGATTTGGTGTTAATCCATTGAGTAGTTTTTGAGATATTAATGGAGAAAGAAATATAGATCTCTAGGCATGAGGACCCTCTGTGGATCCCCCAAGGAGGTTCCAGGACATCACGCGCCACCAGCAAGACAGTGATTGGCTGACCACAACCTGACCAGGAGGTTGTGCCCACCATTTAAGTGTCAGGGAACGGTTCCTGGGTCTTTAAATGTATCTGAAAAAAAGATTAAAGAGGTCAATGTAGAGATACACTGACCCCATTTGTGTGCTAGAGGGACTTTAACACACTCACACACACACTCACAGACCCACACAGACACTCACACATTCACTCACAGACCCATGCACACACTCACACGCCTACTCAAAGACCCACTCAGACACTCTGATACCCACTCACAGACCCACACAGGCACTCACAGACCCACTCATAAAACCACTCAAAGACCCACATAGACACTCACAGACTCACTCAGACACTCATTCATGCAGTGACAGAACCACACAAGACCTTATGCACCCACTCACAGACCAACTTACAGACCTACACAGAAACGTACATACCTATGCAGAGATTCATACAGGCACTTACACAGCCACTAACAAACCCACACAAAAACTCACACACTCACTCACAGACCCACACAGACACTCAGACACCCGCTCACAGACCCACTCAGACACTCACACACACTCACAGACCCACTCACAGACCAACTTACAGACCTACATAGAAACGTACATACCTATTCAGAGATTCACACAGGCACTTACACAGCCACCAACAAAGGCACTGACACAGCCACTAACAAACCCACACAAATACTCACACACTCACTCACAGACCCACACAGACACTCAGATACCCCCTCACAGACCCACTCAGACACTCACACACACTAACAGACCCATTCAGACACTCACACACCCAATGACAGACCCATACAGACACTCACACACAACACTCACAAACCCACTCAGACACTCATGCACCCAGTGATAGACCCATAAAGAAACTCACACACCCACTCACAGATCCACTCACAAACTCACACAGACATTCACACAGCCATTCAGGGATCTACACAGGCACTCATACACCCACTCACAGACCCACACTGACACTTACACCCCCACTCACAGACCAACACAAACAATCTCAGACCCACTCACAGACACTTAGACACCCTCTCACAGATTCCCTCAGACACTTACACATCCACTCACAGACCTATTCAGACACTCTCACACCCACTCGCAGATCTACTCAGAGACTCACACACCCACTCACATACACTCACGGACCCACTCAGGCACTCACACACCCATTGAAAGACCCAGTCAGACACTCACACAGGCCTACACACAGACCCACTCAAACACTGTCACACCCACTTACAGACCCATTCAGACCATAGACCCACACAGACAGTCGCACACCTACTCACAGATCTGCACACACACTCACATACCAATACAGCTACTCACACAGCCACTCCCATACCCACACAGACACTCACACAACCACTCACAGACCCATATAGTCACTCATAGACCCACTCACGTGCCTAAACAGTCACTTACACACCCGCTCTAAAAGGTTACAGGTTACATTTAAGAAATAATATTTAAAATAACTTTGAAATCCACTAAAAAAACAAAAGTAATAGGGACTTTATAGTTAGGAAATAACATTACAAAAAGCATAGCAATTCACTCAAAAAAGAAAGGTAAGGAGGGTATAGTTAGTAATAACATTACCAAATGTAGAAATTCATAGGAAACAAATAAAAGGTGCAGGGACAATATAGTTTGGAATTAGAATTTAAAAATCCTTAGAAATACACTGGAAAAAACAAAGGCTACAGGGACTTTATAGTTATGCTCAGATTATACGCGCACAAAGGGATGTTTGCCTTCAAGTGGGCCGGATGAAAACTATTTGCATACAGTGTAGAGTTCCCTGGTGTCTTTTTCCTGAATAGCTTGGTTTGCAACTTCCCCTCACTTAAAAACACTTGGAGGTCTAGGAATTCTACTTGCAATGAGCTGCTCAGTCCTGTGAAGTGCAAGTTCTAATCATCTGATAGATCTGCTCAATTAAATCAATTTCTGATTCATGTGATCCCCTCTGATGAAGAGGTTGCCTATAAAGCAGAGCTAACTGATGACATGCTCTTCCCACATTGAGTACCTGCTCCTCGTTCCAGCCCATACACAAACAAGCAAAGCTGGGGGAAAAGCAGTTCCCATCACCGTGCAGTGCACTTGTCTGTACACTTGATTTTAAAAAGGAAATAGTTATTGTAGAGGCACCCCTTGATCATGGACAATAATATTTCAGTATGCCTATACATTGTGATTGGTCTTGTCTGTAAAAAGTCCCATCTTCATGGTTGATACTAATGTACAAAGATGAAACATCTAAAATAATTAGAAGATACTCATCACATCATGGTATGTCATAGATATGTTTCAAAAACTCCCCTGTATCCTGACTGCAGGTTTTTGACATATGTCTGCAGGAAGTAGTCATTATAAATTGACGTGTTCTCAAATAAACTTGCCATTGCAGAAATTATTATGAGACCTGGTAGTTCACTTTATTTATTATGAATTTTAAGGATAAGATACTTTATGGTTGTTCTTGGATAATTATTGCATAAATACATGTACTCATTCTGGTTTATCAACCCCTGATCTCTCCACCCCACTAATTTAGAATGATACTGAGTTTTAATTTTGCCTACATTCTCAAAGTCACTTTTGACAAATCAGTGTGGATCATTCAATTGCCAGTAAGCTTCTGTAATATAATATACAAGTAATCCATCAAGCAGGGACCAAATTAATTCCCAGAAGAATTTTAAACATACTACAGCTCAAACCGCTGAATGGAGTTACACCAAAAGTGGCAGAAAAGCTAGATATTGGTCCAGAAAGAGGTCTTTTTGCTGTTTGGTATATTAGAGTAATTAAAAGAATTTGTAAAAGATTTGTATATCTAGGGATATGACCGCAAAATATCACAAACGTGTGCAGGCAACTGAATTGCTACCAACACTTCAATCAGGACAGGAAATGTTTGGACTGAGACTCAGCCTAGTCCCAAACAAAAACATTCAAAAAAGAGAAGGGGGCAGGGTAGGAATAACTTGACATCCAATGCCTGGTGCCGGTGTCCCCCAGGGTCTCTTTCAGGGCTAAAACGTGTTTCCTTAAACATTTTTGCTGCAAAAATCTAAAGGGATTCATGGCAAAAAGTAAAAAGGAAATAATCAAGGTGTCCTGCGCTTATTTTCACTTTATCCTCCAGGTGGGCCAGGACCTTTAGGGCATGATGGTATTTAATAAAAAAGGCAGGGCAGACAGAGCCCCCATCCTAGGCCATTCTTAGCACCTGGGACCACTACCTCCCCAGGGATTTATTTAAATATGAGACAAAGGCCATGGGGACCCACCTCTATTCGGCTCATTGAGTCCTGGGATCATCACCTCCCCGGGCCTTTATAAGAATAGTGGAGGAGGGCCTTGCGGACATCCCTCCTGGAGCTTTAACATGCCCACGGACCACCACCTCCACAGGCCAAAATAAATAATGATGTGGGGCCGCATGGACCCTATGGGCACTTGGGCCCATCACCTCCCCAGGACCAAAAACATATTTAAAACTGAGAGTGGGGTTGCGCAACCCCCCTCCCGGGACATACATAGCCCCTGGGACAACCACTTCTCTGGGCCAGCCCATCCTAATTAAAGGTGTGGAAAGGGTGGTCCCTCTTGTAGAGCCATTAATGACCCTGAGGACTGCTACTCCCCATGGCTCCCGTCATCTCCTGAAGGGCCCACCCTCAGAAGATAGCTGTTTTCTTTCACTTGCCAGAAGCTGTATAGGCTCCCGCCAAGCGAGAGCAAACACTATCTCCCCTCTCAGCAAGCAGGAGCTGTCAAACTGCTCCTGTTTGCAGGGTGCAGAGCTTTTATCTGTTTCCCTGCCCCCTGATATGGGGGCAGGGATGCAGATGAAAGATTTTTCCTGCACGTAGGCAGCTGCATATTTGGCAGCTTCTTGAGTCTCATTTGCAATATCAGTAAAGTCATTAGTGATGTCACTGGCCATGTCATGAGTGATGTAATATGTGAGGTCATAAGCAGTGCATTGCAGGGTGTAAGTTATAGTTAGCTCAGGTAACTATAACTGCTGAATTTCACTTGTTTTGTGTGCGTCAAATGTGAGCCTATATGTAGTGTAAACCTTTGGTTTTCCAATGAATTTCTAAGGTTTTTAAAATTCTGTTTCCTTAACTATAAAGTTCCTGTAAGCTTGTTTTTTCCAAAGAATTTCTAAGGTTTTCTAAAAAAAATTATTTCTCACCAGAAACCTGTAACCTTTAAAAATGAGTGTGTGAGTTAGTGAATGAGTGTCTCAGTGGGTATGTGATTGATTGAGTGTATTAGTTTCTCAATGGGTGTGTGTGTCTGAGTGGGTCTAGGAATACCCGGGTAAGGGTCTCAGTGGATGTGTGAGTGGGTCCATCACTGACTGAGTAAGACTCTGACTGTTTCAGTAGATATCAAAGTAGGTGCATAGGTGTATTTGTGTCTGAGTGGGTCAGTGAATAGGTGTATGTGTTTTTGAATCAATTTGACACATGAGAAAGATCTATAACATGTCAAGTGAAGCATACAGAGAGAGCACAGAAAGGGTCTGCACTAGTAGCCATTACCCATGTTTGAAGGACTATTTCTGTACATGCATGAGAAGGTTGTGTCAGTACTTGCCTATATATATCGCAGAGAGTGTAAACGTACACCTCTTTCAGTGGCATTGGATGTTCAAGTAAATGTGCTGGTAGGTAATTGCCTGCTGTAATACCTCTATGGCTGCCTAAATGTGCAAGTAAGTGGCTGCAAAAATACTTCAGTGCCTGTGTTAGGCAATATAGAGCTATGTAGGTTTCACCGTAACTACCGCTCAGTCTACTACATGCATAAATAATTTCTGAATGTATTAGTGCTCTTTAACTGTATTTGTAACTGAAAGAGAAGTTCTTTGCTTTTGTGAACATGTATGTCAATCGTTTTAGGGATGGCATACTCTATCTAATACTTGGCATAGAGGCCTACAAGTGCACAAGTAACTTCTTCAACTCAGAAGGACATCTCTCAATCTCTTAAGCACAAAATATCATCCTCTATTGCATACCTACAGCATATCTCTAGAAGTGTATTATGTGCAATAAAATGTGGGATTGGCATTCTAGAAAGACCTGTACCATGCCAACTAAAGCTTGCATTGAGAATGCACAGACAGAGTCTGCACTAGTAGCCATCAACCATGTATGAAGGACTATCTGTGTATGTGGTTAAGAAGCTTGTGTCAATACTCCATACATACATATCTGAGAGAGTGTTCGAGTACACCTCTAGCAGTTCCATGAGGTGTTTAAGTAAATGTGCTGATATGTAACTTCCTGCTATAATACCTCTACAGTTTACTAAAGCCTCTTTTGAAAAAACCCGGCCTAGATAAAACTGAATTGAAAAATTACAGGCCCATAGCCAACCTCCCGTTTCTTGCCAAAATAGCTGAGAAAGCCATGAATACCCAACTTGCGGAATTCATCGAGCAACACCATCTGCTCGATGAAACACAATTTGGATTCCGCAAGTTTCATGGAACTGAAACAGCGCTCATCAAAGCGGCGGACAACATCCGACTAATCCGAGACCAAGGTGGTGCTGCACTATTGGTGCTTCTAGATTTATCGGCCGCCTTCGACACGGTCGACCACAAGATCTTAGTCGACCGTGTCAAAAAGATGGGCGTGCAAGGCCTGGCAAAAAAACTACTGCCATCTTTTTCGACGGATAGATCCCAGGCAGTCATCCTGGGACAATTCGAGTCTGCAGAGCTGTCACTGCCATGTGGGGTACCTCAAGGTTCATCCCTTAGTCCGACACTATTTAACATCTATGTGTCGGACCTCGCTAAAACCATCAAAGCGCACGGGATGAACCTTACCTCATATGCGGATGATACCCAGCTGATTCTGGCTGTCAGAAACGATGAAGAAACAGTAGCGGAGAGTTTTAAAACAGGTATGCTGGCCATTGGACAATGGATGTCAGCAAACTGTTTGAAACTGAACTTCGATAAAACTGAGGTGGTAACCTTTGGCCATCTCAGTCCTAACTGGTCCCCAACATGGTGGCCACCATCCTTTGGAGCCTTGCCCAAACCAGCCACGAAGGTGAGAAACTTGGGCGTCATCTTCGATGACAATTTAAACTTCATGGCTCACGCCAATCAGACGGCCACCACAGCGTTTTACAAATTACGCTTGGTCAGGAAGATCCTTCCTTTTCTTCCCAAAAATGTAGGCAAGACATTAGTCAGCGCCCTTGTCCTGTCAGCATTAGACTATTGCAATGGCCTATTTGCCAATGCCCAAGTTAGGGTCATCAAGAAAATGCAGACAGTCCAAAATGCAGCAGCCAGACTTCTCTCAGATATTCCCAAATTTAAGCCTATAACTGAGACTTTAAGAAGTTTTCATTGGCTCCCTATCAGGAATAGAATTAAATTCAAAACACTGTGCATTGTTTATAAATCGCTACATCATCAAGCACCTCAATTCCTGAGAGAACAACTTGTTCCATATATTCTTTCTCGGACACTTCGGTCAGCTAAGCTGAACGATTTGGTAGTACCACGGACTAAGTTGGTCAACTGGGGAGACAGACGTTTCCTGGTTGTCGCCCCAAAACTATGGAACACGCTCCCGCAATCCATAAGATCCAGCCCAAATCTCATATCTTTCAGAAAGAAACTGAAAACATGGTTGTTCAACCTCTAAAATTTCAAAAGACCACACAGGAGAGTATACAAAAGTACAGCGCCGAGACGCCTGCGGGCAATTGTTCGCGCTTAAGAAATGTTAAAAATAAAATAAATATGTTAGTGGCTGCACAAATACTTCATTATCTGTGTTAGGCAAGACAGAGCTATGTAGGTGTCACTGAAACTACCGTTGAGCCTGCTGCTTGCACAAATAGTTTCTGGTGAGTGACTGAATGTATGAGGGCTTCTGCATCCATCTCTGTAACTGAAAGACAGGCTCTATGTTTTTATGAACATGTATGTCAATTGTAAGAATGGCATACTCTATGTGGTACTTGACATAAAGGCCTTCAAGTGCACAGTAACTTATTAAACTCAGAAGAACATTTTTTAATCTCTGAATCAATAAATATCATCCTCTATTGCATACCTACAGCATATTTTAGAAGTGTATTTTTTACACTAAAACAACGGTTTGGTACTTGAGAAATACCTATTACATGTGTAGCTTGGAGTAAGAAAACACAGGCAAGGTCTGCACCAGTAGCTATCACCCATGATTCACAAACTATTCCTCCCTTAAAGTAAACCCACTGGCTTTGGGGAGGTGGTCGTCGCCAGGGCAGTATATAGACCGGGAGGGGGGGGCACTTAGCCCCCCACCTAGTTTTAATGTTAATTTGACTCCAGTGAGGTGTTAATCCCTGGTTTTGTGGGGGTCAATGCTTGCACAAATAGTTTCTGGTGAGTGACTGAATGTATGAGGGCTTCTGCATCCATCTCTGTAACTGAAAGACAGGCTCTATGTTTTTATGACCATGTATGTCAATAGTAAGGATGGCATACTCTATGTAGTACTTTGCATAAAGGCCTTCAAGTGCACAGTAACTAATTAAACTCAGAAGAACATTTTTTAATCTCTGAAGCAATAAATATCATCATCTATTGCATACCTACAGCATATTTTAGAAGTGTATTATGTGCACTAAAACAAAGGTTTGGTACTTGAGAAAGACCTATTACATGTGAAGCTTGGAGTAAGAATACACAGGCAAGGTCTGCACCAGTAGCTATCACCCATGATTCACAAACTATTCCTCCTTTAAAGTAAACCCACTGACTTTGGGGGTGTGGTCGTCGCCAGGGCTGTATATAGACCGGGAGGGGGGCACGTAGCCCCCCACCCAGTTTTAATGTTAATTTGACTCCAGTGAGGTGTTAATTCCTGGTTTTGTGGGGGTCAATGCAGCCCCCCATTATATTTAATATAGGCCAAGGGAGGTAATGGTCCCCTGGGTGGTCCCCGCATTTCTCCAATTTATTTTTTCAATGTGGCCCCAGATAGGGTGATGGTCACCGGGACCGAAGGGGGCTCAATGGACCCTCTTTATAAATACATAAGTCCTGGGAGGTGGTGGTCCCGGGGCCTTTTATAAGCTCTAGGAGGGGGGCTCATGCACACCGCTCCATTAATTCCCCCATGTCCATGGGCCCTGACACACCCAGGAGTCTATCATTAAAGAAGAGCATGAGCCTGCACTTCTTTTCTGTTCATTTGTTTCTGGGGAGCCATATCTCCATGTTAGCTTCTGCCAATTTGTTTTTAGTTTCAAGAGGCCTAGGTGGTCAGTGTACTCCTATCCTGCCCCTTCTCTTTTTTTGTACTCTGCTGAAGCTGAGTCCCAAGATGGGTGCCAGCACTTCCTGATTTTAAGTGTTGGCAGCCAATCACATTTGAGCACGAGGACTGATGGATCCCTGTAGGATCTGCATCCCTACATATACTAATTTAGATTTTACCTAATAATTCAATAACTCAAATCTGGGGCCCATATTTGTCTGCTTGAGGAAATGCATTTAGAACCACAAGAGTGCAGGGCAGCATTTGGCAAACATAGGTGGGTCCAGGACTTTGGCAAACATAGGTGGGTCCAGGACCTTCTCTGCTCGAACCAGAGTGGAAATACTAGAGGAGTGGCCATTATAATCCGTGTAAATGCCGGGATTAAGGTAGAAAGGTTTGAGACTGACCATTCAGGCAGATGGCTGACTGCATCTCTAGTAGTCGATAGCTCACGGTTGGCATGTGCAGTCTACTATGGGCCTAATGTAGACTCTCCTGGGGCCTTGTTGAGCTTAAAAGCTAGCCTCCTGGCTCTGGTGACACCTATTATTATAGGAGGAGATTTCAACTTGGTCCTTGACGCAACCCTGGATCGCACTTCCAGGGCCAAATGTATCCCCCCTCGCAAATCACAAACTGAGCTTAAAAACATCTTGAAAGGCTTCAATCTCTTAGATATCTGGAGGGTGAAGCATGGCAATGTGAGCAATTTCTCCTTCTAAAGCCGTAGAAATAGACACCATTCTAGAATCGACTTCTTTTTATTAGACCAGGTGCTTTTTCCTGCAGTAGATACTATATCATACATCCCAGCTTTACTTTCTGATCATTCTATGGTAGAACTAACAATTAAGCTTAAACAGGGGAAACGATTCAGAAGGTGGACTCTGGATAGGACAATACTCCAAAAAGAGGAGGTCAAAAATGACTTGGAGTTGCAGATAGGGGAGTATTTCAGGCTAAATTGCAGTACCACGACTGACCAAGTCGTATGGGAGGCCTTTAAGGCCTTTATGAGAGGATCCCTGAGCTCATTAATGTTTTGGAGAAATAAAACTAGATGAAGGGCGGAAGAAGAATGTCTTCGTAAGATCAAACAAACAGATCAGCAGCTCCAGAGGGCATCGCTCAACCAGCGGACTAACCTGCTTTCTATACAAAGTGTGCTAGACTCCCTATGGGCAGAATATCAGGCCACACTAGATAAAACACTTAAAGACAGATGGGAGGCAAGCAAACTCCAAAATGTTTCGTATGGGGACAGGACAAGTGTGGATAACTTCTTGCCTGGAAGGCAAGGACAGACAGGTTCAGAAATCAGATCAAGGGCCTGTTAGTAAGTAACACCCGGGGCACCACCTATGATAATAACCACATTGTTGAGGAGGCCAAACTATTCCTGCAGAATTTATATACAGAAGAGAATAATTATTCTTCACTAAGAGCAGATGTTTGGTTAAAACAGCTCGAGCTGCCTCAGTTAGCAGAGTCGGATAGAGTATTTTTGTCCTCATCGATAAGAGTGGGCGAAGTCCGAAATCAGATCAAAGAAATGACCAAGGGAAAGGCAGCTGGCCCAGATGGGCTCCCGGTAGAGTTATATCTGATAGGCTTAGACAAGGTAGTTTCGGTTTTAACGAATGTATTTAATAAAATATATCTTTCAGGTGAGACTACCCCTCAAACTTGGTCAGAAGCCACCATCACTCTGATCCTGAAACCGAATAAAGACCCCTTAACAATTGAGTCTTACAGGCCAATCTCGCTGCTAAACACTGACCATAAGATCTTTGCAGGGGTTTTGGCAGCAAGATTGGCCAGAGTCATAAAAACCATAGTACATCAGTATCAGAGAGGCTTCATCCCGGGCAGGCAGCTAAACGAACTAACCTTTCAAGCTATAGCCGCCATAGATGCCGCTACTGATAAGAAGCTTCCATTGACTCTGGTAGCTATCGACGCCGCTGAGGCTTTTGACCAAGGAAATTGGTCATATCTATGGTTGGCATTATCCGGTTTTGGATTTCCTGAGAATTTTATAGCATCAATTAGGTCTCTATACTCTAGCCCTCCAGCAAAAATTCTTTTAAATGGGCTCCTCACGGACTGGATTACAATATCTCGTGGAACCAGTCAAGGGTGCCCACTATCCCCCTTCTGTTCAATTTATATATTGAACCATTTGTTTGCCAGTTAAGATCAGAACCTTTGATTAAACCTTTTAAAATCTCAGATCTAGCTTTCAAATTGGCCTTATACGCAGACGATTTGCTTATGTTCACCTCCAACCCGGACGAAGCTATCCCCAGACTATTCGATCAGGCAGAGGCCTTTGGGGAAATCTCGGGATACAAAATAAATAAAGACAAAGCCAAGATTATGCAGTGGAACCAGGAGGTGGCGACTCCAGGAGTTAAGCCACGAATGAGATATCTGGGCATTCATCTGGCCCAAAATATTTCTGAGATGTCCCAATTAAATCTAACAAGAGTCTATAAGGACGTTTGTGGTTAACTACAATGGTGGTCAGGCCTCCGGTTAAACATTTTTGGGAGGGTGAATCTAATCAAAAGATAATTTACCAAAAATCACTCTTCTTTTCAATTCAATCCCACTAATTTTTAAGGTAACAGACATTGCCAAATTACAGGGAAAAATTGGTTCCTTCAACTAAAACACCAACCGCCCGATTCATTAAAGAAAATAGCGCTTGCAAAGGGCCAGATTCTGAGAATCTGGCCCTTTGCGAGAGCGATTTTTGCATTTGGGATTCAGCATCCCAAATGTAAAAATCGCTAATTGCGATCTCGCAATTTTGCGAGGAATGGCATTTAAGGAATCTCAATTTGAGATTCCTTAAATGCAATTCAACATCCAATTTAATTTTGCGAATTCGCAATTTCTTGCCGCAATTTACCGCGAGGTCAGACCTCGTGGTAAATTGCGAAAACTCAGAAAAATGCATTTAAATGCATTTTTCTGAGTTGCATGTTACACACACACATGTCCTTTGGACATGTGTGTGTGCAACACCTGTGTAAAATTTCATTTGAGGGGTGCTACAGGGTGTCCTTTGGACACCCCTGGCACCCTTCAAATCGCTATCTTATTTGCGATTAGCAAATTGCTAATCGCAAATAAGGAATACTCCCCATTCATTCCTATGGGCCTTTTGGCCCATAGGAATGAATGGCGAGTTATTCCTTATTTGCGATTAGCAATTTGCTAATCGCAAATAAGGAATATGTAGGAATCGCATTTCTTCATGCAATTTCTACATGAATCCCGTTTTGCGAGTCCTTAATAGCGATTCGCTCTACCAGACCTACTTATCTATTGTCATTCTTTTCATTTTAAAAATGTCAGACTCTTGGCTGATAAGGCGGATGCTTCCTCGTTAGGTCTTCTGTTTCAGGCATTACTACATGGCATTCCACAAGGGCAGGAACATTTTCTTTTTAAATATGGTGATCCAAAGTTTTACAAAAAGGTGAGGCTTAAGATCTTGGGTGTGGCATTGACAAATTGGGCATATATTAGAAAAAGGCTTGGAATTCCATACTACGCACCCCAGGCGGATTCTCCAGGGACGGCAGACTGTCTCAATGATCAGCTATCTCGCCCTCTTAAATTGGCAGGGTTAATATGCTGGCGTGACCTGCAAAAGAATTCAAAGCTTATGGATTGGGAGTCCCTGTCTAGTTTGACTGGCGGGTCTCTTACCCGGTTCAAATATTATCAATTGTCAGGGTGGTGGGCAACTATACCTTGGGATTTTGATACACCTAACCCAAAGTTTGATTCAGTATCGAGGAAGGGTGGTTGGAAGAGGGAGGTATCTTTTTGGTACTGGGCCCTGATCGAGGCAGAGGGAGTGACGGAACCTGAGCTCCAAAAATTGTGGGGTAGTGTTACTGGTCTAAATTTTAACAATATAATAGACCAATGGGGGGACTCCTTCACTATGCTGCAGGCAGTGGTCAAATCATCCCCTCTCAAGAGAAACCATCTTTTTACTATGTATAGAGCCTATATATCACTGAAAAAATTAGTTAAGATCACTGGCCTAGAACACTACTGTCCCAGGTGTAAACAACTGGCAACTGCTGACTTTCATATGTTTGTAGATTGTCCAATGATAATAAGCTACTGGACCAAAGTACAGGAATTCTTGGCCGATGTACTACACACATAATTGGAGGTCTCCCCGGGAACTATCTTGTTTGGGTTAGATACAGATTATCATCTTAATGACATGGCGTCCAAATTTATTTTTAATGTCATCATCCTGGCAAGACGAGAAATATGTAGGGCCTGGAAAAATGTTAATGCCCCTACATTTACAGAGTGCCTGAAACATATCATTTTTACAAGTGAATCCGATATAGCATGTGATAGCACAAGCTATCGTAAGGTCTGGGCGGCCTTGTGGCTTGGCGGAACAGATGACGGTATTCCAATGATTTCACCTGGGCACTGTTAGTTCTTTTCCTTCAAAGTAACACAGGGTTACCAAGGTAGTGTGAAATGGAGTGAATTAGGAAAACAGTCGCTGCTAGAGGGTCATATCTCCTCCTATCTCTTCATTGGTCTCAAACATCGGAACCGGTATATCTCGATCAGAGGGAGAGGTTGGGATTACCCATCTAGAACGCCTAAAAGGGTATATGAGGAATACAAAAAAAACTACAGAACAGATTTGTGCCAATTTAGAAAAAGGTCACTTTTTGGACCACCAGCTACCTTTCTGCCAAATTTGATGTAATTCCATTCAGCAGTACGGGCTAACATGGGGAAAATGTGTTTCGGACTCTCCCCCCTTTTTCTCAACCCCTGATTTACAGATTACTACAAAACTTTCAGGACAGCTGCTGAAGTGAGTGTCATACTATCCAAAAATGTCCTTGGGGGCCAACAACCCCTCCTATTACCACAAGTAAGTCCGACACAGCATGATTGCTTAGAGGTCTTTGGAGGCCACACACCCTTTCTCCACCAGTATGCAAACGCGCCTCCTGGCACACTACTAGTTGGGGGATGAATTCCTTTTGGCTCCACAGTGTCCTTGGAGGTCAACAAACCATCTTGCTACCTCCAGTAAGGCCCACACAGCAGGATTGTTGAGATGTCTTCTGAGGCCACGTCCCCCTTTTCCACCACTCTGCAAACACTCCTCCTGGCACACTACTGTTTGGGGAATGAAGTCCACTTTACTCCTCAGGGTCCTTGGGGGGCAACTACCCCTCCTATTACCTCAAATAAGTCCCACACAAATGGATTGCTAAGAGGTTGTTGGACGTCATGCTCCCATTTCCCCACCACTATGCAAACGTGTCTCCTGGTGCACTACTGGTTGGGGGAAGAAGTCCACATTAGTCCCGAGGCCCTCAGAAGTAAAGTGGGATTTATTCCCCAACCAGCAGCACGCCAGGAGGCACAATTGCAGGGTAGTGCAGACAGGGGACGGGGCATTGGGGAGGTGGCAGCCCATGGGGCTGCATGGCGCAGTGCCCCCGCATTACATTCGGCTAAAGCGGTCCCTGCTTTTTCCCCATGTCCTGTGGGAGCTGGCATTGCTCTAGGACAGAGGGAGCAGCTAACATACAGCTCCTTCTGTCCAAAAGCAATTCTGCTGCGTATTGTGCAAGCATGAGAATTTTGTATGCTCTCGCTGGCATGAAGCGGAGCAGTGTTTGCTATGGCTTATGGGAGTGTTCCCCTGGGCCATTATTGACACCCTCCTTTGTTTTAATTTGCCCCAGGGAGGTGACGGTCTGGATTTTGAGGGCTGACCTGAAAGTTGGCTTTTTTAGGATTGGCCCTGCGAACAGTCTGGAAATTAGGATTAGATTTTGAGGATTTGGATTATCTTTGGCAATGGGTCAATAACAATTGACCTTGGGAGCATAACTGTACTTTTTTCTATGCATGTGTGAGAATATTTACTTTTTTATTTATTTCCAGAAATGGGCAGTGAGTGCTTGCACTCACGTAGGTATTTGAGGGTTGGACTCTGAGTTGGCCTGTGAGTATAGGCATATAGCTAGCATCAGGCTGTTCTTGGCCATTGAAGTGTGCATGGTGGGATTAACTAGTGTGCATTTGTGTTGATACTGGCCTTTTGGTTATAAGGTCTTCAGCTTGTCATCTGTTTCACAGTGCTGATAGAGATGAGAATCCTTGCCTTCCTTTTAGTATAAAAGAGATGAAGGCTGGCAAGGAGGTGAATGGCCACTCCCACCAATTGCGGCTGGCATCTACTGAGGTTGGAAGGGCGGGTAAACAACATTTACAAATATTTTTTTTTTAAAAAGCACTTACTGGATCCTGACGACGTCCACCTCACTGCGACATTGTCTGCTGGAACTGCAGTGCAGGCCCCAGCAAACACCCTTGACCAATCCAGGACTTCTCATGTGCTGCTAACCAGCATGTGAGCAGTGTCCTTATTGGTAGGAGAGGCCTCTCTTGACGCTCCCGCGAGGACTGGATGCCTGCACTTGCTTTCAACACAGCTGTCTTGAGACAGCTGGATTGAGCAGTTTAAAGTGCGCCTGTGTGGCTGGCCGTCTCAGGACGGCCGTCCAAAGACACATGCACACTTTAAACAAGTGCAAATGTAGCCATGTGACCAACACTCCTCCCTGCTCACTCAGGAGGCGCCGCCCCTTCCTGATACTCGGTTCAGGACAGGACGATAAAAAATAAAATGGTAATCAACTGCCATGTTATTTGTGATCTTTGGAGGGCACGTAAGTGGGGCGACGCTCCTCTGCTCCCATGGCTGAGCCGCCCCTGGCTCCAACCCACATAATGCCTTGTTTGATGCTCGCACCCACCCTGTGAATAAAGATCAGCCATATGTGCAGCTCACAAATTCTTAGCCAATGATTTGAAAAATAATTTCAACATTTCACTGAAACTCTGGGAAATGTAAAGCACACGAGGAAATCTCCATGGCTGGGTCAGCAGCATACTTCGATGCTAAATGTATTGGCGTACCGTGGCATGAAAAAGAGGAAACGTTTTAGGACTTAAGCTCTTTGCGAAAAGAAGTGTTCTAATTCAATTTCAGGGCCTTTTCATAATCCATAAAATTCTATTCTGCTCTTGAAAGGCAGTGAAGAACTTTTAATAATGCTGAATTATTAACTGCGTGAAACCAGAGTAAAATGTGCAGGGATATATCGTCTGTGAAACAGCCAGTCAGCTTCTCTTACTTAGAGGATAAGTCATGTAGGAGGTGCAGAGGGAAACTGAATCTTCCTTGAATTAGCAATGGATCTGATATTTCTATTAGACAACAGGACCAGCATGGTTGTATGTTACTTGCCAAATAGCACTGCCTTCTACAGAAAGAAACCCTTTATAACTGATAAGAAGGCTTGTAATGTAGGAAGAGAACTTATGGGTTAATATATTCAGTGGTAGGTATAGGGCTGTATTATGTATATTTCTCTGTTATTGTGCACAGGTCCTGAACCAACATCTGCACTGATTAGGTATAAACTACATTTTGCACCAGCCCTTCTATTCATACCTGCTTGTGAGTTCCAATGCCACTACAAAATTACCATTTACTATTGCAAATTCACCTGGCACGGTTCAGTGTATGCAACTCGTAAAGAATAGCATTACCTTTTTTTCTGAGAACATGTGGTGAATGATAACATGTTTTTGCAAAATTTAGTTGGTTTACAGGCATTTATCAGAGCAAAGAAAAAAGTTGTGCATTGCTACATTGGAGCAAGCCGACATTCTCTATGGTGTGAGTACAGGCCATTTTAGTAGGCAAACCAAGAAAAGTGCAACATGATTAAAAGTGCCAAGTTCAAGAACTCAGAGTCGTGCGCTAATACCGTATAAAATCTTTGTATTTCTTGTGATTGCCCAATAAAAGTTATCAACATCTTTATTATGTATTGCTAAGAAAAGTCATAACAATATCTAAGTTAATTATTACTTCACGGAACATCAAATACTGAGGGCCAGATGTAGGAACCCTAATACCGGTCGGTAATGACCGAATTTCGGCCGTTACCGACCGTTATTAGGCATTTGGGATGTAGGTGGCTACTTTTCCAATTAGGTAATTTACCGAATCGGTATTTAAGAATTCGGTACAATACCGAATTCTTAAATACCGATTCAGTAAATTACCGAATCGGAAATGTAGGAAGCACTCAAGTGAGAGCTTTTCACCTGTAAGGATTTATTTACCACCAACTACGAGTTGGTGGTAAATAACGAAAACCGTTAAAAAAGCACATTTTTGCTTTTTATTCAGTGCCATGTGGCAGACATACATGCCCTTAGGGCATGTATGTGTGCCACTTGTGCACCCATGCACTATTCAGGGGTGCAACAGGGTGCCAATGTGACACCCTGCCACCCTTAAAAAGGGTTCGCCCTATAACCGATTCGGTATTTACGGAATCGGTAATTTCCTCTAACCGCGCGCTCACAATGAGCGCTCCTAGGCAACCAGCTGATCTCGGTCGGGAAAGTGACAGTTTTTCCGACGCGATCAGCTGCTTTTCATGTAGATCTTCGCTCCGACCATATTTTAAGATTTTCTGAGCTGGAAACGATCCTGAATTGAACGAGTACCAGCCCTTTTGCCATAATATAATCCACATTTCCAAAAAAAAAAAGAAAAAGGGGAAATATACTTATTTAATCCCTCTGTTTACCTAAAAAAAAACAAAAGGGAGAAGAATAGGAGAGAATTCATTATTTTATACTATACCTTTTGCCTCTCCACAATGTCTGATTCTGTCTCAGACCAAGACAATGTCTCTCTCCCTAATATTGACAATGAGGCATTTAAATCTCTTATCCATAGAGAAATGCGATCGTGCATGTTCTCTACACTTTCCCAAGTCATGGCATCCAAGAGATCCCTTTCTCCAGAAGAGGAAGATGAATTCCAGGAGGGACTCGACAATGACCTCTCTGATTTAAGGGGTAAAAAAACTAAAAAAATTAAAAATATTGACCCTACCCCTAAGAGCACTATTGCAGGTCCTAGTACCTCGGGTGTCCCTAGCGGCACAACTTATCAAGGTGTCCACCGTGGCACAACATATAAAGGTGTCCACCGCGGCACAAATCTTAAAGGTGTCCTCAGCGGCACAACCTATCCTAGTGCTCGAAATGATGATTCCATCAGCCAAAATGGTTTTAATAACCTCATTCACGATGATTATAACGATACTATCTCGGATTTTCCTGACGAATACATCCTCGATTTAGATGAAGATGATCAGGATTTCGAATCCATTGATGATAACCTACCCTCCTCCTCAAAAGATAGTATCTTAGACCCTCTTGGTCAAGAAATGTTTTCTCCCCTCAATATTAAACATCCTAGGAGCTACGATTGGACTCCTTTGGAACACGTTAGCCAATTCATCACCAAGTGGATCAGGAATCCTCCTGAGAGAAATACTCGCAACCTCTTACGAATGGAATGCTCAAGACCTTCTATTGAAGGCAAAGTCTGCCAAACACCCAATCTCGACCCTGAGTTGATAAAATATCTCTTCAAACTCGGCAGAGATCCCAGGAAGGGCATGGAGAGATCCCTCAAAATCTGCCAAGACCGAGTTCTAGACATCTTAGGCCCCCTCTCTAAAATTATAGATGCAGCTGAAGACAGTCACATCAATGGCTCCACCTTGGATACTAACCTCATACGTGGTTGGAGTCAAAGGGCACTAGTCCTTTTAGGAAACGCAAATGCTGGCCTTAATTCCGAAAGAAGGAGAGTCGTCCTTACTAAAATTAGCCCAAAGTTGAGCGACTTGGCTGACAAAGAACCCTCCCTCAATCCTAAAGGGCTACTTTTTGGGGAAGACCTAATCAAAACGCTAGGTAGATATGTATCAACCTCTACTGCCCTAGATAGAGCTCACCAGAATATGAAGAAAGTCTTCAACCCCAACACTAATAACCTTTTTGGCAGGGCCGGAAGAAGAGGCCAATCTTTCGGCCGTTTTAATCGAAGGCCCTACGGTAGATCCAGAGGCTTTGACACTAGAGGCAGTTACCAATCCTCCTACCAATCTCAATGTTACCCTCCAAGAGGAAGAGGCTTTCGGTCAAGAGGTTCCAGACCAAGAGGAGGACCTACCGACAACAGCCCACAAAGTAAGTGCTTTGACTTCTTTTTCCCCTCCCACGAAAGTTGGAGGCAGACTAAAATTCTTTCTAGAGAACTGGAAACTTATCACTCAAGATCCATGGGTTCTGAACACCGTTACCGGTTTTACAATAGACTTCATAGATACACCGATTCAGGTTTCTTTTCCAAAAGTAATGTCTCTCTCTCCCGATCAAGAGAAGATCACAGAAGAGGAGATCTCTTCAATGCTCCAGAAAGGCGCAATCACAGAAGTCCCTATGGAATTTCTGAGGTTCATAAGTGCACTCTTTCTCGTAGAAAAGAAGGACAAAGGTTGGAGACCCGTTATAAATCTCAGAGAACTCAACAAGTACCTTGTTTACAGACATTTCAAGATGGAAGGTATCCATCTTCTGAGAGATCTTTTGTTGGAAGGAGACTGGTTGGTCAAACTAGATCTCAAAGACGCCTATTTTACCATCCCTATGGCCAAGGAAGATCAACCCTTCCTACAATTTATTTGGAAGAACCGTCTTTATCAATGCCAAGCTCTCCCCTTCGGTCTCTCATCAGCCCCTTGGTGTTTCACCAAAATAATGAAGGCAGTCGCCTCATCTCTAAGAGAGAAGGGTATTCGTATGATTATTTACCTAGACGATATCCTTATTATGTCTCAAGATTATACTAAAATTCTTCAAGATCTCAAAACTGTTATGGATCTTTTAGAAAACCTAGGATTTATTATAAACAAAGAAAAGTCAATACTGTCCCCTTCAAAATCCATGGAATTCCTAGGTTTCACTGTAGACACCACCAATTGCCTTCTCCTTCTTCCTCCGAAGAAGATTTCCAAAATCAAAAAAGAGATAAGACATGTCCTCAAACATCAATACCTTTCCTTAAGAGAACTAGCCAGACTCCTAGGTCTTCTCTCATCCTCCATTCAAGCTATCTTTCCGGGCCCTCTAAACTATCGAGCCCTTCAAAGGATAAAGGGAAAAGCTTTAAGATCAGGTCTCTGGTACGGAGACCGTGTTTCCCTGAACCAAGAATCCATTTCAGAACTAACCTGGTGGTTGGAGAATTTGGATACTTGGAACGGCAGAGCAATTTTTGGTTCAACACCAGATTTTATTTTGGAATCAGATGCGAACCTTCATGGCTGGGGTGCCTGTCTCCTAGATCAAAATACTGGTGGAATTTGGTCTCGAGAGGAGTCTTCTCACCATATAAACTATATAGAACTGACTGCGGGTCTTTATGCTCTAATGAGCTTCAAACACTCTCTTCATGGCAGATCAGTAATTCTAAAAATGGACAATATTTCTGCTGTTGCTTACATAAATCGCCTAGGTGGAACAAAGTCAGAGGACTTGTCAAATTTAGCCAAAAAACTTTGGATATTTTGTCTAGAACACAAAATATCTTTAAGAGCAGAATACCTTCCAGGAGATTCCAACCTTTCTGCAGATTAGAATTCCAGATTCCTCTTGGATCATTCAGATTGGAAACTCAACACCTTAATATTCAGATCCCTCAACTATTTCTGGGGTCCCTTCCAAATAGATCTTTTTGCGAGCAGACTGACTTTTCAACTAGATGCTTATTACAGCTGGATGCCCGATCCAGGTGCTCTAGCAGTCAACGCCTTTCTTCAATCATGGACGGGACTCAACGCTTATGCCTTCCCTCCCTTTGCCATGATCCAGAGGGTCCTCCAGAAAGTGAGACTTCAACATGCCTCCATGGTCCTGATAACTCCATTTTGGCCTTCCCAAGCCTGGTTCCCAAATACTCTGGAGATGTCTTACGACCTTCCTTTCCTAATTCCTTCTCTCAACAACCTTCTCACCGACATAGACGGTCTAATTCACCCTCTTGTTCAAACAGGGAAGTTGAACCTTCTTGCCTGGAGAGTGTCAGGAGATCCAATGATCTCTCTAGACTTTCGTCAACAGCTTCAACTCTCCTCGGAGAATCTTGGGACCCGGGAACACACTACCGGTATAACAACATTTGGAAAGTCTGGTTACGTTGGTGCTTGGAAAGGGACTTGGATCCCGTGGAAGCACCTATCGTTGATATAATCAATTTCCTTGGAGAACAATTTGATAGAGGTCTGAGTTACAGATCTATCAATAGCTATAGATCAGCTATTTCTGCTGGTCATTCCTTAATCAACAATAGAACGGTAGGTAAAAATCCTATTATTTGTAGAATCCTTCAAAGTATAAGACTCAGAAGACCTCCAAAACCTAGATATCAATCTCTCTGGGATGTTAAATGAATTCTTGACCTTTTCTGTAGTTGGCCAGATAACTCACTTTTGAACAGAAAGAACCTTTCTATCAAGCTAGCTACTCTTCTTTGTCTAATCTCATGTCGTAGAGTTTCTGATGTTAAAGCTCTAGATATTTCCTATAGATCCTATGATATGTTTGGAGTTAGATTTGAACTCCACAGAAGAACTAAAACTATGTCTGATTTCATTTTCTATCCTCGTTTTGATATTTGTAAAACACTTTGTATTGTGGATTGTATGAAACAATATGATTTGAGAATGCATGCTCTTCGCCCTTCTGGTGTTAATCAGTTGCTTATATCCTTTGTTAAACCTCATAAGGGTATCTCCTCTACCTCTATTGCAAGATGGGTCAAAATTGTTATGTATTTTGCTGGTGTTGATCTAAACATCTTCAAACCACATTCTATCAGAGGTGCTATGGCCAGTAAGTCTTTTTGGTCAGGAGGTAAGTTAGATGATATTCTAAAAGCTGCTGATTGGTCAAATTCTAGAACCTTTGCTCATCATTATTGCAAACCTATATCTCACATGTCTGATGTTGTTTTACAAAGCTACCAACATGCATAATGATAGCCTCCGGTCTTGTAATGAAATTGCGTTTCAACTATTAACATGACCAGAGAATCTGGATTTCATTAAAGACACGGAGGCTAGCATTATCCCTCCCACCCTTCCCTGGGTGGTTGATGGTTAATAATATTTTTCTCACTGTTTTGCATTGATAATCTTACTCTTACAATGATCATATTACAATTAATAAAATGCTTTATTTTAAACTCTTTAAATTCCTTTTCAGGATTTATCTTTGTTTATATTTCTGGATTTATTTACACTTCTTTTCTTTTCAGATATCCTTTCGTGAACTTACGGATCTTGGAGCTTTCACTTACCTTTCATCTACCCTTGTTTATATGAAGTCTCATCGTTTATATGAAGTCTCATCGTTGAATTTCTCATTGGGACATTTCCTTTCTCTCCTTTACTCCTTATTTAAAAGAGGCTGATTGCCTGGTGCTTTCTAGAATTGTTTTGTTGGTACTGTTCCATTGGAACTTTTGCTTTATGACATATGCGGCTGTTTGGAGTTGCATTAAAAGTTATATGCATAATGCTAGCCTCTGTGTCTTTAATGAAATCCAGATTCTCTGGTCATGTTAATAGGAGAGTCGCAATTTCCATTCATTCCTATGGGCCTCCAGGCCCATAGGAATGAATGGGACTTACTGAATCGGTATTTACCCAGTCGGTAAATACCGAAGCGGTAAATACCGAATCGGTTATAGGGGGAACCCGATTCGGTAATTTTTACAAAAAAATTATCTACATTCCATTTACCTATTCTTAAATACCAAATCTGTAAAATTCCGTATTTAAGAATAGGTAGATTGAGATTACCTACATCTGGCCCTGAGTGAGGTAAAGTCACAGACATGTGCAGCACAAAAGTGTGTTGTCTATTCCAGGACAAATGAAAAACATTCACCCCCTAATGATTTTATCATTTATCATGGTTGATTATCCAAACCTTGGTTTTCCTTTGTCAATGAGCAGCACCCTGGTATTAAGCCTCTCCTTTCTTTACATTCACTCCTGTGTGGTATCCAAGTTTCCATGCTCCATGCAGGCTCATTGCTAGGTGGCAATCTAATAGAGCATCTTCCACCACAGGCATTGTCAAATTTCTGGTCGCCTCTTAGAGGTCCTCGTCATCAGTATGAAGTTGAGAAGTTCCAATGGTTAGGGAAGTCCTGTTACTATTTATTATTACTGTGGTATTCATGGCAGAGCACAATTGGGACACTGAGGATTACATTTCCTAATGTGACCACTATGTCACACTTTGACACTATTAGTAGACTTGTCTGTGGGTCTCCTGGTTACGTAAATTGAAAAAAAACATATTTTCCTGTGATAACAGTTAATAAAAATGTTCTGTCTTCTTCCTATGTGCCGGCATTCCTACCTATCTTCACATTAAACTAAAGACAGCTCACAATGCAGGGTTAAGGGTGGGTGTAAATATATGCATGCAATGGAGGTATGCAGATTCTTCCCCTGGCTGAAAGTGAAGGGTCGCATTAGATTCAAAACCCTTTGTCCCGTTTACAAAGCCATCCATGGCCAATGCATCGGTCACCTGTTCACTAAACTATGCTTATCTACACAGAGGACGCCATTTCGATCTGTGGAAACAACCAATAATGACATCACAACCATCACTCCAACTACGAAGAATGGGTAGAAGGAGTTTCTCATTCCTGGTACCTAAATATTAGAGTAAGTTAGGAAGGAAGATTGATAACTATGGATTTGAACTCTGTTAAATAAAGTTTCTATTCAAGTAATGATTTTTAGGCTTACTCACATTATCACAGAACTCTACTAGGCCCCTGGTATTTTCTCATTCTGGAAGCAAAATACAACTGCACTAGGAGGAAATGTTGTACTGTGCACAGTACAAATACAATGAATCAATAAAGATCAATCGCTAAATGAAATACAGCTCGTGCTATGCAATATTTTATGTTTCACGCAGATCATTCTTAGTGAGGCTCAAGTTGACTCGGTTTCTTACTAGTCATCTTGAATAGCTTGGGGACTCCATATCTTCCTTCTCTGATGAGATGCATGGGTGTTGGATTTCAGACCTGTGGCCCGATTTAATTTTTAGTGGATGGAAAACTAACCATTGGCCTGGTGTAGGACTTTATGTCTGTCAGGCCATGACTACTCCTTCTGACAAATTTATAAATGACCAATTTGTTCCTTCCCCATCATTTTTTCTGACCTTCATTTTGTTGGCTATAGGATTCCGGGCACCTTTCCACAGCTGGCCAGTGCTAAAGTGCATATTCTGCCCCCCTAAACATAGAATAATTGATGTACACCTGTTTGGCATATTTGATTTACCTGTAAGTATCTTGTAAAGTGGTATACAAGATATCCAGGGCCTGTGAATTAAATGATAAAAGTGGGTCTGCAGCACTGATTGTGCCACCCACAGAATAGCTTTTCAAACTGTCAGAGGACTGCCACTGCATGGCCTATATGTGTGCTGTTTACTGCCAATTCAACTTGGCATTTAAAACTACTTGCCAGGCTTAAAACTCCCCTTTTAATACATATACGTCACCACTAAGGTAGGCACTAAGTAACCCTACGGGCAGGGTGCCATGTCAGTAAAAAGTTGGACATGTACGTTTATGTTTGAATGTCCTAGGAGTGACAAACAGCCTATTATGTTTGTCGCTACTGTGAGGCCTACCCCTCTCATAATGCCTTAATACACTTTTAAGCTGTAATTCCTAGTCAGAAATTAGTAGCTTTTTCATGTTTCATATGTTTGGAGTGATAATGACAAATCCTCCTTTCTGGTGAAGTTGGGTTTCACATTACTAGAAATGCCACTTTTAGAAAGTGGACATTTCTCTGTACTTACTGCTCTTTGCCTGACAACCTGTCTTCAATAGACATCTGGGTTGGGTGAAAGCTACACGTTGTGCACTCCCTCTAGACAGTGATAAACACAGGAAAGTGAGGCTTATCTGTATTCTGAACACTCATCTGCACTCTGATGGGTCTTCCTGTGCAGACAGGAATGAGAGGGTCTAACACTTACACTTCAATAGGTTGTGTCCGGTCCTTCATAAAGCACTGATTTACCCCCGATAGGTAGCCTGGCAGACAGGACTGGGTTTACCCACATCGCTGCGGTGGTTATTTTTCCGCTATGCGGCTTTTTTCTAAAAGCCGCGTTAGATGACGAGCTCAGCTCATCATCCGCACACGCCCACCGTGGCTGATGACGAGCTGAGCTCGTCATCAGCATCGAAGGGGTTAAAGGGATCCTTCTTCCCTTCAGGACTCACTCTGAAGTCACCCCTTACATCAAAGGGACTTTTTGTGGTTTAAGTACCATTGGTCTGATTTAGATCTTGGCGCTCCGCCACCTGCCCACTGTAGCAGCGTGCTCCAGTACTCCATCGGGCTGATGGAGTCCAGCCCACCTATTTAGAAGTATATGCAATACACAGATGGCAGCAGTCTTTTGTGCTGACAACCAGCCCTGCATTGCTGTCCTGGCAGCAGTGTCCAGCTGAGCTGATTTAGACGTTCCCATTAGGTTGACGGTGTTCTGTCGTTGGAGTGCAGTCGGGGCGACCATGTTGGTAGGGAGACAGGAAAGTGATATTTTATTTTTTATGCATACCATTTATATGTTGTGTATGTTCCCATATGTCGATGTAGGTTAGGTGTAGTGGCCCCATGTTGTACATTCTGCACTGCATCCCTCCAGCATACACATGTCATGCACTGTTGGCCCACACACACCACATATACTTACCTTCAAGTCCGTCAAAATGGGGAGTCAGTCTGTCGCAGTTAAGGTGCTCTAGGACAGAGGGTACCTGGACGAAGGTGAAGAGGAGGAATCTGCAGCTGTACCCCAAAAACAGATGAGTTTTTACCACTTTTTGTTAGTTTCTGCCGATTTACAGTAGGAGGGATTCCTATTGAAATTCTTTTAGAAACAAGCCAGAACCAAATATTGAGTGCAGCAATCCTGGCTGAAGTCCTGCCACCGCCTGCTGGAGCCCACCCCTCGGAAGGGGCAGGGAGTGAAGTCCTATCAGAGTCAGCGGGACCGTGGCAGTCTTCTCACCCATTGAACCAACATCTAAATTGAGCCGGAGGACCACTAGGTAGGCGGGTGGAAAGACCGCCAAAAAAGCCTACTCCATCGCAGTCCGCCAAGATCTAATTCAGGCCCTGGCTCTCTGACCCCCTAAAATTAGGCTCCTCAGGGTCTTGAACTGAACCTCTGCCAGAAGGACTGCTGTGCTTCTTAAAGGACTCTACTGGACTGCGTTTCTGAAAGGACTGTGTTTTGCTTGTTGGCCTGCTGCTTGCTGCTCGCTGACTCTCCTGGAAGGAGAGTTGGATTTTCACTTCCCTCAAAGTGATCTCCAAGAGCTTGCTTGCTTGGCTCAGGCACAAAAAACACTTCTTACAATCAATTCTACTGGTGCTGCTAGACTCTGCCGTCTATGAGTCCTACCCTTGCCTGAGGTGCCCCCTCCAAGCTCTGGGCCACAGAAGTAGGTTCTGCTGCTGTTTTTATCAAAAACCTATGCATAGCATCGACTGTGTGAGAAATTCTGCTGCATCGTCCTTCGACTCAGACTCAGAGCCTGTTCAACAACAGTGGTTCTACAGCCTGCACAGCTTGATGATGACACTCTGTACAGTTTGATGATGACGCATTGCCATCACTTCAGCAAAGCTCAACGACGATGCTGCGACTCCCACGGTCTGTGCAGGTAACAGCGGTAGAGCAGTGAGGCCTGGTAAGGGGGGGATTTCAAGGAACGATGCTGAGGGAAATATATTATTTATTTAATTTTCCCTCTGCAGCATCCCTCAACCGCCCTCCACCTGGCCCCACTGCCCCACCGCTGTTACCCGCACAGACTGCAGCTGTGCTGCAACCCAACTGGGTGGAAAAAATCGACTCATCCTGCACTCAGCATCGACTCTGCTTCCTCCAAGGTACCTTCTCAGCGGTCCCTGCCTGGGACTTGTAACCGACCTGTCCTCAATTGCCGTCAGCCTAAACTTTGAATCTGCACCAATCCCTCTCAACCTGAAGTAGTATTTTGACCACTAGTGACGTTTAAGCACCATTCTTGCATTAATGTTTAAAAAATCATATCTCAACTTCTACTGATTCTATTTTTGTTGTTTTAATCTTATTTTGCTCAGAAAACTATTCTCTATTTTTCTAAGTCTGTATGGAGTCTTTTTGTGATGTGCTCATTGTGTTACTGTGTGTGGGTGTGTTGCACACCTATTTTGCACATTGCCTTTGTGTATAAGCCTGACTGCTCTGTGCCAAGCTACCAGAGGGTAAACCCAGGTTATCTTATTGTATATCTAGCTTACCCTTACTAGAGTGGTGGTTCCTGCTTAGCCTTGGTGCATACCTCAGCCAACCAGGAATAGCATTTCTAACAAACTAAGTATTTGGCAGGAACCACCTTCCCAGTGTTTCCTGTCAATGCATTTTACTGTTTGCTGCAGGGCTGCATTGGAAAGGTGCCGCCCTGTAACAAACAGCAATCATTTCTTCTTTACAAAAAGAAAATCTCAAAATGGAATTTTCTTTTTGTAAAGAAATAAAGTACTCCTTCCTCACCATGGCAGGCTTCTCCTATGGTGGGGGAGCATTAAAATGTTTTTGCTGTTCCTTACCATCTGATGGTAAGAAACAGTAAAAAATGACTACATGTCTGTCCACCCTTCCCGCATTGGTCGGGTGTACATGTAATAATGTCAGGGACAGCCCGACTCCCCAGAGCCATCGGAGGGGATGAAGTACTCCCAGCCAGGATTAGCCCGAAGGTCCGCCTGCATCTAAACACAGCTGGCAGACCACAATCTTGGCGGCGAGTATACTCCATTGTTTTAGTGACGCAGTATCCTTACCGGCCAGAATGAAATTGGGCCCCTAGTAAGGTATAAGTATTTTTGGAATGCCTATATTCTTGAACATTTTGGAACTAGATACTCAGCGAGGTGGATATTGTTTAGCACCTGATATCTGGGATTGTGTTGCTCTCCATTCTGTTAATATTTTGGAAGTTCAGTTCCAGGATTTGGGACTTCAGGGGCCATACTATGAATAGGGCACACTGACCTGGTGAGCAACACGCCAAACCTTTAACTGGATCTTCAGGGCGCTGACCAGGAGAGCGTTCAAGATTACAGTCAATGCACTGTTCAGAGTGCAGACACAAGCTTATGCCTAGAGTCTGAACCACTCTTAAAGGTATGTCCAGTTGCTCTTTAAAGCTACCAGTCATCATGCTTGGAATAATTTTTCAACATCCTCAGAGCTAGTAGCTCTTTTATTAAGTGTGAAGCAAGAGTTGCTTCTTATCTCTTGCATAATCATTGTTTTCGTTTTTCTACAACACTAAAAATTGTTGTGATCTTTGTCTTTCACTGTACCAATTATGTCGGGCATTTTAGTTTTGAGTACTATCTCTTAGGCGGAGAATCAGAATGTTACATACTTTACTTTCCTGAAGCAGTTTTTTTTAATGTGTTAAATGAAATTCAACTGAAACTATTCTGTAACATTTTGTCCACAGTGACATGAAATCACACAGTATCCTTACTCTAATTCAAGAAATGAGCTTTCACATTGCTGGGCAGATGTCAGCTGAAGTGCACATAGTCACTCTCTTGGTCATCACAGGTATATGCATAAGCTGACTGAGCAGTTGAGTAATAGACAATGGTGTGCTTCAGATACAAGGCATCTGTTTTCAACTGTTGAGGCCAACTTCCAGGATGCAGCCTTTTAGTGAAGACTTCATCAATGCAATTAAAAGAGATACAATGTATGTTAATACATTTCCATTTTAAATTTGAGTATTAATGGAGGGGCTGTAACGCCCCATAAAATAATCATCACAATACTTATCAGGGTGAACCCCAAAAGTCATTAAATAAGCCTGTGCTTAACCCTTGTTTTGAACTTGGTATTTTCTCTGCAGCGTCACTCTAAACTTTTTGCCTTCTCTCCTTTTTGTTTTTTAACATGTTTATGTTAGCTGTTAGGACTTTGTGCACGTTACCACTGCTAACAAGTGCTACTTGGGACAAAAGTGCCTTGTCACTACTTTTAGGCATGAGGCCAGGCCCCTCCAATGCCCTGTCCCTCCTCACACTGAATATTTTGTTAGAGTTGGCAGATCTGATATGTACAAGCACTGTGTTGTGGTGTTAATCACAGGAAAACACTTTGAACATTGGGCAATACAGGGTGTATTATTATTTATTACTTATACAGCGCCTGAATCACCCCTGTAGGGGTATCTCTACGCTTACGGGCGAGTAGGAAAAAAGCTAATACTGTGGGTCGCATCTAGACTAGAAATGTTTTCCAGGACTTTCTGAAATTGAAATGGTCTGTGCTCTGCCTCAGTGAAAGCAGGAGGGAATTCCAGATTTGTGGGGCATGGTAGGAAAAAGCCTTCCCCCCAGTCCTGGCCTTATTAATGCGCGGGACTTTGAGAAGGGATTTAGAACTGGATTGCAGGTCTCTAAGGGGGGTGTATTAACTAAGCTTCTCCGCCAGATATGATAGCCCACTCCCATGCACTGCCTTATGGGTGATGCAGCAGATCTTAAATTGTATTAGTTTGCACACCGGAAGCCAGTACAGCGGCCGCAATAGCAGGTTCGACGGAGATCTATAAGGGGCGTTCAGTACCAACCGCACTGCTATATCTTGCACCACATGCAAACGATCCAGCAAGGCGTCATTAGCTGATATCCATAGGGCATTGCAGTAATCAAAGCGACTAAAGACTAGTGACTGGATAAGAGTCTTCCGTGTATAGTCTGGAAGAAACAGAAATACTCGCCTCAGCTAACTTAGTACATGGAAGCATGAACTAACTGTTTGAGACACCTGCTCTTTCATGTTTAGACTCTGCTCAATGCACACCCCTAGATTCTTTACTGATGCCTTTGAAGCGGGGGCACCCAACTACCTAGGCCACAGCTCTGGTGTCCATAGCTTGGTGGCTTCGCCAAAGAGCATAATCTCTGTTTTCCCGACATTTAATTGGAGATAGTTAGTACACATTCATTGAGATATTGCTAGCATCCCTGTAGAGAAGTTGGTCTGAGCTGTTGTGGAGTACTTATCAAAGGAGAAGGTAAGCTGGGTGTCATCCGCATATGATATTGGTACGAATCCATAAGTCTTCAAAAGGTTGGCCTAGGGAGCCATATAGATGTTGAATAAGGTAGGGCTTAGACAAGATCCCTGCGGGACTCCCTTGTACAACTTCCTGGACTTAGACCCGTAAGGACCCAGGCTGACTGTCTGGGAACGGTCAGAGAGGAAACTGGTCAACCACTGCAAAGCCTTTCCTTTTAACCCAAACTCCTCTAATCTTGTGCACAAAATTTGATGGTTGACAGTGTCAAAAGCCGCCGAGATATCTAATAGCACCAGTAGGGTGGACTGTCCTTTATCGAGTGCTAGCCTAATATTGTCCATGACAGCCACTAGGGCTGTCTCTATACTATATTTCGGTCTAAAGCCTGATTGTGACACATCCAGGTAATCTGACGCTTCGACATACTCTGATAGGTGCTTGTTAATGTGTTTTTCCAGCATCTTGCTCAGGAGCGGTAAGAAGGATATGGGTCACAAGTTAGAAGAGGCCTTCATGTTTTTGCTTAGTGGAATTGTGGTAAAATTAATTACCTGGTACTGAATTTCTATGCGGTAAAGTCAATAAGAATAACTCATAATAAATAAGAGGCAAAATCCGTGATATTTGAGGTTTCTCAAAAAGGGTTTTATTCCTATAAAAGGAATTGGGTGATTAGCATATTGGCTCGAGCCAAGGTGGCATACCGTTCCGTCACCACATAGGTTCGGGAAGGGACAGACTGACAGAATCAATGGTAATATGCGGGTATGCAAGTATGCGACAATACATTATTGACAGGCATTCATATATATAGTCAATGCATTACAGTAAAGGCATATGCAGGAGGCATAACAGCTGAGAAGAGAGATAAGAGTGCATGTACGTAATACAAAGAGGCGTTACAATAGGCGTGCATGAAGGCGTGAACAAGAACGTCATTTATCATGATGTCACAAGTAGGCGGATCCATGAGTGAATCCGGCAGTGTCAGCAAAAATACATGGCAGAGATGCGCGCGCAGCAGTATGACGTGTAATGTACGTGTAACTTGAGGGGTGAAGGGGGACTTGACATTTAGCCCTACATGTGGAGACAGATGTCTGGATGTCAGATCAACCTAATCCCAAATCGTATCTAATATCTCATGTTTAAGGAACTGTATTATCTGGAAGGAAAAGGTCTCTCGGACAAGAGGCTATTCTATACTGACTGTGAGTGCGTGTATGAGCGTCTACGTGTCTGCATGAGATGCGAGGGGTGCGAGGGAGGGCATGGGCCTACCATGGAAACAGAGCCATGAATTACTTGCATAGAGACAGTGAGACCAAGCCCTTTGCTCTGCAGCTGGAAGGATGTTGACATGAAACTACTAGACAGGAATGTATTTTCGAGGAGTGGAGCAGATAATTCGAAGGTTGAATACAGTCTTGGCAGGCAACAGGCTGAGCCAAGTACCGTTAGCCGCACAGGGAGTGAGGCAGAGGTCACGGGTATAGATGCAAGCCCAGGTTTAAGATTCAGAGTCAGAAGGCAGGAAAAGGCTCGATGGCAGAATTCAGGGCCTACTTCGCCAGAGCTGAAAAACGTGTAAAGTACACTACATAAAGACGTTGGCATGGCATATTTAGGAACGGACTATTTGACCCATTCATGGTGGATCTGAAAGAGGACATGTTAACGTTGGACGCAAATGTATTTGCGTCTTCATAGCTTGAAGTGGAGGGAGCATACATGTACTTGTAGCGTGTACACGGAGTCGTTGGGGTCTAAGATAGGGGACACAATTGATCACAAAATTTATATTACCTCATTCCCTCCTTGTCCCCTACGGACCCTTCATGATATATCGATCTGCATGAATCGATCAATCTGTTCATGTAACATCATTTGCTCTTCTTTCTTCTTTTGACGTTTTGAATGGGAATTTGAATGCGGAATACATGATGTGGCGCACAGGCCGCAAATCGCCGGTCCACATTGTAAACATAGGCAGCAACTGAATACTATGAGAAGGCCAATGCCTAGGAAGGATAGGATCTTCCATCCCCAAGCGGTCAACGTTGTCCAGAACCAACCGGACCAAGTCCAGGTGCCTGGATTCTGATGTATCAGACTTACAATTTTATGGAGACGTGTTATAGCTTTATATACCGTTGGCGCGTTTTCTGGAATGAAAACACAGCAACTTGACCCGATGACCTTACAAGCTCCACCCCTATCAGCTAGGATGACGTCAATGACGAGACGATTTTGAAGAACAACAACCCGCATGGCGGACTGCTCTTCTGTTAAGTTGCCTAGAGCGGAGGTAGTTTCATTCACTACTGCTTCGAGGGTTCTAGTTAATTTGCGTATCAGTTTACTATTGAAAACAGCACCTAAGTAGGGGAAGAAACCTTTATTGAAGTCTGTGTATTGCTCCCATGCCGTTTCAGTGTAGTCGACAATCGGGAGATCTCTTCGGAGTCTATTGTTTACTAGATTGGTATTTCTGTGATAATCAGGAGGAGCTAGGAAGACAGGTGGCAGAAGGAATGCAATGTAACAGGTACCATCCCAATCTGGAGGCAAACGTATGTATGCGGTATGGCCACAGACAAAGTAGGAATGACGAGTAGCTCTAAACGTGGATTTGCCTTGATCACTGAATTCGATCACAGTAGTACATTTACTATGACCTAAGTGTATGGCACCATTCTTTCTGATACATAATTCACCTTTGACTGGTAACACTGACATAGCAGGTAATACTGGTGCGGCTTCGGATTCAACAGTAAGAATCATGAGGTTAATTGTGTAATTACCTAATCCATATACTTCATTTTCTAGATCAGTTCCTGTTCTAGTGGGAAGTCCCTTCTTATCAGGGTAACAGACTTTAAGTAGAACTAAGTTCAGGTTTCCCCAAACCCAATTCCCATCGTAAACAGCAATGTCAGAATCTAAGGAATTAATCAATCTAAACCATGCCCCACAGGAGCCATTGTGAGTGAACGGGTACGGAAAGAGGGGCAGAACTCCCTTGTATTTCTGGTAGGGAGGGAGTCGGCCACATATCCAGCAGTTTGTAGCATTGTTAGTCTGATGGGAGTGATGTAACATACTAATGAATGTGTTGTTGCGCAGCGCAAGTCTGTAAGACAATTCATGGGGAGGTAATTCGCTAAAAGAATGTTCGGCAGTGACATTGTAAGCAGATTGTGCACGCTTGAAAATAGGGTAGTACATGTGTAATAATATACTGGCAGCAATAATAAGAAGGCTTAGGAAAAACATAATCAGTAATGTCACTATACAGTGACTACGAAGTGATTTACAATATGCACGTTTCTTGAGTTGTCTCTGTCTATCTCTCTCTCTATCTCGGTCTAGGGGATACATGTCAGAAACTAATTTAACCGATTCACCTAGGGGAGGACTTAAACAATTAAACTGTCTGACTTGCTAGACCGTAACTTTAGTCTATATTCTTCGGAGGCGGTTTTCTCAACCAGGGGGAGTTTTGAGTCAGTTTGTGGAGGAGGGCAGGGCTTAGAGTCCAAGTCCGAAGGAAGTCCGTGAAACTTTTTGAAGTGGCTCGAGTGCAGCCATCCTTTTCTGCCCTCCAATTTAACAGCCGTCCTTGTCGTCAGAAGAACCAACTTCGGGGTCTGCCAGCGGGGCTCCAGTGGACTTCTCCGGTCCAAATTCCGCACGAACACAAAATCGCCAGGGACCACTTCATGGGGCTTCACCTCGGTGTTGTCGGGAAAGGCTGCAGCTACCTGTGAACGACAAGATTGTAGTCCAGACATCAAGGAGGCAAGGTAATCTGTCAGCATAACGCAATCAACATCTGTGATTTTACGAGGTATAGGCGTCCCCCACATATTTGGTGGCCTACCGAAAACCACTTCATACGGGGATAGCCCGGTTCGAGAGTGCGCAACCATCCTCATATAGAAAAGGGCAACTGGCAAGGCTACTATCCAGTCAACGCCTTTCTCTCTACATATTTTTGAAAGGCGGATCTTTAGAGTCTGATTATGGCGCTCCACGAGACCTGCTGCCTCGGGATGCCGGACACAGTGGAACTTCCACTGATACCCTAACAGGAGTGTTATGTGTTTCACAAGCTCGGATGAGAATGGCTGACCGTTATCTGAGTACACGATACGGGGCAAACCATACCGTGGGAAGAACTCGCGATCCAGCTGCTTGGCTGTGGTCGGAGCAGTGTAATCTGGGACTGGATATGCTTCTGTCCATCGGGAAAGTGCACATACGACTACGAGGACATACTTGAATCCTCGACAACGTTCCATCTGGATATAATCCATCTGGAGGACTTCAAAAGGGTGATCGGGAGGCTGAAATCCACCTTTCTCTACAGGAATGCTTTTACCTGGATTGAACTGACAACAAATCATGCAAGTACGCACTTTTTGTTTCGCTGCTGCTCGTAAGTTCTTATTGTACCATATGTGTTGAATGCTATCTAGCATTGCCTTTTCTCCTAGGTGTGCTGGGCTATGTATAGTGTTAATGATGACTTGAACCATAGAATCGGGGAGAAACCATGTAGATTTTCCCTTCGTCATCCATCCCTGATCTGTTTGGATCCCTCCTAGTTCAGTCCACTTCTTTATTTCATCTGGTGTGGCATGTGTCTGTATGTCAATTACATCATGTGCGGGATCCTTGACTGTCATGCAGTGTGATTGCGTCGGGACTATTGTCTTTGTCAAGTCAGTTGCATGCATTCGATTCTGGGCAGTTTGCTTAGCTGTTCGGTCTGCCAGGTCGTTACCCTGGGAGATCGTATCGGTAACCTTTGTATGTGCCTTACACTTCATAATAGATATCGCAGTAGGTAGATGTATTGCATCTAACAAGGCTTGAATGAGGGGACCGTGTTGAATGTTGGCACCGTGAGAAGTTAAGTAACCTCTCTCTCGCCAAAGGACTCCGAAATCGTGAACGACTCCGAATGCATAACGTGAATCAGTGTATATGTTAACTCTCTTATTTTTGGCTTGAATACAGGCTTGTGTCAGAGCGATGAGCTCTGCTGCTTGAGCTGACAGGGTGTCGATACAATTTGTTTCTATAACTTCGGTGTCTGTCGTGACTGCGTAAGCTGCCACTAATTCTCCTGTACCTGTTCTCATACATGAACCATCCACATAAAGTGTCAGGTCTGGGTCTGGTAATGGGACATCTGTCAAGTCTTGTCTGGGTTTCGTCGTAATAGTGATGACTTCGATACAATCATGCTTCAGTGGGTCTACACCGCTTAATGGCAAAAGTGTGGCAGGATTTAATGTGCTGCAGCGTCTGATTTCTATGTGTGGTTGAAACAATGTCAATTCATAACCTGTCAGTCTTGCTATGGTCAAGTGTTGGGTCTGTGTACGATTTAAAAGAACTTCCACGGAATGTGGAACTTGTACTGTCAATTGATGTCCTAATACTATGGAATCGCTCTGTCTGATTGCTAAAGCTGTCGCTGCGACTGATTTCAAACATGCAGGTAAAGCTTGGGCTACTGGATCTAATGTGCTAGAAAAGTAAGCACACGGTTTGTGTGAACCTGCTTGTTCCTGAGTGAGGACTGACAAGGCAGTACCTTCACGTTCTGTAACAAAAAGTGTAAAGGGCTTACTGTAACATGGTGTTGCTAAAACTGGTGCTTGACATAAGGCTTTCTTTAAGTCTTCAAAAGCTTGTGTATGTTCCTGAGTCCAAGTGAGGACAGTCGATGTCGCTGCCTCCTGAGTTGTCAACTGAATGAGTGGCTTTGCTAGAAATGCATATTGGGGAATCCGTTGTCTGCAGTACGAGGTGAGGCCTATGAAAGCCCGCACCTCCTTTTGTGTTTTCGGTGGTGACATGTTTACAATTAACTGGATGCGATCTGGAGTGAGCTGTCTCCCCACTTTGGACAGCAAGTGACCCAGGTACACAACTTGCTGAACACAGAATTGCAGCTTTGAAGGGGAAACCTTGTGCCCCTTGTCAGCCAGGAAACTTAAAACAGTCAGTGATGCTTTTTCACATTTGTGTTCGCTTCGGGCGGTGATCAGCAGATCATCGACATACTGGAGTAGGGCGGTGTTAACAGGCATGTGGATACTGTCAAGTTGTCTTTTCAGTGCTTGGCTATAGATGCTGGGGCTTTCTGTGAATCCTTGAGGTGCGCGTGAAAATTTGAAACTTCGTCCATTTAAACTGAATCCGAACAAGTATTGGCTTTCTGGATCAATTGGGACGCTAAAGAAGGCGTTCTTGAGGTCAATTACAGTAAAGAACGTCGCTTCTGAATCAATAGCTGTCAGTAATGAAGAGATATCTGGAACCACAGGATACTGTGGTACAATGCATTTATTCAATTCGCGCAGATCAATAACTAATTGATAAACAGGTGGTGCATTTGGATCAGTACGTTTAAGAACTGGGATGATAGGAGAATTACATACATTGGAGTCGGTTTCCACGACCACTCCTTGTGCAATGAGCTCGTCAATTATTCTCAGTAAAGCCACTACAGCATCTGGAGGTAACTTGTATTGTCGAATTCGTGGTAATACCACTCCTGCTTTAAGTGTGACTCGATATGGTGTAATGTGCATACAACCTACATCAGTGGGGCCTTTCGCCCACAAGTGTGCAGGTACACTCTGTAACCGGGGATCCATGTCTCTTAATACATAATGGCCTTTAAAATCTCGCAAGAATAATCGTACTCCTTCCGGAGAACAGCATATTATAGCTCCTAGAGCTTTCAGTGTCTTTATACCTAATAGGTTTTCTGGACATGATTTTGTAAGTAATAAATCTGTAGTCCGTGTCAAAGGACCAACTGCAAGTGGAAGTGGCTGTGATACTTCATTAATAATAGGCTTTCCTGAAAATCCAAGGGAAACATTCTGTGAGCCTGAGAGGGGTGCCCCTGGAACCTCATTGTGACTGATGGTGGTCCTGCTTGCCCCTGTGTCAATTAAAAACTTTCTGTCTTATCCTAACACTTGACTGTGTACATAAGGACCCTCTTGATCTACAGGAACTTCAATAAGGGGCAAGCCAAACTCCCTCTCTAGGCCGTTTCATGTGTATCGCTGATAATCAGGGTAGTCATTCTGTGCATACTGGTACATCTGTTGTGTCGTGTTCTGTGTTGCAGTAATAGGCTGTTGCTGGGGCACTGCTATAGTTTGTGATGAAGCTGGCATAGGCGGAATATGTTGTATATTCTGTGGTGCTTGTTGCTGGGCCTGATCTTGTCTAGGTACGCGCGGTCTCTCCTTGGTCTTACCCGTGGAGATTTGTGTTTCAGAACTGCACAATCGTTTACATAATGACCTGGCTGTTTACAATAGTTGCATGTCCCTTTAACAGGAGCCGTCGAATTACTAGGCTGGGTCGCACCCTTTTTGTGACCATCAGCAGGAACTGACTGGGCAACTAACATTTTCATTTTCGTGTCTTTCATGCGTCTTTGTTCATGTTCTTGTTCTTCTCTAATTCTATTCTGGTGGTACTGTAACATTTGTAACATTTGTGAAGGGGTGTTAGCTTGCCAAGTGCTTTCGACTTTCAGTACTCTGTTCTTAACCTGGGGCAGTGAATTCTCAACTAATTTCGTTACAAAAAGGTGTGGATAGGACTCGCTACTTGGTTTCAGGCCGCTATTAATACCAAAACATTTCTCAAATCGAGTATAAAAATCACTAGTGTCTTCATCGGGTTTCTGTTTACAGGCTGAGATTGCACCCCAATCTTCCTTTTTCGTACTTAATAAACGTGGCAACACTTGCACTAACAATCCTGGTAATGCTTTAACCTTATCCCCAAGCCCTTGGCCTGGAATTCTAGTATTTTCTTCGTTTTCTAATGCAGTCCAATCAATCTTTGCATTTCCCACTTCCCATTCTTTTTCTTTAAGTTTCTCATAAATACCAGGAGGCAGTAGTACTTTCAATATCTTCATAAGGTCGGGATAAGTATAGTCACCCATGAGTAACATGTCTTTTATTTCACGGTGAAAACCTGCGGGATCTTTATCATGGCTAGGTACTAGTTTTTTCATTTCCAATAATTCTATTTTGGTTATGGGTGTGAACACAAACACACGTCTAAGTGTATTATCGGTATTCTGAACTGGGTGCACTTCTCGTAACGGATTCTGTCTATCCAGGTAATACATTTTTCTTTCCATGGAGTGTGCTGAATCAGATTGTGGACATATGAAGGCACTATATCTGTGCCGTTGTTCTAGAATTACCTTAATTAGATCGGTACCTAGACCTCTCCACTTATTCATGAGTAGTTCTGCTAATACATCAGGCAGGGGGCCTGGATCGGAATGTTGGCTTCTATATAATAGAAGTAGGTGTTGTATCATGTATGTACCTGCTAAACGCTGTTCACTTGGTGTCATGTTCAAAAATGTGTGTGCTAACGCATCATCACTATATTTCTCGGGACTGTCAGCCCATTGTACTGCTGACCTCGCTAATTCTTGTTCATCCATAGAATCTAGTACATGGTACCCCATTCGTTCTCGAAGTCTGTTATCAGTAGCTTGAAATAAGTGTTCAGGAGTTCTTGGATTACACATGGCTTCTTGAAAAATTCTTTTACTTTCTGGACGCACTGGGCGCATTGAATTATTAAAGGGTCTTCCTTTACCTACATATGCTATCGTTTCTCTAACTGGTAATTGTGTTTGTCCTGTAGCTTCCTCTGGTTGCTCCTCTTCTGAGGACTCAAACTTGTCTGATTCATTTTCTGGTTCTACCTGTCTTGTTTCATGTATTTTTATTACTACGCTTCTGATTCTTTGATACATGTTTTTTATACAATTCTGTTTATCATGGTTCCCGTCTGCTATATTCTGACCCCATCTATGAAGTGCTTTCATTTCCTCCGGGTCCATCCCCGGCCTATCTTGTTCTCTTATTAAGCAGTTTATGAAGAACCGTAATATCTTGGCTTGAATGTCAACTTTCTGGTGAGCCATGGCTTCCTTAATACTTTCAGGTCCCTGCCCTGTTTGGACAAAATGATATATTCTGTCTAGATGTTCAACCATTCCGGGTAGGGTCAACAAAAAGTTGGTGACCCGTCTTAGTCGTACTGATGCTAGTATTAATCTTTCATCATTTCTACCGGGTACTGGATCATATCTACAATCCCTGAGACGTTCTTTTATTATATCGAAATCGGCTGATCGAGGTGTACGTTGTTGTGCTAGATCCCTGTAAGTCAATCTATGTACTTGTGGAGGTGTCTGGAAACCTATCGCCCCTCCGGACGCGCCTCCTGAGGCACTGCCTCCGAAGGGGTTGTTCGGATGTAAAGTGGGAGGAATGGGTGCGGGAAGAGCTGGAAGAACGGGAGGAAGACCAGGAGGGACATTCGGAACGGGAGGAAGAGGTGGAGGAGTAGCTTGTCGCGGGGGTAGGGGCTGATTGTCTCGGGGTCGAGCGCCACCAGAAGGAGGTGTGCGCGGCGGTGCGGTATTAGCGTATGCGGGCGCTACATCATCTAGATAAGAAGAAAGGAAAATGTCCTTCGCGGTTTTGGGATGCATTTTAGTCGGGAGCATGGGAGGTGGTAGATCTTTTGGTACTTCCGGAGTGGCCTTAGGTAAACCTTCGGCCAGGAGAGGATACATACCATTCCTAAGGGTGTTTAGTTGTCTGTCTACTTGTTCTATTTTTACTCGGATACCTTCCTCAACTAATACGTTTTCTTGGGCCTTGTCGGAATCCTCTTTCCTTTTCTCTTCCTTTCTAAGTGCTTTTTCTGTACGCCTATGCGATTCTTTACGCCATAATTCGATGGCATCTTTCTGTGACTGTCTGGCTTTCTTTTTTCGTAATGCTTCTTCTACTCTTATGATGCAATCTGAATCCCATGTCCCTGCAGCGGGCCATCTCTGATTCTCTGCTAGATCTTTAGTGTAGTCCACCCATAAATCGAGAAATAGAACGGCATCTAGGCCGTGCTTGTGGTACATAAAGTACCCTGGAGTGTCCCTAGGTGGGATGGGAACAGCTTCCTCGAGTACCCCTTTTCTAGTCTTTATCTGTCTTAATTTGGAGAATAACGGCATCTTAAAAATCTGGCTACTTAGTGCTTACTCAGATATGAACACAATGAACACAATAATCACAATAATGACGATCGAACAATCACTCATACCACGACATTTTGAGACACATTAAAACATTTTGAGATGAACAATAACAATTAGAATGTAACTCGCTAACTGCATAATACTAGATACACTGCTCAACAGTGCAGACTGGATATACTGCTAAACAGTACAGATACACTGTCTAAAACAGTGCAGACCAGGTCTGTGTACCCAAACCTGTCTTGACCGGCACAACCTAATGCGCACGTCTAGATGCGTCCCCAGCAACGGTACTCACCGGGAAGCACGGAAACAGAAGGCCTCGGAAACTCTGGACTGGACTCGACTGGATTCGGACTGGATTCGGACTCGACTCATGACGCAGATACTTCGGAACTTCGGAACCTGGTGGGCCTCCGTATATCTCGGATCTTGCTCTCTCAGCTAGGCTCTGGTCGGGATCCTCCGCACTTCTCACCGCCTCGTCTGGGTGTCGATCGCGGCCTCAGTCACCTCCGTTGGCCTGAGGGAGATACAGGAAATCCTGCGGGTACGCGTAGTTTCCGTCCGGCTGTGGCAGGGGGCTAAGCCTGCAAAGCACCTCCGGCGGGTGAGATGGGGGAGGGGTCCCTATTCGGGCGCCAATTATGTGGTAAAATTAATTACCTGGTACTGAATTTCTATGCGGTAAAGTCAATAAGAATAACTCATAATAAATAAGAGGCAAAATCCGTGATATTTGAGGTTTCTCAAAAAGGGTTTTATTCCTATAAAAGGAATTGGGTGATTAGCATATTGGCTCGAGCCAAGGTGGCATACCGTTCCGTCACCACATAGGTTCGGGAAGGGACAGACTGACAGAATCAATGGTAATATGCGGGTATGCAAGTATGCGACAATACATTATTGACAGGCATTCATATATATAGTCAATGCATTACAGTAAAGGCATATGCAGGAGGCGTAACAGCTGAGAAGAGAGATAAGAGTGCATGTACGTAATACAAAGAGGCGTTACAATAGGCGTGCATGAAGGCGTGAACAAGAACGTCATTTATCATGATGTCACAAGTAGGCGGATCCATGAGTGAATCCGGCAGTGTCAGCAAAAATACATGGCAGAGATGCGCGCGCAGCAGTATGACGTGTAATGTACGTGTAACTTGAGGGGTGAAGGGGGACTTGACATTTAGCCCTACATGTGGAGACAGATGTCTGGATGTCAGATCAACCTAATCCCAAATCGTATCTAATATCTCATGTTTAAGGAACTGTATTATCTGGAAGGAAAAGGTCTCTCGGACAAGAGGCTATTCTATACTGACTGTGAGTGCGTGTATGAGCGTCTACGTGTCTGCATGAGATGCGAGGGGTGCGAGGGAGGGCATGGGCCTACCATGGAAACAGAGCCATGAATTACTTGCATAGAGACAGTGAGACCAAGCCCTTTGCTCTGCAGCTGGAAGGATGTTGACATGAAACTACTAGACAGGAATGTATTTTCGAGGAGTGGAGCAGATAATTCGAAGGTTGAATACAGTCTTGGCAGGCAACAGGCTGAGCCAAGTACCGTTAGCCGCACAGGGAGTGAGGCAGAGGTCACGGGTATAGATGCAAGCCCAGGTTTAAGATTCAGAGTCAGAAGGCAGGAAAAGGCTCGATGGCAGAATTCAGGGCCTACTTCGCCAGAGCTGAAAAACGTGTAAAGTACACTACATAAAGACGTTGGCATGGCATATTTAGGAACGGACTATTTGACCAATTCATGGTGGATCTGAAAGAGGACATGTTAACGTTGGACGCAAATGTATTTGCGTCTTCATAGCTTGAAGTGGAGGGAGCATACATGTACTTGTAGCGTGTACACGGAGTCGTTGGGGTCTAAGATAGGGGACACAATTGATCACAAAATGTATATTACCTCAGAATGACCTGTGCTGCCTTCCATTCAGAAGGTAAATAGCCTTCCTTTAATGATGCATTCAAAAGTGAACAGATAGGAGTGGACTTCTGTTTTGAGAGGCTCGCCGATATTTAGGCTGGTACAACATCGAGAGGGGAGCCTGATCTGACAGTTTGTAATAAGACTTCCACCTATTCACAGGTCAAGGGGGGGAACGTGTCAGAGGTGTCCCCTTCATGTCAGGGATGTGTTCATATGTTATGTCAGGACTCTTATTACCAGCTGTAAGGATTTTATCATAAATAGCCTCTATTTTCAGCCCAAAATATTCCCCAATGGTGTTGCATAAAGGTTGGGAGGGGGTTCTTCCAGATCACACGCTTTAGGATTCTTAACCACATCGCTGCTGTGCATTTCCCCTCCTGTGCTGATTTATGAAGAACTCCACTGTTCATGACGAGCTAAGCTCGTCATCAGCACAGCTCCACTGTGCCTCATGACGAGCTCAGCTCGTCATGAGCATGGAAGGGGTTAAAGGATTTGAGGATCTGGTACAATACTTTAGGGGCGCTCCCTGCCTGGTTTAATTGCAAAGCGATGAAAGTCTTCTGAACAATTTTCATATTTTTGTGGTATTGGGCGAGGAGAAGCCTATATTTTTATTTATCACCAATATAGAGAGACCGTCTCCACCGCCTTTCAAGATCTTCGCAATGTCCTTTCTCAATAGGTAGTTCCGCAGTAAGCCAAGCTTCTTGAGCCTGTCTTGACTTACCCTTAGAGGTTTTCAAAGGTGCAAGTTGGTTGATTGCAGCTTTATCTAATGCATTAAAGAGAGCTAACCCCTACTCTACCTGTTCATGTTCCCCCTCCCATGATGCAGGTAAGACGGCTGAAAAAGCTTCAGGGGGGATTTTATGCCACTGTCTGAAATAATATTTAGAATCAGAAACCGCCTTTTCCTGGCCTCTGGGTCCCCAGATTCTCAAATCAATGAAAGCGTTGTCTGACCAGCTGACTGTTCGGGGGGATTCCCAGGTAATGTGAGATGAGTTCGTAAAAATAATATCCAAGGTGTAGCCGGCTGTATGAGTGGGGCAATCATTAATCTTGGTTATATCTAGAGCAGCAAGATCGGCGAGGAGAGCCATTACTTCCGTATTGTCCACGCACTCACAATGTATATTAAAATCTCGAAGTAGGAGAAAGTTTCTGATAGATATCGCGTGTGGCGCTATAAGTTCCACCAACTTAGTAGAGAAATCCGCAATAGAGCCTGGGGGCGATAGACTAGGGCTTCCTTCCAGCTCAACTGTGGGGTGAAATCTAAGCGAAAATTGAGAATTTACATTTTTTTGTTACACACAGCCTTATTCATCAAGGCCAAATCGGCTCGCAAAGGGCCAGATTCTGAGAATCTGGCCCTTTGCGAGTGCGATTTTTACATTTGGGATTCATCATCCCAAATGCAAATATCGCTGATTGCGATATCGCATTTTTGCGAGGATTTACATTTTAGGAATCTCTATTTGAGATTCCTTAAATGTAATTCATCATCCACATTTCTTTTGCGAATTCGCAATTTCTGGCTGCAATTTACCGCGAAGTCAAACCTCGCGGTAAATTGCGAAAACTCAGAAAAATGCATTTAAATGCATTTTTCTGAGTTGCATGTTACACACACACATGTCCTTTGGACATGTGTGTGTGCAACACCTGTGTCAAATGTCATTTGAGGGGTGCTACAGGGTGTCCTTTGGACACCCCTGGCACCCTTCAAATCGCAATCCTATTTGCGATTAGCAAATTGCTAATCGCAAATAAGGAATACTCCCCATTCATTCCTATGGGCCTTTTGGCCCATAGGAATGAATGGGGAGTATTCCTTATTTGCGATTAGCAATTTGCTAATCGCAAATAAGGAATCAGTAGGAATCGCAATAAATGTTGCTATTCCTACTTGAATCCCGTTTTGCGAGGCCCTAATAGCGATTCGCTATGAATCGCTATTAGGGCCTCGCAAAACGGGAGATTGATGAATCAGGCTGTTAGTTCCTCCAGAACAGTAACTGTAACTCGATCTTTATATACAATGGCTATACTTCCTCCCGTTTTCTATTGTCTATCTAGCCTTTATATCTTATAGCCTTCGGGGAGTGCCACCGAGATTACAGGTGTGGAGATAGGCTTTAACCATGTCTCGGTCAGGAAGCATAAGTCCGGCTTCTCCGAATCAAGCATGTCCCATATTTCAAGTGCGTGTTTCAGCAGTGATATAATGTTACCCAGAAAACCTTTCCACTCATAAAATGGAGATGTACTAGGGTTGATTAACTTCCGACCTATCTCCGTTGGACGGGTAATCACAGTAGGTGTATCTGTATTCCCTAATATAGAGTGCACAGAGTCGCTATTCATACTTTGGATTCTGCATGCTCTACATGTGAAAGGTCCCTCTACATAGCTAGAGTTCTACAGGGTGTAGCAGGCCCGGGTGCAAATAAACTCACCCTGTCCTTGATGAACCTTAATACTAGGGACCATTACAGAATACCAACCAAGGAATAATTCATAGGACTGAGGGAAAAAGGCATAGCCATGTTATTGCAATAAATCACACCAAAATATTTTACCCCTCATTTAGAGCATGTCAAAAGCAGCAATCCTGACAAAATATATTGGAATTCCTATCCATATCTCATGTTGTTTCACCACCGAGTTAGGAGATTGGATGTGCCGCTGGCCGAGACTCCTTCATCTACACCCCAGGATTCTTCATTGAGCAATGGTTACGCTGCTAAAAATGATGGTGGAAAAACAGCAAGATGATGGAAGGTTTTTTTCTGCCACGAATAAAAGATAAAACAATGACTGTCGTTGTAAAATAGGAAAGTTAGAGACAGAAATACATATCGTGTGGCTGAATTTCAAAACGTGACACCAGATAACCTGGCATGAATACCAGCTGCCCTGCTTGTCCAAATTGTCTGATCCTAGACAAACATTTTATTTCACAGAGCCTCCCTTTTCTTTATTATGACCTATGAGAGCACTTTTAATGCTTCAGTTCATGATGTGTAGTGTAAAAGCACCTGTTATGTTGGATTTAATAGACTATGATGTTTCTCAAGCTATAGTAAGAATCTAGTCCAATTAAGGGTTTACATCATTACTGACTTACCTCTTAGTTTATTATTGCATTGTTAGTGCGGGAGCAAGCCATAAATGTTCCTAAAGTTCGTGTTTATAAACTTCCACTTTTAATAAATGTCTGTTTTTGCACTAACGTAATCTGATGTACTAAGGTGAAACTCTTACACATGTTAAAGGAAAACACTTTTTGAATTTAGAAGAGACTGTGGACCATATGTAGGTAATTTGTGTTTTGCGATTCTCAAATTGCGATTTTTTGAGAATCGCAATTAGAGAATCGCAAAACGAAATGTAGGTAGGTTTAGCAAATCTTTTGCGAATCCCAATTATTCCTTATTTGCGAATCGCAAATTGAGATAAGCAAATAAGGAATACCTTCTCATTCATTCCTATGGGCTAGAAGCCCCTTAGGAATGAACTGGAAGACATTCTCAATTTGCGATTCTCAATTAGAGAATCGCAAATTGAGAATGCAATTTCAGGGTTGCAAGGGTGTCAATAGGACACCCTGTTGCACCTCTGGAATTAACATGTGTGCACATGACACTTTAAAAAATGCCAAAAAGTGAATTTTTCAAAGAAATCGCAATTTACCACAAACCTGAAGATGGTGGTATTTTGTGATTTCTTAAGCCACAATTCGCACAACTTGGGTGCTTCCTACATTGCATTTAAGGAATCTCAATTTGCAATTCTTTAAATGCAATCGCAAAATAGGGAATCGCAAATTTTGCGATTCCTTATTTTGCATGTGGCTTTTTGTGTGCTACACAGCACACTGCCCTAATTGCGATCGCAAATGCTGAAATTCTGCGAATTTCAGCATTTGCGAGCGCAATTAGGCTTCCTACGTATGGCCCTGTATCATTTAATTACATTATGTTTGTTGCACGATATACATGCCAAACATTTTAATGGGTTGACTCATGCATTCACTCTTAGAGCCAAGCCTGACCTTTTACTTAGCACGCCCTTTTACTTTGCTGGCGTGCCCACCTCTAATTGCTACTCTGACTTAGTACATGGGGCCATCAGTTACTTGTTAAAAGGGTCCATAAAAGGCAAGGATATAAATATGGAGCATGCCTACATGCACCGAATTAACAACTCTACTATTAAGGTATCTCGTAGCAGAGACAACAAAGAGTATGTACAGTAAAAATACATTAAAAATAGGAGATCCCAGGACAGGGGCGCCAGGCCATTGTTTTGTACATGACAGTAGTCATGTGTTCTCAGGGAGAAGTACTAGGCCCATGTGGAGTAGGCAGGGGTGTAACTTCAGGGTAGTGTTGTGTTTGAGATGTAACCACCCCCCCGCAAATGCATTGTTGACTTGGTAGTTGGGCGTGGATGCCCCGAGTCCAGACTGCTATGCTTGTACCAGCCTTTCTCCTCATCCTTTTTCACTAAGAGCTTATAACTTGCTCATTTTTTATAGTGGAAACGTATATATAATGGCTGGTTTACCAAACAAAGAGTATATCTTCATTCATAGAAGTACTCCTTCAATGGGTGCAAATGTACTTTTTGGAATTCACAAACATTAGCAGCGGTAAACCTGGAATGCTGTGCCAATCTCAGGTTTCCAGGCATACTACTAACAAACACCCAAAAGGTGATGAGATGAAATCTGGCAAATAGTCTATCCAGTGGCAATCAATCAGGGTACTATTCCAACCAGTGCTTAATTTGAAAAAAAAGAATTGCCAAGGCACTGTTCAGGAGGAAATTTCCACTTGCAACACCCAGTTCTGCCAATTATAGTAACAACAAAACAACTAACCATCACACTCGTATAAGTGTGATAATTTTGACTATTCCGGGAACCCACACCTATAAGAATGAGTTTGGTGACGGGTAGTATTCATTTTTTTTAATGTGTTTTTAATGAATAAACAACTGTTGCTGTGCTGGTCTCCAAATTAGACAAACAGAGCCACCATGTGGAAGATTGTCATAATTGCTGGCGTTGACAATAAAGTGAGGAGGACCGGAAACCGCAGGGTCAAAATAAGCACTGGTTCCAACCCATCGGTTTTCATTCACTGTGCACTCTAGACAGAGGCCCACAGATTTAAAATCAGTACCAAACCTGTTCCTCATGGAAACAGTTCATCCCAAACATTCATCTTCTCCCCCCTCCATCCAAGCCGCGGTCGGCAGTAGGAGTTACTGCAGGGCGGTGATGTGGGGAGGGGGAGGGGCAGGGTCGGGGGTAGTAATGTATGGATTACGGAGTTTAACAGGTAAGGAAACATATAAATAAATAAAACGAATTTCGTTGCGTGCACTGCACTAAATGCGATGCAGTGCGCGCAACGAAATTCGTTTTATTTATTTATATGTTTACTTACCTGTTAAACTCTGTAATCCATAAATTACTACCACCACCCTGCCCCTCCCCCTCCCACGTCACCGCCCTGCAGGAACTCCTACTGCCGAACACGACCACGGATGCTCCATCCTGAAGCTCACTGCTTTTTAGTTGGGAAATTTGAGCTTAACACCCCCCAAATCTTGCTAACAAAGCGATGTCCCGTTAATCTCGGCCAGTAGCGATCACTCCGGGGTGCATTCCAGACTAATGTTTTTTGCTGACTCTGCCATTCTAGACTCATGTCTGGGTATACTTGTTGCACTTGGGGCGTTTACTTCAAAAACAAGAAGGTGATTGAAGGAATGCTGTGGTGGAGCAGTCATCATATCTGGGTAAATTGATCTGTCACCATGTTTGTTGATATTGCCATGTGAAATACCACCATGAGTTAGATAGGCCTAACAACTAGGGCAGTCGACCTCGAATCTGGGGAACTGGGTTCGAGTCTCTGAAATGTCGCTGAACATCCTCTGATTCTGGGCAAAGCGCTTAATCTCCCCGTCCTAACAAACAATGAATGTGTGTCCTCGTGTAACCTAACTGGTGCTATGTAAAGCGCTCTGATACCCGATTCGGGTCAAGTTTGCGATATATAAAACTCCGCAAAAAAAAATCAATAAAGGATATGAAGAGTGTTCCAAACCCGCACTGAATGAACCCAGCATGTTTGGGAGACTAGTAATGTGGGTATTGACCATATACGACCAATTTGATGATACATTTCCAGAGCCCACACATGCCATGGCGAATTCAAGAAACTGCTATAGGCTCAGTAGAATTTCTGGCAGAGATGTTTTAGGCAAGATGGCCCCTTGTGTGGCTGAGAAAGCTAATTGGGTATAACCACAGAATATTTTATAGATGGCCATCTTTCTTTACAGCATGACATTAAGGAATGTGCTTTTTTTACTTGGTCCAATAAGCGCATTGCTTTTCTTTAGAATTTGAAATATCTTGGTTATTTAAAGTTGGGGAGAAGAACTTTACTCCGAGACATAGCACAGGGACACGTGGTTCTGGCAAGCCTCTGCTCAGTGTCTATTTAGAGACAGTCGTCCCAGCTTCACAAGAGCGTCTTCACTACACTGCTTTTTCTAGTACCTCCTGTTTGGGACACCACCGTGTTTTTTTTTGTTTACTTTATTTCACCGTGTATGGAAACATATGGTGGGGGGGGGGCGCACATGTTACTCCTGCAATGTAAAATATATTTTTAGATATAAATGATCCTTATTAAGTAACACTCCTATTAGCCTTTTTCATATATAAAATACGTCCTGTGTACCTGCATTCACGAATAGCCATGTGATCGTTACTGTTTCTCCTGACATCTGGCTCTCTGACACACTTCTTTTCATGCTCAACGTTCCCCATTTCACTCACTACCCTTTACCCCTCACCAGCCACATCCTATTACTCCCATTGTCCTGTGAATAAAGTTAACTACAAGAAGGTTGGAGTAGAGCTGATATCTCTTTGTGCAGTTTTTTATAGTGTGCGCCTGGCCAACTGGATTGGAGCACTTTTCAGCAGATCGAGAGTATATACACAGGGGGCATATTACCAAGCAATAGCGATAATTATCGCTATTGCTTGGTTAGAGACAAAAATGTACCGCTGAGCTGTGGCAATTTTCATCGCAAATAAACCTTGGTATTACCAAGGTTTATCGCAAATCGGCCGCAATGCATGAATATCACTGAAAAGTCTGCGATATTCATGCATTACCGAGCTAATGCTCTTAGCCATGTTATCCACCTCCCCTTTGATAACATGGCTAAAAACTGCTCTGGGCAGGTGTTAGCTTTTGGAGATATTCGTGCTTAGCGCGAATATCTCCAAAAGTTGGTAATAGGAGATAGCGATGTTAGCGACTGTTTCCAGTCGCTAACATCTTTGCACGCCCACTTTACATGTCATTAGTGATAAATTTCACTGACATGCAAAGTGGGGCCCAAGATGGTCGCTATCTCCTACTAGCTGTCGCTAACTGGTGTTAGCGACAGCTAGGTAATAGGGAGATAATTTTATCTCCGCTTTCTTGGCTTTTAAAGCCAAAAAAGCGGAGATAAACCCCCTTGATAATTTCTCCCATATTAGGGTGAGGCACCCGGGGCGCAAGGGGCTTGTAAATAAGCCTCTATGGGGCATATTACCAACAACTAGCGATAATTTTTGTCTCTAACTTGTTTAGAGACAAAAATTATCGCCGCACATCGGCGATTTTTATCGCAGATAAACCTTGCTATTAGCAAGGTTTATCGCAAATGCGATAAAAAACGGCCGCAATGCATGAATATCGCTGAAAAGTCAGCGATATTCATGCATTATCGAGCAAATGCTCTTAGCCATGTTATCCACCTCCCATTGGATAACATGGCTAAGAACTGCTCAGGGCAGGTGTTAGCTTTTGGAGATATTCGCGCTTAGAGCGAATATCTCCAAAAGTTGGTAATAGGAGATAGCGATGTTAGCGACTGTTTCCAGTCTCTAACATCTTGGCACGCCCACTTTGAATCTCATTAGTGATAAATATCACTGACATGCAAAGCAGGGCCCAAGATGGTCGCTATCTCCTTTTAGCTGTCACTAACTGGTGTTAGCGACAGCTTGGTAATAGGGAGATAATTTTATCTCCGCTTTCTTGGCTTTTAAAGCCAAAAAAGCGGAGATAAACCCCCTTGATAATATGCCCCTATATTTTTACTCACAGGACGGTAGTGAATTGACCAGAATCAGGATGAACCATGTAATAACCTTTGGGGATTTAGGCGAAGGGGCGAATCTTGAGTGCTGTCACGTTTGTGTGACTTCTCGAATTTTGTTATATCGAGTTATACACCCTCCGGCCCTCAGACTAATGTTTCGCGGAGGGGGGCGTAAATGTTTGCGTCTCAGGACCGTGTCTGGTGTCGGCCCAGTTCTCCACCCTATCAAAGGGTCGAACTTAGAAGGTACCTGCTCACATTTAGCTCAGTAGGTACGTTGATTTCGAAATAACTTCTTATCCCACTGCAAAGATACTTCACAGTGCCAAAAACGGCGCCATGTGCAATCGTCATGAAAGCCAAGCTGTTTCTTGAATATATTTTATCAGGGGTAGGGGTCGCAGGAGGGGTTAATATATATTAATAGCAGCAGCGCTGTCTTTATAAACGCTAGAACAGAAGTCTTACCCTGAGGTGAGTTATATCTCCAATAAGTACAGGCCTCCTACCAAGCAGAGCAGAAACATTTCACTTCGTCGTATTTTATACCGATGAAAAAAAATAGCAGCGCAAATTCCCCAGTGAGAAAAACTGCTGCGGGCCGCTGATGAAATATCCGAGGTCACGGCGGTGAATGGGATTGCCTTTATTTTTTTAATTGGAACGCAGCACATAACGCTAAATTTTGGATAACATGCCTGCTTCTTTGTTTATTTGTTTTAATAAAAAAAAAACTTGATAACGCTAATGAGGCATCTGTCCTCTCAATTATGTCTTGTTACTACCACCGCTCCTCCTTGCAGTAATGGGGGTGCAATAAAGGCTCTTGTTAGTGGAAGTAAATTAAAATTAATTGCGTTTTTTTAACGAAATAAGTTTCAGCTCAATTGCGGGTGATGTGAGCTTGTATCATAATCGCACCCTGCAATTAGAAGCCGTATTTAATGTGTGTGTGTGTAACTCCGTAGGGCTTGCCTAAATTTACTTCTTTTCCTCTTTTAAAATAACTTAAATATACGTATTTTCCTACAGTGTACCCTTCAGACTAGATTCATATTTCAATCTCCCTGAATATAAGGATTTATTAGAAATCCACCTATGTGCCATTAAATTCATTCACTCTTTTATGACGAAAGGCTGGGATGCTGTCAATATAAGTGATTTATTTCTTCCTTTGTTTTGTATAGCACTGAAACCAAAAGGAGAGGCGGTGCAGGGCCCGCAACAAAATTCGTTTTATTTATTTATATGTTTACTTACCTGTATTTTGCCAAAATCCGTAGTTTACTATGCCCCTTCCCCACCCCACGTCACCGCCCAGCAACACTCCCACCACTGACCGCTACTGCACATTGTCACATATCCAAATATATTTAAATAATTTACACATTTCTTACACCTTCATAATCTTAAACATGAATATAAATATCCAAATTTGTCATACCGTATTCATTTTTGCCTGGAGCCATTGCTCTTCATTAGTTTCTGGGCCATGGATGCTCATTGTTTTCTGGACATTGGGGTTTATTCCTCTTTGTTGCCATTGATGTTTATTACTGTCTGTGCTCATTGATATATTGTTAGACTTGGCATTCTTGGCATGGTTCTCCCCAAACTTTTTGCCTTCTGCCCTCTGTTTTGCTGACTTCATTTTTGTTGGATTTAGAACTGTGCACACTTTACCACTGCTAACCAGGAGTTAGTGATTGTGCTCTCTCCTTAAAACATGATAGAGTTGGCTTACACCCTATTTGCTACTCGTGGGCCTGCAGCTCTGCTTGTCCTGTCCACTTAAGTAGCCCTTTAAACATGTGTCAGGTCTGCCATTAAAACTTGTCTGTGCAGTTATAAACTGGTAGTTCAACCTAGCAAGATAAGCCTCTTGTCTGGCCCTAATCTATCTTTTCATTGCATATACATGTCACCCATAGATTAGGCCCTAAATAGCCCACAGGGCAGTGTGCAGTGTATTTAAAAAGTTGGACATGTGCAGGATTACACTGGAGTTACCTTATCACATTAAATAAGCTGTCACTTCCAACTAGGGACAGGTAGATTGGTCGAGTTTGGTGTCTAAAGAATTATAATTAAAAGCCCTCTTAATTGATAAAAGTCAGGTTTTTAGTCACAATTCAGAAAATTCAGTTTTTAGAAAGTTGCCAATTATTTATCCTAACCATTTGGTGCCTGCAGTCTGATCATGGGTCACATGACTAGATGTAGCTCACATTTGGCCTTTCTATATTCCTCCCAGACAGTGAAACAAAGGGAAGATAGCCGTTGGCAGAATGGGCTGGTCTGAGTTAACAGAGTTAACAAGGGAGAAAATCTGTCACCTACCAAACCTGCACATCACAAAGGCTCTGCCAGAAAACTCTCAGAAAGGGTTTGACATTGGTCTTTTGTGACCTCAGACAAGCTGGGGCCAGGACCGGTAAGTATGGGATGCCTGACACCTCAGGGGGCTGGAAACCTCTAGTAACTTCCTCCTCTTCAAAGTAAGCACCAGGTATAAATATTTGATCCTTAATCCTAACTCTTCAGTACACTTCTGGACCTGTTGGCTTTTGCAGGAGGAAGGATTGTTGTGCTGCTGAAAGAACTGCTATTCTTCTGGCATGCTGTTCTGCAAGACTACTCTGCTAACCTCTTGCCCGGGTAAGAAGGACTGGTTCTGCCTCTCTAAACCCAGGTCCCTTGAATAACTTCAAGGGCTAGTTGTCTGGCCGCCCGATCAGAAGCCTCAAAGACAAAACAGGCTTCCAACAACCTAGAACTCAGCACTTGGACTCTGCCATCTGTGAATCCTGCCTTCACAAGTTGTGCCATCCCAGTCCTGGACCCCCTGAAAGTGTCCCTGAAGGTGCTCTGCCATCCCATCTGTGGATCCAGCAGAACTGATGCATCTCCTCACTCTGGATCCAAAGCAGAACCAGAGCATCACCTTTGCTGCTTGACGCATCAATGTCGAAAATGATACGAAGCCTTTACTTTGTGGACTTCCCTGATGCATGGACTTCACAGTGACCATTGGAACCTAAGTATGTCAAGGCAAGGACATTTCCTCAGCAAATGCAACCCATCGGAACCACCGATGTGTGACACATCTCGGCGCAGACATCGCCTCTAACTTTGCAGCTCCCAGGAACCGTCACTGCGTGATGCATCTCCTTGCACACACCTCGTATCGTCTCTGCTGTGGGACTCATCCTCGACTTGGGAGTCCGCACCTCTTCACAATGGATCTTGCTTAACTGGGCCCCTGTAGCCAGCCTGCGCTCCATCAGGGTAGGCCTGAACTTGTGGCTTAGTCCCAATCCGGTGCGACCAGGTAACCACAGTTGGCACTTTCAGCTTCTTTGCTTTTTTTTACTTAACTCTTTAAAATTGCATATCTCTGGTTCTACTGATTGGATTTTTGTAGTTTTGGTCTTAATTTACTTATTAAGATCTCCGCTACTTACACAATTGGTATTTGAATTTTCTTGATTTGTATTTTACTTTATTACTGTTTGAAGCACTGCATAAATACTTAGCACATTGCCTCTACTTTAAACCTAACTGTTCCATGCCAAGCTACCAAAGGGTAGAGCACAGGTTAATTTGGGGTTTATTTGTGACTTTGCCATGACATGGATTGTGGTTGCTGCTTTAGGAAGGTTTCACTACCCTTAATAAATAACCACGTTTTTTACATATATTTTCTAGCACCTCTGATATTTTTTAATGTAATGAGGATAGGCTATTGCAGAATATAGACAAAAATGCTCTCAGAGCACTTGCCTCCTTGCAAAGCATTACAGAAAAAAACAACATAAACACTTAAATACAATGCTATGGAAGACTTGGACTTCCTGCAGGTAAGTTAAGAATCCATATGAAGAGCACATAGCGATTAGAGGGAGAAATCTTTGCAAGGCTTTACCTCCTCTTAAGGATATTGGTACGTATTTCTGCAAAGCTGCAAGGAGTTCTCTTGAGAAAATCAGAAGTATTTCAGGCTTCATGCAACTCCAGTAATTGACTGTTCTAGAAAACCCACCTTTCTTGTATTGTCCCCCTGTTTTTTTTCACCTTTTTTGCAGAACTCTGTTTTTGCTGGCTGTAGAACTATGTGCATTTTAACTCTGTTAACCATTGGAAAAGTTCTTTTGCTCTCCATTTTAGCATGGCTGAATTGGTATGCTAGTAATTGGAATATTTAACTTACCTGTAAGTCTCTAGTATGTTGTACAGGGTATACCTGAGCTTTTAAATGAAATGCTACTAGTGGACTTCAGCACTTATTGTGCCATACACTACAGCGACATAGTAGACATGACTTTAGGTCTTCCATTGTTGCCTGACTAAAGTAGCTTTTAAATCATAATTTATTGGGTCATAATAAACTATTTTATTAAAAGCCAAATTCACTGGGAAAGTCAGATTTATAATAAATATTAAGTTAAATGTACTTTTAGAAACTTACCTTTTCCCTTTCTAAAGCCTCTTGAGGCTAATTTGCATTAACCTATAGCTGAAGCCATCTCAGTGATTAACCCTGAAAAGAGGTGTGAAAATCTGCCCCCGGAGCCGAGATAAAGGCTTAGGTATGGGGGGTGTTCTGTTCCTCTAGCAGGATGGTTATTTGGGCAGTGCCCAGGAAAATCATTACATTCAAAGGGGCCTCCCCTGTCACAAATGTGAGGTAGCACCTGCACAGACCCCCTTCTTTGTTGTCTCAGTCAATCAGGCTCCAATTACTGTGGGAGAGGAGCTGCCCCAAGAACTGATTTGAAGTGACCACAGAGGAGGGGTTAATCATTTCCCTGAGCAGACATCTGGGGTGGACATACAGACTATGCACAGGGGGAGAAGGGTTTCCCCATATTGGATGTAGGCAGGGATAGGCACTGTGTGATTTTGTGAGGTAGAAAAATACAGGAAATGCTGCAAAAGTGGGTAGGGTAACCCCTGGGAACTTCTATTGGTTAGGGAGCTGTCCAGAGTCACCGACACCCACAAGCTGGTGACAGGCATAAATATAGCACCCCAGTACCAACTTCAGAACACTACTGGACCAGTGGAGGATGAGAAGAGGACTGAACCTGGTGTCCTGAGACGAGACCTGAAGGACTGGATCAGCCCTCCCTCTTGTAGCCAGGACGTCCAAGGGTCATAATTCTGACCTGTTGAAGCTACAGTGACAGAACAAGCACATGAGACTTTCCGGCAACTGCTCAACTGACCAGTTCAAATTTGGTCTGCCCAGAATTCTGCTTGTAGCTTCTGCTGGAGTGAGTCTTCAACTCTAATGGCTGTTCCACAAGTCCTGGATCTCTGGGCTGTGTCAAAGTCCTCCTAATATTCTGAGAAAACAGGATTTTAGCACACTTTTTATCCAAAGGCCTCCACAGGACCAGGACAGACCCGCCAAGCTAATCTTATTAAAGTTGCAGCTGCACTGAAGATTCAGATTTATCCTGCTGCAAGCTTGCCCACCCAAGGTCAACAGCTTCACCGGGACCTTATTTGACAGCTATCTGACCTCATGGTGCCCTTCTCAACCACAACCTCCTGCCTTGCCCACATTTTTAGACTTCCATTTAAGAGACTAATTTCGAAAATAAAATTTCTGATTGGGTCAGCCTGGATGCTGGAACTGAAGCGTGCTCTATCGGCTTCAAATCGCACCTATGTCCTGGTCTACCACAACCACTTGACAGCGGTTGATGCCTAACACATTTTAAAACTGTATTTTAACCTTAAACTTTAACAATTAACATCTCTATTTCCCCAGTTTTGATTCTTATTATTTTGGTGTCATTTTATTTATTAAAGAATGTTCTTTTCATTTTGATTTGGGGTTTTTCTTGTGTTGTGTTCTAACTTTATTAGTGTTTTGGTACTGCATCAGTACTTTGCACATTGCCTCTAATGTAAGGGTGTCTGCTCTGTGCCGTAGCCATCAGGAGTTAAGTTTGGGTTAATTTAGTGACTTTATTGACTCATCCTAACAAGATTTGGTATTATTACTTGAGGTGGGTGATTAACCCTCTCAACTAATATTCCAATTTCTTACACCTGTGTTAATGCACATTTATTGTAGTGGCCATATGATGGCCACAAGTCTTTACTAGCTCCAATTTGGCAGCCACAACATTTGGCTGTGCTGGAAGCATGCTTGTGAGAAAAACTTTGGAGCCCACCAAATATTGACATAGTAAGCACTTCTGTCACCGACCTCACCCAGCTAAGCAAGGCTCTCCTGATTAACGGCTTGACCTACCTGAGGCTCAAGACCTCCACACTGTCACACTTTGATGAGAAATTACCCCTGGTCCTCTTCCCACTCCCACTGCAGGCACTGCTGCTTACCTGCTCACCTCATTCATGTATTATGAACATGGGGGTTTACCCAAATAAATCACTGGGACCTGGGTGAATTAATGATACAAAGTGGTCCCAGAACAGAGGAAGGACAATTTAGAACAATGGCAATTGATTATAAACTGAATGCAATAGAAATTAGCAGCATTGTTTTTAATCACAACAAGCAGATGCAGTCAATTGCAGGTAATTCATAAAATACATAAATATGTAAACACAATTGGTGCCCCTAAAGGAAGGGAAGGGTCAGGGTGGTGATGGAAGGTGTGGGAAAACTGGACAAGTGACAAATTAATAGTCAGTTTTGGCCTTATTACATAAAATTGGCATATGACCAACGGTTCATAAGTAAATCAAGGCAATGTCATGCTTCGAATGAAGAAAGCAAAAATGACAAATAATAGCAGAAGCTGAGGAGAGGGAAGGTGTGTCGACGTTTCGACCCAAAATCGTTGCAGGTACTGACTACGACCTTGCTAGAGGTTCTTCATCAGGATGGTGGAGAACCAGCTGGGGCAAGCAATCTGGACAGGAAATAATAATCAAATAATCAGTTATGGTCATAATGATCCATACATGTCTTACAAATAATTGTAATAGGTCGAAAGGGTGGTTCATCATTATTTTCCTCACCATGCCACCCCAGTGTAGACCTGGCCATATGCAAATCAGTCTTCACCCTGTGCCTCATGGGAACAGTCCAGCCCGAACTGCCAAGCCAGGTCCTCCCTCGACTGGAAACAAGCATCCTACGACCAGTTTCGGAGTTTCACCCCTCTTCCGCCAGGATAGCTTGATTCTAGTGGCACAGTGAGCAAGGGACCCACGTCTGGTCATGTAGATCAGTAGGAGTTCATTTCTTTTCGTAGGAGGTTACAGTGGGGCTTTTGCATTGTAGTAGTTTTGTTATATTGGTGTTCCATTTGATAGTTGTTTTGTTAAGTATATGCAATTCCAGTAATAAATGCAATCAAAAACTCTTTAACAGCATGCACGTTTCTAGCAGAACTCCACACAGCCCAAGTATGACCTTTAAATAAGATTTATCCTGGAATGAGATAAACCAAACAACTACAGACCAATCACAAGTGGTTCAGTCCTGGGAAACTGCATCGGGCAATTTCCAACCAGATTTCAACTTCCTACCAGGAGCGTTGCCCCACTGCTTTCAAGCAGTGGAAAGCAGAAACATAAAATTATAATAACTGTGCGTTATTATCATTTTAGGATGCACCCTGCTGCTTTACTGGTTGGTGAGTGGGTGGGGCTGCTCTGCTTTTGGAGAAAGGCAGGGAAAGAGTGGTTTGCGCACTCCTAAGTGTGCAATGACTGTTTGGTCAGCCTTCTCGATCCACCCAAACCAGTCATGTGCACCTTCCTCTATGGCCGGGATGCCCGTCACCCCCTCCCAAAACAATCCCCAAAGGATGGGAAGTCAGACGCAGTCTTGAACTTTTGGAAGGCGGGAGGGAGTCACCCTCCCGGCCGTATTTATTAAAATATGAAACAAAATTTAAAACATTAAATAAAAGTTTCATAATCATGTACAATTTTACATTTATTACATTTCGATGAAGACATGTTCTTTGGCTAACCTTAACAGATCTCTAATACAAAGGTTTCCTAGCCGAGTCTAACATCCTGCAAATGCATACATTCTAAATTAAAATTGTACATCCTAGCATTAAGGGCCAACGGCAAGGTCTTAACCGGTGTCAGATCCCTACTACCAAAACTCTCGCCCTCACGGTGTGAGTGGCGCATGCGCAGAGGACTGTACCCTCATTGCCAACTGTAATTTCCCTTGTCTTGGTGGGGGCCCCCTTTCTACTCGACGCCATCTTAAAGGTCGTCTGAGTTCCCGTGTGAGGTATCTGTAGGAAGGACAGCGTGGACTCCCCCCCATCCCCACACTCTCTATCCGCCGTCGCGGATATCCGGCCCCCGGGAAATTAGTAGGAGGGGCATATAGCCGCCTCCTCCCCTGGAAGGGGCCTATGGCCGTCTCCCCTTAGGCGACCCATCCGTAGTGGGTGCCGCCTCCCCGTGGGAGGGGCCAATTGCCGCCTCCCCCCGGGCGCTCCCATCCATAGTGGGTGGCGCCCCCCTCTAGAGACCTTGAAATTACTGCTCACCGATCATGCCCTTACCGCCCGACCAAAAAATAAATACGACAGTTGTTCACCTACTAAGGAAGGAAAATATTCAGCATGTCTAATTGTATCAAGACTGTTTACTCCTAAAAGAAAAAACATTATCCTACAGACAGAAGGCACATCCTCAACCTAAACATTCATTTACTTTTCTGCAGAGGAAAAAGGGCCTATCACAGCAAAACTTTATTGCAAAACAAACATTGCCATAAGGGGCTGGTGCGTGGGTCAAAATTGCTGCTTGTTCCGTCGAGGGCTCACGAGCAACGAGTGGGTGCAGCCTTCAGAGCACAGGAACAAGAGGACGCTTCTTCAGATTCCCGCTCTATTTATTCTTCTGTGGGAGGGCGTGTACCCTCCTCCGGTACGCCTACTGGGCGTGGCCATCGGTGTAGGTGTCTAGGACAACGCCTCTTGCGCGGGAAAAGGCGCGCCCCGGCTACGCCACTTCGGGCATACCAGCCGAGACACGCCCCCCGCCCAAAATGGTTTCCCGGGAGGATCGGGGCACCCAACCATACGTTCGGGGGGACCGAGTGGTCGCCCCTTTCCATTCTCCATGCAGGCTGCATTACAGCCTGCATGGATAACATCCCCCCCAACACCCCTGGCTGAGTGCCCTGTCCCATCACTCAGACCAATCACAATGCTGCATTGCAGCATTGTGATTGGCTTAGGGGAGGGAGCCTGGCTGCCTGCTTCCTGTTCCCGTCAGATACAGAGGCAGGAGAGCAGGAGTAAGTATGGCCGTAAAATCCGTTTCGCGGGCAAATTTGCGGATTTTTGACGATTTTGCAATCCGCGAATAGTGCAAATTTGCCCAAAAATCCGCAAATTCACAAGCTGCGAATTATTTTGCTTGGTCATGCTTGAAAAATACATTATCTCGCGCGGCGTTGACTTACCATGAATCTGAGTCAGCCGAGTTGTTTTTCTCCTGGTTTGCGTGGGATGCGCCATTTTCGATCTTGCTGCGTGATCGCGCAAGAGTTTTTCAAACGCAATTACGTTATCGCGGCTTGCCATCTTGCACGGCAAGAGTTTGACAACGCGAGTACGTCATAAAGGCCCGCAATCACGCATTGCGGGAGTAAATAATGCCGAACACGTAGATGCGACGCGCAGCTGACTTCCGGCGGGAGATTTGAACAGCTCGCGTTCCCGAAAATGCAAAAATTGCAATTCTGCACAAGAAATCCACAGCAGGAAGCATAAACCTTGTGAAAATGATGATTTTGATCCAGAATAATTCTTCAGATTGACATTTGGCTGCACTTTTTGGTGCAGGAGTCCATTTTTTGGGGGGGGGAAGGTGGGAGGAAGGAAGTGCCCCAGAGTCTCCAACTTCTTGTTCCTGTCCAGCAGGCTCCTCCCAGTGCTTTGTCCATGTCCTGGTCACTTTTCATTTGGATCTGGAGCTGGAAGGATTACTTTTTGTGGCTGCTGCTGGATATTTGTATTTGAGGACTTTTTGGACTTTGGAGTTTTGATCACTTTTGGATTTGAGATTTTACAAGTAGGTTGGTGTTGCTTGTTTGGGGCATTGCAGTAGGTGCAACTACAATTTTAAAACTTTTTCACAACTTAAAAAAATATATATTGTGGGTAGCCCAGGGTTATTCATGGGTGCATGATACAACTGTTTCTGTGATTTTTAAAAAAAACTTAATTCTCATTTATATTATGTAATTTTAGCTCACTGTTATATGTTGATTTTTAAAAAATATTTTGGGGTGCCTGTAAAGACTCACTAGCCAGTAGGCCCAGGTGTAGTGAGTGGAGGATGGGCCTAGTCTTTCTGTGGGGTGTCTTGAATTTAAACATCATTGAGGGCATGGATGGCATTGGATTGTGGTGATTTTTGTGTGTTTTTCGACATTTTGGGGTGGTGTTGGGGCCTGGCCATGTGGGTGGGGGCCATTTTGAGGCCTGGGACAGGCAGGGCCTGGCCTTGTGGTGAGGGTCAAGGGGCCATTTTGAAGCCAGGCAGTGTGCTCAGGCCTGCACCCAGTTTGCCTAGCTTTCAACCATTATGCCCAGGGGTACTCAGTGGTGCATGGGCCCAGTCTTTCTGTGGGGTGTCTTGGAATTAAACATCATTGAGGGCATGGATGGCATTGGATTGTGGTGATTTGTATGTGTTTTTTGACTTTTTGGGGTGTTGTTGGGGCCTGGCCATGTGGGTGGGGGCCATTTTGAGGCCTGGGACAGGCACGGCTTGGCCATGTGGTGGGGGTCAAGGTGCCACTTTGAAGCCAGGCATTGTGCTCAGGCCTGCACCCAGTTTGCCTTGCTTTCAACCATTATGCCAAAGGGTACTCAGTGGTGCATGGGCATAGTCTTTCTGTGGTGTGTCTTGAATTTGAACATCATTGAGGGCATGGATGGTATTGGATTGTGGTGATTTTTTAGTGTTTTTTTTTACTTTTTGGGGCGTTGTTGGGGCCTGGCCATGTGGGTGGGACCGTTTTGAGGCCTGGACAGGCAGGGCCTGGCCATGTGGTGGGGGTCAAGGGGCCATTTCGAAGCCAGGCAGTGTGCTCAGGCCTGCACCCAGTTTGCCTTGCTTTCAACTATCATGCCCAGGGGTACTCAGTGGTGCATGGGCCTAGTCTTTCTGTGGAGTGTCTTGAATTTAAACATCATTGAGGGCATGGATGGCATTGGATTGTGGGATTTTCTGAGTGTTTTTTTACTTTTTGGGGCGATGTTGGGGTCTGGCCATGTGGCTGGGGGCATTTTGAGGCCTGGGACAGGCAGGGCCTGGCCATGTGGTGGGGCTCAAGGGGCCATTTTGATGCCAGGCAGTGTGCTCAGGCCTGTACCCAGTTTGCCTTGCTTTCAACCATTATGCTCAGGGGTACTCAGTGGTACATGGGCCTAGTCTTTCTGTGGGGTGTCTTGACTTTAAACATCATTGAGGGCATGGATGGCATTGGATTGTGGTGATTTTTGTGTGTTTTTCGACTTTTTGGGGTGTATAACTGATGTTCCTCTGGCTTCCATTGCTTTTAGGTGCACAAGAGAACCACCAGTGCCAGGAAGAAGTCCTGCAGCGGTGTGTGCAGCACAACGTCACGTGTGGCCACAGACAAGACAACACTGCAACTTGTGCAACTGCAGCCTGCTGTTCTGACATCTGAAGAAGATGGCCCCAAAGAAAGTTGGCCGTAGCGCCTCAGCGAAAAAAGTTGCCAGTGCCACTACCAGTAAGAAGGAGCAGAAGAAGCAAGTGGCACCACCTACCAAGGAGACTGGTGTGCCCATCGACACCTTTTTTGGGAAAAAAAACTACGCCTGCAACAGCAGTGGTGTCTGCCGGGGACCAAGCTGGAAGCAGCACCTCTGGTTCATTGGGCTCAGTGCCACCACGCCAAGTTAGGTCCAAGACCATGAGTGCTGCTGCAGGAGCCATTGTGGTTGTTCAATCACCATCGACCAGTGATGTTGGCTCATCAGAAGAAAGTACCATCCAATCAACGCCGGGTGTAACTCAGCTGACGAGTGCTCTACAACCACAGCCACAACGACAACCACAGGTGCAACTAGTACAAGCACAGAAACACGGGCAAGGAGAGGCGCAAGGAGAGGCACAAGTAGAGCCGCAAGGAGAGGCGCAAGTAGAGGCGCAAGGAGAGGCGCATGGACAGGTGCATGGAGAGGTGCAACTAGAGGTTCATGGAGCGGCACAACTGCCTACAACGCTTGTTCCTCCAGAAGTAGGGGCACATCAGGAAATTGATATTTAAGAGGAGGTATCATCCGAGGAAGCCACTCCTCCTGATGATGATTAAGCATGGGCGGAAAATCCGTTTCGCTCGTGGATTTTGCGGATTTTCGGTAAATTCGCAATCCGCGAGATTTGCGAATCTCCCGCAAAATCCGCAAATCCGCGAGCAGCGGATTTTGCTCGCACTGTTCGCACTGTTCGCGTGAGTTCGCGCCCCGCGAATAAGTGCAAAATTGCAGAAATACGATTTTAGCAAAACTGAAACTACTTACCAGGTTCAAAAGTTCAGGCTCATCATTAGTAGCCATTTCCTGTAGTGCTTCCTGAGGGGCCCCTCCAGAGTTCAGTTGCCAGTTGAAACTATTATGTGACCCTGCTCTGAACCTCAGAATAGTTACACATATGCCACAAAGGTCCTGAATTACAGCTAAGGGAGACAAGCAGGAGCCAGGCTGGAAGTTCAAATCCATTAATCAGCCCCTAATTCATTATTGTCAGTTGGGGCAGGGCAGGTGTTGTAACTAATTTTGCAACAATGAAAGCACTTAGCAAGTGCAAAAGATCACTAATCAGGAAGCACTAAGGAAGCAGGTGCCAGCTAAAAAAATATTCTGTGACACATTAATCAGCCCCAAATTAATTCAGGTCACTTGAGGCAGGGAAGGTGTGCTTGCGTTGCCACAATAATGTACACTGACTGGACAACCAGAGGGTGCTGTGATGAAACAGAGGGTGGCATGGGTGGGCCAGAGGGTGGCATGAGTAGTCAGAGAGTGGCAGTGGTGACAGAGAGTGGCAGTGATGAAGAAGAGTGTCCCAAACAGGCTGGACACGTAGAAACAACAAGTTCACGAAACTTGCGACCCGACAGGTAAGTTCGCAATTTGCGACATTGTACAAAACCCTCGCGAACTGGCAGAAACCCGCGCAAACACAAAAAAAAAAAAAAAATCCGCAAATTCGCGAGAATTCGCAGATTTTGCGGATTGCGGGTTCGCAAATCCGCAAAATTCGCGAACGCGAGATTCGCAAAATTCGCCCATGCTTAATGATGATCCATTGTCTTCCAGATCCCCAGCAAGAAAAAGGTCAAGGAGTGCTACTCCTACTACTACAAGTTCTTCTTCAAGCCCCTTCATTCTGATGACCTTGATCGTGATTGGAACCCAGCAATGCAGTCTGAGAGTGAGTCACTCCATGAGCCGGCAAAGCTAGCTAAGCCTAAAAGGAAGGTTCCCGCAAGGCTTCGACTTAAGGGTGATGACGACGAACAAGAAGTGGTGTCTTCTGCTGCTGATGAACAGTCTGACGATGACCCAGTCATCACAGTCGTCACTGCAGCCCCAGCGGGCATGCTGCAGACAAACATTTTGACCCTATCCCGAATGGCTGCTGAGCGGGATATGGGCGGCGTGGCACCGGTACCACCACCAACGCAGTTAACTACAATGCCAACATGACCTACAGCTTCCATCTTTTTCAGTCAGAAGGGCCGGCATGGACCTGCATCAAGCTCGACCTCAAGTAGTGGTGCTGTAAGTGAACAAGAGAAACTAATTCAGCCACGCCCATCCTCCACTTCATCTGGCATTAAAAGTCAAAGTAGCACCTCCACCACCAGCAGACATCACCAGTCCCCAGTTTGGGACTTCTTTACTGTTAGCGCAAAGGCAGAAAACATGGTCATTTGCTTGAATTGTAAAGTATCCGTTAGTCGGGGTAAGCTTGGTACCAACTATGGTACCGGAGGCTAGAGAGGTCATCTCAAACAACACCACCCTATCCAGTGGTATACGCACCTAAGTAAGATCGAGGAAGCCCAACAAAGTAGAACTGATCCAAATGTATCTATTCACATTGCATCTGATGCTGACGAGGAGCTGATTGTGCAGGGGGGAAGTCAAGAATCGAGCGACATTTTTTCTGGTACACCCAGTACCCCTGGCAGCAGCACTGCAGTGGTAGTGCCCACACCCTCTACCCCTGCAACATGTATGAGGCACACCAAGAGTCTGGGACAGACACCGATGCAAAAAAGTCCATCAATGAGCCTAACTGGTTTGAAGTCTGCATCATCATCATCATCATCACGTAAAACGGTCCAGCCCACCATTAGAAGCATTTTTTGGTCGGAGGCGCCATTTTAACGCAACCACCCAACGGTACGTCTGTATAACGCAAAGCTGGCTAAAATGCTAGCGCTGGACCTTCTCCCTTTTTCTTTCGTGGAAGGGGTGGGGTTTCTAGAATTAGTGGCAACAGTCTGCCCTAAATGGAAGGTTCCTAGCCGGTCCTATTTTTCCAGAGTTGCGGTTCTAGCACTACATCAAGATGTGCTGGAGGTGATTGGGGCAGCTTTGCAGAAGAGTGCTGTTCACACTAGCCACTTGACAACAGACATGTGGACCAGTTGCCAAGCCCTTGATTACATGTGCATCACTGCACACTGGGTCTCTTTTGAGGGGTCTTTTGCAAGGGTTAGAGACAAGTCAAGTGCAGTTGTTGACCTGGACACAAGTTTTCAAGCTACTCAGAAACATGCAACATTAGCCATGTTTGCCATGGAGAAAACTCATACTGCAAAAAACGTTTTGGAGGAGTTTAACAGTAAGGTCTCTGAATGGCTGCAACCAAGAAATCGCATAGTTGGTTATGTTTCCACGGATAATGGCAGTAATATAGTTAAGGCCATGCAGCAAGGTGACTATTTCAGAGTGCCGTGTTTGGCGCACTGTATAAACCTGGTTGTGCAAGATTTCTCTAAAAATGAAAACACAGTCAGGAAGTTACTGACCACCTGCCAAAGAATCTGCACACTTTTCAGTCATTCTTTTAAGGCCCGGAAGGAGCTGAGGAGCATTCAACATGATCGTAAAGTGCCAGTCAAAGGACTCATCCAGGAAGTGGCAACACGTTGGACCTCAACCTTTTACATGCTTGAGTGTCTGTCTGAGCAGTGCATGGTAATCAATGAGTATGTCTTTCAACTAGGTTCTACTATGAAAGACATTAGGCTAGAGTTGGAGAAATGGAAGCTAGTTAAAAGCCTGACAGACATGCTTCATCCTTTAGAGGTCTTCACGCGTGAAGTCAGCAGGGAGGACTGTTCTTTGGACACAGATCTCCAATTGTTGGTCATGCTAGAGCACCAACTAAAGGCGGTGCTTCAACGTTCAGAGATGCTGGTGAAAAAAAGCAAGACGCATTTCAGTTGGCGGAGAGCTTATTAAGCCGCCTAGTTGCCAATGAAAGGCTTAAAAACATACATACAGAACAACATTACATTTGTGCCACTATTCTGGATCCACGGTACAAAAAGGCAGTGGCCAGCAAAGCATTCATTCCTTTTAATGAAGCAGATGTTTCAAAGTACACACATTGGCTAGCTGTGTCAGCCACTCGGTTTGAAAAAGATCAGCAGAAAATTCAAGGAGCCGGCAGAAGTCCAACTGAATTAGCAGGCCATCCGGCGTCAAGTTCCACTTCTGAATCTGTGGGCGAAGGGAGTCACTTTCCCTCACAGCTGTTAACGACACCGGCAGCAACCGTATCATCATCCTCACCTGCACCAGGCCCAGCCGTAAAATTGTCGGAAGCGGATTGGCTAACTCATCAAGGGTTTGCTCGTTCCAGTGCTGCAAAGGCCACAGATGGTACGCAAAGTGGAGCAAATATGGAGAACCTTGAGTCGATTCTGCAGGCCTATCTGGATGACCCAACAGAGGTCTTTCTTAATAAGAACCCATTGATGTATTGGTACAGGAAAATGGCTCTATGGCCACTGATCACCAACTTGGCAGTAAATTATTTGTCTTGCCCACTCGCAAGTGTGCCTTCTGAACGTGTTTTCAGTGCTGCTGGTGCCATTGTAACTTCAAAAAGGACCCGCCTCTCGACCAAAAATGTGGAGAGGTTAACACTGATCAAGATGAATCAGCACTTCATACCACCAGATTACAAAGTACTTGAATGCACGCAGGAAGAAGAGGACACCGACTTAGGTGACAGAGGTTCTTCTCTGTTACCTGACCTACTCCCATCTCAATTCATGGCGTTTGAGGACGAGCTCTACTTCCCTGAAACTGAGCCCTGAAAATGACTTCCTTTTTTTCATCCTTATTCACTTTTATTCCTGTGTGTCTTTCTTTGTTTTGCAACTTTTACCACAACAAAACTCTAATCACCTAATCACAACAAGTCCATCAGCAGCACTGTCTTCATCTTATGTTCCTTATTGATTTGAAGGTGCCGCAGTCTGCATTCCTGAGGTTTACAAGTTCACAACTCAATCATGCTCCTTTATACTCCTCCTCCAGACTCCCCTTATCCATTTCCCTCAAGGTAGATGGATGGATTATGACAAATCCCCTCAAGTGGGACTGAAATTACTGACTGACTACATGCTTGCTGATTGCTGACAGAGTTACTTCTGTTATTGACAGGAGAGGCTGCCCTGTGGGCCCTCACTTTCTGAAGAAGATGCGGACAAAAAGTAGAACAGGTAATGAATAATTGAGAAGATGGCATGCAGTGGACAGCAATGGATGTCTGGCTCTGATGAAACCAATTGCTGTTTGTCTTTTGTGCATGAAATGATGATTCATATGTCTTGTCTTAGTTATTATTTAATCTTTTACACAGTAATTGTAACTCATGTCAACAACTCTATTTTTCTTACCTTGTTTGATTCAAATTGTACTTCAAATTCAAGGGCCACTATATTGCATTTCACAATATGCAAAATGTCCTTGGAGCGGACTCACTTGCCAATATACCATGATGATTGATAAAATATTATATCTTTTTTCTTTACAGTCACTCACTGGGATGGATGGATCATCAGCGTCGGTTTACGGAAGAACTATGGCCAATTTGTGAGTGGCAAACAGGTAAAGCAGTCTACATTAACTACTACAGCAGAACTACATGTCTGTCTATTCATGGTATGTAGTGGTCGAGGGCGAGGCAAAGTACTGTTGTTGTTATGCCAGGCAGAGTCCACTCCAGACGGCAGTTCATGTAAAATTGGGGCTATGTGGCTTGCTGCATACAATTAGATATGCTTTGTCTATCTGACAAAGAGCCTAGGTATGCTGCATCAGGTTGCTTTACTCAGCGGTGCCTGCCTCGACCCTCTGCATGGCACTGCCCCAAGCTTGGGCCAAACATGCGTTATGTTTGCAAAATTTGCTGTTTTTCGGTATTTCGCAAATCTCACGAAATTACCGAAAAATCGCAAATTCTTGAGCGGAACGGATTTATGGCCCATGCTTGCGGCAGGGCCATGCAGACGGTCAAGGCAGGCACCACTGAGTGAAGCATCCTCCTGATGTAGCATACCTAGGCTCTTTGGCACAGACAGACAAAGCATATCTAGGGTTTAGGGTTCAGTGCGATTTTCTAGGGTTTTTGGGTTTAATTTGGTATGGTTCACGCTGATTCTAGGGCTCGGGCCCAATGCAGGCTCGTTCATAATGATGTTGGCAAGGTTTTAGGGGGGTTTGGTGTTCTTTGGTCCAGAATTGGCAGAATATTGGCCTTTTTCGGTGTTTTGCGTGCGCGTGTCTTTGGGTGAAAACTAAGTGAAAACTAGTCGTAGACCTTCTTCTTATTCTTCTTCTTCAAAGAGCGCCGTGGTTCGATTTTGATCTGCCTTGCTGAGATTCTTGTGAATCGCTGGAACAAGTGACTGTCCAGGTAAGTTTCAAGAGGATCGAAGTAGTGGAAGTGCTGAAAACAGCAATGTTTTGTGAACAGCGCAATTTACCATGTTTTCAATATACTAGTATTGCATGGTTTTGGGGGGCTGTTTGGGGGTGTTCTAGATTTGTGGGGGAGGGTCTGGGGGTCTGGGAGCACTGCTGGGATAGCATAATTTTGATTGCAAGTGATTTGAAGAAAATCCATGGTGGGAAAGGGGAGTTAGGGCCTAGCTGCAGAGCGAGTTTGGACCGATGTTGACAGGTTGGTTGAAAAGTATGAGTTTTTTGCATTTTTGCTTTTTGCCTGTTTAGAGGTGTTCTGCTTTTTTGCGGGTGGCTGTAGGGGTCTGGGGGCATAGCTCAGAAGGTCTAATATCGGAATCAAGAGTTTTGGACCAAATCCATGGTGAAAAAGGTTTCCCGTTTTTGATCACTTGCCTGTTTATGGGGGCTGTTTGGGGGGATTCTAGGGTATGGGAGTGGGTTTTGGGGTCTGGGAGAACTGCTGGCACAGTCTAATTTTGATTGCATTTGTTTTTCAGAAAATCCATGGTGGAAAAGGGGAGTTAGGGCTTAGCTGCAGAGCGCATTTGGACTGAATTGAAGGTTGGCCCATTTTTGCTTTTTGCCTGTTTGAGGGTGTTCTGCTTTTTTGTGGGTGGCTGCAGGGGTCTGGGGACATTGCTGGGAAGGTCTAATACCGGATAAAAGTGTTTTGGAGAAAATCCATGGTGAAAAAGTTTTTCACTTTTCAGAGTTTTCACTCACTCTTGTGTTTTCGGGGGCCTGCTTGGGGGGGTTCCTGGTGTTTTGGGGGTGTTTGGGGGATCTCGGAACAACGCTGGGTATGGATAGTTTTGATTGCAAGGGGTTTGGTGAAAATCCATGGTGGCAAAGGGGAGTTAGGGCCTAGCTGCAGAACGCGCATGGAGTGATTTTGGAAATAGGGCTAAATATTTCTTAGTCCCTATTTTTGTATTTTTGCTTTTTGCATTTTTGGGGGTGTTAAACATGTTTCCGCCTGGGTTGACGCGTCTGGGGGCATTGCTGGGAAGGTCTAATACCGGATAAAAGTGGTTTGGAAAAAATCGGAGGTGAAAAAGTTTTTCCATTTTCAGACATTTCACTCACTTTAGCGTTTTCGGGGGCTGTTTGGGGGTGTTCCTGGTGTTTTGGGGGTGTTTGGGGGATCTCGGAACAACGCTGGGTATGAATAGTTTTGATTGCAAGTGGTTTGGAGAAAATCCATGGTGGCAAAGGGGAGTTAGGGCCTAGCTGCAGAGCGCGCATGGAGTGAATTTGGAAATAGGGCTAAATATTTCTAAGTCCCTGTTTTTGTATTTTTGCTTTTTGCCTTTTTGGGGGTGTTAAACTTGTTTTCGCCTGGGTTGACGCGTCTGGGGGCATTGCTGGGAAGGTCTAATACCGGATAAAAGTGGTTTGGAGAAAATCGGAGTTGAAAACGTTTTTCCATTTTCAGACATTTCACTCACTTTAGCGTTTTCGGGGGGGTGTTTGGGGGTGTTCCTGGTGATTGTGGGGGATTTTGGGGTCTTGGAGCAACGCTGGGTATGGATACTTTTGATTGCAAGTGGTTTGAAGAAAATCCATGGTGGGAAAGGGGAGTTAGGGCCTAGCTGCAGAGCGCGCATGGAGTGATTTCGAAATGAGGCCTAAATCTTTCTAAGTGTGACTTTTTGCGGTTTTGCTTTTTGGCTGTTTGGGGGTGTTAAACTTGTTTTCACCTGGGTTGACGGGTCTGGTGGCATTGCTGGGAAGGTCTAATACCGGATAAAAGTGGTTTGGAGAAAGCTTTTTGGCACTATTTTTAACTTCGGGCTCATTAGCGTTAGCAGTATTGCATGTGTTTGGGGGTGTTCTAGATTTTTGCAACTGGGTTCTGGGGTCTTAGAGCACTCGTGGGAATGTGTAATTTTGGTTGCAAGTGATTTGAAGAAAATCTATGGTGGGGAAGGGGGGATTTGGCCTAGTTGCAGAAAGCATTTGGCACTATTTTTAACTTAGGGCTCGTTAGGGTTAGCAGTATTGGGTTGCATCTGTTTGGGGGTGTTCTAAAAAAACTTAAATGATTTACATGCCAATTGCACTGTTGACCCTCCTAAACATTTTATTACTGCAGATCTACAGGTCCTTATCTGCTCTTTTATAATTAACGGCCGCAGCAGTTTTTTCCATTTGGATGATAGTGCCGGACAAATGCAAAGTAAGTGGAGCACTGATTCGTCGTCTTGTCCACAAAGGCGGCAGTCCGTTGAAAGCCAAGTGCATTTCCATTTTGGAGTTAAATCTTTAATTGGATACACTCCCAGTCTCAGTAAAATTAATTGCTGTTTCATTCGGTTTGCAAAATGTTCCAAAAGATATGGTTGGGGCTTTAGCTTTTTATATGTCGGCAGCACCATCCATGCATTTGTTTTCGTGGACAACGCAGCTTTATCCTGGTCTTGAGACATTTGGTTAACTGTTTTGTTGACCAGTTGTTTAAACTCTGGGTAGGATGGTGTAGTATGCCATACTTCCTCTAACTTTAAAGCCTCAATTGATTTTTTTAAGAACGAATAAACCAAATTAGTCAGTTTTGATTGCTTTTCGACCTCCAGCCGACAATAATGTACCAGGGAGTCGTCCTCTGCTGCCCGCATTCTCCAATAGTATTTGACCAGCGCTCCCTGTCTTGCCATGATCTGATTTTTTAGCCCAAATTCAAGTCTGATCCGGTCTTGTGAGATGTGGCACAGATTGTTAAACAATTTTTTGAAGAGGCTGGTTTGGGCTATATTCAAGGATGTTGCATCCTTTGCATTTAAGAGTTCGGAACCATATGTGATTGCAGGTAAAAAATTTGATGCCACAATCTTTAATACGTGAGTAGTGGAACTGTCAGTAAGTTTTTTTTCGCAAGGTTATAAATGCAAATAATAGTTGTTTAGCTTTTGTTTTCCAATGTTCTTGATATTGCTTGTAATTAAGATGGCTATCCAAAGTTAATCCCAAATACTTGTATGTCCCCTCGCGGTCCAAGGTGTTGCCGTTGATCGTCCAAGTGAATTTTGGTATTTTTTTCTGTGGACTGGAAAAACACATGACCTTTGTTTTTTTAAAGTTTATCTGTAGTTGGTTTAGGTCTGTGTATTCTACCAATTTATTTATCAGTAGTTGTAGACCACAAGGCATTTGGGATAGCAGCACAATATCATCTGCATTTTGAAAACTTGCTATTCTCACTTTCCCCAGTTTTGGAGGATCACCTAATGTTGAACGTAGGTGATAGTCTAGATCAGCTGTATATATATTAAATAGACAGGGGGCCAGAACGCACCCCTGTTTTAGGCCATTGGTGGTAGTGATTTTGTTTGTTAGATTTCGACCATCTCCCATTTTTATTTGAACCCATGTTTTTGAATAAAGGTTCATTATTGCATTCAATAGGTTTGTGGGTGCACCCCAGGATTCCATTTTTGCCCACAAGGCTTGTCTAGGGACCTTACCAAAGGCCACCTTAAGATCCCCGAAACATGCATACAATATTTTAGAATTTGTGATAGATTGGTTAGCCAGGAGTGTGACGGCGGATATGTTTGCTAAAGTGCCCATTCCGGCTCGGAAGCCTGTCTGTGTGTTGCGGATCAGTTTAATATTATCTACCCAGTCTTCTAGATCCATAAGCAGGTTGGCAGCTTAGCTTTGTACCTCGACATCTATGAGGGCTATTAACCTGTAGTTTAAGGGATTTGCCCGAGCCCCTGATTTAAATATTGTATGCAATATGCTTCCTCGCCAGAAATCGGGGATGGTATGGGATTCCAAAATGTTGCCAAACAGTATGGCTAGATGTTTGTACCAAAATGGTAAGACTTTTTTGAACAGGGCGTTCGGCAGACCATTGGGTCCCGGTGCCCCATCTGATCTCTGTTTTTCTATAATATTCATTACTTGTTTTTTTGTGATCTGGCTGTCGACAACTAATTGATCTGACCCTGGTGTTTCTGGGTGGTCTTACTGGAATTTTCCTTCCACTTGTTTTTCTTTTGAATTACTATGATGTTTCAGGTACAGCTTGCTAGTCGTGTGGTTTAGGGCCTGCGAGGTTGGTTTCAATGTCTCTGCCTTCCTCTGCCCTCTTGTTGAATTTTCGCTGAGAGTACTGTGGTTTGGTTGTATCACCTTCCGTATTTCATTTTCAGTGGTAGCTCTGGGGGCTGTCTGTGGATTATATGTAGCTTCTATGTGTGCTCACCATACATGCTCGGTTATATCAGAGTTGAAATGCCGATTTTTTACATTGGATAAAACAATAATTTGGGCCCAGAACTGCTAAGAGTTTTGTTGTCAACTTACATAGAGCATTTTTGTCCAGAACTGATCATTATATATACGTTTAGCGACCCGAGTCTCTTTTCTTAGGTCACTTTTCATTTGTTTAATTGTTGTCAGGACCTCCCGGGAAGGTTGTTGACCATGAGTTCGCATTTGTTTCAATGCTTTGTATAATTTTTGTTTTTTTATCCTTAGCACTTTAGTATACCATTTTGACACACTGATCCGGGCCGCTTTTTGGTTTTTGTAGCTATGTGTAAACTTACTTGTGGGACACCCCCGCGCCGCACGGCCACCAGCTGCTGCGTGTGCCCCTTGCCTGCCCTCTGCCTCGCTGCTGCCTCGTCTGCCGATCGCCGGCTGCCGCCGCTGCGGTTGTTTTTGCCCTTTGTTTTTACGTTAATTTGTGCCTGCTTTGTTTTTCTCTCTTTTTGCCCTTGTTTTTGCGTTTATTTGTGCCTGTTCTGTTTTAATTTGTATTTTCCCCGTGTTCTTGCTTCCTTCCTTGTTGTCCGCCTACCTCGCCGCCCTCCGCCCTCCCTTCCCGCCACCGCCGCTTGTCCCCGCCCCTTTTTTCTCTTCTGTAACCCTCCCCGCTCCCGCCTCCCAGCTGCTCCGCCCACCCGCGCACTTCGCCTTAAATGGCGACCGTGCGAACGCGCAGCGGGCGCGCCGATTGTGCGCCGAAGGCGCGCCAAAGGTAAGCCCGTCTGCGCCCGTCCGCGACCGGACCGCGCCCAGTGCCAGGACCCCTGGCCCACGAAGACCCCGACCTACCCGCCTGACGTACTCAGCCGCCACCCTCATCGCTCTCAACACCGGCCGACTCCCAGAATAACATCAAGCCACTCCAAGACGTACCCACGGACCTTTCAGCTGCCACGCCTGCAAGTTCACATGCATCCGGACCAGCCCCGCACCAGCACCCGCCAAGTCGAACACCAGCAGCACCCACCTCAAGTGCATCCTGTTCAACACCCGCTCCGTCCACAGACACGCCATCGAACTCTGGAACCTCCTAGATGCCACAGCCCCTGACGTTGCCTTCCTCACGGAGACCTGGATGAACGCCTCTTCAGCTCCCGACATCGCCATCGCTATCCCAGAGGGCTACAAGATCGTCCGGAGGGATCGAAACGCCAACCAGATGGGAGGAGGCATCGCCATCATCCACAGGAACACCATCCGTCTCACGACCAGCACCGACAACACCCTGACCAGCGCCGAACACCTGCATTTCCAGATCCACACCAACCCGAACACCACCCTCAGAGGCACCCTGATCTACCGACCTCCGGGACCACGCACCCAATTCAGCGAGGACATCGCCGACTTCGTCAGCCCGCATGCCCTCCCCTCCGCTGACTACATCCTCCTGGGAGACCTCAACTTCCATCTGGAGAACAACAACGACCGCAACACCAGCACCCTGCTCGACAACCTCGCCAACCTGGGACTCAAGCAACTGGTGTCCACCCCCACCCACCTCGCCGGACACACACTCGACGCAGTCTTCTCATCCAGCACAGACATCAACTTCAGCCACGCCACAGAGCTTCAATGGACGGACCACAGCTGCGTCCACTTCACCTTCAAGAGAACGACGACCCACCATCACCAGCAACAGGCCGCCCGCAGAAGCTGGAACAAGATCACAGCAGACCAGCTCGCCACCTCCCTGAGCCAGCACCCTCCTGCCAGCTCAGCGAACCCCACCCAGGCCGCCGACAACCTCACGAAGTGGATCAGCAACTGCGCGGACGAACTCGCCCCGCTGAGGACCCCGCCTAGCAGACCCGGCAGCAAGAAGGCCCCATGGTTCACCGACGAACTCAAGAGCTCCAAGAAGAACTGCCGAGCCCTCGAGAAAGTCTGGAAAAGGGAACCGACACCGGACAACAGGACCTCCTTCAAACTTGCCACCCGGAAACACCACCAGCTGATCCGCGCCGCCAAGAAAACAGCATTCAAGGACCGGTTGGACAACAACGCACACAACTGCAAGGAACTCTTCAACATCGTGAAAGAGCTTTCCAACCCCAGCGCAGGAAACAACGACACCACCCCATCGCAAGACCTCTGCAACTCCCTCGCTTCATACTTCCACAACAAGATCACGGACATACACAGCAGCTTCAACAACCAACCAACGCACACCACGACCGAACAACCACCCCCCACCACCACCCTCCACGCCTGGACCCCGATCAGCACCGAAGACACCATGCGCACGATGAACTCCATCCACTCCGGATCACCGACCGACCCCTGCCCTCACCACGTCTTCAACAAGGCCGACGCTGTCATCGCACCCCACCTGCGAGACATCATCAACACATCCTTCGACACCACCATCTTCCCTGAGAGCTGGAAACACGCCGAACTCAGCGCTCTACTCAAGAAACCAACAGCGGACCCCACCGACCTCAAGAATTACCGCCCCATCTCGCTTCTCCCGTTTCCAGCCAAAGTCATCGAGAAGACCGTCAACAAGCAGATGGCCGCCTTCCTCGAGACGAACGGATCCCTCGACCCCTCACAGTCCGGCTTCCGAGCCAAACACAGCACCGAGACCGCCCTCATCGCCGCCACCGATAACATCCGAGCCCTGATGGACAATGGAGAAACAGCGGCCCTCATCCTCCTAGACCTCTCCGCGGCATTCGACACGGTCTGCCACCGCACCCTAGTACGGCGCCTCAGCAACATCGGAATCCAGGACAAGGCGCTGGAATGGATCATCTCCTTCCTCGACGGAAGAACACAGAGAGTCCGCCTACCACCGTACAAGTCAGAGGCCTCCGAAGTCATCTGCGGCGTCCCCCAAGGATCATCTCTGAGCCCCACCCTCTTCAACGTCTACATGAGCCCCCTCGCGGCCATCGTACGCAAACACAACCTCAGCATAATCTCCTACGCCGACGACACCCAGCTGATCCTCTCCCTGACCAACGACCCCGCCGCCGCCAGAGCCAACCTGCACGAAGGGATGAAAGAGGTAGCCGAGTGGATGACAACCAGCCGCCTGAAACTGAACTCGGACAAGACGGAGGTCCTCATCCTGGGCTCCTCACCCTCCGCCTGGGACGACTCCTGGTGGCCTCCCGCCCTGGGCACCGCACCCAAACCGACAGACCATGCACGAAACCTGGGCTTCATCCTGGACTCCTCCCTCTCCATGACCAGGCAAGTCAACAACGTCTCCTCGGCGTGCTTCAACATCCTACGCATGCTACGGAAGATCTTCCGGTGGATCCCCACAGAGACCAGGAAGACCGTCACCCAGGCCCTCGTCACCAGCCGACTGGACTACGGCAACGCCCTCTACGCCGGTACCACCGCCAAGCTCCAGAAGAGACTCCAGCGGATCCAAAACGCCTCAGCCAGACTCATCCTCGACATCCCACGAACCAGCCACATCTCCGGACATCTGAGAGACCTCCACTGGCTCCCCGTCAACAAGAGAATCACCTTCCGCCTCCTCACCCACGCACACAAAGCCCTACACGACCAAGGCCCGAGCTACCTCAACAGCCGAGTCAACTTCTACGCTCCCAAACGCCACCTCCGATCAGCCAACCACGCCCTCGCCGCCGTCCCCCGCATCCGAAGAGCGACTACAGGAGGAAGGTCCTTCTCCTACCTGGCCGCCAAGACCTGGAACTCCCTCCCGACCGACCTGCGCCTGACCCAAGACCACCTCTCCTTCAGGAAGAAGCTGAAGACCTGGCTGTTCGAGCAGTAGCGCCCCCCCCCCCTCCAGCGCCTTGAGACCCTACGGGTATGTAGCGCGCTCTATAAGTGTCACTGATTGATTGATTGATTAAACTTTCTGTTCAAGCTGTTAATTAAGGGCTCCCAAGCCTCTATCCCCAATGGTTTTGCGCCTGTAGTAGTCAGGAAAACTTTACAGGACTCCATATTTTCATTCCATATTAACCGATTTAAATTGTACAATTGAGTAAAATGCGTCAGGGTTCTTGATGGCAGAGACTTTATCCTAAAGTCAATTAATGTCAAAGATAGGGGATAGGGTCACTTTCTACTTTGTCTATTATTTGAAAATTTGTGATGCTGGGGAATAAATCTGGATCAGCTAAGGTGAAGTCAATGGTTGCTCCTGATTTTGCCGTCACTCTTGTGAAAGCTGCCGGGCTATCTTGTGGACCACGACCATTTAACGTGTATAATGCTTGTTTGTCTAGCAATACAGCGCATTTCTTGCCCGATGTGTCACGTCTAGTTGTATTATCGCTCCTGATGGTTATTCCATTTGGTAGGTTTTTCACTTGGGCTTGCATCAAGTTCATGTTAAAGTCTCCAGACAATATTATGTTGGCATGTAGGTGTATTGCTTTTAAAGTTTTAATAGTGGTGGCCAATTGTTGGATATGTCTCCCCTTATGCTTGTGGGCTGGGTGGATGTAGATATTCATTATTATCAATGTACAAGTGATGTTGACTACAAATTTAATACATTGGATCCAGCTCGAGTCTAGATCAACGTTTTCTTCTTCCCATTGGATGTCTGTGGCAATGTATATTGATAGACCACCCTTGGCTCTTCAGTGTGCTGACTCCTTTTTAGCTAGATTTAAATATTCGTTATAGCCTACAATCGGGATAATTGTGATTTGTCTTGTGCATTTGACGTCATCCTTTATTTGATCATGAGTCTCTGGGCCTTTTGCTCCTTTTAAGATACCCTCTATGCGATGGGGAGGTTGTAGGGGACTCGGGTAACGGGGAGATTCTTCTTTTCCTTTTCAGCAGACGACTTAAATATGTTATAAATTTTATTAGTTGACAAATTTCCATTTTTTTGTTTTGTTTTTGCCATCGTGATTTCTTATGGCTGCTGTTTCTTTTAATCCCAAGATTTTATGATTCGTCGTGCTGAGTGTGTCACTGCTACTTTCGTTATTTTTATCCGGTCTTTTCTGGGTTGGTGTCTGCAAAGCTTGTGGGGTGACTTTGTTTGTTTTACTTTTCTTTGCTTTCCTCAAGCGTTTGCGTTCTTGTTTTGAAAGAGGTTTTGCAAAGCTTTCTTGTTCCTTGCTTTCTGCCGATGCCTTCGATGGAATGCTTTGATTCGGGAATGGTGTTGAGCTTTCTATATGCGGATGTTCCTCTGTCCGTTCCCAGGCTTTCTCAATGACTGGCAGATTATTTTCCACTTTTAATGGTTTAATGTTGGTGGCAAGGGTATCCTTGTTGGTTCCGTCTACCTCCTTGAGCTCTCCTTCCGTTAAAGTTGTGGAGTTTAATTGTGTGTCCCTTACTACCCCCAGCAACTCTGGCATTATGGTTGGGACGGTTGCAAGCTTGTCGATTATTTGGTGGCAATGACACGTGTAATAAGTGATGTCCCGTGCTTGTTGTACCTTTTTATCATGGCATTTAAGTTGTGTAGTTTTTGAACTATTCCCTGCACGTATAAGGCTAGTGCGTTTAATAGCTCGACTTGAGTATCTAGCTTATCAGCGTGATAAGTTGCAGCTGATCCAATCGTCTTCATGGTACCTAATAACTGATCCCAGAATGTTCCAGTTGATAGGTTTTCTTGTTGTTCCTTGAGGTATTCTCCCTCTTGTTTCTTAATGCATCGGCCTGGTGAGGGTGATTTTTGAGGTTCTGGGTGGCTGACTAGGTTTAACGGTTCAGCCTCGTAGGAGGTTCTGAGAGGTGATCCGTTTGTCTTGCTTTGACATGACGCCTGCGTCAAGTGCTGTGCTATTTGAAATTGCTTAATTGATAGTTTCAGATTTGTGGCAAGTTGTTCCTGTATGTTGGTTATTTGGCCCATGATCTGGACAAGTGGTAGATCCGGTTGTGGGTCTACAGGTATGTTTAGTATTGCATGCGAGCTGTCAAAGCTGTCAAAGCTGTCCTGCTCAAGCACCAGGTTATCCTCCTGGCTCTGTTCTTCACAATGCTGCCGAGCGGATTGTTGGGCTATTTGAAGTTGTTGGTTTTGCTGCCTTAGATGATTTGTTTGGGCATGGCAAGTCCATTGTTTGGGTGTAAGTGCTGACTCCCATTTAAATCCCTGTTCGTTCTGGACTACAGCCTGAATGGCCTGTTGGTGGAGCCCATGATGAGCGAATAATGGGCTCTTAATTAAATTAGTACAACTTGCATCCTCTGATACAGACAGCTTAAGGGCCTTAGGTTCTGTGTCCTCATTACTTATTGACCTACTAACATTTTCCTTATGTATCTCATTGTCAGCGCTGCCCCCATTATACTTGCACTCTTTGGCTTCTTTTGCCTCCTTAGCCTCCTTTGCTTCATTGGCTAGCTTATGCATTTTCTGCTTCCCTGGGGATAAGCTGCGACATACTTTTAAAAAATTCGGTGATGAGAGCCCGTTTGCTGCTTTTGATGTTGGTTTTAATAGGGGAACTGGTTTCCCTGATGGGTGTATGGTTGTTTAATTGAGTTTTGCCCCCATGTCTTTTTCCTATTTGTAGTCTAATTCTGAAATCTCTTCTTGCTCCCTTTATCTCGACTTACTGGGCTTTTCCAATTCTGGTTTGTCCTCTGTTAAGTCCTCTGTTAAGTCCTTTCCCTCCTCTCCCTCTTTTTTAGGTTCCAAGTGCTGGACGCCTGGTGCCCCCCTTATTTTCCCTGATCTCATGTTGATCTTTTGCGTACACTTGCGCAAAAAGTTTTTTTTTTAATTCAGGGGTACTGGGCTGCTGGTGTATTACTGCTACTTTCCGAGGGCTCCTTGTCCTGGTCCTCTGGTGCACCAGCGTGGAGACCAGCGTGCCTTACCTTAACTTGTGCAGGGAGGTCGCTGGTGTTTTTGCTGTGTTTTGCTGTCACTGCTCCATCCAGTGAGGGGGTTTCACGCAGCCTTTTTCTTCTGCCACTAACACTGCCGCTGCCAGTGATCAGGCTGCTTGCTGCTTTATTATTCTTGTCTCTGCAGAGGCTCCTCACGCTGCTCCTGTCGCCCCTATTGCTGTGCCTGTGCTGTGAGAGTCTTGCGGCTTGCAGCTACTGAAGGGTGTAATGGTTCACGGCTCCTGTCGCAATGGAGCTATGGAGCTCCTGCCGCTGTGAAATGCTTGTGGCTCCTGCCGCAGCACGAGGGAGTGGGAGTGGTGTTTTGTGGCTCCTGCCGCTATGGAGCCCTCGCGGCTCCTGCCACTGTGAAAACGCTCGCGGCTCCTGCTGCTGTGAGAGGCTGCGGGGACTTCTACCAGGGAGCTTGCGGCAACCCGCTGCCTACCGCTGCCTTCTGAAAATCTGCAGCTGCCACTGTACGGGGTGCACGGGGTGTCACCGCCGTCACCGCCGCCGCCGAGAAACCCACAAGCTGGAAGCTGGAGTCAGCCGCTGAAAGGTAGGTGAGATGGCGTCCTCCTCGCCTCGACTCGCCCCGACTCCTCGCCCCGCCTCCTCCTGCTCCTGCAGCAACGCTGGGCATGAGACAAGGATTATCTTTCAAATGATATTCTTGTGAACTTGAATTTACTTTTACGAGTGTGACTCTGTGCGTTTGTTTGATCTCTGCTTCAAATTCATCCCTCCAGCTATTTGATACGTCTTTGCTATGTTTAACAGTAATTTAATGTTCTAAGTGTTTATTCTCTCTGAGAGCAGAGAGGCAAGTGAAATTGTGTAATGACTGCAGCCCTGTACTATCAACTTGTTTCTACGTAGTTACTAGTAAATTGCAGTAAGTAGTAGTACTACTTTTCAGTAACCTAACCATCCATTTAGTAAACAACTTCTGGCATGCAGTAGTGCACTTCCATTATGTCCCTTAACCCATGCAGGCGTTTCCGTGCGCGGGTGGGGCGCCGTCGACGGCAGCACTGGCCAGGTAGTGTTGCCGTCGGCCATTGGCCGACGGCAGCAATTAAGGGGTTAAAAGATTTATCAATATCTTCAAATCCAAAGATTTGTTTCTCTTCATTTGTTGTTTGACTGTCTAAGCTGTGTTTTTTTCCTCTCTACCAAACTTTTTCAAAAACCCCCATTCCCATCCAATTTTCAAACCCTAACCCTCTTTCCCCGGGCTGTGTGGTATTTCATTGAGGTGTGACTGACAACAACAATAAATTCCACACACTTGCTGGGGAGGATAAGGTCAAAGCAACCAAAATCATTACAATCAGAAGTTCATGTGCGCCATCGTGGATTGATAAGAACATCCTCCTCCTACATGACGTGAACAATCAAATGCTTTATTTATTTATTTATTTATTTGTAACATTTCTAGAGCGCACTGTTACCCGGAGGTGTCTTGGCGCTAACATAATTGAACTAGTGTATGTGGTAAAAGGGCTTTAGTGAGTAAAGAGCCTGGTCTTAAGCGCTCTTCTGAAAGATAACAGGTCGGACGACTGTTTGATGTTGAGTGGTAATCTGTTCCAGGCTACTGCCGCGCCTAGGGAAAATCTCCTGCCCCCCATCTTGCTTTCTTGACTCTGGGGACTGATACCAACGCCTGCTCACCTGATCTTAGGGTTTTTTGCTGGCTTGTGCCAGTGGAAGAGCAGCTTCATACATCGAGGGCCAAGGCCGTGCAGTGCCTTGAAGACCACGCAGAGTGCCTTGAAGATTATTCTTTTCCGGACTAGCAACCAGTGCAGTTTCACCAGATCCTGAGCTACCGATGCGAACTTGGGCGTGTCAGTGATCAGGCGTGCGGCTGCATTCTGCAGGATCTGGAGCTTTTTTTGTAAGCCCTGTTGGGCGTTCGACATAAGGCTGTTACAATAGTCTAAACGTGAGAGAACCAGTTCAGTAACCACAGTTTTTCTATGCTCTAACTCCAGAAATGGCAGCACTTTCCTAATTGTTTTAAGGATGTAATGCGTGGATGAGGAAAGAGCATTGATCTGTGATGTGAAGGATAATGAATCATTCACCAGGATGCCTAAATTTTTCACTTTCGCCACTGGAGAGGGGAGGGTTCCCATTTCTTCTGGCCACCATCTCGGGGACCAGAAGTTGTCTTTGGAACCAAAGAGTAGCACTTCTGTCTTTGTAGAGTTGAGCTTAAGACAGTTTTGTGCCATCCAGTTACCCACTTCTCGCATACAGCCTTTGAACCTGTCAGCTGTGCTATCTATTTCGCCCTGCAGCAATGACACAACTATCTGCGTGTCATCAACTTATGCAGTGAGGTTAAAACCAAAGGATCAAATTACCAGCGCTAGGGTAGAGACGTACACATTAAAAAGGGTCAGGCTCGGTGAGGACCCCTGGGGAACTCCACAAGGGAGCACAAAAGGACGTGATTCAAAGCCCTCCAGTGCCACTGTCTGAGTCCTATTGGAAAGGAAGGCCTGTAAGATCTTCAATGCCTTTCCTTGAATTCCGCAGGCCCTCAACCGGTCCATCAACAACTTGTGATGGACCGTGTCGAAGGCCGCGGAAAGATCCAACAAGATCAGGGCGGCTCTGCCTCCTGCGTCCATCACTCTTCTAATGTCTTCCACAGATCAGGGCGGATTCCGTGCTATGTTCTGCACGAAAACCATGTTGGGATGGATCTAGATGTTCTTCTGTCCTCAAAAAGGCACTTAGCTGCGTGTTTAAAGAGCCTTCCATAATTTTAGCTGGGAGGGGTAATCTGGCAATAGGCCGGTAGTTATTCATCTCGGCTGTGTCCAGGTTGGATTTTTTTAGGAGGGGTAGGATGGAGGCTCGTTTCCATTTCGCGGGAAATTCATCCCTATCCAAAATGAGATTGAGGAGGGGAGTAAGTCCGGCTGCAATAGTGGCTGGAGCTAATTTGGCGATTGCAGCAGGGCAGGGGTCATGAGGGGAGCCCGATTTTATCTTCTGTAGTCGGCTCACTACCTCCTTCTCACTAATTTGGGAAAATTGTAGGAGTTTTTCGGAATTGCTGCTTAACTCTGCACCAATGATAGGGGGAGGAGTTGTTATTTGACTGTCTAGAGGAGAGAAGATTTTTTCCACTTTTTCCCGGAAAAAAGTGGCAAGATTCTCACAAAGTTAAAGACTGGGGGGTACTTCTATGGTCGTGGGGACTGCCAGGGATGACACGTCTAGAATAGTTCCTTCGGGGCATTACTGCTTATGTAATGCTTATGTAATGCTTAAGTTACGTTGATCAATCATTGATCAATCAATCAATCAATCAATCAATCAATCAATCAATCAATCAATCAATCAATCAATCATTGACACTTATAAAGCGCGCTACATACCCGTAGGGTCTCAAGGCGCTGGGGGGGGGGGGGTGCCGCTACTGCTCGAACAGCCAGGTCTTCAGCTTCTTCCTGAAGGAGAGGTGGTCTTGGGTCAGGCGCAGGTCGGTCGGGGGGGAGTTCCAGGTCTTGGCGGCTAGGTAGGAGAAGGACCTTCCTCCTGTAGTCGCTCTTCGGATGCGGGGGACGGCGGCGAGGGCGTGGTTGGCTGATCGGAGGTGGCGTTTGGGAGCGTAGAAATTGACTCGGCTGTTGAGGTAGCTCGGGCCTTGGTCGTGTAGGGCTTTGTGTGCGTGGGTGAGGAGGCGGAAGGTGATTCTTTTGTTGACGGGGAGCCAGTGAAGGTCTTTCAGATGTCCGGAGATGTGACTGGTTCGTGGGATGTCGAGGATGAGTCTGGCTGAGGCGTTCTGGATCCGCTGGAGTCTCTTCTGGAGCTTGGCGGTGGTACCGGCGTAGAGGGCGTTGCCGTAGTCCAGTCGGCTGGTGACGAGGGCCTGGGTGACGGTCTTCCTGGTCTCGGTGGGGATCCACCAGAAGATCTTCCGTAGCATGCGTAGGATGTTGAAGCACGCCGAGGAGACGTTGTTGACTTGCCTGGTCATGGAGAGGGAGGAGTCCAGGATGACGCCCAGGTTTCGAGCATGGTCAGTTGGTTTGGGTGCGGTGCCCAGGGCGGGGGGCCACCAGGAGTCGTCCCAGGCGGAGGGTGAGGAGCCCAGGATGAGGACCTCCGTCTTATCTGAGTTCAGTTTCAGGCGGCTGGTCGTCATCCATTCGGCTACCTCTTTCATCCCTTCGTGCAGGTTGGCTCTGGCGGCGGCGGGGTCGTTGGTCAGGGAGAGGATCAGCTGGGTGTCGTCGGCGTAGGAGATTATGCTGAGGTTGTGTTTGCGTACGATGGCCGCGAGGGGGCTCATGTAGACGTTGAAGAGGGTGGGGCTCAGAGATGATCCTTGGGGGACGCCGCAGATGACTTCGGAGGCCTCTGACTTGTACGGTGGTAGGCGGACTCTCTGTGTTCTTCCGTCGAGGAAGGAGATGATCCATTCCAGCGCCTTGTCCTGGATGCCGATGTTGCTGAGGCGCCGTACTAGGGTGCGGTGGCAGACCGTGTCGAATGCTGCGGAGAGGTCTAGGAGGATGAGGGCCGCTGTTTCTCCATTGTCCATCAGGGCTCGGATGTCATCGGTGGCGGCGATGAGGGCGGTCTCGGTGCTGTGGTTGGCTCTGAAGCCGGACTGTGAGGGGTCGAGGGATCCGTTCGTCTCGAGGAAGGCGGCCATCTGCTTGTTGACGGTCTTCTCGATGACTTTGGCTGGAAACGGGAGGAGCGAGATGGGGCGGTAATTCTTGAGTTCGGTGGGGTCCGCTGTGGGTTTCTTGAGAAGAGCGCTGAGTTCGGTGTGCTTCCAGCTCTCGGGGAAGGTGGCGGTGTCGAAGGATGTGTTGATGATGTCTCGCAGGTGGGGTGCGATGACAGCGTCGGCCTTGTTGAAGACGTGGTGAGGGCAGGGGTCGGTCGGTGATCCGGAGTGGATGGAGTTCATCGTGCGGATGGTGTCTTCGGTGCTGATCGGGGTCCAAGCGTGGAGGGTGGTGGTGGGGGGTGGTTGTTCGGTCATGGTGTGCGTTGGTTGGTTGTTGAAGCTGTTGTGTATGTCGGCGATCTTGTTGTGGAAGTGATGATGACGTGTCCTTTGCCTTAATTTCTTATAGCAGTCAAACTCCATGCAACTACTACTTATATTTACATTAATTTAGCACTGCTTAGGCTACAATTTAGGGCACTGTTCTCTACCGTACTATCTACACTTGATCTTAGCCAAAAGGACGAGAAGCGATCTCTACCGTACTATCTATTGTACTGTTTCTAATGCTACGCTCAGGCCACTTAATGTTTCATTTCCTTTTTTTTCATATGGTGATACTGCCAGTGTGTACCACTACTGCTACCAGCACGACAATGATATTGCATCCGTCGAGGATTCAAGTCAACAACCAACCTTAATCTCCATATGCAATGCAGGCAGCCCTGGGGCTACCCCGATTCTCAAACACAAATCACAGGTAAGATAAGCATATTGGAGAGGTAGTAGAATAATGGGCTAGGACTAAGTTGGGAGGAGAGCAGAGACTGACAGTACTACCAGTGAAGTACAGTAGTAGGGCTACTGAAATGACTAACTCGGTTACTTGCATTTTTGTACATTTCAGGACTAGATGTTTCATTCATGCTGGTAAGTTTGAAGAAAACAAACGTCCAGTAACCACCGCCAACCCCCACACAAAATAATATACGAACGCGTATACTGTGTTTTAGTAAGAAAAATAATTATTAAGAAATATATATTCATGTTGTTGTCAGCACAAAAATAAAATAAAATAAATTACCCCAACTCACCCCCCCCCTCCCTCACACAACCAATGTCCAAAAGTCCCCTTTCCCAAACACCCAATTCCCACCCCCCAACAGTCTTTAAAAAAGGGGCAAGGGACAGTCACTTCCTCCGGTGGCGTAGTTCGGACAGCTGGTGCTGCACGTCCCGCAGCTCTTTGCGGAGGTCCCGAAGCTGGCGCTGATGTTTTTCGCCCAACCGCTCCAGGATCTGGGGGGGGGGCGCTGATTTTGTTGCTGCTGTGCGTGGGCGACAGGGGGTGGGAGGACGGGGAGACCAAGTGAGATTACAACACATGTCCTTACCAAGGGAAGGGAAGGAACAAACAGGGCGAGTGGGTACACAACAGTTGAATTGCTTGAGAAGGAGCATTATACAGAACATGCTCTGATGACCATAACAAGAGTTAAAATTGTGGAAACCATTATGACAAAAAAATCATGCTTCAACAATACGTAAAAGGATCTCATCTGACACAGTAATCCTTAGTCCACCTGGGTGCAGTTGTGGGCCTTGATGACCTCCTAGGGGCCACATCAGTCATACTCTGCATTTGTGTCTCTGCCTGGGGGACCTGTATTTCAGGGACAATCTTGTCCATACTCCAAGTTTGTCCGTTGGCCAGCTGAACCACATTCCTACCTACTCTGGTTACCCGCATGGGTTCAGAAAACCTAGTGGCCTCCCTCCTTTGTTTGGGAAGGTTTATGCAGACCCAATCCCCTTCCCTTATCCGCCAAGCTTTCACATGTTTGTCAGCGTTATACCTTGCTACATACTTATCTTGGTGATCCTTAAGACGCTTTCCAATTTCATCATGGTTAATGTGACAGTTAGTCTGCCTTTTTACTGGGGGTGAAAGCCCGGTTTTAGGAATTCTCCCTTTCAATGAGGTGAAAGGAGACACCCCTGTGACTAGGTTAGGGGCAGTGCGATAGGCCCAGAGAGTTTCCTGCAGAGTCTGAGCCGCTGATGTGCTTAAAACCTCAGTGCGTTGTAGACACTCTTTCATCACGCAGTTCATGCGCTCCACCAACCCATTGGCATGGGGACAATAAAGGGCAGTTTTCTGGTGGACGATGCCCATGTAAGAATGGAATTCCCTCATAGACTCTGAGGTAAACTGTACCCCATTGTCAGTGATTAAGACATCTTGGATACCTTCTTCAAAGAAGGTATCTTTCAGGAAGCTTATGAGCACTCTGTTATCAATCTGTGGAATGCACCTGTAAGCCACCCACTTAGTGTGGTAATCCACCAGGACCTGTATAAATCTTTCCTTCAAACTCTTGAGGTTTTGGTGGCCAATTATGTCAAGAGCTAGTTTGGACCAAGGACTATCTGGTATCAAAACTGGGGATAGGAGTGGTTTCCTTGTCTGCTGGGTCTTATCAGCCTTGCTACATTCCAAGCAGTCCCTCACTGTGTGTTCTGCCATGGCATCCATCCCAGGCCACCAGTAGTCCAGTCTAATTTTGTTTTTTGTAAGGCTACGCCCCAAGTGACCAACATGCACTAAGTCAACAATTTTTTGCCTGAGTGATATAGGTGGAACACATTTTTCTCCTCTCAACACCATACCATCGTGAATGCTAAGTTCCAGCTTCACCTCCCAGAACCCACTCAACACAGGTGTCACCTTATTTTTTCACTGGCCCATCCTTTCATATTATAGTATTTTAGTGCTTGCAAATCCTTGTCATCGTTCAAACCCTGCTCCCACTCCTCTTTGCTTAGGCATGTCACCTTCAAAATCCTCTCCTCGTCTTCAGCTACTACCTCACCACCGTTGGTATCATTTGGTGAGCGGGACAAAAAATCTGCCACCACGTTTTGTGAGCCTAGCTTGTATTTCACTGAGAAATTGTACAATTCTACATTTGTGGTCGGTCCTCACAGTGAAGGGAATGCCCCAGAGAAAGAAACGGAAATGTTTGATGGCCCATGTGCATGCCAATGCCTCCTTCTCTACCACAGAGTAATTTACTTCTGCTCCTTTAAGAGCGAAAGAAGCAAATGCAACCACTTGTTACCTGTTTTTATCCAACTGGGTGAGGCTAGCCCCCAAAACTTTATTGCTTGCGTCGGCGTACAGAATAGTGGGTTTGGTCAGGTCAAATCTACCCAACGATGGGGCTGAGGCAATGCTATCCTTCACTGTGGTGAATGCCACATGACAGCTCTCACTCCATGTAAAGGGAGTTCTGGTCTTAAGTAACAATCTCAGAGTTTGCACAATGCTAGCATAATTTTTCACAAACTTCGCATAATACTCTGATAATCCTAAGAATGATTTCAGATCATCTACGTTCGTTGGTGGTTTAGTTCCTTGAATGGCTACGACCAAATCTACCTTGGGCTTAATACAATCCTCCGAAATTGTGTGGCCCAGGTATTCGACTGACGCCACCCCAATATGACACTTCTCTTTCTTTAGTGTCAACCCTGCTGCTTCCAATTTAGTCAATGCCTTCCTCAAAATGGAATTGTGCTCCTCCAAGTCATTCCCATAAATGAGAATGTCATCCTGGAAGCACATGGTATTGGAGAGACCCTCCAGTACATGTTGCATGATCCTCTGGAAGGCAGCGGCTGCCGATGCCAATCCAAAGGGCATGTGAATGTACTGGAAGGCACCCAACGAGGTTATGAAGGAGGTTAAGTGATGTGAATCTGGGACGCAATTCCACCTGGTGGTATGCAGACGAAAGGTCTAGGACGCTGAAACAACTAGCATGTATGCGTGGCAATGGGTGCCTGCCCACCCATATACTATTGTTTAGGTCTCTAAGGTCCACATACAATCTAATATCTTTGCTAGAGGATTTGGTCATAAGAACGATAGGGGCCAACCATTGTGAGCTGTCTATGGGTTCAATAACCCCTTGAGCCAAAAGTCTGTCTAAATCCACTTGAAGGGGTGCCTGCATCAAATGAGGTATGGATCTCACTGTATGGGCCACAGACTTAGCCTTGCTTTTAAGTTTGATAGAATGCTGGTAATTCTTAAATAAACCCAGCTTCTCTGTAAACACCTTGGGGAACTCATCACAAACTTCCTTGCCTCCCACCGATTGTAGCACTAGAAGTACCTGGTCAGGGCTATTGGGGGTCTAGCTTAATGCCTAGTTCTCCTTGGTGTTTCCACCCCAACAGACTAGACCCTTTCTATGTGACATACATTTTACCAACTCTGTTCCTTCCTTTGAACCCTATGTTCATGGTCGTCATGCCTACTAATGGTATGGGGTCCCCATTGTACCCTCCTGGGTGTATGTCTGTAGGCTTCTGTTGCCACATGGGAAACATTCTTGAGAAAGTGTCCGCTTCTACTAAAGTGTAGGGCGAGCATGAGTCGGCAAAAACAGTAAGCTCCTTATGGTCTAATGTAATGGTACAAGACGGGAAGCCATCTGCCTTGTCCTCTTCCTGTACCTTAAACACCAATTTAACCTCTTGAGGAGGCTCTGGTCCAATGGAGTGAACTGTTTTAAATTGGTGATCTTTACAAAGTCTGGCTATATGGCCCCTCCTCCCACATCTGTGGCACCTGACTTTTCTTGCTTGGCATCCAACGTGATTGGCAAGGTGATTGGGACTGCCAAATCTGAAACACTTTAGTTTGGCACCTGAGGGAATGATACTGGGGCCCTTACTCTTACTTTCTTTATGGGTCTCATGCATGTTAATGGTGTTTACTTCTCCCTTCATGGCTACCATACAATATGCAGTGTGTTCGATATTCACAGTGATGTCTATAGCTTGTTTTAAGTCAGGATTGGCCACCAGGATCCTTTCCTGAATTTTTGCGTTATTAGTACATCTCACTAGCTGGTCCCTCATTAGGGAGTCTTGTAGGGTCTCAAATTCACACGTGTTGGCTAAACCTTTAAGGGCTGCAATGTATGTTTTTACCTTTTCGTTCTTCCCCTGTACCCTTGAAAAGAATTTGTGCCTTTCTAACAACACGTTGATAGTTTTACCAAAATGTTTTTCTAGCCTATTTACAGCTGCTAGATATACATTTTCATCATTATCACTATTTTCTTCTGCCTCCGCTGATATGTTGTTGTATGTTTTACGCCCTTCAATCCCTAAGTTATGCAGTAAAGTATGTAACTTTCTTAATGCTGAAAACTTTTCACCCCCAATAGCGATGATATAGGACTCTAAAAAACCAAGCCATTGTTTCCAGGGTAGTTATGGCTCTCCTACTTCATTAAGAAAAGGTGGCGGCTGCGACATATTTGTACTTGCCATTTTATGGAAGAAAGGTAAAATATTCCTAGCAGGATCAATGCCGCTGGGTGTTCTAAGTGAAACCGAAGGAAAGCACCAGTAAAAAATACCCAAAGTCCAGCTGTGCCTGTGAGGTTCTGTAAATTACGAATTTGTTCGTGCTCAGCCTCCATTTTGTGATCGCCGTCATTTTATGTTGCCTTCACTCAGGCAGCTTGGCGAACGCGATGTTTTTGTTGTTTCTGCTTTGCGTGTCAGGTGGCACCCTCGCCTATGTTTACTAACGAGTGTCAGGGTCTGGCCGAGTACACTAATTCTTGTCTGAGCTGAATAATCCCCGTCTGAACTACATGTCGTTTCACACCATTGTTTCCTCTGAGTTATCTTATCTGCTGTCCTTCGCTACATGTCTCATGCATTCTCCTGTTTCTCGACTGTCCTTCTACAATACACAGCTGTGTTTTCTCTGCTTGTAAATTGAATTGTGTGGATTCATTTGTGATTTACTTAAGGGTTCGAATGACAAACAAGAACCGGGAATTTGAGTTGCTTTAGTCTTAAAACATTGTCTATAACATTTGCCTATAGCTCACGCTTGTGTGTGATTGCGTTTTACATTGTATTGTATCGTATATAAACCTGTGCGCCACAGAGTTAAGTGGCAGTCTCTTTTGAACCTCGTTGTACTGACGACTTCTAGGACACTGTATTAGCTGCAGCTAATAAATACCATCTTCTACGCCAGACGAAGAGTCCGTGTCTCTGTTTTTGACAGGCAGGTGAACCCCTGGGATTTAGGCGTATCCTGCGCCGCCGGGCCTTAAGGCTGCGGTTCTCCACCTGTTAGCGCGTGGCAATGACAGACAGAATGTGAAGGCCTTGTCTGGAAAGTAATGACGGCGATGGCAGAAACTGGGGGACTGGAGAAATCCTTGTTGAACTTTGAACACGGTAAATGTCAGTTGTGTCTCTCTATGTTAATAATTTACAGACACATAGCCCACAATCTAGAACATAAAGAAGAGTACTGTGCTGTGCCTATCAGCGTTAGGAAATGACAGGCAAACCAAACTGCTGCAGCCACAAAGCGATATTTAATGTTAGCTGTGCCTGTCAGCGAAGGATGACAGGCTGAGGAAACTAGCACCCGTGAAGTAAGGGTTAACTGGTGAAGCCTCTGAGGGAGGCGCCGCCCGTTCGTGCCGCCTCCGGATGATGTGCTTCTCAGACAAGAGTGAAGACGCTGCAATGGGATGTTTCCCACAAGGCACAACAGAAATTGCAAGAGCGCCATGGGAGAGGCGCCGTCTAACAAAGCCGCCTTATGGGGTAGCGCAGACCCGGAACCAGCGGGACTCAGCTGACTTCAATTAGCTGCTGTACGGGCACCGGATTACCCCCCAGGCCGCCCTCCTCCACCGCACGTCTGCGGAAGTCAGCTGCTGCTGCTGGGTGCACACAACACCTCAGGTTGACCGCCTCTTCAGCACTGGTAAACGCGCTCACTCAGTGCCTCAGTGCAGGAACCCCCGGAGCGCGCCGGTTGAATACTTGAGAGTGGCAACTTTATTCCTTCGCCTTTACAGCGCGGCTGACAACTTGAGGTGGGAGTGCTCCGCAAAGAAATAAAAGTCACACGTTGCCTGCCTTGAACCAGGAACCCTTAATTTATTCTAATGTTCCTGTGTCGTTCCCGCTGGGCGCAACACTTCGTTGTCTCTCAAAGGGGATGGCTGGGCGTTAACCCTCCCCGCCATGACAGAGTGTTGTGGTACTCCTCACCTTGATGATCCTTGATGAGTGAAAAGAGACCTTCACCAACACTTTGGAGATCAGCTCAAATTCAGCAAATTTAGGGTCACAGGACGACGCGATTACTCAACAACTTCGTCAAGGTGAGTCATAAGTATTCATTACAATTACAAGCTGCAACTGGAGTAAGCATTGGGGGTGATGGTGAACCGTCCCCACACAATTTTCCGTCGCCAGTGTTGTAAAAATGATATGCACAGGTAATTCTTAGTCTTCTTTAATGTGTCTTCACACCATCACAGGTTCCAATCAGCTGGAGTCAGCTGTGGAATCTTCGCAGGGCTATACCAAGGGGCGACAGAGGGTGGGGGGGACGGGGCAGACCAAGTGAGATTAAAACAGTATTCCTTATATATTTCATCTTTTGTTTGAAAGTGACTTGTCTGGACTTTCATATGCAGTCAATCACATATTGAAAACAGGATTACATCTGTAAAATGTTTCTGCAAAGGATTTTATGAATAAAGTGCACCAGAGGGATGATCACTTAGAATGTCAGCTGATTATTCTAATGGCATGTCAGCGTGGCACTAACGAATATTGGTACCGCCGTCATGGAGAACTGAAATGTATGCTACGGAACTTAGGAACTCCTACATGGTTCCTTACCCTAAGCTGTGTTGAGTACACTTGGGATGATTTACTCAAATTTCCTCGAGAGGCAAATTCCAATATAAAAAAGACACCTGGAGAATTGTGCTCTTTTGATCCTGTTAATGTATGCAGGAATTTTAATCATAGATTTGAAGCTATGATGTCTTTTATCTGCAAAAAAATCCTCCTCTCTGAGAAGTTGTGGATTTCTTTTGGAAAGAGGAAAATCAAACAAGAGGGGCTCCTCATATACATATGCTATTACGGATGAAGGATGCTCCAAAATTCGCAGTAGATTCAGATGATGCTGTTTTGTCTTTTATTGAAGAATATGCCACATGCGCTGTACCCAAAAGCACAGAAGAAAAAAATTTAAGACTACAAGTTTTACTATTCCAAAGCCATCGATGTGGAAAAAACTGCAGATGAAAGTACAAGTCTACGGATAAGTTCTATACCAAATGTCGTTTTGCATTTCCACGTCCTGTAATATCCAATGGAAGAGTGAACAGTTTTATGTCAGCTATGCGACATACCATCACAAGAAATAAATAACTAGAATCTGGTTATTCTGTCCATGTGGAATGCTAACATGGATATTCAGTACATTGCGGACAATTCCATTGCTGTTGCTCGATATGTAACGTCAAACATTACAAAATCAGAAAAGACGGAATTGAAAGAAATGTGGGAAGAGATTTCTCACGTGAAGACTCTAAGTAAGAAATTATACAGTTTCAGTTTGAAGATGTTATCCCATCGAGAAATTGGAGCATATGAATGCTCAGATCGGTTATCATCTGCAAGTCTATACTCCAAATCTAGAAGAATAATTTGGGTGAATCTAGGTCTTGCTGCAATGCGAAATCGGGTATTGAAATCTGTTCAAGAAATTTAATATTTAGCAGAAAAAGATCCATAAAGTACAGATATTTTGAAAACTAATATGTTGGACATATATTACCCAAACAGAAGTCATCATCTTGAGAACATGTGTCTCTATGAAGTGCTGCAAAACCAGACTTTTAAACGGAATACTACAGAGAACATCAATGATGGAAAATATGCAGTGATTGGTTCTGAAGGATGTTTGGTGATACAAACTAAAGGAAATTTGATTAATCACAGGAAACTGAGTTGTGACCCTGCTAAGAGGGAATTTTACTATTTAGCCCTTTTGCAACTGTTCGAACCGTGGCGTTCAGATTTGGAATTACTTGGAGAATTTCAGAGCTATAAAGATTCCTTCAATGCTTGTAAATATACCGTACAATGCACTGTTTTTGCAAATTATGTGAAAAATGTTGAACGATGAACTTGATCAAGAAGCTACTATTGCAGCTGAGATTTCTAGAGACAGTTCTCAAGACAGTCAAAGTTCTGCTGTGCTGAGTCAAGATACACTAGGACAACCAATTGTTGAAAATGGTGCAGCAATCGTCATGAATGAGGTGGAAACAGTAATGCATTAAGCTCAAGAAGATGTAATGGACTTAGCAAACCTGGAAGAACAACTAAATGTTGAACAGAAAGAAATATATCAGCAAGTGAGAAAACAGATCGATCATGGATTTCTTCATGAAAAGAAAGAATGTACAGCCACATCATGTCAAACTGTCCGAATGTATGTGAGTGGACAAGCTGGAACAGGAAAAAGTTTCCTAAATAAAGTAATCACCAGTTATCTACAGAAAAAACTAAGTCACATTTGTCTTGTGTTGTAACTGCTCCAACTGGGTTAGCCGCACACAACGTTAGAGGAATTACATTACATTGTTTATTGATGCTACCTGTGAAGCATGAAAACAAATTGGAATATCACAAGCTATCTGGAGAAGCTTGTTGTGAAGTTTCTAGAGTGCTGAAGAAAATGAAACTACTGAATATTGAACTTAATACTTGCATTTGTGCATTTAAGAATGCAGCAAATTCTTAAAACAGAGTATGATGTCTTATTTGGAGGAAAACATGTCATCGTTTTTGGAGATCTACTGCAACTTACTCCCGTAAAAGGACAACCAGTATGTAAAATACTAACGCATGAAGACACCAGAAAGTCTCTGGGTAGTGTTGGAAATGTTAACATTTGGTCATATTTTGAATACAAGGAACTCATTACAAATATGCGGCAGGCAAATTATGTTGATTATGGAACTATTCTTCAAGATATAAGAATTGGCGTACTAACAGAACATGGCAGAGAAGCTTTGCAGAGTCGATTACTTTCCAATTTGTTTCCAAATGAAAATGTAGTTCCTGAGAAAATATATATGAAAATTGCAGAAAACAAATCAGTAATCTGCTTAATGCCAACACTGCGTGAGTGTTCTATATTTAACGAACAATTTTTGAAGCTGGAAAATGAAGAAATAATAAAAATGGAAGCCATTGATAAAATAGAGCATGAAGGAATCACTATTATTTTGACAGAAAAGTTGAAAACAAAACTGGATTCTTTAGAAAAATCGATATCTGAAACTGCTGGTTTAGAAAAGAATTTATATGCATGTAGAAAATGTCGGGTAATTTTTTTTTTTTTTTAAAACCTTTATTGCAACATTCATAAAATACAAGCATGGGCCTACAACCGCAGGGGACGGCCGCTAAACAGTAGCAAACCTTGACGTATCGTAACACAACACAGCTCTTCAGCCGACAACCCTGAGGTCCGGCAGCGATTCAGGATGGATCTTGTATCAGAACACAGTAATAGATCACAGGATATAATAAAGGTCTTCTTTTTATAATATTTAAATGATCGGATCAGGTGCCATACAATCTAACAACAGGATACGGAAGACAGGCCAAAGAAACAGGATATGCGTGTGGAAACAGCCATTTGTGGGTCTATGGCGATGATACCTATATATCAGTGTACACAGTGAGACAATATACATTTTCGTGACCGCCAATTCTCAGGGCCCGCCCACCCAGTAATTCAAGTAACGTGAGAAGCGTGGACACTTATTTCAGAGCACAATGAAATCAAAATAGAACACTAACCATACCGATCCTAAAGGAAATATGGGAAGGGAGAAAAAGGCCATAGAAAACAAAAAAGGAAAAATAACCCCCCCCTCCAACCCCCAACCCTGCACCCCTGCTGATGGCTATAGCCTAACCCCAATAGCAGAGTGCCTGTCGCCCTATTAACCTAAACCCTAAAAGAAGGAGAAAGAAGAAGAAGAATGGAGGAGGGCCTAATCATACGGCGTTCCCGGCCCCTTGGCTCCCCCGCCAAAACACAGATACCCCCAATGACAACAACGGACGTAAAGCAACTCTTTAAAAAATCAAGAAGGGGCACCGTGCTACACCGCCCAGCCTCAATTATTAAACAGATTCAATTCGAACTTCCATACCCAATGTTCCAAACCATCCCAGTTCAATTGACTCAACCTTGACCCCTTCGAATCATCACACGAACCCTCCCCAGCGAAACCCCGGAGGACACAAACAAGTCATAGATGAGAGGGAAAGCATCGAAAGTCAATCCATTACCCCATGAGGCTAGTGACTCCGAAAGGTCTTCACACGCAGAAAATCCTCGTCTCCAAGCTGGACTGTTCCGATAGTTCTTAACCCGGAATTGTAGAACGTCCAGAAAAGGGGAATAAAACCACAAGATGGGGGAAGAGTTTACAACGCAGTTTTCCAGGGGGGAATGCCTTTCGAGACCTCAAAAGTCGATGATGATGAAAGGCACTATGATACACTCTTGGTCTCGAGGACAACATCTTCCAGGGCGCCATCCGTTGGATCCGGTATTAACATCCACACTTGTTCCCACACGGGGTCCTCGCATGAAGTCAAAATGGCCGCGGCTTGAGGGGCTGTTGTTTGCTGGTTCAACCGTGGGGCAGGGTCCGGTACTTCGAACAGGATCCCAGTCAGACTTACATCCATTTTAGCCATTAGCATTGCCACTTGCGAGTGAAACGCCCAAAGTTCTGCCATTGTTATTTCCAGCGTTGGCCCAGATGCCGTTCGATCCACTATACCACGTTCGGTGGCAGTCACAATCGACTCCCCGGCTGAATCAGGCATTTTCGGGGGGGACGAACAGGATACTGAGAGGGCAAGCGTGGACAGCGACCCGTAGTTATCCACAGCCGGGAGTACCCGGTGCAGCACCGCACTCCGGGGTCCCGACCCGCCGAACCCCGGCAGGAATCTATACCGGGTCTGCGGTACAGGGATCCCCACACACAATCAGCAGCAGCAGGTCACCTCTCTCACAACGCTGGGCACGGAAAACAATCTCCACCAAATTCGGGAGTAAACAAAGTCTCCACTTCGGTAGTCCGGACACTGCCAGGGTCTCTCAGCCGATGTTGTTGAGCTGCAACCCGGCCTTGCAGTTACTCGAGGCTCCGGCTACCCCGCTGGAAAAGGCCACGATCTTTAACTCGGTGTAAGTTCGCAAAATCAAAAGATAGAAGCTTGGGGATTTCACCACCGGAGTAAGGAACACTTCATCCAGGTGGAGGCTGGGTGTAAGGTCAGGATATCGTGCAGAATCTCGTGGCGGAAAACGGGGGTCGGCAGAGCCGGGAACCTAAGCAGCCATCTTGTTTGCCGTTGTAGCTCCTCCCCTGCCGGGTAATTTTAAGGCGTAATTTGGATGTAGAAAAAGGTTTAGTTAATGGAGCAAAGTTGTGGATTTTGTTAATTATTCAAATAACGATGGTATTGAATTTTTAAAAATTAAATTTGGTCAGATTGAAGAAGTGAAACAAATTGGTTGTTGTTCAGTTCGGTTTTTGCTTGTTAAAGATTTGTATGTAGAAAACAGTTTCCAGATTCTCTGGCATATGCAGTGACTATTCATAAATCTCAAGGTTTAAGTGTAGACAGTGCTTTGGTGAACATTGGAAATACCGTGTTTAAAGAGGGTATGGCATATGTTGCTTTGTCATGAGTCAGAACTTTATATGGTTTGTTTTTGATTGATTTTGATGACACAAAGGTCACTGCAGATGCAAACTGTGTAAAAGAGTATAATTGGTGAAGAAGAGTGTATGCTCCCAATTTAGGTCAATATCCTGTATTTTAAAATCATGTAGTAGGATGAAAAAGAAGATATGAGAACATCTGTAGTGAAGGTATAGAGAAGGGAAAAAAACAAGATAATGTTGTGATTGCAAGCAAAAAGAAAAAGGAAACTGTTGAAGAGATTGTTGGTAATCAGTTTGAAAACAGTTCAAGTGTCAACTGCTATGCTAATGTAGTGGTCAATGTTGGTTTTTTTCTTGAAGGTTTGCCACAGAAAATTATAAAGAATCGGGAAAAAAAATGTTGTTCATTTTTGCACTGCGTTTATGAAGAATTGAGAACTGATAATTAGATGCATGTTCTGGATCTACACAATTTACGCAGAATATCCAACAAGATGTTCAGGAATTTCTAATGAATATGCTTACCATATTAGAAAATGAAGGTATAGAAATTGAAAATCTTTTTGGCCTTTGTTACAAATGGGAACATCATTGTGAAAATTGTATGTCTACATGTAGCATTAACATATACACTGAAAGATTTTTATATTTGACAGTACCAGACTGTAAATCAGTGTCTTTCAAAAACTAGTTAAAGCAGCAAATCAGAACATGGAGTGTAGCCAATGCAAATCAGAAATGGTGTCAACATTTTTTATACAAAGATATGGACAATGTATAATTTTAATGATGCAATGTTGCACAGCTGATGGAAGAAAATTGGACACTTTAATAAAACATTTTGTAGCAAGTCAACTATCAATATCAGGAAGAACCTTTGTAGCAGTAGCAATACTTTTCCATGATGGTCCTTCCACAACATCTGGACATTACACTGCCTATCTAAAATGTGAAAAAGGGTGGACACTTTGTAATGATTCTCAGTTGTTTTTTAAACAACGTTTGCCAAGCGAAATACCAAATGCCTACCTAATTTTTTTAAAGCCAAAGTTTTAAGAACATAATTTGGCTTCTGAAGAATTTAATAATATGTATTAATACAATTACTATTGGACAATTTCAATATAAAGGATTTCAAGAATACGATTTGGCCTTGAGGAAAGGTGTTTGTTTGAATTACGGACTTTTTCTTGCACATTGTCTTGGCGTATAGTTTTAAGCAACAACATTTACAGTATTCATAAATTTATGTTATAATATTTTCTTACCAGTAAGCATTTTATATATGTGTGGTTTGTATTATATGGTATTTTATTGATGATGGATTCTTGTTTTTTTCTAAACAATCCTATTGATTATTTCTTTTGCCCGCTGTTATGTGATGAGTACCATTGAAATCACTGTTTCTAGTGAAATTCAATATATTCTGAAAACAGCAAAAATGCAAAGAGAATCATTTGTAAAATGTAAAAACTATTCTATACTGCAACAAATATTGTATTATGTATTGTAACTGTATTTTTTCTCCTCTTTTACAGATTCTAATTCTAAAATTTAAAATTTTCACAAATGTATATCATAAAAAACAACAGAAAAAAATGTCTAGCATTTTTATTTCTTTTACTGTGTAGGTAAGTTTAAAAAAATATTAAAATGCACAATAGCCTGTGTTTGCACACAGGTGAAGAAAATGGAGATGGACGGAGTAGATATGTGTGGAAAGAGGCTCTGTGGGTGTTTTAAGTTACTGGACAAAGTTAACATGAATACTGAGTTTCACTGGGGCCCAACTATCCCAGCAGATATGTGTAGAAAGAATCCTGTGCCAACAATATGTCACTTTTTATAACATAGTGATAGTGCAAAAAAATCTTTCATATTTACAAGGAGAGGAAAAGGCAGTCTGTGTACCTTTTCTTTTCCATGTAAATATGACTTTATCATATACACCACTTTACGTTAAAAGGGTGTTCTATAGGTGTTACTGTGCGTGTTTGCACAGAACACTCACAGAACAAGACACATCACCAGATTTATCAGGATTGTTGAATCTGGAAATGTGTGTGAATAATGCATCATCCTCCAATTGATGTAGCAAGGCACAACAAGGAGAATTCTTTTAATTTTTAATTTTTACTCTTTCAATATATGCTACAATGCACAGCATACATTGAATGAGAAAAATGTGTTCACTGATTGTTTTTCTGAAGGAAGGTGTGCCTTTTTGTACAAAAATGAACTCCACATGACACAGATATTCTTGCACCATGGTGCAAGGATACCTTTGTCACCGCATGGATGTACTTTAAGCAGCAGTGCAGAGGGAAGCACACACTTGCAACTTATTTATGTATATATGTTGCATTCCTGTGCTTCAGACGTACCTCAGCACGCTGTCGCGAAGAGCTTACAGTGTCATGTTGCAACACTTCCTTATAGTTCTGCAGTTAGACATTCACCATAACCCATAAATGCATTCTTTCAGTCAATTATGCAGTACGTATATATTTATCTGAATTTTCAAACACTAGCCCACAAATTTAGCTCTTTCTTCAACCAGAGTAGTTAGTTCTTGAAAAAACTTGTTTTTTGTAGTTCTATATATTTTTTTATTTTTTGAACGTTTTTTTCTTTTTTTTGTTTTTTTTTTAAAAGAAAAAAAAGTCAACAGGACGAACAAAACCATGAACTTTGAGAGATTAAAAAAAAAACTAGCATCGATGGTTATCAATTGCTCTGCAAACTAGGTCTACTGATTGCTCCCCATTACAAATTAAACAATTGCACTACACACTGTGCATTCTAACTTTCACAAATTGGTGACGTATGTCTGGTGGCGATGTTGAAGGTGATGCCCCAGACGTACTTGGTATTGCCAGTGGTGGAGGCGCATTTTGGCTCAGTCTTCTACATTCTTCGTGAGCATAGTTCACAGGATGCAGGGATTGGAGGTTCATGCGCATACTAGCAGTGCCACAGGAGTATTTTTTATTAGAATCTCCTCTGGACAGCACTGCCTGACAAATCTTGCATGTCACCTTGGTGGCATCACATTTCTTTTGCCCCTCCGGAAAAGTAAAACATTTCCATACGATTGATGTGTATCTTTCAGGAGGGGGAGGTTCTGGTACAAATTCTCCAGCAACAAAATGATCAGAATCAGATGAATCTTTTAGTTGTGTAGCCATTTTTGTCTCCCCCAAAACAATTCAGGTTTCCAATGAAGAAAAAGTGATGTTCTTCTCAGGACAGGTCTTCTCCTAATTAAGGTCTAAGAAAAGTAATTGAAATGGGTGGAGTTTTCTTCAATAGTTAGTACAGTAAGTGTTATGAAGCAATCAAATCTCTATTTTTTGGTCACATGGGATCCGCGTTGGGTGCGTACACGCAACACGCACCCAGCGCGACTTCGCAAAATTGCATTTAAAGTAATATGTTTATTAAAACTAAAAGAATATTATTTTTTATGAATTAATATTTATATTAAATATATATATATATATATTACTAATCTTGTTTTCAGGTTCCATAAAGACCTGAAAACAAGATTAGTGCAACACGAGGAAGACATTAAACTCAGAAAACAAAGGAAATTGCACCGCGATTGTATTGATTACAAAACAGGCCGTATACTGACCAACAGTAGAAAATACAATCACATGTACAATACCTAAGTACCAACGATATCCACACAAACAAATCCAGGCATGCAGATGACAGGAGCACCACCAAGAGTGACAAGCGATTCTGATTCAGACACCTCTGTACAAAGTACAAGTACATCGCCAGAGATAGAAGTCATCACTAAACGAGCAACATTTTTAGACGAGTTCCGAGTGCTGAAGAGGGGGCAGCTATCGGGAAGAATATCACCCCCACCAAAACCTACCCAAAGGGGAAGAGGAAATCGGGGAAGATAAAGAGGCTGAGGAAGATGGAAGGACGTAGCAAACAACGAAGGAAAAGACGGAAACAGAGAGACAAGAAAAGAAAAAAACAAGAGCCAATGGGAACCAGACGTGGGGGCTACAGAGGACGCAAACAATAATGGATAACACTGAAATGGTAAACAAAACTATTGTGAATTTGTCCAGCAGGGAATTGTCATTCCTTGAGAAAAAAATGCTGTGCCTTGGACTATCATTTTGTCCTACAGAAATATTTAATTATGCCGAAACTCGCATTGACATGTTTAAATATATAAGGAAACTCAGCCAATGGCATACACTCAAAAACAGCAACAGAGCTCAGGACAATCATACACAAGCAATACCTAGCCAACCCTCAAACACAGTAGGCAATGCAAATTTTCTCCAAACTATACAAAGTAAATGTAAATGTAAATGTGGCGTATTTGTATAGCGCGAACAGTGACCCGGAGGCATCCCGGCGCTTGTACTCCTACCACAAGGGAACCCCTCCTGGCTTTTCCTTGTGGGCTGTCCACTCCTGGGCATCCCATGGTGAAACCAGGCATCCCTTGTGTATCAGGGGGCCTTTGTGGAGACTAAGCAAGCTATTGCCCAGAGTTGCAGCGTGGGACCCATGCTTAGAATCGGCACTGAGGCGAGAATATCCGGTCAGAGGAATTTTAGCCCGAAACCCGCCGAGGCGGGAATCGAACCCTGGTCCCTGGCCAGCGTTCTGCATCAAGGTCTGCCGCTCTAAGCATTGAGCCACACTTCTCCACCGCCACAAAGCCTGGCGAGAGGGGAGGATTCCGTTGAAATATCTGGTAGTCCCAATGATATGGAAACCTGAGACATAACCATAGACAGAGCAGCGCAAACGGGCTTCAGGCCCAAATCAATTTTTTACCCTATTCTACTGCATGATAACCTGGACACTGTTCAAGAGGTAGTTACCAACTCACTGCTTGAGTGCAAACATCAACAGTCTAAGGGTAACCGTAAGGGTTTTAATCTCACCATGAAACAAAGGAATATGATATCATCCCTTGCCACAGACAAGAACACCATAATCCTTCCTGCTGACAAAGGGGGGAATGTGGTTATTCAAGACAGGGAAATGTACATAAAAGAAGCTATGAGGCAATTGAACAATGAAACATTTTACAGCAAAAGTAACACTAAGACATATAATGAAAATATTGTGAATATGTGGAGAAGTCTATTGGAATGGCAAGAAAATGGAATTATTACGTGGGAAGAATATCTCTTTCTTAAAAAGTCTATCCCATACTGCCAATAATCTACTTTTTGCCTAAAGTGCATAAGAACCCACAAACCCCGCCACGGAGGCCCATCGTATCATCAATCAGAGGTGTATATGAGAATGTTTCCAAATATCTGGACCTTTTTTTGCAGGAATTTGTCACGCACCTTCCATCATATGTGAAAGATTCCAAAGATTTTCTGAAGAAAATAGAAAGTATAACATGGAAAGAGGGATACTTATTCTTAACATTAGATGTATGCTCACTTTATATGATAATTGATCACAAACAGGCATAAGAGCATGTATGCACTACCTAGCAGAAAGGAACATAATGTATTTGGAACATGCAAGAATGCTAGCAAGTATGATAGACAGATGCCTCCAAAACAATTTAATTTTGTTTTACGGTGACCTATACAAACAGACCACTGGCACTTGTATGGGTACGAGCTTCACACCAAGCTTTGCAAACCTATTCTTGGGACTGTGGGAGGAGGAGATACAAAATGATGCTAAACATAATGCCCACTTTACAAAAGTGATTAAATGGTTACACTATATAGATGACCTGTTTATAGTGTGGCATGGCAGTGAGCAAGAGGCTGAGGAATTTGTAAAATCATTGAATCAGAATGATTACAATATAGAAGTAACACACAGCATGAGCAGAGAAGAGATAGAATTCCATGAAGTAAAAGTACAGCGACACACAACTCCCTAGAAACCAAACTCTTTAGGAAGATCACAGCATTCAACAGTATCCTCCATGCTCTCAGCAGCCACCCAGAGATGCTCAAATGGAGCATTCCATATGGTGAGCTGCTGAGAGCAAGAATGAACTGTAGTAATACCACAGACTACCAGAAAGAATTACAAATCATATTACAAAGATTCAGGGAGAGAGGCTATCCTGAGTGGGTTCTAGACCAAGCATTATCAAAAATGAATGATGTGACCAGAGAGAAAACACCAGAAGAAAAGACACAAGAGGAGCATGAAGAACAATTAAACACTCGAGTAGTGCTTACTTACAATAGGGAATCACGTAAAATTCAAAAGATACTGAACGAGAATTGGAAAATTCTTAAAAGTGACTCTATTGTGGGACCTAAACTGAAGGACAGACCTATGATAACATATCGCAAGAGTAAGAGTTTAAAGGACATACTCATGGGAGGGGACATCACAGAGGACAGTGACCGCAACTGACATAACCTGAAAGGGTTTTATCCGTGCGGCCACTGTAAAGCATGCAAATACAGCAAAATGGTCAAGGAATTTAGCATTCCATACAAATCACAGAAAAAGGAGATAACCCAGTTCCTTACATGTAGCACAACATATGCTATTTACATTTTGGAATGCCCTTGCGGGAAGAGATACGTGGGGAGCACAACCCTCATGGCAAAGAAAATGATAATGGAACATCTCAGAGCAATAACTAACAGGGACCCACAATACCCCGTAGCACGCCACTTTGCAGAATTCCATCTTTCAAATTGCAGCCTTCTAAGATACTATGTGATAGAACAGGTTTATATATATATATTTATATTTATATATATATATATATATATATATATATATATGTATTCAAGCTCTGCAGTCAAAGACAGTAAACAGCACTCGCAGTGGGTAAAACCCGCTAAGGTTTATTGCACAAATTCAAAATAACAGACGCGTTTCAGCACTTGCCTTCGTCAGTGTCAGCAGAGAAGACCACTTAGTTAAAAGTAGACCAAGGACACATCGGGGATTTCTTCAGGAACCCTTTATTCACTTTCTCGCTAAAAAAGTTACATTACAGCTAGGTACAAAATTCTGTGACATTGTAACATTTTAAATGTATTTTACCACTAAAATTCATCAGTTATATTTAGCTATGATAAGTATAACTCATGTCCTACGTTAACTAAAACTAATGTGCCTGCCATGCAGTTTTATCATCAATAATTTCATTGTAAATGCTGAAGTGATAATATTCATGATGCCATAGAAGATATCATGAGTGATGTAATATGTGGGTTAATTACAAGTGCATGGGGAGGGTGTGAGCTTTAATTGCCTTAGGGCACAAGTTGTAGTTACCAGTGGAGAATTTCAGTGGTATGTTTGGTCACTTAAACTCTTTCTTTACTATAAGATTACTTTGACCTTTATTTATTTCAGCAAAGGTTTTTGTCAATGTAAAGTAAAATATAATAACAATTCCTAACTATAACTTCAATTTAACCTCAGTTTTTTTCAGTGAATTGTTTGCATTTTTGTAGCGTAAAGTAATATTTTGTTACCATATGCAAAAACAATCCCCCCACCACAAATGAAGGGTGTGCACAGCATGGGTTTGGCTTCCTGCAGGGAGGGGTTGAACGCAGGACTTGCATTTTGTTGTGCATGGCATTGGGTTGACCGGTAGCATACAACCCCATGCTGTACACTCCCACGTCCTGTAGCCAACCCAACTCGAGGCAGCCAACTCTATGCATGGTACTTGTTGTGTGCAACATGATGTTGACCACAGAGAATGGCTTGCAGCCAGACCCTACACCCACCCAAGGCAGCTAACCCTACTCTGTGCACTGTCTTTGGCAGTACGTGGGAGGGGTTGGGTGCAGAGTCTGTGGCCAACCCCACTGCAGGCTGCCAATCCCATGCCACAGATGGCCTTTGGCGTGAAATGTAGGGATGGCCTACGGGCTGCAGCAACCCCATCCCTGGGGCATTTTTTATTAAGGGGAGCGGGTGTGTGTTCCGTCATCCCAAGACATTTTGGCACCCAAGTACGCCATATCCCATGACCAAATGATATTTGCAAACAGGAAGGCACATGGCCACCCTTCCCTGATCCAGAAGGAGCCATGGCTCAGCTGAACCAGAAGTATATAGTGGCGACTATAGGTGCAAAAGTCTGTGACAATGTAATGTTTTAAATGTACAAAATCACAAACATTCATCAGATATAGTTCACTATGGAGTTATAACACGTGCCTATAGGTAAGTATAACTCGCACACCTGCCATTCAGTTTCATCATCGATAATTGTATTGCAAATGTTGAAGTGATAATATTAATGTTGTCATAGAAGATGTCATGTGTGATATAGTATTTGGGGTAATAAGCAGTACATGGCAAGGGTGTTAGTTATAGTTGCCTTAGGGAATGAGTTCTAGGTACTACAGGTAACTAAAAATGGTGAATTTTAGTGGTTTTGTATGTTTAAAATGTTATGTTTGGTCACTGAAATTCTCACCTAACTACAACATTACTTTAACCTTTGTTTTATTCAGTGGATTTTTAAGGTTGTCTGCAATGTAAAGTAAAATATAATCACAATTCCTAAATAAAACTTCACTTTACCGTGTTTTTTTCCAGGGAATTTTTAGGGAATTTTTTCACGTAAAGTAATCATTTGTTACCATACGTAAAGACAACCACCCACCATGAACAAAGGGTGTGCACAGTATGGGCTGGCTTTTTATGGTGCATGGTATGAGGTTGGCTCCAGGCAGCCAAACCCATACTTTGCACTGCCAGGCCCTGTAGCCAACACACCTAAAGGAAGCCAACCCCACGCCATGCATGACATTTGGTTGTGTGCAACATGGGCTTGACCACCGGGACTACCTTGCAGGCACACCCTGCATCCATCCCCTCAAAGGCAGCCAACCCCACAATGCACACTGCCTGTGGCCGTGCATGGCAGGGGGTTGGCCGCAGAGTCTGTGGCCAAACTCCTGCAGGTTGCCAATCCCACACAGGCTTTTTGCATGTGACGTAGGGGTGACCTACGGGATGTGGCAACCGCATCCCCCCAGGGAATTTTATTTAAGGGGAGCGACGTCTGTGGTTGTTAGAAACTCGTCCTTTTTGGCACGTTCACCCCCATTTTTTCGTGACTGGTTCTGGTAGTAACTGATTGTGCCCTGGGCTCTCCTACCCAGGGCTTGGGCAAGTGCTCTGTTTAAACACACACATGCAATAGAGTATAGATATTAGGGTACACTTACAATTGGTCTGACAGACCCTGTATGCCCCTAATAGATAATAGGGCAAGGGGGTTACTTATAGGATCCTAGTATATAATAGGGCATTGAGGTTTAAAATCCCTGCACATTCATGCACTCTGCATTTGTACACTGTTGAGTGTCTGGCTGTCATTTTAAAACAGTTTTGCCTTGTAGGACTGCTTTGATATGTAAATTCTTTGCAAAGTCAACTGTAAAGTGATAGCCTACACTATTTTACATATTAGGTACCACCAAGGTCTCCCTTATGTGTCCCAGGGCTGGTGGGGGGTGGTGGTGTAACTATAAGCAGGGTACAGGGTACTTATAAAAGATGTTTTACAAATCTTGGTCTGGGAAATCTACCCATGGTATTTTTCCCCATTGTAGATACTTAGCTCATAGGCTAACATTGCCATTTTTTGCAAGCATAATTATTGCTAAGAAGAGAATAAAACATCAATCGTAGACTTGGAAGAATGGTGTGAATAAACCCAACAGATTGCCCTGGTTGAAAGTATCATAACTTGTACAGAAAAGAAGTAATAAGACTTTCTTGCCTGTAAACCAAATTGCAGCCTTCCTGCAGTCTTCCCTGATAGGTCAACTCTAACAGGATTATCCAGGCTGCCTTGATTAGGCGATAAGTGGCATGGCCGAGCAGAGGTCTGATGGGGAGTACTCTGCAGTGACACAGGAATTTCAGAGCCGGGGGATGGACCATCAAGCATGATATTCAAAGAAGAGCAGGGCAGGCAAGAATGTCAGTGAGGCCCACCCACTCTTCCTGCCAGATGGGAGGCTTAAGGATGGAAGTTGCATATGTGAGTAGGGGGGTTTATGGAAATGAACCACACTCTGAGTTTGGTTTGGACAGGTCTTACCCCACTCCGGAGATCTCTGGGACAAAATTATGCCATATTTTGGAAGAAGAGTTCATGTGCTTGGAAGACTCATCGCATCCCATTGGTCAGGGGTGCCCCTCTGTCCGATGACCAGAAGCTGTGAAATTAATGAGAGCTGCATAGCCTCTCAGTTTCGCTGCCTAAAACTACAAGAAGAAGGAGGACTGTCCTGCTAGGATCTGGATTTGCAGCCAAAGGCCCACCATCTGAATGACTGCACATGCTGCACACTCTGGTACTACAGGATTGGGGGCTATGCCTTGCATCAAGGCGGAGTAAGGAGTGAACTCCCTGCAAACTACAGGTTAACAGAGCTCCCCTGCATTATCTCCATCAAGAGTCCCCCTCCTGTACAGTGGACGTTTTAAGGATTTGACAAGGTGCATTGTGGAAACTGAAGCCTAGACCTCCCAAGGACAATCGAGGAGAATCCTGACCCTTGGATTTGTATTCTAGGCACTTGGAACCTACAAGGAGAACTTCTGGAAGGACTTTGAGAAATTTGGAAAACTTTTGGGAAAAAGCTCCATAAGGTGACCGGCCCGACTGCGAGAGGGAAGCCGGCCACCTTCAACCGTGACCCAGCCAGGATCTCAGACTAGTCCCGCTGAAGACTCCGGAGCTCTGGACTTCCAGGATTTAACTTGGGCCTTGAGGAAAGTCAATCCAGTGAACCCACTCTGAACCTGGCCTTCTGTGGAGGGTCGGGGGCAGTCGGGAGAAAAAGCTCCAGAAAAGTTTCCAAAGGGCCAATTATGATGTTGGGCGGATTGCCACTGAAACTCTGTCGGTGGCAGTCCCTTTGACATCGGAAGCAGCCGTCCGACCTCCATATGACGATGCACTTGGTGAGACCACTGATGGCTGGGGGAAAGACCAACGGCTCAGAAAGGATCGGAGATCCTGTCGAGGCTCCGGTTTGGCAGATCAGGCTCAGGCACCGCTGTCAGGATTATGATGCTCGTTTCCAACAGCCTTTCCATGTTGGCGTTTCCGACAGGGAAAGGCTGTCGGAAAGTGATTTGTGGGCTCCTAGCAGGGCCCCGTCCCCCCTACGGCCTCCACTATGAGGCCAGGGGACACACTTGGCGCCCCCGCAAACATCCATGTCCCGTCTGGCAGGTACATGAGGCAGGGATGTTTTCAAAGTGTATTTTTTCTATTGAGGCTTGTGCTGCACAGGCTGCAATAGAAAACATACACTTTTTGCATCATAATATGGGAAGCGGAACCGACATCGTAATCAGCCCCTAAGTGTGAAGGTACAATTTGGACCAGGCCCTCCCGCTTAGTGTATCCAATCAGGGCTCCATTGTGGGCGGCCTGAAACTTTTACTTTGTTCCAGTCAAGCGCGACCAGATGTCCCTATTGGGCTCTATTGGTTTCTAAGCACTAGAAACAGTTTATCCTTTAAAAATTCATATCTCCGGTTCCCTACGTTGGATTTTTGTTTTTTTGTTGCCATTTTAAAGATAGAAATATTTCCAATTTTTATAAATTGGTGTGGGATTTTTATTGTGTGTTGTGTCTTACTAATTTACTGTTCTGGTGTTTTTAAATACTTTACATGCATGTATCCTAAGTTAAACCTAATTGCTCGGTGTCAGCTATCAAAGGTTGAGCAAGGGACTCCTTTATAGAGACCATTTTATGGACCCAGTACTGTGTCTGTGGCCTTGCTACTGGTGGTAAATGCATACTTACCCCAAAAATTAACCACCTTCTATCAGTGGTCCACCACCCGAGCCACTTCAGGCCCCTGGGACCCCATCTCCCATGGCCAAATTATATTTGTAAAGAAGGAGGCACATGACTCCACTCCCATATCCATAAGGGACCCCAAAGATCCCATCCCCTGGGGCCAAACCATATATGTAATGGCAAGGGGTTGCACAGCCCACTCCCCAAACCTATAGTGGCACCAGGGACCCATCCCTCTGGTCCAAACTATATATGCAAGGGGGAGGGAGGCACATAGCCGCCCTCCCTGATCCAGCAGGGGCCCCATCTCCAGGTCCAAACTCCATTAAAAAGGGGAGGTGGCCAGTGAATTAATAATCTGTAGGAGTCTGTGTGAGTTGATTTTAGGTGAGTGTTTATAATATGCCACAATGAACTCTGGAGTTGAGGCCAAAGGGAGTGTGTGCTTCTCACACTACCTGACAGTAGACTATAGTGATGTTTGGAACTCATGCACATCAAACTCCTGGCCTCCCTGCAGAGCGGTATGCTCACATATTTGCCAAATGTAATTGGATTTTAGTTTACATGTGTAAAGCCATGCCAGTTAGTAACAGGCCATACCTCTTGGAAAGGTTTAAAAGTTATACCTTCTAGGCCACGTCCCTATTGGAGACCCCCACCCCAAATTTTCCATCTCACTTGAAGCCGCAAACATGGTGCTCCGTGCGGCAGCCAAACCTCTCTTTTTGATACTGTGGTATTACCATGGTACTGAGAGTACCTCATTATTACGGCAGTACCTCACAGGGGCTTTGCTGTATTATGCAGTAGCCATGGTACCTGGTATGAAAGCTACATATGTTTTAATTTAAAACATGGATGGGATCACTGTACTCCTTCCCCCAACCACCCACATGGTCCTAGAATTCATGGTGTGCTCATCCTGCTCTCTATTGTGCATTTCTTTACACTTTTGCCGGACTTGGGACTGTAAGACATTGAATTGTTTTCTGAAGGGATGAGAACCCACTTCAAGTAATAATGAAACCAACAGTTGAGCAGGAAGGAGTACACTCTGACTGCAGGCAAGGATCCAGGACCTTGAGGACAGCCCTTGGGGGGTCCGGGCGTACTCTGACAGAGGCCAGCAGATGGGAGCAGGTCAGGGCCGGGTGGGATTGTTCAACTGGAAATCGGAAGAGGCCTCTGGAAGGTTGTTGTATCCTTGGAGCTCAACCTGTAGGTCAGCCAATGGAAGCTTGGAGTTACTTCTGCAGTCCTGGGTTGAAGGCAAGCAGGTCCAGTCTTCCTTCTCCTGACAGCAAGGCAGTCCTTCTTCTGAACCTTGTCAGATCAAGAAGTGTTCTTATTCCAGGTTCTAAGCGTGCCCGTTTTGAACCAAGTGCCAGCCTGTAGGTGGGGAACATCCCCCTTTGTTTAACCTTAAACTGGTTCTGGTTAGTTCTCCCCTTTCCATTGAGTCTGGCTCCAGATTGGCTGGGAAAATTAAGGGCAGGCAGGTGCAGTTGTGAGGTGCATTTGCCAGTGATAGGGCAGTCATCTTCTGAAGTCAGTAATGGGCTGGACAAGGCACAGAGGCTGCCCTTTGAAGCTCAGGAAGGACTTGGTACAATAACCTAGGCTATCCTACTCTGGAGAAGAACACCATTCACCATACTCAAGATCCATTTTCCCCATTCTGGAAGGAATGCATAGCAAACCACAGGAGACCCATTAACAAGCATGTGATCCTGGTCACGTTTGGTTTAGGTGGAAAAATACCAACACTCTAAAAGTGGCATTTTAAAATAGTAATTTAAAATCCAAATTTACCATTAAAGATTATGTTACATTATAGTTCTAATGAATGGAAGACATATTTGTTCACAGACTGAAGTTATCTTTTATTAAATATAATAAGGTAACCCAGTATTAGTCTTTCCACAGTGAAAAACAAATATGGGTGTGTTTCCGTGCCAGGACAGGTAAAAGTTAAATGCACATGTCCTACTTTTTTTTAATACAAAGCACCCTTCAATATGCACTGTTAGGGACTAACGTAGGGGTGACTTATAATTATTAAAAGGGAAGGGTTAAGCCTGGCAAAAAGGTTTATTTCGTCAGGCTGAAATGGCAGTTTGAAATTGCACTACATGTGGCACTGGCAGGCCTGAGACCTGTTGTACAGTGCTACTTTAGTAGGTGGCACAATAAGTGCTACAGCCCACAAGTAGCATTTAACTTACAGGGCTTGGGTACATGTTGTGCAATTTAACATGGCCTCATATGTGAATTAAATGTGCTAGTTAGGTGTATACCAATTTTACCATGCTTGGAAGGAAAAGCGAAAGCAATTTAACACTGGTTAGCTGGAGTAAAGTCTGCAGAGTCTAAAACTAGATCAGGAAGAAAAATGTATGGAAATACCAAACACAAAATGGTGATTTCCTACAGGGAACAAGTCCTTGGGGAATGTATTTGTGTATGCGTCATTTTGTCCTGGCGTTGCTACCAGACAATTAGAATGTTCTAGAACCATGGTTCTTTCTCAGGAACTATGGTATCAAAGTGCCTAATGGGAGACAAATCAGGTTTTAGTATATTTTTAATTCGAAATTGATAATAAACATTCCATATATTATAACTTTTTCTGAGGGCTCCTCCTAAATACCCAACCTGAGCACCTTTTTAAATGATAATTTCTCAAATGGCTGAACAGAGTTACATCAAATCACAAATAGCGCTCTTTGAGTAAATGTATACCAATTCGTTCTTTGATCTCATTGATTTGTTTTTCTGTATTAGAGACAAACTTTTCTATCGGAATTAGAAAGCAAGGTCCATTTTTGGAACCCCCTTTTTAGGTCTCGCCCTGGAATTCACATCCGAAGGATGCGTCCAGGGTCGGAGACTTATAGCTATCGGACACGGGGGAATGGAGGACAAGAAACTGTCACGAGCTTTTGAAGGCAGATTTGGGTGCGCGAACGCGCACGTTCCGTCCTGCGCCGCGCCGTGCACTTCCCTCCCATACTCCCAGCAAGTCAGCCTAACCCGCATGCATGCACACGCATTTACACGGACACGCAGGCACCCAGACAGGTAACACCCCCCCACAGTCACACACACACACACACGCATACACACAGACTCCAAGACACATACACACACACACACACGCTCACACACATACACAGCCCGCCGCCGCACGCACGCGCACACACATGCCCCCCGCCCTTGCAGCCCAGCAACAAGGCGAAGCCCCACTCACCGGCTTCCTTGGTGCAGCGGCTCTCACCGGCAGCAGGACTCTTCTTCCCTTCTTCGGCACCAGGGTGCAGGGTAGGCTCCTGCCTGCTCCGGTGCTCCAAACAATCGCGGCTCTTCCGTGGGAGGCGGGGTAGGCTCCCGCCCTCCTACTTCCTGTTTCCGGTTGTCCCGCCCGGCCTGCCTGACTTCCTGGTCGCAGGCCAGCGGCGGACTGCAGCACGCGCTTCACAGATCCTGCTGTCATGCTTGTTCCAAGGAGAGACCGGCGGCTCTGATAAGAGTAAGTCATTCATGTAATCCACTCATGATAATAATACACTTCTGGTACTTGAGATTTGCCCCTGTGTGCCCTTTGCCCTCGCTGTAGAACGATTGGCCGACTGTAATTAATAATATTCGTTTGCGTTTCTGGTCTATGTCATTGGAAATGCTTATAAATTGAATCAGCTGGCGCCGGCAGAATTGGAAGCGCGCCTCCTTTTATCACTGGGGAAAGAATTACATTAGGACTGGAGCATCGTTCGACATTTCCCTGCCGGACGGATGTAGACAGATATTTATCTCCATATTTTTGATACTTGTTCTAAACGTCTTAGAACTTGGAATGTTTTTACATAATCCTGTCCCTTGGCTGGAAATTGCAAGGGGCGGAGGAGAATGCATTGCGACACTCGTATCCATTAAAATCCACATAGCGCTCGCGCGCTTCTAAGCCTTCACTAATCTATGCATATGATGATTTGAGGGCTCGCGTTATTTAATGAACCAGGATTACAGAATTATTTGATCCGAGGAAAAGAAACCGGTATTGGAGCTGCTTGTTAGTGCACTGGGCTGAATATCCGTGTAAGATTTGATTTGCCCGTGCGTGTAACGTCCCAGTGGGAGTAACGTGTTTGTAACTGCTACACAAACTATTTCCAGAGACAACCCCCGCCCCCATCCGCCATCTAAAGTAATCCAATACTTGAGTGCGATTTCTCGAATGGGCTCTTTCATTGCCTTCCATTTGTACCTTCAGGGGGGTCCTTTGGCTCCCCGTCAGGCTCCTCCTCCTGTCACATAAACACACTGACCTCGGCAGGTGGTAAATGACGGGCCCAGCTTCTCCTTCCTGTCCGGGAACCTGGATTTGCCGCCCCCATTGTTTTAGTGGTTCTTTGAAAATTCGAAGGCGGTGGTCTTTACTGGATCGTAACTGCCTGTAATGCTGCTTGTGTGCTGAAAACGACCCCTCCTCTGCAAAACACTCCAAAGTTATACAAACTCCAAGTTTGCGAACACACATCAGCATGACCATAAAGGCATCTTAAGGCACGTGGCTTTGTGCAAGACTGTCCTAACTAGTTTGCCTTAATTCCCAAGGTTCTGACATAATTTAACATATTCCGAGGTGGTGGTGAATATAGTACAGTTGAGAGCAGAGTTGTGCACAGAGACATCTATTCGAACCTATGGAACAGTATAAGGTATAGGCATGGGGTATACGCAGGGGGGTCTCCAATTAAAAGGAGAACCATGTCCATTCAGAAAAGAATCCCAAGACCTGTTCATAGTTTGCCAGAGGGCCAATTAATAATGGGAGGGGGGGGGTGAATAGCAAAATTATTAAACTCTCGCGGAGAAGATTCAACTTGTGCATAAAAGAGCATGTCCATTATTCTTTGAAACTTGTTTTTGTGTGGGTTTGAATGTAACGCCTGCAGCTGAACTTGCCTGTACTTCAGGAATATGGTTATTTTATCATTTGCTGTGAATAAAAAAAAAGTAACCCAATAGCAAGGTTCTAGAATTTCTTGCGTTGTTAAACCAGCAGGAGGGAATAAGCATTGTGCTGGGTAAGGAAGTGGTGCGTTTTTTCAAGCATATATTTGTTTGTTTTTAGACATATTTAGGTAAGCATATTTCTGCCATTGGTTTGGTCTCATAGAGGCGTCAAAGTGCATGTGTTCTTTCTGTAGAGTTCTGGGCTGTTCATCCATTGGGGCCCAGCTGATCAAAGACAAGCCATGTCTATGGATAGCGAAGAATGATCTTGTAGATATTCAGGGTTTTAAAATATTGGACCATGCTTACTCTGCTTCAGGGTTCTGGTTTGGTGGTGTGAATTTCACGTGATAAACATTTACCATGAAACAAATAATACACTTTATTCATTAATCAGCCGGGCAGAGTGCTTTGATTTACAAGGAGTTGCAACACAACGGGGCTGATTCTGGCTTTTTCTCTCTCTCTGTCTCTCCTTCTCTCTCCTCCCTCTCTCTCACTCTCTCCTTTCTCTCTCATCTGTTGATCATCCTCCACCACACACGACCCCCCCTACAGAGCCCCCCCACACACAACCCCCACACAGACCCCACACACAACGCCACACACACAACCCCACACACACACACACACAACCCCACACACACCCCAAACGCACCTCCCCACACATCCCCCCACACACACAACTCCCTCACACACAACCCCCCCCACACACACACAACGCCCCCACACACACACAACCCCGACACACAAACAACCCCCTACACACAATCCTCCCCCACACACACAACCATCTATCTATATATCTATGTTCCCAAGGCAAGCGCTGAGATGCCCTAGGGTAAGTCGAGCGCTATATAAGAACACACATACATACATACATACATACTCTATCGCCCTCAGCCTATCTATTGCCCTCAGTCTATCTATCCATCTATCTATCTATCTAACGCCCTCACTCTATCAACCTCACTCTATCGCCCTCACACTATCTATCTATCGCCCTCGCTCTATCGCCCTCACTCTATCTATCTTATCGCCCTTCTCTCTATCGCCCTCACTCTATCGCCCTCACTCTATATGTTCATCTATCTGCCGCCCTCACTATCTGTTTATCTATCGCACTCACTAGATCTATCAACATCACTCTATCTATCAATCAATCGCACTTACTATCTATCTGCCGCCCTCACTCCATCTGCCGCCCTCACTCCATCTATCGCCCTCACTCCATCTATCGCCCTCACTCCATCTATCGCCCTCACTCCATCTATCGCCCTCACTCTCTATCCATCTATCTATCGCCCTCACTATCTGTTTATCGCACTCACTCAATCTATCAACATCACTCTATCAATCGATCACACTCACTCTATCAATCGCCCTCACTCACTCTATCAATCGCCCTCACTCTATTGTCCTCTATCTATTTATCCCCCTCCCTCTTTCTATCTATCTATCTATCGATCGCACTCACTCTATCTATCTATCGCATCCTCACAGCATCACTCAGCACCAACACAGAATCACTCAGGGCACCACAACATCAGTCAGGGGCACCACAACATCACTCAGGGGCACCACACCAACACTATGCGCTACCACAGCATCACTGAACGCCACAGCATCACTCGTCGCCACCACATCACTCAGTGCCACCACAGCATCAATCTGTGCAACCATTCAACAACTGGTTCAAATATGTTCTCTTAATGTTTCAAGCTTTATTACAAATGTCACAAAAAGATGTTAATATTTCACTTCTGTTCCTGGATTTTTGTCACAATAAAATACACTGAACATAATCTTCACAAAAGTTATTTACAAAAGTTAAAGCTATTGCCCTTATAAATTACAATAACTTTATTTAAGTATTAATTATTTAAAACAAAAACAGTTATTTATAATATCAATACATCTAAGTCACGTAAATACAACACCTACTGCTTTACAAATGCTATAGGTGTCACATTTGCGAAAGTTAAAACTATTGGCATTGTAAATGACAAAGCTATTAATTTCGCTATTTTCAAAGCCAACACATAAATCAAATATTTGTCATTTACAATACCAATAGCTCAAACTTTCCTAATGCGAGACCTATTGCATTGCAAATGCTTGTTCTTTCTGTCTACTTGACTGATCAGTGCAAAACTTTCCATGAAGATCAAGGCGGAGGAACCTTTCTTTTTTGATAGTTTTGTACAGATTCGACAAACAGCAAGGAAGTTACTAAGAAAATAAAAAGCGCCTTTCGTATGGCCTAACTATATTTACGCTGGTTGTAGCTCCACCAGAGGAAAACATATAATCAAGGTAAATAGAAGTTGAGCTGGTAGAAGAAATTTGTACCAAAATGTACTTCAACAATATTGCGTAGTCTGCATTTTGAATACGTTATTTTTGCAGGTCAGTGGTTTTCTGCTTGATATTCTAACATACAAACATTCCAAGACTTCACTAGACATTCTCCTACCAGCCTAACTGGGCCAGAGGTGATAATCCTTGGCGAAGTAATACCTCTGTATTTATAAACTATTTTGACCTCTTGTAATCCCAGGCCTTCTGTTACATTAGCAACACATGCATCCACTGGTCAGTTGATCCCTCAACGCTGCTCATTACCCGGTGCTGGTCTGTGGACAGTTATATTACAGATATAAAAAGACCCAACTGACTGTGTATCGAAGCATCAACATACAAATACGAAAAGCCTCTATGTTTACATAAATTCAGCACTCCCCTCCCCATCGCTAAATTCTTAGGTTCGATAAAAATGTACATTGAGAGAGTTTAAAACACACAGTACATATTTGCTGGCGTCGTGATTTGCCTCAAGCCAGTAAATACGTTAACAGTCACATGAATATAACTTCAGACTTGTTCCGGAAGTCGGAGAAATATCTGCAAACCCTGACGCCTATCTCCTGTCTCTTGCCCACGTTCTGTGCTCGCATCTGTGCTAAATCCCAACATTCAATTCTGTTCGGTCCAGTGGGTTTCTAAATTAACCACCACGGCTTATTATTTTGAACACGGCTGGTGGTAATGAACCGCATTTCAACGCCACGTTATTATAGGATGCACACCTCCCTGGAGCATTCTGTGCGTATCTCTATGATTACTACAGGAACATATAAACCATTTAATCTAATATCAAATCTTGTAAAGGCGTTTAGCAGTTACAGCGGGAACCTGATTAGAAAAAAATAGTTTAACTAATGTGAAAAGGTGGATTATCTGATTTTCCAATAAACTAGGGTTATCCTAGAAGAAAAAAATAAGTAGGGAAAAAGAATATGTAGATAGCATAAATTCATCTCACAGGAAATACCTTGTAAAATCCCCGCTTTGGCGTACTGCATTTTAAAATTGAGTGTGGACATTTTGAAATGTGAAGCTCTTTAGGTATGTCATGAAATTATGCTTCATTTATTCTTATGGACACATTTGATTTCCTACCTGAAAACCGCCACTTTCCTCCTGGCTTGAGGGAAAGAAGCTCCTGAATCTATGATTGAAGATCTTATGCTATTGTAGCTTGTTTTTTTTCTAGAGATAATCATTTTAAGTCACTTCTAAAAGTGAGGTGAAGGGGTTATCCCAATCTATGGGCCAGGTCACATGCTAAGTGCGATTATGTCTGGCATTAAATAAGACCTTTTGAGTTAAAAAAAACTTAAATGTACAATATTCTTGCTATTACAGGGGCGTTCAACAAGTCTTCTTCATCCATTGCTTTGTTATAATATCATTCACATTGTTCTTCCATCCACTACAGCGTACTGCGTGGGGCAATCGGTCAGCTCACTTTAGCAATTGGCTAACTTCACTGCGATTTATAGCCTCCTACCATTTCACAGGGAGCACATCCACACACTAAGGGTTTGATCACAAATCTGACAGTCTGTGGCCCGCCAAACTCGTGGGGAAGCGGTTGTTGCAGTCTTCCGACTGCTCTATTACAATTAGGGCGGTCGGACCGTCATTGCCCCGCCACAGCTGCCAGTGAACCGCCTTGCCCTGATGTTTGTGCGATCGTTTGGAGGCAGCAATATGCTTTGCGGGACTGGTGCGGTCCCACCAAGCACATTACAAGTTTCATCTCCACCACGGTTTCCATGGCGGTTCCTCCACCAAGAAAACGGTGGTGGATAGGAAACAAAGGAGGCCGTACAGGGCCCCCTGTTGCATCTGGGCCATAAAGTGCTTGCAGGGGGGCATAACATGTGCCCCCTCTGTGTGCATGGACCCCAGTTCCTGCACGTCAAATGTTAATGCCAACATTTGTAAAGCGCACAGCTACCTCTGATGGAGGTGTCCCAGTGCTGGGAGCTGTTGGGAAGTAACTGTGGGCCAAAAATCGGTTCCGCTCGCGGATTTTGCGGAGTTTCCTGCCACTAAAGCGGCAATATTGTTATCGCCGTTCTTGATAATATTGCGCCAAATCTTTTCTGACTACAAAGTTCACACATTTTTTCTTCATCTAGACTGAAGGTTTCCACGATTTACTTTGCCCGCATAAACTTTTTTTCTCTGCATACTGAGATCATTTTCATGATTTTAGAACACAGGCACACGATGCAGAACTTGAAGTGTGTGATTCACGCTGCTTTGATGATTGCAATATAACTCAGTTCTATGACCTTTTTTCTGCAAACTGGCTTTGCGGAGAAGAACGCTAACAGTTATCTTTAAAATATACCTTCTTCAGAACACTTTTTTAAGAGTTAAACAATGATATGTGTGACATAAAGTTTGTTGTAAAGCCATGGTTTGGATAGGAATGTGCCTAAGTGTAAAAGTTTTCAAACTGTGGGCTGTTAGAAAAATATTCAATAGACATTTGCCAAGGTTGGAATATTTAACAGTGATTGCTTTTTAACTTGGCACACCCTTAGCTGCAACTTCCATATCCACATCAGTAATTGCTTTGCAAGAATCAATGTTTACAGAAACGTCTATTTCCATTTCCTGAAGTGTTGCTATTGTTTATTGACAAGGTTTAATGTCTTGAAGCTCCTAGAATACATCTTCTCAGAAAGCATTCCTTCAATACTATTGCGAAAGACGTGTTTATCTACAAAGTGTGTCCCATTCAATTTCAGCATTCTTCAGAGGAATTTGCAAATTACAATTCTGGTGCAAAACACCAGTTTGTGGATTGACTGAAATTATAAATAGTGCAATGTTTATAGACCCTGATAGTTACTAGCTTCAATTAAGTTCACATCCACAGATGTTACCTGCTGATATTTATTTACTATTTTAGGTGGGTGAGAAGAGGTCCAGCAAAATACATAGGCACGTAGGTTTGGTGCCGCAAGTACCGAAATCTATATGGCCTGGTACTACCTATACCCCCTCCTCCCTTGTTAAGACCCACATAATATCAATAACAAGAGTTTCTTTGGAGAAGGGGGTCATAGATAACCCCCCAGCCTTATTTATTAACAAACAGTTAAACAATTAATAATAACAATATTTACAAAAATTACGCAGAAAACATACAATTGACATTGATTACATTGATAGGTACAGATGTCAGATGGCTAACCTTAACATAACTCTAACACAAAATAATACCTATCCGAATCTAAACATTTGAATTTGAATTTAAAAACATTTATATAGCGCACTTATACCACGCGGTTTCATGGCGCTTTAGGTTGCGAGGAGATGGCAGGAGCAGAGAGGTTAGGCAGCAAAAGCTCGAGAGAAAAGTAGAGTTTTAAGACTTTTCCTAAACTCTGTGTAGGAAGGTGTCGTGCGGAGTTCCACAGGAAGGGAGTTCCCAAACACAGGGGCAAGAACCGCAAATTTTGTTCCGCCGGCCTTTTTCTTTTTAAATCGGGGGACAGTTAGGAGGGCCAAGTGGGTGGAGCGGAGCTCTCTGCCAGGGGTGTAAGGCTTGATGGCAGAGCAGATGAACTCCGGCGCAGTGCCCATTTTTGCCTGAAAGGTAAGGCAGCCGAGCTTAAACAAGGCTCGCTCTTTCACCGGCAACCAGTGCAGTGCCTGCAGTAGAGGGGTGGCCCGATAGAATTTAGGCAGGCCATGGATCAGGCGGGCCGCCTGATTCTGCACTAGTTGCAGGTGGTGAATGGCGTAAGCAGGCGCGCCATTATAGATGATGTTGCCGTAGTCAAGGCGCGACAGCACCATTGCCATCACTATAATCTTTAGGGCAGGGAGTGAAAAGAATCGAGAGATCTTCCTAATGGTTCTGAGGGAAAAAAAACAAGAAGAGACAACAGAACTAACCTGTGAGTGGACAGAGAGTGAAGGGTTCAAGAGGATTCCAAGGGTTTTGACTTTGGGAACCGGGAGTGTGGGAGCACCAAGTGGGGGAGGCCAGTGAGACGGGGACCAGGGGCTACAACCACCTCCGGTCAAGACTAGTTCCGTCTTGTCCGGATTAAGTTTGAGGTGGTTGCAGTTCATCCAATCCTGAATGAACAACATAACAGATTGAACGTTCTGGAAGGATGAAGGGGAATGAGAAAGGTTGAAAATTAGCTGGAGGTCATCGGCGTAATTGAACACAGTGACCTCGAGCTGCTGTAACATAAAAATGAGGGGAAAGATGTATAAATTAAACAAAAGGGGGGAAAGTGAGGAACATTGGGGGACCCCGCACACAACCTTACGGGAGGCGGCAGTGAAACCAGCTAGATGGACCGCCTGAGCCCTGTCGCTCAGGAAGGACTCAAGCCAGGCGAAGGCTAGGCCCTCTATGCCCGCCGCCCTGACACGGGTGAGAAGGATGGAGTGGTCCACCGTGTCAAAAGCGGCGGACAGGTCTAAAAGAATGAGGGCCTGCGGGAGATTGGTGTCAATGCCCTAGCGTAGGCTGTCCATCACTGAGACCACTACCTTCTCCGTGGAGTGGAGGGGGCGAAAGCCCGCCTGCCGAGGGGAGAGGCAGTGGTTGGTTTCCACGTAGGTGCTCAGGGTGGTGGTGACGTGGATTTCTAAGACCTTACCCAGGTAGGGTAGGAGGGAGATGGGACGATAGTTCAAGGGGGATGAAGGGTCCGCACCGGCCTTTTTTAAAATAGGGATAACAGCTGCAAATTTGTGGGGGGCGGGGACCACTCCATTGCTGAGAGAGTCATTCAGAAGTGTGAGGGGTGGAGATGGGCATGCTAGGAAGATTTCTCTCAGGATGTGAGCAGGGGCAAAGTCTAAAGGGGAGCCTGACTTCACCCTGTGAAGCAGGGGGAGGAGCGTGGCTATGGTCAAGGGGGGAATGGAGGTGAGTTTGGAGGAGGCAGCAGGGGGGGAGGGATTGGTGAATGTGGGGGATGGGGGAGGGATATTAGCCTTAATCTTTGTGACCTTATCAACAAAAAAATCGTTGAGCGAGTCACAAAAAGGTTGAGAAGGGGGGATGGAGGCCGAAGCTCTGTTGGATGAAGCGAGCTCGTGCACTGTGGCGAAAATTTCTTTCGATTGTGACTCCGCTGACAATATTCTGTTGGAATAGAACATGGTCTTGGCATCAAGGATGCCTTGCTTGTATTCCTTGAGCACAGAGAGATAAGTGATTTTTAGGGAGGGACAGTATGCTCTTCTCCATGCTCGTTCTGCCCTGCGTGCGGCCAGCTTCTTCTCCTTAAGGTTGGGAGTGAACCAACGGTTGGCGGCGTGAGCTCGCTTAACCGTGATCCGCCTCAGGGGGGCGAAGGCGTCACCCGCATGGGTCAACCAGTTGTTGATGGTGGCCAGTTGGACAGGGGCGGCGAGGCCTGAAAGGCCTGAAAGGTCAGGGCTGGAGTTGACTAGCGAAGAGCAGAGAGATGGCATATCAGCTTTGCCCCATTTTCTGACCCAGGTGTTCTTTGGGAGTGGAGGCTTGATGGCTGGGGCTAAGGCGAGGGAAAAGGAAATTAAAAAGTGATCAGACCAGGGGCAAGGGGAAATGGTGGGGGGAGTAGTAACCAATGACCCTAGCACCGCCAAAACTAACCTACGCGAAGGAATGAAAGAAGTAGCCGAATGGATGAAACACAGCCATAGACTTAGTTCTGGGGTCCCAGAGGGACTCCAGCAGAGCAAAAAGATTTTTTTTAAATTCATGCAGTAATTCACAAATATTTGTGAATTTCATCATGAATTGGAAAAATACAAGTGCGGTCTCCTGCGCTTGTTTTTAATGTTGCCCCGAGTGGGCCAGGTCCTAGGTGCATGCAGACTTTACAAAAAAAAAAAATAGAGGGGGTGCACGGGCCCCCCTCAAAGAGCTTATTCATGCCCCAGGGACCACCATCTCCCCAGGGCGCATGTTAATATGAAGCCGGGGCTGCGGTGAACCCTTTGCCCCTCAGGGACCCACACCACCCGAGGATGTAAAAAAATATTTGGGGGGGGGTGAGTGGACCTTCCTTAGCCTCATTGAACCACCACCTCCCTGGGGCTAACATAAACATTAATGAAAGGGTCCGCACGGATCCCCGGCTCGGGGAAATACAACTTCCATGGGGCTTTCTTTTTGTTTTTAGAAGGAGGAGAGCAGTGCGCCTGAGCCGTTCTCAAACACAAGGCCCATCACCTCCCGGGGAATGCCCTTAAAAATCAAAGGAAGGGGCATCCGGCCACCTCCTGGAGTCATATATGGCCCATGGGAACCGCCAACCCTTAGGGCCAGTTCCTGCTGTGCCCCGGGGTGCCGAGCGAAGGGACATAGCTGTTTGATTTAGCTTGGCAGGAGCTTTAAGAGGTCCTTCCAAGCAAAAGCAAACACTCTGCTTCCAGCAAGCGGGGTCTGTGGACAAGAAAAGAGATGAAAGTATTGCTCTCACATGCAGGGAGCAGCATTTCCAGCAGCTTCCTGTGTGCAAGAGCAATGCCGGCTCCCGCAGGAGGTGGGGAGCCTGCTGAGCTGGTGGGGGCCTTGAGGCTCCCCTCGCGGTCACAAACCACACTGGTACCCTGGGTGGGCTCCAGGGCATCCTGGTAGTCATGGCAGGACGCATGGGGATGGTCTCTCCAGGGCCCAAAATGGCCCTGAGAGGGGGGGGCACACAGACATCCTCCCCTTTCATTGGTGGCCAGGCTCTGGAGAATGCGGTCTCTGGGGCTGAAATTGGTCCGGGGAGGGAGGCCACACAGCCCTCCTCTCACAATAAATCATGGCCGGGCACCCGGTGATGGGGTCCTTAGGGCCATTTTGATGCTCATTTCACAGAAATTAAACCTCAAAAAGAAGTACTTACAAAGAAAAACATAGCAGATGCCCTTTTTGAAGGTCCACTTCTTTAAAGGACTAATGATCCTATCTTCTGGGCTTGGTGAAGGCAAAGCAAGTGTTTTTTTATGCAAATCCAATCAACCAATCAGGGAATTGTAAGCGTGATACTCACCTGTGAGGGTCTCATGGCGCTGAAGAAGGGTCCGCAGATCTGTTTAGCCAAAGAGCCATGTCTTGAGGGTCTTCTTGATGGTGTTAAGGGAGGGGGCGAACCTGATGTCTGCCAGTAGCTCGTTCCAGGTCTTGGCTGCAATGTGAGAGAAGGATCTTCCGCCTGCTCTGGCTCTGTGGATGCTTGGAGTTTTGGCCAGTGCGAGGTTGGTAGATCGAAGGTTTCTTTTGGGGACTTGGAAGTTGATTCTGTCGTTGAGGTATTTGGGTCCGTTGTTGTGTAGGCATTTTGTAGGCTTAAGTGTGGATTTTAAAGGTGACTCTTTTCTCCACAGGGAACCAGTGGAGTCTTCATAGGTGTTGCAAAATGATCTGATATTCCTTGTGGAGGTGAATGCATTGATCTATTGGAGTGCAATCTGTAGTGACTGTGGTGAGTGAGTTCTTTGTTGTCCTGTCGTGGTCAGAGCAGAGTCCATGATTCTTCCTTTTAAATTGCTATTTGTATTCAAATAGGCAAAGCACTTGGAAGTTTCCCCATTTGGCCCGCCCACCATAGTAGTATTCAATGGTCTTCCTGTCTTTTTCCAGGCTGATTAACAGCTTAACAAGCACCCCCAGAGTATTTCCCTTCAATTTTGGTGAGGAGTTCTTGATGCTGAGATATTCAAGGACATCTCCGCCAAACAAAACACTTACTTCATATAGTTAGGAGGAAGGACCCATTTTTCTGTTGGATATTTACCTTTTTTTAGTCTCATCGTCTTCACTATAGGTGGATTCATGTTAGCATATATTTCTGAATAAAGACGCACCAGGAACAATCATATTGCCAAAACATACACAGGGTCACTGGTGACATTTCCTCTTACTCTATTACACAGCTGATTAAGTAAGATTGCTGAGTGGATGAGAAAAAAAATTCTCAAGCTCAACGGTGAGAAGACCGAGCTACTTGTCTTAGGTAAGAACAAAGAGCTTTGGGGACCCCAACATTGGCCAGCTGATATGGGTACCCCTCCGGTTCCAGCCAAATCGGCCCGTAACCTAGGTGTCATCATTGATGAGTCGCTTAATCTTAATCAGCAAGCTGTGAAGACTTCAGCCACCTGCTTTGGGATATTAAAGTGGTTAAAAAAAAATGCTGGATGCTGCCCAAACACACTCAGAAAACAGTTATTAATGCCTTAATAACTTCCAGACTTGATTGTGGTAATGTGCTATACTTAGGGGCCAATAAGGCTACAACCCGACGATTACAGACAGTGCAAAATGCAGCCGGGAGACTACTGTGGAAAATTCCCATCTCCACACCAACCTCCAAGTACATCCGGGAATTGCACTGGCTGAAAATTGAGAATCGGGTTAAGTTTAAATTCCTATGCTTTATGCATAGGATCTCTACTAACAATGCCCCAAAGTATTAACAAAATCTTGTACATCCCTACCGCCCATCTCGAACCCTTCGATCAGCCACGGCTAACCACTTTGTGATTCCTAAAATTAGGTTGACACAAATGGGCGGCAAATCATTTTCATATCTCGGACCCTCACTCTGGAACACTCTCCCATTGACACTACGGAATGAAATAAATCACATGAAATTCAGGAAAGCCTTAAAAACTTGGCTGTTTAACATCTAAAGACCTGAATCAATCAAATCACTGGATCATTAGCGCCGGGAAACCCTTTGTTGGGTAGCTGTTGCGCTATACAAATGAACTAAATAAAAATAATAAAAAAGTGTAGAATAAGTACTGGATATCTATCCAAGGAGGTAGCACTTAGTAATTAACCAGCAGAAAGAACTCCACTCGGGTAGTTATATTGTGTAATACGGTGGATTCTTATTGGATAATAGGGCAGGTGCGGCTCTGTAGTGGCCGAGTCATTGACATAGCTACTGACACACCCACGCAGACACTGAGGCACTCACACACCCATCGACAGATCCACTCAGACGCTCACTCACCCACTCACACACCCACTCACAGATCCACTCAGACACTCTCACATGCACTCATAGACCCAATCAGACACTCATTCACCCACTCACAGATTCACTCACTCTCATGGCATCTCACAGACCCATTCAGATGCTTTAGCACCCACTCACAGACCCACTCAGATATCTACACCTACTCACAGACCCACTCAAACATGGACCGCCAGACTCATGGGGGTGCAGCGGTGGCGGTCTCCTGACCGCCCTATAATGATTCTGGTGATTGGTCCACTGACAGCCCCACCACAGCTGCTAGAGAACCACTATTCCCTGGCAGTGTATCAGCGGTCAGGGGGCCGCAATATACTTGGCGGGACTGCCACGGTCCTGCCAAGCATGTACGAGTTTCCTCTCCACTAGTGGTGTCATGGAGTTTCCAACTCCATGAATACTGTGGCTGAGAAGAAACAAAGGGGGTCCTGCAGGGCCCCCTGTGCATCCTTTGCATGGGGATGCATGCAGGGGGGTACAGCTTGTGCCACCTGTGTGCATGCTCCTTAGTTTCTACACAGCATGCCATGCCGTGCAGGGATGTACGTGCCATGTACTGTGTTTGGTGTTCCAATTGCTGTGCCCATTTTCTGAGGCACCGCTGTGGGAATGCCAAAAACCAGAAACTCCTAATCTGGCAGGTAGTCTGACCACGGTTTTGGTGGTGCGGCCGCAGTGCATACCCACCGCTACACAGTGGAAATGGTAATAAGGCCTTAACTCTGTTTAGAAGTCTGTTGTGAAGGTCACAGTTGATTATCTACTGATATTCAGTCATCTGACTGCTGGTCATACCCGACAAAGGAATTGCCATCAGACACAAAACTTCACCCAGAACCATTTGTGAAGATGATCTCCACAGCTCACCACCAGCTACAGGCATGCTGTCCCTGGACTGTGCGCAAGGGTCTATGGTACTAAATGACTCTGACCATGTTCCTTCCGCCTGGGATTATTCAATTGGAGATAGTCAAATCTTCAAAATGCTTCTCTGCATACTGCTCTATAAGGATGTATTATAGCACCATTTTAAGTTATTGTTTTTTTAGTTTTTCTGAACATATAACCCTTTTGAATTGAGTCTGCACGTCTGTGTACAATGGGCTTTTCGCTTTTCCCTTGGCCATTCGTCAGCACATTGAATTTGGAGTATCGTGGGGGGCCTCTTTCAAGGATGAGGAGAATCTGTTTCCTGCCTTTGTGATTGGAAATTAAAATGTATTCAAAAGATTTCAGAAAGCATTAGAAGACGACCTTAAAAGAGGAAATGTTGTTTCAACCTTTTGATTATCCTTTGAAAATAGCATACTTTGCATACAGAATAATTTTATAAAAGCTTTTTAAGAATAGAGTTAACCTGCTTTTTGAATAAACCACAGATGAAAGTTTGCTCGAGCTATTAAATCTGTTCATTTTTTTTTTTCATTTAAATTCTTTATTTCGGCTAAAGTGCCATAAAAGACAGTGCATACATTACATTGCATTTCATTAAAAGTTATTAAAACATGTTATCACTGGGATACAAAAACACAATACATAGGAAGTACAATACAAGTCGGAGGATAAATTGAGCGGAGACATACATTCATAGAACAAAGGGTGGACCATCATGTCAATCCCAAGCAATCAGTTCAGTTACAATTGTAGCCCTATTTTTTTCCTTTGATAAAAGATGGAAAGTAAAAATCTACTGACACTAAATATTATGTTCTGAGATGTATTTGTTGTTAGGATTCTCAGAGCCTGTGAGCATGACCTCAAGCCTAAGAGTAGACATATTGGTTTAATCCACTTCTTTCTAGCCTGTAGATAAAAGGGACAGAAAAATAGAATATGCTGTTCATTTTCGGTCTGGTTGAGGTCACACATGGGACAAATTTCATCCAATACTGGGGATTCTGAATCGCGATTCCTAGCCCAACGTGCCAACGTGGTTTTAATTAATAAGTTCCCATACCGAAATTTTAAAAATAAAGTTTTGGCAAGTGGCGGCTCTATCTCGTCCATAAAAATCTCATAGAGCGGTTCATCCTTAAAGTTTAGGAATTTTGCAACCAAGGTACCATTGGTCATAATATTTACAGTCCTACTTAGCATGAAACTCCAGAAGGCCCTTTTTAGGATTATTTTGGGTTAGCGGGTAACTGCTCTGGATTCTCCCAAAAATGCTGCAATCCTATATTGTTCAACCATGTCTTGATATGTCTTAGCCATGGGGTATTGCTCTGGCTATCCAGAATCATAATCTCCTTCAACCCGTCTCGGTAATCTTGAAGTTTGGGCACATGCCATAGTCTCACCCACAGCATTAGAGGTCGGATCAACACATGGTAATCTGTCCTTTTGAAGTTTAGGCCAAGCTCCAGGGGAACTAGTGGGGTACCTCTAGGGACCCTTACAAGGCTACGCATAAAATTATTGTCTAGAACACTAAAAGTCTCCCTGGACCCAGTGCCCCATATTTCAGCACCATAGAGGACAGATGCTTGGACCTTAAATTTAAATAATTCCATCACTGGGGACACCGCTTTACTTGTGCTCATACTATGCTCCCTAAGAATTGGTTTTACATTCTGGGCATAGATTAATTTACTTTTATCAATTTGGGCTTTCCAAGTAAATTTTGAATCCATAGTCACCCCTAGGTAGGAGAAATGAGGCACTGATTCCAACTTGATTCCATTTAATGTTAAACAGCCCTTATCCGGTTTAATTGGATTTAGGGCCATACATTTGGTCTTCTTGCCATTGATCTCCAACCCCTTTTGGCTACAGTATTCATTAAAAGTATTTAATAGATTCTGTAAGCCATTTTTCGTTTGGGATATCAGAATCGTATCGTCAGCAAATAGCAAAGATGTCACCTTTTCGCCATTCAGTTTGGGAGAGTCATTTTTTACATCTTCCTAAAAAGGAGGGGATGTCGTTTACAAAAAGGAAAAATAACGTCGGGGCCAGGACACAACCCTGACGTACACCACGTTCGATGGGCATTTTATGAGTCAATTCACCATTGGGACCCCATCTAACTCTCGCAAAGTTCCCTTCATGTAACTCTTGGATCTGAACGACAAGATTATTTGGCATACCTGCTGCACTCAAGGTTTTCCATAAGAGATTACGAGGCACCAGATCAAAAGCGGCCCTTAGATCTACAAAGGCAACATAAAGATGGCACCTCTTAATCACTACGTACTTCCAGTAGAGGCAGCAGAATCTAAAGATTTGGGGGCAGATTTATGTTAACTGGCGCATCCCGAGGGATGCGCCAGTTAACATGCGCCACAGTGCGCCACAGCTACGGCACCCATGGTGCGCCGCATTTATGATGAGGTGCACCATGGGGCAAAAATGCCACAGATGCGTGACGCATCTGTGCCGGAAATGTGGCGCATTGCTGGAGTTGCGTCGCAAGCGCGACGCAGCTCCAGCAATGCTCTGGGGGGGCCTATTCTTTCAATGCTGCCTCAAGCCTTACGCCTGCTTCAAGCAGGCGCAGGGTTTTGACGCAGCATTGCCCTGAAAGTGACTGAGTGAAATCTCATAGATTTCACTCAGCCACTTTCAGGAGGCGTTCCTGCGCAGGAACGCCCCCCCTGCACAGGAACGCCTCCTCATGGCGCAGTGCTGTACAACGTGACGCATCTCCTAGATGCGTCACGTTGTAAATAGGGTGCAGGGATGCGCCACATTTCCGTGCCGTTGCGTCACGCAACGGCGGCGTAAACGTGGCGCAAGCCCTTCATAAATCTGCCCCTTGGTCTATTGTGCTGACCTTCGCTCTAAAACCGGCTTGGAATTTAGTTAAAAAATCATTTTCATCTAGCCAATTATTCACGCGTAATAAAATGTGTCGTGAGTAAATTTTCTGTAAAATGTCCATTAGACTTATTGGCCGATAATTACATGGGTCCATCCGATCTCCTCTTTTAAAAATTAAAACAATTTCCGCTCCCTTCCAACTTTCAGGAAATTCTAATGTGCGTGAAAATGTATTGCACAGATAGTTAATATAAGGTGCCCATACTCCTAGATCATGCTTGTATAGGTCCCCCGGGATTTTGTCCAAACCTTGAGCTTTCCCGGATTTAATTTGTGATATTGCTAGCTCTGTTTTCCCTAAAGTAAAATCCGGATGGTTTACTCGGGGTTCTAATTTTTCTGCACTTGTATTCATGTGTGGGTCCTCGTATTTCTTGTATAGGTTCGTAAAATGTGTGACCCAAGTTTGCTCATCCAAAAAGACGTCTTTAGTTACCCTACCTGCATGGTTCCCATTTGCGACCAGCCTCCAGAAGGCCACATTGTCACGTGACCTGGCGGCTAGCAACAATTCAGCCCATTTGTCTTCCTCCCATGCTATCTTTGAGGCTCTCTGGACGGATTTGTACTTACTCCTAGCTCTTTTTACATCTGTTGGTGATTTAGTCTTTATTGCCATTAGAAATTCCCTCTTAGACTCTTTACAGGATCTGTCATACCATGGCTTGCTATGGGACAGATTCTGGGTGTTCTGCTGTTTTTTTTTTTTTGGCATCTTAGTAACTAGTAACCTTAGGTCTGCAAAGAATTGTTGATGAGTTTGGAGAAATGAAATTTTACTTTCATCATCGCCTATTGCAGCTAAGTAAGGGCCAAAAGTACCTGCCAAAAGTGAGTATATTTCACTTAAAATGTCACTATGATCCAGGAAGAATGGCCATTTTAGTGATCTTCTGTTATTGCTGATATGGATCTCAGAATTAACAGCATCACTTTCCTCGAGTGTAAGGTGCTGGACCGTGTCGTTGAACAGATAAGCGTCCAACGTCAAGTTTAAGGGATAGTGATCACTTTCAAACCGTTCCATTACTTCAAGGTCCAAAAGATGAGGCCAGAGGGGGACAGAAGCAATCACAAAATCTAAGTTATTTTTATAGTTATTCCTGGTGAATGTTGGTTTCCTAGAGCTGTCGGAGGGTAATCGTCCGTTACAGGCCCTAAGTGAGTAAGCCGTACATAGATTAATCAATTGCAAGCCCAATGTTGTACATTTGACCGGTTTTACATTCTCCAGGATAGGGATTTTGTTTGCTTGATCTTCCTCATCAAAAATTTCACTAAGACCCAAAACTGGCTCGAAATTGCAATTTAGGTCACCAGCCAAAATAACAAAATCCTCCCTGGGATCTAGTCTACTCAGAAGACAATCTAGATTAACAATGGTCGGTGATTCTCTTGAGGAGGCTAAAGGCCTGTTATAAACATTTATAAAAAATAAGTTCTTCCCATTGTAAGCTGTGATCTTTAAAGCTAATATATCTGCAGAGTTAGTGGGTATCTCCTCAATGTCTACCCTTAAATTAATTTTCACCCATATCAAAAGTCCCCCTGACGGCCTACCACATCTAGAGGGTATCGCACCTTTCCCATAGGTCTTGTAACCCACCCAATGAGGCGTCTCCACTGCCCAAGTTTCCTGAAAAAGGCAGAGATCAAAGGATTCTATGTAGTTTGCCCACTCTGGGTCCCTTAGATGTTTATCAACGCCAGCTATATTCCAACAGATCATTTTAGTCGGGATTTCGGTAATAACTGGTCTCTCAATAACAACCCTAAGCATCTCCTCATGCACAGATTGAGTCGCCAAGGGCATTACCTCTAGATGTGAATTGGTATGCGGGAAGGTTGTCTGCAAAGCCTGCTCCTCTAGATTTTTTGCATCATGGGATATAATAGCATTATCATTGACAATTTTACCCACACAAGGGGACACAATATTGGCCAGTACATCGTTCACATCATCAACAAATGGTACAGCATTGGCTATTGCATTCGAACTGTTAGTGCTCATATCACCAGAACTCGACGTATCTAGCCCCACGCACCCCCATACCTCATGGCATCAGTCACAATCATCTAAACCGCTGAAGATATCATACCTATTAAAGGTTTCTAGCGGTGTAAAGGGTTTAAAGTTGTCCATCCTGCCTTTCATGGTATTGTGTGTCTTGGCCGATACATAATTCCATCCCAACGGGTCTGGTGCTCTCACAGGGCATGGGATGTAATGCATATTATTTACATTCTGTAAGAGGGGGGGGGATATGAAGCATAATAATTGCTCCCGACGTTCTGTACCATGGGATGATTGTTTGGTTGAGTTACGGGTATGTGCTGTAATGGTTGGTACTGCGGCGGATGGTGCTGTGATGGAAACACCACTGACCTCGGGTAAAAGTAAGTCAGTGGTTTGGGGATGATTATATTTTTTGCACTACCTGTCTGCCAATTCAAAATGAATTGGACAGCGTTTGGGTCCCTGAAGTTCACCACCACCACGTCACCATCAATATCTTTGGGTCTGCCCCCCAGCCAATGTAGGCGACGTACATGGACAATTTCGCCATTAACGTGATTTGCGATTGGCCTATATAAACTAAGCCAATGCATAATCTTATTTTTTAGTTGGGCAAAACCCTCCCTTTTATTTGGTCCAAGCACAGGCACCCCTGTTAAGACTACCACAAAGGGTACTGCCTCAGGTGGGAGCTCAGGCAGAGGAGTCCGTCTAGCTTTCCCCCAAGCATGTCTATTTTCCCCCACCTCACTTGTTGGTTTAGCCAAAGGTGGATTAGGTGTGTTACCAGTGTTTGTATTTAAAACATTAGAAGATAATTGAACAGAGTTTTTTTGGTGGGGAGGTTTGGGGGGTGGGTGAGTTTGTGCAGTCGCCATCAACGTATTCCCCATAGATTTAGAGGTAGATGCAATTGACGGGGGAATAACGATATGGCTAGGGGTAGTTTTAGGTGGTTGAGCTGGGGCTGGTGTATTTAGTGCATTGACTGGAGTTGCATTGGTTACATTATTCGAACCGGTGTTAGTTACAACATCCTTATTCCCCAGTGCGCGCTCAATTTTACACAACCTACATTCCACCTCCATCAGCCTCTCCAATATACTTGCAGAGTACGATTTAATCAAGCTCTCTATATTTGATAGTGACACAGAATCCTTGCTCACAGTAGGTGCATTAACAACCTCACTCGTGTCCATAGAGTCCTCGTTGCCCTCATTGGCTGCCGGGATAGTTGGCAAGATGGAGGGAGGTAATGATGTAATGCCCCCCTCACTTCCTATATGCTGAGTGCATGGATCTTTAACAGCATTGCACATTTTTTTGCCAAAATCACGACAGCTCAATTTTGGTTGAAGGGGATCTCCTCTGTTCCGCTGTTTTTTGCTTGGTGGTGGACCATAGGTTTTTTGAAGGGGAGTCAGTTTTTTTGCCTTAGTATGGGGTATTTTCGCTATAGGCAAGACTTCCCCTTTTGATGTACTTTGGTTATTAGCATGTGGAGATGGCCCACTCTCATCTGGCGTAGATGAAGAGTTTTGTGTAAGGACAACTACGTTAGCTTCCAAGGGCTGGCTATCCAGCAAGATGGACGACTCATTTACTGTTAGGTCAATGTCCGTGTCATTAGAGCCAGTGGCGGCACAAGGGGGCAACGGAGTTAACCCATTTTTAATGCTTTCCACGGAGCGACGACGATCCGCCCGCCGCTCCGCCAGGGCCAACTCCCTTGCGATATCAGGGGATGATTTTGAGAAATAATTGTCCAAAGTACCATTTAACATCACTCCCTGTTTATCAGGTAAAGGCTGGTCCAAGTCAAGCGAAGACATTTGTGGAAACTAAGTACAAAAACAAAGCAATCGTAAATGATGCAGGGAAATGGCAGAGCAAACAGTACCTGTAGGGCCAAGATTTATGGCCAGTCCAGTCTCCTCGGTTCTCAGAGGGTCTCAGAGGGTCCGCCCTTAGTCCGGGCTTTGTCCCGGGCTGAGTCCCGCACACGCGTCCCGCTCACGCGCGGCTCCTCTTCCTATTATGCTGGAGGATTGCCAAAGGGGAGTGGTTACGGGAAGAGGCGGCAGGTGTGCCTGATGGTGCTTGCACTGCCTGGTGGGCCTCGCAGTCCCGTGTGCTAACCTCCTTTCCGCGGCGTCTCCTCCCTCAGCACAGTCCGTGGGCAGGTCACACATTATAAATATCATTGTTGCATGATAGCCACGTGCTGTGATGAATTCTGGGCTCCCACTTTTATAATGAGCCAGCAGTCTTATGGTGGTGCCTGGAGCAGTTTCAGAATTACTGCAGAAGGCAAAACAAATGCTTATTTCGGTATTTGAAGAATAGTCCAGCAGATAAAGTGTTCATTTGTATGGAGCCCTGAAAACCCTCACTCTGTTTCTTGATGAAGTGATCAGGAAGGAATCAGCGGATTCATGCAGATGGATTGCAACTCTCCAGAGCCACTTCTCCCCTCCTTACAGTCTTTAGGAAGCCCAGAACCTCCTCATCCTCACTCCTCTTCCTAGTCCTAGTCATTGAAGCTCTGCCCCCAGGCAGTACCTTCCCACCTTTGCTTGAATTAAAAACATAGTCCTTCTTCTGTATTAGACTATCACCATAAGACCCCTCCGTCACCGTAGCACACCCGTTTTCACAAGGAAAATGTAGTTGTCTCCTGCTAGGAGGTAGAGAAAGAAGCAGTATTCTGAAGATTACCAATAAGCAATACGATCATTAACGGTAAAGGTGTTCTCTCTTTTCTAGGAAAGCGCAGGACAGTAGCTATTTTGCAACTGCAAGAGCTGTCACAAAATATTTGAAGATCAAAGGCCACATTGGGTGTCATATTGCCAATGTGAGAACCCGTGTTGTTGGCAGTCGCGGCCAGCATGGCTCAAGGGGGGGCATATGCAGGGTAACGCTGGGTGGGGAGAAGGGCGAGGGGTCACAAGGGAAGGGGGGTCATGCGCTGGGGGGTTTTCAATTAAAAAAAAGACCTACCTTTCTGCCGGATCGGGTCCCAGGGCCCTAGTCGTCACTACTCGGTCTGCTCCTGCTCCTGCTGCAGAAAACAGGCAGCCTCCCCCCCCCCACCCAAGCCAATCACAACACTCCAGTGGAACTTTGTGATTGGCCAGGATGCCGCCCAGCTAGGGGCTGTAGAAGATTGCATGTTTTCCATGTAGGCTGCAATGCAGCCTACATGGAGAAGTGCGCAGTACGCATGACGGGTTTGGCGGCCCAAGAGGGCTGACCAAACCAGTCATGCGTACTCTCAGGAGTGGGCAAACCACTCCTGTCCTGCCCGGGCAGCTCCGTCCATCCACCTACCCGTAATGCGGAAAGAAACATAAAATGGTAATAACTAAAAGTTATTTCCATTTTATGTTTTGTCTTTCTCACACTGCGAGAAAGCAGTGGGGCGATGCACCTCCACCCTAGTGTAGGAGCCGCCCCTGGTTGTTGGTTGAGAAGGTTGTGAGCCCTTCTCAAGCAACAGCCACAATCCATGTCAGGGCAAACCACAAAAGTCACTAAAATAACCTGTGTTCAACCTTCTGGTAGCTTGACACAAAGGCAGTCCGATTTAACTTAGAGGCAATTTACAAAGAATAAAAACACCAAGGATTGAGGTAAAACAAATTGCACCTGCTTTCTCCTGTGGCTTATAGTTCAAATTGATGGTGCTTGTGATTCCAAGGAACACAACCCCGTTTGTTCCGTCTAGGGCGAAGCCCAAAATCGTATTATTGTATCTTAACTTAGAGGCACTGTGAAAAATATTTATGCAGCACACAAACAATAACAAAGTGAAAGCACAGCACAGCACACGACAAATTCTACACCAATTTCGAAAAATAGAGTCAAATTAAATACATTATTTGACATCAAAATGACAAAAATCCATTCAGTAGAACTAGAGATGTGCAATTTAAAAGATTTAAGGTCAATATTGTACCTAAAAGCACGAAGCGTCACTCTCGGTTATCTGGTCATGCGAGACTGGGTAAACGGCCAACTGCAAAGAAGCGTAAGTCGGGTACAGGGACCGGGTTAGTCCCTTTGAAAAAGTTACATTCTAAACTCCAGTGTGAAGAGTTCTTTTCATTGTGGAGGAGGCCTACGAGCAGCAGGGAGAGCCGTAGCTTGAAGAGTAGGCTGGATGTTGCGGTCAGTGGTCCCCTGAAAGTTGCATTAACGATCACTGCGGGCCATTAATGCTGAGCACAGCCAAGCACACGACAAATTCTACACCAATTTCGAAAAATAGAGTCAAATTAAATACATTATTTGACATCAAAATGACAAAAATCCATTCAGTAGAACTAGAGGTGTGCAATTTAAAAGATTTAAGGTCAATATAGTACCTAAAAGCACGAAGCGTCACTCTCGGTTATCTGGTCATGCGAGACTGGGTAAACGGCCAACTGCAAAGAAGCGTAAGTCGGGTACAGGGACCAGGTTAGTCCCTTTGAAAAAGTTACATTCTAAAGTCCAGTGTGAAGAGTTCTTTTCATTGTGGAGGAGGCCTACGAGCAGCAGGGAAAGCCGTAGCTTGAAGAGTAGGCTGGGTGTTGCGGTCAGTGGTCCCCTGTAAGTTGCATTAACGATCAGTGCGGGCCATTAATGCTGAGCAAAAAGTGCAGATCTTATGTTGCCAGTCCTCACTGGTGGTCGCTGTAGCAGTTTCATGAGAGAATCCCATTGGCAGATGACGCAGGCCTGTTTGGGTGATAAAGAGCCAAAAACATCAGAATTTCTCCTTTTCTTCAAGAAGTTCAACTGAGGCCACACCAAGGGTCCAGGACCCGAGCGGCACCTCTTGTGGATCAGGAACTCACTTGCAGTCCCAGTGCAGCAGGTCAGCTGGGCCATTGCAGGGAGTCCTCTGGACCTTGTTATGTCACTGCAGCATGCATCAGAGACCTAGCAGGAGGTCAGTCGATTGACTCTTGGTGTCACTTCAGCCCGGAATGTAGGGTGAAGGTCCAGTCTTCCTTCTTAGCAAGCAGGGCGGGCCTTAAGCAGGGCATCCTTCTTCTGTAATATCCACAGGTCCAGGAGTGTACTGGAGTGTGAGTCTGAGGGTTCCCTTTTTACCTGGTGCCCACATTGAAGGTGGAGAAGCTTCTAAAGTTTGCCCTATAGAGGTGTCTTGAACTTCCTGTCTCCCTACCCTGGTCCCAGTATATCTGGGGGCCCAATTGGCTAGAGTAAAGTTCTTTGTGTGTTTGCTGTTTTTAGCTGTCTATGAGGACTACACGAAGACCAATCACAATTCCTCAGACACCAAACATGACTTTTCTACCTTCTACCAACCAAATGTTATTGCTTATTAAATGTAATAAGGTAACCCAATGTTCTAATGTTCTCCCATGGAAGAGGTGGGCCTTGCAATGGGAAAACATCAATTTGAAAGTGTTTCACTACCAGGACATGTAAAACTTAAAAGTACATGTCAAACATTTTAAATAAAATGCACCCTGCCCTATGAACTGTTTAAGGACTACACACAGGGAGAGTTCTATGTATTAAAAAGGAAGGTTTAGGCCTGGGGAAAGGTTTATTTTGGAAAAACTAAGAAAGTCCACCCTTCATTTATGAAACCTCCACTTTGTGCACAAATATTATCATTCCAGTGTTCCCAAGTAAAGATAGATTTCTTCGGGGAAAATGATACGTTTTCCTAAACTAACCCTCACCCACCAACAAGTCCTTTAGTGGCATGCTTCATCATCGGGTTCTTCCTGCCCTGCTGCAGGACGGGGCATGCTACGACCAACGGAGACGTGGGAGCACTTTTCGTAAGATAATACTATGTGATGTAGTGAGAGTGGAAAGGTCAAAAAGAGTAGTGAGTCTAAAAAAATACCTGGCTACATGGAACCTACAATTTATTAATTCCCATAGCTGGTATCTTTAAAATGGGGAATGGAGAACTATGCACTATAATGAATGAGATTCTCCCTGTTCTACATGCTTCAAGCATTCCTATATGCTTTTCTTCAGGACCAACTTAGATGATCGCTCTAACCATTCTTGGTTATCCTATTAGGTGTCCCTGAAGGTTTCATGGTGTAATGTGCCTTCAGCATGTATAAATACAATACCCAATCAGTATAATTTTCTACGCAATCTGGAAAGATAAAAACAATAGGTACTGTTGAATTGTACACATATTGGATACTTACATTCCCAAATAAGTGGAAGGAAAACGTGATATATTTTTCACTCGTGCACAACTACACTTATTAATAATCTGTGAGTGGTGTGCTACCCCTTTGATTTTTACGTAAAATGACAAACTTTGACATACAGTACATATAATGAAAAACACACTCTCTATACGTGGAATCCTAGAGAACTCATGAGATCAATTATGCTGTTAAAATGAGTGCAACAGTAGGAAATGTTTTGGATAGCAGAGGCGTAAAATTAAAAACAAACGAAATATCAACTACAACACAAAAGATTTTAAAAAACAAAAAAGAAAGCATATAAAAATATTACAAATGTATAAAAGATAGAAACATATTATATTGTTAAAAAGATTGGACAAATAATTAGAAATATTTTTTAAAATGTTAAAATAATTTACAAATTACTATTTTTAATTTATATTATTGATAATCAAAAACATTATTACATAAATGTAAACTGTTTTATTTCCTACCCTTTAACACCACACAATTCACTATACACATCTACATTAAAAAAGTACCTCCATAATTAACATAATTAATTATCAGTTAAAGAAATATTATTAATTAAAAATAAATAAAACAGATACAAATTAATTTACTCCCCAAACTTTACACCTATAAAAACAAAACCCACACACAAAATAAATCAAAAATAATTACCACAAATATTTATGAACTGATGAATTAATATTAATGATCAACTAATTATTCATTAATTGATCATGAATTACTTTCCACCCGATACCCCAATAAACCCCACAACCCAAACATAAATATCATTACACCATTTCCATAACTAATTTGACATTAAAAAATTAATGTCAATTAAAAACAACTTATTAATGAATTTAAAATAATTTACTTCCCACCCTTTACCACTAGAAAACCCCACAACTCATTGCCACATTTAATGTTGAATTAATTAGCATTAATTAACAAATATTTATTAAATAATTATAAATATGTTATTTCCTACCATATTCCCCTATAATCACCACCACCCTCTCCTAAAAAATAACACAATTAACATAATTATTTATCAATTAATTAATTAATAATAATTAACAAGCAATGAATAAATAACTAATAATAAATTAATTCCCACAATTAACACTGTAAAATATAAATTAAATACGTATTAATACATGAGAAATATTATTACATGTATTTATAATTAAATTACTTCACATCCTATTCCCCTATAAACCCAAAACCCACTCCTAAAAAATGACACATTTAACATAATTACCAATTCATTAATTATTAATAATTAACAACAGAGTAATAATTAATTAATAATATATGAAGTCCCACAATTAACACTATTAAATGTAAATTAAATAAATACTACAAAGAAAAAAATATTATAATTAAATTACTTCTAACCCTATTCCCCTATAAACCCACAACCCGCTACAGAAGTAAACAATGCAAAATGTTATTAAAATAAAGTTAACTACTAAATATTTAACACTTATATTCAAAAACAATAGCAATATGTATACAAAAAAAATTCAGATATTTTAAAAGTACATACTAAAATATATAGCACTAATTAAAACATCGCTATTTTAAACAACTATATTTTTGCAAACAACATTAATGACTTTGATATTTTCAAAAATTATATTTCTTACCTTCAAGTCGATATTCTTGACCAAGATATTCTTGCTATCAATATTTCTGCATAACAATATTTCTAACTAGATATTTGTGTATGTCCACATTTCAAACTCGATATTCTGTCTGTGCACCGCCTAACAAAAATGAATGTGTCCGTCTGTACCACACCTGGTGCTCATGTAACGTGTTCCAATACTTTCGGGTCGAGTTCACTCTATAAAAAACTCCCCGTATCCGTGTTGGGTTGACCTATGAAAAATATCAGAGGAAAGGCACATCAGTCCCACAATCCTCCAGCTCAACCCTTCTAAACTAGCATAACCCAAACCCCTATTTGTGATTCCACTTGCTGTAAGAGGAAAAGCACAATAGTTACAGATATCCTGAGCCTTTTTGCCTCTGTTTTAAACTTAGGCTTCCTTAAAGTGTCACCCTTTCACTATTGCTATTAATACCCCTTTTCCCTCATTGGACAGGTCTGCAGGTCTCCAGGTGGGGTTTTTCCACATCACTCTTCTGTTAGCTTCCCCTAGTACTTAAGCTCAAGTCTGCATTTTGGATGTTGCCTTTCTTGTGTTACCCCGACATCCAGCATTCTCCTGCTGGGCTTCTTTTTTCTCCTTCAGTTAACTCCACACTCTGTATCAATTGGGAAATCTTGACCTCTCGCCTCCCGCCTGAATGGAACCATACCTGCTTACTTCTCTGTCCACAGTTCCAGCTTCATAGCTTCATAACAAGCTCCACTTCAAGCTCTGATTGGCCGTAGCCCTCAAACATCCAGCCATTATTGACTTAACAGATCCTTGGCAAGTGCCCTCTAGCAGAGCGGTATCTGCCTCTTGAACCTGAAACCTACTAGATAAGTGATGCTCTAACCTGACCATCAATAGCATCCACACATTCCGGTCCTGCTCATCTTATCGACCTCCAGCTAAGTCCTGCGCCCTATCTCCATTATACTTAAAACAGAGACTCGTACATGGCTTCATATTCCTGAAATTTCACCAGGGTACAAAAGAAGGACCAGGGGCAACTCAGTGTCTCTCTGAATACTACCAACCTGAAGGCGGATTGTGAACATATATGGCTAAATATGAGGAACCACTGGAATACCCTGCTATTGTATGATCTAAGAGTCATATTAACTGAGCTGCACCAGTGTAAAGAATGAACTGACACCCCAATTATGTCAGTTCACTGCACATTTAATGGCCATCAAAAGTGGAATAAAGCAGTTAGTGTAGTAGGTATAAAGTGTTCGAAAACAGTATGGGAACCTGGTTATACTGTAGAGTTCCTAGGGCAACTTCAATATATGTTTAAAAATTCATCATGAAAGCGGTTTCAATAGAGGACTCCGTCACTCAATGTACAAAAATATGTTTTATTAAATATCTTCTATATCAGTTATACCATATTTAACTCATTATGACAGAGAAATTACTATATCATACTACATGCATACTGCACTCATTTATATACCCATGCATTCAGATCACACAGATGATTGAGTTCTTTGAAGATTTATAGTGATCACAATTGGATATACAATCAAGAAATGCAGCAAAAGGAGATGTGGCAGTAATTAATCTAAGTGCGTTTCGGCAGTGGTCTGCCTTCTTCAGGAAAGCCACTTCCCAAATATTTTGCCTGATGAGAATAGAGTGTGTCCTCGAAGGCGGGCTATTACTTCATATGCCCATCCCATTGAATGATAAAAATGGGATCCTAAGCATGTATCAACTAAGGAGCTGGAATGATGCTCCTGGATAGTGAAATGGTACCAATATATAAAAGGCTTTCTGTTTGCCATCTGGTCCTGGATGAATGAGTATAATGAGAGGCGACGAGCTGTATACCCAGATTTAAAAACTGTATTCTACACAGAGGAGGATAATCATGAGAAACACTGCTGCCTCAGCTCGCATTTCTGTGGTACATCATACTGTCCACATGGGCGTTCGGACCCCATGCGGACCATATGATGTAACACAGAAGCGCGAGCTGAGGCAGCAGTGTTTCTCACATGATCCCATTTTCATCATCATTCTTCTGCATGATTTACGAACTTTACCACACCTTTCCAAACCACAATGCCGTCTTTTATATATCGCACTAACCACAGCTCAAATATGCATACCACGGTAATGGAAATCTTTGACTCCACCCTCTTCTGAATCTTTGCTGGTGGCTATGGTTCAAACTACCTCCTATGAAAGAGTTATCTACAATTTGCAAGATCAGACACAATCACTTGAACAAATTTGGTCCCCCTTTCTATAATTGAATTATCCTTCTGTGATAGACTATTCCGGTCACTCTATAGTGGATTCCACTGTATCATAACTGGTTCGGTTCCTTTCTGGAGGGCCGTAAACAGTCAGTGTGGTTACCCCCGTTTAAGTACAAAACGGTAGCTCTGAGCTGTGGGGCTCCACAGGGCTGCTCTCTCTTGCCAATTCTGTTTAATATCTACATACATCCCCTGATCTCTAGTCTGCGGCAGATGGGAATCAAGATTTTCAACTATGCTGATGACATGCAGCTAATTTTCACACTCGATAACTCCATGGAATCTAAAGACTTCTTTAGGAGGTCTATGCTGCATGTCAAAACCTGGATGAATGACAGCCATCTAAAGTTATACTCTCAAAAGACCGAGATCATTGTCCCTTACAGCAAATTAGCTCACTGGACCCCTTCCTATTGGCCCCCGGAACTGGGCGCGACACCCACTCCAAAATCCGCTTTAAAGAGCCTAGGCCTTCATATTGATGCAGATCTCTCTATGAACACCCAAATTGGCTCAGTGACATCCGCATGCTTTGTCTAATTGCACAAACTAGACAAGATCAGACTTTTTTTAAGCAAAGAAGCTATTACCCAAATTGCTATAGCTCTTATTCTATCTAAAATTGACTATGGGAATGCCCTTTACATTGGACTCCCCTTATGCCAGAGAGATCGTCGTCAGATAATCCAAAATCAAGCAGCAAGAATCATCTATCTGAAGGATAGATGATGCCATATCACCCCTTTACGTAAAGATCTCCACTGGCTTCCAGTGGAGCAACGAGCTTTGTTTAAAACTGGCTGTATACTTTTCAAAGCTATACAGACACAGGCCCTGTGAAGAAGTGTGGCTCAATGGTTAGAGCGGCAGACCCTGATGCAGAGGTCTGGCCCGGGACCTGGGTTCAATCCCCGCCTCGGCTTGTCTTGGCGGATCTTGGGCTCATAATTCCTCTGACCTGATTTTTCGCTTTGGTGCCTATTCTAATATGGGTCCCACGCTGCAACTCTGGGCAATAGCTTCTTTAGTCTCCAAAATGGCCCCCAACAGCGCTAGGGATGCCTGGTTGCACCCTGGGGATGCCCAGGAGTGGACATTTCACGGGGAAAAACCAGGAAGGGTTCCCTAGCGGTATGAGTACAGCGCCAGGAAACTCTGGAGTATCAGTGCGCTTTACAAGTACGCTTACATTTACATTTATTCTTTCGCTCATTAGTAAACACCAACCAAAACGCACTCTGAGATCTATGCATCAGAATCTTGTTATTGGGCCCAGATTTCAACGTAAACATATGGGCAGAACCCGGTTCTCATTTTTTGGTCCTAAGATCTGGAACGCATTTCCTGCCTTCCTCAGGCTTGAGAGAGACTATTTTCGGTTCAGGAAAGAACTTAAGACCTGGCTATTGACCTTGGCATACAAATAGCTGCCCACTTGCCTAATTGTTCGCAGCTGAGACTCCACAGCGCCAAGAAACCTGTTGGTGTACATGCGCTATATAAATACCCATGTAACATGTTACATAACTTGTTCTCTCTTTCTATTTTACTCTTGCGTAAAAAAAATTTTTTTCTCACCTTTACTGTCATGCATTTACATACCAACACTAAAAACCTGTTCTAAATCCGTTCTCATCTTATTTCCTTAAAATTCTTCCTTTTTATCTTTGGTTAATTTCCCTATATAATTTTCTATACTATATATACGTTCTATTCTTTTATATTTTACTGCATTGATACCTCTCCTTTATTATTCTTTACTTTCTTTCTACCCACATTTCCTGTCTTTCTCTCATTTATTCGTTTGCAATTTTATGCTTCACCTTATATCAAGTTCTTGATCTTTTTTGCTTTAAAATTACTTTTTATCTCACCGTAAGTCATTAGAGTTTTTCAATCCAATAGCTTATTGTTTTATCCAAAACTGAATTGTTTTATCCTCCCTTCATCTTATTATTGTATTACTTGTATTTAAATAAGATACAGTCTTCATCCTTATGAATTCATGTATATTTAACTTTATGCATTACTTCCAATGTAATTTATGTTATCGTATTGCACATTTCTGTATTTTATTGCTTTTAAACCTATTACTGAAACCTCTAATGCTCCTAAACTTTTTGGAGACCTAATATCCCAATATTGTAACTACAGCACATAATGGCAAACCCTTCATTATGTATGATAACATTAACAGCAACAACAGAGGGCCCAATTATGACTTTTTGAGCTGTGGGGGGCGGGCGGCCCACCACCACTGTGCCCCACCGTGCCAAGAGCCGCTGCCGCTCACCCACCAAATTACAAGTGATTATGTGGTCTGGCAAGCGGGCTGACGGCACAGCATGGTGGTTCCTCTTTCAAAGGCGGTGGTGCCCCCTTTGATTCAGTACCGCCAGCTTTTTCATGGAGGAAAGACCTCCATGAAAACACTGGCGGTACTGAAACTTGTAACATGCATGGCGGTGCCACAGCAGCACCACATGCATCTTACAATGGCCCTGACTCCTGAAGCACTGCCAGCGGTCCAATTACGATCTGACAACCTAACTCGTAATAGGGCAGTTGGACTGCCACCGCTGCGCCACAAAGAGTGTGGCAGCACTCGGACCACCAGTCTCGTAATTAGGCTAGGAATAGTTGCATGTGCAACAGAAATTAACCTGCTAAGATTAACACAAAGCCAACTGTGGATGATTGGATTGCACTTTTAATTTATATCTGCTACCATTCACACAGATTTATACCATACACGGAGAGTAGCATAATACTAAAATACCTTTAGTGTGTGCACTTCTTAACAAATAAAGTGCTACATACCACAACTACTCAGTTAAATAAAACCAAAATCTAACAATTTCTAACCATTAAAAAGATATTGTTGTCTTTGACCAAGCAATGATTTTTTCCATGGTATAAAAGTAAAATACCCACACAGAGGCAAACAGGTTTTTTAGGATACATTTCACCAAAACATTTGAAGACACCTTGAAAAATCTGCATCAAGTGAGGAGTAGTCAACAAATGCACAGTTTGCTCACAAGTTAAACAAATATTCACCCTAGCATATGTACCAGTCACATAAGTATCTAATCACTACAAACTCCTTTATAATCAATATGCTATCAAGCACATAATACAAGCTAAGTCCACTAATTGACTATTTTGAAGATACTTGGGTTGGCAGACTGCACTGTTGTGGCCACATACGCCAACCCAAGTAACAAAGACCGGGGTGAAACACATATTACACAGCGCTACAGCTCAACAAGTCAAACAAACAATGCATTGGAAGGGTTGCACAATGCCTTCCAACGCAAATTCCTAGGAAATATAAAAAAAAGAACAAAGCTACCAACAAATTAGAATAGAAGAATCTATTACTCAGCTAAAACCTAAAATAGCTAAACAAACCAAATAAATGTATCAAATACTGCAATGCAAAGTACAAACATGTGTACATAACCAAGGCTTATCATACCTGAAATCCATTGCAAAAACACTACTCTAAAAACCCCAAAACTCCAATCTCAATTAAAATAACAATGCAAATAGTAAAAATAACAGACATATTGATTTATAAATAATATTTTATACATTTTTACTATTCAGTTTAAAATACATATTGCGATTAACAATACATGGTCAGACTCAATAATAAGTATAATCTAAATGCATATTACTAAATAAATGCGATAAAAAACCTACACACCCTGTTAAAAAACAAACACCTACTACTAGTTGGCAATAAATAAAATACATAACACATAACCAAATACCACAATAAGTAAACAACTGTGAAAAAATGTTTCATTCACTAAAAAAGTCAAACAAAATATAACTTAGTGCTTGATTACAATCTTGGTCAGAACGCCACAGTCAGGCCATTGTGGCGGTGGTCAGTATCATGTCCATAACATTTTGGAGTTGCCTGCGCCGGCACCGCCACGGGGATTGCATTGTCCCTTTCCACAGTAGTGGTTGGCACTGGTATGCGCAGTGGGGCAGGGCAGGGGCAGGGCGGGAGGGGTGGAAGTCGACAGACGATGGAATAGGGAACATTTAATAAATAAAAAAATCATATTCCGTTGTCTGTCGACTTCCCACCCTTCCCCCACTGCGCTTTGCTGCAATGGCTGCAACTACTTTTCCAACTGCCTTCATGGTGGTCTGAATGCCATGAAAAGACAGATGAAAACATACTTTGGCAGCCCCAAACAGAGACCCTGTACCTCATGGGTCCCTGCCTGAGTGTACATGTAAGGGTCCCCCCACACATCCATGCACCATGTGCACATGTTGTATGGATGTACACAAAGTGCTTTTTTCTACTGCTGGTTGTTCTGCAGCTCCTTTCCTGGTCTGCAGCACAAGCCACAGTAAAAAAAGTACTTTCTGACAACCACCACGGAAGTCAAATTGTAATTGGGAGGTCACACAGCTTCCTGCCTGTTAGGCAGTCCCCAGACCACTGTGTTGGCGGGCAGTGGTCCAACAGCCTGCTATAAAAATTATGCTCTATCTTTTGTCGCAGATGTACAAGATCTGTAATTATTCTACTAAAACTACTAACACAAAAATAGATTATAAAAGCAAACAAATGTAATCCAAAAACACAGCGGTTGCAGGTGAGAGGTAGGGTGGGGGGCTAGGTGGAGGGGAGTCAACAGACGATGACGAGCAAAATTTTTAATTAAATATGATACCACTAACCTTGCACTCTCTGTATCGCTAACTTGGCGATGCGGCGAGCACTATGTAAGTGTTTTTATTATTTTTTATTTTATTTTTGCTCGTCGTCATCTGCCGACTTCACCTCCACCCCACCCCTCTCCCCACGTTTTTTACATACACCAGAGGCGGCTGCAATAACATATCCATAGTAAATAAAGTATGAAACACACTCCAGGAAAAACTAACAATAAAGGAAATATAAAATAATGTTAATTTACCAGTTGAAAAAAAGAAAGAAATGCACCCAAAAAAGGAAAAACAATAAATACACCCAAAGATGGTAAAAGCATCCAAAATCCTGTCATAAAACTCACCCACCCACACAACACAAATATCCCCATAATCACTATATAAATAACATGAATTATAAAATAACATACATACAATCCAAAATATTACAAAACTATATTAATGCATAAATTAGATACTACCACACTAGATGACCCAGAGTTAAACTAAAACCTACCACTAAACTAACAAACCATAACAATATATTTGGCAGGCAAAGAGACCGACCACCATGGATCTGACGGGCTCCTTCAGTTGGAAGGACTTGTATCCCTATAACAGTGGCAGTGCCAGCCAAGCACCGCCATAGGGGAATAAGCCTCTTTACAACGCGAGTCATCACAACGCGTGCCATTACAACGAGCGTGTTGCTACCACGCAATGCCATTACTATGCAAGTCATTACATCAACTTGCAGTAGATGGTGCGCGGACATTAGAGATGTGTAATTTACTATTCTAACTCCAGCCTATGTGTAGGGAAGGTGTTGGAATAGTAAAGTATACTATTTCTAATGTTAGCACTCCATCTACTGCAAGTCGATGTAATGGCTTGCGTAGTATTGGCAATGCGTGGTAACAACGCAGTCGTCATAACAACCACGTTGTAATGGTATTGCAATGTGATGCCCAGGTTGTTAAGGTTGTTTCCCCCGTGGGGATTACAATGCCCCTTCTCACCTGCCATTTCATGGTGACTTACCCGCCATGAAAAGGTAGCAGGAAAGGGACTTTGGGGGCCTGTAGCAGGCCCCCTTCATCCCTGATCATTCGACATGGCCTCAGGGTGCACCTATGGTGACTCCCAACATATCCTTGCACCTTGTGGCAGGTATCACATGGTGCCTTCCACATTGTACAGGGATATGCACGGGGTGCATATTTTGTAATGCGGCATGTGCTGTAGCCGCAGCACCTACGGCGATAAAAAATATACAATTTGCAACTACCTTGCCGGCGGTCGCATCATGATTCTGGGTGTGGGGCTGATGACAGCTTTTCCAGTTTCCCACCAGGATGGCTGTCAGACATAAGTCCCACCACCATTCTAATCGGCCCATAGTGCTTATAAATTTGAAAATGTTGTTGTAAAAATAAAATTCTTGTTAAAACATTGACATTATTTATGGAAATATATTATGAAAGTGGCAATTTGCGTAAATGTAACACACCTACATGAAAGATTTTGTTTAAAAACTGGCATTATCAACATGTAACAAAAATACAACATTTTTTATTTAAATCTGTGTACTTTAATTTGTTAAAGTTACAAAAAATCAATGTTTCGTATAAAATATTACATTGTATTCTTGTGTGCAAACATATTACTTTCTAAAAATAAAACTTGTGTTATAAAAGAAATATATAACGTTTATTTCAAATACAACTACAAATTTACACTACAACATATGTATCTTCACAACTTAAAATCCAATCATTTACTCTTTCTACTCCAATATAAGGTATATTGGAGAAATCTTTGAACACTGAAGAACTTACATTTATTATTCCTACTCAAATCTAAGATTCAAAAAGGAAAGTGTTGGATATTGAAGGGGTCATATTTAATATTCTCGCTTCAATGCAATCTATACTGTGGAAAATACGGGACATTGATGAGATTACAGTTAATATTCACACTCCCTTTTAACCTACATTGTGGAAAGTGTTGGATACTAAAGAGATTAGATTTACTATTCTTACTTCAATCTAAGCTACATTGGGGGAGTTATTACATACTAAAGGTATTGGATCTAGCATGCCTGCTCCAATCTACATTACATTAAGAATGTGTTGGATGTGAACAAACATAGGATAACTGTTACCAGTACAACATAAAACATTTGGTGAAGAAGATGGACATTAATAATTAGTATTACAAATAGCCACTTTAAACAACACATCAAATAATTAGTAAACAAATAAAGTTTTAAAATAAATGTGGATATGTACTATATATTATAAAATGACATTATAAATAATTCTAGGGAATATTTGTAAAACGTTTAGAATATTTGTTACAAAATTTTAATGAAAACAAATCTCCATCTTTAAAAAAAGATCCAAACTTGAAAAATAGCAGTCATTTTAGTTAACAGATTGTTGGAAATGACCATCTTTTGTGTGGCATTCCTAAGATTTTTACCCTCTGTTGCGGAACCTGTTTTTGCTTGGCATAGGACTCCAGCACACTTTTTTCTTCCTAACCAGTGTTTGCGCTCTCCCTACTCCTTTTCTCTTGTGTTCTCCCTTTTCAACCTGATAAAACTAGCATATACCTAATTGCACATTTAATTTACTTATAAGTCCTTAGTGTAGGCTACTACATGTACCCAGGGCTAGTAAATTCAATGCACCGCCACTGGACCTAGGCGATTGTGTGGCTGTGGTGATTTTTGCATAATTAGAGAATTGCTGCTTTTGCTACATAATACATCATCTGCTGCATAATTTGCAAATTTTTAGCAAGAAAAAGTTTGTTTCAAGCTCAAACAGTTCAAAAGGTATAATAAACACAGGGATCGTGTTGCCGCGCAAGGGAAGTCCTTTGCAAAGGTTGACTGGTCACTTTTCTGTACCTTATTGCTATAATTAGGTGTTTAACTGGCACTACAGTGTGCAACCAATGCCCAGACAGTGTTAATAAGTATAACATTGATAAAATAACGAAGTGACACTATCATAAAATGTGCTGCATACTGCTGCATAATTTGCATTTCATTTGTTGCCACATAATTTACTCAACCTTGCCACTTAGTTTGGCCCTCCACTATCGCACAATCCCAGAGGCACTAATCAAATACTACTAATAGGCTGCAGCACTTCTTTTATCACCCACTAAAGTAGCACAATAAAACACTTCCCCAGGACTACCCTTGCAGCCTAGGTGTAGTTTTAAAACTGTCATTTCGACCTGGCAAAACAAACCTTTTGCCAGGCCTAAAATTATGCTTATAAGTCACCCCAAAGAGGGCTCTAAATTCTCATCGCGCAGCGTTAATGTTATTTAAAAAATAGGACATGTATGATGTATGTTTTACATATCCCGGCAGTGAAATACCTACAAAGCCAATTTTCACAGTGGCAAGGCTGGTTACTCTGGTTTGCACTCGGACCTTTTAATAGGTGCTAACTTTAGTTTAGGAGTAGTTAGAAAAATGGTTAAAGGGCTAGTTTAAATAATAATTTAAAGTCCAATTTAACAGTCAAGTTCGTTTTTATATTACTATTTTGGAACCAACAATTTAAAAAAGTTGCCATTTTGCTGCCTAAAACCAAAAGGCTTTCCTGTCCGTTTCCAGCTGTCACATTACCAGAGACATTTTAAGACCTAGGCAAATGAGCTCTACCCAGGGCCCCCTCCTTTCAAGGGGGGCCTTATATAGGCTTGTGTGACAGTTCTAGACAGCATAGAGGTTTTAAAAAACTGTTTGTTCACTTATTTTCTGTTGTTAATTTTTGTAGGCTGCCCACCCATTCCAGCACCCAACTGAGAGATAGTGAGCATTAAACAAAAATACCTTTTAGATTTTGGCTAGATTCAGCAAACATTTACCATTTTAAAGTGTATAGGTCCAGCACGATAGACCCAGCCTTTGCCTTTATGCAGCATATGCTACGCTTACCGTACAGTAGAAGTTGCGAATATATCATTATTTTTGGAGCCACTGCCAGACCTATGCAATCACAGCACTGCAAGACTCTGAATACCAGTCTCAGGTGGCAGAGGCAGTGTAGTGACCAAAATCACCTATCAGCACTGTATGCCTGAATGGTGCTGACAGAAAAACTATACAACACATTGTGAGAAGTAAGCTTGGACAAGGACACTAGTCTTCCTGGTGCAATCCAGCTGAACACTGCTTTCACCAAGGTAGGATCCCAGAGTAGGCCACGAGTATAGGCCACATGTCCCTGTCCATCTAGAGCCGCTGCAGGGCCTGTGAAATTATAGCTAAATACCACAGAATTACTGCATCTTGTACAGTAGGGACTGGAGTGCTTTAAACAAAAATGTGTTCTCTGTATATACAGGCTAAAAAATGAGACACAAGTTACTGCACCGTATGCAGTTAGTCTGCTCATGTCACTAGTCGTTCTGCTTCACTCTTGTAGGCCAGCCAGAGAGAAACTGTTTGTTGTGGATTGTACACAGAGGTAAGCTGTCCAAGAAAGAGGTTTGTTAGTGATATTACCATAGTTGCTGAGGTCATAATTGAGCTGAAAAAATATTAAAAATACAGAGTTGTCGCGAGAAATGGGCTGCAAAGTAGGTTTTGCCGAGGGTCCCCAAAATCGTTAATACATCCAGGTACACGACCCCTGATGGCTTCCCTGTGGTGAGATATGTCTTGCTCCAAGGCAGTGAACAAAGGGCCTTGGAAGTGAGGAGGGGGTTCCTTTCTTGGCAAGATGGCCTCCTGGGTTTTTATCAGCCTCTTCCAGAGGTTCAAATGATGCCTACCATGCCACTGTGAGATGAAGCTCCAATCTAGGCTTAGCTCACCGTTGTCTCTCTAGTCATGCTGACAACAAACCCAGTGGGTAGAGAGGAAGAGACAAGAACTGGTTTAGGGTTTGGACAAAACCTTGCCCTCCACCCACAGGCTGGCACTGGGCATAAAAGAGTGTCCCACAGACCTCTCCTAAGAACACTCCTGGAAATGTGAGAAATCAGAGGAAGGACTGCACTGCTGTCTGAAGAATTTAAAGGAAGATTGGACCTGCTTGTCTTGAACACAGTTTACTGACATCCTCTTTGAGCTACCTGGATACAAACTTCCAGAAAGCACCACTCAGTGCAACTGCCCAGCTGATCAATTTCAAATGGACCTTCCCTGGACCCTGCTGATGGCCTCTATTGGAGTGAGTCCTAACACCCCCTAGAGATGCCCCCAGGTCCTGGACCCTTCACTGGTGGACTCCTTCTGTCACCAAACTGCACAAAGTTGAACTTTGAAGCTTTTTGCCAACTTTCTGCCTGGAGACCTGATGGAAACTGGGATTGCCATTGAAGCCATAGCCGTCAACATCAAAATAGTGGACACTATAACCAGCTGTTTTGCCCCGCTCAAGGAGACATGACTTCCAGAAAAGTTTCTAAGTCTGAATTTAGATGGCTTCACTGAGATAGAAGACGAATGATATCAAGGCTTTCCTGTGTATGCACAGCGGCCGCTTGGCGTTTTACTGGGATATATGATGTTACAACGCGTACTTTTAGCATGCATACCATTACCACGCATTTTTTACAACGCAGGTCATTTTACAACGGAAACCTTTACAACGCAATACACTACAACGCAGATACTATTACAACGCATACCATTACAAAGTAAGTATAGGTAAGTATATAAAATCAATATATAATGTAATGTAAATAATTATTTTTGTATTATTTAATTTAATTTTTTATTATTTAATTATTAAATAATTTTATTAATAAAATTAATTTTAATTTTATTATTTGTAAATATATGTTAAAAAAAACCTGTACCCCAAAACCCAAACCCAGCCCTAAAACATAAAAATACCCCTGTACCCCAAAACCCAAACCCAACCCTAAAACCTAAAAATACCCCTGTACCCCAAAAGCCAAACCCAGCCCTAAAACCTAAAAATACCCCTGTACCCCAAAACCCAAACCCAGCCCTAAAACCTAAAAATACCCCTGTACCCCAAAACCCAAACCCAGCCCTAAAACCTAAAAATACCCCTGTACCCCAAAACCCAAACCTAAAACCTAAAAATACCCCTGTACCCCAAAACCCAAAACCAGCCCTAAAACCTAAAAATACCCCTGTACCTCAAAACCCAAACCCAGCCCTAAAACCTAAAAATACCCCTGTACCCCAAAACCCAAACCCAGCCCTAAAACCTAAAAATACCCCTGTACCCCAAAACACAAACCCAACCCTAAAACCTAAAAATACCCCTGTACCCCAAAACCCAAACCCAGCCCTAAAACCTAAAAATACCCCTGTACCCCAAAACACAAACCCAGCCCTAAAACCTAAAAATACCCCTGTACCCCAAAACCCAAACCCAACCCTAAAACCTAAAAATACCCCTGTACCCCAAAACTCAAACCCAGCCCTAAAACCTAAAAATACCCCTGTACCCCAAAACCCAAACCCAACCCTAAAACCTAAAAATACCCCTGTACCCCAAAACCCAAACCCAGCCCTAAAACCTAAAAATACCCCTGTACCCCAAAACCCAAACCCAGCCCTAACACCTAAAAATACCCCTGTACCCCAAAACCCAAACCCAGCCCTAAAACTTAAAAATACCCCTGTACCCCAAAACCCAAACCCAGCCCTAAAACCTAAAAATACCCCTGTACCCCATAACCAATTACCACTAAAAAATGTAAAATAAAATGGAAGATAAACTTACCTATAATTATACTTTCGTTGTAATGGTATGCGTTGTAATAGTATGTGCGTTGTAGTGTATTGCGTTGTAAAGGTTTCTGTTGTAAAATGACCTGCGTTGTAACAGTATGCGTGGTAATGGTATGCGTTGTAAAAAATCCGTGGTAACAGTTACATACCGTTTTACTGCCTTCGTCAACTACCTCACTAGGACCCTGCACAACAGCAACCAGTCATCTTGAAGCCCCGTTTTGGATCTAGCTTGCAGCATTCCTTCCTGACGGCTCATTGACAACCTCTAGTGCCCCATAAAAGTCCATAGATAAACTGTACATCAGGACAAGCTTTGTCCCTGTAAGCAACCCGTGTTTATTGGCCTTAACTTGTGACATCGACCCGTCCTGCATAACCAGATAACTGCAGTTGCCATTTTGTGCTTTTTGGTAATAGGTTTCAAATAAAACTTTTCTACCTATTGGAACTTTATCATTTGGTGTCATTTTATTTCTTAAAATGTACTCTACAGGGGTGTGTCAAAGATGGTGCATGTGTTTTTTTTTACAAAGTGGAGCTCTGTTTCCTGACTCCAAACACAGACAGTTTTGGCTGACCCCGTGTCCTTAAAATGCCGTCCAGGACTGGGGGATGCATTGAGGAAATCTCTGAGGGCAGAACTGGTCCCCAGCAGTGGCAATCACACTCTGCAAATGGGTTTGGGCTACAGGCTGGTAAGCATGCCCAAGATGGTGGCCGCTCTGGGAACCCTGAACTGTATCCTAGAGTCAGCAGTGTCTACTGAGACTGCAAAGAGTTTATGGTGCCATGCTCTTGGCCAGGTGAGCAGGGGGCACGGGCACTGGCCTCATCAGTTGACACTGCCCTCATTGGAGGGGGGCTCGCTTGAGTGGATGGCGTTTGCATGGGACCCTAACACTACATCACATGGCATGCATAGGTGCACAGGGGCACTGGATAGTGGAGGTGATGAGGGGGCCCTGGCTGGATGAAAGCATGGAGAAAGGCATATGCCTGCAATCAGAGGGTCAATCCTGGATGCCAGCACTCCCCTGAGGCCAGCAGCCCACAGGTGAGAAAAGGGCCTGACTGAGAACATCCTACCCTGGAGGCCTGCTGCTTGAATAGCAATTTTCGGTGAGGACTGCTCTGAGCACCCAGACATCATTTGGCCCTGGCCCTTCTGACTTCAGTGCATCGCTGTGCAAGATATACTCAGATCTAATATGAACATACTCAGCAGGCCCCTGGAAAAGAGAGCAGAGCCACAGCGCGATGCCTCACCCTGCTTGACCACCTTCCACTGGGTGGCGGGTGCTGACCCGCAAGAGAAGAATGCTCCAATCACACGCACCTTCATGGAGTACGCTCCAGAGTGACATAGCTTTACCCCAAACAAATGATGGGCGGAATGCTGACAATGCAGACATTCTCCCCCGTCAAAAGATCTGGGTTAAATCCTTCGTTCTTTTGCCCACCATGCCACCCCAGTTTGGACCTAGCCATATGCAAATCAGTCTTGACCCTGTGCCTCTTGGGAACATTCCAGACCGAACTGCCAAGCCTGCCTGAACCAGACACAAGCATCCTAGGACCGGTTTCCGGTATGTCACCTTTCATCAGCCAGGCTAGCTTGATTCCAGTGGCACAGTGCATCCTAGGACCGGTTTCAGGGTGTGTCACCCTTCATCAGCCAGGCTAGCTTGAATCCAGTGGCACAGTGAGCAAGGCGCCCATGTCTGGGCATACCCATCCTACTTAGGGCGAAAAGTGTTACAACAAACAAATTATGGATGGAATGCTGACAATACAAACATTCTCCCCCGGTCAAAAGATATGGGTTAAATCCATTATTCTTTTGCCCACTACGCCACCCAATTTTGGACCCAGCAATTTGCAAATCAGTCTTGACCCTGTGCCTCATGGGAACAGTCCAGACCGAACTGCCGACCCAGGTCATCCCTGGACCGGAAAGAAGCATTCTGGGACCAGTTTCAGTGTATGTCACCCTTCATCAGCCAGGCTAGCTTGAATCCCGTGGCACAGTGAGCAAGGGACTGTTCCCATTGGGCGCAGCATCAAGACTTATTTGCATATGGCTGGGTACAAACTGGAATGGTATGGTGAGCAAAAAACGATGGATTTAGGCCCAGATCTCTGTACTGGAGTGAATATATGACATTGTTCTGCATTCTTTCCATCAAGTGTTCTTTATGCCAGAGTGACATAGCTGCACTCAACAAGAAGTAACTGCAGATATCAAAGAGATAACAAGAGAGTTGGGGGAGCTAGGACAAAGAGTAGCCACTCTGGAACAAACTGGTGACACATGAGAAGAGGATTTGGACACTCAACACCGAAAATTGCTGGAGGTATGCTACAAAAATGAAGAACCTCAAAATAAACTTGAAGATTTCAAGAACAGATTGCAGCGCTCAAGTTTTAGAAACAAGAGGGTCCCTCTGCAAGACGACTTAGGGGACTTGTAAAACTATTTGATTTGCCTCTTCTGCCATATTCTAATAGAGCTTGCAGAGAAAGACATTGTGTTAGACTGTAATTCAACAAATACCCAGGCACACAACAATTGTAGAAAAAAAAGTGTATCAGTATAGACAATATATGATCTGTTACGTAAGCCAACCAAATGCAATCTGTTCCTTGAGTAATTTGGAAACAGTTTGATCTGTTAATTTTCAAGCAAGCCAGCCAACACGTGTTTTGTCGCATGTGGAACAGTCTTTCTGCGACTTCCTCAGGGCTGAGTCCGATGAGATAAGATCATAGGGTAGTCGCTCAGTCGGTGATAATTCCGGCCGGGCCCAAGACTATGTTAATCAGCTTCAAGGATATGCAAACATTGGATCGGTTGTACTGTGAGCTTGTCTGAAGCTCTGAAAATGTCTAGGAAACGTGAGCAATTCAGAATGGAGTAACAAGGGAGTCACCGATAATGGCTTGTATGTAGATGGGCCAGATAATGGCAATCGTCTTGCCAGGCACCGCGGGTCGACTGGATGAAAAAGGAACAGATAATTCCTCATTTTCGATTCAACTGGGAGCTGAGTGCTAGGCGATCTCTCTCCTGCGGGCTGCCGTGTTCCTGTGTGCGGTCTTAGACTGTACACATAGGGTGCGCCGCCCTTCCAAACCCTCAGGAGCATCGCAAGACATACTAACGTACATTCACCATTATCGCCAAAAGGAAGGCATCATGGCAGCAATGCGTGATTGGAGTTTAGTTACATTGGAAGGATCAAAGGTATGGCTGTACCAGGACCAGTCCGCCCTCACTTTACAATGCTGTAGGGAGCTCTGTAGACCTGCCACCACCTTTCTATGAGAGAAGGTGATTAGATTCAAATGGGAACCTCCCTTTAAGCTCATCTTCCCCTCGGATAATGAAACATATATAGTTCGCACAATGGAGGAGGCAAATACAGTCCTGGGCCTGAAGGTCTTACAGGAAGACAGTATCTGATCTTTCGGGCTAAGGAGCCTGCTGGATTCATCTGACACCTTAGGGCAATTTTGCCAATCGGCAGGGAATTAATCGGGTGAGCCCACTGTGACTGAGAGTTGCAGAGAGAGGTCAGCTCTGCTCCAATACTTACAAAACCAAGGCTACACATGGGACAAAGAAACTGCCTAGGGGATGGGATTGGGAGCTGTGCCTCTTGGCCAGAAAGTCAGTTTGACACAATCATGTTGATCTCGTCTCCCTTTACTCCCACATCACCCGGGCCTAGAAGTCTTTGCCCATTACGTCAATCTTGAATAGCACCCAAGGCCTTTGCTTGTCAGTGACATGGACCCTGATCACTACTGTTTTCACACACCCCCTGTTGAATATCTTCCTACCCTTGATGCTTGACTGTCCTACTTGTCGTTGAGAGCCATTGCCAGCATACCCTCACTTACCACTATTAGCTCAACTACCTATGGGGGTTAATGATTACAATTTTAAATCTAAATTCTTGCGGCCTTAATGCCCCGGTATAGTGACTAGCGCTCCTATCCACCCTTAGAGACTCTAACTATGACATCTGCCTTATACAAGAAACACATCACCTTAAGGGAGCCTGGAAATGTATGCAATCCTGCTGGTTTGACCGCCAGTACTTCTATTTGCAGGAATGGCGATTTTGCTGGCAACTCATTTCCAGGGTAGGGTCCTCCGGACACAGACAGAACTACCAGGCAGACTCCTCTCCCTGAGACTCACAAAGAATACACCAACATTTACAATCACTAAAACTTATGCCCATCAGGAGGTCTTCATTTTGGATGCTGTTGGACGGCTGCTGGTCACACCTGATGCAGAACAGCTGTTAGAGGGAGACTTCAATCTGGTCCCAGATATGATGCTCGACTCCTCCATACACAGAACAGGGAAAACAGGGTCACTCAAGTCAAAGGGCCTCAAGTGGCTGGGGGAAGCAGGTTTAGGAAACATGTGGTGGACTCATTATTCTGCCCTAAAAGACTATACCTATTTTTCTGCAGCCTGCCAAACTTATGCCAGGAAAGATTACTTCCTGACATCCCTCACCTTAAGGCAGCTAGTACTCATCTGGACATAGGAACAGCTGTCTTGTTTGACCACTCCCCTATTTTGATTACCCTGAACATACTTTGTCCCTGCTCACCTTCTTACGCATTGTACCTCAACTCCAAACTACTGTCTTATGAATCAACATATGAAGGACACCATCAATATCTTCCCCACCACCAACAACATGCCAGACACCCCCTTCTCCCTACTTTGGAAGACTCTAAAAAGCTGCATTAAGGGGTGCCTTTATCGCCATTGCTATAAAGACTAAAAAGACAAGCGAGCTGACCTAGAAGCCCAGGTGAATGTGCTCGAGGAAGCTCACATGCAGTCTGGCTCCCACAAAATGAGGTTACAGCTTAAAGTAGCCTTGACCCAGACAAAGCAGAATATGTGCTACTTTGTACTAAGCAGCAATACTACTCTGGGGGTGATAATGTGGGACACCTCCTTGCTCATTGGTTGAGAGCCCAAATCCATAAACAGAGAATACCTAAGATTCAGGGATCACAAGGCTGCTGTGCGACTCAAGATGATCAGGTCACAGGGAAGTTCGAACACTTTTATACCGCACTGTACTCGGTGGAAGACCTCAACTGTGAGGAAGCTGCCACTTACCTCACTCAAGCACCTACCAAGGGTATCTCATCTGAATGCGCCATTCAACTTGACAAAGGTATTCAGGAAGAGAATGTCGTGGTGGCCATCGCAAGGCTCCAACTGGGCAAGGAGCCTGGGAAGTATGGCTTCACCTCCAACTTTTACAAACCTTTGCTATGCAGCTTACCCCTTTGCTGACTCGCCATTATAACTCCTTCAGTGATGTAGGTACACTTACTGACATATTAAAGGAGGCCACTCTTACTCTGATCCCCAAGCCTGGTAAGGACCCCACTTACTGCTAATCATATTGGTCCATTTCCCTACTTAATGTAGATACCAAAATCTTTACCAGCATCCTCGCAGCCTGTCTAGGTCCCTATATGCAGGGGTTTGTGGACCCAGACCAAGCCGTGTTTATTCCCAAGAGGAGATGTAGTGATGAAAATACAAAGCATCTTATCCACCTCATTGATTAACTCCGCCACTCTTGGATACCAGCTCTCTTAATATATTTCGATACCGAAAAGGCTTTTGATCTGGTGCACTGGATATGGAGTACCTAGGCGAGGCCCACAGCAACACTGCAGGTTAACGGGCTGACAACACTTCCCTTTAACATGAAATGAAATGAAATGGAGTTTTATAGAGCGCACTTCTACCCTGAGGCCTCGTAGCGCTTAGGACGGGTGATTGACGGCAGCCATTAGACTGTGCAGTTAGTGGAAGAGGAAGGTTTTCAAATGTTTGCGGTGAGGTGAGGTGTGAGACAGGGATGTACTCTCTCCCTTTTCCCCACTCCTATTCGCTCCCTATATGCAGCCCGTAGCTGAGAGAGTTTCTAGGAACCCTCTAAACATCAGCATTACCATGGGCCACCAGGAACATAAAATTGCACTCTATACAGACAAAATCATAAAAGCACTCACACAGCCATGCACCTCTATCCTGTCACTCCTGCAAAAGCATAAAGCATTTGGTAGTGTTTCCGGCTTCAAAGTTAATATACAGGAATCACAGGCCCTTAACCTCACCATTCCCCAGAGTGATAGGCATCTGCTGGAGCTACTCTTTCCCTTCCCATAGGTAGCCCAATGGGTTCCATATCTGGGCTTGAGAAACACACCATGGTGGAGAAAATGGCAGAGCATAATTATGCATCTCTCTTATCTACTGCCCACACCTTTTTCATTCCTGAAAAGATGGCCCCTTCTCCTGGCTGGGCAGAGTAGCTGCGGTCAAGATGAGCATTCTTCCAAATATACTTTACGTTTTGAAGACCGTCCCCCAACAACCTCCCCATAAATACTGAGGAAATTACAACAACTGATTGAGATCTACATCTGGGATAGCAAGAGGACTCGTAAGGTCAGAAAACATGCCTACCTCGATGTAGCAGAGACAGGGCTGGGTATTCCTGACGTAAATCATTATTATCAGGCAACTCAGCTGACATACCTGGTGAAATGGAAAAGGGCCCACACAGAAAAACACCGGTGATTCATTGACCAGGCGGTCGCAGGGATCTACATCTGGAAAGTTCCTTGGTTGCAACGAAAACACGGGCCACCAGGGCTCTACATCTCACCAGTAGTGAGGACAATGATGGGAACATGGGACACAGTTATACTGACGAATAAACTCTCCACCGATATTTTGCCACAAACCTCCATCATGAGAAACCCTGGGTTTTCCCCCGCTGGCAAGAAGCTAATTGTAAGAGAGTGGGGGACTTATTTGAACACCAGGGCTTAGAGGACTTCTCGCATCTCAGCTCTGACTATGGGTTGTCCCCCACGGAATATTGGCATTACGATGCTAATTGACATTCAGTGACCCAGCTCCATATACGCCCACATGCTAGCAGGACTTTCACACCATTTGAGAAATCTCTACAAACCTCGACACATAGATATGGGGCTTCTCTCCAAAATGTATGCTTTCCTACACTCTCCTTTGACCACTGCCAACTCCCAGGCCCACCTTTGGTGAGAATCAGAATATGAAAGACACTTTTCCCCCAAAGAATGGTCAGACATTCTACAAAGGGCCACCTCTGCCTATAGTGCTTCTGGGAAAGAAACCTTACTTAAACCATTGCACTACTGATACTACACCCCTGTTAGAATGGCTAAGTGGAAGCAAAACGAAAATGATGTCTGTTGGTGAAACTACGGTCATCTGGGGGCATTGACCCATATTTTCTGACAATGCCCGAAATTACACCACTGTTGGACAGACATTCTGACAGACATTAATAAAATGTTAAAAGCCAATATGCCCCAATTTCACAGCTACATTTATTAGGGCTCCCAAGCTGAGCAATTTGACATGCCCCCTCCTCTCAGCAGTGGGGAGAGCCTTTGGGGCAGATTTACAATAAGAGGCGCAACACTGCATATTAGCAGGGATGCGCCACTTATTGTGCGCCACGCCTCCACCACCATTGATGCGCCGCATTTACAATGCGGCGCACCTATGGGCAAAAACGGCACAGATGCGTGACGCATCTGTACGGTAAAGGCGGCGCATTGCTGGAGTTGCGTCGCAAGCGCGACACAGCTCCAGCAAGGCTCTGGGGGTCCTATCTTGTTAATGCTGCGTCAATCCTTACGCCTTCTTCAAACAGGCACCGGGTTTTGACGCAGCATGGGCCCCAAAGTGACTGAGTGAAATCTTGTAGATTTCTCTCAGCCACTTTTAGGAGGCGTTCCTGCGCCGGAACGCCCCCTCCTGCGCAGGAATGTCTCCTTCTGGAGCAGGGCTTTACAACGTGATGCATCTCCCAGATGCGTCACGTTGTAAGTACCCCACACCATGGCACATCTTTTGCGCTGCTGCTGCGTCACAAAAGTGGCGCAACAGTGGCGTAAAAGGGGCGCAAGGGGCTTGTAAATCTGGCCCATAATGTTTGCCCTGTGTGCAGCCAAACATGTCGTTATATCCAACTGGGGCACCAAAACGATTCACACACACATGGACTCGCAACACAAACTTTTTTGACTGCTCAGCATGGAGAGACTGACAGCTGCCATTGAACACAGGCTGCCTCATATTGACGTGGGGTCCATCAATACAATTCTTGGCATGGGACTTCAGAGAACTGTAATGCCGGCATATTTACGGATTCTTCGACTTACACACTCTGCAAATGAAGCTCAGTGAGCTAGTGCAACTGAGCTATGTACAGCTGTATTCATCCCCGGGACTATGGACAGGATGCCAAGCGGCGGCGGACTCACTGAGCAGCAACCTCCCCTTTACCTGGACAATACTCTCCTACCTGCAACCCTATCTCTCCCTCCTCTCTGTAGACATTAACAAGCTCCTCATCTTACCCCTCCTCTCCCTCTTACAGTTTATCTCTCTCCCTACGTTATATTGCACCTCACCAGCCTATGGATGTAGGTGGGGTGAATGCATTCTTTTGTTTATCTTTCTTAAAACCAATAAAAATCATATTTAAACCTAAAATGTACTCTATTTTTTTTCAAAATATTATGGAGACTACTTTTGTGCTTTCACTTTATTATTGTTTGCATGCTGCAAAAATACTTTACACATTCCCTGCACAATAAGCCTGCCTGCTTTGTGCCAAGCTATCAGAGGGTTAAGCAGAGGCTTATTTACTGACTTTGGCGGTTCACCCAGACAAAAACTGCAATTATTATTTGAAATGGGTTCTCACCCCTTCAACTAGTACTCTAATGTCTACCTTAAATCATTTTAATATGTTTAATATTTAGAAACAAAATATATATGTTTCAAGAATATTAAAATACAAAAATCACCAAAAAATAAAACATTTAATAATATTATTTATTTTATAATAATTCGTTTTTACAAAAACTTTACAGGATCTATTTTAAGAATATTATCAAAAAGTATGCATATAAAAAAATAAAAAAATATGTATATAAAAAAGAATAAGCAACATATTTTAGAAATAGTAATAAAATGCCTTTATTTCATAAAATATACTATTCAAAAATATATAGGTTTACAATATTTGTTTGATGAAATTTCTTAATACTTTCAAAAACACTCCCTAGTCTTTTCTCCTGTAAACCCTACACTCTACCATTAATATAAAAAATGTAACTTTTTATATCAACATACAAACATAATACATATAAAAAGCAACATAGTATACATGGTTATTCTTCAAATAAAATATTCATTTATAAAAAAAAAAGCCTACCTAACAAATTTCTCAGCAAAATCAACTATCCGCTACTAAAATGCCTAAACATTTACTTAAAAAACATTAAAATTATATAACAATTCTAAAAGTAAAATACTGAAGAAAACATGATATAACAAAGACTATATTAAATATAGCACTCTTTGAAACAATGAGAATAACATGATATACCTGGGACTTATTCCAATGTTCATAATGATCAATCACTAAACAATAGTAGAGCACTTTATGTTCCTACTGTTTATACTGTTTCAAACACCTGTGAGGAACCATGCCAGTGTGCCACAAAATTATTTTCTGAGGTAGATAAAAGCACAAGGTTTTGGTTGCCTTGTTTGCATCCTTTGTTATCAATTGTAGACAGACACATAGCCAACAAAGATGTTCTATTCTTGTTGGTTCTTCCATAATGTTTCTGCGCTGTACCCAACAAGGTAGGTGGTTGTCTTCCAAACTGAATCTAAAAAGACTACATTCCTTAGAAGTCTGTGAGGTACATCTGAAAGAGAACAACATTAGAGATTATATTTAGATACTGTCCTTTCATGGTACTACTATCAGTCTGTATCTTTCCAACAACAGTTTATCAGAAAATGCAAGAAGTGAATGTAAAGTGTTTGAGGGCACTTGCCTAAATTCTTCACCAGGAGCCAGAGACGGTTCTGTCTGGCATGTAATACATAATACTGTCTCCCTAAACCTACAATTAACCTGATTCCAGCCTTTAAGGACACCTTTATGATTTCACTTTTTATAAAATTTCCAAGTAAATGCTAGTCAAGCCCAACTTTTCCTTAGCTACTGACCCCCTTGACACAAGTTTGAAAATCAACCACATTCGGTGTTAATTCTTCTAAAGTGAGAATGATGATAATAATTATATTTTATTCCGTGGTCCGTGTGGCATTTTTTCAACAGTAGGTCTTAATAATGGCCACTATAATGGTACTCTCTTCACTGGCCCTGAAAGGTTGAAAGCTCTGTTGGTCTTGTCTGGATTCAAATTCATGGCCTGTTGGTCACAACAGATTTCAACAGTGAGTCTTTAACACACTGCACCATCTTTATGGGGCTTTCTAGGGCAACTTTTCATCTGAGATAATACTGACGTTGTTCTCTTTCTGGACCAAGGTGATAAACTGTCTATAGAACTGGCATATGCCACCTGTTAGACTTAAACTTATCAGAAATGGTCTCTACTCAAACAAAAGGATATTTGTCTTCCAGACATAAAGCTGAGCCTAGTTAAAAATGTATACATGAGCCATGAACACACTCTGGGGCCGATTAAAATCTTGTACGGAAGGAGTCCGGATCCGATACGGAATTGCCTAAACCGATCCGGAGCCCTTGTCCTCGACCACATTGCTCCCAGTTTCGAATGACCAAGCATGATGCCTTGAAAGCCTTACCGCTGACCGAATCGGTTCCGAAAGGCATTCTGAGAGATAGAGCCTTCCGAAGCCGAATCATACAGCTCTATGGACTAGGTTTCCCAAGCGAGCAAGTACGATGAACGATATGAACAGTCTTCCTGATTTGGTATGCCCGGATCGAAAAAGCTGCCGGAATCGGTCTTTGGGGGCTTGTAGCAGGCCCCCCTTCACCCGGGGCCATCTGAATCAGGCCTGTGGGGGTACCCTTGGATCCCCTCTTCCCAACCATGCACAGTGTGGCAGGCACCATGGGGTGCACGATTATCCTCAACCACCCCTTTTGACAATGCAAGCCTGTGTACACGTTCAGCCTACAGGCTCCCATTGAAGTCAATGGGAGTCAGACTAAATCGTATCCGAATGCATTCAAGTGCATCGTACTTGTTTGGTCAGAATCCCCAGACCGGAGTCGTCCGGAAAGCATTCTGGACACGATTCAGTCCCAATGCATTCTGAACAAGATCAGATCGGCCCCTCTGTGTGAACTGGCCAGTTTAGCAATGTATCATCACTGTATGATTGGAACATTATGGTGCTATCTTAAACATGCAGGATGGGGCATATGCAAGTATTAATTAACCGTGGGCGGAGAATTCCGCTCCGCCCACGGAGTATGCAGAGATTTGCCTACTCCGCGTTCCATAGAGAACGTGGAGTAGGCAAATCTCTTGGCACCCTTGGTGGAGAGGAGTTGACCAGCCCCCGCCTCAGCCTCCGTAGTAAGAATTACATAAATATACATTAAAGGTAAAATAATAAACACTTATCTTGACTGCGATGTTCCAGGGCTGCTGTCCTCCTCTTTCTCGGCGTTTCACGGTGATCTGCGCATGTCCCCGCACCCAAGCATTCCTTGTGAGAAATGCACATGTGCAGGTGCGCATGAATGCGCAGTTCACCGTGAAACACCGAGAAAGAGGAGGACAGCAGTCCAGGATGCCGCAGTCAAGGTAAGTGTTTATTATTTTACCTTTAATGTATATTTGTGTATTCTTACTAGGGGGGGTGGTGACGGGGGCAGAGCGGAGCAACCTCTGCATAGTGCCGCTCCGCCAGCTACGCCCACGGTTAGTCTTAATTATAACTGTGGGCGGAGAACTCCGCTCCGCCCGCGAAGTATGCAGAGATTTGCCTACTCCGCGTTCCGCGGAGAACAGAGAGTAGTCAAATCTCCGCACACTCCGTGGCGCAGCGGAGTTGACCAGCCCCCGCCCTCACCCAACCTAGTAAGAATAACATAAATATACATTAAAGGTAAAACAATAAACACTCACCTTGACTGCGGCGACCCTGGGCTGCCGTCCTTCTCTTCCTTGGCGTTTCTCCGTGATATGCGCATGCGCGCATGCCCGCACATGCAAATTTATTGCATGAAATGCACTGGTGCATACGCAGATCACCATGGAACGCCAAGGAAGAGAAGGACAGCAGCCCGGAGACTCTGCAGTCAAGGTAAGTGTTTATTATTTTACCTTTAATGTGTATTTATGTAATTTTTGCTAGGGGGGGTGGAGACGGGTGGCGGAGTTTCCTCATAGTTGGTCCCCAACTCCGTGGACCTCAGCGTAGTGCTGCTCCGCCAGCCCTGCCCAGGGTTAATTAATTAGACAGGATGCTAAATGTGACTCCTGTGGGACTCCACAAACTTTATCAGAGGGGAGAGAGTAAAAAGTGCACAACCATATAGGTGAGGTACAGTAGTCCTAATCCACATTGCACCTCAAGTGATAGATCATAGTTTGTGGGTGTTACCAAACATATCAAACTAACAGTACCTTATTGTGACGCTTTTCCACACTTTGCATGAAATTTACTACTGTGGCTTTCTCGGCACTCTCGGCAACCAATATACTCATATAAAAATTTCCTTTCTGAATTCCTGGCAGACATAAGTGTAAATAAATTGTCCTGTTTTTATTAGTTGCCATTTTGGCTCTGCATTATTTATCCCACTCATACTTTTCAGACGTTTTACATGCTAACTCTAGCTGGTTATTCAGGCACACACAGAAAATCGCTCCACTCAATGTTGACTCTAGTGTTACACCACACTCAGTGTTGAATTTAGTGTCACACCAAACTTTGGGGATCGCAAATTGTGGGCTGCATTTACCATGATGTTAAGGAGCAAACTTTTCTGGGATGTGATGTTGTGTCTGGCCACACCCTTTTCCCTGGCCAAACTGATTTTCATGACCTCCTCTACCATTTATCTCATATTCCTAATGTTCCTTTTTGTAAATATTGCGTTCCATCTCATTGATTACACTTAATCCGGCAGCAGCCGGAGATTCCGGCTAGACTCTGGATATAAAGATATGACTTGTAAATTACCTCTTTTTTCTCAGATTGCCTTTGTAAAACAGGTCCAAGATTTTTAATACTACTCAACTCAACCTTACTCATTTTATCAACCTCAGAAGCATGAAAGACTGAATGGACCCACCAGAAATTTTACATTTGACATTGTGATAGATACATTAGGGAACTGAACTGCAAATACAGAATATTTAAAAAATGTCCCAAATTTGTATTGGATTAAGAAATCTGCAGGGAAACCGAATAATGATATGTGCTATAGATTTTAAATTAGCTTATTTCTGAGAAACTATTGCCTCATGGTTTACTTAGAGTGAAAGAGTAAGCAGCCACGGAGCGCAAGTTGGCGCCACGTGCAAGTTTACTTGAAAATCAGAATTTGTTGCCATCGGTAGAGATCACAGCGCCGTCAAATTGCTCCTTGGCCTGCCTTCCTTTTGGGACCGACGGGAGCAGCTGGTGAGTTTCCACCCGGCAGTGTTTGTTCTGGTGTGGCGTGACCTTCCCAGCTGGCATCCTTGGGCCTGACAGGGGACATGTTTCACTCTTCCAGGTGCATGATGCAGTTCAGTGATGGATGGCCAGCCGAGCATGGAAAGTATGGGAGCGCTGATCCGTGGCGCCCCATCACGAATGAGGCAGAACGACCTGCACCTGTCTCAGGTGGGCGCTGCACCTGCACACACGGAAGCGCTTGTGTTAATTACTTAGATGCTGCCTGTCTTCCTTTCCCTCCTCACAGGGACAGCAGAAGAGGGGGGAAAGCGTTTGTTAAACAGGAAGAGGGTACGAACAGTGGGGAATGCATCAGCTACTCGGAAACTCATCTTCAATTCATATGCAGTTCTAAAAAATGTACGGATGAATTTAACGCATGGAATTATTGCGCTGCTGTGAAATAAAAGACACATTCTGAATATACGTGGATCGAATGTTTCTCATAAACATCATCACGTTCATTTATTAGAGTCTGGACTGCGATGGAAACGTTGGAATGATATGCATTTGTCCCTGACAACAGGCGGAGCTGAGAGGCCATCACCGAGGCAGACTGAGTACTACACTAATTTAAACAACACAGCAATATAACTTTTTCAACTGATCACTAGTAAAGTGCAAATACGTGTATTATATTTTAAAACTAATCATGCATGTGAATCATTAGACCCAATTATGTATGCATAAATCTAAAGATTGCATATTGTTAGAATGTTGGTCAATAGCACGAGAATCTTGAGCTGCATGGCTCCATCAGTACTGAGTGCTTTGATGGAGCATAGCGTCCTGAGTTGTGTGATTCTAGTACAATGATTGATACTCTTCAAATATAAATGTTTTACGTCACAATGCACACAGCTTCCTAACAATGTCATTGATGATGTGATGCAGTGTCTTGAGTGGTTTTATGTATGAGATCATCAGCTTCACACAGAGGAGGAATAAGTTATCTTATGTGTACATACTCATAATATGGGAATGTCAGGGGTTTGTAGATTTAGCACTATAATGATTACAATGAATTAAACTGAATGTTCTAATTATAGAGCACTCACAAGGGAGCATCTTGGCACTAAGCAGCAGTGAGGTTGATGGTGTGAGCTTAATCAGTCTGGATCGAGCCTTGGAGTGGAAAGGAATCAGAGAAAGAGTGACTAGCACAGGTCATCTGGAATACCAAACACCAGGTCCTGAGCTGCCTTTTAAAGATCCTTTCAGTTTCAACAAATCTCAACTCCCTAGGGAGTAGGTTCCAGCTCTTGTACCAAGAAAAGTTAAGGATTTACCTCCTCGAGTTTTAACTCTGTACCTGGGTAGTTTGAGAAAGATGTCTTGCGAGGACCTAAGAGGCCATGAGTTTGTAGGGCGGGTGACTCTAGAAGGTAGATATTTTCCCCTAGTCATCTAGAGGCTCTGAAAAGATCCTTTTATGCCCTCCCCCCCGCCGGTTTACAGGGACCGTTAAGCAGCAATCTGCCAGGGCTGGTTGCTGTTCCCAGTCAGGCCTTGTTTAACAACAATGGCACCACACATATTCCTGGATAAATGTGCATGTGGCACAGTGGGATCTGGGCTGTTACATGCATGCCTTTGCTGTTAGCTCGAATCTGTACCCTGGGATTATTGGAACTATTTGATGGCCCGCATAGCTAGTTCAGTGGGTCAAGTGCTGTGTGCAGAATGAAAACAATTTATCATACCATCGATGCAGAAGATGCAGTACCCCCCTTAACCGTAATCCCATTAACCTGATAAAGTGGACCATTCCAGTTCCTGAAATTAAGCACAACAGTAGAGGAACCTCTGCATTTGCCTTAACCTACAATATATAGGAATGCTGTTAGACCTGGCATATTTGCTGAGATTTCCCGTCTTTTTGCTCCTGACCTCCTGTTTTTTGATATTTCATTTTGCTGGTTTTGGGATTCCGTGTTCCTGTGTTGTATTCTGCTCTGTGCTTTATTTTGTTTGCCCGCTGTGCCCCTGTACTTTCTCATTTTTGCGCTTGTTCTGCTGCCTGTTTCCCGCAGTTTTTTTCCCCGCTCCCTGCCGCTGCTCCCCCGTGGCCCGCCCCCCTATTCTCTTCTGTACCCTCTCCCCTCCTATTCGCCACCCCGCTCCCGCCTCCCAGCTGCTCCGCCCTCCCTCCTCCCTCCCACTCTCCATTTATGGCAGAGTCTGCATGTACGCACAGCGGGCGCGCCAATTGTGCGCCGAAGGTGCGCCAAAGGCAAGGCCGTCTGCGCCCGTCCGTGCCTGGACCGCGCCCAGTGCCAGGAACCCTGGATCTCGACGATGACAACGTCCCCGACGAACCTACGACGCCGCCACCCTCCTCGCTCTCAACACCGTTCGGAACCCCGCCTGCAACCTGGCCACCCCGAAACACACCCACGGACCCTTCACCTGCCAGGAGTGCAAATTCACTGGCATCCGCCCAGGACCAGCACCCGCCATGCCTACCACCAGCAAGAGCCACCTCAAGTGCATCCTGCTCAACACCCACTCCGTTCACAAAAACGCAATTGAACTCTGGAACCTCCTAGACACAACAGCACCGGACGTCGCCTTCCCCACGGAAACCTGGATGAACGCCTCCTCAGCCCCCGACATCGCCATAGCCCTCTCAGAGGGCTACAAGATCACCCGGAGGGACCACATCAACCAAACCGGAGGAGGCCTCGCCATCGCCCACAGAAACACCATTCGCATCACGACCAACTCAGATGACACCCTCACTGCTGCCGAACACCTGCACTTCTAGATTCACACCGACCCCAGGACTACCCTCAGAGGCACCCTCATCTACCGACCCCCGGGACCACGCACCCAATTCAGCGAAGCCAACGCAGACTTCATAAGCCCGCACGCCCTCGCCTCCCCAGACTACATCCTCCTAGGAGACCTCAACTTCCACCTGGAGAACAACAACGACAACAACACCACCACCCTGCTGGACAACCTCGCCAACCTTGGACTCAAGCAACTAGTGAACTCCCCCACACACCATGCCGGCCACACGCTTGACACCATCTTCTCCTCCAGCAAGCACATCTCCTTCAGCCATACCACCGGACTTCACTGGACTGACCACAGCTGCATCCACTTCACATTCAAGAAAACCACTACCCACCACCACCCGCAACAGGCCCCCACAGAAGCTGGAGCAAGATCACCGCCGACCAGCTCACCACCTCCCTCAGCCAGAACCCTCCCACCATCGCGTCGGACCCCAACGAAGCAGCCCGCAACCTCGCACAATGGATAACCGACTGCGCCGACGAACTCGCACCAATGAAGAAACCACCCAACGGGCCCCACAGCAAGAAAGCCCCGTGGTTCACGGACGATCTCATAAACTTCAAGAAAACCTGCCGCTCCCTGGAGAAAACCTGGCTCCAGAACCAGACAGCAGAGAACATGACAGCCCTCAAGAACGCCACCTGCAAGCACCACCAACTGATCCGTACCACTAAGAGAACCACTTACAAACAGCGCCTGGACAATAACACCCACAACAGTAAGGAACTCTTCAGCATTGTTAAAGAGCTCGCCAACCTCAGCACCTGCAACACCGACATCACACCCTCGCAAGACCTCTGCGACTCCCTCGCCTCTTTCTTTCACCGCAAGATCGCCAACATACACGACAGCTTCGGCGCACAGACCAACCAGCCAACCACCGAACCAGCACACCCAACCGCCATTATCTGCACCTGGAACCCGGTCAGCACCGAAGACACCGCCTGCACCATGAGCACCATCCACTCCGGCTCCCCCACAGACCCATGCCCACACCACATCTTCAACAGAGCCGGCTCCATCATCGCACCCCAACTCTGCGATGTCATCAACAGCTCCTTCACATCAGCCACCTTCCCAGAGAGCTGGAAGCATGCCAAACTCAGCGCCCTCCTGAAAAAACCCACCGCAGACCCCATGGACCTCAAGAACTTCCGACCCATCTCGCTCCTCCCGTTCCCTGCCAAAGTCATCGAGAAGACGGTCAACAAACAACTCTCCGCCTTCCTCGAGACGAACGGATCCCTCGACCCGTCACCGTCCAGTTTCCGAGCTAACCACAGCACTGAGACCGCCCTCATCGCAGCTACCGATGACATCAGGTCTATGCTCGACAACAGGGAAACCACCGCACTCATCCTCCAGGACCTCTCAGCAGCCTTCGACACGGTATGCCACCACACTCTGATACAGCGCCTCAGCAACACCGGAATCCAAGGCGCGGCCTTAGAATGGATCATCTCGTTCCTCGCCGGTAGAACCCAGAGAGTCCGCCTCCCCCCGTTCCGGTCAGCAGCCACCAAGTCATCTGCGACATCCCACAAGGATCCTCGCTCAGCCCCACCCTCTTCAACGTCTACATGAGCCCCCTCGCAGCCATCGCACGCAAACACAACCTCAACATCATCTCCTACGCCAATGACACACAGTTGATACTCTCCCTCACCAACGACCCCGCCACCGCTAGAGCCAGCCTCCAGGAGGGAATGAAGGACGTTGCAGAATGGATGAAGCTCAGCCGTCTGAAACTGAACTCAGACAAGACGGAAGTCCTCATCCTCGGACCATCGCCCTCCGCCTGGGACGACTCCTGGTGGCCTCCTGCCCTGGGCACCGCCCCCAAACCCACAGACCAAGCACGCAACCTGGGCTTCATCCTAGACTCCTCCCTCACGATGACCAAGCAAGTCAACGCCGTCTCTTCGTCTTGTTTCAACACCCTACGCATGCTCCGAAAAATCTTCCGATGGATCCCCACCGCAACCAGGAAGACGGTCACCCAGGCCCTCGTCACCAGCCGACTGGACTACGGAAACACCCTCTACGCCGGAACCACAGCCAAGCTCCAGAAAAGACTACAGCGCATTCTGAACGCCTCGGCAAGACTCATCTCGGACATCCCCCGCCACAGCCACATCTCTGCCCATCTGAAGAATCTACACTGGCTCCCAGTCAGCAAGAGAGGATCACTGAAATAATATCGACGGACACAATATCGACTTGCCAGAATATCGTGGACAAAATATCGACAGTCAAAATATCGAGTTTGTATCTACAAACAGGTAAGTACAAAAATATCGAGTACAAAATATCGTCAACAATAATATAGATGTAAAAAATATCGACTTTATTAAAAACAGTGTTAAATTAAATTAATATTAAATTTAAATTACTAAAATATACTTAAAACTACTTAAATTAAATTATAATAATTAAATAATAAATGAAAATAATAAAAATAATTTTTTACAATCTTATTAGTTGACCCTGAACCCTAAAAATACCCCTTTACCCAAAAACCCCAAACTGACCCTGAACCCTAAAAATAACCCTTTACCCAAAAACCCAAAACTGACCCTGAACCCTAAAAATGCCCCTTTACCCAAAAACTGAAAACTGACCCTGAACCCTAAAAATACCCCTTTACCCAAGAACTGAAAACTGACCCTGAACCCTAAAAATACCCCTTTACCCATGAACTGAAAACTGACCCTGAACCCTAAAAATACCCCTTTACCCATGAACTGAAAACTGACCCTGAACCCTAAAAATACCCCTTTACCCATGAACTGAAAACTGACCCTGAACCCTAAAAATACCCCTTTACCCATGAACTGAAAACTGACCCTGAACCCTAAAAATGCCCCTTTACCCAAAAACTGAAAACTGACCCTGAACCCCAAAAATACCCCTTTACCCTAAAACTGAAAACTGACCCTGAACCCCAAAAATACCCCTTTACCCTAAAACTGAAAACTGACCCTGAACCCTAAAAATGCTCCTTTACCCAAAATGTATCAATATTATTTAATTACCAATTAATTAATAATTAACAATAACAATAAAGTAAATATATTAGAACATTAGCTGTAATTATTTTAATAATTAATATTATTTTTTCCAAATCAATTACTTAAAAATAACACAAAATTAAATATCTTAAAAATTTACTCTAATTAATGTAATTAACTAATTACAAATAATTAATTAACAATTAATTACTAATACAAAATATGTTCAAAATTATATTAATTAATTAACTAATTAATATTAATTAATTATCAATTAATTATTAATTAAAAATATTAACAAACATATATTAATTAATTAATTATTATTAAATTACTTCCCACCCTATTCCCCTATAAACCCACAACCCGCTACAGAATTACATTACGCAATTATTATAAAAACAAAATTCATTTAATAAAATATTTTATAACATTAATACACACTATTCACACATATTATTACATAAAAATACACTATAAAATATTATATATTATTAAAAATTCGATATTTTTGCTATCTATATTTTATACAGTCGATATTACTTCACTTACCTGAAAAACGATATTTTTGTAGTCGATATTATGTCCAGTCGATATTATGTCCAGTCTATATTTAAAACTCGATATTATGTCCAGTCGATATTTTGGAGTCGATATTTTGTCTGTACACCAGCAAGAGAATCACATTCCTACTCCTCACCCACGCACACAAGGCTCTCCACGACGCGGGCCCCATGTACCTCAACAACCGCATCGCATTCTACACACCCACATGCCAGCTCCGCTCCACCAGCCTCGCCCTTGCCACCGTCCCGCGTATTCGCAGGGCCAATGCCGGAGGAAGATCCTTCTCGTACCAGGCAGCCAAGACATGGAACTCCCTCCCCACCCAGCTCCGGCTGACACAGGACCATCTCACCTTCAGGAAGCAACTCAAGACCTGGCTGTTTGAGCAGTAGCGCCCCCCAGCGCCTTGAGACCCTAACGGGTGAGTAGCGTGCTCTACAAATTCCTTGATTGATTGATTGATTCCATGCACTTTACCTCTGCTGACCAGTGCTAAAGTGCAAGTGCTACCTCTGTAAATTGTATTGGGGATTGCTTTATCCATGATTGGCATGTTTGATTTACTAGTAAGTGCCTATATGAAGTGCATTGCAGGTGTCCAGGACCTGTAAATCAAATTCTACTAGTGGCCTGCAGCACTGATCGTGCCACCCATATGAGTAGCCCTGCAAACATATCTCACACCCACCACTGCATTGCCTTTGTGAGCAGTTTTAAACTGCCATTTTTACCTGGCAAGTGCACCCATTTACCAGGCCCAGACCTTCCTTTTTAATACACGTAAGTCACCCCTAAGGAAGGCCCTAGGCAAACCCCAGGGGCAGAGTAGGAAATGTACTTTTGTAATTTACATGTGCTAATAGTGAAATACCGCTAATTTCATTTTTCACTAGTGCATGGATTATTTGTCCCATTGAGTAACATGGGGATTGCCTTGAAATATCTTTAAAGCATCATTTCCTATTGGGAGAGGATAGAGAATTGGAGTTTGGGGTTTCTAAACTCACAATTTAAAAGAACATCTTTTGGTGAAGTTGGTTTTTAAATTGTGTTTTTGAAAATACCACTTTTAAAATTGGGCGTTTTGTTGCTTAACCAGTATGTGCCTCTGCCTGTCTGAAGAATCCACATCTGGGTTAGTATGACAGTTGGTCTCTTGTACATTCACTCTAGAAAGGCACACAAAGGGCGCTAAGGTGAGCCGTGCATATCATAATGGGCCATCACCAGGTTGGTGGGCCTTCTTGAGCTAGAGTGGTGGGAGAAGTTGTCACTGAAACCTGAATAGGGCTGTGCCTGCCCTCACACAAATATGTCTCCCTCCCCCTGTAGTGTGTCTAGAGCCAGGTTAGGGAAAAGCAGGGTTTTGTGCACTGCAAAGACTATCCTTTGAAATTTGCTACGTAAAAGACACAAAGGGGTATACGTTTTGGAGCTCTGACCCTCTCATATCAGAACACTTCTGGAGTAAAGGGCATTCTGCTAGGAAGAAGAGCTGAATGCTGTAGGAAGAACTGACACTCTGCCTGTTGCTTTGTTGTGCTGGTCAGCTGCTTGATGCTTCTGTCCTGGGAGTGAAACAACTGGACTTTGCTTTCTGTATCCTGCTTCCAAGGTTCTCCAAAGGCTTGTGTGTGCTTGCTTCATGTTAAGAAGTCTCAGGGCCATTAAAACTTCACCTACCAATGCCTGGGCTCTTCTGCTGAGAGCCCTGACTTGCTAATGTGTGCCATATCCAGTTCCCTGGTCTTTGGAAGTAGAATCTAGCGAACTGAAGGAGAAAATACACACAACGACTCACAGCATCTGTTTTTATTGATGCATCACTACAAACTTCAACACATAGATGCTGTCAGCACCGGATCATAATTCCCGATTGGTGCATTGACCCGGCTTTCACCGCAGGTCCCTGCATTCCGTTGAAGTACATCAGAAGAACTTCCTCAGTGTGAGTTTCCAGCACTGCATCATCGAAGTCCGTGACTCACCACTCTAAATCGAATGCAGCACCTGCTTTGTGGCTGTGGAATCGACGCAGCTCTTCTGGATTTTCGAAGCATTGTCCCTGGGTGCTGATTTCTTCATTGACATAGCCCTGCAGTGAAGATCCAAGGCAGTGTGTATGGAGATCAATGCATCAGCTCCCTTTCCAGTAAGGTTATTAACGCCTCACCTCCCTTGAAAGTAAGGAACGGAGATATCACCGCCCCTGTGTAGCAGCAAGGAACCGATGCAGCAACACCCCCCCTCTTTCTGGCAGATCATAACTGATGCATCACCTTTGCTGTGGCACATCACTTTCCTTTTACAGCCCTTCACCTTCCCTGCCCCTTGCATCATCTTTGCTGTTCGAACATCCAAGGTACTTTGTGCTAAAATAAATGCATTAGTTGATTTCTATGGATTTAACTTATTTAATCTTGGAAAATTGATATCTATACTTGTGTATGTTGGATATTTGTCATTTTGATCATGTACTATTCAGATAAACTAAACTAAACTGGAAGTGTTTACACTGTGTTACTGTGTGTGAATGGTCAAATGCTTTATACATTGCCTTTGAGGTAAGCCTGATTGCTCTTGCCAAGTCACGAAGGTTGTGAGCAGGGGTTATCATAGATGTATGACTCCCTTACCCTGATTGGAGTGAGGGTCCCTACTTGGAAAAGGTGCAATCCACTGACAACTAGAGACCCTGATATGTATTATCAAGAACAGTGGATAACATTATTGCCGCTTTAGCGGCAGGAAACTGCCGCTAAAGTGGCGATAAGGGGCTTGATAATATGCCCTATAGAATTCCAATAGAAGCCCAGGTTCTGGTGTGAAGGACATTAAACCTGGGCTTCTATTGGAATTCTATAGGGCATATTATCAAGCTCCTTATTGCCGCTTTAGAGGCAGTTTCCTGCCACTAAAGCGGCGATATTATTATCGCCCGCTCTTGATAATATGGCCCAACATTTCTAATAAAAGCATTTGTTGAAACCTTTCTACAGCAGATGACATGTGTGCTACACACAACCTATAAATCTCCATTAAAATTGAGAACATTTGTGAAAAACAGAAATACCAACTGAACAGAAACTAATCTTTTGACCCATGCCAAATGTGTTTGTCCAAGAAGGTCCACAGGAAAAGTTACTCAATGAGTTAGCTTTGAACTCTGGCACAAATTTTTGATCATCTGCTGGACAGGAGGGGAAATCTAGCAGGATCAGTTAAAGACTTTGACTATTATAACTGATAAACCTGGGTGCTAATGGTAGTTGCGAAGAATCCAAGGAAGTTATACAGCAGTTGAATGTGTTATACTGCGCATGGACACTGCAAATTGATAACTTATGAAAATCACTTTATATGCCATACAACTGAATCAATAAACTGTTGTAAATTTTCTGGGTTGATGCTATACTAAAGCAATAAAAGGTTGGGATATTAGGTGCCACCAGCCATGGAATTCCAGGTTACCTAAAGATTTTGGGTTAGGCCCACCTACAGCAGTGGGAAGGTCAAAATGTTACTTTGCAAAAAGCGCCAAGGTCCTTTCATGGAATGTTTCATGAAAGGTTTCTGTGCTCCTTTTCCATATCCAGAGCAATAATTTTGTCTTTTGTCTCACTTTTTATCGGCAGCCAATGCTGTCTTTCAGTGGTAAATTGTAGGGGGTGTACTTTTCTTCTAAATATTGCCTAGACTTGTATTGTGTTGCCCCTCCTCTAAGGCACCTGTGCACAACCATTTCTGATCTAGGCAAGATGTTGGTAATCAGTATTACTTTGATTACAATTCATTCTTTTGAGATTTTTCTTTTTATTCTCCTTGTGAGGAAACTTTAACGTCAGCTATCATTTATGAAGCTTCTTTATTTTGAAAAACTGAAACTCTATGGTCATCCCCTTCTTCTAAAAGTAAGTGGTTGTGAATTTAATGGAGGATCAAACTATCCATAGATTTAAGGCATAAGGTAGGAGACAAGTCTTTCCATGCTATCTAATTGGTCTTCAATGGACCAGCATAAGCATATTGGCCTGTGTTTGAGCAAGTTATTGGAGCTAGGTAGTTCAATGTTAAGTTCAAGAGTGCATAGTACCAGATTTGCAAATGCAGAGTAACAGGAAACAGAGGAAAATGGGGATGAAAAAGGGGAAATGAGTTTTCCCAGATTCTTCTCCCGTTATGTAGCAAGGTTTATGAGGGGTAAGCGAGTCTTCCACCGACCCACTCCCAGCCTACCTGCTGAGTAACACATGAAGTTAATTATTGAATATGTTTATAATTCATACATTATTTATATTCTAATATAGTGATTCTAGTTTCAAAATTCATTTCTAACACATTTTTCAAGAATAAAGCAAATGATACTGAAGCACACGCAACATATAGTCCAGAATATAAAAAGTGATGGGAATTCAATATATCAGGCAGATTTGCAAGCCCCTTGCGCCACCAGTGCGTCAGTTTTCGTGACACACCAGCAGCGCATTTAACTGCCTCATATATACAAGGACAGGAAAAGCCACCCTGCATGACTTTTCCTGTCCTTGTAAATACGACTCATTTCCGCACACCACTTTGCATGAAAGGGGCGTTCCATGGGTGTTGCTGTGGGTGTTCCCACGCAACACCCATGGAACCAGACACATTTCCAGATTTCCGAGGAATCATATTCCTGGAAATGCGTTGCAATGCTACGCCACCCAACGGATGGCATAGCGAGGCGCAACAAGGAGAAATGTTTTCATTTCTCCTAATTTTTCCCCTCTTTCAGTGCGTGCTGCATTCTACAGCACCCATTGAAAGAGGAAAATGCCTGCAGTGATTGTGTTTTTGCAGGAAGGTGTCCCTTCCTGCACAAAAACAACCTCCCCATGACTCAGGCATCCTTGCACCATGGTGCAAGGGTGCCTGCGCCAGTGCATGGCAGCTGTTTGTGTGTCAGCGCAGGGGGAGCACAGGAATGTAACATATTATTGTAAATATGTTGCATTCCTGTGCTTTGAAAGTGCTGCAGCGTGGCGCAGCTAAAGGGCTTGTGTTGACGTGCTGCGGCACTTTCTTGTAAACCTGCCCCATAGTTTCTAGAAGATTTGGTCCAAAAAGGCATCCCATGTTTTGACATGGACATGGATTGTGCATTTGTATACCAGTCCTACTTATCTTCGGACTTAGGAGAACATTTTGGAAAAAGTGTTATTGGGAAGGTAAAGTTCAGCGGGACAAAGCTGCAGGTGGTATCTGAGGAGGAGGTGTTCCTATTGAGTAAGCCACTGATGAAGTGTCAGTGCAGATTTCTTTGTTCAGACTTAGTCTTTTTTTGTAAATCAAAAATCTTCAGAGGGACGAGGCTAGCGCCAACAGCCAACAAATGTTTCACGAGCCCGGGTACCCTTTATCTTGGTACTGCTAAACAGGATTTCCTGCTGTTTAGAAGAACTGTTTAGAAGCTGCCACAAAGCCAGGTCAACTGGCGATGCACCTTGGGTGGAGAGACAAGCAGGTTGGCCAACTCTACTTTCGGTTGTCAGAATAGTTTTTACCTAAATAGTTTGTAAGCACCAAGTTTTAGATTCTATCTATCTGGGGACCTTTAATACAACAACCAATGGTCCGGGACTGGAGAGGCTCTACTTTGGGCAGGGAGGGATTAGGACTCACTCAGGCAGGGTCCAGGTGCGGGGTCAAGCTGGTTGGAGCCATTTATGTCCCTGAGGCTCTGATCAGGAGGCCTGACAACTAGCCCTTGGAGTCTCTCTAGTAGTCTTGGGTGCAAGCAGTGGAAGAGGGGCCAAGCTGCAGGGCAGGCCTCTAAGAGTTCAAGGCAGGCTCAAGGCAGCAATGCAGTCCTTCCAGGTGCATCAACACAGCGTTGTGGAGTACACAACAAGTCATAGCAGCAGGCAGTGTTCTGAGAGTCCTTCCACAGGTCCACAAATTGAACTGAAAAGTGGGTCTATGAGTCCTATTTTAATACCCTGTGCATTCTACAGAAGTAGGAGAAGTTGTTAGCATATTCTCTTTGAAGTGCTTGAAGTTGACAGCTTCCACTGCTCTGGCTCTAAGCTGGCTACATGAACAATGCAGGGGTGATAAGTAACCCTGGGCATAAAAAAAACGCTCTGCTTGCAGAGTTTGCACAGTTTTTTCAACTCCACGTTCCGCATAGAACTCAAATTTGGCTAAAAGCTCTTCACTCCGCAATGGAGCAGAGGATTTTTTGTGTTTGCACCCCCAAGATGTGTTTTCGTGTACATGGGAGCGACTTACTGGATGCACGCGATCGCCGCCAAGATTTTGCGAGTGCCATGAGATTTGCTAGGTGGCCGCATGGTCCTGCGAGAGTTTGGGGTCACCAGTACGGCATTCGAGTGCGAAAGCAGACTTCTATTGTGAAGAATGTGGTCCTGAACACGCAGGATCTACTGTGACTGCATTCTGAAGAAGGTTCTTTCTCTGAGCAGCATCAAAAATGTCTCGAAATGTTGATTTGGAGTAAGAAAAACTCCTCAAATGGACATTTGCCTATACTTTTTTTGCTCAAGGAGTCCCTTTTCTTTTTTTACTTGTTTATTTTAAGAGGAAGGAAGTGCCCCAGAGTTTCCAACTTCCTGTTCCTGTCCAGCAGGCGCCTTTCAGTGCTTTGCCAATCTCCTGATCACTTTTCATTTGGATTTGGAGCTGGACGGATCACTGGAAAGATTTCTTGTCTGCCGCTTACTATATAATTGGATTTGAGGACATTGAATTTGAGATTTCACAAGTAAGTTGGAAAACTGGTGTTGTTTGTTTGATTGGGGCCATGCACCTAGGTTTATTTCTACTTTTCATCAATTTTTTTAAAATGTATTATGGTGGGTTGCCGATAGTTACTGTAGGGGCCTAGTTGTGTCTTCGTAAGTAATTTTTCTTCTTTTAAAAGGCAAGTGTGAGAGTGTGTTTGCAATAGTAGGCCAGCATTTGCCTTGGTTCCCCATGTGGCCAGGAGGCATTTTGTAGATTCTGTGTCCATAGGCCCTCTTGTGTTCATTGTTTTCCAGGCCTCCTGCTTGTTGTTGTGAGTTGTGATCATGTGTCTGGCAGCCATTTTGTGGAGGCAGTCTGTGTGCTTATGCCATTGGCCTGTATGTCTTCCCTTTTGTTTCTCTTGGCTTATTGCTTTTTAATGTTGTGGCCTAGTCATTTGGCTGGTGGCCATTTTGTGAATGCAGCCAGTGTGCTTTTGCCATTGCCATGCATGTCTTCTCTTTGTTCTCAAATGCTTTCTTCTTGCTTGTTATTGTTGTTGATGATGACCATGTGGCATACTAGCAGCTTAATACATTAATAATTAGACAACTGATGCTAACTTTTCTTTTCCTTTTTTGTTTTTGTTTATTTAAATTTTGTTTTATTTAAATGTTTAAATGTTTCCAATTTGTTTAATTGTTTCTTTTTTATATTCAATTTGTATATATTTTTCCAATTTTTCAAAGTTTAAAAGAAAATATTCATGTTCTTTTTCAAATTTCTCTTTTTCAGTTCCAAAGTAACATGACTTGGCATCAATTCCATTAACCCCATATCTGCTATATGACGTTCACATTGCACAACAGTATTCTTTGTCTAGGGATTGTTCCATTGTCATTTGTCAGCTGCAGTTCCCTGAGTGCTGCATCCCACGTAATGCACAATGCCAAATACCAAACAGTTACACATGTATTTTTGTTATTGTTCTTCTTCTTTCCTATCCTTCCTGAGCATACTGTACAATACAGCATGAAAGCCATTGTTGTTCTCAAAGTCTCGCAAATGGTTACACTGTATGGTTATTTTTTTTAATAACTGAGGTAATAAGAACAATGATCGCATTCAATTTACCTTTCAGACAAACAAAAAAACTATTGCTTATTTGGACGTCTTAGTACAGATTGAACAAAATAAAATAACGACAACACTATTCAAAAAATCTACATATCGGAATAATCTACTACACTATGGTAGTTTTCACCAGACTTCACTCAAAAACAATCTTTCACTATCACAACTGTACAGAGTCAAAAGAATAGTTCCTGAACCTCAAGAATCACAGACTCCGATACAGAGCATGGTTCAACGTTTTCAAGAAAGAGGATATCCCCTAAATATCTTGGAAAAATCAATCAATAAATGCAATGTCAAATCACGCACTGATTTATTGAAAGGAACTAAGAAATTGACTGAGAAACGTACAGTGGTTGTATCAAGATACTCTACGAAAAGTAACGCCTACAAGCAAACTATTCTCAAACATTGGCAAATCTTATCAAATGAACCTGATTTTAAATCAATTTTTCAAGAACAACCTAGATTTGCATTTACCCGCAGTAAGAACATACAAGATATACTTAAACCACATGTACAAACAAAGGACACCAATGTATTCAAAGGAACGATTCCTTGCCACAATTGCAACAACTATCACGCTATCATCAAAGGTGTTATCATCAATCATCCTCGAGCAGGCACTCTCATTCGACTCAATGTGAAGGTCACTTGTGATTCAGTGAACCTGATTTATTTACTCAAGTGCCCTTGTGGCCTTGACTAAGTGGTAAAAACAACAAGAAAAATTAAAACACGCTTATCTGAGCACAAAAGTAATATAAGAACTAAAAATGAAAAATCAGCTGTAGCTGTACAATTTAATGATGGGAGACACAACATTGCTCCACTGCAATTCATGGTTCTGGAAACAATCACCAACATTGATAGCCAAGATGTGAATAGAAGACTACTACAAAATGAAAATGAATGGATTTTTAGACTTGACTCAATGAAGCCCTATGGGCTCAATGACCGTTTGGAATTCTCCTGCTATCTGTAAATGAACTTTTGTAAGGATTCTCCTGCCTTTTTGATTTTTGAATACCCCGGATTAATATGAATTTATTTTTGATTTTGCATTTTTCATCTTCATCAGTTTCTCACATATTGTCCTAAGTATGCATGTTTTATCTTTATATCTTTCTAATCATCCTACTTCACTTTACTATTTTCTTTGTCGCTCTTTTCACAGTTTGACACTAAGTATAACTTTACTAACATCGAGCCATCACATTAACCCTGTTCTAAGAGGGCTGACACATTTTGTTAATGAGTTACTGCTCTAAGATGGCCGACACTTTTCACCACGTCTCGATTCAGACTTTGTCAGTTTCTTCACCACCTGCTCACCAGCATTTATCTATCGAGTGGGTTGCTCGACAACATAGACCGGTAAGAATTCTGAGACCCGTTTTTCACTGTGGTAAAGGGCTTTTCTTCTTTGGTACACGCAGTGTGATTTTCATTTCGTGAGTTTACAGGCTTAATCCTAAATGTCAATAATATTTTGCATTGCACTGCAATTGTAGTTCCAAGCGAGACCTTTCTCCCTAGTATCGGTTATTCAAGATTTTACGCACGCCTTTTTTTGGGCTTCTTGACTTCCAACTTCACTGAATTCCCCGCACTTCTCTTTCTAATGAGTTTTCCCAGCTTTTCTTTCTTTTATAGACAGGAATGGATATAGATTTATTATGTGAGCATTTTCTCTCATTCGTTTGTTCAACAACAGATTTATTCTCGTGCTTGCCGTAACTTGAATACTTCTTTGTATAATGATACAGCTTTATATAAAGTTATAGATGTTTCATTAAGTGTGGACCCTCAAATGTATATATATTTTTTCAATAGATTCCCCTGATGAAGTGCCTGATTTAGGCACGAAATGCATTGGGACCATGTCACAGATATGTTTTCATCGCATATGATAAAAGAATACTTCTAATGTGAATTGCAACATTGAAGACTTTGGGAATATGAATGATTAAATTCAAAATTGATAAACTTTATTGATACTTGGAACAGTTCATTTTTCTATGTTTACATACTACAATTGAATTAACTCCGCTAAATATCGCAATTGCGATTCATTCCAGCAGCGCCCAGAGGGTCGTTCCCTAAATCTTAGGGAACGCTACATTAACTATTTTGGATTTCACACCTAAAGTTCGACTAGGTGATACCTCCGTGGCACTCTACAAACTTTATACCTTTCACCACAGCTAAGCTTGTGCCCAGTCACCCATATTTGAATTTCGTAATAATAACACTAACAAGTGTGACCACACACTAAATGATATTATATTTGTTTTAACTAGAAATTGAACTACAACAATGCCACAATTTACTGATGTTCTTCTTGCGTCTTTGCTTTTAGGTGCACAAGAGAGGAGGAGACAACAGCACCCATTGTAATGCTGGATAGAAGTCCTGCCCTGCTCACGACATCATGTGACGTGTGATCATAGACATCACTTCAACTTGTGAATCTAGGCAAAACGTGCTGCTGCATGCTAACTGACAGCTCAAGATGTCCCAAAGAAAAGTACCAGTCCCTAGAAAGTCAAAGTTGCCAGTGAGAAGAAGAAGGCACTGCTACTTGGGATACCAAAAATTGTGCCTGCGACAGTGGTGTCCAGGGAGCAAGCTGGGAGCATCTTCCCAGCATCAGTGGACCCACCCCACCAACCTAGGCCCAAGCCCATATCTGTCTCAGAGGCAGCCAGTTTAATCACAGCAATGCCGACGAGCAGTGATGTTGAAATTGACTTATCGTTATCGCAATGTTGTACCCAATCAATGCAGGAAACTCAGATAACTGGGAAACAACAGCTGCAACCACCACCAATAGTAGTTCCTCCAGAAGTAGGGGCAGTTTAGGAGATCAAGCATCCTGCTGAGGAAGAAGAAGAGCAAGCCACTTTTTTCAGAAAATCCATTGTCTTCCAGATCCCCAGCAAGGAAAAGGAGGGTTAGTCCATCAACTTCTTCTCCAAGCCCCCCTTCTGATGATCTAGACACCACTTGGATCCCACCTCAGTCTGAGAGTGAGGCTCAACACAAGACAGGGATAGGGAAAAGGAAGGTTCCAGAAAGCCTTAGAGTCATGGAGGTAGATGTAGAAAAGGAGTATGATGATGATGAACTAGACATCATGGTCATTAGCCCTGCCCCAGTGGAGACCAACATTACCCCATCCCAAATTGCTATAAGCGATGTGGCACGGATAACACCAACACAGATACCACCAATACCACCTCCAGTTGCCATATTTACAAGGCCTCTGCAGCGACCTACATCCACCACAACCACCTTAGTAGAAGTAGGCACTGCAGAGAGTCAAACGTCATGCCCACCTACCAGTTCATCCAACATTGCCAGTGACACCAGCAACGTTAGAAAGTTGACCTCCCCGGTTTGGGACTTCTTTTCAGTAAGTCAGAAGGAGGTGAAAATTGCTAAAAGCTCCATTTGTGGAGTAGGTGCTAGTCGGGGTAAGCTTGGTACAAACTATGGTACTGGAGGCCAAACAACCCATCTGAGAAAATCCAGTGCGCGGCACTCCTACGCGGCCAAAAAACTGCAAGTGTTGTTGGTGGAGGGGATGAAGATCCAATCACGGGGGAAGGTAAACAAGAGGGAGACATTTTCTCCGGTACACAAAGCAGCCCTGTCCCAAGCAGTGCAGTGGTACAGCCCACATCATCATCAGCAACATGACAATGGCACATGAGTCAGACCAAGACACCAAGGTGTCCAAGGCAAAAGAGTACCACAATAAAAAACATGCATTGAGACTAACAGTATCTGGTGTCAAGAAGTCACCTGCATCAGTGGCGCCAGAAAAGAAAATAAGTCCAGGCTGCCATTCTCAGGATGTTTAAGCCGGAGGGGCAGTACGAACTCAACCATTCGAATGGCACCTTTGTACAATGCAAATCTGGCTATAATGATAGTGCTGGACCCCTCCCTTTTTGTTTTGTGGAAGGGTTGGGTTTTCTAGAATTTGTGGCACCCATCTGCCTAAAATGGAAGGTTCCCAGCCGGTCCTATTTCGTCAGAGTTGCTGTTCCATCATGTTGGACTTGGCCCTTCTGGCAGGTTCACCCTTGAACTTTTTGCTTTTGATATGTGACTTTGTGCTAGTGATTTGTGACTTCTGCGCTCTTTACCACTGTGTCCAAGGGTAAAGTGCGTGTGTGTAGTATGGTTTACCTGCCCTCCCATAGGAATGCATGGGGAATGTATGTGTCCCTGGTAGTTCCTGATGTGTGAGGAGTGCAGACTCGAGTTTGGTATGTGCGGACTCGTGTGATTAAATGCTGCGTGATGATGTGTGTGTCTAGTGTGGAAGTGCCACTTCTAGAAGTTGGTGTGCCTGTGCAGTGAATGTGCTGGCTTGTGATTGGCTGGAGCTGGCTGGTGTGCCAGGCTCCAGGAGTCAGGATGGGTGTGCCCCGGTGGTGAATGGGAGATCTGCATGTTGATGGCTGGGGAGGAGTGGACCTGGGACCTGAATAGGGCTGGGCTTTCCCCCACACAATGTGGCTCCGCCCCCTGTGGTGCGACTGATGACCCTACCCATCCTGTGAATAGGCAGAGGGGCTGAGGATAACAAAGTGCTCAGGAACCAGTTGTATCTGGTTCACCCCTTGCCTGCACCCATATAGACAAAGGGATTTACTGTATAAAAAGGGGCTGTGTCCCCATGAACATTGTGCTCTGTTCCTGATCCTGACTGGAGGGGGGCCTGCTGCTGCTGGGCACCAGGAGGACCGCCACTAGGACTGCCTTCCTGCCAGGAGGGCCCAGTGAGCTGGCCCTTGGGCCCAGCCTTTGCCCCCCCCGCCTTTCTAAAAGCTTTTTGCTGGACTTTTGGGACATTAGCACTTGGAAGCGCGTTGCTTTTATTCCTTTATCCCCGCAGCGCCTGGAATGCTGGAATTATCCCCCTAGCGCTTGGAAGTGCTTTCTTTTGACCTTGCTCAGGTGCCCACCCTCCTACTTGACCTGGTGCCCGCTTTCGCATCCCAACGGGAGCTCACCCCGCTTTATATTTAAATTAAAGAGGGAGCCTACCCCTCATCAGCCCTGCATCCCCGCCGCAGCCCGGGACAACAGAAATTCACCGCTGCCGGCCCGGGGATCCTCTGAGAGGCGCTGTGCCCTCCTCCACCCCCCAGGGCCACGCTGCGATTGGTTACCGCAGCCGCGACCCGGAAGTACAGTGGGCAGGCAGGAAGCAGACAGGAGGCCAGCCCGTGCTCCTGCCCGGCAAGGAGAAGAAGCCCGTCCCCAGCGAGGCTCTCCCAAGGAGAGAGCCCTGCCACCACCGACTGGAGAAGCCCGGCAGAGAGGAGCCGCCGCCTCTCCAAACAGTCGGTGAGAGTGGGCGTCCCCGGGATCGTTCCTCCGCTCTGGGCAGTGTTTCGGCAGAAGAGCCCACGAGAGGCTCAGGGGGCATTGTGCGGGTAAAGCATACTAGGCGCCACCGTTGTTTCGAGGCTCCCCGGTGCTCGCCCCCTCCTGCTAAGTGTTACCTTCGTTTTGGGCCATAATTGCTCGTTGAGTCCCCCCGAGAGGGACTCCACCGACTGTGCCATCTGTATTTTGAGCCCACGAGGCTCAGAGGGCATTCTGGCTAATCCGAGCACAGGAGGCTCCCACGTTGGCGCTCGCCCATTATTTGTTTCGAGCCCATGCCGCTCCCACGTGTGTTTGGCCCCATTGGTTCTACAGCTGCCCAGCACTTAGTGGACAGCTGCTTCGTTTAGGCCTGATCTCTGTGCGCAATCCCTTTGGCTGCCTGCGCAGCCTGCCCTGACTCTGCTGGACACAGGGTGTTTCAGCCCCGGAGAAGCCAGTTGGCCTGGAAACAATTTATGTGTTCATGCCCTATGTGGTTTTTGCGCAATTGTGTTTCACCTACCTAATGTGATTGCTGCATCAAGTGTAATGTGTTATACCTCTGAATGTATGTGATGCTTAGGTGATTGTTTTTCCTAGAATAGTTATACTAGCAAGCTCATGGTTCCCTGCGTGATATTTTCCTAAGGGGCTTAGGGTTGCGTAGGTGGTACTTACCTCTCACCAGTGGTAACTGGTTGTGTGCTCTATTTTCTATTTGGTGCTACAGTTATTATAGGTTCTATGTTCTAAGGGTTATTCCTACAAGTATTCTATGTTCTACAAAGTGCTAATTCTACCAAGTGCTAGTTCTAAAAGTGCATATTCCTGACAGTGGTCTATGTGGGCCTGTCCTGTACATATATCCCCTGTAAATTCTGCTCGTGCCTCTGGCACATTGTAAAGTGTGTGTTTCTTATCTAATGTATTTGGTATAATACAAAGGCTATTTTTATATATAACCTTGTGTGCAGTTTCCTTTGTGGTGGCCATTGGGTGTTGTTGCTGGGTGCGCGCGCAAACACTTAACCTACATTGCCTCCGAGATTAGTCTTGCTGCTCGCATCATGTTACCTAGAGGGTGAGCAGGGGTTATCTTTGGCGTGTAACTCCCTTGCCCTGACTAGATTGGTGGTTTCTGCCTGGCTTTGGCGCAAGCCTTAGCCAACAGGAAACCCCATTTTTAACGCAGCATTACATCACAACATGTTGGAATTGCTTGGACAAGCTTTGCAGAGAGTGCTGTTCAACCTATCCACCTGACGACAGACATGTGGGCAAGTTGCTGAGCCACTGATTACATGTGTATCACTGCACGCTGGATCTCTTTTGTGTCAGTTGGAGAAAAGATATCTGCATGTGTTGACACTGCTTACATTTTCAATGGCGCTCAGAAGCGTACAACAGTAGCCATGTTTGCCATGGAGAAATCGCATATTACTGCAAACATTTTGGAAGACTTTAACACTAAGGTCTTTGAATGGATGCAACCTAGAGGGCTTAACATTTGTTTTGTTGCCACGGACAATGACAGTAATATGGTTAAGGCCATGGCTGATGGTGGCTATTGCAGGGCCTTGTGTTTGGCGCACTGCATTAACATCATTGTGAAACACTTTCTGAAAAAAGAAGAATGAGTCAGCAACTTACTGATAAACTGCAGAAGAATCTGCACACATTTCAGCCATTCTTTTAAAGCCCAGAAGCAGCTGAGGATCATTCAATGTGATAATAGAATGCCAGTTAAAGCACTCATCAGGGAGGTGCCAACACGTTGGAACTCAACTTATGACATGCTTGAACGTCTGTGTGAGCACTACAGACCAATCATGAATATGGCATGCAAAGAGGGGATTCTACTCTGAAAGCCATGATCATTAAGATGGACCAAAGGAGCCTAGTTAAATGCCTGACAGAGATGCTGCTTCCTTTTCAGGTCTTCACATGTGAAGTCAGCAAGGAGGACTATACAATGGTCCAAGCTATCTGATTGCTGCACAGATACAGCTAAAAGAGGTGTCTGTAATGTACACAAGAGTGGAGGGAAAAAGAAGCATATGAGTTGGTTTAGAGCTTAATCCTTCGCTTATCTGAAAATACAATGTTGCAAAGAGGCATTGTGTCATCTAACCTTTACATTTATGCCACAATTCATGATCCACTGTACAAACCAGTACTGGACTCTTTCAATCCTTTTCAGACTGGGATGTTGCCAACTGCAAAACTTGGATAGCAGTGGAAGCCAGTCAGCTAGAAAAAGAACTGCCGGGAATTAGAGACCTGCTCTACCAGGGCACAACAAGTACTGCAGGGCAGCCTTCAAGTTCACCTTAAAAGCCTGAGTGCAGTGCAGTTGGCTCACAGCAGCCAAAACCACCAACAACAGCAAGAACTACATCAACAACAAGAGCATGAGAGTCAGACCCAAAATCGGCAAAGGAATGGTTTCTACTGTCAGGGCTTAAGTCCAGTGCTGAGGCAAAGGCAAAAGAGGCTGAGTAAAGCGGAGCACCCATGACCATTGAGCGAATATTCCAGGCTTATCTGGATGATGCAACAGAGGTCTACTTTGATCAAAACTCATTACTGTATTGGTATGGGAAAAGGCACCAATGGACAGTGCTCAGCAGGCTGGCAATGAACTATCTGGCTTGCCCTGTAGCATGTGTTTCTGCTGAGCATGTTTTCAGTGGTGATTGTGACGTTCTGACAGTGATCAGTTTCTCACCCCAAAACATGGAGAGCTTAATAACCATGATCAAAATGAATCAGCTCTTTATACCACCAGATTACACCATACCTTAAGTACCACAGCAGGAAGATGATGAGGGCAACTCAGGTGATGGAAGTAGTGTGTTATGTGACCTACTTCTAGGCGAACCACCAGATTTTGAGGATGAGCTCAACTTCCATGACTACTAGGCTATAGTTTCTAGTTACTTTCTTTCTTTGACGTCCAACCCCCCCTCAACCCCCAAATAAAAGATATAGCTAAGGAACATTATTTACTTTATTATTTGTGTGTGTCTAGTTGACCAAACCATACCCACCGTCTTAGACACATTTTATTGCCAGATTGGAGTTGCAACATGCAACTGTGTGCAGTGAAGAAGTCCTGACTCACCCTACAGCTATTTCCTTCAAGCCAGACATTCAAATGTGTGCCTGTTCTGCTTCCAACCCTGGACCCTGTTTATCTATCTATCCTTTCCTCCTAGCCTAGTGGGACTGCCCCGCATGTGAGATTATTAATAATTCGATTTACATTGAAGCAATAGATGATCTGCCTTCTGCAATGTGCCTCCAATTGATCACGGTGAGCACACCGGAAGAACAGGTAAATGATGGCATGCATTGTACGCTGAGAAATAGTTTTTTGTTGTGATGTCAACTTGCAAATGATGACATGTCATCATGTGTCTGTCAACTTGAGAAGAAGACAGATGATTCATGTGGTGGCACTTCAATAGGCAGTGTGAGACTGACTGATTGTTTGTTGCGCTTAATGTTTTAGTGATGAGGATGATTGAGATTCAAAATGTTGTGGTGGCCTACAGTCGTGTGATCAATAATTTTCCCCTGAAGGTTTTTTTTCCTTCCTCTTTGAAAGATGGGATAGCGAGATTCCTTCACCAGGTCCACTCCACACTGTGCACACAGCTTTTTCTATTGTTTTATGCTTACTTATGCTACTCAAAGACTCAGACTTGACAAGTCACTCAGTTAATGCAAAGCTTGCAAACACAAATCTAGTCAACTATACAGTGAGTCTGTCAAGTCAATCTTTCCCTTCTTGTTGTTCAATAACAAAATTATACTACTACAGGTCGATCCACTACATTGGGTTGGGACTCACTCTAAACTATGTTGGTGCAGAGGTGGACACCATACTCAGAGTCGTAGTCAGACTCAGGAGGGTCAGAAATGATGGAATGACTCAGGGTGTGAGCATGACTACTTCGAGAACTGCCACCAGAAAAAAATTGAAGTGTAATTGAAGTTTTCAAATACACTGTTGAAACCAACCGATTTGGATGATGATGACTTGACTTTGAAGTGGTCTAAAGATAAACAACTACAACACCAGACCTACAAATGTCTGTGTAGTGTAGTGGTGGTGAGTGTGTATGATTGACTGATAGTGGTGCATTTCTTTTTTACTTACTTTAATTGGGACAATGGCATGCTATGCTATGCTACTGCGAGTGTCTTTACTCAGTGCTGTCTGGGTCAAATTCGAAGCTAGATGGAGGTTGGGTGGGGCCCTGTTGTAGAAGGTAACTGCCAGTAACAGACATTTAGCCATGCTGCATCTGGTACAAAGTCTTCTTGATGCAATCCTTTATGCTGTTTAATTTTCTCCTTGATTCTAAAATATCATTTTTTTCCATTTACAGGCCCTTACCCAGCGCCATACCGGAAAATTAACTCACACTTACCCTACCAAACTACATCCGCCAGGCACCCACGATTAACGGATAGTCCAAGAGAAATGAAGTGCAAAGATGCAATTCACAGTTTTGCAATACATACAGAAAATTTTTTCTCTTAAATTGTTTATGTTTTTTAACTTGACTCCTATAGATATTTTAATTTTATTTGCTATCTTTCAAAGCCCGCTACAAGAACATAAATGTAACTTGGTACTCCCTGGGGCAGATGGAAAATGTATTTACCTGTAATAGTCTAGTACTCACTATCACGCATGCATTTCCTTTTCCTCCCATAACAGATTTATGATGGTCGGCTGCCAAGATGAATGTGTTGTCCTTGTATAGTAGTGCTTGTCTTTGTCAAACCTTTACCTCAAATCCCACTTCCTTTCCATTCATCAAACCCCTAACCCCCTTCCCCCGAGCTGTGTGATTCATTGGTGTGACTAAATTAAATTTACACCATAAATTGATCACACACTTGGTGGGACAGATTTGGTGAAAGCAACACCAACTCAAGGGCAGACAGGGTGAGGATCTTATGTTCCGCTCTAAGTATAACTATAGCCCACACTGGTAACATATATATTAGATTGCCCACCGATGCACAGACAGTATTTGATATTCACATTTTTTAAAAGAAACATATTCCATCATAATAGCCAGCATCATCATCTCTCCAGCACTAAAGATTTTGCTTGTCCACTTCCAACGTTCATAGCTCGAGTCGACTTCAGTTTGTAACTTGTACCAGGCTAGCCCACCATTCTGTTTTGTTTTCTTTAGCATTGCTTATCATGGTTTCTTGTTTGGTTTCTTCTTGTGTACTGTAATGTTACTAGTCATCATCTATTTTACCTCAGATGACTGTCTCATTTTCTTTTTTTGCAACTGCTACTGTCTACTACTACCACCACCATGGCACCGTGGGGAACCAAACCATCACCATGCAACCATTGCTTCACCTATTCATCAATCACAGGTAAGAGAAGAAGTATTGGGAATGGAATAATGTATATTCTGTGGAAATGAATTAATTCACACACCCACAACCACGAGTCCATAGGGAATTTAGTTGCAGACTACATTGTATAGGAAGAGAGACTGACAGTAGTAGGACAAGTGAGGGTACCGCATCTATCTGTTGGTGTATTACACTATTATCAGATTTTTTTAAAAGGCTACACCCCTGCAGCAAATAAAACAGTGCGAAGTAAAAGAGAAACCCCTCCAATAAGATTTACATAATTTGTGAAACTATACATTTACTCCCCTAACAAATAAACTAGAATCAAAGAAACCCACAACACTGGACCCACCCCACTCCCTAACCCCCAACCAATGTCCAGTAAAAAGAAACTTAAGTCCAATTGTCCATAAAAATTCCATGTGTCCATAAAAAAATAACACCCAGGTTTTCCCCAAAACCCACATTTCCACCCGCTCCCCACCAATTTTCAACCACCAAAAAAAGATTAAAAAAGGGGCAAGAGAGGTCTATGATCATCTAGAAGTGGGCTAGAAGCCAGATCTTACGCTCAGGATGGTCGAAGTGCGTCTCCATCCTGGCCTCTAGGTGCGCCATCGAGAGGAGCATTCAACGCAGAAAGTTTTTACATGAACAGGGGTTGGCAGCAGGGGTTGACTTGTGGGGGGTGTCTGCTGGACCACGGAGCCGTACCACCAGAGGCACTGGGGGGGCCAGGCTGGGGCGTGGGGCATTGGAGGCTGCAGCTGCTGCTTCCTCGTCTGCCAGAGCAACCAGCCACTGATATTCATTGCTGATGGCCTCCAGCTTCCAATGCCGGGTCTTGGCTGCAATTTCCTGCACGGTGGGTTGGGAAGGAGTAGTTATATCAAGAAAAAAAGACAATTGTAACCAATACTCTTTTCAAAACAGTAACAAGAAAAATTATACACATAAAAGTATAATGACACAGTAATACTGGCAGTACATAACATTTGTGGTATCCTGAATTCCTCGGCCCCTAAGATTTGGCTGTGATTAGAATTCCAGGCATTAGGCCTTATGGATGGAGTAGACAAGTACTCTTCTTCTAGCTCTTGTTTAGCTAAATTAATCTTGAAGGCATGCCAGCTCAGCTTGCCCCCTAGACAGACATACTTGTGTCGCAGACTTGCGTTACTTTACTACTGTCTGCAGGTGGGGTAGTTGTACTACGCAATTACCTCTTTTTCTATTATGGCAATATGCAATGGCAAATGCTCAATTTCACTTTCACACTGTCTACTACAACAAAGCAGATGATATAATTACTAAAATGAATGATGATATACGGCACAACGTCACATGATGTGAGGCACTACTATTATAACCAAGCAGCCGATAGGCCACCCATGACTTTACACTGTCGAAATGATGACATGGGTAGGGAGGGAATAGGCCTCGGAGTCTGAGGGAGGCGATTGATGATAGGTAGGTACATACATAATGTATAGGTTGGATTTGCAAACTACTCTGAGTCAAGGGAGTAGTCAGAAATACAACCTCAAACCTTTGATTTGAAAACTTTGGAAAAAACCCTTCCTTGTTCATTCTTCTTCCAAGAAATGTTTACATTTATCATTGCGTTGTTCTTCTAGCATTCTTTTTATTTTTCACGCTTGGTTTTCCTACTCTGGCATGGTTTAATTTTCTTTTACACTCGCTTCATCTAGTCTGCACCTATGATTGAATACTATCAAGCCATCCAAACATGGCTATTATTCTTAACAAATCTTTCACCAACATACATTTGTCATTTAACTTCCCATGTGTCCGTGCTTGCCTTTAAGTTTGACCCATCCAACCCCGATGATTTCTTTCATCTATACAGTTTCACCCACCCAGGCAGGCATCCTTTCTTTCACCTTTCACCCATTCTTCAACCACTGATGCATCCTATCAGCCACCTATATGCATCCCAGGCCTCATTCACCAATGCAGCCTTCTCTGCCAGTCATATATTACATGTCACCTGCCCTTCCTCCTTCCATCATTCTTTCCCTTTTGCATCAACCCATCAAGCTCTGACTCCTAGTCTTCTTCATAAAAATTTCTCTGCTGAGTTGAAGAGAAGAGGCCATTAGTTACTAAACTCCTGTAAATGCTAATGCTAAGTAAAGGGTGTCTTCTTCAACTGTTCACAACTCAGTCTCAATAGTACAGTGTACAGTGTACACCCTTGCAGCGGGTGTATATACTATTATTCAATTGGAAAAAAGAAAGGAATATGACTTACCACCGCCCACCACTGCTGCTAGCTCACCCCCTGCAGCTGACACATCTGCTCCCTCCTGGCTGGAGTCACCTTCCCCACTGGCCCCGGCACTGGTAGTCGGTACGACTAGAAAAAAACTTAACACATTTTGTAGATGCCATATACGCCTCCCCCTATTTATTTTTTTCACTAGCAAGATTGAAAATATAACCCATACACCACACACATCAGTACAATTTAGGTAAACAGACTAGAGTAGGCAGTATATCCTATCAAAAATAATAAAATATCCTGTTGGGCATTTTGCTGGTAGCCATTTTTGAAAAGCCTCTCAAGAAGAGGACATACTAAAGGACTGGACTCAGTGGCAAGATCTGTTGGTGAATCTGAGTCTTTGAAAAGAAAAGAGTAGCTAAATGGGCGGACAATTGGACATAAGGTACTAAAATAGTAACATTAACACAGGGATGTAACAGTTTTGATGGAGAAAAGAAAAAAGGAAAAGAGCACATGTACTTACATACATATCTTTACCAGAGAATCAAAATATTCTTTTTTTTGTTATGTAAAATTCCCAAGAGTGTCTGATAGTAGTGAACCCAATCAGAAAAGTAGTCAACTGCTGCCTTACATCAAATAGTCACAAAACAGATACAGTATGCAATACGGCTAAACCTAAAAACCATAAAGGGTCTCGAAGCAATGTAACATCTATATGTATAACCAGCAAGTAATAGATAGTTGATATCCTCCATTATAGTGAATGTAATAAATCAAGATGCAACGGAAATGCATAGTTCAGTAAAATATGCAATTCCCTGTCCTGGTTAAGGCCTTTGTCTATTACTCTGAGCCTAATAATCCTATATGCTAAGATTATTTTACCACCTCCTGTGTGAGGTTTCAGAGTGAGTTGTTAAATGGATCGCCAAAGAATAGTTTTTATTTTTATTTCTGTTTGCTCTAATACGTTCTTGAATCCTGTGTTTCAATGGTCAGAAGGTGCTGACCATGTATATCTAATGACATTTGCAAATTATGCATTACACTACAAATATCATGTTGAATTTTATGAACTATACTAACTTGTACTTTCTGTTCATATTGTATTGAAATTTCGTTGTTTCATCCTGCACAAATTGGCATATATTGCAGTGTCCACATTTATAGAAGCCTTTGGGTAGCTAAGGTTCATTAAACTGTGGCACAGAATATTATGTAGTGTCTTGCCTCTACTATGTGCTGTCACTGTCTGACTTAAGGAGATGCAAATGTTTAGATAAAATTCCAGATATACACAATGGCTGAGACTGCTAGATGATGTAATACATGAACTTCTAATTGAATTGGTCTGCATTTCTCTTCTATTCAGTATAAGGGTATGTTGTGCTGACCTCATTATCTTTTGTTTAGCGTTCGCTAATATTTCATTAGGATAGCTTCTTGTTAAAAGTGTATTCAGTTCTGTAAGAAACATTTCCTCAACGTTACAGTTACATCTAAGTATGACATTTTTCATACCAACCCAGGTACAAATTGGCAAAGAATGGAAAACGTTCTGAACCCATTACGACTCCCTATGCTTGGATAAACCATTTGTCATTATGCATGAAAACATTAATTTCTAATACCAACATGGTCAAGTCAACTATCTTGTTAGTATGTTTGATCAATGTGGCATCCCTAACAGATAAAAAATGCAGCATGGCTAGGAGTCCCTTTTTTTTTAAGAATACATGCATATAGGGAGCATACATTAAGTGTAACAAAAGTGTATTCTTCCACCCTAATAATGTCTTCCAATTTGTTCATGAGATCCTTAGTGTCATGTATAAACGCTGGTAAATTCTGTGCTTGTGGTTGTTGATAGATATCCATGTATTCTAAGATACGCTCCACTGTAGAACCAATGCAAAAAATATTAGGCCTCCCATGCAGAAATGGTCCTTGTTTGTGAAGTTTTGGAAGAAGGTGGAAAGAAAAGGTTTGGGGGAGAAATTAAACATGTACCTGATTTCTAAATCAGAGATTGAACACTCATTCTGCCAGTAGACTATTTTCAGTTCTATTTTGGCAGTGATGTCCTTAAATGGATTATGACTAATTCAAGTATAAACTGTGCCATACAGCAGCTCCAAATCTATTTCTTCAATATAGTTAATTTTGTTCATGATAAATGTTACCACCTATGTCAGCTTCTTTGATAACAATAGTAGAGTCTTGTGTTAGCAGTTTGGGTGGCTTTCTCTCTTCCACGCTGTGATTGTGTGATGTTGATCTATTGCCCAGGAAAGTAGTGTTTTCAAATTCATACAGGTCCTTGGTTGCTGATTTGTAAAAAGTATCTAACATATTCAAGAGTATGTAAAAATGCTGATCTTGGTTTCAGACGACTATCCAGGTTAAGACTGGAAGCAATGATTACGTTTGACAAAATATCAACTACAGATGGTGTTGGTGACTCAGTTTCGTCATTAGTTGTAAATCATGTATTCCCTTAATTGATCTGTTGGACTCTGATGGCCCTAAAGCTGTGGGTTGGTGGTCAATAGTTGGTTTATCATTAAGGTATTTCATTGGTCTAAGCTTGCAAACAAATGTATGCATATTGATATGTATCTGAGTAGGACAAAAACCAAGAACTTTACAAAGCGCATTTATTAGGTGTTCACTCAAAATGCTGTGAGGTAAGTTTAACATAAAAATATCATTGGTTTTTGGATTTGTTGAATCAGAAAGAGAAGATGTTGCAGGTATTGAGTTTAATTCTGCTGGTTTCTAGAAGATGAAACCATTACTATACCTTTCTTTATGTCTTGTGCCTTGACCTGATTCTACTTTTTCACCTTCTGTTCTTTTTGTATTTGGACCCTGTTTTTTAAGTATAATCTGTTGCCAATCTCACTTTCTACTTATAATGAAAAAGAAAGAGGAAGAGGTCATTCTAGTCATAGGCTCCAACCTATCAGTTCTGTAAGATGGACTATCACTGCTGTCACTAACAATACTAGAAAAGTCAGATTCGCTGGTGGATACTGTAGGTTTTTATTGTGCTTGCTTGTTGTTTAGCTATGCACTGTTTAATTTTAATACAATTTTGTGTGCATAAGTAATGACCGAACCATTTTTTAAATAATTCTCTACCTGTTCAATTTTACACATTTGTTTGTCCTTCAAATACAGTTCACTCAATTAACAAACTTGTTCACAATTTTATAATTGTTGTCTGTAGCCTCTGGCAAGTTGAATACTTTTATTTCTTCCTCTATTTAATGTAGGAGTATCTCGTGCATCCTTTCAGCATGTCCTATGATGATAGCCATCATACTGTAGGAAGAGTTATGAAACAATAGCGCTCATTCTGGCAGAAGGTCCTTAGCTAAGTCCTCAAATGAGGGCAACATTACAACCCAAAGTCCCCTAGATGCTTGTTTGTTCTCAATGAACCTCTTCAAAATGGTGGATTACCACCATTGTGATTTTTGGCGGGTTTTCCCTTTGTCTTTTTCTCTTGAGATATTGTTATCATATAGAACACAAAGGCTCTAAAAAGAGTTTTTACATCTTGTTTATAATTGTTGCAGCCTTGAAAAAGTCACCTTGTGATTAAACACATCTTGACTGCCAGTTGTTGTATTCAAATAGCCAATCAAGGTTCATGTGTAAACCTGGTACACTTTTCTCCGGATAAAACTTCTGGAAACCATTAATTGAAAGCAGAGGACTTCTTAAATTCTGGTCAATATGTTACACATAATTCAGTATAATTAACTTCATATTGGTGCATTGTTAAACTTATGGTTCATGATCAACACACACGCCAGTGGTAGTGGAATGGGGGATACCTTGTGAACACCACTATCATTCACTATGGATCATCATTTATACTTGACCTTGAATGTGATGGTTTTGGATGTGCGATTAACCAATCACTACTACCAACATTTTGTATTTCACAATTTTCAAGAAGCACACTTTTTTCATCAAAAAAACAGGCAGATATATCATGTGTAGCAGAGCGACTCAGTACATATTGACAGCCTTCTCTCTGAAACATTTGCCCATCATTTCGACATCAGATAATCCAGATCCAGCTTCTCGCCAGCTGCTTTCAGCTAATACGTGCGTCCAGTTCAGATAAGTGTGCCTATGTCTGTGCCTGTTTTTCCTATGATCAGAAAGCATCATGCAAACACTTTCTAATCTGACATCTCATTTAACTTTGTAATGACCTTGTTGACACCTTCCGGAAGCTGTCATGGCCCCTCACAGTTATCATTTTCTTGGCTGATGAGGTTGGTCATGGATGAACACTTTCCATTAGCTGTCAGCATTTGATAGTCGACAAAATAATTACACAACTTTGGAAAAATATCTTGGACTCCAATGAATACTTGAAAAATTGAAGTCTGAAAAATACAGTGGTGTGCCTGCGAGTCTGGGGTGTACACGCATATCTGTGTATGTGTGTGCAAGTGTGAATTTCTATGCCTACTTATCAATTTTTACCTACCAACAAAATAAATGTTTTCAGAGTTCTTGTATTTCCTTATAGTGCAGGCTAAGCTGCAGCAAGGCATTATAATCTAGTGATAATATTGATATTGACAGTTGATATGGCGCATACCATGACACATTTTGTCTCTTGGGTCTTTAAGAAATGTTATTTTCATCTTGGCTCAATATGATGTTTTATTGTCACTCAAAGGCAACATGAATACCTTACTTTGTACTTCAGATTGTTAAAGCTGTAACAAGCAGGCTGCACAAAGACATATGATTTACTGATAATGTATTGTTTCTCAGTGAAATCTAATATCAGCAATAACAACCCAGGACTAAAGCAGCTATTTCAGTGATTACATTTATTAATAATTCACACTTAATAAGTAGACCCAAAACAGAAAAGGAGCCCTTCACAAACATCAGAAATGCACACACTACCAAACCTGCCACAACATCAGATTTTAAAGAGTTCTCCCTATTGTCATAAAATGTTATCAATTCATTCTTTGCTAGATTACCGTCAAAGGGTTATAGATCAGACTTGCCGCAGCCATTTTAAATACAAGAAAATATGACTACCCTTGCTGATTATAACTCTAATCTTAAATGCAATCTTACAGAGACGGGACCAGTGTAGCCTCCAAGGTGGAAAAGAAGAGACTGGATCCAAATGTACATATTCTTATCTGCCTTTTCTTGCCAGAATAATAGATTACGTAGCCATGGCACAATTCAAAATATAACTAGAAGGTAGCTTCTTGCTTTTTCATTTTTAATCAGGCTTTAGTCTCAAGTACATCCAAAACAGATGTTATTTGATGTCAGAGGCCAGTTATTGGAAATCCAAGGCAAAAGGTTAAATGGTCGCACTGATCCTGTTGCATCCCTTCATGGCATTTAACACCTCCCCTGTATAGATCAGGGCTGGGTTTGGGTGGTAACGCTCGCAAATTGGTTTATTAATTTCTCACCAATGGACAACACCATTCACATCTCAAAATAAGCCTCTGGCTTGCGTAGTATTCCTTCAGCACCTGCATGCTCCGACTGGAAGAATTATTTATGACATATAGACAATGCTATCAGAATTATGAAGATGATCCCCCAAATCATCCCGGTTTTGTCCTTTTCCAGGGTCTACCATTGCCCTGGACATTCCCAGTACTCAGCAGGCTCACCCATCCCCGACTTTGAGATCACAGTTGCGAACATTATCATCCACATCATAAGACAGTCAGACAGGAGGAAGAAAACATTCATTCCATATGTGTAATAATGGGGTGCTGGCCAGTGCCAATACAGGACCCCCACACCCAAAAGAAGATTCACTGCAGGTGTCACAAAGAAAATGATCTTCTTTGCCTTTATCTCTTTGTGTAGCTTCTTCTAATTATTTAACTTTTTATTTGAAAATATTCCTTTTCATTTAATATACTGCTTGATAAGAGAGTGGGTTCACTTCTCCATCGGCAGGTTTCAGGAAGGGCAAATGTTAGACCTCACATCCTTGGTTTGGTATTTCCCAAACGTTTTTCCTTCACTCCTCCTGTTATGTATTTGTTTGAATTTTTTCTGCTGTCTTCAGGGCTCTGTGCAGTTTACCACTGCTGACCAGAGCTAAAGTTCTGGTGTTGTCACCTTCAAACATGGTGACATTGCCGTACACCAAATAGGCACATTTAATTTACTTGAAAGCCCTAGTGCCTTGCAGCCTTTTGAAACCTCCTCTCATGCTCATGCCTGACTGCCTTAATCTCCATTGTATTCTGCAATTGGCTGACACCTCATTTCATAGATCATAACCTCTCTATCTTTAAAACCCTATCCATGCAAAATAACATATGTAATCTCCACTAGCTTTCCAACTCATTAATCATTCACCTGAAACCTCCTAACCCACTAATGATCAACCTAAGTAGTATTAAATGTATCACAAAATAACTGGAGTAAATTAATGTAATTTTTTTGTCATGCTCATATAACTAATCATAATAATTAACGATAACCACTGGATGAACCACCAACCTTGGGTTCCAGAGTAACATACTACTCGCCATACAGCACTACAGTGCCTCATCAGTGGTAGTAAGCGCTATATAAATGCAATTACATTAAAACCTGTCTCACATCTACCACTGCAGCCAGTAGTGCAGCTTTAGACTGCCATTTTAACCTAACAAAATAAACCTTTCGACAGGACTAAACCTTCCTTTTTAATACTTGTAATAATTCACCTCTAAGGTATGCCCTAACAGCTCCTAGGTCAGCGTGTATTTAAGAAGTAAGATGTGTGCTTATGTTTTATATGTCCTGCAGTGTAAAGCTCATAAAGAAGTTTGTCATAGTTATATGGCCACTCTATCCTATTGACTAACACTGGGTTACGTGATTACATTACATAAGTGATAACTTTGGATTGGGATCAGGTAGATTTATGCCGCTTACACTCAAATGAATTACAATATAAAACTCTCTTTAGTAATAACGTTGGATTTTAGGTTAGAGTTCTGGAAATGTCACTTATAGAAAGTTGTCATTTTCTTGTCCCAAGCATTTGTGTCTTCTGTCAGTCTCCTGGGTCACAAGATTGTGAATGGCTCTGCTGTTGGGATTTGTGGATTGCTTTCAAACAGCAATTCAAAGGAGGCTTATTTGAGGATAGGCTGGGCTATCCTGACAGGATGATTGCGGAAGAGCTGTGCCCAGCTCCACTAACACTTTAAAGAGCTTTGCTTCCTGCACACACTAAGGAATATGACACCAGGCATTCTCTGCCTTATGTCTCCCCCAAGCAGTTTGGAGCCTTGCCTGGGGAAGAACTTTCCAGAACCAGATGTGGGGTTAGGACATGGAGTCCACCCCCACACACACACAAAGAGTGGCACCAGGTATAAATATTGGACCTCGAGAGCCACTCTTCAGAACTCTCCTGAACCTGTGGAAGTTATAGAAGTACTGCCCTGCTGCCAGGGGACTGTCCTGCTGCTTTATGGACTGACGTGCTGTTTGAGAAGAAAGGCTGGACCTCCTTGCCATCATCCAAGGCTAACCAGAGTTACTCCAAAGGTCAGTTGGCTGACTTCCTGTGTGATCTACAGGGGCACAAAAAGCTTCAAAGGCCTCCCTGAAACTGGCCAGCTGATCAGTTGCAATTGAACCTCTCTGAGACCAGCTAGCCTCTGCTTGATTGAGTCCTTGACCCTCGAGATGTTCCTTGCCAGGTCCTGGACCCTTGGCTGGCATCAGAGTAAACATCTCCCAAAGAACAGGTGAAAACCCTGAAGTTCAGGTTCAACATAAAATACCCCATTTGCGCCAAAACCCTGCCACCCATGACCATGACCAACACGAAGTTCAAGTGAGACCTGCTTTTAGCATCAACAGTGAACACCAGAGACGACTTGCAAAGCGAGACCCTGTTTTGCGCTACAGCAATGACAGCCTGCGATGACCCTGAATGCACAGCTACAGCAAAGACCATCATGACACTTGACCTGCTCTTGGTGCAACAGTGAAGACCATCCACAGAGCTTAGCATCTTCCACGCGACCACCTCTACTGTGAAAAGAACTCTCTAAACCAGACTCTAAAGATCACTTTCAGCTGGACTAATCTGGTCCCTGCATCCAACCCACACTCCATTGCGGTCAGCCTGAACGTGTAACTTTCCCTGGTCTGTGCAAGTTACTATTTGTGATTTAGGCACAATATTCACTTACAACCTTAAAATTGTCTTTCCCCAGTTCTACTGTTTGGATTTTTGTCATTCTGGCATAATTTTATTTATTACAATTCACTCTCGTTTTCTAAAGTGGTATGGGATTTTTCTTGTCATGTATTTTCACGTTATTACTGTTTGTGTGTTATATAAATACTTTACACATTGCCTCTAAGTTAAATCTGGCTGCATTGTTGCAATCTACCATCGGATTAAGCATGGGATCATTTTGGGACTTTTGTGGTTCACCTTGTGAGTGTGGTTGCTGCATGAGTAGAACTTCCACGCCCTCAACCAATATTACCATTTCTTACAGCAAACTATTGATGCTGAACCTAAAAACTCAAATACATGAACAAAGATAAATATATTCACCACGTGAAATTAAAATGCAAAAACATCAATTGTTATATTCCAAGGGTCTTTCCAAATGCCCATTCCATTTGCGTCTTGAAAATGTTGTAGACAAAAATATTGCAAGTGCTAAATAATATTTAAATCGAATGTATTTTTCTTTCATTTCTTAACCATGCCTGTACCGTTAAAAAAGCTATTTGCCAAAAATGTTGGGGAAATGGTGAGTGGTAGTGAAGGTTTACATATATTCAAAATAAAGAGATGGGGGGCCTAGGAGCCGATAAAGGTCCAGTACCTAGTCTCCGAAAACAATTGTCATATCAACCAAGAAGGAACTGTTCCTATCAAGATGTGAGAAGGTAATAAAGAAAGTGGAGGACGAATCTCAAAAATGAGGGGAAAAAAAGAGAATCCTATGGATTATTTCTTGTTGCCCTCACACACCCTACGGATGTCATGCATCATCATTGGACAGACACACCACGACTGGGGAAAGGGCTGCTTCTCCACATCCTTCCACTCATTCGCCAGCACCCGGCAAATTGAAGCGTGTAGGGCAAGGAGACACTGATATTGAGAAAAAAGTCATCCTCAACTGGAACAGGAACAGTAACTGCAAAGCCTGAATACTCCAGCACATATTGCAGAACCTCGGCCAGGTCAGCGCACTACACAAAACTGACCTTCACATCATCCTCATCCCCATCGAGTGAAGGATCTATCCTGGGGACCTTGGCAGGAGGCGCCCCCTCAAAAGCACAAGAAGCAGCTTCCACAGCTGCCGCAATAATGGCTTGTAGTTCAGGGGACACCGGGGTGTCCTCCAAATTACTCATTATTGGGCTGGGATATAGCTCAATGCAGAGGCAGGGGAGAAAAGTTATCTTGTAACCTTAGCACCAAAGCCCGCACAGAGCCACGGTAACTACCAACGAGGCAACCGCATGCACTGAAATGACACCCGCACAGGAAGAACTATTCCAAATATGTCGGCCGGTAACCCAGCAACACTGGCCCACCTGCAACGAGGGCCAGGCAGAAGCACTGGGACACTAGGAACAGAACTCTAGTCGCTCCATTTTGGAATCAAGCTGACACTGTGTGCCCTCTAAGTTCAGAGATTACTTCCAAAGTTAGCCCATACTGATGTTATAAAAGTGCCCCGCACTCTGAATATCATCGTGGCATAGAGGATGAACGCAATCGTGGGAAGCCAATAAAAAGAAAATGTAAAATGTAAACAATGCTCACCGCCCTTCCTTGAGGCCGACATAGGTTGCCCAGCACACCACAGATGCCCTCCGACTCCCACATACCCAGCATACGAGTGTGAGCAAAAAATGACGGAAACTGCTAAAGCAGGTCTGAGTGAAAAAACAAAAAGAAAAGAACGATAAAATACACACATCTGAAGCCAAGATGGCAATCGGCAGCAGAATAAAACAAACAGAAAGTCCTTCTTAGGAAGTGAGGTACTTGAACTCAGAGGTAAGGGGCCATCTTGGACTGAGAAGGAAAAATCAAGTTTGGTGGTTAGTTTCTGTATGTATTCAGTAAACTTTGATGTGAGGATGGTGACGAGGAATACATGGTCTCGGAGTAATGAATATGACCAGTAAGTAACAGGGCATTAGTAAGAGTGGGCTGTAAAACTCTGCCGCTTGACATACCTTGGTGTAGTCAGAAGCAGGGACGTGTGAAAATAAAATTTCCCAGAAACCTTTTGTAAAAATGGTAAACTGACACTTTGTGAAGCTGTATAGTTTTTCAACCTGCAAGCAGGTACAAAATAACATGCAGAAAATACATTTTACAGTGGACTTTTCTCAGGGGCATTAACACGGACCCCTGAAAATCCTGCAGTGCAGAAGGACCCCTAACCCTTCAAGGGCCCCGAGCCTTTCAAGGAAGCCCCACTCAGCCCAAGGTCATGAATATCTGGAACATATGAGAGAACTCTGGGAACCCTCTTCGCAATCTTCAAGAGAGCCCATCACGTTGTATTATGCCACTGACTACTCTCTCCAAAAGTAGACCTGGTATTTACCCAACAAAATATTTTTTAACAGTTCTTTTTAAAGTCTACAAACTATGTGAAGTTAAACAAGGATACAAACTGTTTTAATACGTTATTGTGATTTAGTAAAGTGAATATCTGATTTTCCACACCAATGGTGATTTATTTATTTATTTGTTTATTTGGAGAGTTTTATATAGCACTGGCTAGACCGGGAGGTATCAGAGTGCTTTACATGAGGATTATCAAGTTATAGAATTCCATCAGTTTCAGGAGCGAAGTATAATATGGGAAAATAAGTGTTTCGCAGTAACCTGAGTTACTAGAGCACAGCTTAAACAAATACACATATCCTATGGGGTATAGGAGGAAGAGGTGAAAAGTAAAAAGAGGTAGGAAAGAAGATCAGGTCAGGAAAGACCGGCAAGGGGAAAGTAATTCAGCCGAACCAAAAGACAAAGAGAAAGTCAAACAAGCCGTCTGAATTATCGGAAGGTGGGGGAGGAAGGAGAGACTGCGGAGAGACGAAGTAAAGTTTGCCCAATGTCCAGCTGGGTAGCTGACAGCCGAGGGGGAAATCCACAGTCCATCTCATCTATAGCTACCTAGGTAGCTCCACCGGGCATCTGTCAAATTGCTAGGTATCCGTGGTTATTCTACAGCAAGTACTTCCTAAACATTCAAAGAACACTCATTATGTTAGGCAGAAGAGAATGTAGGATACGTCCATCAGAGGTCCCTGGTCAGTCATTGCTGCCACTTAACCACATCCGTGCGGGTAAGATTTACCGCCGGGTGCTGAGCCCTAACGAAAACGGGCTCCGTCATGTGCACAGCTCAACTGATGCTCATGACGGAACCGTTCCTCATGAGCATCGAAGGGGTTAAGGAAGGACATGTGTCTTTGGGGTTGTTACTTTAGCCTGAAAGGGGAGTTTTAGACCACACTACTAGAAGACACAAATCCAGTACCAAAATCGATCAATCACTCAAGTTGTATTCATAGAGCACGGCTTGTCACCTAAGAGGGTATGCAGGTGCTTGCTACAGATACCAATTGATGAGTCAGGTCTTCAGTCCCTTCCTGAAGTGGGTCAGCAAGGTCACGATGTGGTGGTGGACGAGGAGGGTGTTCCCAGCTTTGGTGGCGAGATGGGAGAAGGAAGGTCTTCTGGAGTGGTAGTGCATATGCGAAGTGTCTGTGGAAGAGCAAGGTGTGCAGAGCAGAGGTTCCAGGGAGGTTGGTGGCATGAAGGCAGTGGTTCAAGTAGGCAGGTCCTTGGTCATTGAGAGCTTTGTAGGCTTGGGGCAGGAGTTTGAAAATGCATCTCTTCTGAACCGGGAGCCAACAGAGGTCCTTCAGGCACTGGGAGATGTGGGTTCTCTTGGGTAGGTCAAGGATCAGTCTGGTGGTTGCATTCTGGAACGTCTAGAGTCTTTTCAAGAGTTCAGTGGGGGTGGCTGCATAAAGCGTGTTGGCACAGTCCATTCGGCTGGTGATGAAAGCCTGCACCATCATCTCCCTGATGCCGATGGGGAGCCACTTGAAAACTCTGCAGAGCATGCAGTGTGTGGAAACAGGCTGAGGAGATTTTGTTGACCAGATGTTTCCTGGAGAGTTAGCTGTTTAGGATTATGCCGTGGTTGCTGGGATTTATCTTTAGGTGTGGGGGTGGGTCAGCGCTCCGAAAGCCACCAGGAGTTGTTCCAGAGGGCAGTGTGTCTGCTGAAGATCAGAACGTCCATTTTGTCCATGTTGTGCTACAAGCAGTTGTCCTTCATCCAGGCTGAAACGTTCTTCATACAGTTATGGAACTTTGTCTTTGTCAAGGTAGGGTCCACTAAGAGTGAAAGGATGAGTGTCGACAACATAGTAGATGATGTTGGTGTTTTGTGATCTGAAGATATCAGCAAGTGGTGTCATGTAGATGTTCAAGAGGGTAGGACCTAAGGCTGGGGCTTGGGGGACAGCACAGATGGTGTGCTTGGCTTGCGATGTGAAGGGAAGGAGGCTGACTTTCTGGATGCGACCCGTAAGAAAGGATGCCATTCATCTGAGCATGTCGTCTGTGATTCCAATCCAGTGTAGTCTATTAATGAATGTATGGTGGGAGACAGAGTAGAAGGTTGCGCAGAGGTCAAGCAGGATCAGTGCGGCTGATTCTCCTCTTTCGAGGAGAGTACAGATGTCATCTGTTGCAGAAAACAGAGCGGTTTCGATGCTGTGGTTGTCTCTAATGACTGATTGGGAAGGGTCCAGTAGGTTGTTTCTCGCCAGGTGTGCCGTCAGTTGGAGGTTGATGGCCTTCTCTAGGATTTTGGTTAGGAATGGGAGAAGAGATATTGAGCTGTAGTTCTAAAGCTCCATGGAATCTCGTGAGGATCTTCTTAAGGAGAGATCTGACCTCTGCATGTTTTTAGGGAATGGCAAAGGTGGTTGTGGTTATAGAGGCTTTGAGGATGCTGGTGAACTGGTGGCTGATCTCATCTCTTCTGAAGTCGAAGAGCCCATGGGGGCAGGAAAGGGTGGAAGCTCCCGAGTGGATGGAGTTCATCAGAGTGGTTTTGTTCAGTGTGCTGAGTTGTCTTCATGCAATGAGTGGGTGGTCTGCAGTGGTGGCTGTTTGGATGCTGAGGTGGTCAGAGGTTTGAGGTTCGAAGTATCAATAGATGGTTGCTATCTTGTTGTGGAAGTGGTCAGCAAGGTTGTCGCAGAGTTCCTGTGAGGAACAGATTGGGTTTTCTGTGGCTGACTGGTATGTGGCTGTTGATGGTGAAAAGTTCCTTGGTATGGTTGGTGCTGATCTCGGTTCAGAGGGTCAGGACCTCCTTTTTTTGCAGCTTTAATCTGGCACTTGTAGTCGCTGAGGGCTGAACCCTACTAGTTGTTTGGATCTGCGATTTGCTGTGCTGAGCTTCGGAGTGTACCAGCTGGCTTGTTTGGAGAGTCCACCATTTTTGCTGGCTTGGAAGGAGAGACTTGGTCAGCCATGTTTGTGATCCATTCATTGAAGTTTTGTACTGCCTCATCCAAATCAGTGGTGACGTTGGGCTGTGTGGTGTTGAGGGCATTGGTCCATTGTTGCTTAGTGACCTTGGTCTAGCTGCGGAAGGGGGCACTGTGGCAGTTGGAGGCAGTGTGGGGGCGGTCCGGCAAGGGTGAAGAGTACGATTAAGTGGTCCGACCAGGTGAGTTCTGAGGTGTGACTGTATCTAATTCTGTTCCTGGACGTAAAGATGGGGTCCAATGTATATCCTGCTATGTACAAGGGGTCAGTGACCAGCTGCTTGAGACTGATGTTGTTCAGTATTTCCAGGCGGTCAGTGTCGGCAGAGTCGTCCAGGTGAAAGTTGAGGTCTCCCTAGAAGACGTAGTGTTCAGATTCAATGGTAAGTGGGGTCATGAATCTGGCGATGCAATCGCTGAGGCCAATTTGTGGTACTGGTGGTCTGTAGGCGAGGGTCCCTTTGATGGTGGACTTGTCATAGATGTACAAAGAAAGAATTCCCTTGAACAGAACTAGATAAACAAGGCACGAAGTCAAAAAAACAGTAAAAAGATTCACTAATGTAAAAAGAATTCTTAACAATTTATTGAAAATACAAATGTTAAAAAAGTGGACATACAAGAACCACTATGGCAAAATTTAAAAAAAAACAATAAAACAGTTTGACATTCAATATTGACCAGCAAGATTGAAACATAAAGACAGAACACAGTGAGACATGAAACTTGTACAGTACTAAATGTATATTCCAACTCTGTTTCCAACACCTATGTTGTGCACACCACAGAATAGCATATCAACAAAGGTGTATGAATCATGAATTATACTGCGATGGTGCGTCGACTCGTTTCGGTGGGATTCCACGTTTTTATCCACCTTTGTCAAGACAACATTTATCTGTCGTAGTGAGTGGGTCAATATGATCTCCCTGATATTAGAACTTGAAGGCATTGATTTTAGCTGTTGTCTAGTATTTAGGCCTTGTGATACGTTTTCTTTTATTTATTAAAAGACCAGAGGCGCTTCAGTCGTGTCCTTGCATCGTGAATTAATGTTTAACACTGTGGCGCAGAGAGACTGCTTACTTCCCTGGTTCTAGAGTTTTTTTTTTTTAAAAAGGTACCAGAGGCGCCTTCGTCATGTCCCTGTGGCGCATGGGCGTATATCACTGCTGTTCCGTCAGGGACTGCCTGCTTCTCTGAATATGAAAGGTGCAGAGCTGGAAGTTCATGTGTGCCATGATCGCCGTGGTCTCGTCGTCTGTGATGGTGCAGGTTTTCGATTCCTCGTGTACGATGATGATGACACCTATGTGTTTATTGCTGCGGTCATGGCGCTTCGTCTTGTAGCCAATGGGTGTTGCTGTGGTGATGTCCAGGGTCGATGTGGGGGTGAGTCAATTCTCATTGATGAAGGTTACGTTGGGGTGAGGGTGGAAATGGTGTCCTAGACTTCAGCACGTATTTGCAGAGTGATCTAGCATTGATCGGGAGGCAGCTTAGTTCTTAAAGTGAGCTCCCCGGGGCTGGGGTGGTGCTGGTTGCTGCAATGGTGGTCGGTGCCGGTGATGCAAGGTAGCAGTTGTTTCTTCCAGGGTCCAGGGCGAAGAGATCTATGGTGGAATATGTGTGGGAGTGCAATGGGCAAGGGTTATTGATGCTGGGCGTGATACAGGTATGAATGGGCGCAGACCGGCTTGCTTTTGGTGTGCCCCTTCAATGTGCCAGCGGCAAGGCCACGCAGAGGTATCCATAAGTAGTCCTTGTGGGTGGAAGGGGCTAGCAGGGAGGCAAAGTGGCAAATAGCTGGAGCAGGGGAAAAACACACAATTTCTGAATACTACAATGAAAAGTAGCAAATGCCAAAGTAAAAGCCAAAATAGAAAAATAAAACTAACAAATAATGGCTAAACAGTGCATAGATGCACACAGTAAATTAGGCCACGAAACCAAGCCAGGGGTCATGTGACTTTCGGGTAGGGGCTGGAACTGGCGTCTTCGGGCTGCGAGTGATGCAGCAGTCCCAAGGAGCTAGACAGCGGGGGAGAAGTACAGCTGCCTCCATAAGTAGTTCTGGAAGGTGGGAGGGCTAATAGGGATGTGGGAGGGTAGTGATTTTGGAAACGGCTGGAGAGGGGGGAGAAAAGTCCAACTACAGAATACTTTCAGAGCCAAAAAAAGTACCTAAATATGCCAAATGAAAAGTGACAAATACCAAAAGAAAACCCAAAATAGCAAAATAAAACTTACAGTTACTGGCTGAACAGTGGACAGATGCACTCACGAAATTAGGACACGAAACTGAGCAAGTGGTCACCTGACTTTGGGCAAGGGGCTGGAACTGGCAGCTTCGGGCTGCAAGTGATGTTAGTCTCATGGAGCTGGACAGCGGCAGCGGGGGTAGCGACAGACGACTAGTGGCCAAGGGCCACATGGTATATTATTGTTTTTTGGGAAAACCCCTCCAATTAAAGCATTGAGGTCGGACTTCTTATTCAATATGCACTGTAGTGAATCTTTTAAAAATATTAATTGGCATTCTTTCTAAAAGAATCATTTTCTTGCTGCTCTGATTTACGGAGCAATTAACAAATAACGTTTCATTCTTGTCGAGCATACACTTCTTTAAGCCTGTCAAATTATTACCCAAAATAGACTCCTTAATTAGAATGTGTGCAAGCAAATCATCTCATTTTTCACAATCATACTAGCAAGATGTCAAGCTTAGATTCTCTTTTGCTGATTATCACGATTTTTTGTATATTTTATGTGTAGTAAATTGATTGACGTTTTTCCCCAAAACCTAGTCCCTACTGTTCTATTTTTGCGGGGTTTTTTAAAAAGCGACCTTTTCCGTACAATTTTACGTTTGCAATCCATATGCTAACAGTGCATTTTTAGTATTAAGCTCATTCTTTTGTCATTTATCATCGCAGGGCTGTGTCACTTAGAGAACATGGAAACAGCTGGTTGACATACACATTTCAAACTTTATTAAAAAACAAGTTAAACACACTTATTCATAAAACATCAAAGGGGAATCCTTTTGTGAGAAAATTAGAAGGCTGACCTTTGGGCTGAATAATTAGCCTCATCTGAGACTCTTACTTGCCAAATGTTGGGAAAAAAATTGTTTTGGGAATTCTATAAATTGTTCAGAAAAAATTAAAGTGCACATGCAGCGCATATTTACAAGCCCCTATCGCCACAGGAACGTCCCTTTTAGTGTCATTCCTGTGGCAATATGTTTTCACGTTATTTACATGGCAGTGTTAAGCCACTTAACGCGTCTTAATGCTGCCTTGTAAATAAGACCCCCTTTCACACTAAACTTAGCATGAAAGGGGTGGGCAATGGGTGTTACGGTGGGCGTTCCATCCTTGTTAGCTAGAATAAAGTCTTTGTTTTAGGAGTTAGGCTTATGGAGAAGAGGATACATTGAACTTTGATACTTATAATAAAGAACTGTTGTACTTTCTTATCGGGGTACGCCTGGGAATCAAGGTCTTCTTGCCAAGGCCTGGGAGCATTGCGGCAGTGTGGAAATTCACCTACATGGAGGTGGCTATACTGGATTGTGTGATGCTGCAATGCATTTTGGGATACTACCTGTGAAAGTGAAGTACCGAAGTTAGGGTAAGTGTCCAGGGGGACTTCTGCCTCACCTTGAGAGAGAGAGAGGGCATCTTAGAACGAGCTCTGTAGCTTTATGCTACTTGACCCATCTGATGTGAAGAGACTTCTTAGGAAGACTTCACATGCTGACACCTTTATGAATCTAGCCTTGGGAAATGCTAAGTTGGGATGTCACGCTAGTGATAGTATAGAGACAGACTAATGCTTTATACTTACGAACCTCCAATGACGAGGAATCTTGACGTCTAAGCAGGTATTTTCTGTGTTCTGGTCCTTAAACGGATTATTCTGTGCATGCTGCACTACCTTAACTTTACCTGTAGGTTTGGCTTTGTATTAGTTCCAATGTATTTCTACACCCTCATCTTGAGGTGCGTGTACGTCAAGCTGGTCTTGGTTTTGTAATAAACTAACTAAACCTAATCGGGAGTCTGTGATTCTTCAGAGTCACAGTTCATTGGAACAATAATGATTGAATGACTAACAATTGACCCCCTCCCCCGCTTTTATGCTGATAAAAATAGGCATTGACTAGGGGTTCCAGAGCAAATCTCGAACTGATCTAGAATGTGGAACCCGGCGCAGTCAATTGTTTATGTGTAGAAAGGTGTCCCTTCCCGCACATAAACAATCACTAATGGTGATTTGTAACTCCAATGTGTTGTTCATTGTGCAGCACACATAGAATTTGCAAATCGTCAATTTTTTTATGATTGTTTATGTGCAGAAAGGGACACTTCCTGCACATAAACAATAATTCATGGTGATTTGCTGTTTCTATATGTGCTGCACACATAGAAACAGCAAAAACGAGGAGAAATTAATAATTTTTTCTTGTTTCGCCATGTCAAAACCAGGTTTTTTTTTTCGCACTACCCCATATTTACGCCACCCTTGTGAATAGGGGGCAGCATCAAAAAACAATGGATGTTGTGACGGAACACACACCACAACACCCATTGCCCGCCCCTTTAACGATAAGTGCTGCGGGAAAGGGGGTCTTATTTAGAAGGCACCATTAAGCCATAATAAGTGGCTTGACATCGCCTTGTTAATAAGGCAAAGGGTTTATCGCCACAGGAACGTCATAACTAAGTGTTGTACTTGTGGAGATAAACTCTTGTAAATATGCCCAATGTATCTGTAGAAATGCTAATGTCACATTAAAATCAGGCATGACATTTTTTTTTAGTACTGTGTATTATTGCGTATGTATTTGAACCAAATTATAACACATCTGTCCTTTTTCCCCCAACATTGTTTACCATGTTGATATCTTTTTTCCCCTCTCCCAGATCCCTTTCCTAGTTACCAAATGTTCCTACTTGTTTGCGCTCTCAGATTAGGCTTTTGCATACCTGCCTTTGCCTTTCCATCCCAAATTACCACTCTCATTCGCAGTTTACAGCATCCTAACTGGCTTTCTCTGTCCATCATTAAGCCCGGATGTTAAGAACAGTACTAATCATATACATTAATGATTAGATTTTATAATGCCAGCAAGTACCAGAGGGTGTCATGGCAGTAGATGTAATAAGAAATAACTAACCTACAATTGAAAAAGAGGAGTTTTCAGTGAAATGAGAAAGCCAAAAAGGGGTCCGCACAAATGGCTGATAGAAGGCTGTTCCAAGCCTGAGCAATCAGGGCTAGGAAAGACCTGTCCCATAAAATCATCCTACAAAACTTAGAAAGGCTTACTAAATGAGCAGAACTAAAGCAAAGAATTCTTGAAGGATAGTAGCGAGAGAAGAAAGATGGCTTGTAGTTATTGGGCAGTGAGGCATGCTACGCTTTGACAAATGTGCAAGGCCTTACAAAAGCAACGTTTCTGTTGAGGGAGCCAGTGAAGGGAGGAAAGATGCTGAAAAGTCCAGAAATCCTGGAATATTTGCAGGGGTCTGCTGCATTCTGGACCAGTTGTAGTTTGTCACATAGATAGGAGGTCGGTCCATCAACCCCGTGCTGCAGTAGTCTGGTAGTGATGAAGAAACGTACCAAGGTGTTCTTGTCAGAACTGGACAAGACAGACAAAATCTCATTCAGAACCTTCATTGTAAAGAAGCGAGTAGGGGTAAGTTTGGTAATGCGACCTTCAAAAAAGATTTGTGTGTCAAAAATGACTCCGAGGTTGTGTGCCTTAGCAGAGGGGGTGGGGCAGATTCCTGCCACTTTGAGCTCCAGAGAGGAGATTGCCAAATACCAAGCCCACCCCCTCCCCACGCCATCTTGTCAGTATGGAGCCCTGGGGTGCTGGCATGCATCCAGGCGGCCACAGACGGCAGCTTCTGAATTGTTCATTGAGGGAGCCATTCCCACTTCCCAGACTCAAGATGATTTGTGTATGATCTGTATATCAATAGAATTGGACGTCAAAGGAGGCAATACTATCAGCTAGGGGGGTGGGGGCAGATGCACATTAAAGGGCTATACGGACAGCACTAACTGGACAAAATTGACTAAAAAATGTTGCTGTAAGTCTGAAGCGACTCAACAGTTCTGTGTTAAAGGACAAGTTGGCTCATAGCAGAGGAAACTAATTCAGACCTTGGACAGCAGCCCGAGGAGGAAGACAATGATAGAACAAATGCTAAGTGTATCCGTAGACTACAGTATCCATGCGTGAGACTGGCAGTGCAAGGCTACGGAGCCATTACTTTGCGAGTTATCGTGGTTTGCACAGAAAAAGTACTTATATGTTGCACTTTGAGAAGTGGGTGTCTCAAAGGAGGACAATTCCTGCCAGGGACCTGCACTATCAAAAGAAAGGATGGTTAGTAGAGCTGCATGCATTATCAGAAGATTCTGAATCGCTCCTCCTTAGAGGCCTGAACTCATGGGAACTCGCAAACATTTGTCCACGGGCTAAAAGGTATGGTCTGTGGTGTGCTCGAGGGCCGCACTGATACCAGCAGAGTGGTGGTAGGGGGTCTTGGGTGGCTCAGGGATTGCGTAAGGAGGTCTAAAAAATGTTAAATAACCAGGCAAGCATGTATTTGCAGGTTATTAAATACTTGCCTTTTTTATTTAAAAAAAATAATCTGAAAGCAACTAAACAGCAGCTCGTGGTGCTGTTCACCAAAGGGTCGCTCGTAAAGGTCAAGAGGGCCTCAAGGTGTACCCGGACAGTACTTTGAATATCACTGCTTTAACTGTTTCTTGAAATACTTGCTTGAGCAGGCATTGTTGTCTTTGGGTCTGTAGAGGCCGGTTTGTTTCTTGCACAGCATTTCTATATCCCGCCCAGCACCGACCCTCTGCACTGCAGGTGCTCCTCTCTGGCATCATTTTCTTATCTCTAGCTGATCATCAATCCCTCTGGTCTAGCCTTCCCTCTCACTAGCCTAATACTCTTCTGGTCTAGCATCCCATTTCCAACCTCCAGCCTAACTCTAGCCTGCCAAGCCTAGCCTCTCTCCTGTTTACCCTAGCCTTTCCCTTCTCTCCCGAGCAGGTTCCCTTCTCTCTGGCACAGCACTCCTACTGTCCAGTCTAGATGTTCTCTCTCTCTATGATCTAGCCTTCCCACTCTCTATCCTAAACTTCGACTTCTTCGGCCTCACCTCTACTTTAAACAAAGCCTCCTCCTCTCCAGCGCAGCATTCCCAATCCCCACTACAGCCTTTCTTCTTTCCAGCCATACCATCGCCTATCCATCACACCTCAGTCCCCAGCATCTGCCTCTAGGCCTGCAGCCTAGCCCCTCTTCTAGTCAAACCTTCCCCCTCTCCCTTTTCTCCTGTCTGCCCCTTCTACAACAGCCGGGTATCAAGCGTACTATGAGACCAGTTGCTAGCAGGGAAAATGGGCCCCCATCCTTACCCACAATAACAAAGCAATACTGTGGGTGCACTGGGTCTCTAACACCCCAAGGTCTGGTGCCACTGAACATCCTGTAGTGCTGACAGCTCCGCCCCCTGCTCTACAACTTTCCTCTACACTTTGGTATTTCTCATCCCAATTAGCCTTCCTCTGTAGGTCTAGACAACCCCTTGTACGACCTACTCTCCCTTGTCTCCAGCCTCCTGGCCTAGCTGTCACCACTGGACAACCTTCCCCCTTTGCCTGCCTCCCTGCCCCACTCTTTAACCCATCACGAGGGTACCCCACCCTAATTAAAGGAAGAGAGAAATGGCGATGTTCCATTACAGAACACTTCCTTTAGGGCTCACCAAAGGCTTTAATGCGGGTCTGTTGGCGAGGGACCAAAGCGATAAATCAAGCACCACTTTTTGCCGTGCTGCCAGATGTGCAAGTTATCCATCTTGCTTTATTCAGGGCTTTAAGTGGGCCGGGTCTTGCTGGCACTCAGCACTGATATTTCTAAAAAGCAGGTGCTGACATGGGCCCCTATCTGGCTCTCCATTTGTGCACTCACTTTCAAGGATGAAAAACAGACATCTTTACTCTGCAGCAGTACCACCCTTCACTGCCTTTGATGTAACTTCAAAGAGACTCGCTGTAGTTCTTTTACAGTATCATCATTTCAGTACTGAAGCATTTTCAATATGCCATACAAAGAAGCCAGGGTTGTTGCTTATTTATGTTATGCAACTAACAACCATTGACAAAGCCAATAGTTTCTACCCTCCAGCACACGCTAATGTCAACATAAAGCAATTAACAGTAATGTATCAAGATTCCACAGATTCTTTTGTTCATGTATTCTTTATTGTTTCTGAAGTCCTTAGCCAGCACGTGTTTCGTCGCCTCAGGAAATCAATCACACGACTTCATCTTGCATGCCCTAACTTGGAATGGCGGCCATTCCGATTTAGGGCACGCAAGAAAGGGAAACGTCCAAAACATTTACACACTGGATATTGAAGTACGAAGAAACTTTTTTACCCAACATTTGCATAATTGCAGGCTGGGAGGGAAGTATAACCAGCAGGAAGACACACCATACCTAATGAAAATCAACAGCCCTGATGAAGTCGCTGGATTGATTCCCTGAGGCGACAAAACAGATGTTGGCTAAGGACATCAGAAACAATAAAGAACACTTGAACAAAAGAATATGTGGAATCTTGATACAATACTGTTAATAACTTTGTGTTGATATTAGCATGTGCTGGAGGGTAGAAGGAATGCAGCTGCCAGCGTCCCCCGCAGGGGGACATCAGCATGGCAGCCCTCTAGTGTCTACTAGTCGTAGCCCCCCCCTGTCCCCTAAGAGGGGAAGGCTCTCGGCGGCCTCACCAGCCCCTCCCCGTGGGTGGATACACCAGTGACGTGCTTTCAGGGGAGGGGACGCCTGGGGGCGGGCCGGGGTACTTAGGCCCCTGCCGCCTCCAGGTCGACCTCTTTTCCGCTCGTCCTGCTGCCTGCCTCGCGGTTTGTCCCCTCACCCTGTTGCCGTTTAAGATGTGTCCCCGGGATCTTGCGCTTTTGCGGTGAGTGCTGTGCCCTCCTTCCCCGAAGTTGGGTGACTGTTCCCGGCCCCGCCGTGGCTGCGTCCATCATGGGGGAGAGCAGCTCCCGGGGACAAGGGGAGTGGGCAGCCCACTCCTTTGCACTGCGGTGTGCCCCCCACCCGCTCGCTCCCCCCCTTTGGGGGTCGTAGCTGGGCGGGGCAGCCTGCTTAGGCGCGGGCCGCTGTGGGGGGTAATATTTTGCGCAGTCCCTCGGGTTCATGTGGGTTGTCTTCGTGGCCCCGGGCCTGGGAGGGCTGTGGGCATGGGGTTGGGGGGATGGGTACGAGCAGGGAGGCTTCCCCCATCGTCCCTTACGGCATGGGAGGCCACAGAGAGGCACTGGCGGGGAGGGGCGTGTGGGGCTTTTTCTGCCAGAACGGGGCCCCTGCCCACCTGGTTGGCTCATGTCTAGTGTCCTCGATTCACGGGGTTGCACGCCGCCCTCAAGGTTCAGCCCGGCGGGGGGGACCCAGGCCATGCGGTGATCGGGCCGTGTTGCCCGCCATCATGGGCTGCGCGAAGGTGCATTGTTATAGTATCCCCCCCCCGCACACGTGCGCTTGAGTCCGAGACAGGGGAAGTTCGTTTGGTAGTGAATTTCAGCGCAGTTATGGGGAAATGCGTGGCGGGAGCTTGGATGGTTTATTGCATCCTACAGCAAGGCTGCGAGGCGCAGCCGAGGGACGGTATTTGCTCCCTTGGCAACTTACCTCCTCTGCAGCTCACCTCGGAGTGAGCGTGTCCCTTGCGCCCTGATGTCGGTTTAAGAGCCCGTGGATCGGTTCTGCCAAGGGCCGGCTCGGCACTTTCGGACCCTGCCGATCCGGCGCCCCCTCGCTGTGGGTGTCCGTCTTCCAAATATGGCGGCTTCGCGTGGAGATGATGCCCCTTTCCCCCGCCTCCTTCGGGGTCGCGTCAGGAACATGGCGCCTCCCTCTGCGCAGGTCTGGGTAGCCTAGTCTTCGAGAGCACAACATGAGATGCGCAGGCACACTGAGGCTCATCGAGCCTGCTGAGACTTTTTAAGCTGCCAGGCTCACTCACGAGCATTTTATTGAACAGCGGTCGAATATCTCCCAGACTCAATGTTGCAGACTTTGTCCCATGTTCGGGGTGGTCTGTGTTTATTCGGATGTTGGCTGTCGGTCTCCCCACTTAGCAGATGTTGATGTAAATGTAATGTAAATGTTGTATACTTGTAAAGCGCACAGCTGCCCACACCGCGGGCGTCCCAGCGCTGGGGAACCCGTCCTGGCTTTCCCTGTGATATGGTCCCTTCTGGGCACCCCCAAGGTGAGACCAGGCATCCCCTGCGCTGAAGGGGCCATTGTGAAGATTAAGCAAGCTATTGACCAGAGTTGCAGAGTGGAACCCAAGGTTAGAGTAGGCGCCGAGGCAAGAATTATCAGGCCCGCGGACATTTTGACCCAAGACCCTGCCGCGTTGGGAATCGAACCCTGGTCCCGGGCCGATCTCAGCTTCCGGGTCTGCCGCCTCTAACCATTGAGCCACACTTCTCCACGTGGGCATGGCAGCAGCCGAGCAGGCAAAGCGTCTCGCGAGGGTGCATGGCCTGCGAGGTATCACTTAGCCCCGTGGTTGCGGGTTGTTTTGGGCTGCATTATGCTACATATGCAGGGCCTGCATTGGGCGGAGAACGGGTGCAATTTTTACCGCAATGTTGTGTTGTACATGTACATACCAGAATGTTCAGCGCCAATTTCAGTAAGGTCCCTGAGACCTTCTTTATATTCCGAATATCAATGTGTCACTACAGAATTTGTAGAAGCATGCGCCGTTCTGTAGTGTGCATTTACTATTCCGCATCTGGCGGAGCGTTGCTTGCCGCCCGAACGCAGGACTGAACGTGTCTACTGTAGGTGGGGGGGGGGGAATGTTGCGATCCCGGCTTGCCGCGGGTAAAGACCGGGGTGGGCCGGTCGGTGCAACCGGGCAATGCGGCCCCTGGGGGAATGCAGGTCGGCAGACTAGTCTTCCCCCGGGGTGTTCGCGCGAGGACACGGCAGGCGGAAGTTAGGTCAGGGGTTTAGGTCAGGGGTGGGAGGGGTTAGGTAGGAGGCTACTTATGGGGGAACAGGAGAGGAACAACTTCCTTTTCCTGTCCCCGGTGCCACAGGGAAGAGTTAGGTTTTTGTGAGCTTAGGCGGAGTGTTAATTTAGGTAGGTGGTGTGTGATCTAGTGTTGGGTTCGTCGTTTTGGTGCCCCAGGATGACGAGTAGGCTAGTTTTACACGGCGCAATTAGGCGGAGTGTGATTTAGCGCTTAATTACTTATATCGGAGCGGGAGCTCCGGGCGGCAAGTGAAGGGTGCTAAACGTCACGCATCTCGCGGACGTTACGTGCGGGTGCCGATCCTCACGCATCTCGCGGAGGGTTGATTTGCCGATTTTCCAATGGCTGTCCCTGACGCTGAGGCGGTGAGGGCTGCATTACTAGTACTTGGCCGGGCTGGGAGGGCAGATCTCCTCCAGCCCGGTGTCCTGGACCAGGCTTGGGTCGGCATGACCCGCCCGACCAGGTCTGCGTCTGCAGTGGTGGCGGCTGTGGTGGCTGCATGTAAGGATGAGCCTGCTGGGTCGAGGGATGGGGGGCCCAGGAGGGGGAGGCCCAAGAAGGTGCAGGAGTCCCCCAAGAAGGGAGGGAGGAGATTGAGTCTCCCTGCTAAGGCCGGGGCAGGGGGGAGGCGGTCCCGGGGGGGATGGGGGGGCCGTGGGTGGGGGCCTGAGGGCCCCGAGCTGGGTGCTGAGGAGCACGGGCAGGGACAGGCCCCATTGGCGTCTCAAGCCAGACTGTCCAGGAGCTTGAGCCAGTTGGCGGGGTACGGGGAGAGTAGTGATGGCAGTGGGGGGGAGGACTCTGATGAGTGGGAGGTGGCGGCTGGGGACGAATTTGCCCTCACGCTGTCGGGGGAGGAATCTGGGAGGAGGCTAGTTTCACCGTTGTTGAGCAACCGGTCGACCTGTCTAGGGGCCGGAAGGGGGTGGTGAAGTCCCAGGGTTCCAAGGGCAAGGGCCCCGTGAAGGCACAGCAGCGGGGAGGGGCAGGGCAGGTGGCGGGAGGTGCTGCGGCACCCTTGCCCGGGAATGGGGGCCCCAGGGGGCCTGGGCAGTCATCGATGTTTGACCGGTGGGCCCAGATGACCGAGGAGGAGAGAGCGAGGGACCAGCGGCGTGTCATTGAAGAGTATGAGAGGGAGTGGCAGCGCCTATGTGCTGCCAGGGAGGAGAAGGCGGGAGGGGTGCCCATGGGTGATGGGGCCCAGGCACCAAGGCAAGGCAGGTTGTCGGCCGGTGGCCGAGGTAGGGGGGTCCCCGGGGCACAAGGACAGTGGGTCTGGGTGGAGAATGCAGGGACTGCCTTGACGGATCAGAGACCTGGTGGCACCGGGGCCTCCCCGAGCGCATACGGCTCGGGGGGGGGGGATCAGGCCAGCAGGGTCAGCTGGCAGAGGCCGGGGTGGGCCGGCGGGGCGCAAAACGGCCTCCAAACGCCGGGACGAGGATGCAGGGGGGTCCGTGCCGGCCTGCCCTCCACCGAGGGAGCGGGCACCGACCATGTTGGAGTGTGAATTTATGCCTGGTGTGAAAGGGAAGGGTGCTAAGAGAGTCGTGACTGCCGCTGGATGTTCAGGATGAATGGTTGGATTATGAGGATTATGAGGATGATGAGGATGAGTTGGAAGAGGGTGAGTTGCGTGAGCCTGGACGTGTGTGCAAGGCTAGGGACGCCACCCGGTCACGCAGTGCCTCACCTTGGCTACGCCATCAGAGCAGTGGAAATTTGCCAAGGCGTAGGGGGCAGCCCGGGCCGGAGGGCCCGTACTCCGGTTAAGGTGGAGGCCATGGGTCCATGGCTCTCCCGGTACCCTGATAAGGAAGCGGCGTTGCGTTTGTATTGTGGGTTTGTGGAAGGTTTTCGGATTGGCTATCAGGGGCCCAGGGAGAGGCGTTGGTCTGAGAATTTGCGGTCTGCTAAGGAGTTGCCGGAGGTAGTGGCGCGTAAATTGGAGAAGGAGGTTTCGGAGGGCAGGATTGCAGGTCCGTTCTCGGAGTGGCCATTGTCAGATCTCATCGTGTCACCGTTGGGGGTTGTGCCCAAGAAGGAGCAAGGGGAATACCGGTTGATCCATCACTTGTCCTGGCCGGAAGGTAGGTCGGTGAATGATTTCATTGCCGAGGAGGACTCAAGGGTGTTGTACGCTTCGGTGGACGATGCTATTGGGTTGGTGCGATCGTGTGGGAGGGGGGCGGAGATGGCCAAGTGTGACATCAAGTCGGCCTTTCGGCTTCTTCCCATTCATCTGGCAGATTTTCCTCTCTTGGGTATGCAGTTTGATGGGGCCATTTTTGTGGACATGGTGCTGCCAACGGGCTGTGCGATTTCTTGCGCGCTCTTCGAGACTTTTAGCTCCTTTTTGCAGTGGGCTTTTGTGGACCGCAGTGGGCACCGGCTGGTGTCCCACTATTTGGATGATTTTCTGTTTGTGGGATCTGGACGTTCTGGCGACTGTGGTCAGGCTCTGCAGCAGTTTCAGTTGTTGGCACAAGATTTTGGGGTGCCTTTGGCACCAGAGAAGACGGAAGGGCCCAGTTGTTGTCTGACGTTCCTCGGAATTGAATTGGATTCGGTGGCCTGGCAGGCACGTGTACCGGAGGCGAAGGTGGCTAAGATGCAAGATGCTTTGAAGGGCGCGATCGCGGTTCAGAAGCTGGAGTTGAGGTCTGTGCAGCGCTTGCTGGGGTTGTTGAACTTTGCCTGCAGAGTGGTGAGGGCTGGGAGGACTTTTTGTAGGCGGCTCGGCATGGCCATGTCGGGCGTGGCCCTCCCACATCACAGGGTCAGGATTACGTTGGGGGTCCGGTCGGACTTGCGAGTATGGCTGGTCTTCCTTGAGGATTTCAATGGCGTGTCTTTGGATTTTGTGCGGGATAGGATGGTGTGGCAGGTTCAACTCTACTCTGACGCAGCGGGGGCGGCTGGTTTCGGAATTTTCTGGGACGGTCGCTGGTGCGCGGAAAGGTGGCCGGATCATTGGCTGCGTCAGGGCAGGAGCATTGCTTTCTTGGAGTTCTTTCCCTTGATGGTGGCGCTGTTGGTGTGGGGCCCGGAGTTCAAGAACAGGTCTGTGTTGTTCCGCGTGGACAACATGACAGTGGTGGACTTGGTCAACAATCAGAAAGCGAGAGATCTGAGGGTGCTGCGCTTGCTGCGAAGCTTCATGCTGCTATGTCTGCGTTATAATGTGCTGTTTCGCGCGCAACATGTGCCTGGCGCAAGTAACGAAATTGCGGATGCGTTATCTCGTTCGCAGTGGCTGCGCTTCAGGGGGCTGGCGCCGGGAGCGGAGGCTTGCAAGACCAAGGTGCCGGAGGGTATCTGGGCATGGGGGGAATGAGAGTGGTGGGTTTGGTGGAAAGGTCGCTGGCGGAGTCTACAAGGCGGGCGTACAGATTGCCTTGGAGTGAGTTTGGGAAGTTTGTGGGCCTGAGGACAGGGTTGCTGTGTTTGCCAAAGGAAGAGTGTGAAAGGCGGGTTGTGCAGTTTGTGTTGGATTGCATGGATAAGGGGCTGTCGCAGACAACGATTGCTGGCAAGTTGGCAGGTGTCTTTCTACTGCATGGTGTATTTGGGTTTTGATCCGGCTAGTTCGGATCTGCTGAGCCGAATGTTGAAGGGTTGGGGGAGGGTGCGGGCTGAGTTGGGGGGCGGGTAGTTGCCCAGAGAGGCGGTCACGTTTGACTTATTGAAGTTGGTTTTGCAGGAATTGGTTTTTTGTTGCTATGACGGGGGGAGGTGGCCCTTTTTCGCTTATGCATGATCTGTATGTTTTTTGGGGCGTTTTGGGTGTCGGAGCTGCTGGGGGCGCGGGGGCGCCGGGTAGGCTGTTTGCGGATGTGCGAGTGGACGGGCTCCGTTTGGGCATTTGGTTGGGGCGGTCCAAGACTGACCAGGTGGGTCGGGGTAAATGGGTGTGGTTGTCGGTGAGTGGGTGTGCAGGTGTGTGTCCGGTGCGAGAGTGGCTGAGTTTTGGGCGGAATGTGCAGCAGACGGAAGGGGAGATCTTTGTGCATGCGTCTCGGAAATGTTTGATGTCGGGTCAGTTGTTGGCAGTGCTACGGTTGGCTTTGAGGAGGCTGGGTAGGGACCCGGCTCGGTTTGGCACGCATTCCTTCCGGATTGGGGCGGCTACGGCGGCGGCGGGTTTGGGTTGGTCATGGGAGGAGATCAGACGGATTGGTCGCTGGAGGTCGCGGTGCTGTGAGCGCTATGTGCGCAAGTGAGGGCGGGGGCGCAACGCTTGGACGGCGGCGCTGCTTGGCGTATTTTCTTGTCATGCCTTGGTACTAATATCTTTTTCTTCGTAGGTTGTGTTCGTGGACCGGGGGCCAAGATGGTCTCTTGGGTCGTGGGGCACTCTTTTGTGCATTGGGCTTCCAAGTATGCTGACAGGTAGGTGTACGGTCGTAGCCTGGGCCTGAGGAGCAGCCATCATGAAGTGCAATGGTGGGGTAAGAGCGGAATGAGATGGGGTGAACTGTTACCATGGCTGACAAAGAAAGTGTCGCAGCTGGGCTGCCCGGATATGATCATCATCCACCTGGGGGAAAATGACTTAGTGAAGCAATCGGGGGTGTCACTATTGCACTTGATGCAGAGGGACTTGGAGGTCATGAAGAACAATCTGGCTGGCGCCTGCATTGTATGGACTGAGTTTGTACCGAGGAGGATTTGGAGGGGTGCACTTAAGCCTGCGGCCGTGGAAAGGGCCCGCAGGAAACTGAATAGGGCTATGAGACTCTTTTGCGCGGATCGGGGGATTAAAGTGCTGGCTCATGTCGGGCTCCAGCTGGAACAACCTCTTCTTTTCAGGGACGACGGCGTGCACCTTTCTCACATGGGAAATGCATTTTACCTCATGGAGCTGCGGGACTTGATTAGTTGTCTGTGGAACGAGTCAATTTGGTGTAGGCGAGTCTGAGTTCGAAAGGTGCACGCTTGGTGGGGCAGGTAACCGCCCTCCGGGGGTTCCCTGGGTGGCGGGAACTGGGAGGGGTGGGGAGTCCATGACGGGCAGAATCACCCTTACAGGGAGGGGGTTACAGGCGCAGGATGGGAGAGAGTGGTAGACGGGAGTGCGATGGATGGAAATGACCGAGGAGTCGGAAAGTGGAAAGGGGAAGTGAATGGGATGCAAAGAGGTTGTGGTGTGATTTGGGAATGGATAGTGGAGCACGTGAGTGGATGACGGTTGAAAGGCAGGATGTTGGGGGGATTGTTAAAGTTGATAATGTTATGTTTTGTAAGCTGTCATGCCTGTCCTAATAAATGGCCTTTTACGCAAACTGATGCGTGGAGTGGTTATTGCGCGATGGAAGCACTAGCGGCCCCATCTAGGTAGTCATCGAGCTGCCCGCGGTGGATTTGCCCGGGACAGCAGGCCTTTTCCATAGCACAGCGCCCACCCTCCCGCCGAACGAATACATTTGTATTTGTTTTTAATATACGTGTTCTGTGTTTGGGTATATCGCACGGGTCCGTCAGAGGGCCAGCGGTGCAATAGATCAGGACAGGAACTTGCATCATTCATTTTTTGAGCGGGATGCAGACTACAGACTATGCAGGTTTCTGACGATGGAAGGGTTTCTTATTCAACAAGGGCAGGACAGAATGTGGGGCAGTTCAAATGTTTGTTTTTTTCAGTCATGTAGCTTTTCACCGTGGGTATTTTCGCCAACGGTTGGCGCTGCTCCACTGTTACTTTGTAGAAGCATTTCTTTATACCTTTTAGTTGCGCATTATTTTATATGGTCAGGACCACAATTGGTATGGTTTCTAGGCAGCTTTTGTCGATTTTTTATGATAAGGTCAGAAAGAGAGCAACAATAGGCAATCTGGGGAAAGCCTTTGTCACACGAGTTTTGCTTGGTTGCATGAGAGTCAAGTCATTTAATTTTTCCTAGGCCGCAAGCTAGTGTTCAGGAGGCTCCGCTCTCTTGTCAATGTGCACATGGGGGACAATGGTTGACTCGGCCACAGGTCACCGCCCTGTGCGTTTGGGGCTTCCGAGCCTAGCACGGGAGACCCGGGGCATGGGTCATGGGCCCACGTTCTAGTCTGAATTGCAGTGTCTGGGATGAGAGTAGCACGCTTTGCTCGCTGTGAGTTTATGCATCTGCAGATTACATTTTATCACAATAGGGAAACTGCATGCGGCAGGGGAGGGACCCAAAGATAATTAATCCTGCCAATAAAAGTCCTGTGATACTCTCTTTCATTAGTTGACCCAGGCTTTACAATTTCTGCCTCCCAGATAGCACAATTTTCCCTCAGAGGCACCGGGGGGCTTCACAACGATATCAGGATGAAGTGTACTGTGAGGAACAGTTTCAATATTTTACATAGCGGTCAAGGTTGTAGATAGCGAGGTGTGACATGTTCCTTTTTCAGTGTAATAATGTGTGACATTTCAACATATCTGGGGGACACTTTCGCCATTACATTGGGGAACACAGCATGGGTTAGCAGTCCGGGTGCCTCCTGCTTTTATCGGCTGGCAGGGCGGTGCCTATAAATTAGTCTGGTCGTATTTGCCCCCCCCCCACACCCTTTTTTAGGGTGCTGCAGGCCACAGCTGTGATTTGTGTTCAACTTCAGTGTTGAAGAGGGTGTATGTCCAGGCACGAATTTGCAGCAGGTGATGTACTTTTGCGCAGTGGGGTTGCTGAGGCGTGTCTGGGTGTGAAGGGACATGTCTGCCAGCACACATTTAATTTGGCTTTATTTAATGGGAATTTTAGAGCCAAAGGTGATTAAAAAAATAACCTGTTCTTAAAAACTGTATATATTTTAATTGACAGCTTTTAATTAGCCCTACCTTGGTGCGAGACTCGCGTCGCCCAAGGCTGCCCCCCCTCCTGCCCAGCTGACAGAGCGCCGCTGTTATCTGGCGCTAGGCACTGACTTGACTTTAGTCGCCATCTTGGGTAGGGGAAGGCTCGCGGTCTAGATGATCGCTTATCCCGCCCTCCCAGGATACAAAAGGGTGCATCTCCGCTCCCTCGTGGTACTAGTCATACTTCACCTTCACCCCTGAGGCGGAAGCCGGGGGCTCTTCAGCGCTCTTGCTCTTGTGAGTGACTCTCTGCTCGTTATTGATTAAGAATAACCTGTTCTTAAAAACTGTATATATTTTAATTGACAGCTTTTAATTAGCCCTACCTTGGTGCGAGACTCGCTTCGCCCAAGGCTGCCCCCCCTCCTGCCCAGCTGACAGAGCGCCGCTGTTATCTGGCGCTAGGCACTGACCTGACTTTAGTCGCCATCTTGGGTAGGGGAAGGCTCGCGGTCTAGATGATCGCTTATCCCGCCCTCCCAGGATACAAAAGGGTGCATCTCCGCTCCCTCGTGGTACTAGTCATACTTCACCTTCACCCCGGAGGCGGAAGCCGGGGGCTCTTCAGCGCTCTTGCTCTTGTGAGTGACTCTCTGCTCGTTATTGATTAAGAATAACCTGTTCTTAAAAACTGTATATATTTTAATTGACAGCTTTTAATTAGCCCTACCTTGGTGCGAGACTCGCGTCGCCCAAGGCTGCCCCCCTTCCTGCCCAGCTGACAGAGCGCCGCTGTTATCTGGCGCTAGGCACTGATTTGACTTTAGTCGCCATCTTGGGTAGGGGAAGGCTCGCGGTCTAGATGATCGCTTATCCCGCCCTCCCAGGATACAAAAGGGTGCATCTCCGCTCCCTCGTGGTACTAGTCATACTTCACCTTCACCCCTGAGGCGGAAGCCGGGGGCTCTTCAGCGCTCTTGCTCTTGTGAGTGACTCTCTGCTCGTTATTGATTAAGAATAGCCTGTTCTTAAAAACTGTATATATTTTAATTGACAGCTTTTAATTAGCCCTACCTTGGTGCGAGAGTCGCGTCGCCCAAGGCTGCCCCCCCTCCTGCCCAGCTGACAGAGCGCCGCTGTTATCTTGCGCTAGGCACTGACTTGACTTTAGTCGCCATCTTGGGTAGGGGAAGGCTCGCGGTCTAGATGATCGCTTATCCCACCCTCCTCCCTCCCCTCAGAGTGGATAAAAACATCAGACCCGCCCATCCGCGCAGCGGGCGGGCGCAGCGGGCGCGCCGGCGGCGCGCCAAAGGCAAGCCCATCTGCATCCGTCCGCGAGGATATATGACGGTACAACGCGTACCGTCACAACGCATACCTTTACAACGCGGCCGTGACAACGCAAGTCGTTACCACGACTTGAGTTGGGGGGGCGCGGATTTCGAATAGTTTAATTTACTATTCTAACACCAGTCCCCGTGGACCCTAGGGAAGGTGTTAGGATAGTAAATTATCTATTTTTAGACCTTGAGCGCCCTCCAGCGCAAGTCGTGGTAACGACTTGCGTTGTCACAGCCGCGGTGTAAAGGTACCGCGTTGTGAAAACATCGTTGTAAACCATGTTTACCGTCCGCGACCGGACGGGACCAGGGGCCACCCCCCCTGTTTAACGCGGAACAGAATGCAGCACACCTATGCGGTATGACTCCATCTCACTAAAAAACTTAATGCCACCAATCAACGATACCTGTCGGCACTCTATTCATCCCAATACTACCACCGGAACATGTTCCCATTGCAAGTTCCTACTTACCAGCCATGAAGGTAAATCGCACTCTGCCAAATCCTATAAAATGTTTTCCTAAACTGCCGGTCACTTACTAAACATGCAGTTCAAATGTCACTTCTCCTAGAAGAGACCAACCCTGACGCAATATTCTTGACAGAGACGTGGCTAAAAGATGCGTCTGACCCGGACATTACTTCCCTTATGCAACTAGGATACATACTGCAGAGGGCTGACAGACCGGAAGGTAGAGGAGGAGGCTTAGGCATTCTCTTTAAAAACCACTACCTCTGTAGGACTACTCCGGCCGCTATCTCCAACTGTGAGAGTATGTTTTTCACATTGGATTTCTCACCTACAGTCTCATTCTCCGGCGTCCTTATCTATCGCCCCCCTAACCAAATGGGAGAATTTCTGGACTCACTCCAATCTAATGTCGCAGAGTCAGTGGTCAGTAGACCCTACTTTTCTTTATTAGGAGACATCAATATTCATCTAGATGACCCTAACAACTCTACGGCCAAGGCGCTCCTGGACAGTCTGGCGGCTCTCCAGATTACACAGAAGGGCTTTAAACCCACACACGAAAAGGGCCACCTCCTAGATGGGGTTTTCAGTAATGACCATAGACTGGAGGTAGGGACCCCCTTGCCCCTCACATGGACGGACCACTACTTGATACCTATACAGTGGATGCCAGCTATGCCACCCCAGGCTCCCCCTCGTACTATCCTACAAGGGAGGGACTCGTCGAAAATCTCCTCGGATCAATGGATCAACTCTCTCTCCTCCGCTCCCCCCCAACCTGAGACAGACCCTGCATCGCAGTATGAGAATTATACTAACTGGATGCGCACAGCCCTGGACTCCATCGCACCCATTAAAGCCCTCAAAGAAAAGACCAAATCAAGGGAACCTTGTACTTCGAGGAAAAAATTACTACTGCCTCCAACTCACCTAGAGAAATTTTTCAGATCGCTAAATTCCTTATCGATACCCCTCCGACTCCCATTGACCCCAGCAAAGCCCAGATTCGATGTGATAGTCAGGCTGAATATTTTCACAATAAAATACAGAAAATTGCATCTGCTTTTAACCCACCCAATTTGACCCAGGACGAAGGAACTACTTTACCAAGCACCTTGATTCACAAACTAGACGAGTTCCCTCTGCTAAATGAGGACTCTCTCGATGCCCTCATGCGGAAAATTAAATCTGGGTCTCCCAGTGATCCGGCCCCTCCCTGTCAGCTAGTAAAGGTCAAGGATACCATCAAACCTGTTATCCTCAATATTCTAAACGCCTCTATTATCACAGGTTCAGTGCCCACTGCCTGGAAACGTGCCCAAGTCAGGGCACTACTGAAAAAACCAACCTTGGACCCTGAGAACATGGCCAACGACCGACCTATTTCTCTTCTTCCGTGGGTCAGCAAACTTTTAGAAAAACATATTAACTCATCCATTACCCAATTCCTAGAAAATTATCATCTGCTCCATAATTCCCAAGCAGGTTTCCGTCCCAAGTTGGGAACTGAGGCGGCTCTTTTGGCGGTAAATGAGCGGGCCAGGAAACAAATGGATCAAGGCGGCACCACAGCAATTATGTTGCTCGACCTTAGTGCCACCTTCGACACTGTCAACACCAGCATCCTCCTTCACCGCCTCTGCCAAATAGGAATTTCCGGGAAGGCCATGCACGGGCTTCAGTCTTTTCTGGAGAACCGCTCCTTCAAGGTTGTCGAGGGCACCACCCACTCAAAAATCTGGCCCCTGGATCAAGGCGTGCCCCAGGGCTCTGCTCTGAGCCCTACCCTTTTTAATATTTATATGCAGCCTCTTGCTGATATAGTGCACTCGTTCGGCCTTGACATAGTGACCTACGTCGACGATACACAATTAGTTGTATCCATGAACCAATCTGACTCTTCTCTCTCGAATCTGAGCAATTGCCTGGTAGCGGTCGTCCAGTGGATGGCTGCCTCGCATTTGAAACTAAATGGCGAGAAAATGGAGCTCATGATGTTAGGCAATCCAACCATCCCTAGCCCTCTGATGGACTGGCCCCCTTGCATGGGCCCCCCGCCCCAACCAAAGCCCTATATAAAAAGTTTGGGCATCTGGCTGGACGCAAACCTCAGCTTCTTGCAACAAGCAACCACTCTGTCCGCCAACTGTTTTGGGCTTATGCGCATGCTGAGGAAAGTGCTACCACTTCTCCCTTTCCAAGCCCGTAGGATAATGGTGCAAGCCATTAGTTTGTCCCGTCTGGACTATGGGAACTCCCTATATCTAGGGGCTCCCACCTCCACAATAAGGAAGATTCAGGTGACCCAAAACGATGCAGCCCGCCTTTTATTAGGCCTTAATCAACGGGAATCAGGTACAGCGGCTCTGAGGAAACTGCACTGGCTTCCCATTAAGGCCAGAGTGCTGTTCAAATCTATGTGTATTAAGCACAAGGCCATGTGGAAGACCGCTCCAATTATGATTTGTTCCCTAGCAAACCCCTACCTCCCCCACAGAGCACTGCGATCTAGCACAGCATTCCTGGCTACTGTCAACAAAATCAGACGCACCTGATGGGGCGAGCGCTCCTTCTCTTGGAACGCCGCAAAAGCATGGAATTCCTTGCCCATCTCCCTTCACAGTGAACCCAACCTTCTGAAATTTCGGAAGGAATTAAAAACCCATCTGTTCATCTAATCCTCTTTCACTTCATAACAGTTTGACTATACACAGCGCTACGAGGCCTCCGGGTTGTTTGCGCTTTACAAAACTCAATTAATAATAATAATAATAATAAAGGTGTCTGAGCGCCTTTCAATAGGTCCAGTCACCTAACATAGACACTCCAGACCCATGCATTACATCTAAGATGAAAGTAGAATGGCTCCAATTCACATAAGAGTGGTAGAAGCACAATAGTTACTTCAAATATTAGTGGTTAGAGTTGCATACTTCGAGCCCGCAGCCCGCTGCAGTTCACATTCACATACTCACTATTTTATGCCTCTACATAGCACAGACTCTACCCGTAGGTGTCAGCCGCTTCTCAATAAGGACAGAACTGATACATGTGAGCACTATAAGTGTACACCTTACATATTCTAACGCTAAGTCACATGAAGCAAAGTGACAAACGTGGGCTACCATACATGATGTAGCTAACGGTGCAAGTAGATGTATAAGACTGCAATACATGGCAGACAGTCATACACAAGAACAAACGTTACGTAAGTAAGGGTGGCACTTGTGCAAGTACCAGAAGCAAACACGATGTAAGAGGTAGCAAACAGTGTGTTTCGAGATAAAAGTGACATGTACAGGTTACAAAAGAGTACCAAAAACAGATAGAGGGTTAATACTGCAATAAATGACGGACTCTCTAACCACAAGAACACTATGGGAAGACACTTCCATTGTCATGGAGAATAGAACTTGTTATAATAAAAGGCCTTCTTGCAGATAATGGAAAGGGCATGAATTGTATTTGGAAGTGCCCTTATAGGAGGAGAACTTTGAGGGCAGTTTGGAGGCCTGGGATGAGGAAGGTTCCTGGGTAGAATGATAAAGGGACGCGTTAGGATGTGATACTAAATCACACACATCAAAGTGCAATGGTCATTATCAGACTTAGCATCTGAATAATTGACTTAATTTCAAGACACAACACTACACTACTACCTCTGTCTTTACGCAAGTGTGTGCCACACCCAACTCCTTCCGAGAATGTAATATGGGAAAGCTAGTTCTCACAACTGACAAACAGGCTTGGCCTTGGTGACGTGGGGGTATTGAGGGCCCCTGCCTCATTGCAGAGAATATATATTGGTGTATGAGGGGGCAGGGCTTCTAATAGATGTTTTATGTCTCACATGCAGGAACCGCGCTGGAGAACCACCCGACTCAAATGGGGGACCACCTGAACTATCAACAGGTATAAGGGTCATGCACACTGGGGGGGCAGTGAGCTAGGGTCTGGTTCACCCAGGTTCTCCCCAGGAGTCACTACTGTCCCTGTTTGAGGGCGGGCAGGTTACGCCCCATCAAAGTAATACATTGGTAGTCAACTGGTGAATCTGACCAGAGAAGGTAGTTCCTGTGCAATAATGGGTTGTTTTCTCTCTTAAAACAACTGATGAGTCTGGGCTATTTGTTGATTTACTAGGAAATAAATTGAGGTGTTAGCTCGGTTAGCAATGGCAGAGTGGGGGCACATTTTGCATCCCCTGTGACAGTATTGTAATGCGTTTTCTTTTTAACAAATGGTGTGTCTGGGCATATCATGCATCCCATGTGCAGTATTGGAATGAGTTCTTTTGTACATCAACTGGAACGCAAGTAATGGGCTCTGATCCTGGCGATCGAGTTAGCAATAGGCTTACTGGTCAGTGCTGGTTAGGGGCTGTTTTCACGGATTTTTTCTCTCTTTCAGAAACGCACGGGTTCCATTTTATAATGGTCAAACCACACCTAGCAGTCTGGCCTGCCAGGGCTTGGAGCAGGACAACCAGATCAAGTACACAGGCACCACTCTGAGAAGGACAGGTGGGAACGGAAGCAGGAATTGCCAGGGCGTGCTACGTGCCAGGAGCCTGAAGGCTGTTTCTGGTTAAGTGCTCTTGGGAGGCAAGGTGGCAACTCGGTTCAGACTTCTTGTAGAGGAGAAGTAGAAGCAGTGTTAAGTGTAGCGGTTGTGCAAGTAGCATGACCCTTACACTTCAGCCAAGTGGTGCTCAATTACCTTATTCAACTACTGGCCTCAACTCATAGATGACAGGAGGGATAACCACACGGGTAGATTGGCAGAAGATAGGTATGGTAAGCATTAGGGGGTGCCCAGGGGTCTTTTCCAGTAGATATCTGAAGGTCAGGACTTGTGACACACTATGGGGTTTGCACACAGCAGGAAGAGGGCATGCCCAGGTGGTCAGGGGCAACAGTGTTGTCAAGCCTGGACTTCCGTAAGAGCGACTTTCTAGCCCACGCTGAGACATTCACATAAGTTGCACCACAGCATCACAGGTTTCTTACACTCAGGCCCATTGGCAAGATTGTGATGTGGGATCAATTGCACAGAAGTTTGGGCCTGATTTAGCTACACATACCTCCTCCAGTCTGACCCCACTTGGACCTTCTAGTCTGGCTCCGCTTTCGGTCTGGCTGATACAATAAGACTCTACTTGTTTAATTTCTCTGGACACCGGTTGTGCGTTTATGACCATGTAGGCGATTGTTTTGACTCATTTTACTTGAAGGGTCAGGATGTAGGCAGGCAATATTTAACAGTAAAACATTTCAACAACTTGGGTTGACACGTAGTGGAGGGCCCTTGGCTAAGTCCACTGGTAAGTTTTCACCTAGACAGTATTTTATTTGTTATTCCGGTGCGAAAGTAAGGTTTTATGTTGCAGTTTTCACACGCCAGGAAGTAGGAGTGATGAAGTAACAGTTCTCCTAGTTGCACAACATTTATATACAGTTGCATACGGTGCTTGTTAAAGGCTTCATAGGGTCCAACAAGTGCCAGGCAAAAGGGGACGAATAGAACATGTGATAAACACGAAGAGATACTCTACACAGCGTCAGTAGAGACGTTGCCTATGCAAAACTCAAACTGGCCTTATACTCATGTCTGAGTAGCTAGCGGCCAGACAGTGGGCTGTCCAACTAATGGAATGGGTTAAGTGTTGCAAGCATGCACCAAGGGATGGACCCTTGAGATCATCCTAGACAGACAAAAAGTACCGTCCTATAACAAGGCTTTGGCAGAAGCTGCCAGCTATTTTATTTTATAGGTTTGGGTGCAATATGCTGAGGGGAGCATGGGGGCAGAGCTTAATTTGGCAAATATGATTGAAGAAGGATTGTCGGGCGTTCCCACTGCTCAAAAACAGGCAAGTATTCGTTGTGGGTTTCCCCTCTTGTTCCACAGCAAATATGCGAGCACACCCGTGCATTGGACACAAACCCCATGGCAAGAGAGTCGCCAAAGGTGGGAGATTGGCCTCTGACAGGCCTACCAGGACAGGGGTAGCAAATCACAATCGGTGGAGCCTGTAGAGGTGATTATGTTAGAAACACAGACTGGGGTGTCCTGGGCCATAACCCCTCACCTGAACTGCAGGGGGAGTGGGCTGTAGGTGTCTTTGAGGGATGGGCTAGGACATTATAGGGCTGAAGTGCGTGACACAGCATTTACAGGGACACAGATGCCACCAAAAAAGACTATAGCGAAAAATGTGATGCGCAATCTTGTAGTTCGACACCAACCCTGGTGTAAGTGATGTGCAGGAGGCCCTGGAAGCTGCTGGATGTAAGTAGGTAACTCGGAGGTGGGGGCTCTGTCATCGATGGCAGCCTCCTCCAGAGCTGTGGCAGAGTTACAGGGCGATCTGGAGGCAGACATGTACAGTAAGGGTACCTCTGTGGCAGACTAGTGCAGTAAGGGTACCTCTGCCTGGCACAGTAGGGGTGCCAGAGCCAAAGACCTGGAGCCGCAGGGAGGTTCCGGGAAAACCGCGATGGTGCCCCATTAGTCCTTCGGGCGGTTTGGGGCCTGACCAACCGGGGGTGTGCCATACCACGCTCCGCCTTGAAAAGGGCGGGAGTATAAGACATGATCATGTGATCCGGAAGGGGATCTACAAAGGTGCTGCACTGTCCGGGCGTCAACCCAATGTGTCGGCTGGCTCATTAGGTGGGCGGGGCAGCGAGGGGCTGCCTGCCCTGGATCGCCCGTAAGATAACCCACAAAACTGCATACTTTTGTTGTATGTAAATAAACCTGCAGAAGTTCTTTTTCCATAAGCAATGTGTCCGGTGTAATCATTATATGGGCAAGTGCAAAATGTTGTGGGGGGGAGAAGATGACGGTGTTGGCACTATGTATTTGGTGACCGTGGTCACGTACTGGGGAGAGGGGTGATCTCCCTACCTTGAAGCACCTCAGCAGACTGCAGGGTATCCAAATAACATTACACAAGTCTATTGAGTGCCATATCCCTTTGACAAATCACCCAGGAGAGCCATAAAAGAAAAAGCTAATAGTACTGGCTTGTTGTAAGTATAATGTTACTTGCTGTATTATATATCAGTAGTATGCAATAACAGAAACAGCAAAATGCCAGTCAGGGGGGCACACTATGTTAAGCGTAGATTTTCAGCTTACGTGCTTTTAAGCCGCACCCTTAATTGCATCTGTCACGCCCTTTTATAGACCCCCAGTTTTTTCATTCCTCTTAAAGCCCTGGATTTGTTGACTAAATAAGGATTCAAAATGGCATTGCTGTCGAAATAAAAACCCGAGTCTCCTCCTGACAGGCACTGACTGCTCTTCCAGGCAGAAGATGGAGACAGGAAGGGTTCGGAGAAGGACGCTTCCAACAGGGGAAGGGTGGGCATGGCTAGGCGAGGCAGGACAACACCCCCTCCCTGCCAGAGTCAACATAGTTCCTTGTGTCGTCAGACCTCGCTGTCTCCTGTATCTAAAGAAACGAAGTTGGGTTAACATGCTCTTTTTATGTAAGCTGGTACTGCTTGCATCATCCTGCCTATCTGAGCACTTTGAAGTGTCCAATTTACTCTCTGCCATATGCATATTCCAGTGTGTTTTGGGAAAATCATTGTCTCCTAACGCACTCCCGAATAGGGATGTTTGAGCTGTATTTCACATTTCGTCTCCAGAAACGCACGCAAACTAAAGTTCATGTCACTGTCGAAACTGGCAGTTTTTGTTGTTTTCCTAATTGCCTCCTTATGCTTTTGACTGCTCCTTCTTGGCATTTAGAGAGCACCCAGACCCTCGAGGGAGGCGGCAGAAGCAGAATACTTATTCCGCGGTGCCAGAGCAGTGGTGAGCCGGGAATAAAAATGCAACCCAGTCCACCTTCACAGCCCCGGCAAATGTCGCCGCGGAATTTCTCATCTCTGGAGACAAATTAAGCAGACCTCGGGCTCAGTAGAATCTTTGACAGCTGCCATTCAAGTCTCCTGGAAATCAATTTTTTTTCAGAGCGGGAGAAGGGGGCAGTCTTAAAATGCAAGCTCCGTTCTCTTCTCGAGCCATTCGCCGTAACGGTCACTAGTCTGCTGAAAGTAACAAGAACGCGCCATCTGCTTCGATTAATATTTCATTGGTGTGCTTGGAGCTGGCGGCAGTGAGTGGCGCGCGCGAAGGAACTGCATGCATTTTGCAGTGCTCTCCCGCTCCCAGTCTCTCTCCAGGATCAAGGTTGTGCCTCCTAAGCTCTGTAATTGAAAATGGAAGATGTACACTGAAGAGTGTTCCGGTTCAAGGGAGCGTTTCCCTGTGGAGAGTTTGCAAAGGCACCCCAGCTCTGCTGCATTATCCTGTGAGACATTCTAAAAATAGCACCACCTGGTGCACAAGTAGCAATCACATCCAATGTCCAACAGGGGTTCATTGGACCACCGGGAAATGGAAGGTTTCCAAGTAGGTGGGGCGGTGTTTCTCCAAGAACAGTAGGGTTGGCTTACTGTCACTCATGCATCAAGCTTGTCCAATAGGTAGCTGGTTCAAGTCCCGCCCAAAAAACCTATAGAGCCAATCAAGAAAGGCCGTCACTTTCCCATAGAACGGGTTGCTTACAACCCTAAGGTGGACCTATTTTGTCTAAATAACTCGCTAAACAACTGCACAAACATATGCGTGAATGTAATGCTCTTTACCTGGGCCCAACTCATCTTCTTTTCCAGGTAGGTTTAATTTCCTAATTAGTGATGCATTCTTAAAGTCTTTCTATGTTGCTCGTTTGGATCGTTGTGCAAGTTGTAACAAGCATTCACAAAACAAACAGGTCCTGCCTATGCGAGATCCATTGGCTTTGACAAGTTTTTTAACCATGTTGCAAATGGCTGAAAGTAAAGAAAAATAGTTTTATGACAAAGCCAGCCTTGACTGCATTTAAGCATTTTGTTTTTTACTTGTAGATATGCTGCACTGAAGGTAGTGCTGCTGTATAATCTATGCTATAACATAGCATAGATTATACAGCTAGATCATGGGCACTCGCAAGTATTTGTCCAGGGGCCACAAAGTATGGTCTGTGGGGTGACCGATGCCAGCAGGGGGGTGGTAGTGGGTCTGGGTGGATCAGAGATTATGTAAAGAGGTCTAGAAAAACGCTAAATAAATGGACAAGTACTTCTTTGCAGGCTAACTAAAAGTTAAGTGGTGTAGGACACCATCATAGTTACTTCATGACTTAATTTAACCTGCAAATAAATGCTTGCCCACTTTTTTTCCTGATTATTAGTGCTCAGCAAGTAAACAGCAGCTCATGATGCAGTTCACTAGGGGAGAGGGGAGCACATGTAAAGGTCAAGAGGGCCGCATGTAGACCGGGCCATACTATGAGTATCACTGCTGTTGATCTCTTGCATGGGTACTCACAAACATTTTCCCAGGGGCAGCAAAGTTTGGTCTTTGGTGTGAACGAGGGCCGCACTGATGCCAGTGAGGGGGCGGGGGGTTGTAAAGTGGGTGTGGGGGAAGTTAAGCATGTATATCTACTGGCTGAATTCAATTGCGCAATGTGCAACCAGAAAACCTAGGATAATTCCCGGCTTCTCCACTTGACCAAATTGTGTGACCTGGTGCAATTGCTTTATTTCAATTTACCTACTTTTTCTTCATTATCACATATAGAAGGACCTCGAAATATATAACTCCAGGAGGCTTGCTGTACAAAACCATCTCCTGTGCTTGGATGTAATCACTAATGGCGTTTTTATCGGGGTGGAGGGGATAGCATGAACGTTTCTAAATTTATGTTTGAAAACCATCACTTTAAAAATATACTGCTGAATGCACTGCTATATTTGATTTACTAAGGTGAAATGGTTCTACGGGTCAATGAATTACGCTTTTTCAAATTTTCAAAAGACTATCGTATTCTTACATGTTTGCTGTCTTTAAAGATGAACGTCTTTGTTTAACTGTAAATAACCTTTAAATAAGTGCTTGCTGTATATTTCAAAACAAAATGTTAATGTTAGTGCTGAGTCACGTAAACAGCAGCCCAGTGTTGCTGCTGTTCAGGGGGCTGCATGTAAAGGTCAGGAGTGCCGCATGCGGCCCCCGGACCATACTTTGAGTATCACTGATCTATTGTCTTGGGCCGCAAGCGCACTCCTGACCTTTGCATGCTGCCGCCTGTTCAAAATGGGCAAGCATTTATTTACAAGTTAATCGATGTGAAAGAAACAAGTAACTAGGGTGCCCTGCAAAGTTAACTTAGGGCCACCTTAATTTTTAAAGACATTATGCAACAAACACGTAGAATATGAAAAAGTCTCTTTAAAAAATTCAAAAATGTCTATTGTCCTCAAGCAGAACGGTTTCATCTTAATAGCAGCAGTACATCAGACTAAATCAGAGCAAGTATATTTTTTTTAAGGAATAGTTTTCGAACATGCATTTTTAAATAAACATGCTTGCACCAACCCTGACAATGCCAATAGTGAACCATGAGGCAAGTCAGTTATGTACACCCTTTGGATGACCTGGGTTGCTATTCTACAAGGACATTTTAGAATAATCAAATATTGGAGAAGTTTTCATACAGCTTGAAGGTATGAATTGCAAGATCGTATTATAAGTAATAATAAAGAATAAGCATTGGCAAATCTAATACGTTTCACCAATTTATAATCAATTGTCTTTGTCAATGATTTGTGTACATGTTGCAGATTACTATAATAAAGATGTGAAATAATGGAAAGAGCTGCTGACTTGAGGAACCGGGTTCGAGTCTCGGTGTCGGCTCAACATCCTGTGATTCTGGTCAAATCATGTAATTTCCCCAGTGCCATAAAAAGATGTCTTTGTGCTATATAACTGGTCATCTTATAAGCACTGAAATACATTATAGAATTTTTTTGTGCTTTTTATAAAAGCTGCCCGTTCTGTGAAAAAAAGTGATTCATACACTTTTAGGGTGTGCCAGTGTCCTAGGTGAGGAGAAGAGGAAGCCTACGAGGGATAAAGCCATGAAGGAACAGAGGATGGGACAGGAAGAGCAGGAGTGGCGGTTGAGGAGGTATCGCTTGCACTGGACCACAGGGAGCACTGGGATGGCAGGTGGTCGGTAGGGAGTGGGGAGTTATCATTCAAAACTGGTTCAGAGTTGGGGGTAGTAGTAAAATATAGCAATATTCAGTTGGTTTCCTAGACCCTTTTGCCCCAGTCCCACTCCCTCTGATGGACCGTTCAAATCATGACCGTAGTGCCTGCAAGGTAACTGCACTTGTGACTGCTTCTTTAGTAGTAAAATATAGCAATAGACAGTTTTCAGTGAGTTTCCTTAACCTTTTGGCCACTATGCCACTGCAGCTGTTGCACCATTCAAATCATGACCATAGTGTAAGCAAGGACAAAGGACAAAATCATTTATATTCAGTGATCCATGTGTTCCGAAAAATACACAGTTTCATACAAAATAGATAATTATTGTCTAGCAAAACAAACACAAAAGCTTTCATAAAAAGTACCTTAAAACTTCTACATCCCTCCAAAATGAGTTGCCACAGATGTCATTGATATAGCATATGATTTACAAATCAAAGTGAAAGCCAAGTAAATAAATAGAGGTACGATATGACTGGCACTTTCCTGTGAAAAGATCTTATCCTGTGCTTGACAGTGAATGGGCCATAGACTGTGCAAATTGCCCAAGATTACAATATGTTAGGCTGACACTGAGACTGAAATGCAGTTTTGAACTTTGTTCTTAAAAAGGCAGTTTCCTGAATTAAAAGAAGTGGACTTTTGCAAAAAACATATAAAATATGAAACATTTTCTGCAAAAATGACAAAAGCATATTTCATTCACATGTAGAACAGTTTCACCGTAGTAGTCCTTGTATGTAAGACTAAAGCAGAGAGGTCCACAAGCGCCCTCCTGACCTTTGCATGCAGCCCCATTGTTGAAAAAGGGCAAGCATTTATTTACAAGTTAACTCATGTGAAAGAAAGCAAGTAACTAGTACATTAGACCAAATCAGTGCAGGTCTTTTTTGTAAGTAATAGTTTTCAAACATGATTTTAGAAACGCTCATGCTTTCACCTACCCTGACAATGCAAATAGTGAACTTCATGCCCTACAAATGAAAGGCAAATGTTTTGTGCAGCTGAAGAACAAGTTACCATTTGAGATGGCAATGTCTAAAATAAAATCTAAAAAAGGGGCACAAGTAGGCTCCCTGGAGAAAGCACGCTGCATTCCTCTTTTCTGTAAGCACTCTCAGTTTTAAGTCAGTGGAAAGCAAAATAAACACCAGGCTCCCACAAGACACAGTTTGACATTTGACCTTTGTGTTTGAATGGCCAGCAAAAGTGACAAGATAAAAACAAGATTTACAGACCTGTTTACTGCAGAAAACAAGTTTGGGGAAGAATACTGTAAACTCGGCTTAGACATGGGTTGGTACAAACTTAAGCTGTGCTGTTTGGCTGCAACCTAAAAGGGACACAAATGGTATTTGCATTTGTTTTTGTATGCACCCTTTAGGAAATAACTACAAATCTGGACCAGCCTATGTTCCCCTTTGTATTTACTACAAAATACTACCTGGTGTCAGAGTACAATATTCTAGCACACAGTTCTGGTATGTGCTGGGAGCACCATAATCAGGTGTGCCGTGGACTACAGAATAAATAGCCTCTGAGAGAGCGCAATTTGAATAAAACGTATATCCGAGTCATATTTAGAAGCATATCGTATAAACGTAGGAATGAAATGTATATCGAACGTGAAGTTGACTCTTATAGCATAAAGTTAACAGATGTGACTAAAGTAATATAGGGAACATAACTGTATTCACTTTAGAATGTATTAGATTTAGAAGGCCCGTATATGTAGTGGGCTAATGTAGAAATGTGTAGAAATGCTTACGAACAGAAGAACGTGCAAAGTGAAATTCATGTACGTGTGTAACTTTAAATGCAGAAACGGCGAGTAATGTAACATGGAGAAATGTGAAGAGATCATATATAACAATGTAACAAATGAGAACATAAAATTATATTCTATGTAAAATGTATTCGCACATAAGCAAGGGTTTTGCTAAAATGCGATCATATATAAATGTATGTTAAAGGTTATACTGTGTAGAAGAAGTTTGTAGGAATGTTAGAAGAGTTTAGGTCATTTGTGATTATAACCTGACTGACCAAGGGTTCGCAGGAGTGTAGTCCGCTGTTGGTAATTTAGTGGGCTCACAGGAGTCGTGAATAGCCTTCACTTGAATGTGAGAGCCAAAGAGTCTAGTTCTTGTTAGATTTAAGGTGACAAATGTCGGACGAAGTTTATTGCCTAAACATGAGAGGAGACGATTGGAATTTGAGTCTTGTTTTGAAATGACCATTCACAGGACCAAGAAAGGTTATATGCATAGTCGTAAAGAATAAAGTTCTGATAAGGTGATAGATTTTGCTCCGAAAGTGTCAAAGGTAAAGTTGAATGAAGTCACCAGCAAGAAGACGAAGATGGCGTCTAAGGAGAAAGGTCAACTTAACGGACGGCGAAGAGACGAAGCCATGGAAAAAGCTAGAAGATGACCTCACGGGGAAAGTCCGTGGTGGGCGTCGAAGGGGCGTTCCACCCACACTGTGATTGTGTATTTTAGGGACAGCACCCCGGGGAGAAGATAGCGAGAGCGAAGGCGAATTGCTCAGAGCGAGAGGCAAGTTAGAAAGAGCAGATGACTTGAGCAGATGCGCTGAGAAAGATCAGAGCGCAAGGGAGCAGTAGGCCGAGGACCCTTAGAGAGCGGATGGGTAGGCAGAGAGGGTACTGCTTCTTAAACTTAAGTTACCTTTAGAGGCTAAGAGAGTTTGAACTTCTTAGGGAGTCAAACTGCTGACACCCTTTTAGGGTACTAGGAACTTGCGAAGTAGGGATGTCACCTAGTATAGAGTAGGGACAGATTTAACCTGATTATTTTTCTCTTTCTGTAGATGACGCAGAAGAACCACTTCATATCGATGCTTTTTAATTTGCTGATTTTGGAACTGACTTTAATTGTATTTGTTTGTAGACTGAGGTTCTTTAGGGAATATATGTTCCTTCTAGTTCCTGTATATTTGATGAATTTGATCCTGAGAGGATTGTATTTGCAACTTTTCTTAATTTTATATTAAACCTTTTAAACTTTATCAGTTGTAAGTGGTTCTTCAGAGTAGCGTCAGTTAATGGGGTTTATCTAACCTATCCGGGGTTTGTCTTTTACTCAATGACAGACAACAAGCGATCCAAAATTGACGAATGAGATAAGTTATCAAATTGATCATAAAAGATATTAAAATCTCATTCCGCGCAGTTGGTAGCAGAGAAAGGTTTTCTTCTTGAGGAAGACAACCTAGGTCAGGTTTAGTTTACCCCAAGGTCCCTAGTCATCGACGACCAGAAGAAGAATCCCTGCCGAAGACGGTGCTGACGGTGCGTCGAGAGAAAAGCAGCAGAGTCGGTCGAGAGTGAGTATAAGGGTCATGCGTTGTAAGATTGCGGTGTTTTATGTTGTTCCTGTGTTGTAATGTCAAGCGGAGTTGAATGCCTGTAGTGTGATTGAGGGAAGGTTGTGAGCGCGCGCAACCGGATAAAATCTTATGTCCAGAGAGGGCTTAAGTGGTTCGGGTGTATCGAACACTCAGAGTAATTTGTCTACCATTTAAAGGGGGTCATGAGGTACCATTGATCGCCCGCAGACCGATGATAGGGGGAGCGTTTGAGTGAGTGTATGAGTAACGGACGCTGGTCGTACGTTTACTGTGTGTAAGTAACCTATCAGTTGAGGCAAGCGTCTGACCGTCAGAGGAAAGACGTTTCGCCAGTTGAGGTGGCAATTACAGTTAGACTGTGGCCGTACAGTCAGAGAAAAGTGATCGCTTGGACGGAAGTAGTCATTTTTCGGCGTATGAATGAAACGCATGTAAGACCGCGAGACGAGTTGAGAAACGAGGGGAACTGCTGCAGAGGGGACGAGTGACGTCAGCGTAGAGCCGCGCTGAGATTGGTCGGTTAGCGTAGAACTGTGTTGGGATAGGCTGATTAGCGAGAGTCGCACAGGGATTGGTGGTTGTCATCGGGACATAAACAAGGAAGAGAATTAATAAGAGAAAATCGTAGATTATCAAAAATGAAGTGCTTTAAGGGTTTAAGAAAAATCTTTAGGAGAAATAGGATTGATCAAGGGGGTAGAACCAGTAAAGATCATGGTAAGACCCAATGCCGAGTACCCAAGAACACCACAATACAAGTTGACACCGGAGACGATTGCAGGAATAAAGCCTGTGATCGAATCCATGATTAAACAGGGAATACTGAAGGAGATCGTGGGTAGTCCATGTAACTCCCCAATTATGGGTTTGCAGAAGCCTAGTGGAAAATACAGAATAGTGCAGGATCTTCGAAAGATTAATAATATCGTTGTCTCATGTTGTCCAGTGGTACCGAATCCATCAGTGATATTATTTCAGATACCGTTCCAAGCTGAATGGTTCACCGTGATAGATTTGTGCCAGGCTTTCTTTTCGATTCCTTTAGATGAAGAGAGCCAGTATCTTTTCGCTTTTAAGCTGGAAGATCGCGTTTTAACATGGTGTCGTATCCCTCAGGGGTATACAGAAAGCCCATCGATTTTTAACCAGCTATTAAAGAGAAATCTTGAAAGTCTAGTGCTGCCCAAGAACTCAGTTCTGGTCCAGTACATAGACGACCTCCTAGTTGCGTCAGAAACAGAGGAAGCTTGCAGAGTAGACACCATCACCTTGTTAAATCACTTGGCCGAGAACGGGCACAAGGTGTCTCCAAGTAAATTGCAATATTGTCTTACCGAAGTGCAATACTTGGGCCACAGGATTGAAAAGGGGAAACGGAAGGTGTCTCCAGACAGAATAGAGGCGATTATGAAAATGAACGCGCCTACAACACAAAGAGAGGTCAGGATGTTTCTAGGCATGGTCGGTTATTGTCGGCAGTGGATAGCTAACTTCTCACTGAAGGCAAAGCCGTTATTACAACTGACGCACAAAGGAGTGAGTGATCCGGTACCATGGGACAAAGATTGTTTGATGGCGTTTTTACAGCTGAGGGAGGACTTAGGTCGCGCCCCGGCTTTAGGAATGCCTGATTACACAAAACCATTTTTGCTTTACTGCTGCGAGAGAGAGGGATGCGCTTAACAGTTTTGGCCCAGATTCATGGAGATGCGCGTAGGCCAGTTGCGTATTTTTCGGCTACATTAGATCCAGTAGCCGCAGCGTTGCCCGGATGTCTCAAATCCGTAGCTGCAACGGGTGTCAGCATTGAACGTTCTGAAAGCGTGGTAATGGGACATCAGTTAGTGGTGTACGTACCGCATTCTGTGGAATTGTTAATGACCAGGACTAAGACTCAGCATCTGACGAATAGCAGGCTCACACGCTACGAGCAAGTCATACTGGCTGCCGAGAATGTGACCCTAAAAAGATGCTCTGTCTTGAATCCTGCAACTTTGATGCCACTTCCAAATGAGGTAGATGATGAAATTTGTACAGATCATGACTGCCTTGATGTGACTGAACTATGCACCAAACCGAGACCAGATATCGTAGATGAGCCATTGACTGACCCCGATGAAATTTTCTTTGTTGATGGTTCATGTGTAAGAGACGATATTGGTCAGCTGAGAGCAGCTTATGCAGTTTGTACAATTACCAGAGTTGTAGAAGCCGCTTGCCTGGAAGGAGTACACTCCGCTCAGGTAGCTGAAATTATTGCTTTGACGCGTGCCTGTTTAGCAGGTAACAAAATTCGAGTCACCATATACACCGATAGCCAGTATGGTTTCGGGGTAGTTCACGATTACGGGCAGTTATGGTCTCAAAGAGGTTATATGACCTCCTCGGGTTCTCCCATTAGGAATGGAGAATTCGTGAGATTATTGTTAGAGGCATTACAAGGCCCGACAGCTATTGCAGTAGTTAAATGTGCTGCGCATACAAAAAATGTAGACTTTGTGTCACAAGGTAACCGCTATGCGGATGAAGTAGCACGTTATTGCGCAGAACAAGGATATTCTCACACTGATGTGAAAGTGGGGGGAATCCAAGAAAGAACTGAATTGACAATGTTGTTAGACACTGTAGATACGTGGGATGAGCTAAGGAGTGTTCAGGAGAATGCACCAGATGATGAGAAAAAGGGCTGGGAAACAGCTGGGTGTATAAAGAGCGAAATGAACTTTTGGATCTCTGCCGATGGGAGAGCAGTTTTACCAAATGAACTTGTTAGTCCAATGGCAAGGAAATTGCATGGATCAGCACACATAGGTAGAGATGCCATGGTGAGAGTATTCAGACAAACATGGTTTAATCCTAAATTTAGAGTAGCGGCAGAAGCAGTATGTCAGGGATGTGCGATCTGTCAGCAACTAAACGTAGGAAAGAGAACACCAGTCACATTGAGTCACATTGGGAGGTCTGGGGGGCCTTTCAATAGGATGCAGCTTGATTTCATAGAAATGCCTAAATGCAACAGACTCAGATACGTTTTAGTGATTGTCTGTATATTTTCTAGATGGGTTGAGGCTTACCCTACACGTAGATGCGATACACTTACAGTAGCGAAATTGTTACTTAGAGAATTAATACCGAGGTTTGGGGTGCCATCCTCTTTGGAATCGGACAGAGGAACTCATTTCAACAGCGAAATAGTGAAGATGCTGTGCTCAGCTTTGAGTATCGATCAGAAGCTCCATTGCAGTTATCGACCAGAAGCTTCAGGGATTGTAGAGCAAATCAACAGCACAATTAAGTCCAGACTTGCCAAAGTTTGTTCATCAACATCTCTGAGTTGGCCAGACGCACTACCAGTGGTTCTTATGAGCATACGTAGCACCCCAGATAGAAAAACAGGTCTCTCTCCACATGAAGTGCTAATGGGGAGAGCTATGAGATTGCCATCGGTTCCGACTGCAGCGTTATTGAACATCACAGACGACTTGATCTTGGACTACTGCAAGGGACTATCTGATGCCATTAATTCTGTGTCCCTCCAGGTCCAGGCTGCAGAGGTTCCATCAGCACAAGACTTGTGTCATGACCTGAGTCCGGGGGACTGGGTTTTGGTGAAAAAGCATGTCAGGAAGAACTGCTTAGACGTGCGCTGGAGAGGACCATTTCAAGTCATACTAGTTACGAACACTGCAGTGAAGTGTGGAGGCCTGCCAAACTGGATACATGCTTCACACACTCGAAGAGTGCCAACACCTCTAGAAGAAACAGCTCCTCTCTCGGATGAGAATCCAGCGGAAAGCGGAGAAGCCATAGAGGGGGAAAGCCAAGCTGTAGAGGTGATCGAAGAGGCTGAGATTGTGTCGGAACAGGTCGACGAAGGTCAGGACACTAGTGAGACCGAAGTCGCCTCAGGAGAAGAAAGTAACTGGGAGATTGAATCAGATACTGAACAAGCTGAGAGTGACCAAGAGACAAGTCCCAGAACAAGGAGCAGGAGGACAAGGAGTGACGAAGCTAGTTGGCCAGAGAGAAGAAGGAGGCCAAGCTTAAAGACACAACAGGAGAAAACTCTTGTCCCGATCGCTGAAGGGTCAGATCAAGAAGAGGAAACTACAGACTCAGGCACTGAGAGTCCAAGAAGATCGAGAAGGGTACGTGTGCCCTGCCGAAGGTACGCCACCCCAGAGTGGACTTATCTAGCAGATGTCTTGGGGACAGAAATCTGGGAGAGTGAAGAACGTGAAAGTAATCGATCTCGATCCATTTGTGGCAGTGGAAATATGGATGTTGACTCCTGGACTCGAGACTGAGGGGTTACTGACTTTCACACTTCCCATACCCCCATACTTGAGTCAGATTAAAGATTTAGTGCTAAACAGATTACAATTTCCAACTTTTGGTCATCAAATTCCAGAGGAAGAAGAAAAAGTCATTCGTTTTGAATTATTGGAACTTGTTGCGAGAGCTGCAGGTACGAGAATAATTGTTGATGTATAAAGACTTTTGTATATAAGTTATAACGAAGAAGATAACCTAGCGCCGAGTGGAAAGAAGAATAAAATTAGGGATTACATTTAGAGGACGGAGAAGGGTTAGGGTTGTCTGTTGTTAAAGATAAAGAGACATTGTTGCGAAAAAGAGACTTTGTTGATAAAGAGCACTTTACAAACTGAGAAGAAAATAAAGTAAATAAAGCAAAGACTGGAAAGGAAAAGAACATTTTTTCGCAAAAGAAAGAGCTACGCTGTTTGACAACATGGAGAACGGCAACCCAAACCGAAAAGCTAAATGTATAATAGGTACACTTATAGCAGTGGTAATTTTTCTCATAATCACAGTAGTGACAATATCATACATAGTAGGACATGAAACTGATAAAGAAACAGCAGATGTAAAGCCTGTAACGACTTTGAAACTTGCTCTTGATGGGAAGAAGGAGGAGAGCAATGTTATCCGTGAAAAAGTGTTACTGGCAGATGAAGCTCGTAGATTACATGTAGACGAGTCACAGGGAAACTTTAGGTCAAATGCATATGCCAAACTATTATACGAATATATCGATGCCATGGAGGCCAAAGATTGCTACGTTTGTATGCAATTACCGGCTTCTGTAGATGAGGGCATCAGATATCATCATCTCCCATTGACTTATGGGATAACATGTAGTTTACTGCTCAGTATATTTTATGGTAGAGAAGGGTTTGAGTACTACTTTTCAAATTATGATTCGGTACTGCCTGAAGTTCCGAATTATAAACAAATGAATAAGTGGGACTATTACAAAAAGGAGGATAGACTAGCCAAATTCTTCCTTCCTTGGGATACATTAGATACTTCATACGCATGTAGAAATAATCTGACTTGCAAAGTGTCAGAGATTGAGAAAAAATTCATAGCACAAGTAGATGACCGATACAGAAGGCAGAAGATTCTAAAAATGTCAGGACAGTGGAAAACTGATTGGACCGAAGAAGAGAAGGCACATAAAAAGAAAGGGAGCAATGGTCCAATAGCATTGGATAGAACGCAGAAAGGAAAGTTATGTTTAACTCGAAGCAAGACATATTATGAAAGTGTATTTGTAGGTGAAGTAAATTGCGAACATTCTTTTCGATTGGAATACTATATGAAAGATTTCATGAAGGAGATGCAAGTGATTCCTAATGTATATTTTGTATGCGGAAGAAATGCCTATGTAAAACTGCCTGACAATTGGTATGGTTCGTGTTACTTGGCAATTGTCTTCCCCAAAATATATCATGCAAAGGATTTAGCGATCATAGAAGGAAAGGCTTCGACAAGAACGAAAAGAGAAGTAGGAGGTGCAGAAGTAGTAGGAGACGTATTTGGAGCGATGTTTCCTATGTTAGGTTTAATACTTAACGATGTTAAGATCAGGAGACTAGCTACAGTTGTAGATAGATTATCTGCAAGTACTGCAAGGTCATTGATGTTAATAGAAGGTGAGATGCAGTCGATTAGAGCAATGGTTCTTCAGAATCGACTTGCTCTTGATGTGCTATTAGCAAAAGAAGGCGGAGTTTGCAAGGCTTTGAAGGTCCAGGAATGTTGTACTTATATTCCTGACAATTCAAAACCACTTGAGAAGGTCATAAGAAATATTACACAGATACATCAAGAAATCGAAGATTTAACAAGAGTGAATGTTTGGGAAAAAGTAGGTCATGGAGTAGGAAAGGTTGGAAGTTGGTTTGCCAATCTTGGTAAAAGTATTATATGGTATATATTAAAACCTGTATTAATAGTATTAATTTGTATGATCACATTGTTAGGATTTGTGAGACTATATAAATGGTATAGGACGAACCGGTTACAAAGGTCTATGAGAGAACAAGAAAGGAGATTAGCTGCTTTACAAGACCAACAGTATAAAAGTTTGAGAGCACTTGAAATGATGAAAAGAGGAAATGATGTAACTAGTTCTGTTTAAAGGTGCTATTCAAATTGCATTTAGTGATGACTCCTAAAAGTCATCAAAGGGGGAAACTGAGAGAGCGCAATTTGAATAAAACGTATATCCGAGTCATATTTAGAAGCATATCGTATAAACGTAGGAATGAAATGTATATCGAACGTGAAGTTGACTCTTATAGCATAAAGTTAACAGATGTGACTAAAGTAATATAGGGAACATAACTGTATTCACTTTAGAATGTATTAGATTTAGAAGGCCCGTATATGTAGTGGGCTAATGTAGAAATGTGTAGAAATGCTTACGAACAGAAGAACGTGCAAAGTGAAATTCATGTACGTGTGTAACTTTAAATGCAGAAACGGCGAGTAATGTAACATGGAGAAATGTGAAGAGATCATATATAACAATGTAACAAATGAGAACATAAAATTATATTCTATGTAAAATGTATTCGCACATAAGCAAGGGTTTTGCTAAAATGCGATCATATATAAATGTATGTTAAAGGTTATACTGTGTAGAAGAAGTTTGTAGGAATGTTAGAAGAGTTTAGGTCATTTGTGATTATAACCTGACTGACCAAGGGTTCGCAGGAGTGTAGTCCGCTGTTGGTAATTTAGTGGGCTCACAGGAGTCGTGAATAGCCTTCACTTGAATGTGAGAGCCAAAGAGTCTAGTTCTTGTTAGATTTAAGGTGACAAATGTCGGACGAAGTTTATTGCCTAAACATGAGAGGAGACGATTGGAATTTGAGTCTTGTTTTGAAATGACCATTCACAGGACCAAGAAAGGTTATATGCATAGTCGTAAAGAATAAAGTTCTGATAAGGTGATAGATTTTGCTCCGAAAGTGTCAAAGGTAAAGTTGAATGAAGTCACCAGCAAGAAGACGAAGATGGCGTCTAAGGAGAAAGGTCAACTTAACGGACGGCGAAGAGACGAAGCCATGGAAAAAGCTAGAAGATGACCTCACGGGGAAAGTCCGTGGTGGGCGTCGAAGGGGCGTTCCACCCACACTGTGATTGTGTATTTTAGGGACAGCACCCCGGGGAGAAGATAGCGAGAGCGAAGGCGAATTGCTCAGAGCGAGAGGCAAGTTAGAAAGAGCAGATGACTTGAGCAGATGCGCTGAGAAAGATCAGAGCGCAAGGGAGCAGTAGGCCGAGGACCCTTAGAGAGCGGATGGGTAGGCAGAGAGGGTACTGCTTCTTAAACTTAAGTTACCTTTAGAGGCTAAGAGAGTTTGAACTTCTTAGGGAGTCAAACTGCTGACACCCTTTTAGGGTACTAGGAACTTGCGAAGTAGGGATGTCACCTAGTATAGAGTAGGGACAGATTTAACCTGATTATTTTTCTCTTTCTGTAGATGACGCAGAAGAACCACTTCATATCGATGCTTTTTAATTTGCTGATTTTGGAACTGACTTTAATTGTATTTGTTTGTAGACTGAGGTTCTTTAGGGAATATATGTTCCTTCTAGTTCCTGTATATTTGATGAATTTGATCCTGAGAGGATTGTATTTGCAACTTTTCTTAATTTTATATTAAACCTTTTAAACTTTATCAGTTGTAAGTGGTTCTTCAGAGTGGCGTCAGTTAATGGGGTTTATCTAACCTATGCGGGGTTTGTCTTTTACTCAATGACAGACAACAAGCGATCCAAAATTGACGAATGAGATAAGTTATCAAATTGATCATAAAAGATATTAAAATCTCATTCCGCGCACCTCTCTTAAGTACAGACGCTAAACCAGGGAGTATGCACCTGTACTAACTTGGTAGCTTGACCTTTTGTTATAGATTTTCAAACTGTGATGCTCTCTTCCACTGACTGAACCCAGTTCCATCAGGGGTGCAAAGTGAGTGTTATTCTCAATAGCCTTTTTGTGCCTGAACCTGTATCTGTAAAACAGTGTAGGCCTATGAACAAAAGCGTTCTCTGATTTGCATATGACCAAGCCGCATGCAACCAAATGATCCTTCATAATTGACATCCCACAGGCTCCAAATGTGCACCCGTGTAATCTGTTCTACAGAGACCACACAAGCATCTGCAGCCTCTTCTGTCACATTGAAGAGGCCTCAGGGCACAAACACCCGTTCTGCCCTAGAGAGAATTCTATAGTATGCCCCTGGTACTAACAGCCCATATAAAGGAGCATAAAAGATAATGCATATGAAATGGCGCATAACAATCTGCATACAAAATTCCCCTAGGTGTAAATCAGGGGGGCAAAAAAACCTGAGCTCTGGTTAAATGAAATGTGCCCCAAGTTGTCTTTTTGTTTATAATTTATTGGAGAGTAAAGAGGCGCAATCTTTATTTTTATCTTCTGCTTTGGCTCAAATGCTAAAAAATCACATTTACTTTGGGCTGTTCTTGAAGTGTGCATGATGCAATCAAATCTCCAGTGCACCACCTTGTGAACTGCTCTTATTGCACAAGCAAATCACACATCCTGAAGAAACATGAGTGAAAAATGAAAAGTTGGAATGGCCTTAAAATGATCTGAAATGGGAAAGCCTCCATTCATGGATCCCGTAAGGATCAACATTTTGTCCTGTGAGTTTCAGGCCTCTGGCCTTCTTCTGAGCCTTGCAGTAATTCTGATAGGCCTACCTGAGCCACTTTGAAGATTAAGCCTCTCTCGTTGGCCTTTGGTTCCTCCTGGGAATTGTCCGTGAACCACAATTCTTTCAACCCCATGTTCCCAAGCTTCCCTTACATTTGTATCCTAAAACCAGTCAATGGGTGATGGAGGCCACAAACTGCTGATCAGAAAAGAAAGAGCAAGTTTCAAAGACCCAATCAATTCAAGATTGGATAGAGTTTGAACTGAATGGTCAGAATAAATCATGGAGAGTAACAACATGACATATGCACTTAAATGAATGAACGGACTAAGAACAAATTATTTTTGTCTGCCCCCGTGTACAATGTTTCATATTAACCAGTACCAAAAGAGGCATTCTTCTTGGCCATCTAATCAAATGGCTGCTTAAAAACACTTAATGAAGGAGCCCCTGGTTCCAGTGTCTACTTTGTGTGGATTCCTGGCTATTTTCAAATTCCCGGGAAGTATTACTGCACCAATTGCCACTTTGAAGTATAACACTGACAAATTCTATGTCAGGACCGGAGGCTCCGATTATGCTTCTCATTTCTTCACTGTTTATTCACAGCAGCTAATAAAAGAAAAGTTAACAAAGACTACAATACCCATGAACACCTCAATGCCACATGACCAACCATAGGGTATATCCCTATAGAAGCCCTGACCAAGGTAACAGTGTTCTCTTTCTTTGCTGCTCCGCAGCCAGTTAGGGGCCTTCCCATTATACTGATACTGTTTGTTATTATAACTAGCTTCTATTTAAGCTTTTGATGTAAATTGTATATTTATTGTATACAGATTCGAGTTTGTTTGTGATTTTGACATCGGAAATCAGCGGTTTCCCCACTTATTATTATATATATATATATATATATATATATATATATATATATATATATATATATATATATATATATATATATATATATATTCCACAAGCAAACGTCCCTGATTCAGGCGGAGCGGCCAGTCAGCTGGTGCAGGCGACGAGTCAAGGACAAGACTCGTGATTGATTGGCAAGCAATTGAAGAAAACACCGCACTCTTCTCGGATTTGGTTAAGCAATTTATTCCAGCTCAGAAAAACTTCCTTCACCTACGCGTTTCGAACAGTAAATGTTCCTGATCACGGTAGTTACAAGTCCGTTTTTAGTTTCCGTTATTTACACCATCATTCCCATTCAGACAGTTAGGAGGCATTATGGGATGGGTAGTCCTTGCTTGGCTTTGTTAAAGCCATTATCAAATTCCGTGCATAGGTGTAAGCCAGTTATTTATGTGTCAATGGCATAGATGACAGCCAATTATGAATGTGGTCCCGGGCTGAGTGCCCTGTTTAATCAAGAAACAGGAATTTGATTATCCTGTTTTGAACATGTGATAGCTGAGTGCTTATCATGAAGGATATATAAGTTTGGTGGCCATTTTCCCCGATGTTTCACGGCATTTCGGGCTTACATTGAGCACGGGAGCAGCGTCTAACTGCTCAGCATCCCACTTGGCTCGTTCTCAAGTTCCCGGTGACGCACTCATTGATAAACCTGTGAGGCTGTATAATTGTGAATAGGCTTTGCCTAGAGTGGACTGGCAAGCCCTCCCTCCATCTCATAATTGCTGTATATTGAATGTTGGCTTGCCTTGGGTTGCTCCACTCTCCCCTGGACACTTATATCTCATATAGGTCCTTGTTTTGTGTGGGTTAACCACTCGTTTTAGAGTCAAAGCTCCTGTGGGATATATATATATATATACAGTATAGAGTACTGAACAAGTCCAAGAAGGTCGATTACAGCAACAGCCAATACCATCTACTGGTCAAAAAATTAAAGAGCAACCACAATATAATTATTAAAAACTCAGACAAAGGTGGAAATACAGTCTTATGGTCAAGACTTGACTATTTGATTGAGGCTGAAAGACATTTATTAGATTCTTCCTGCTACATAAAATCCACCAAAATCATGATGCGCAAATGTGAAGAAACAACTCTCAAGAAAATCCACAACTGGCAGAGAAATGGACTTTTAACAAAAGAGGAATCAAAATTTTTGAGTGTAGAACATCCAATCACCCTGATCCATTATTTCCTGCCAAAGGTCCATAAATTGGTTACTCCTGTCCCGGGTCGCACAATAATCTCAGCACAAGGAAGCATGAATGAAAATCTTGCCAAATAGGTCGATTACTTTCTTCAACCTCATGTTACAAGTTTACTTTCCTATCTGAAAGACACTACTGACTTTTTGATCAAAACAAAGAGTGTAAACTGGTGTTCGGACTATTTGTTTATTGTTATGGATAAAGAATCTCTCTATACCAGCATCAAACACTGGCAGGGTACTAAGGCAACTGAGTATTATCTTAGCAGCCGGGATGTCACTTTGAGAGATCACAACAAAATGCTAATAGAAATGATTGAGATCTGTCTTCAAACCAATTTCTTCCAATTTCAAAACGAGATCTTCCAGCAGCTGCGCGGGGTGGCAATGGGTTTGTGCTTCTCCCCCAGCTATTCATGCTTGCATGTTGGCTGGTGGGAGGAGCACATGCTCGGAGCTGCCCATCACCACTGGTGGAAGCACATTGTCCATTACTGGCGCTATATCAATGACGTGTGCATTGTTTGGAGGGGGTCGCACGATGAAGCATTAGCTTTTGTTAGCGACATCAATACAAATGATCTTAACCTAAGATTCACGGCATCAGTTAGCGACAGTTCAGCTGAATTTTTGGATGTTCAACTGTATATTGAGACAGGTGTTTTACAAACCAAGCTGCACAGAAAGTTAACAGCGGGCAATTCTATTCTTCATGCCCAAAGTGTCCATCCAAATCACACTATTAATAGCATTCCGTACGGATAATTTATTCCTATCCATCGGATTTGTAGTAGTGATGATACTGCTGACGTTTGTCTAGCTGGGGCCGTCCAGAGATTTCTTAAAAGAGGTTATAAAAGGAAGATCTTAGACCAGGCTTTACTTAAGGATAAAAGCAGACCTAGGGATGAGTTACTAAAACCTAGGGCCAGCACAGCAATCGCTCAGAAGCTAGATTGTCCAGTTCGCCTTATAGCGACTTTTTGTACACAAGAGAAAGCCAACTGCCGCATAATTTGCTCCGAATGGCCGATCATTATGACTGACAACATTTTGGGTCCTATCATGCCTAGCAAACCAGCAATCACTTTTAGAAGGGCCCCTTCAATGCGGGATGCCCTCAATAGATCAATGCCAGAGGTCCCATTCAAGAAATCTTGGTTGTCTAAAACGGGTTTCTTTAAATGCACGTCATGTCGTGCTTGCACTTTTGCGAAAAACGGTACCCACTACAAAACAGCATTTAGTGAGGATAAGATCGCAATACGAGAATATCTGACATGTAGGACGGAATATGTAAATTACAAACTAAAATGTACTTGCGATATTGAGTATATTGGTAGCACGAAGCTCCCCGTTTACAAACGTATTCTGCAACACATAAGGGCCGTCGTTAATTCAGATAGTAACTATCCGGTGGCCAGACATTTCAAATCCATACACGATAACAAACTAAAGGACTTGGAATACACTGTTTTGGGGTTAGTCCCTAACCCCGGACGGGGTGGGAATCGTGAGAAGTTACTCAGACAGAAGGAAACCCATTTTATTCTATCACTCGACACCAGAGTCCCCAATGGACACAACATGAATGAGGACCTTCACAATTTCCTATAATAATTCTTCACATTTTCGTGCAGTTTGTCTTTCTGATAGGCATGTTTCAGTATCCATCATTTTAAACTTGCCCTTGGCCCCATTTGGTCCTGTTATATGCTAGTTCTTATGTAATGTTGATTTTTTTCATGCTTATATAGATGTATTTTTCTAGCATATGCTGTTTCTTCAAAATTATATGAATTTGAGGTTTCAGTTCATGTGCCTCTGTTTTGCTGCTACTCATTATGATACTTTTGCTTTTTTTTGCACTATAGGATATCACTACACAGCACTTTTTGCACCTTAGATCATTATTGTGACGCAACTTTGCAGTTTATGCTCCATAGGGTTTCCACTTCTAGGATTATAGGTGACAACCAGATATCAGTATTTATCTATTGAGGCCCTTTCTGTAATGTGTCCTTTGGTATATGCACTGGCATTTTATATTGACATATATTGCATAGAGGCACTGTCTACTTACATTTTTTTGATTATGGCATGTTAAAATTTGGTGTTTCTCCAAACTGAATATTTGATTTATTATCCATTGGATTTTTGTCACATGACTCATTCATTTCTTTCTTTAGACTAATGTTATGGCACTTGCCGTGAGTTAACTTTTCCATTTTGGGAGTGGCCTGATCCTCGTATGTGCAATACAAATTTCATTACTTATGACTACTCTCGCTATATATAAATAACTTTTTCGCTTTAGAGTGATCTGTATGAATTATGTATACAGAAAACGAATTTTTTTAAAAAGCCCTCAGTTTAGATACATTTTACAATGAAGCTACTGCATATCTGTTGTTCCACCACAGTCTGTTGTTTATGTTCACTGTTCACATTTTGTTGCCAGCCAGTTTATTTTCTACAGCTGGTTGGGTTTTTAAAGCACTTTAAAAATGCAATGTGTGTTGGGGGGCGTCATGTGACTAAGCTCCTTCGTGGAGTGAAACTGGTCAAAGGAAGACACTCGTCTTGCCACGCTTAAAAAAATGAGCTACACTGCTAGCACCCTTATCCTGTGTGGTGGTCCGTGATTTGAAGGAATTTTCAAGAGGTCGCACCAGCATTCGTCCGCCCTGCATCTGGCCGTCAGTAGTTTCTTTGCATATATATATTACTACACTACAGGGTTCTATTGTGTCAGAATATTTTTATGAAGAAGAATACTCTCTCTGGGTCTATCGAACAGGATCTCGTGAAGGTTCTGGATGCAGGGTTGCAGCAATCAGTGAATAGAGCCCTGGTGAGAGCCATAGAGCCCCTGAAACACCATTTGCAGATATGCCCAGCAGCAGGGCTGGCTCCCCAGTTCTGACACTAGCCCAAAATCCAGTGGGAAAGGGGTCAGAAACCCCCACCCTGCCGATTTTGCAAAGTTAGCCAAGGCTATTGCAATCAACCATGATTATGTCACCGCAGCTAAAGAGGCAGCTGTCACTGATCTGCATCAGGATGATGAGGCGGACACCTCCTCAGACCATACCTCCGATTAAGAGGAAGCCCCTAGACCCTCCAAAATACCTAAGAAGGAGTATCACATAGATACCCCTTCCCATCCTAAGCTCCTCATATTTGAGCCAGTGGATATTGTCCATCTCAATTCCACCGCGTGGCTTCCGCCTCAGGAGGTGACTGACTACGTCCAATCACACGTTCGGCAAACCTTTGACAAGGATGTAAGGGCAAGGTTAAGGTCAGAATGACCACGACAACACCTGCCAGGTAAAGTGGCGGAGACTCCTGAAGTGGACCCCTCCATGCTTACCTATATGAAGAAATACGCCAAAGACCCTACAAATGGCATAGCCCTAGCATGAAGATCAAGCCAAGACAAATTATTGGACATGACGGGTTCCCTTGACGAAAATTATAGAGTTGCCCTTTAGAGCCAAGGAGTCTGCTTTGGCAATAAACCTGGGTAAGTTAATTGGATGGGCGCAAAGGGCGGTGTGCCACTTAGGTAATGCAAACTACACAATGTCAAGCAAGAGGAGACACTCCATCATGCTAAAGCTAGATCCAAGCTAACAGAAATGTTTTCCTCTGAATTTGGGTCCCTGGCTCAGGGCTTCCAAATGGGCCAGCCCTTTCTCAAGGAGCTTACAAAATTCGTAGCCACATTCAGCTGGTTGGATAAAGCACTGGGTTCCCTCAAATGGGCGTTCTGGACAGTTTTTGGCAGGGCCCGACGATACAGAGTGCGGTCGTTCGGCCAGAGTTTCAACCAAGGCACCCCATGAGGTCAATACCACCAGCAGCGAGAGGGCTACCAGGACCCCAATAACAACAACAACTCCTCCTTCTACCCAACCCAGCATGCCAATAACAGATCCTGGAAGGGCAGATACTGAGGAAACCAGGGTGGAAAACAAGATGCCATACATTCAAGTGAGACTGATCCTATGTTCAGAGGCAATGTTGGGGGGAAGGATCCAGTTTTTTCTACACACATGGAACACAATCTTGCAGGATGCATGGATCCTAGAGACTGTGCAGGGTTATATACTAGAACTGTACAGCTGTCCCAGTCAGGGTTCTTCTCCCCTTTAAATGTATTTTTCCCAACAAGAGCAGGACTTTATCTCAGAAGAGATAAGTTCTCTTCTGAGGAAAGGAGCCATAGTAACCACAGATCCCCACCCAAGGCTTTGTCAGCAGTATGTTTCTAGTCGAGAAGAAGGGGGGTAGATCCAGGCTAGTGTTAAATCTAAAAGAGTTCAAGGATGGGTAGTATATCGATACTTCAAGATGGAGAGCATCCATGTCCTTCAAAACCTTCTTCAGGAAGGAGATTTGATGGTCTATCTGGACCTCAAGTACATGTATCTGTCCGTCCCATCTATGCTCCACATCTTCGATTTCTGCAGTTCCACTGGCAGGGTGTTTGTTACCAGTCCCAGGTCCTACCCTTCGGTCTTTTGTCAGCCCCATGGTGCTTCACGAAACTCCTCCGCCCAGTGGTAGAGTCATTGAGCCACGCGGTGTCCGACTAATCGTATACTTAGACAACATCATTATCATGGCTCGCTGCCCTCAACTAGTGGTTACACATCTCGACAGGTCGATCCATCTACTGCAGAGTCTGAGATTTATTGTAAATCCACAGAAATCAACACTCTCTCCGGGGGCAATCAAGTGAGTTTCTGGGATTCCAGATCAATTCACAGAGCCTGCCAGCTTCTCCTCCCGACTAGGAACGTCAGTCAGACCAGAAGAGAGAGTTGAGGTTGATTCTGAACAGGCAGATTGTATCCTTGTGGTCAGTAGCCCGGGTGGTCGGACTGCTGGCCTTTTTGTTTTAAGCTATATTCCCTGGTCTCCTTCACTACCAGGCACCGCAAAGGCTAATGATTCAGCATCTCTGCAAAGGCCTCGGGTATGCGGAACAGATCCCTCTTTCAGAGGAGGCGAGGTTGGAGATGTTGTTGTGGCTGGACCACATGGAAGCTTGGAATGGCAGAGCCATCTTCGGATCAACTCCGGAAGTAGTGATCGAGTCCGATGTCAGTCTTTGGGGTTGGGGAGCCTGATGCGGTCAGAAATCCACTGGGGGTCATTAGTCACAGGAGGAACTCTCTTTACATACCAATTGTTTGAAGCTGCTGGCAGGCTCTTTTGCGATCCACAGTCGTTCACCTAGGAAGACGCACTGTTGTATCGTGCTTCGCATGGACAACGTGTCAGCGGTACGCTATGTGAACAAACTTAGGGGGACGAAGTCCTGAATTTTAGCAGAGATCGCCAAAGATTTTTGGCACTCCTGCCTGCTGCACAGAATCTCTGTGGTAGTAGAATTTCTCCCAGGGTGCAACAACGAGGTGGCCGAATGGCATTCTGGATATCTTCAGGACTTCTTAATCGCAAAAGATTGATCTACAGGATGAAGTTCTTAGTTTACTGACTTAACTGTTGGATGATCATTCAAAGAAAGAGGACACTGGTACCTTGGTCAGAGCTTATATAGGGATATACTCTAAGATTGGTCATGTGACATTGAGGTGTTCATGGGTATTTACGAAAGAAGCAAAGGTGCACCACTCAAAAAAAACTTTATCAAAAAGACCAAATAAAGTGTCCATATCCAGAAAACAGAGAGTTCTTCAGTATTTTCTTTTTTCTTTCTCTTTTATTGTTTCATTTTCATTTCAGATAAAACACAGCATTCAACACAACGAACACCTGACGGGTTTCGTCCTTATACAGGACTTCTTCAGGGCACTAGATTAGGATGGAGTCAAGCCCCTCCATAGATTTTTTGAGATAAAGGATTCCCTTCTGAGAGCTATTCCCCGTCCAGTAAAGTATTATGTTAAAGCGTTGTGCAGTATATATCTGGGCAACAGATAATTAATGTCCAGTAAAGACACGTCCTACTGTGATGATGTCCAGGACCGCCAGTTTATATGATAAAGTCATTCAATTTGAGAACAATAGGAAGTTTTATCTTTCGGGTTGACACACCAACGTCTGGTGGCGCGGCAAAGGACACCCCTTGATAAGGGATAAACTCCTGTGATATAAAAAACTGCAACACCTAAATTAGATCTCGACAGAACGGGCATCCCATTACAAAACAACTTGATAGCTGTAAATCAAAATGGCATGAGGATAACAGCCAAAATGAGGCTATGGCAGTTCGAATGGGCGCTGTGGAACATGACGGCAACACAGCAATAAACAATATACAATTAACATTAAAAGCTTAAATCAAAGCTAGTTATAATAACAAACAGTATCAGTATAATGGGAAGGCATCTAACTGGCTGCGGAGCAGCAAAGAAAGAGGACACTGTTACCTTGGTCAGGGCTTAAATAGGGATATACCCTATGGATGGTCATGTAGCATTGAGGTGTTCATGGGTATTGTAGTGTTTGTTAACTTTTTTTTTTATTGGCTGCTGTGAATAAACAGTGAAGAAATGAGAAGCATAATCCTCGCCTCATGTCCTTAATAGAATTGAAAATTCTTGTCACAAATGTTTTAACATTTTTATTTGACAGCACACCCTAAAAAGACTTTGGGTCTGATTTAGAGTTCAAAATATAAATAACATTATATCCTATGGGATTCATATTTTGGTGGATGGCATATCCATCACCATTGTGACGGAGTAACCCATCCTCTGAGATCTAAATCAGCCCCTTTTTAAATTTGGAATGACCACACGTATATGCCAATGTGGTGGGTTAACTTATTGGTGATCCAAGGGCAGGCAGCGAGACGAACAACCATTACAGCGCCGGCAAGACAACGAATGACTTTATGTCGCATGCGACGTTACCACGCAAGGGCATTGCGACGCATACCATTACATCGCATGCGTGTGCGATGTAATGGCGAAGCTTGATCCGGGAGCAGAGACGGCGGTGCTGCGCAGGAACCACAAGGAAACAAAGGCAAGGGTATGTTTTAAGGTTTAGGGCTCAGGGTTTAGGGCTTAGGGCTTAGAGTGTAGGGTTTAGGGCTTAGGGTTTGGGTTATGTCAGGGGAATAATGTATATTACTGTTTAGGGCTTAGGGTTTGGGATAGCGTATGTTACTGTTTTAGTGTTTAGGGCTTAGGGCTTAGGGTTTGGGGTAGTGTATGTTACTGTTTTGGTGTTTAGGACTTAGGGTTTCGGGTAGTGTCAGGGGGTGGTAGTGTATATTACTGTTTTACTGTTTAGGGCTTGGCAGTTGGGGTAGTGTATGTTACAGTTTTCGTGTTTATGGCTTAGGGTTTGGGGTAGTGTTAGAAGGTGGTAGTGTATGCTACTGTTAGGGCTTAGGGGCAGGGGTCATAGTCTATGGTCATGTTTGAGCATTTAGGATCAGTTTTTTTTTATTTAGGATGCGGGGAAATGGGGTCCATTGTAAAGGCATTTAGTATGTATTTCTAAGGACATGCAAACTAATACCATACATTGTAATACCATGCGTTGTAACGTACATGCGAACTAAAAAACACGTTGTAAAGGCACGCGTTGTTTTGGTTCATGATGTATCATCATACACGATGAGTAACATAGGCAGCCTGCATGCCTGATGAGCCATATGGGGCTATGTGCCAACCCCATTCTGTTCTACAATTCTTTCTGGGGAGTTATCCTCCCTTAAAGACCATGGGCCACCAGTCCAAGAGTAGAACTCACGTCTTTTGAGGGTGGAGAGCCACCAGGCAAGTCCCTATTTGCTCAGGCTTGCAACAGCCCTAGAGACCAATGGGGCACCATTGCTTACATCCTAGGGTCCTGCTGTAAAGGTTTTTCATAGAGATCCCCTCTGTGCTTACTGAGATGGTACCCTGAAGTACCAAACTGTCTTCAGATTGTCCTGCAACTCCACCAACCGCTCGGATGTGCCCATTGTCACATCTGTGGTTCCTCTACCATAGCAGGCTCCCTGTTCACCTGCAAACTGAAGTTTCCAGTGTTTCTTGAAAGTCCAAGAGGAACAAGTCCTTAACAGCCTCTGACAGGTGTACCACGTCCTTATCAAAGCACCGCAACTTGCTTGCGTTAATTAGGCCATGCCTTATGAAACCAAAGCCCCTCTGATCAGTAAACTTTCACATGGAGCTATTTACTCTTCTGCTGGTATATTCATTAGCATCCCTAGACCTGGCTCCATGCCATACCCTGTGAGAGATTTTCTCAGACCACCATAACTCACATTGCCCCATGAATTTGCTGATTTAATCCATAGTAGACTTCATAGTTTTGATTAGCAACAGCTCCCCAGGGAGGTGAGGTCATTGCCACTGAGGTGAGAGGTGAATTACTAAAATGTGAGGTGGGATCCTACCCCCAGCTAATCTCTGCTGCAGTTTCGTGATCAAAATGCACCAATGCATGCAGGGAAAACCCAGCCATGCTATCCATGTGAGGGTGAAACTGGTCTTCCAGGTCTTGGTCTTTGCCCATCTTACCACCCTAGCGATGAATAAGTGGCTGATCACCCACACCTTGAACCCTAACTAAATAAAAAAAATGTGCATTTTCTACACACAGTCATAATTGATTGCACCACATGATAAATATATTTGCCTGACAATTGTGCAATGTGGGTTACTCTAATCGCCAGTCGCTGAATGAAAACAACTGAAGAAACCCCCATACATTTTTTCATACATTTGTTCCATATTTACATGATGGTATGTTTCACAGCATTGACCGCCCTCCATGCGCCTCTTGACCAGTCATGGTCGGATGTAGCATTTGTAATAATCTGAATCCCACCAGTCCAGCTTCTTAATGCTATCGGGGGAGCCCAGCCTTGTAAGCTATGGTGACTGTCCATATCTGGAAGGAGTGCATGGAGGAACATTTGCCTGTGTTCCCTGACAGCTCCAAACAAGACCTCTTAACCTTCCAAAACTGGTATCTGGTGAGGGGAGACTGATCCACATGCACAAGCAGGTAACACACCCCACTGGTGAGAGTAAGCTGTGACCAGTGCAACAGGACAATAGGTTTTGATACACACTGCAGCAATATAGACTTCACAAGCCCATTCTGGTCGATTTTGGACCTTTGCAACTTTACTGCTAAGGTGGACTCTTGCACCCTAAGGTCCTGTACACATAGTGAATCCATTGTTTAATCTTTCTTTGAGCTAGCTATCAACTCGGTAACTCAGAAGGCCCCCAAAAATGCTGTGCAAATAGGGTAGCCTTATAGTCAGAGTAAGTGGCCTTGGGAACACAATATATCATCCCCTGTAGAATGTGGAACTCAATGAATGACCTGTCATCTAGTGCCCTCTCCTCACCTCTGGCCAAGCCTTTAAGCACTGCCCTTAAAGGGAATGCCCCAGCTGGGTCCTGGTGGCCTCTCAATTTTTCATGGTGGCGATGGCTGCTGGGTGCCCCGTGACCCATATGGCTCTTTTGTCTGGTTCCTAGCCTATAAAATAAAGTGCTGCACCTTACTCACAAGGGTTGCTGCCCTGCCGCCCCAGGCTGCTGTCACCCTGCAGAATGTGGATTGTTCTTGTACTGCCTCCTTGTCCCAGGGGTGAGCAATAGCTCACCTAGTTCTATGAGGAATTGGTCCACTTCAATAGGTGCCAAAGCTGCAGTGAGAATGGTGTCATCTCTGCACTCAATCTTTGCCAAACCTTACTGAAACTGAGCCACTGAAAACGAGCGAGGGGATCAGCTACCACGTTCTTTACCCCCTCAATGTGTCACACACGGAATTCTGCATTGTTGCACAGGCAAGCCGTCACAAGCTTCCTCAAAAAGTTGAGTACCATGGGACAGCAGGCAGATTGAGAATTGCTGGCCTCCACCATAATGTTGTTAGACAAGAACAAATCCCTTTTGGCAGGCAGCATCTCTGGCTACAAATGAAACACAGCAACTGTAGGAAATAGTTCCAGGACAGTGATTTTAGCTATGATCTTACTCTTGCACCAGGATTTGGGCCATTTCGGTGTGCACCACTTACTTCCTAACCTAGCACCAAAGCCTTCCCTGCCAGAAGCCTCAGTGAAGAGGCACAGTTCAGGAATGCCAGCCCAAGATGATCTCCATATTAGTGTCCCATTGAAATTGGTCAAGAATTCAGCACACAGTTTTGAGGTCCTCCTCCAATATTTTTCTCAATCTGACTCTGTGGTGTTTGACTGTCACCAATGGCTGTTGCCCTGGCCCATCACCTGGTAAAACCTGTGGCCACCGAGATGACCTGTGCCGCAAAATTCAGTTGCCCAATAAGCTCTGAATGGTGCTGCTAGTTATCTCACTGAATATTTAACTGTTGTGTTTCCGGTTAGGTGGGGATGAGTATTTTTTGTGGTCCCTTGCAGGAGACAGCGGTGTGGGAAGCATCATATTTAAAGCAGCTGTTTGCAACCTGACATGCTTTGTCTAATGAACAGGAACCAGCGTTATACAGCCTGCGTTGCCTGTATGGTAACCATCTGAACTCCCCCTACTGCTCACCCCCACCCAGTGTAAACTCTGAAAAGGCTGCTTGAAAACAATGGTCTTGGCTGACTCTGTGACCTAAAGGTTGTTGGGTCTACTGCATTGCAATTGTAGGTGTCATCTGGGGAGGGGGGATGAATTTGCCCATGTCTTCCATATAGAGCTAGACCTTCTTCTGATGTCAACCCAGCTCGGGGCCATCTTCTTCCTGAAGTCTCTGTCATACAGAAACCAGCCATCTCCCCCTGTTCTGATAGCCTCTTTGTGGACTGTATGTGAGTACTGAAACAGCACCTAACCATGTTCTGGATATTTTTCCTTCACCACTGCTGAGAGGAAAACGCCTCCAGCCAGTTCTCTATGGTCTTCTATGGCCAAGCCAGCATGCCCAGCGGGGGAACAAAGAGAGTGTTACCTGGATGTGACAGATATAAGTATCTGTCCCCAGCCCACCTGGTGCAGGAAATGCCGAGAGGAGAGTGCTGGACGTGAAAGACTCCCACAGGGGTCCCAGCGAGTAGAGCACGAGATGAGTGTGCCATAATGTGGCACTAAAGGGCCGCCATCTTAGGGGTGCGTACTGCCTGTGCCACGAGCAGCCACAAAGTATAGCACCAGACTACCATCTACTAATTAGCAGAAATATTTTAATACCGGTGAGAGACAAACAGCAGAACTCAAATTCTTCATCCACCCGGACAAACTGAGGATTCGTTGTAAAAATATAGAGCAATGAACGCTCATTATGGTTATCAATGCCATCTTAGGGATTTGCTTACTTGTGGTTTTTTGTCATGTCACTAGCACAATTAATCTAAATTATACAACCAAAACTCTCTTCTCCATTATGTCCTCTGCTGGCCCATGGCATAAAGCATCCTCATATTGTGTTTTCAACTAAGATGGTTTGGGGCGAAAAGATTTTACATTTTGGCAGTTTAGCAAATGTGTTAGTCAGTGATGTCAGTGTGCCCACTTGCGATGCTTTGGTTTGATCATCGGTGATTGGCAGTCGCGGGATATTGCCTGGCAGTTCCCGAGCCGGGCAAACTGCAGTAACTCTGCTCATCACTCCATGGAATGCGCGCCACAGTGCAGATCTAATTGGTAGTGATGTTACATTAGGACGCGCTCCGTCAAGGCCCTGACACAGCAGGCAGCCAGGCAGAGTCCAGCGCACTCACTAGTCATTAGAACGTGCTATCAAGCACTTTACCCTCGAACGCAGGCAGACCGAGCCCAGTCCAGCTCGTTAGGAGTAGGATGATTAAAATGGACCGAGTCTTCATTGCAGCAGAACGGTGAGATGGTGCTGCGGCATGCCATCAATTACAGTGTCTCTTTCATCTTGCCTGCAGTTAGACATTTAATAGAACTTGCACACTGGCTAACCAGGACCACCACAAATAAATGGCTGTCTGATTCAGACTACTGTGTCGTTTATATTGGATTAGGGGTTGCTTCTATTAGGTTCATTCTGTTCTCAGTAATGTCTCCAGAAATCAATTATAAGGGGGCCGCAGAAGGGGCCATAATCAAAATTAATGAAGCCAAGGAGGCTGTGTGCACACGTGTACAGTTATGTGAGGTAAATAAGAAAAAAAAATCAAAGATATATGTGTACACATGCACATGAACACACACGCAGAAAACCGCACATATAGTATATGTGCAGCATTACCAGCAGAGTGTAATTTGCTATTTATTAGCACAGCATAGTGTGGGGAGGGGCCATGACTCTTGGGTGGTGAAGTCTCGAGTGAGTCATGTTGCCCCGTTCCTTCCTCAATAATGGTAATAAACAGCACATTAAGATCGATATATCTTGCTCATTGTGCTTTTTCTCTCAATCCATGCAATTAACCACTTTTATTCTGGTTAAGTATCTTTGCAGCAATAAAAACAAAAACAAAACAGCATGGAGTGGTTTTTGTTCTCACCAGAACCCCTTGACCTTATCACACAGTTAGCTGCTACATACTTGGGGCCTCATTTACAAGGCCAATGCACTGATGGTTGGTCACCTTTTGATGCACCAGCAGAGCAGTGTGCCTGGCATATTTACCAGGCCATGTTAAGCCACCCTGCATGAGTTTTCATGGCCTTGTAACTAGGGCCCCTTTCAAACATTAATCTATGTGAAAGGGTGATTCATTGGTGTTGCTGTGGGTGTTCCCATTCAGTTCAGTTCAGTTCAAACCACTTTATTCGATTAATTAAAATCATGAAAGTACACATATAAATCACACTCCATAAATATATTATTAAAATGGTAAACAAAATTAAAATCGTGGGAAAATCCTAATATAGATCAATTAAAAATCTCTTAAAAATACAGATCCAGGTCAATACAATAAAGTTCATGATTCAGTTATACCCGGGCCTCTTAATTTCCTAGATCTTACAGCTGCTACAAGATAACTATCAATATTAAAAATATTCCATGTATTGTCCAATAATTGCATGTACATTAAGGCAGGTTTAACCTGTAAGAACCCCAAACCTCTTAAAAGTGGAATTATAATTTTTTTCCTATTATCAGAGTAACGTTTGCAAAAGAACATAAAATGCGTAGTATCTTGAATTGAGCAAATATCACAATCACAAAATACTGCCTTTTCGGGTTTAGTCCAGCCTTGAAATGTTCCCAGTAGAAGGTGTATCTGATTGAACCGGAATCTAGTTAGCAACCAACGATGGTATGGTCTTGTTACTAACTTTAGATAGGGTACAATAGAGGTAGAGGTAACTAGTAGGAAATGGGCCCTCGCCGGGGGTTTTTGTAGTTCCTTAACCTCCCTTTCTTGGGACCTCAAGTACAAAAAATGCTTTTTGACCCACTTTATATCTCCTTTAACAAACCCTTCTGGAGTTTCAAAAATTTCTGGATGCCCAAGCTTCATAAACATTGCCTTAACGTAAGAAAGCCACTGTATTTCACTTCCCCCATCCAAATAATACAGTCTTTTAAAATACGGCGATTTAACGTTAACTCAGGGTTAAGCCAGGTTTTTAGCCAGCAAATAAGGGAGCAATGCTAATCTGATCACAAACAAACCCCATTCCCAACTCCTGATGGACTGCAAATGTTGGAGTGGATTGTGGGATAGATAGGAGGGAGTGAAAACATTTATTTTCGGCCCTTTGCACATCTTCCATGGGTTTATATACCCAGATTGCAGCACTATATAATGTTAATGCAAGGCATTTTGCCTTATAAATTGCAAGAATCGCCTCAAATGGCCTGCCACATAAGCGCTGTGCAAAACTTAACAGGGCTGATGCCGCTCGTACTAAGACACTCCTTTTGGCTAACCGCTGGGGGGCCCATGTATGGCTGTCATAAAAAAAAAACAGGTACGTAAAGGCCTTCACCCTTTGAATCTCAACCCCCTTACAGTAAACAAATTTCAATTTATTTTTACGTAACCCCATAGACATAACATGTGATTTGGCAGTGTTAACTACCAAATCCAATGAGTTCATGAACTCCCCAAAAGAGTGCAGTAATCTCTGTAGACCTATCGGGGTACAAGCTGGAGAAGAACATCAACTTTTTAACAAACCCCAAATTTGTGGGGTTTGTTTTTCACATAGTCAAGGGCAGGGTACACCTTAGCATGAGTACACCACCCGGACTACCACCACTGGTCCTGACGAAAACCTTATATTTGCATCATGGTTGAAACATGTAGACCAACATTTTAACTCACTACACAACTTTTTGACACCACCAGCCTACCTAACCAGGCAAAGGTGTCCCACTTTATTTTACCTGCTATCCAATCACTCCAGAATAAATTCAATGAGTTGGTAGTATTGGACAATTTTGAAATATTCACTTGCAATCCCTCAATCTTCGCACATAGAAAAAAAACTCAAACCCGCTACACTGCAGTCAGGTGTCGCAGCACACCAGGATGGCACTCGGCTGTCCGGGTGGGACCCCGATGATGAAGCATGTCACCAACTAGGTTGGTGAGTGAGGGGTCTTCTAAAAAGGTCAAAATCTGTCCGCTGTTGTGTGGCACTGTGTGCACCTCGATATCCTCTAGACAGAGGCACTAAATAGCCTCTAGTGGATACTTCTCCATTTGTTGTTGAAAATTGATCAAGGGGACCAGGAGTTTCCTCCCTACCTAAAGTCAAACACCCTTTCTCTCCCATTTGTTTTTCATGTCATCAGTGATGTCATCAGTGATGTCACTGACCATGTTATGAATGATGTAATATGTGACATCAGCAGCAGTGCATTGCGGGCGCAGTAGTTATAGTTAGTACAACTAACTATAACGGAGGAATTTCTATGGTTTTGTATGAGTGAAATGTCCAGCTAAATATAACACTCATGAAACCTATGGTTATTTCAGTGAATTTCAAAGGTTTTTCAAATGCTCATTTCTAACTATAACGTCTCTGAAACCTATGGGTTTTCAGTGAATTTCAAAGGTTTTTTTAAGTGCAATAGTAGTTATACCTATTTTTTGTACTGAATTTCTACAGTTTTTCAACTGTTTATTTATAAATATTTTATTCAGTAAACAACATTATATATTTTTCTGAAAACTGCTAAAAAAATTAAAATAAATTTAAAACTGAAATATTTATTATTATTTCGCTTTTGTTTGTATTTTAATATATTTATATAATTTCCTTTTTAAATGTTTTTTAAATTTTTTTTGGGGGAGTTGCACACCCTAAGTGTACGTACCGCAGTGGGTCCACGTATTCTAGCTGCCATTTTGGAAATGTTGTGAAGGATATGCGTATGGTTAGCGACAAGCGTGTGTTTTTTTCAGTTATGTCAAATATGTACAACGTTACGTGGTGTGCGCGACCGGTATGTGACCGGTCTGTGACTCCTGCTCCTGCGCATCCGCAACACATGCGTATTATAGTACACAATGCTTGCACATTGGCGGTCCCCACGTGACTTCATATACTTGCTGGGGCGCGCTGAGTGCGAGAATCTTGTGAAATTTTTTTATGTTTTAAAATGATATGTATGTGTCTCTAATGTACATAGTAGGGCAAAAGATTATCTAAGGTATTCATAAAAATAATATATTTCTACTTGTAATAAACGTATATTATTTTTAAATATATTTTCCCGAAGTCACGTCGGGTGCGCGCTTCGTGAGCGCATGGTGCGCGGATCCCATGTGACCTCAAAAAAAAGATTTGATTGGTTCATAACATTTCCCACTGCAACTATTGAAGGACCCCACCCATTTTAATTATTCTGTTTGGAGCAGTTGATGAGAGACATCTCTTCTTCTTCCAGAGCTGGTTTTGTCATTTTTTTTGTGTTTTAAAAAAATTGCATTGGAGAAATGGCATGTGGGTTGCAAGCTCCTCATCATTCTTCCAATGAAGATATCTTGGAAGAAGATCCACCCATCAGAGGCCTGAATCAGTGGTATGGAAATGTTTCAAATTTCCTGCCGGAGAAAAAAGGTCAACGCAAGAAAAGTCACATGCTTGATGTGTGACAGGGTCCTGTCGCGAGGCAGTGACAAGAAATACTCCTGTGGAACAGCAAGTATGTATTAACATCTGCGGACCATTCACCCGAAGAATCTGCCATGAGAAGAAATGAGGCGTGCAGCACAAAATCCACCACCAGGCATTGCTAGCACCTCCGGAATGTCCACTTCAGCACCACCAGTAGACATTCGCCCAGAATTTGCTTTTCTGCAGCAGCATTGCACTAAGTGCAAAACCATCATCTGTTGTGGTGAACAGTCAGTGGACGCTTTTTGTGCAGCTCAACGGAACAACAAATTCAATTTTTAATTTTATTGTTGTTTTTTGAATGATGTTGAATTCCAAAATCTAACTGTTTACTTAGAGCCAGATTCATCAACACAAATTGCAATCGCAATAGCTGCGAAAAAGCTATTGCCATCGCAATACCAAGAATCGCAATTCATGAAACAAAACCTGATCCAAATGCGAAATCGCAAAACATAATTTGCGACTTCGCAAAGGTAATTGCAGAATCAAGGTGGAACCTCCTTTGCGAATTAGAAATTGCGAGTTCCCAATGATTCTGTGATTAAAATTGCGGATTCGCAAAATAATCGCAAACCAAATGCATGAAATATTGCAAATAGCGAAAATCCTCAAAATCGCTATTTGCGAGGCGCAAATTAAGGAGAACCCAAACCAGGTGGTAACCATGAAGTTAAAAAAAAAATTTCCCAATGACCCACAGGTGCGGGGCTCACCTAACACACTTTAGGAGACACATTAGGAGCATGAGGACAATCACAATGCCAAGAATCTACATGGTGGTTAGGCGGCGAAGGCTCCAGGCAGCAGCAAGGAACAGACGCAGGATCCAGGAGTGAATTTTCCGCCGACGGGTCACACTACTGGGCCAAACTGAGGAGGAAATCTACTCAAAGTACCGGCTGAATGGGGCAATGATTACAAAGCTCATCCGGGACCTTGACCCCTGATGCAGCACCCAACGAGGAGGACCAATGCTGTGCCCACCCATGTCCAGGTCCTGTGCAGCTTGCACCTCCTGGCTTCCGGAAGCTTCCAGGGGATAGTTTCCGTTGCAGGGGGGATATCCCAGAGCACCATTTCCCGCTGCCTGAGGAGTTTTCTGGATGCCATGTTGACCCGCCTACACCATTACATTAAATTTCCAACCACCCAACAGGACTTGAATCAAACCAAGCTAGAATTGTACAACTTGGCTCAAATCCCCCATGTAATTGGATGTATTGACTGTACCCACATCCACATCTGCCCACCCACAGGGACAGAATACATGTACCGGAACCGCAAGTGTTACCACTCACTGAACATCCAGATGGTGTGCAACGCTAAGACAATCATCACTGACATAGTGGCACAATACCCGGGGAGCACGCACGACTCCTTCATATTCCAGCACAGTGGCATGCACACACAACTGGCCAGGGGAGACTAAGGTGAAGGACACCTTCTAGGTAAGTACACGTGCCAACAAACGGTACATCAAGACCATGTAGCTGCGCATGACAGGCACTCACCCTCTGCTCCTTTCATTCAGGTGACATCGCCTATGGCCTCCGTGAGTACCTCCTCACCCCATACCTCAAACCTGCCACACCACAGCAACGGCGTTACAATGCTGCACATATTCGCACTCGGAATTGCATTGAGCGGACATTTAGGCTTTTCAAGAGCCGTTTCGGCATCCTACACAAGACTGGTGGGGCCCTCAAATACCAGCCTGAGGTCTGCTGCCGCATCGTGGCCGTGTGTGCAATACTCCACAACATTGCTACCAAGCGTAGGATACCTGTGGATATCTCTGGTAGTGAGTCGGAAGGGGACAACCGCCAACCTGCACATGTGCATCATGCACGCGCGGAGAATCCTGCTAAAGGACACAGGCGCCGCAACCAAATCACAATGAACAGTTTCTAGTGCACCCATTCCCCTCACACAACACTGCACTCATGCATGACAAATGTAATAATGACATGAGTCGGATTTACGTGAGACCATAAATTCTTATTGTTTATTCACAATAATGTGTCCTTTTTTTTCTTTGACATGACATGCGAACCGTATTCCGTCATAGAGCCCCATGAAGGGGTAGAGGGCTTACTTGTGGAACCAGCATGGCCCTGCAGGCAGAGTTCAATGTGTCACTGGCGCCTCCGGCCGGACGCACCCAGTCGCCTCTCCGTGTCCTCCACAACACTGTTGGCCGGTGATGCTGCAGTGGGCCTGCTGCTGCGACGGCGTTCCGTTACCAGCGGCAAGGACATGCTGCTATGACTGAAAGTGCCCTCGATGGCATCATCCCCCCCACCTGCTTCACCATTTCCAGTCGGCTGCAGACTCTGCACAGCTGCTGTCACCTGTTCAAGGGCCCTGGCGACTTCCTGGCAACATTGGACCATCTGTCCCTGCATCGCAAGGGAGCGGCGGGAAAGTTGTGAGGTGGCATTTCCAATGATGTGATTGGACCTGGTGTAGGCTGACAGGCGGGTCAGCAGCTGGCGGTGGCGGTGGCGGCGGCGGGTGATATCCTGCTGGGATACCAGGATCTGGCTGTTCTCACGAACAGCTACGGTCATGCCCTGCATGCATTCTGTGAGCTGGCCCACATTTTGCGCCGTCTTATGCAGCTGCAGGTGGATGGCTGCCAAGTGACGCACCTCCTTCTGGTGTACTTGGAGCATGCGGCGTTCTATGGCCAGGGCAGGATCCCGTACATGTAACCCCCTGCCAGCGCGTGCTGAGGCGTCATGCTGCTGGCGTGTCAGTCCGGTGGACTGGGATCTTATTGTGCCTGTGCGCCTTGTCTGCCTCCTGACTGCTGGTGGTGTGGCCTTTACCACTGCCATGGGTGTCGCTTGGGGTGGTTGTTCGGCACCTGTGGCTGCAGGGATGCCCTGTCCACATGGGGAGGTGGTGGTACTGCTGCTGGTGGCTGAGATGGTCCTGGTCGCGGTGCAGGATGGCCCTCACCCTCGGTGTCCTCTGGGTTCTCCTCTATGTGTAAACCTCACTGTCAGTGCTGGGTTGTTCAGACGCACCTGTCATTTAAATGGATGCATGATTAATGATATTTATCTTGCACATGAGATGTTGCTACATGCATGCATGCTTGCATTCCCTGACTGGCTTTAGGAATTACTTTCAATTGACAGGTCTGGCTGTGTGGGGCTATCTGGGAATTTTGGTCACACTACAAGTCACACAATGCTATAGGGCATTTCAGGTGTGCATGGCCTGCATTACTGGGATTATCAAATAGCTAGCTCTGGAGTCAATGGCATTGTTAGTGGCCGGGGTCGCAGTCGCATGGCACTTACCTTGGGATTGTTGGGTGGGTCGGGAGGAGTCCAGCTGGGTGACCCCCACGTAGGCTTCAGGATTTAGGGTGTCCTCCACAAGGTCTTCCAGTGGAGTGTTGGGTGCAACAGTGGGCTATCGGCAATTGCGGCCGATTGCGATTCATTTTCTGTAAACGCTTTTGTTGATGCATCCCATTCTGCGAATTCTAAATTGCGATTCGGTATTTTTCGCAATCTAAAATTCACAGATTATGGGATTGATTGGCGGTCCCCACATGACTTCATATACTTGCTGGGGCGCGCTGGGTGCGAGAATCTTGTGAAATTTGTTATGTTTTAAAATGATATGTATGTGTCTCTAATGTACATAGTAGGGCAAAAGATTATCTAAGGTATTCATAAAAATAATATATTTCTACTTGTAATAAACGTATATTATTTTTAAATATATTTTCGCGAAGTCACGTCGGGTGCGCGCTTCGTGAGCGCACGGTGCGCGGATCCCATGTGACCTCAAAAAAAAGATTTGATTGGTTCATAACATTTCCCACTGCAACTATTGAAGGACCCCACCCATTTTAATTATTCTGTTTGGAGCAGTTGATGAGAGACATCTCTTCTTCTTCCAGAGCTGGTTTTGTCATTTTTTTTGTGTTTAAAAAAAATTGCATTGGAGAAATGGCATGTGGGTTGCAAGCTCCTCATCATTCTTCCAATGAAGATATCTTGGAAGAAGATCCACCCATCAGAGGCCTGAATCAGTGGTATGGAAATTTTTCAAATTTCCTGCCGGAGAAAAAAGGTCAACGCAAGAAAAGTCACATGCTTGATGTGTGACAGGGTCCTGTCGCGAGGCAGTGACAAGAAATACTCCTGTGGAACAGCAAGTATGTATTAACATCTGCGGACCATTCACCCGAAGAATCTGCCATGAGAAGAAATGAGGCGTGCAGCACAAAATCCACCACCAGGCATTGCTAGCACCTCCGGAGTGTCCACTTCAGCACCACCAGTAGACATTCGCCCAGAATTTGCTTTTCTGCAGCAGCATTGCACTAAGTGCAAAACCATCATCTGTTGTGGTGAACAGTCAGTGGACGCTTTTTGTGCAGCTCAACGGAACAACAAATTCAATTTTTAATTTTATTGTTGTTTTTTTAATGATGTTGAATTCCAAAATCTAACTGTTTACTTAGAGCCAGATTCATCAACACAAATTGCAATCGCAATAGCTGCGAAAAAGCTATTGCCATCGCAATACCAAGAATCGCAATTCATGAAACAAAACCTGATCCAAATGCGAAATCGCAAAACATAATTTGCGACTTCGCAAAGGTAATTGCAGAATCAAGGTGGAACCTCCTTTGCGAATTAGAAATTGCGAGTTCCCAATGATTCTGCGATTAAAATTGCGGATTCGCAAAATAATCGCAAACCAAATGCATGAAATATTGCAAATAGCGAAAATCCTCAAAATCGCTATTTGCGAGGCGCAAATTAAGGAGAACCCAAACCAGGTGGTAACCATGAAGTAAAAAAAAAAAATTCCCAACGACCCACAGGTGCGGGCTGACCAAACACACTTTAGGAGACACATTAGGAGCATGAGGACAATCACAATGCCAAGACTCTACATGGTGGTTAGGCGGCGAAGGCTCCAGGCAGCAGCAAGGAACAGACGCAGGATCCAGGAGTGAATTTTCCGCCGACGGGTCACACTACTGGGCCAAACTGAGGAGGAAATCTACTCAAAGTACCGGCTGAATAGGGCAATGATTACAAAGCTCATCCGGGACCTTGACCCCTGATGCAGCACCCAACGAGGAGGACCAATGCTGTGCCCACCCATGTCCAGGTCCTGTGCAGCTTGCACCTCCTGGCTTCCGGAAGCTTCCAGGGGATAGTTTCCGTTGCAGGGGGGATATCCCAGAGCACCATTTCCCGCTGCCTGAGGAGTTTTCTGGATGCCATGTTGACCCGCCTACACCATTGCATTAAATTTCCAACCACCCAACAGGACTTGAATCAAACCAAGCTAGAATTGTACAACTTGGCGCAAATCCCCCATGTAATTGGATGTATTGACTGTACCCACATCCACATCTGCCCACCCACAGGGACAGAATACATGTACCGGAACCGCAAGTCTTACCACTCACTGAACATCCAGATGGTGTGCAACGCTAAGACAATCATCACTGACATAGTGGCACAATACCCGGGGAGCACGCACGACTCCTTCATATTCCAGCACAGTGGCATGCACACACAACTGGCCAGGGGAGACTAAGGTGAAGGACACCTTCTAGGTAAGTACACGTGCCAACAAACGGTACATCGAGACCATGTAGCTGCGCATGACAGGCACTCACCCTCTGCTCCTTTCATTCAGGTGACATCGCCTATGGCCTCCGTGAGTACCTCCTCACCCCATACCTCAAACCTGCCACACCACAGCAACGGCGTTACAATGCTGCACATATTCGCACTCGGAATTGCATTGAGCGGACATTTAGGCTTTTAAAGAGCTGTTTCGGCATCCTACACAAGACTGGTGGGGCCCTCAAATACCAGCCTGAGGTCTGCTGCCGCATCGTGGGCGTGTGTGCAATACTCCACAACATTGCTACCAAGCGTAGGATACCTGTGGATATCTCTGGTAGTGAGTCGGAAGGGGACAACCGCCAACCTGCACATGTGCATCATGCACGCGCGGAGAATCCTGCTAAAGGACACAGGCGCCGCAACCAAATCACAATGAACAGTTTCTAGTGCACCCATTCCCCTCACACAACACTGCACTCATGCATGACAAATGTAATAATGACATGAGTCGGATTTACGTGAGACCATAAATTCTTATTGTTTATTCACAATAATGTGTCCTTTTTTTTCTTTGACATGACATGCGAACCGTATTCCGTCATACAGCCCCATGAAGGGGTAGAGGGCTTACTTGTGGAACCAGCATGGCCCTGCAGGCAGAGTTCAATGTGTCACTGGCGCCTCCGGCCGGACGCACCCAGTCGCCTCTCCGTGTCCTCCACAACACTGTTGGCCGGTGATGCTGCAGTGGGCCTGCTGCTGCGACGGCGTTCCGTTACCAGCGGCAAGGACATGCTGCTATGACTGAAAGTGCCCTCGATGGCATCATCCCCCCCACCTGCTTCACCATTTCCAGTCGGCTGCAGACTCTGCAAAGCTGCTGTCACCTGTTCAAGGGCCCTGGCGACTTCCTGGCAACATTGGACCATCTGTCCCTGCATCGCAAGGGAGCGGCGGGAAAGTTGTGAGGTGGCATTTCCAATGATGTGATTGGACCTGGTGTAGGCTGACAGGCGGGTCAGTAGCTGGCGGTGGCGGTGGCGGCAGCGGGTGATATCCTGCTGGGATACCAGGATCTGGCTGTTCTCACGAACAGCTACGGTCATGCCCTGCATGCATTCTGTGAGCTGGCCCACATTTTGCGCCGTCTTATGCAGCTGCAGGTGGATGGCTGCCAAGTGACGCACCTCCTTCTGGTGTACTTGGAGCATTCGGCGTTCTATGGCCAGGGCAGGATCCCGTACATGTAACCCCCTGCCAGCGCGTGTTGAGGCGTCATGCTGCTGGCGTGTCAGTCCGGTGGACTGGGATCTTATTGTGCCTGTGCGCCTTGTCTGCCTCCTGACTGCTGGTGGTGTGGCCTTTACCACTGCCATGGGTGTCGCTTGGGGTGGTTGTTCGGCACCTGTGGCTGCAGGGATGCCCTGTCCACATGGGGAGGTGGTGGTACTGCTGCTGGTGGCTGAGATGGTCCTGGTCGCGGTGCAGGATGGCCCTCACCCTCGGTGTCCTCTGGGTTCTCCTCTATGTGTAAACCTCACTGTCAGTGCTGGGTTGTTCAGACGCACCTGTCATTTAAATGGATGCATGATTAATGATATTTATCTTGCACATGAGATGTTGCTACATGCATGCATGCTTGCATTCCCTGACTGGCTTTAGGAATTACTTTCAATTGACAGGTCTGGCTGTGTGGGGCTATCTGGGAAATTTGGTCACACTACAAGTCACAAAATGCTATAGGGCATTTCAGGTGTGCATGGCCTGCATTACTGGGATTATCAAATAGCTAGCTCTGGAGTCAATGGCATTGTTAGTGGACGGGGTCGCAGTCGCATGGCACTTACCTTGGGATTGTTGGGTGGGTCGGTAGGAGTCCAGCTGGGTGACCCCCACGTAGGCTTCAGGATTTAGGGTGTCCTCCACAAGGTCTTCCAGTGGAGTGTTGGGTGCAACAGTGGGCTATCGGCAATTGCGGCCAATTGCAATTCATTTTCTGTAATCGCTTTTGTTGATGCATCCCATTCTGCGAATTCTAAATTGCGATTCGGTATTTTTCGCAATCTAAAATTCACAGATTATGGGATTGATTGGCGGTCCCCACATGACTTCATATACTTGCTGGGGCGCGCTGGGTGCGAGAATCTTGTGAAATTTGTTATGTTTTAAAATTATATGTATGTGTCTCTAATGTACATAGTAGGGCAAAAGATTATCTAAGGTATTCATAAAAATAATATATTTCTACTTGTAATAAACGTATATTATTTTTAAATATATTTTCGCGAAGTCACGTCGGGTGCGCGCTTCGTGAGCGCACGGTGCGCGGATCCCATGTGACCTCAAAAAAAAGATTTGATTGGTTCATAACATTTCCCACTGCAACTATTGAAGGACCCCACCCATTTTAATTATTCTGTTTGGAGCAGTTGATGAGAGACATCTCTTCTTCTTCCAGAGCTGGTTTTGTCATTTTTTTTGTGTTTTAAAAAAATTGCATTGGAGAAATGGCATGTGGGTTGCAAGCTCCTCATCATTCTTCCAATGAAGATATCTTGGAAGAAGATCCACCCATCAGAGGCCTGAATCAGTGGTATGGAAATTTTTCAAATTTCCTGCCGGAGAAAAAAGGTCAACGCAAGAAAAGTCACATGCTTGATGTGTGACAGGGTCCTGTCGCGAGGCAGTGACAAGAAATACTCCTGTGGAACAGCAAGTATGTATTAACATCTGCGGACCATTCACCCGAAGAATCTGCCATGAGAAGAAATGAGGCGTGCAGCACAAAATCCACCACCAGGCATTGCTAGCACCTCCGGAGTGTCCACTTCAGCACCACCAGTAGACATTCGCCCAGAATTTGCTTTTCTGCAGCAGCATTGCACTAAGTGCAAAACCATCATCTGTTGTGGTGAACAGTCAGCGGACGCTTTTTGTGCAGCTCAACGGAACAACAAATTCAATTTTTAATTTTATTGTTGTTTTTTGAATGATGTTGAATTCCAAAATCTAACTGTTTACTTAGAGCCAGATTCATCAACACAAATTGCAATCGCAATAGCTGCGAAAAAGCTATTGCCATCGCAATACCAAGAATCGCAATTCATGAAACAAAACCTGATCCAAATGCGAAATCGCAAAACATAATTTGCGACTTCGCAAAGGTAATTGTAGAATCAAGGTGGAACCTCCTTTGCGAATTAGAAATTGCGAGTTCCCAATGATTCTGCGATTAAAATTGCGGATTCGCAAAATAATCGCAAACCAAATGCATGAAATATTGCAAATAGCGAAAATCCTCAAAATCGCTATTTGCGAGGCGCAAATTAAGGAGAACCCAAACCAGGTGGTAACCATGAAGTTAAAAAAAAAAATTCCCAACGACCCACAGGTGCGGGCTGACCAAACACACTTTAGGAGACACATTAGGAGCATGAGGACAATCACAATGCCAAGACTCTACATGGTGGTTAGGCGGCGAAGGCTCCAGGCAGCAGCAAGGAACAGACGCAGGATCCAGGAGTGAATTTTCCGCCGACGGGTCACACTACTGGGCCAAACTGAGGAGGTAATCTACTCAAAGTACCGGCTGAATGGGGCAATGATTACAAAGCTCATCCGGGACCTTGACCCCTGATGCAGCACCCAACGAGGAGGACCAATGCTGTGCCCACCCATGTCCAGGTCCTGTGCAGCTTGCACCTCCTGGCTTCCGGAAGCTTCCAGGGGATAGTTTCCGTTGCAGGGGGGATATCCCAGAGCACCATTTCCCGCTGCCTGAGGAGTTTTCTGGATGCCATGTTGACCCGCCTACACCATTACATTAAATTTCCAACCACCCAACAGGACTTGAATCAAACCAAGCTAGAATTGTACAACTTGGAGCAAATCCCCCATGTAATTGGATGTATTGACTGTACCCACATCCACATCTGCCCACCCACAGGGACAGAATACATGTACCGGAACCGCAAGTCTTACCACTCACTGAACATCCAGATGGTGTGCAACGCTAAGACAATCATCACTGACATAGTGGCACAATACCCGGGGAGCACGCACGACTCCTTCATATTCCAGCACAGTGGCATGCACACACAACTGGCCAGGGGAGACTAAGGTGAAGGACACCTTCTAGGTAAGTACACGTGCCAACAAATGGTACATCGAGACCATGTAGCTGCGCATGACAGGCACTCACCCTCTGCTCCTTTCATTCAGGTGACATCGCCTATGGCCTCCGTGAGTACCTCCTCACCCCATAACTCAAACCTGCCACACCACAGCAACGGCGTTACAATGCTGCACATATTCGCACTCGGAATTGCATTGAGCGGACATTTAGGCTTTTAAAGAGCCGTTTCGGCATCCTACACAAGACTGGTGGGGCCCTCAAATACCAGCCTGAGGTCTGCTGCCGCATCGTGGCGGTGTGTGCAATACTCCACAACATTGCTACCAAGCGTAGGATACCTGTGGATATCTCTGGTAGTGAGTCGGAAGGGGACTACCGCCAACCTGCACATGTGCATCATGCACGCGCGGAGAATCCTGCTAAAGGACACAGGCGCCGCAACCAAATCACAATGAACAGTTTCTAGTGCACCCATTCCCCTCACACAACACTGCACTCATGCATGACAAATGTAATAATGACATGAGTCGGATTTACGTGAGACCATAAATTCTTATTGTTTATTCACAATAATGTGTCCTTTTTTTTCTTTGAAATGACATGCGAACCGTATTCCGTCATACAGCCCCATGAAGGGGTAGAGGGTTTACTTGTGGAACCAGCATGGCCCTGCAGGCAGAGTTCAATGTGTCACTGGCACCTCCGGCCGGACGCACCCAGTCGCCTCTCCGTGTCCTCCACAACACTGTTGGCCGGTGATGCTGCAGTGGGCCTGCTGCTGCGACGGCGTTCCGTTACCAGCGGCAAGGACATGCTGCTATGACTGAAAGTGCCCTCGATGGCATCATCCCCCCCACCTGCTTCACCATTTCCAGTCGGCTGCAGACTCTGCACAGCTGCTGTCACCTGTTCAAGGGCCCTGGCGACTTCCTGGCAACATTGGACCATCTGTCCCTGCATCGCAAGGGAGCGGCGGGAAAGTTGTGAGGTGGCATTTCCAATGATGTGATTGGACCTGGTGAAGGCTGACAGGCGGGTCAGCAGCTGGCGGTGGCGGTGGCGGCGGCGGGTGATATCCTGCTGGGATACCAGGATCTGGCTGTTCTCACGAACAGCTACGGTCATGCCCTGCATGCATTCTGTGAGCTGGCCCACATTTTGCGCCGTCTTATGCAGCTGCAGGTGGATGGCTGCCAAGTGACGCACCTCCTTCTGGTGTACTTGGAGCATGCGGCGTTCTATGGCCAGGGCAGGATCCCGTACATGTAACCCCCTGCCAGCGCGTGTTGAGGCGTCATGCTGCTGGCGCGTCAGTCCGGTGGACTGGGATCTTATTGTGCCTGTGCGCCTTGTCTGCCTCCTGACTGCTGGTGGTGTGGCCTTTACCACTGCCATGGGTGTCGCTTGGGGTGGTTGTTCGGCACCTGTGGCTGCAGGGATGGCCCTGTCCACATGGGGAGGTGGTGGTACTGCTGCTGGTGGCTGAGATGGTCCTGGTCGTGGTGCAGGATGGCCCTCACCCTCGGTGTCCTCCGGGTTCTCCTCTATGTGTAAACCTCACTGTCAGTGCTGGGTTGTTCAGACGCACCTGTCATTTAAATGGATGCATGATTAATGATATTTATCTTGCACATGAGATGTTGCTACATGCATGCATGCTTGCATTCCCTGACTGGCTTTAGGAATTACTTTCAATTGACAGGTCTGGCTGTGTGGGGCTATCTGGGAATTTTGGTCACACTACAAGTCACACAATGCTATAGGGCATTTCAGGTGTGCATGGCCTGCATTACCGGGATTATCAAATAGCTAGCTCTGGAGTCAATGGCATTGTTAGTGGACGGGGTCGCAGTCGCATGGCACTTACCTTGGGATTGTTGGGTGGGTCGGGAGGAGTCCAGCTGGGTGACCCCCACGTAGGCTTCAGGATTTAGGGTGTCCTCCACAAGGTCTTCCAGTGGAGTGTTGGGTGCAACAGTGGGCTATCGGCAATTGCGGCCGATTGCGATTCATTTTCTGTAATCGCTTTTGTTGATGCATCCCATTCTGCGAATTCTAAATTGCGATTCGGTATTTTTCGCAATCTAAAATTCACAGATTATGGGATTGATGCATCTGGGTGATTGCTTCTTTTTTTTAAAAAACACCAATAAAAGTACAAAATTGTTCAAAAAATACAAAAAAATATATAAAACAAAAAACAGAAGAAGAAAAAAGTTTAGAACTACCTTATCTGGTTTAAAAAAAAATTATAATTGAATGGTAATGTCTGAAAGTTGGTTGAATGTATGTGTAGAGTATGCTTGACTGAAAGAATGCATTGGTACTGTATGGTGAATTTATAGGGGCAGATCTATGAGGAAGTGCTGCAGCGTGTCACTGCAAGCCCTTTAACTGCACCTCGCTGCGGCACTTCTGAAGCACAGGGATGTGACATATTTACATGAATATATAGCAATTCTGTGCTTCGTCTGCACTAGCACACAAACTGCAGCCGTGCAGTGACGCAGGCACCCTTCCCCCTTGGTGCAATGATATCTGTGTTGTGGGGCGATTGTTTTTGAGCTGGAAGGGACTACTTCCTGCACAAAAACAATCACTAAAGGCATTTTCCTCAATCAATGTGTGCTGTGGAATGCAGCATGCATTGAAAGAGGAAAAAACGAGGAGAAATGAAAACATTTCTCCTTGTGCCTCGCTACACCACCTCTGGGGTGGCACACAATTCACACGTATCTACAGATTTACACTTTCTCGTATGTCTTTCGATGTGTTATTCCATGGGTGTTGTGTGGGAACAGATACAGCAACACCTATTGAAAGCCCCTTCAATGCAAAGTGCTGTGTTTGAATGGGTCATATTTTCATGGAGAGGAAAAGCCACGCAGGGTGGCTTTTCCTCTTCTTGTAAAAATGGAGTAGTCCCCTGCGCCATCACCACGTTACAAAAAGTGATGTACTGGTGGCGCAGGGGGCTTGTAAAGCTGCCCCATAAGTGCATAGGTATTGGTTGAGTGATACAATGTGCTGGATGGCTGATTGACAAACTGCATCAGACTGACAGCAGGTATCCTAGGCTGCATGAGTACTACTTCAGTATTTAGTGGAGTGTACCAGTAATATGTATCTGCTTACAGGTTTTTAGGGATTGTGCACTGAATATTGCACGTATACTTGTGCTGGTGCCTGGGTCATTCTATAGGAACATCACTAGTAACTAGAATGATGACAGTGCTGCAAACAGCGTGCTCAGTTAATTTATAAGTCCTTAGGTATTGTCTCAATGCCTGAGTCATTGTGCAAGTGCATAGACAGTGACTGGGATCCTAGAGTGCTAGTAGTTGACAGCAGGATACGTTTATAAGCACTTATGTTTCAGCAGAGCGATTAGATAAGGACATGCTTCTGTCAGGATGATTGTAGGAGTGGACACAGACTCAAAGTGTGGTCCCAGACAAGCATGACTATTACCTGGACTTTTGCAGGACTGACTCAGTAGTCTGCAAGGAGTTAAAGAACAGCATATACTGTGCACATTTGACTGTACCACTGCTTGTCTCAAGGCCTGAGTCATTCTGCAAGTGCATAGACAGTGACTAGGGACCTAGGGCCTGATGTAGGTAAAAAAGATTTACCGATTTTAAAATACCGAATTGTACCGATTCGGTATTTCAAAATCGGTAAATGGTATGTAGGTGCCAACATCTGGATTCGTTACCGAATCCTTAACACTTCTTTAATTACCAATTCGGTAAATACCGAATCGGTAATGTCCATTCATTCCTATGGGCTTTGAAGCCCATAGGAATGATTAGGCATTACCGATTCGGTATTTACCGAATCGGTAATTAAAGAATTCACAAGGGTGCAGGGGGTGTCACTTTGACACCCTCTGGCACCCCCAAAACAGGCACAGGTGCCATGTGGCAGGCATACCTGCCCTAAGGCAGGTCTGCCTGTCACATGACATAGGTGTGCATGCACACATGTGCATGCACACCGGAATCGGTATTTTACCATCAAATTGGTTTTGATGGTAAAATACCGATTCGTAAAGGCTCCTGGGACTCTGAAGAGTCCCACCTACATATGGGTGGCTTCAAATCTGTAAATTTACCGATTTTTTATTTTACCAAATTGGTAAAATTACCTAATCGGTAATTTTACCAATTCGGTAAAATATTGCCCCCTACATGCCAAATCTTGCAAACCGGTCGGTAACGGCCGAAAATACAGATTTTCGGCCGTTACCGACCGACCTACATCTGGCCCCTCGAGTGCTAGTAGTTGACAGTAGGATAAGTTTATAAGCGCTTATGTTTCAGCAGAGTGATTAGATAAGGGCCTGCTTCTGTCAGGATGATTGTAGGAGTGGACACAGACTCACAGTGTGATTCCAGACAAGCATGACTATTACCTGGACTTTTGCAGGACTGACTCAGTAGTCTGCAAGGGGTTAAGGGACCGCATACATTGTGCACATTTGACTGTAACACTACTTGTCTCAATGCCTGAGTCATTCTGCAAGTGTATAGACAGTGATTAGGTTCCTAGAGTGCTAGTAGTTGACAGCAGAATGAAATTATAAGGACTTATGTTTCAGCAGAGGGATTAGATAAGGACATAGGGGCATATAAACAACAACCGGCGATAATTATCACTAAGCGCACTCAGCGCTAGGATAATTATCGCCGGCTATCGCTTGTTTTTATCGTGGAGATAGCGCGCTCTCAGCGACGCTTATCTCCAAAGCGATAAAAACAACAGAGTTAGCTGCCAAATGTGCAATTATCGCTGGTATTTCAGCGATAATCGCACATTGTTTGGCGCTACGTTGCTGATAGGAAATGGCATGCTTAACCACGATATCCACCTTCCATTGGATATCATGGCTAAGTGAAGCTAAAAGCAGGCGTAAGGAAAGTAGCGATATCCGCGGTTATCGTTACTTTTCTTATCGCTATGCTTGTTAGTGTGCCCATTGATAATTGGAGAAATGTCCCTTAGCGACATTTCTCCAGTTATTTGGAGAAGGAACGCCCACTTTGCATCTCATTAGACATGCAAAGGGAGGCGTAGGGAGAAAGGGTGCTAACATGCGATTATGCATGTTAGCACCCTCTTGGTGATAGGGCGAAAACATTATCTCTGCTTTTCTGGCTTTTAAAGCCAAAAAAGCGGAGATAAGACGCTTGCTGATATGCCCATACTTCAGTCAGAATGATTTTAGGAGTAGACACAGACTCACAGAGTGATTCCAGACAAGCATGACTATTACCTGGACTTTTGGAGGACTGACTCAGTGGTCTGCAAGGGGTTAAGGGACCGCATATATTGTGCACATTTGACTGTACCACTGCTTGTCTCAATGCCTGAGTCATTTTGCAAGTGCATAGACAGTGGCTGGGTTACTAGAGTGCTAGTAGTTGACATCAGGATATGTTTATAAGCACTTATGTTTCAGCAGAGTGATTCGATAAGGACATGCTTCTGTCAGGATGATTGTAGGAGTGGACAGAGCTGCTTTGGAGCCTTAGAACAGGTCAGAAGAGCTTCTTTAGAGCCTGAGAAACAGGTCAGCATAGCCGCTTTAGAGCCAAAGAACCAGTTCAGCAGAGCTGCTGTAAAGCCAGAGAAACCAGGTCAGCAGAGCTGCTTTAGAGCCAGAGAACCAGGTCAGCAGAGCCGTTGTAGAGCCCGAGACCCAGTTCAGTAGAGCTGCTCTAGAGCCTAAGAAGCAGGTCAGCAGAGCTGCTCTAGACCCAGAGATGCAGGTCACCAGAGCCGCTCTAGAGCCAAAGACTAAGGTCAGCAGAGCTGCTCAAGAGGCCACAAATCGGGTCAGCAGAGCTGCTTTAGAGGCAGAGAACCAGGTCAGCAGAACCGCTTTAGAGCCAGAGATCAAGGTAAGCATAGCTCTTTAGAGTCATAGAACAAGGTCAGCAGAGCTGCTCTAGAGCCAGAGAACCAGGTCAGCAGAGCTGCTTTAGAGCCATAGAACAAGGTCAGCAGAGCTGCTTTAGAGCCAGAGAACCAGGGCAGCAGAGCTGCCTCTAGAGGCAAAGAACCAGGTCAGCAGAGCTGCTTTAGAGGGAGAGAATCAGGTCAGCAGAACTTCTTTAGAGCCAGAGAACCAGGTCAGCAGAGCTCTTTAGATGGAGAGAACCAGGTCAGCAGAGCTGCTCTAGAGCCCAAGAACCAGATCATCAGAGCTGCTCTAGAGCCAGAGAAACCAGGTCAGTAGAGCTTCTTTAGAGCCAGAGAACAGGTCAGCAGAGCTCTTTAGATGGAGGGAACCAGGTCAGCAGAGCTGCTTTAGAGCCAATGGACCAGGTCAGCAGAGCTGCTCTAAAGCCAGAGAACCAGGTCAGCAGAACTGCTGTAGAGCCATAGAACTGGGTCAGCGGAGCTGCTTTAGAGCCAGAGAAAAAGGCCAGCAGAGCTGTTGTAGAGCCAGAGAACCAGGTCAGCAAAGCTGCTCTAGAGCCTAAGAACTAGGTCAGCAGAGCTGCTCTAGAGACAGAGAACCTGGTCAGGAGAGCTGCTATAGAGCCAGAGAATCCAGGTCAGCAGAGCTGCTCTAGAGACAGAGAACCAGGTGAGCAGAGCTGCTGTAGAGCCAGAGAAACCAGGTCAGTAGATCTGCTTTAGAGGGAGACTACCAGGTCAGCAGAGCTGCTCTAGAGGGAGAGAACCAGGTCTACAGAGCTGCTTTAGAGCCAGAGAACCATGTCAGCAGAACTGCATTAGAGCCATAGAACCGGGTCAGCAGAGCGCCTTTACAGCCAGAGAACCAGGTTAGCAGAGCTGCTTTAGAGGGAGAGAACCAGGTCAGCAAAGGGTCTTTAGAACCAGAGAACCAGGTCAGCAGAGCTGCTTTAGAGCCAGAGAACCAGGTCAGCAGAGCTGCTTTCGGACCAGAGAACCAGGTCAGCAGAGCTGTTGTAGAGCCAGAGAACCAGGTCAGCAGAGCTGATCTAGAGCCTAAGAAGCAGGTCAGCAGAGCTGTTCTAAAACCAGAGACTCAGGGCAGCAGAGCTGCATTAGAGTCAGAGACCCATGTCAGCAGGGCTGCTCTAGAGGGCCGAGAACCAGATCAGCAGAGCTGCTGTAGAGTCAGAGAAACCAGGTCAGTAGAGCTGCTTTAGAGGGAGAGAACCAATTCAGCAGAATTGCTTTAGAGCCAGAGAACCAGGTCAGAAGAGCTCTTTAGAGGGAGAGAACCAGGTCAGCAGAGCTGCTTTAGAGCCAGAGAACCAGGTCATCAGAGCTGCTCTAAAGCCAGTGAACCAGGTCAGCAGAGCTGCTTTAGAGACATAGAACAAAGTCAGCAGAGCTGCTTTAGAGCCAGAGAACTAGGTCAGCAGAGCTGCTCTAGAGGCAGAGAACCAGGTCAGCAGAGCTGCTTTTGAGGGAGAGAACCAGGTCAGCAGAGCTGCTTTAAAGTCAGAGAATCATGTCAGCAGAACTGATTTAGAGCCATATAACTGGGTCATCAGATCTGCTTTAGAGCCAGAGAACCAGGTCAGCAGAGCTGTTGTAGTGCCAGAGAACCAGATAAGCAGAGCTGCTTTAGAGGGAAAGAACCAGGTCAGCATAGCTGCTTTAGAGCCAGAAACCAGGTCAGCAGAGCCGCTTTAGAGGCAGAGAACCAGGTCAGCAGAGCCGTTGTAGAGCCAGAGAACCAGGTCAGCAGAGCTGATCTAGAGCCTAAGAAGCAGGTCAGCATAGCTGCTCTAGAACCAGAGATCCAGGGCAGCAGAGCTGTTCTAAAGCCAGAGACCCAGGTCAGCTGTGCTTCTCTAGAGGCCGAGAACCCGGTCAGCAGAGCTTCTGTAGAGCAAGAGAAACCAGGTCAGCAGAGCTGCTTTAGAGGGAGAGAACCAGGTCAGCAGAGCTCTTTAGAGGGAGAGAACAAGGTCATCAGAACTGCTTTAGGGCCAGAGAACCAGGTCATCAGAGCTGCTCTAAAGCCAGAGAACCAGGTCATCAGAGTGGCTCTAAAGCCTAAGAACCAGGTTAGTAGAGCTGCTTTAGAGCCAGAGAACCAGGTCAGCAGAGCTGCTTTAAAGGGAGAGAACCAGGTCAGAGGAGCTGCTTTAGAGCCAGAGAACCAGGTCAGCAGAGTGGCTCTAAAGCCTAAGAACCAGGTCAGTAGAGCTGCTTTAGAGCCAGAGAACCAGGTCAGCAGAGACGCTCTAGAGGCAGAGAACCAGGCCAGCAAGGCTGCTTTAGAGGGAGAGAACCAGGTCAGAGGAGCTGCTTTAGAGCCAGAGAACCAGGTCAGCAGAGCTGCTCTAGAGCCAGAGAGATCAGGTCAGAACAGCTGCTTTAGAGGTAGAGAACCAGGTCAGCAGACCTGCTTTAGAGCCAGAGAGCCTGGTCAGCAGAGCTGATCTAAAGCCAGAGAACCAGGTCAGCAGAGCTGCTTTAGAGCCATAGAACCAGGTCAGCAGAGCTGCTCTAGATGCAGAGAACCAGGTCATCAGAGCTGATTTAGAGGGAGAGAACCAGGTGACCAGAGCTGCTCTGGAGCCTAAGAACCAGGTCAGCAGAGCTGCTCTAGAGCAAGAGAAACAGGTCAGCAAAGCTGCTGTAGAGCCAGAGAAACCAGGTCAGTAGAGCTGCTTTAGCGTGAGAGAACCAGGTCTGCAGAGCAGCTTGTTTTAAGGGAGAGAACGAGGTCAGCAGAGCTGCTTTGGAGCCAAGGGACAAGGGCAGCAGAGCTGCTCTAAAGCCAGAAAACCAGGTCAGCAGAACTGCTTTAGAGCCATATAACCGGGTCAGCAGGGCTGCTTTGGAGCCAGAAAACCAGGGCAGCAGAGCTGTTGTAGAGCCAGAGAACCACCAGGTCAGCAGAGCTGTTCTAGAGCCTAAGAACTAGGTCAGCAGAGCTGCTCTAGAGCCAGATAACCAGGTCAGCAGAATTGCTGTAGAGCCTGAGAAAACAGGTCAGCAGAGCGGCTTTAGAGGGAAAGAACCAGGTCAGCAGAGCTGCTTTAGAGCCAGAGTACCAGGCCAGCAGAGCTGCTTTAGAGCCAGAAAAACAGGTCAGCAGAGCTGCTTTAGAGCCAGAGAATCAGATCAGCATAGCTTCTCTAGAGCCAGCGAACCAAGTCAGCAGAGCTGCTTTAGAGCAATAGAACCAGGTAAGCAGAGCTGCTTTAGAGCCAGAGAACCAGGTCAGCAGAGCTGCCCTTGAGCCTAAGAACCAGGTCAGCAGAGCTGCTGTAGAGCCAGAGAACCACGTCAGCAGACCTGCTTTAGAGGGAGAGAACCAGGTCAGCAGAGCTGCTCTAGAGGTAGAGAACCAGGTCAGCAGAGCTGCTCTAGAGCCTGAGAACCATGTCAGTAGAACTGCTTTAGAGCCATAGATTCAGGTCAGTAGAGCTGCTTTAGAGTCAGAATACCAGGTCAGCAGAGCTGTTTTAGAGCCAGAGAACCAGGTCAGCAGACCTGCTGTAGAGCCAGAGAACCAGGTCAGCAGAGCTGCTTTAGAGCCATAGAACCAGGTCAGCAGAGCTGCTCTAGATGCAGAGAACCAGGTCAGCAGAGCTGATTTAGAGGGAGAGAACCAGGTGACCAGAGCTGCTCTGGAGCCTAAGAACCAGGTCAGCAGAGCTGCTCTAGAGCAAGAGAAACAGGTCAGCAAAGCTGCTGTAGAGCCAGAGAAACCAGGTCAGTAGAGCTGCTTTAGCGTGAGAGAACCAGGTCTGCAGAGCAGCTTGTTTTAAGGGAGAGAACGAGGTCAGCAGAGCTGCTTTGGAGCCAAGGGACAAGGGCAGCAGAGCTGCTCTAAAGCCAGAAAACCAGGTCAGCAGAACTGCTTTAGAGCCATATAACCGGGTCAGCAGGGCTGCTTTGGAGCCAGAAAACCAGGGCAGCAGAGCTGTTGTAGAGCCAGAGAACCACCAGGTCAGCAGAGCTGTTCTAGAGCCTAAGAACTAGGTCAGCAGAGCTGCTCTAGAGCCAGATAACCAGGTCAGCAGAATTGATGTAGAGCCTGAGAAAACAGGTCAGCAGAGCGGCTTTAGAGGGAAAGAACCAGGTCAGCAGAGCTGCTTTAGAGCCAGAGTACCAGGCCAGCAGAGCTGCTTTAGAGCCAGAAAAACAGGTCAGCAGAGCTGCTTTAGAGCCAGAGAATCAGATCAGCATAGCTTCTCTAGAGCCAGCGAACCAAGTCAGCAGAGCTGCTTTAGAGCAATAGAACCAGGTAAGCAGAGCTGCTTTAGAGCCAGAGAACCAGGTCAGCAGAGCTGCCCTTGAGCCTAAGAACCAGGTCAGCAGAGCTGCTGTAGAGCCAGAGAACCACGTCAGCAGACCTGCTTTAGAGGGAGAGAACCAGGTTAGCAGAGCTGCTCTAGAGGTAGAGAACCAGGTCAGCAGAGCTGCTCTAGAGCCTGAGAACCATGTCAGCAGAACTGCTTTAGAACCATAGATTCAGGTCAGTAGAGCTGCTTTAGAGTCAGAATACCAGGTCAGCAGAGCTGTTTTAGAGCCAGAGAACCAGGTCAGCAGACCTGCTGTAGAGCCAGAGAAACCAGGTCAGCATAGCTGCTTTAGAGGGAGAGAACAATGTTAGCAGAGCTCCTTTAGAGCCAGAGAACCAGGTCAGCAGAGCTGCTCTAGCTGACACTGACTCACTGACACTGACTGACTGATGCTGATTGACTGACACTGACTGACTGACACTGATTGACTGATACTGACTGACTGGCACTGACTGAGTGACTGACACTGACTGACACTGATTGACTGACACTGACTGCCACTGATTGACCGACACTGACTGACTGACACTGACTGACACTGACTGACTACTCTCTACTACTCCCTCTCTATTACTCTCTCTCTACTACTCTACTACTCTCTACTACTCACTCTCGACTACTCACTCTCTACTACTTTCTACTACTCACTCTCTACTACTACTATCTCTCTACTACTCACTCTCTACTATTCACACGTGACTACTCTCTACTACTCACTCTACTACTCTCTACCACTCACTCTCTACTACTCTACTACTCACTCTCTAATACTCTCTCTACTACTCACTCTCTACTACTCTCTCTACTACTTTCTCCCTATTACTCACTCTCTACTTTTTACTCTCTACTACTCATTCTCTTCTACTCACTCTCTTATACTCACTCTCTACTGCTCACTCTCTACTACTAGCTCTCTACCGCTCTCTACTACTCACTCTCTACCACTCACTCTCTAATACTCTACTACTCTCTACTACTCTCTCTACTAATCACTATCTACTACTCACTTTCTACTAATCACTCTTTACTACTCTATTACTCTCTCTACTGCTCACTCTCTGCTATCTCTACTACTCACTCTACTAATCTCTACTACTCTCTACCACTCACTCTCCACTACTCTACTTCTCACTCTCTACTACTTTCGCTCTACTACTCTCTCTCTACTACTCACTCTCTACTACTCTATCTCTACTACTCACTCTACTACTTTCTACCACTCACTCTCTACTACTCACTCTCTACTACTCACTCTCTACTACTCTAGTACTCTCTACTACTCTCTCTGCTACTCACTCCCTACTACTTGCTCTACTACTCACTCACTACTACTCTCTACTACTCACTCTCTACTACACACTCTCTACTACTTGCTCTCTAATACTCACTCTACTACTCACTCTCTACTACTCTCTACTACTCACTCTCTACTATTCTCTCTACAACTCTATACTACTCTTTACTACTAACTCTCTACTAGTCACTCTACTACTCACTCTACTACTCACTCTCTACTACTCTCTCTCTACTACTCTCTACTACTCACTGTACTACTCACTCTCTATTACTATCTCTCTGCTACTCACTCTCTACTACTCACTCTCTACTATTCTCTTCTACTCACTCTCTACTACTCTCTACTACTCACTCTCTACTACTCTCTCTACTACTCACTCTCTACTATTCACTCTCTACTGCTCATTCTCTCTCTACTACTCTACTACTCTCTACTACTCACTCTCTACTACTCACTTTTTACTACTCTCTACAACTCACTACTACTCACTCTCCATTACTCACTCTACTACTCTCTACTACTCACTCTCTGCCATTCTCTCTACTACTCTCTACTACTCACTCTCTACTCTCTATTACTCATTCTCTACTCTCTAGCTCTCTATCTCTCTCTACTGCTCTCTACCTCTCTACCTATACCTCTCTACCTCTACACCTCTACCTCTACACCTCTAGCCTCTCTACCTCTCTCTACACGCACACATATGCACATATTTGTATGCATATATATGCATTTATATATATGTATGCGTATAAATGTATACATACATATATAAACATATATATAATCTGCATATCTATATAAATACAAATATAAATGCATGCATACATAAACATATACATATTTGCATACATTTGCATGTTATGTACATGAACGTTTGAAAAACACTAATAAAAGCAAAGCTAAAAAGCCACCTAATTACAAACAGAATTGCTTTAACTTAAACGAGGGCGAGACCTATTGCATTTTCAATGCTTGTTTACTTTGGTTCCATCAAGAGGGCATTCAGATGTGTCTCACATTTGCCATACATTCTGAATGTTAGCACTCTAGTTGCTCATTAGATCACTGTAGTAAAGCTACTGCTCACCAGGGAAGTCTGCTGCTGGTATTCAAAGTGCATATTTCAGTCTGCATTTTAGAATTTTTTAATGAAATAGAAGAGGATTTGAGAAGTCAAAATGTGCCCTAATTTTTCTTTCTGCAGCACTAATCATAATTTCTATGGCAAAATGAAGCCCCTCATTTTGTTCCTTTGCAAATTAAATGTTTTAAGTGTTACCAAGTTATTCCAATCAAGATGGCTTCAGGTGTTCCATTCTTTTGTCATAAGTAAGACTGTTAGCGCTCTAGTTGTTCTTTAGAACACTCTGGGACATTCTGTCATTGGGCTATATTTGGGTTACATCTGGGTGATATTTGTGCTAGGTTTGGGCTCTTTTGTCTCTGGCGGCCATCTTGGGAGACTTATTTGTTATGACATTTCCTAATTTCCTCATTTACTACAGTCTCCTCGCTAGGAAATACTTTCAGTGTTTTACATTTATTCCATCAAGAAGGTATTTCTGATTCACACATATGCCATAAATTATGAATGTTAGCACTCTAGTTGCTCATTAGATCACTGTAGTAAAGCTACTGCTCACCAGGGAAGTCTGCTGCTGGTATTTAAAGTACAATTTGAGTCTGCATGTCAGCATGTTTTTCAATGAAATAGAAGAGGATTTGAGAAGTCACTCAAAATGTGCCTTATTTTTTTTCTGCAGCACTAATCATACTTTCTATGGCAAAATGAACCTCCTCATTTTGTTCCTTTTTAAATTAAATGTTTTAGGAGTTACCACTTTATTCCAATCAAGATAATTTCCCTTCTCCCTTACTGCGCAAAGCTACTGGAAGCCTACGTAACCAGCTGCTTATCCAACTTCATCGAAACATCAGATTATTTGGAACCCAACCAAGCGGGATTCCGCCAGGCACACTCCACCGAGGCGGTGATCCTCGCCGTGCAGAACACCCTTAGGACCAACGCCGACAATGGAATTCATCAGGCCCTCGTACTACTCGACCTATTGGCCGCGTTCGACACGGTGGACCATACCATACTATTACACCGTGTCAAACAAGCCAGCCTCAGCGGCGCGGCTCTCTCTTGGATCAAGTCCTTCCTGACGGACAGATCCCAGGCTGTAAAGCTGGAGAACTTCACAGCCCCCACACTCCCAACCACTTGCGGTGTCCCACAGGGTTCCTCACTGTCTCCCCTACTTTTTATACTTTATCTTAAACCCCTACTGCACTCCCTGAAAAACAGCAAAGTCATTATATTTAACTACGCAGACGATTTGCAGCTGGTATTCCCCCTCAACTCCCCGGACTCCGTCGAGGAATTTCAAAAGACCATGCTGCACATTCAGAGCTGGATGGATCGGAACCACCTTAAGCTAAACCCAGGAAAGACTGAGTTAGTACTCCCTAGCAACAGCGCACTCAGTTGGGGGCCCCACTTCTGGCCACCCTCATTGGGCACACCCCCATCCCCCTCCCAGTCAGCTAAAAGCCTCGGGGTCACTCTTAGCGCCGATCTCTCACTGAAAACCCAGGTCGGAACTGTGATCTCCTCCTGCTTCTTTCAGCTAAGAAAGATTAAAAAAATCGCTCATCTGCTGACCCATTCTGCTCTCATCCAGGTAGTACTCGCACTGGTTCTCTCGCGGTTAGATTTCTCCAACTCTACCTACCTGGGCCTTCCCCTCACCATCGCTAAACGCCTTAAGATTGCTCAAAATCAAGCAGCCAGATTAATATTCAAGAGCAATCGCAGGAAGTCAGCCAAACCTTTGTTGGCCTCCCTCCATTGGCTTCCCATTACCCATCGGATCACTTTTAAGACAGGCTGCATAATTTTCAAGGCTCTTCACGGAAAAAGCCCCAGGTTCGTCAACCAACTCATTAACAAACATGAACCTACCCGCGAGCTTCGTTCTGCCCATCTGTCCCTCCTCATGGTGCCGACTTTTAAAAAGAAACGACTCGGCGGATCCAGCTTCGCATACCTCGCCCCAAAAACCTGGAACTCATTGCCCTTGTCTATCCGGAGCTGTACCAAGCTGACAGAGTTCAGGCGAGCTTTGAAGACCTGGCTATTCAAACAAGCGTACGGTTAGAGCACTAATCATCTGCCCCCTCACTTACCATCTACCATCTGTTTTCTTCAGCGTCATGAAACCCCTGGGTGACCGTGCGCTTAAAAAATTCCGCATAGAAATAGAAATAGAAGATGGCCTCAGGTGTGCTATACTTTTGTCATAAGTAAGGCTGTTAGCTCTCTATCTATTCTTTAGAGCACTCTGGGAAGCTGCAGTAGAACACAAAGGAATCAACGGACAGTCTCTGCCCTTGTTGGATGCACATGTTTTACTGAGAATGTCAGACTTCATTCTCACATGACTGAGAAAGATAATGTGAATTTACAGAAAATATGTTCTCAGTTTAGCTTATAGATCACCTTCCAAACCTCTGTGGGAAAAGCATGAGAACATTGTTTTCTCTCAAACATGATTCATTATATCCCAGCAGAAGGCTTTCTCACATGGTAAAAACACTTTACAACACACACCAATATTCCTAAAATGAGTATGGCACCATCAACAAATGATTTATAATGTAACTAAAGTCTTTAACCCTTCTAATAACTGCCATGCTTTTTAATGAGATGCTATCATGTGTATTGGTCCCAAGATGGCTGCAAACACTTCTTGGATGAAGGGCTGACAGCCAATCAGATCTCAGGATGAGATGTGTTGTTAGGCTCCGCCCAGAAATATATGTATTTTTTCCTTTATTATCTAAAAAACGACTTAACAGATTTACACCATTTGACCAAAAGGCAGGAGTGTGTACCAAGGACTACTTCCTTGCCAAATTTAGTGTAATTCCGTTGAGCAGTTCAGGCTGTAGCTGCGATTAAAGGTTGTTATAGAAAATTGCATGGGGAAAACATGTTTTGAGGCCCCCCTTTTTTCTCGGCCCCCGCTTGACGAATCACCCCGAGACTTTCATGATAAAAGCGGACCAGAGCGGGCCATAAGTTTTGAAAAAAACAGTCGAATAGGCAAAATCTGCGCAGGGTGCGCGGATCCTGCCGATAAAAAAAAAAGGAAGATGAGTGTCTATATGGATTATTTGTTGGTTTTTTGAGTATCAGTATGAGTGTCTGTATGGTTTGAATTTGAATTTGAATTTGAAATATTTCTATAGCGCGACGTTCACCAGACGGTTTCTTGGCGCTTTAGGAACATGGAGTGCAGAGGCAGAGAGATAAACAGAAATAGATTCAAAAGTGAATTCACAATGGAAAGGCTTGGCTGAACAAAAAAGTCTTCAGGCCTTTACGAAAGAAAGAATAATCTTTGGCCAGTCGTAAATGGGCAGGGAGGGAGTTCCAAAAGGTGGGTGCCAGAAATGAAAATTTGGACCCACCCCATTTTTTTCTCTTAAAACGGGGAACCTGTAGGAGAGCTTGGGACGAGGACCGGAGCTCCCTAGTGGGAACATATTCCTTTAACAGGGCGGAGATAAAAGCAGGGGCAGTTCCCTGGCGTGACTGAAAGACCATACAGCCCATCTTAAAAAGAGAGCGTTGCCAGACAGGCAGCCAGTGTAGAGCCTTTAGAAGTGGCGTGGAGTGATGAGAGCGGGAGAGGCCATAGACTAGCCGAGCCGCCTGATTTTGCACTAGCTGGAGTTTCCTTAGACTGTAGGCCAGGATACCGTTATATAGGGCATTGGCATAGTCCAACCGGGAGATCACAAGGGCAGACATGATTAGTTTTAGTGCCAGAGGGGAAAAGAAACGAGAGACGGTGCGGATAGTGCGGAGGGAGAAAAAACAAGAAGAGACGACAGAGCTAACTTGTGAATGAAGGGTGAGGAGGTTATTCATTCTTATGCCAAGGGTCTTGACTGTAGGGGAGGGAGTGGGAGAGGGACCAAAGGAAGAGGGCCAAAAGGAAGAAGTCCAGGGACTGGAGGAGCCACCCGTGAGAACCAGCTCGGTTTTATCTGGGTTCAACTTCAAATGGTTGTGGCTCATCCAATCCCTGATGAAAATCATAACAGTTTGAAAATTAGAGATAGAGTGAGGAGAGGAAGAAAGATTAAAGACGAGCTGGAGGTCATCTGCATAATTATATACAGTGACCTCCAGCTGCTGGAGTGCAAAAATGAGAGGGTAGATATACAGGTTAAACAAAAGAGGGGATAGAGAGGAACCCTGGGGAACACCACAGGTGATCTTAAGGGGAGTTGATGTGAAATCCCCCAGCCGGACTGCCTGGGTGCGGTCCCGCAGGAAGGACGAGAGCCAGACCAGGGCTGAGCCCCCGATTCCCACCGCTCTGATACGTGAAAGCAAGATGGAATGGTCCACCGTATCAAACGCGGCGGAAAGGTCGAGGAGTACGAGAGCCTGGTGTTTGCCCTGGTCCAAGCCCTCCCTGAGTTCGTCCTGGACCGACACCACAACGGCTTCAGTCGAATGCCTGGGCCGAAATCCCGCTTGACAAGATGCCAAGCTGCCAGTTGCTTCCACGTGAGCACTGAGTACCGACGTGATATATCGCTCAAGCACCTTGCCTAAATAGGGTAGCAAGGAGATGGGCCGATAGTTGGTTGGGGAGGATGGGTCAACACCAGGTTTTTTTAAAATAGGTACGATGGAGGCCGATTTTAGGGCAGGAATTACAACCCCTTGTGCAAGAGAGCTGTTGAGGAAGGTAATCGGGGGCTGAGTGCAGACTGAGTAAATCCGTTGAAGGATATGGGCCGGGCAAATGTCGGCCGGGGAGCCCGATTTTACCTTGGGGAGTAATCCCAAGAGAACTTCTTCCGTCAGGGGGGGAATCGAAAGTAAGCAGGATTGAACAGTGGGGGGAAGGGGATCAACATAGCTCGAGGAGGGGGGGGGATGTTAGTCTTAATCTTAGAGATTTTGTCCAAAAAGTAATGATTCAGAGAATCACACAAGGCTTGGGTAGGAGGGAGGTTGGGGCTGGTCCTATCTGAAAAGGCCAACTCATTAACGATAGTGAAAATTTCTTTCGATTTATTCTCTTGGTGGGGGTATTAATTAGCAGATATATTCATGAATGAGTGACTCACTGTTTGTATGTGTTTTGAAGACAGCATGTGTGCAGGACTGTATGGGTGGATGAGTGTGTGTATGGGTGTGTTAGTGAGTGATTGACTGTCTCTATAGTGTCTTTATGAGTAAGTACATATGTTTTAAACTAGTATATGTGAGTATTGATCTTTATAACTGAGTATATATGAGAGTGATAGATTGGAAGAGCTCCTGTATAAATGAGTATGTGTTTCTATACGTGATTGTTTAAGAGAGTAAGTATGTGTACGTTTCTGTAAAAGTAAGTGTAGTGGTGTGTGTATATCTGTATATGCAAGTAAATGGTTGTTTGATAGTTTATTTGTATGTGTGAGTATGTGTGTGAGTAACTCTCTATATGAGTGTAGGTATGTAACAGGATGTATAGGTGTATGAGTACATATGATGAGTGAGTTTATGTATGAGTGACTCTATAGAACTATCAGTGAATGAGTGGATGTGCATGTAGATTTTGGAATTACTGAATAGGTTGTTCTAACTGGTATTGGTATGTCCATTGTTTTGAAAATTGTAGTTTCTATTTTTCAATTTGTGTATCAAAAGTTATATTAGGATAAAAGGAGGTCTGCCACTCGCTCACAAGGATGATATCATCAGTGATGTCATTTGAGATGTCATCAGTGATGTCATGAGTGATGTCACTGACCATGTCATGAGTGATGTAATATGTGACGTCATCAAGAGTGCATTGCGGGCGCGCAAGTTATAGTGAGCTGAACTAACTATAACAGGGGAATTTCAAAGGGTTTGTATGAGTGAAATGTCCAGCTAACTATAACATGTGTGAAACCATATACCGCCAGTAGGTAATATATATATATATTACCTACTGGCGGTCGCCAGTAGTTAGTTATAGTTAGGATTGTTTTCCATAGGAAATCCTCAACATTCTATTTGGAATAACTTTGGCCCTTTTTGCTGCGTGACGTCTGTTAACGTTCGATTCGAAGGAAATCAGGAAGTTTTGTCCGCCATTTTGTCACTGCGAGTAAATATATTGTTCATTTCAAAGCGTTGAAACATGGAAAGGGGAGAAGGTAGAGATTGTCTTGCTGCGTAGGTTTTCTCGGGGTGTACAGTAAGGCCCTTAAACGCGAAAAGATATAATTTTTTTCCGAAAAAAAATACGGGGTGCGCGCACCCGGTCGCGCACACCTATTTACAAGAGTGTGAAAATGGAGATAAATCAGAAGTTTGAGTGCTTAGATATAAGGTGGCTCTGAAAAGAGCCCTTGTGTTAATTGAGTGTTTTCTGCATTTATAAGTAAGTACCGATGCAGAGCCTGATGTTGCAGAGGAAGATTCTGTTTCCCTCATTCGTGAAATGAACACCGTCTCTCCTATAGACGTCTTGCATGTGGTATCGCAAGTTGTTGTGGTAAATAGAACCCATGCTATAATCTCTGAGGAACGCAGAAACAGATTTATTTACATGTCTCCTTGCTTTCTCAAATTGTGCACAATGTTGATTGGACCAATTCCATTTCTGTCTTTGGCATATATTGGAATATACCAAGGCAGATCGAGGAAAAAGTGTCATCAATTGTCGAAAGGTGTCTTTTAGAAGCATTTCCAGACCTACCCCAGTGATTGTGCCTAGATCGTTCCCACCACAGTGCACAATTATAAGGTCTGGTTCTGGGAGATGCATAAAAGTTTTCACCAATGGAATCAATTGGTGACATTTCAATCCTCTTTTGGCAATCCATGTTATGTGTACATTTGGTAAGCCGAGGTTGCAAATTCGTCTGCTTACTGCATATTTTTCACTCCAGTGAATATAACTGTGTCCTATTAGCCAGACCTTCATTTTCAAGGGATTTGTAGTCGTCCTCCGATCGGTTCTGGAAGTGGAATGGTAGTTAGAAGTTGAAATTCTAAATAAAGAAAAAGGAAGAGGCTGGGTGTGGTTAAAAAAATAAAAATGATTGGTTGATTGTAATAAGTGGAGATTGAAGAGTACGTTGCATGTTAATGTTTATGTTAAACGAAAAGTACTATTGGGTGTGAAAAAAAAGACATGTAACAGAGCTGTGGATTGGCAGGTGTTTCTGGAGGGAAAACAGTCTTCTTAGTTTGCACGTTGAGACATGAACTTTTGACCTGTGCCTTCAGCAAGGTGCAGAATGAGGTGTAACCATGGAAACAGCCAGAGATGGCAGTTGGTGATGGGTTCACTCTTTGGTGCCTCTGCATCTGACTCTGTTCTGTGGTGGCAGGCGGAGAACTGTTTGTTATTGTGGAGATGAAAGGGTGATAAGGAGAGAAATACGACATAGCGTCTGGCCTGTAGAAGCGTGGGAGCAGTGATTAACTCTGAGTGAAGCGGAACTGTGGCGGTGCTTGGTAACAGTAAAAAAAATTTTTTAACAGTGGTATAACTGTCTGTACGGTGCGCGACCTACTAAGAAAGAGTTCACGGGCCGTAATTGGCTTGCAGGTTCTAGTATCAGTAAGTGAGGTCGAGAAAAGAAAACATTCAGGACTTTATTTATGAAGGCCTTGCGCCACCGGTGCGTCACTTTTTCCCATCTTAAAAAATGAGGCACCGGCGGCGGAAGGTCTTCATAAATAAGGTCCTCAGTGACTACAGTTAAGGTTATGTGGAACCCATGAATAGTTTTTCAATATGAAATCATTTCAGTTGAGATTATGGATTAAAAGAGAAACTGTGAATATTTGAAATGTTTATTTAGAAATGTACTGTTTTAAAGGCAAATCATTATGTAATATGAGTACAGAAATTGCAAAAAACACAGTAATTGGTATTGTCAGTAGTACATGGAATACAAACGCTATAGTTGAAGAAAAATGAATATAGTTGGAAAAAAACATTGTACACTCATAAGGAAGTATATCATATTTTAATAAATGGAAGAAAGTCTCTGGCCTTTCAGTTAGGGAACGATATATGAAAATGCAAGTGGTTATACATCATTACTTTATCAATCAGCTGTCTACATGCGAAGCACTATCAAGTTTGTGTTATGTCAGTGTGTGAGGGGGAAAAAAAGGCGCCAAAAGCGATAAAATGGTGAGAGGTGCATGTATGTAATCTGTTGGATGCTGCGCAAATCACTATTGAGGAGAACTACTGAGATATCTTTTGAAGGTTGCAGTATTGCATTTGAAATACAGCACAAGTAATAATGGAAATATTGTTGAAAGAACATATTTTTCTGTAAAGTATTTTAAAAACATAATTTTATAGGAAATTAAAGGAGTAGAGGCGTGTGAGGCGGAAATAAGCAGTTGAGATGCGAAATGGCGTTTACAGTTATAAAAAACTCGTTTAAAATTTACACATTAATTAGGGCACATGTAGCATATATTAGCGAGTTTTGCATCGAGTACGTTTGAAATAACCTTAGATAAGATATGCAATAGAATTGTTGAGATTAGACTGTAAAAAAATAAAGTTGAAAATCGAGTAGCTGAAGAAACAAATGTAGTCCACATAAAAGACCAAAATTTAACCAGCACGAAATCATAATGTCCACTGTTAGTAAAGCCAATAGGTCTGTTCTTCAAAAGAAAATATGGAAAAGAACGTGAAGAATATAGGGAAGCAAAAGGAAATGAGGACGTCAATGGCTTGTATAGGAGTTATTGAAGCATTGTTTAGGCAAAATAGGTAGCTTCTGCTTCTAACAGGAAATCACTTTTATCATTTGAAAGTATGTCAGCTATCCAATGGAAAAGAGTAAAGCAGTACTCATGATCTGTTAAAATCGGAGCCTCTTTTATTATCAGAGGGCAGCTCGGTGGGTTTTCGATGTAGTTCTCTGTTAGGAAAGAGTTAACCGTCCATTGTGTAGGCAAAATAGGCAGCAAGTGCTTCTAACAAGAAATCACTGTTATTATCTGAAAACATGTCAGCCATCCAATTGAGAAGAGGAAAGGAGCATTCATGATCTGTCATTATTGGAGCGTCTTTTACCATCAGAGGGCAGCTCGGTGGGTTTTCGATGTAGCTCTCTGTTAGGAAATCTTGCGCCGCTGCGAATATATTCCAATGACCCAGAACTCCTTGTATCGCTGCAAAGGCCATAAACCCTCCGTTGTAACAAAGCTGTTCATGATCAAGTAACGGATTCATGAGGTGATTGTAATTCGCTTCAGGAGGTACCAAATTGCAGAGACATAAATCCAGGGCCCACGTGAAATCACAGCTCAGGCAATGAAATACAGGCTGCACACAGGTGAAATACGAATATCGAAATGATAATCGATATGAAGTATTCAAAGTTGAGAGTGCTAAGGTGCCGTAGTACAGAAGCATTCTCTGTCGAAATAGTTCTAAGTGGTCCGGCTCGTTTGCGAAGGCAGGAGGGACATCCATTTTGAATTTCCCAAGATGGTAAAGGAAACGGCGCAGCACTGCCGGTTGTATAGCAACTCCACAGAATTAGGTCGCCGGCTATGCAGTGGAGAGGAGCAGAATGACTTGATAAATTTTCTAGGAGTCTAGTCACTTAAATATTGCTTAGTAGTTATCAAAAAAGTAGCCTGTCTTGAAGTGGAGGATGCGTTAAAAAATAAGGGAGTCATTTGAGCAAGTTGTAAAGCAAGGTCAATTTTTTTTTACATCAATGCTGTTTTCTGTGAATGTTAGCTAAGTGAAAGATATATGTGTGAGCAGATGCTACGTTCAGTTTTAAATGTGACAATGGAGCTCTTGTTCATGTCTTCCGATTCAAGGTCGGTATTCGCTGCCAAATGCAAATATCAAGAAACGCATGCGTGGGGTAGATAGTCTGCATTCTTAAAGGAAAGCAAATGGAGGGTTATTTTTACAGCGTTAGCATTGTCGTTTAAAAAGTTACAGTGATTTTCATTATATGTTAAGAAAGTATCACTGATGAAGACTGAAAATAAATCCTTATAAATAACAGGGACTGGTGTATTTTAGAAAAGGTGTGTAACATTACATGAATTGTAAAAAAAAAAATAATGTAATTGAAAGTGTATGGTTTGAAAATGAAATGTAGATGTTTATAGTTCACGTTTTGAAAGCGGTTCTAGAGGGTCAGATGCATGATAGATTTATAAAAAATAGAACATGTTTTTCAATAGTATTATGGAAAAAATATGTGTCTTTATGTACTATTTAGATTATCTGCCTGTTGCCTATTCTTTGAGTTTTAGTAATCCTGTGTCTTATATGTTTTCCAGGGGCGGTTTGAGGTTCATGGTGGGCTTGGGCAGGGAGGGTAGGTTGGGGGTTTGTAATAGGGGGTCCGGGTGGGGTGGAGTGCGGAGTTTAGTGAAGAGTGAGGGGGGCGGGGGGTTAGGGTGTTTGGTAATGGAGCAGAGTCAGAGGACGCCAAATTTCTGTTATGGGGTGCCACGGAAATATGTATCCATTCTCAGAGGTTTATTAGATTAAGGATATATATTAAGGATATATATTAACATGGTGGCTCTTGTGGCTTTGTGGTTCTGTGCATGTGTATAATGCTGGCCCTGTAGTTTTTTTTACGACACAGGGGAGCCACGTTGCACAGTTGGAGATCAGTGACTTAGGAAATAAAACTTTATAATTGTAAGGGCTCTAAGCGATACAAATCGCCCGTTCTCGGTGTAAAAAATATCACCGCTATTGGTGGTATTTTCTACGGTGTTAGTGCTCGAAGGAGAATAGTAACATATATGTGAAAGAAAATTCTGTAACAGGCTCAGCATTTCACATTATCGCGTGAAAACAAAAGTTGTTCTCACAAGCAATAAGTCTCTTATAATTAAGGGACGGAGTTTATATAGTGCTATTTACTACACTGCTATGTGAACGATGTCGAATGTTTCATAAGAGGAGGCTTTAAAAGTTTTTCGATAAACTGGTTTTCCAGGGAAGTGGGTGGAGTGTTCCGTGTAAATTGCAGAATAGAAACTAGTAAGAACCAATTGGAAGTGTTGTTCTAAAGTCACATGACTTCACATGCGTGTGTCGCTGCCTCTACGCGATAGGTGGGTGCGCGCACCCGGTCGCGCACTAAAAGAAAGCGGCGAGAAAATATCAGCTAATATGCTCTTGGAGCTCGTTTTGGTACAAAGAGTTAGTTCTGAAAAGAACTTTTTTTTTGTTTTGTTTTTTTTGGAAACAAGTGTTATGATGCTTTTGATTTCTTAAAGTTGCTACGACATTTTTCAGTATGTCATACTATCCAAATAAAGTGAAGAAATTTAACTTTTCTTGGAGCATTTATGACTCTCAATTTTGTGTTTAATTAGAATAAAGCTTTGCTCTCCGTATACAAGACGTTTTCCACAGTTCTTGCATTTCATGTGCACGTTCGCCAGATATGGTTTCAAGTCCATCTCAGCACTCGATGGAGATACAGGTCGTTCTGCAGAAGATGTGCTGGTCACTTCTGATGGTAATAGCGTGGCCTCCGTTTTTCTAGTCAAAGGTGGTCGCTCATTTCCTTCAGATTCGGAAGATGAATGCGGAACGGTAGCCATTGCAGCAAAGTCTTCGGGAAGATGTTCGACGTTGTTCTCTATTGAGAGTAGAAAAGAAAGTGATGGAAGTGGGTGGAGTGCTGCGTGTAAATTCCAAAATAGAAACTACCAACAATTGCAAGTGTTGTTTTCAAGTCACATGACTTTACATGCACTTCTCAGGACGTGTAGGCGGTGACACTATCTAGTTACGAACGTGATTTGGAAGTAGCAATGTTCTTTAGTGAAGTTTAAAAACGTGAAAAGAAGTGAATTCAAACACATACGTATTTCACATATTTTTAGAGCTCGATTTAAGTATACAATAATTAAATTATAAAACCTTTTATATTTTTTTTAAAAAATATTAAGGTGTGTACAATCAGTCACGCACGAACGATTAAAAAAAATTCGGCTCCATTTAATTAAAAGGTTTGTATGACAAAAAAAAGCCTAGGTTCAGTGTCTTAACGTACTATAAGTTCTTCCATTGGTCTATGAAGAAATTCATTAGGTTTAAATTGGAAAGCTTTCATGAAATAAATAGGTGGGTGCGTGCACTCAGTTGTGCACGTAAGATTGCTATGTCGATATTTATTTCAGGTATATCTTTCATACTTAGGAACTAGCATTCAAAAAACCTATGAAATTCACTGAAAAACCATAGGTTTTACATACGTTATAGTTAGGAAATAGCATTTGAAAAACCTATGAAATTCACTGAAAAAACCCTAGGTTTTACACACGTTATAGTTAGGAAGTAGCATTTAAAAAACCTATGAAATTCACTGAAAAAACCATAGGTTTGACACATGTTATAGTTAGCTGGACATTTTACTCATATAAAACCAATGAAATTCCCCGTTATAGTTACTTCAGCTAACTATAACTCACGCGCCCGCAATGCACTGCTGATGACTTCACATATTACATCACTCATGACATGGTCAGTGACATCACTCATGACATCACTAATGACATCTCAAATGACATCACTGATGACATCATCCTTGTGGAAGAGTGGCAGACCTTCACTCACCCTAATATAACCTTTATTACACACACTCAAAAAGTAGAAAATAACAATTTCAATACAATAGCCATACCAATGCCACTTAAAACACACCTATTTAGTAATTCGAAGATCTATATACACAACCACTTATTCATCAACAGATATATACAGTCAATCATATATTATATACAGTCACTCATATATGTATTCAGTCATCATATGTTCTTATACACTGATACATCCTGATCATCCTGTTACACACCGACACTCAACCATAGAGTTATTCACACATAAGTTATATGTACTAGTTTAAAACATATGTACTTACTCAGAAATACACTATTTATTAAAACAGTTATTCATTCACTTAGACAGTCATATATACACTCATACAGAAAAAAAACAAATAATACCCTATATGCCTTTTACCACACAAACTCACTCACCCATACAGTCTAGCATATATGCTGCCTACAACACATACAAACAGTAAGTCACTCATTCATGCATCTATGCACTACATAAGATCTCCCAACGAAGCATAATGACACTTAGACACTCAGACACTCCAACTAATAATCAAACAAATAATAACCTATATAGACATTATGTATCACTCATATAGCTACTCACCAACACATGCAGCCACTTACATAGAAACTGAGAGACAGATACAGATATGTATATATTTAAACATTACTCATTAGCCCATGTACTCATCAAGATATATTTAATCAGTCAGTAATACAATCTATTTTTCACCTAAAAAGCAGCTATTTATACACTTATATGCTCAATTCTTCTTCCACTAACCTTCAGCTATACATATATAAAACATATTTAATTTTCAGAACTAACCCATTCACTGGATGATGTCATCAGTGATGTCATGAGTGATGTCACTGACCATGTCATGAGTGATGTAATATGTGAAGTCATCAGCAGTGCATTGCGGGCGCGCGAGTTATAGTTAGCTGAAGTAACTATAACGGGGAATTTCATTGGTTTTATATGAGTAAAATGTCCAGCTAACTATAACATGTGTCAAACCTATGGTTTTTTCAGTGAATTTCATAGGTTTTTTAAATGCTACTTCCTAACTATAACGCGTGTAAAACCTAGGGTTTTTTCAGTGAATATATATATATATATATCCAACCACGCGGGAACCTCCAAGTGAAGACTGCCACAGAAATAAAATTGTTCACATCTTTAATGGCAGCATGCTAGCAGTTACATTGCATCAAGGTTGCCTCTTGTCATCAATCACCAAACGCGTTTCAAGAGCTCCATGCTCTCTTCGTCAGTGGCATGCAGAAGTGAGGTGAAAGCGCCAGCGTTTTAAACAGTCTTTTGTCATCACCTGCCTATGAGGGCGTGGCCGACTCGCAGCCTCCTGGGTGATGTAGTTCTGATTCTCAATTCCCCAGTGGGGGCGCTTCATATTCACTGAGTGTTCTATATACAAATCCCAAGTGGGTTGAGATAATCAAAGGTGCAGTTCGCTGCTTTGCTTTGTTGTTGCCAACGTGACACGAGCCAGCAACATCCCGCTTATGTTGTAGACCCCTATTTCTTCCGTCGCTTGGCCCCTGCTCGGAGCCAGCCTGGACCCACATGGTGATGGTGGGCGGTCTTCACGACCGGGAACCGGCCGCAATATATCCAACCACGCGGGAACCTCCAAGTGAAGACTGCCACAGAAATAAAATTATTCACATCTTTAATGGCAGCATGCTAGCAGTTACATTGCATCAAGGTTGCCTCTTGTCATCAATCGCCAAACGCGTTTCAAGAGCTCAATGCTCTCTTCGTCAGTGGCATGCAGAAGTGAAGTGAAAGCGCCAGCGTTTTAAACAGTCTTTTGTCATCACCTGTCTATGAGGGCGTGCCCGACTCGCAGCCTCCTGGGTGATGTAGTTCTGATTCTCAATTCCCCAGTGGGGGCGCTTCATATTCACTGAGTGTTCTGTATACAAATCCCAAGTGGGTTGAGGTCATCAAAGGTGCAGTTCGCTGCTTTGCTTTGTTGTTGCCAACGTGACATGAGCCAGCAACATCCCGCTTATGTTGTAGACCCCTATTTCTTCCGTCGGTTGGCCCCCGCTCGGAGCCAGCCTGGACCCACATGGTGATGGTGGGCGGTCTTCGCGACCGGGAACCGGCCGCAATATATCCAACCACGTGGGGAACCTCCAAGTGAAGACTGCCACAGAAATAAAATCGTTCACATCTTTAATGGCAGCATGCTAGCAGTTACATTGCATCAAGGTTGCCTCTTGTCATCAATCACCAAATGCGTTTCAAGAGCTCCATGCTCTCTTCGTCAGTGGCATGCGGAAGTGAGGTGAAAGCGCCAGCGTTTTAAACAGTCTTTTGTCATCACCTGCCTATGAGGGCGTGGCCGACTCGCGGCCTCCTGGGTGATGTAGTTCTGATTCTCAATTCCCCAGTGGAGGTGCTTCTTATTCACTGAGTGTTCTATATACAAATCCCAAGTGGGTTGAGGTCATCAAAGGTGCAGTTCGCTGATTAAACACTGTATCCTGTTACTTCCGGAGTGCTGTTTTCCTTTCTTCAGAGGATAGGATTTGTGAGCGTCATATATAAATATATATATATATATATATATTTATATATAGGACATATTAGCACACAGTAAATGTAATCCATCAACTCACTATGTGGCATGCGTTCCGCTGCTCTGTGTACTCACACGCTCGGAGAGCTGTATCTGGGGATGCCAGAAGTAAAGATTTCAGCTTCCAGGATACAAATGCAGGAGGACTGGGGAAATAACTGGCTTCAGCAGACAGACAGGTTATATATAGTCTGCTTACACTTGCGGTACTCACTGTAGTAAAACATGATGTCACACATGTGCTTTACTGCATTTTGCCCACAGTCATATGCTGCAAAACTCCTCAGTCACCTACTCATTGTAGTAAAACATGATGTCACACATGTGCTGTACTGCATTTTGCCCACAGTCATACACTGCAAAACTCCTCAGTCACCACTATGAACATAGTAAAAACACTGCCATTAAAACACATGCATAAATGCCACCCTTTCACCAGTACAGCGCTATGTGAACAAGGCTGCATGTCTGGCAGCCGAAACGCGTCATTTGGACACTTGATGCTTGAATAAATCATCATTTAACTTTCTAACTTTGCCTTTGGAGTCTGTTTCCTGGTGTTGCGCCTTTCTTTGGATGGTGGTACCCCTGGGATCCTGCTATGTAAAATATATATATACAGTGAGCAAGCTACCAGTTTGGTGGCGAAACGCTTCAGTATTTTTTGTATGCTGGAAATTGCTGGAAATTAAAAATCTTTAGGGAATAAGATCCTGGGAGTGCGTATTCATTTTCCTGCCAAGGAGGTGTGTGCATAAATTACGGCGGGGATCTGCCGAGGAATATTGCACTGATCGAAGAATCACCAGGGGTCGACAAGGACGAGCCAAATTGGGAATATATATATATATATATATATATATATATATATATATATATATTACTGATATTTATGGTTTTACCAATTTTATATTGCGCTGAGGATGACTCTATATCTATTGATTGGGTGAGACTATTTGAATGAAGTTAGTGATGTATCAATACCTTCTAAATCGAGTTCAAGATTATCTGTTTAATGAGATTCTTTCCAGCTAAGATCACACGTTAGGATTAACTTATTATTATTTTTATTACAATATTGAACCTTTTGCTAAAAATGAATTTTTCTGCTGCTAAATGATAATGATGTTTACATAATAGCCGGTTTCTGCACTTTATTGCACTTTGCACTTTTCACATTTAATACTTGCTTGCTGCTGATTACTTGTAATTTTTTTAGTTATCTTGCTCTAGTCCATTTTGTGGCTAGCAATTTTGCACTAATTTGGGCACTTTTGATATATTATGTGGTTTTTCCATATATTGAACTGTGTACCCTCTGACCTCCATGGACAGTTATATTAGGCTAACTATGTACTATTGTTATACTAGTCAGTTTTATTATTGGGCACTTGCCCTTTATTTTAGTCATTGTATTCATACTATATACACATATAATGTCTTTATGCATATATTGCCCTTTGCATTACCATAGGGTTTAGGACTCACTATGATCTATTCTCACTCACACTATGTGGAGAAAGTTTAGGAACTATTTTTTCCTTATTAATGATCGTATTGAATGCAATGTTATTTGTTGCAACTACTGTATATTTGCAATGAATTACGCTGGGTTAATCAGCTGACATTCACAGTATTACACGATGTAGTATGTTTACTATGCTTATGACCAGAAGAAGGAGTGGTCAGGGGGAGTGACCGACAGTATTTAACCACTTGTATCTCTGGGTCTGTCATGTGATCAAGTCCGGGTTTCCCGGACGAAACGCGTCATGCTGCCGATCCCATTGATGGAATAAAACCCTACGATCCCTTGCTGTGGTCTGTACCTGTGTCTGTGTCTGTGTCACCGGCTGGTTGCACACACTTCAGGATTGTGGAATTATATATATATATATATATATATATATATATTATATTTATATATTCACTGAAAAAAACGTAGGTTTCACACACGTTATAGTTAGGAATTAGCATTTAAAAAACCTTAGAAATTCACTGAAAAAAACATAGGTTTCACCCATGTTATAGTTAGCTGGACATTTCTCTCATACAAAACCACTGAAATTTCCTCGTTATAGTTAGTTCAGCTAACTATAACTCGCGCACCTGCAATGCACTGCTGATGACGTCACATATTACATCACTCATGACATGGTCAGTGACATCACTCATGACATCACTGATGACATCTCAAATGACATCACTTATGACATATATAAGGTTTTTTAAATGCTAATTCCTAACTATAACGTGTGTGAAACCTATGTTTTTTTCAGTGAATATATATATATATATATATATATATATATATATATATATATATATATATATATATATATATATATATATATATATATATATACATACATCTTTATTTATATATAAATATAAATATGTATATATATATATATATATATATATATATATATATAAATAACCTACTGGCGGTTGCCAGTAGGTAGTTATAGTTACAACCTAGTTTCCATAGGAAAAGTATTTTTTGACTTGCTAATAACTTTGGAGTCGTTTGACGAAACTTTGCAAAATTCTCAAAAAATAGTCTATCCAGGTCAGCTCCTATCCTGAAAGATTGGGAGTGATTCGTCAAGCAGGGGCTGAGAAAAAAAGGGGGTCCTAAAACGCGTTTTCCCCATGTTAATTTCGATAAGAAATTTTGCGATGAGCTACAGCCCGAACTGCTGAACGGAATTACCCCAAATTTGTCAGAAGGGTAGAGCTTAGTTCAGAAAGCGACCTTTTTTTTCAAAGTGTGTAAACCCGTTCAGTAGTTTTTGAGAAATTATAAAAAATAAGAGTCAGAAAATCAATTTTACATAGGAAACTTTGTGCAAGGCTTCAGCCAAAACTACTGAACAAAATGACCCCAAATTTGGCACAAAGGTAGTGCATTGGTCAGAAAGCGACTTCTTTTTAAAATGGTGTAAGTCCGTTCAGTAGTTGCTGAGTAATTTGAAAAATAAAATATTTAATATCTGAGCGGAGCCTAAGTCCCGTGCACAAGCTTCACAGTGATTGGATGCCAACACTTCAACCCAGGAAGTGTTGGCAGCCATCTTGTAGCTCGGTAGAAGCGAGTTGCCAGAAAGTAGATATACAAAGGTAGAAAACAAGAGAAGGGGACAGGCTAGAAACATCCTGAACTCATAGGCATGCTTAGGGGGTCTCAGAAAGACCTACAGGGTCACAGAAAGCATTTTTATTAAAACGAAACAAATTGCCTCAATTCTTGCTGGGTTTGCGGGTTCCTGCGTTTTATTGCAATGAGACCCTAGGTGGGCTCGGGGGTATAAAAAAAAAAATAGCGGAGGCTCGCTGGGGTCTCTGCAGTCCCGGGGCTTTACTCATGTATGAAAGGGTGTTGCGCGGCCCCTCTCCTGGAGCACTCCATGTACTTATAACTTTTCGTGAGTTCCTGCATTTTATTTTAATGAGACCCCGGGGTTGGCTAGGTCTCGGGGAATTATAAAAAAAAATAGCCGGGTAGCTGGGGCTGCTGGGGCCCACTGGGGTCTCCATAGTCCCGGGGCTTGCTGGCGTCACCACAGTCCCCGGGCTTTAGTCATGTTGGGTGGGGTGTTGGGCGTCCCCGTTCCTGGAGCCATTCATGTGCTTATAACTTTTTGCGACAAGTACAACAATAATCATTGGCTCAGGCACAGAGATTCAATCATAAAGGGTCAATGATTTGTGCTGCACTAAGGTATGGGCACCAGATATGAAATAATACAGAAAAGATTCTATCATAAAGGGTTCATGACTGGTGGTACAGTGAGGTAGGACAGCAGATGTGAAATTATACACAAAATATTGTATCATAAAGGATTCATGAGCTGTGCTGCATGGAGATAGGGGTATCAGAAGCGTCTGCGCAGCCAGCGATGATGCCTGGTGCGGGCCAACCACACAATCACAACTCGATGTGAATTGTGAGCCTTGCTATCAGAATTGTACATTGAAGGCAGTAGTCAGCAAAGACAGTGAGGAATGTTTTTAGTCACTTCCTCTTGACAAAGTTCGAGGATATAGAGTACAATTCTCTCTAATAAATAAATCATGTTTGAAATAGAATACACTGAGAAAATCTTGGTTGTTCTGAGTACAGTTGTAAAGTACGGTATTCTGAAGCTAGAATATTAACTGGTCGTTCATCATATCATCTACCTTTTCCAGTAAGAAACAGCTGTGGAAAACAACAAGCTTCCAAATTTGTTTCCCACACACTCATGGGAGTTTGTTTCGCTTTTTTCATTTAGAACAATTCAATAGTATCTCCTATCAGATCTTTTGAATGTATAGGATGTATAGTATAATGTTCATACATTTCCTATTTTCTTGAATTATCCACTTGAAATATGTATTTCATCTTCTAAAGTCATTTCTTCTTTTTCTACATTTACAAATGTATAGTAAATATTGTTTTGAACCAGATATAATGTAGCCTTTTGGAAATTCGTGACATGTAGTAACTCTTGTCATATTTTCCGTATCTTTGTGGGTACACCATTAACAAGAATAACTACAGGTTCAGTATTGTCTCTTTCTACACTAGCAGTTTCAAACTTTTTCTTAAAATATAAAGGTAAATACACAAGTCTTCCTTTTAAACCTCTTTATAGCCTGAAAAGGGTACACAGATAGTATAAGGATGGCCTTATATGTACTTAGATCTGTAAGTTTAGGAGGTATAGCAACTCATTCTAAGTCATTATGGACAGCTATAACTGGCATTTTGTTTTGTTCTAATTTATTGTAACAATATTTACAAATACATTGTAAAGTACGTAACTTAAAACGAGCTTCCGCAAACAGATTAGCAGGAAATTCTTTCTATTTATCATTCTTTTCCTTCTCACTTTTTAAAAATTGAGATGCGGGGAACAGCTGTTTTTGGTGACACACTTGTTAAACAATGAGGACCCCCAAATTCTGGATAGTGCTACATTTCACCTTGCATGCAAAGATTGAAAGGCAACTATTGGAATACAGTGCTTTCAATGTATATGGTGATGGGTGCTAAATCGCAGAAACATGGGTAAATGACAAAGAGGTAATTAAGAACAGGCTAATTTAGTGAATTTCGTGCTTCACCCTGACACGGATTGTGTTTGTTGTCTGAGTAAGGCAGCCACCCCCTTAAAAACTAACCCAGGGGCATATTATCAAGAGCGGCATTAAAATTATCGCCGCTCTAGTGGCAGGAAACTGCTGCTAAAGAGGCGATAATGGGCATGATAATATGCCCTTGAGAAGTCCAATAGAAGCCCATGTTCACACCAGAACATGGGCGTCTATGGGAATTCACAAGGGCATATTATCAAGCCCATTATCGCCACTTTAGCAGCAGTTTCCTGCTGCTAGGCGGCGATAATTTTAACGCTGTTTCTTGATAATATGCCCCCCAATTTCTTACAATTTTGTTCTCCAGATTTTGCACAGATGGGTCAAAGGATGTCAAAGTTTCTAACATCATGCTTCTTTTCTATAGAATCAGGTGAACCTTAACTACAGAGGAACAATACTACCTCTATAATATATATAACTGGAAATCTGCAGTTAAAGTTAAGTTATGGTTAGGATTGAGTCATGAAGGTATGTTTAAAAATAAACCTCTGCAATTCTTCTAAAATAGAGTTATAATGAAGTTATGTTACAAAATAAAATCTAGAAAAACTGAAATACTGAAGTTATGGTTCCTTTCAAAGTACATAACTTGCACAACATCCATGCAAATCATAACTTGCATAGCAAATACACATCAATGCCACATTCTGCCCAACCTGTTCTAAAATGGGAGTTGTCCACTGGGACTGGCCTACAGGAATGCATGGGAGGGGTTGGCCACAGGCTGTGGCCTGCAGTCAGGCTCTGCACACAACTTAAGCCCTGCAGCCAACATCCACTGCACGCAGTCATCAAGTGGATGCTATGCTAACCACTTTTATTTAAACCCTTCCTAGAGAAATTTTGGTAACAAATGCATGCCTCCAACCTACACTGCTGGAATAGCTGATAGAATCGTTAACACATGTTAACTTGAAGAGGGTAATACTTGAAGGTGAACATCAAATACCTAATGATAAAATAAACATTGTTGCCTTTTCTGGTGGTTCGAAATCTGTAGAAACGTGGAGAATGAATCTAGGATATGTCTTTGATAGACAAACAAGGTTGAGAGCCAACTTCACCTCTACCTAGGAGCAGGAAATCGTACATCCACACATGGGCTAGATTGGATGTGAGAATTTTTGGGTTCTTGTTGAGAAGCTCACTGACTACGAACTTGGGTTACAGCATGCATGCCTGCCCACTTAAGGCACCTTATGGCATGCCATGAGACACAGAGATTCTAACCTATGTCGTTTTTTCTTGCTCAGGCAAGTTTATTTTGGGATATGTAGTTTCGATCTGCCAGGTTTGCAAAATAACTGCATCACCATCCGTTTAGGGAATTGTATCTTTGGTTATGTAATGCTGGTATTATGTGCATGCCAAATTACACCAACCTCAGATGGAAAACTGCATGACATGCCAGCTCTGAGCTGGCGAATTCTGCTTCTTACTACTTTTAACACCCTCATTTCTTGGTGGATGAAGCTATCAATTAGCCGTACGTACCACACCTACCACACCTTTGTCAATAGAGAGTTACACAAAGATAATGTAATATCAGTGCCGAAGCCTCATTTTCTCCCCGTTATTTCTTTGGCCAGTGTGGCATCTTTTACTTTAATGTCTTAGCGCACCTCAATATTTCTGCTTCTTGATTCCACAATGGAAGTCTCATGTTCATGGAAACTTTCATGTAATATGAATACATGCCTAGCCTCAAAATATTTGTAATACATAATTATTGGAAATGTGCCCTTTCATCAGGGTCACATCAGATTTTTTGCTTTCTCTTGTTAAACAAATTTTTTGTTGGCCAAAGGACTCTGCATTTCACCCCTGCTAACCAATGGTAAAGTGCCCTCCCTTGCAAGCATGTCAAAACTGGTATATAGCTGATTGGCACATTTAATGTACCTTAAGTCCGTAGTATATGGCATTACCTGAAGCCAGGGTTGGTACATTAAATGCTACCTGCCAGTGGATTGCAGCACTCACTTTCGCACCTACTAAATTAGCACTGTAACACATGTCCCCAGTCCTTGCTCTGCAGTCTGGGTGTGCAGTTTTAAAACTGTCATTTCGACCTTATAAAACAAACCTATTAGGAGGTCAAACCTTCAGTTTTGGAGATGGCAGGGTGCACAACGTAGAGGTAGGTTGGTTTAGTCAGTGAGGTACTTCTGAATTTTGGGTGCACTCGTAGGGTGGTGTTATCCGTCTGGAACACCTTCGAATATCAATATTGTCGTGTATGCGGAGCCCCGCAAGAACATCCCCTGGTGAGGCACACCAATTTAGATCACACGGAGGTGCTTCTGTTTTAAGTTGTAAATCTTTATTATTTCATTTCTTTTGTTATTTATGAATAATCCCTTTAAGGATGTTTAACTTCGATATTCAACAGCATATCGGAAGATGACCAGTGTTATAATCCATTTACATTTGAACATTGAGCTCCAATGCATTTCGGGCTTAGGCGCCCTTGATCACGGAGAGCTGGGGAGGAAGCGGAGAGAAGTGACAGTGAGGAAATGTATCGTGTTAGGAGAGGTAAAGGGGATCTATCAAAGTGCTCTTGTGTGTGGGCTACAAAAATGAGTGCGCGAAGCTAAGGTGCAGGGTGGGGTAAGTGGTGGGAGTATTACCGCTGGTGACACGAACAAACTATAAATTTCCAAGCTTTCATTGCTCAAACTCTTACTTCAAAGTAACGCGTAGCGTCCTTAGACATTCTCCATCAGTCATCCGTTTGCCGTCTCAAACGCGTGTGAGACGATCGGCTAAATAATTACATCAACAGAGATGACGGACTCGCGCCCGTGAGTAACGGGGGCCATGTTGGAGTGGTGGAAACTGACTAGACACCATGTAGTGGAAACATACATGCATAGGCAGATAAACGAAAGTAAACAGGGGTGAAGACCTATGGATAAAACAGGGGTACAGAGGAATAAAGAGGAAGGTGCAGCAGCAAAAATATATAGTTAATATTACAGGTAACAGCTAAATTCTGTACGATCATTGAGCCCGTGGGGCTTGAGAGTCTGCAGAAGGTAAATCCATTCAAGTTCTCTCTTCAGTAACAGTTTGGTGTTGTCTATGCCTTCTTTTTTGGGCACAATCTCTAGGACCATGAATTTTAATTGAGCGATGGTATGGCGTGCTTCCATAAAGTGAAGGGCGATGCTGGATTTTTCAGTTTTAAGTCTAATATTAGACTTGTGTTCATTAAGTCGGGTTTTGATTTTGCGTTCGGTCTTCCCTATGTATAGTTTGCCGCATGGGCATTTGAGGGCGTAGATTAAGTTGGTGGAATTACATGTGGCATCTACATGGAGTTTGATATTGTGTCCTTTCATGGGATGTTGTATTTCATTACCCCTGATTACACTGTTGCAGTGGCCGCAGTTCAAGCAAGGTTGGGTGCCACGGTGTCGTTTGGTTGGTTCTGTGGGCTTCGCCAATATTTCTTTGATATTTCGATTCCTGGTGTGGGCAAATATTGGAGGCTCATTGAAGATGCCTTGAAAGTCCGGTTCATTTTGCAGTATTGGCCAGTGCTTCCAGATGATCTTTTTGTACGCTGCACTCGCAGTGGAAAATTTGGACACAAGGACCATGCGTTGCTCTGTGTTTCTGTGAGTCTTAGCCAGGCAGTCCTGTCTGGATATATTGGCCACACGACTTTGTGCATCTTGCAGGACAGTCTCTGGGTAACCACGTGCCCGAAATCTGTCTGACATTTCCGTCATCCGTTGATGAACCATTGTCTCATCAGACACTATGCGCTTGACGCGCAGCATTTGGGAGTACGGGAGATGTTTTTTCAGGGAGCCTTGGTGGAAGCTGGTGAAGTGGAGGGCATTATTTCGATCGGTGCTCTTTCTGTAAAGATCCGTGACGATGCCGTCAGTTGTATTCTTAATGTGGACATCTAAGAAGGCGATGTCAGTGTCACTGATTTGCCACGTGAGTTTAATCCGTGGATCTTTGGTATTAGTTTCCGTCAAGAGGTTGTGGAGAGATTCTTTGGTATCTGCCCATAGAAAAAATAGGTCGTCAATGTACCGTAAAAATAGTTTAGTGTGTTTTTGAAAACTTGGATTGGTGTACAGATATTTTGTCTCAAAATTCTCCATGTAGGTATTAGCGTAGGACGGGGCAGCACAGTTTCCCATAGCCATCCCAGAGAGTTGCAAAAACCACTGATTGTCAACCTTAAAATAGCTATGGTAGAGGGTAAATATCATTAATTCCATCAGGAACGTTTGCATGTCAGGATGAATGTCACTTTTGAGAAGGATTTGTTCTATTGCCTCGATGCCCCCTGCGTGGGGTATTGATGTATATAATGAGCTCACATCGGCTGTGCAAAACACTAGAGGTTCATTGCTGGAAGTTTGGAGGACAGATAATTTTGTAAGAAACTCTGTAGTGTCTTTGATATAACTCAATGATTGAGTGACTAGAGGTTGTAAGTATTTGTCCAAAAATTTACCAGTGGTTTCATGGATCGATCGTTTGGTAGACACTATCGGTCTGAATGGGGGGTCCGAGAGATTCTTATGGATTTTTGGGCACATGTGGATCGTAGGACTTTTGGGATATTCCACTAGAAGATACTTTTTGGTGCGTTCTTCCGTCGCGATACGCTTGATTACAAGCTTGATGAGGTCTATTCATGGGCTGATGTTTACGCCCAAAGACGTCGCAACCGACCATTTAACCCCCAAACGGATACTTCCTCATCTGATACCGACTCAACCACTCGCCCAACAAGAAGACCCCCAAACACCAGAAATGCACCCGATAAACAACAGGCGAGCACTAGTACCAACGCCACCACTCCCAGTACTAGTGGAGAACAAACAACTTCTAGCCCTCCTTTTTTAGAGATCAGCCCAGATCCCCCAGAAGACCCAGGCGGAGCAAGATCAAAAGAACGAGACATAAGTCCACCGGCCACAAGGAGTACAGTTGCCAAAAAAGACCAGAAACCAAAGAAAGCAGCCTCGTGATCAACATCTCTAAAACCCAGATATCTAGCCATCAAATGAATTTGTTAGAAAAAGGAACGGCATTTATCCCCACGACATCAACCAATCTCCTGGAACTTGAGGTTAGCACCTTCAAGTTTACCCGGAAACTGAGACTAAGACACTTCTTCGATAACGTATTGCCTCCATCAACCATGGAGAAAATAGATGAACTCAAAGGTCTACGACCTCCAAGCACTTATCAGGCACCGACCAGTCACAAATGTATCGACTTGTTTGAGACATTGGTTCGAAAAGATTCAGTAAACATCAACTTCAAGGCACCAAGAAAAACCCACAATCTAACTATCAAAGACCGGGATACGTTGAAGTCCCTAGCTAACAATCCGAGCATAAAACTTACCAAAGCTGACAAAGGTGGGGCCCTTGTTATACTCGACAGTGAAATGTACACCAATAAACTTTGGGAACACATTCAAGACACCGATACCTACATGGCTCTGAACTGTAACCCTACCAATGAGTATCACAATCAGTTGAAGGAAATCGTAAATAAAGCACTCCAATTAGGAATCATAGAAGAACGCACCAAAAAGTATCTTCTAGTGGAATATCCCAAAAGTCCTACGATCCACATGTGCCCAAAAATCCATAAGAATCTCTCGGACCCCCCATTCAGACCGATAGTGTCTACCAAACGATCGATCCATGAAACCACTGGTAAATTTTTGGACAAATACTTACAACCTCTAGTCACTCAATCATTGAGTTATATCAAAGACACTACAGAGTTTCTTACAAAATTATCTGTCCTCCAAACTTCCAGCAATGAACCTCTAGTGTTTTGCACAGCCGATGTGAGCTCATTATATACATCAATACCCCACGCAGGGGGCATCGAGGCAATAGAACAAATCCTTCTCAAAAGTGACATTCATCCTGACATGCAAACGTTCCTGATGGAATTAATGATATTTACCCTCTACCATAGCTATTTTAAGGTTGACAATCAGTGGTTTTTGCAACTCTCTGGGATGGCTATGGGAAACTGTGCTGCCCCGTCCTACGCTAATACCTACATGGAGAATTTTGAGACAAAATATCTGTACACCAATCCAAGTTTTCAAAAACACACTAAACTATTTTTACGGTACATTGACGACCTATTTTTTCTATGGGCAGATACCAAAGAATCTCTCCACAACCTCTTGACGGAAACTAATACCAAAGATCCACGGATTAAACTCACGTGGCAAATCAGTGACACTGACATCGCCTTCTTAGATGTCCACATTAAGAATACAACTGACGGCATCGTCACGGATCTTTACAGAAAGAGCACAGATCGAAATAATGCCCTCCACTTCACCAGCTTCCACCAAGGCTCCCTGAAAAAACATCTCCCGTACTCCCAAATGCTGCGCGTCAAGCGCATAGTGTCTGATGAGACAATGGTTCATCAACGGATGACGGAAATGTCAGACAGATTTCGGGCACGTGGTTACCCAGAGACTGTCCTGCAAGATGCACAAAGTCGTGTGGCCAATATATCCAGACAGGACTGCCTGGCTAAGACTCACAGAAACACAGAGCAACGCATGGTCCTTGTGTCCAAATTTTCCACTGCGAGTGCAGCGTACAAAAAGATCATCTGGAAGCACTGGCCAATACTGCAAAATGAACCGGACTTTCAAGGCATCTTCAATGAGCCTCCAATATTTGCCCACACCAGGAATCGAAATATCAAAGAAATATTGGCGAAGCCCACAGAACCAACCAAACGACACCGTGGCACCCAACCTTGCTTGAACTGCGGCCACTGCAACAGTGTAATCAGGGGTAATGAAATACAACATCCCATGAAAGGACACAATATCAAACTCCATGTAGATGCCACATGTAATTCCACCAACTTAATCTACGCCCTCAAATGCCCATGCGGCAAACTATACATAGGGAAGACCGAACGCAAAATCAAAACCCGACTTAATGAACACAAGTCTAATATTAGACTTAAAACTGAAAAATCCAGCATCGCCCTTCACTTTATGGAAGCACGCCATACCATCGCTCAATTAAAATTCATGGTCCTAGAGATTGTGCCCAAAAAAGAAGGCATAGACAACACCAAACTGTTACTGAAGAGAGAACTTGAATGGATTTACCTTCTGCAGACTCTCAAGCCCCACGGGCTCAATGATCGTACAGAATTTAGCTGTTACCTGTAATATTAACTATATATTTTTGCTGCTGCACCTTCCTCTTTAATCCTCTGTACCCCTGTTTTATCCATAGGTCTTCACCCCTGTTTACTTTCGTTTATCTGCCTATGCATGTATGTTTCCACTACATGGTGTCTAGTCAGTTTCCACCACTCCAACATGGCCCCCGTTACTCACGGGCGCGAGTCCGTCATCTCTGTTGATGTAATTATTTAGCCGATCGTCTCACACGCGTTTGAGACGGCAAACGGATGACTGATGGAGAACGTCTAAGGACGCTACGCGTTACTTTGAAGTAAGAGTTTGAGCAATGAAAGCTTGGAAATTTATAGTTTGTTCGTGTCACCAGCGGTAATACCCCCACCACTTACCCCACCCTGCACCTTAGCTTCGCGCACTCATTTTTGTAGCCCACACACAAGAGCACTTTGATAGATCCCCTTTACCTCTCCTAACACGATACATTTCCTCACTGTCACTTCTCTCCGCTTCCTCCCCAGCTCTCCGTGATCAAGGGCGCCTAAGCCCGAAATGCATTGGAGCTCAATGTTCAAATGTAAATGGATTATAACACTGGTCATCTTCCGATATGCTGTTGAATATCGAAGTTAATCATCCTTAAAGGGATCATTCATAAATAACAAAAGAAATGAAATAATAAAGATTTACAACTTAAAACAGAAGCACCTCCGTGTGATCTAAATTGGTGTGCCTCACCAGGGGATGTTCTTGCGGGGCTCCGCATACACGACAATATTGAAACCTTCAGTTTTAACATTTATAAGTCACACCTAAAGTAGGTCCATAATTCCAATAGAGCAGAGTGCATGGTATTTAAAATGTACGACATGTATATTCAATGTTTTATATGTCCTGATAGGGAAAATGTCCAAAGTCATTTTCAGTGTGACAAAGATGGCTCTCTCTAGTATAACACTGGCTTACACTAATACCTTGAAAAAGTGCTAAGTTCAGTTTGGGAGTACATAGAGAAATGGTTCAAGGACTAATTTTATAGTAATTGAAAAGGCTTTTATGAGGTGGGCAAAGGCTTTTCCTCCTCCCACCAGCTGGAACTAGGCAAAAAAGTGGACCCCCACATGTCGGAGTCCACTCACTTGAATAACCAGGTTCTGAGGAAGCAAAGATTCTCCATCCAATCCCCGATCAATCATCCCTCAACATGCAAATGAAACAAATGAGTGTTGGCAGTTCATCTTCCAGGGGAAAGAGGGTTAGTTGAGAGAGGTAAACAGAAAACGAGTGAGGCTTCAAGTGTCTATCCCTTGGTTGTTGTGGTCGGTAGTTCTCCTTGAATTCTCAGGTTATGTGTTTTGTGCCCACAGGTTTAGTGTGTCTTCAAAGGCGGCCACCAGGGTGTTCTCTATGATGCACACAGGAAAGTAATGATGACTACTTAGCAATCGTACACTCTATACTGTTTAAGCACACTCTTTTCAGTTACAAATTTAAAGTAGCAAATAAAACAATGACAACATTCAACCTTACAGGGTATATTGTGACTTAGAATACCCCCTGTAAATATCTGTGATAGATGTGATAAGTTGACACTCAATTCGTCCTCATGAGTACTACAAGTGATTTAACTAGCTCACTCTCTCACTCAAAACCACAGTTTCAGGCTTGTTTGTTGCCAATGACAAATGTCTGTGCCACAATAAGTCTTGCAACTATTGTATTCTTTGCTACCATCAATTGTGTTACAATAAAGGCTTGGAACATTTGAAAGACTTGCCACCATCAAAAGCCTTGCTACTATGCTCCCAACTGTGTCATATTTACATTTTGAACATTTGAAATTCGTGCCACAATCAAAGGTCTTTCTTGCTACTAACCCTGGGCAAAGCACTAAGCTACGCTTGCCTAGTTTGCGAAGTTTGCACTACTTCACACCACGCAAATTGCACGTAGCATAGTGCAAACACGCGTAGCACAGCGGTCATTTTTTGTTTGCTTGCGGTCCTCAACGTCAAGTTGGCGACCGCGAGCAAGCAAAATCACATAGCGGCAAGACTTTTTCCTCGTTCGCAAACAGCAACATCAAGTTGCCGATCGCGAGCGTGGAAAAAATCCTCCCGGCGAGATTCTCAACGTGGGGAGGTCAGGTTTCTCATTGCAAGTGGTCGCGTATGCTCGCGACCACTAGCGTTGAGGAACTACCAGTTTGCTTTGAGAAAGCTGCTGCTCAAGTAGGAATCTACTCGAGCGGCAGAAAACGACCCCTTGCACTGTGAAAGATGCAGTTTGCAATGATTGCATAGTGCGGACAAGCATCTGGCACTGTGCAATCAGTGCGAACAGCATTTTGCACAGTGCACTATGGAGTTCGCGTAGCTCTCGTAGTGCGAAGTGCACTTCGCGTAGCTTCGCGTAGCTCTTCTACGCGAACTACGCCCAGGCTTAGTTGGTACTATTCTCCCAATTGTGTCGTAATAACATTTTGCAACATTTGGCACAAGCAGATAGGCTTATCTCAGAGGCAGTGTGTAAAGCATTTGTGCGCGCATAATGTAATACAATGAAAACACTACAATTGGACACCATGCCAGTTTAGAAAAATAAGTAATCTTTATCTACACCGAACCATAACAGAACAACAAAAATCAACAATACAGTAATATGAATATGACTTTCAAAAGGTAGACGTAATATGAAAAATAAATCAGTATGCAGTTCCTAAGTGTGTGGGAGTGTTCAGTTCTGTTATGAAATGCCCTCACACATCTGAGGGGATGTCATACTTCATCATTGGGCCTGCTTATTGTCGGTCCAGCGCTGCAATGCCCGATGGGCACCTGCGAAGGGGCTCTTTGATGGAACTGCGCACAATGGCGGCCACAACTCATGATAGTTGTACCACATTATGGTCTGTATTTCCACCTTTCCGGACCTCAACTTCCATGGGCTTAAGAACCTTTTCCATGCCCATCTTACTCATAACCACCATAGTTGCACTTGATGTGGAAGGTAACTCCGCCCCATATACATCATATGACACACTGAACATTATGTAGTACTGGGTAATTAATCAAGATAATTACATACTACATTCTTTACTATGATTGTATAACCCACCTACGTATCACTCTATGCAGTCTATGGTGAGATCCACTTACCACCAATCATAATGGAGCCCTTCCCTAAATGTTAAAAACTGGTAATACACCAATTCACTGGTAACACCCTAATTCATAGACAATATCCACTAGGGTATAGAGAAGATCGTTACAGCTTTAACACGACCTAACACGTAGGGAACCTGGAGATACACTTGCTACTACATTTGCTACTGGTAGCGTAGCATAGCCTCAATTGAGTTCACCCCCTAGATGGCCACACCCCAATTAGAGTTCTAGTGTCATCAGGGGTGAGTGGGTTGGCCAACAGTCCGCAACGGACCGTGCTTAGTATGCACTCGCCGAACCAGTTCCCATGTCATTATTTAATGTGATTGTACACACTCGTAGCTGCAACAAAGTGCATGTGTACGTTTATGTTTATATGTGTGAACTTGCCTATGGCTTAAACAACGGGTGAGGAGGCAACCCCTCATTTTTGCTCGGGATTTGTAAACACATATATGGCAACATTTTGCATATCACCCACTATGCGTGTTGTATTGTCTTTGATTATCCACTGAGACAGTTTGGCAGTGACACTAACCCTGTCCTTTGGCACACCTATTGCTCCCTAATGTTTCTAATAATGGAGCTGGCATGTGATTTCCACCCTTGGCACACTCATGGCTCCTCAAATGAATTTTAACTTGGAGCAAGCTTATACTTCAATAAGGCACCGACCATTGAAGGATGGATGACTGATCCTTTAAAAAAAATAACAAAATTTGTTACCCACTGCACGTTGCTGTACCTGGTCACACAGAACTTTCCCGGCCAATTCTCTATTAGTGCCTCTAGATACACGCCAAGGCACTTCACGAGGGAAAGTTAAAAACCACCACCTTTCTCTCCCATTTGCAGTACAATGAGACCCCTATGGGTTCACTCCGCTGGCCTAGCGCTGCGAGGACGTTTTCCTCTCTTTTTTTTAACACTGTTTTATCCTATTTTTACCACTTTCTTTCAGGTCTCAGTACACCAGGCCATTAGATCTGGTGCTTAACAGCAGCGCTAGTTACTACCCCATCATACAACAACAAGAACCAGCTTTACATTAATCCACTAATTGAGATTAACTTCTCCTATAGACCATGGTCCTGATGAATTGCCACCAAGATACATGTCAACCCCATGCACCACACAGACCCAGTAGGATCATTATCTCCAGACAGGGCTTTCTGTTTTTAGTTAGGTTAGTGCACCCTGGGAATAAAATTATTGAAAAGTTCAGCCCTAGACCTTTTTAAAATTACACTTCACACTCACGAAACTACCCTGTCCACAAACCAACACACACCCAACGGCTTCATCTAAAAAAGATCTCTGCCAAAGAGCCCTTAAAGGGTGCCCGTGAGGCATTGCAGTGAGGGCCCAACGAGGTGCAGGTCCAATGATGAAGCATGACATCCCCTGGGGTGTGTGAGGGCACTTTATAACACACCTGAACACTCCCACACACTTAGGAACTGCATACTGGTTTATTTTTCATATTACGTCTTGGGGGTATGTGTGCAGGACCTGTTTTAAAAAAAGATCCTGGTTCCTATTATTTAAGAGATTTTAAAAGGTAGAAAGAGTTCTGTTCAAAGCAAATTGCCGATGCTGCACTTTTCACAGAAAGTACTTTGCACACCAACAAAAATTGTCACAGGGAAGGTGATGCGTCGGTTCCGTAAGCCCAGAGAAAGTGATGCGTCAGTTCCTTACTTCAGGAGAGGCGATGCGTTGGTGCCTTACTGCCATGTAGGGTCGGTGACACATCGGTTCCTTACTGAAGGGGAGGTGATGCGTCGGTTTCTTACTGTGTACATAGCTGATGCGTCGGTTTCTTACTGGGGTCCCCCTATTCTTGTAGGCGTAGTGCCCAGATGCAATGCATGAGGATAGGGGATGCATCGGTTATTGCGGTAGTGGTCCCACGATGCATTGGTTCTTGCAGCTGCACAGCCGGGCCTCCGTCGGGATGGGTCAGTGATCACGGACACTGTAGATCGGTGCACCCGATGTGGAATACAGCAATTTCTCAAGCTGCAGGCAGGTGCTGTGTCGCTTTTTCGGTGATGCATTGGAAACAGATACAGATGCGTCGTGCTTCTCTTAGTAACTTTGCATTTCCAGCTCCCAACAGCAGGAACAGCCTCCAGAGGTCCAGAACAGCTGCAGGCACCTCTTGGCAGGTCAGAACTCCCATTAAGGAAGTTCACTGGATCTGGAGGTCAAGTCTTTGTATACCTGAGACTTCACAAACTGGAGGCAAGCTCTACTTCAAGCCCTTGGAGATCTTCCTCAAGCAGGGGACACAGACCACAGCAAAGTTCTTGTCCTTTACTTGGCAGAAACAGCCACTGCAGGGCAACCCCAGACGGCACACAGCAAAGGGGCAGTACTTTTCCTCAGTTTTTCTAGCTCTACCCCAGAAGTAATCTATGAAGTCTTTTCTATCCCTGAGACCTCCAACGGGTGGCAAGCTCTGCTTCAAGCCCTTGGAAAAAACTCTAAAACTAGGATGATGAAAGTGCAGTTCAGTCCTTTCCCTGGCCAAGACTGAAGCAACCACTGCAGGCCAACCCCAACAGCACACAGCACAGGGGCAGTACTTCTCCTTTAGCTTTCCCAGCTCTCCTTTTTGGAAGGTTCCTTAGTTCACCAGTAATCTAAAGTTAAGGGGTCTGGGTCCCACTTTTTACAGCACAAATTCCTTTGTTCTCTGGTGGCAGAGAAGCTCTTTTCCCAGACCAAACCAGTCCTGCCCTCCTTGGTGCAGCTGCCTTGCAGGATGTGGAGACAGCATTGTCCCAGGCAGACCAGGCCCATTCAGGTGTGAAAGAAATCTCCTCCCCCTACTCTGAACACAGCCCAGGTCCATTCAGCCCAGCCCAGACTCATTCAGGAAAGGTGGGAAAGGCAGCACACACAACGATGCACCCCCCGGTGACTGTCTGAGAGAATGCACATCCCTAGCTCTTGCCCCTCCAAATCCAGACAGTCAATCCACAAACCAGCAGAGGTACACAGGATGGCTAAGCAAGAAAAATTTCTAAAAGTGGTATTTTCAAACATACAATATAAAAATCATCTTTCCTAAAAGACGCATTTTTATATTCGGAGTATAGGATTACTAAACTCCATCTTTCTATCTTGTCCCAATGGAAAGTTATATTTATAACATGTATGGACAGATGACTTTTCAATAGTGAAAAACAAAATACACTGTATTTCACTATCAGGACATGTCACACACCTCAGTACATGTCCTTCCTTTCACATACACTGCACCCTGCTGTTATGACGGACTTTTTTCCGGCCCTTTGTGGAGGGAGAATGATGGAGAATGACTCCAGTCTATCAGGCTTATAGTGTAGGGGTTAGGACTATAAGTAGGACCTCTCTGGGAGATATGGTAGGGTATATTCGTACCCCTTTTCTTAGCGTAGGGCTTACGAATTTAAGCTAGGGAGTAGACATATAAGTATTAGTCATGATCCACCCTTTTCCCAGTGTGTTAGGATATTTTCCATGGAGTTATACATATTCTGGGCCCTGTAGGCCTTAAACGGAACAGACTCCATCTTGCTCTCTGCTTGGTAGCTTGAGAGGCTTTCTAGGTCAAGTGTAATATTTTAGTTTCAAGGTGTTGTTCGCTTGGAGAGAACCGGCTCAGGCTGGCCCTTATCGAAGGAATGTATTTTTCTCCACTCCGAAGACACAACTTCAGGCCGGCCGGCTGGGAACGTGTCCTTGGTACGGGGAGGTACAAGAATTTGGTGGGCGGCAGGTTACTGGCCGTAACTTTCCATGAAGGAACAGGCTTTGATATTAGCGAAGGTGTTAGAGAGAGAGAGAGTTAGTTCATAGGCGGCAGCTAGCCGTTAGCATCTCTGCCATTAATTATTTTCTTCGGCGGACAGTCGCCATCTTTGAAGTTCGAGAAAGATTTACCACCGAGACTCTCTGAGAAAGTTCGAAGAAGAAATAGCGCGGAACGCATAGAAACAGAGAGAGAGAGAGAGACCCGGTAGCCAATAACCAGCAAGGTTCCAGTGACTTGGAGGGAAGCAGACGAGTTTGAGCCTAGCGGTGCAGACGTGTACTTGTGATGGCTGGGGTGTGACTCTAAGACGAGCCAAGACACAGAGACGAGAAGGGAACCTAGATGACTGCCGAGCCCCGACTTCATATTAACCAGGTGATCTCCGCCCTTTCTTTAATTCATTCTAACATTTACCTTTCCTTTGCAGAATATATACATTGCATAGTATTGTGTTTGTAATTATTGTCAATAAATACCCCGGTTTATTGTGAACCAACATGTGCCTGGTGTTCCTGTTCAATCGCGGTAACTGATCTTTGTTGTCTGACATTGTTTGCATGAACGGATGTGAAATCCCGATCAGGTAAGGAGTGATCAAGCCAATAGGAAGCGAAGGGACCTTTGATGTCGGGAACAGAAGGTACATATTCCAATTAGAAGAAACGTACTAAATTCACATTGTCCTAGTTTTATCCCAAGTAGATAAATGAGAAGTTTCTCCCATAGGTGTTCATAGGAAAGTGGTCGTCGTTGATATGCGGCGTTAATGAGAGCGTTGGGGGGGAGACCAACGTGGAGGTTCGCGGGACTGTGAACCGAGTGTAAGTGAGAGCGTTGGGGGGGAGACCAACGTGGAGGTTCGCCGGATTGTGAACCGAGTGTAAGTGAGAGCATTGGGACTGCAGGCCCATGTGTAGACACGCCAGATTGTGTGTCATATCTGCCCTGGGGTAGATTAGTCTGGGTCGGAGTGGCCGCGAGACTAGCTGATATGTATAAGATATGATAGAAAACCCATGCATGTTTATTGCTATTCCCCTATCCTTAGGTGTGAGATGTACATATATGTATCCATATTCATTGTAAATACGTTCTAAGGAGAGAGGTGGTTACGTTCTGACTGGGTTGGAGGGGCCCCTAGGGGCGGATTCCATCTAAGCGGAAAATCCGGTCATTACATCTGGCGTCACGAACTGTTTACGAAGCCTGTGTGCGCTGTATTGTTTTAATCTTGTTGGTTTGCGCTCGGCTCGTACGTATAATTTTTGTTTATAATTGTGTATATATTTTTGTGTGTTGAAATGTTTTCGAAAAAGTCAGGCTCTGTTTTCAAACTGCCTATTCAGATTCCCGGCTGGGAGTCTACGCCTTACGAGGCTTTGGCCCGCGAGTGGGCCGATTCTACTATTTTGAGTGGGAATTGGATTTCTTGTTTGGAGCAGGCGGAGCCTGCTGATGTGGTTTCTTGTTTGCAGAAAGCTCCAGTAGTGAAGGGTGATGAGCTTCCTATTTTGGGACGCAGAGGCTGGATTGTACTCCATGCGTATCGGATCCTTCATGAGAGGTTTGTTCAGTTGCGAAAGCAAAGTAAGGATATGGAAGGACAGGTTGTTGAGTTGCAGAATGCGCATACTTTATTGCGGTGTCAAAATAAGTTGCTTGCCGACAAACTTGAAACTTATCAAACTATAGCCGAACGGGCTGCAGTTCGCATTGCGCGGTATAAATACAAACATCGTCGTGGTCGGGTGTCTACACGGAAGGTGCGCATGGTCGTGGCGAAAGCCGGACTTGATTGGAACCCTGATGAGTGGGATGGTAATATCTGGGATTCTAATGCTTCTGACTCCTCGGCTGAGGAGATTGACACGCGCGAGTCTTCTCGTTCCGGACGTGACTGTAAATCTGCTTCTTGTGACAAAGATGTCAAGTCTAGCGACCGTGGTCGTTCTTCCCGTTCCGATGACATATCTTACCCTGATTGTCCTTCTAAATCTAAGAACGGGGCTTCTTCGGGAGCTCTGCCTGAGGTTTCTGCTCATCCTGTGTTTCGTCGCAAACTACAACAAGCTCCTGGTAATCCGGGTGGTGTTGCCCTGGATAGTATTGAAGACTTTACCCAACAGGAGGTGAGTGACATTTTACAACGATTTCGTCAACGGCCTGGTGAGGCTTTGCTTACGTGGATGGTGCGCCTTTATGAACTGGGCGCTGCCGGTATTATGCTCGATGCTGTTGATTGTTTACGGTTTTGCTCTTTGAGTTCCGACTCTACCATTCAAGATCATTTTCGGAACTATAATGGTGCTGGTCAGATTTCTTTGCTCCAGCTTGCGTCTGATGGTTGTAACCATAAATATCCTACTGAATCTGATTGGCCTGTCAATGACAAGCCGTGGTACACTTTGCGTGATGCGTCGCAACGCTTGAAGGAGGAGGTGATGAAAACTGCTATTTTTCTCAGTACTTCTGACAGACTGTTGGACGGTCTTTTGACATCTTCTGTACGCAATCGCATTATCCGTTCGTCTCCTGTTGCTTACAAGCAGGTTATGATGACTTTGTTGATTAATCAGACTGGCAATCCTTTGTCTGCGGTGCTTGAATCGGTTCGTCAGCTTGGTGAGTTGGGTGATTGGTTTAAACCTGAGAGACCATCTCGTCCTGAAGGTCGTACTGCTGGAGATTATAAGTTCTCTAGACGTGATATGTTTCTGGCTCTTTTGGCTGATGGTGTGAAGAGGGAAGATATCGATGGGGAGCCTAATAATCGCTTGTGGGATATTTTCCGTAAGCGTGGTTTGGATCGGAAGGAGGGTGCCCGTCGCGTTCGAAAGAATGATTGTGGTCGTGGTTCTGATGACAGTGGTGATGAGAGGCGTCGTGTGGATTCTGATCGCCGTGGTGACCGTCGTTTTGATCGTGATGGGTCCCCTCATCGTGAGAGAGAGAGAGAGAGAGAGGGGGAAAAAGAAAGGGGGAGAGATGATCGTGTTTCCACTCGATATAGAAATGAGAGAGATTATTCCCCTGAGCTGAGGAAAAGGGAGGATCGTCACAGGCTTGCTGATCGTAATTCACAGTACGATGTGAATGACAAAAATCCATTTCGTAATGGAGATGGATATGAACAAGAAATTCTGATACCCAAGAAACATGAGAGCATTTATCCTGATTTGTCCTGGCTAGCGGAACGCAGTCAAAATGACTAGGAAGTAGGTCAAGCTCCAGTACGTAGGTGGGCTCACAGAGACAACAGACCCTATGTCGATATTGAGATTTTTTGGAAACATCGTAATATCCAAAGGGCCCGAGCATTGGTAGATACAGGAGCGGAGGCCACTTTAATTCATGGTAAAGCAAGGAAATTCAAAGGACAATTCTTCACAATTACTGGTTTAGGTGGGAAAAAGACCCCCGCAGTGCAGACTACACTTGAGATGAAAATTGGTAGGATTCCCCGTAGAGAATATTCTGTGTTAGTCGTACCACTTTTGGAGTATATAATTGGAATTGACATTTTGAAAGGAATGACTTTGCATCTAGATGATGGCTGTTACCAATTTGGAACTAAGCATTACATTTCGTCCAGACCCGTACGGGTTGGTCGTTTACGGATGCCTCCCATTAAAATTCCCCAAGCTACAAAAGTGGTTTCTCAGAAACAATATCGTATCCCAGGTGGTCATGAAGAGATCAGTGCCACGATTCAGGATTTGGTTGATGCAGGAGTTATAACTCCGGTTACTTCTGCTTGGAATAATCCAGTTTGGCCCGTGCGCAAGAGTGATAATTCTTGGCGCATGACTGTTGATTATCGAGAGTTGAACAAACATACACCTCGTTTAGCTGTGGCAGTACCAGACATTGTTACTTTGATCCAGAGAATTCAGAAGCATCCAGGTACATGGTATGCGTCCATTGATATTGCTAATGCTTTTTTTTCAATTCCCATTGCCCCCGAGTGTCAGGAACAATTCAGTTTTACCTGGAATGGACGTCAAATGACGTTTCGGAGTCTTCCTCAAGGTTATGTACATAGTCCCACGATTTGTCACCGGCTGGTGGCCGAGCATTTGTCTGAGGTGCCCGCGAATCCACAAATACAGGTGTGCCATTATATAGATGACATTTTGATTCAAGGTGAGACGCAAGATCAAGTACAGTCTCATTTAGACCAGATCCTTGATTGTTTACGAACAAAAGGTTGGGAAATCAATCCTGATAAATTACAAGGTCCATCCCAAAATGTAAATTTTTTAGGTATTAATTGGCATGAAGGTCACAGAGAAGTGATTCCACAAGTGAAGCGAAAGATTTTAGATTTTGCAGTTCCAAGGAATAGAAAAGAGGCTCAGAGCTTCATTGGCTTGTTTGGCTTTTGGCGTCAACATATTCCTCATTTAGGTCAGATTTTGGCTCCATTATATCGAGTCACTCGGAAAAAGAATGCATTTGAATGGGGAGAACCACAACAGAGTGCATTTAATTTGGCGAAAGAAGCGATTCAGTACGCCTTGGATCTGTGGCCGGTGAGCGACGGTGATGTTGATTTGAATGTGTCCGTGGAAGGTCCATATGCCAATTGGAGCTTATGGCAAAAGCAGGGCAGACAAAAAGTACCATTAGGTTTTTGGACCAAAAAGTTACCTGAAGCTGGTGAGCGTTATACACCCTTTGAAAAACAGTTGCTTGCATGTTACTGGGCTCTGGTGGATACCGAGCAATTGACTTTAGGTCATGCTGTGATTTTGAGACCTGAAATTCCTATAATGCAGTGGGTTTTGAGTTCGCCAAAATCCCATCGGATTGGATATGCTCAAGAGGCGAGTGTGATTAAATGGAAATGGTACATTCAGGACAGAGCACGTGTGGGTCCGAAAGGCGTGGCAGTGTTGCATGAGCGAGTGGCGCAGGCGCCATCGAACGAGACTGAAAGTGATTGTTCTGTACCTGTAGTGCAGGAATCTCCTGTCAAGTGGGGTAAATCATTTGATGATCTGTCCGTGGAGGATAGAAGACATGTGTGGTTTACGGATGGTTCAGCGAGGTTCATTGGTGAGAAACGACATTGGAAAGCAGTGTCGTATAATCCGGTTACTAAGAAATTATTGAGTACCACTGGTGATGGAAAGAGTAGTCAATATGCTGAACTCTATGCAGTTTACCAAGTTTTGAAACAGGAATTACCCGGCACATGTCATATTTTCACTGATTCCTGGTCCACTGCTAATGGACTAGCGGTATGGTTACCAACTTGGCATTCTCATAATTGGGAATTGCATTCAAAGGAGCTGTGGGGAAAAGAATTATGGCAAGAAATTTGGGATTTGCTCCCACAGAGTACTGTGACAATCTTTCACGTAGATGCTCATACCCCGATAGACTCCCTTGACAAGTTTTTTCATAATATTGCAGATGAAGAGTCTAAAATTTCTGAGGCAGTGGTGGACATGCAAGATTCTGATTTGGCGGGATTGGCGAAATGGGCCCACCAGAAAGCGGGACATTTTGGAGAGAGAGCCACTAGCAGGTGGGCTATTGACCGAGGAATTCATATTCCTTTACATTTGATCAAGGATGTCATTCTGCATTGTCCCACTTGCCAGCATTCTAGAAAGAAAGAAGTGCCTCACATTGTTCAGGGCCATTTACATCGAGGAAAGTTGCCCGCTCAAATTTGGCAAATTGATTATATTGGCCCGCTTCCTATGAGCAGGAATTGTCAATACATTTGTACCGCTGTTGATACCTATAGTGGCCTTTTGGTCGCTTTCCCGTGTAAACATGCTACCCAAATTAATACTATCAAAACCTTGGAACTACTCATTTTATATTATGGTGTTCCATTTCAAATTCAATCTGATAATGCATCCCATTTCCGTGGAAGATTGGTGCAGGAATTCTGTGTGGAAAATAACATTGAATGGGTATTTCACATTCCATATTATCCACAGGCTGCGGGATTGATTGAGAGAATGAATGGTTTGTTAAAAGATCAGTTGCGAAAGTTAACAGACGAACATTACAAACAATGGAGGGATATTTTAATGCAGGCATTGTTGATTCTAAACAATCGTCCTTTGTTGCATGCTGAATCTCCTTTAATGCGTTTGTTTCCTCCAGCTGTTGATGCAAAACCGAATACCCTTGTTCAATCCGTGATGTATTGGGAAATTACCCCCGGAGCTTTGGCTCCATGCAGAGCGACCCCAGGTTCTGCATGCTTGGACCTACATGCTATGGATGACATTGTCCTAAAATGCAGAGACCGAATCATTGTTGAGACTGGCGTTGGTGTCTGTATACCTGCCGGTAGTTTTGGATTGATTGCCCCTAGATCGGGCCTTGCCTTAAAAGGTGTCCAAGTTCTTGGAGGAGTGATTGACAGCGATTATCAGGGAGAGATTAAGGTCCTTCTGCTTAATAGCAGTGAGGTTGATTTGTCATTCAAAAAGTCTGACCGCGTTGCTCAATTGTTGATTATGCCTGTTTTCAGTGGTGAGATTAAGAAAGGCACTGCCCCAACGTTGCTAACGACACGTGGCCAAAAGGGCTTCGGCTCCTCTGATAACCCCGGAGCTAAGATATGGGTGCAATCGCCGAAACATCCCCCTGAGCAGGCTGAAGTTATTGCGACCGGTCATGACAACACCATTTTGGTAATGAAGCCAGGGAAAGATAGCTGGGAAGCTGTCCCAGCTGACAAATGTTACTTACGAGAATGATTAAGGCCTGTGTTTGTATTCTTTCAGATCATTCTCTGGACTGCTGCTGCAGGATGTGCCGGCGTTGGACTCCTTTTGGTCTGCTACGCCGGGAGAGGAGAGGACCCACCAACTTCGGTTGATTGGAGAACCCGAGTCCCGCGTTCCTTCGCTGCGTGGGATGCCTCCGCGAATTTCTGGATCACCCTTGCAAAAAGGGTTACGAATTCTCCACATTTCTGTCTTACCCCTATGAGATCTGTGACTGATATTTTAGCGACCTGCCTGGTTGCTGTCCCTGCTTCCACTGAGACTCTACAGCATATCTTCAATATGTCAAGTGCCCGTCCTAATGTGATTTTGGGCGATTTTCCCGCCCATGAATTTTGTCCTTTATGTTCTACCCTTTCTGATTCTGCCCTTCCGATTCCTTCCCAAATTACCACCTATAATATTACACAGGGCGACTTGTGTTTTATTTTTACTTGTGATCCTAAAGCAATTTCGGAATGCCTACGTTTAAAATTACAGGCTGCCACGACTTTTTCTACTCATCAACGATTGCTTTGTTTACGAAGACTTCCGAGTTCATGTATTTCTGTTAAAAATAATATGACATGTAAACGTTTATTAGTTGTTCCTAGCTATTTTCGTCCTATGTTGTTGCCTAATGGCTGGTTGTTTTCCTGTGGCAATACTTCTTGGCCCTATATTCCTGCTAATGTTACAGGAGGTCCGTGTGCTATCACTAGACTGAGCTTATTAATGTTTTCCTCACACCCTGGTTCCCATTCCCGTATGGTACGAGACTCTATGACTTTGCAAGAAGACTGTGATTCCTCCGTTCATCTTTACTCTAAGTCGGAGTATCTTAGTTTAGCATTTTCTATTATTGGTGTCCCGGCGTTGGCTGTTTACAATGCTAAGACCATTGGCAAGATGGCTTGCTGGATGGTTAAATCAATTAACCACACCTCGACTGTATTAACTGATTTATTATTAGATGCCCAGGGTGAAAGACGAGCCATTTTACAGAATCGCGCTGCGATTGACTACTTGTTGCTGAAACATGGACATGATTGTTCTGACTTTGAGGGCCTCTGCTGTTTTAATTTGTCTGACCATTCTAAATCAATCCAAGCCCATATTGACAGACTCCACGACTTGACTGCAGAAATTAGACAGCATATTGATCAGGGCTGGTTCGACTGGCTCTTTAATTGGTTACCTGACTTGCATTCTTTACGACAGATTTTAGGGGGGATTATTGTCTCCATTTGTATTTTGATAGCTATTTGCTGCTTTATTCAGTGTATTCCTTCCCTATTACAATTTTGTAGAATTGGCAAGAGATATAAATCTGTTAGTTTTGTTTCTTATTATTCCTCCACTGATGTTAGCTCTTTATAGAATATAGCTAATAGACTGGAGTCAAGGGGTGTAATGTTATGACGGACTTTTTTCCGGCCCTTTGTGGAGGGAGAATGATGGAGAATGACTCCAGTCTATCAGGCTTATAGTGTAGGGGTTAGGACTATAAGTAGGACCTCTCTGGGAGATATGGTAGGGTATATTCGTACCCCTTTTCTTAGAGTAGGGCTTACGAATTTAAGCTAGGGAGTAGACATATAAGTATTAGTCATGATCCACCCTTTTCCCAGTGTGTTAGGATATTTTCCATGGAGTTATACATATTATGGGCCCTGTAGGCCTTAAACGGAACAGACTCCATCTTGCTCTCTGCTTGGTAGCTTGAGAGGCTTTCTAGGTCAAGTGTAATATTTTAGTTTCAAGGTGTTGTTCGCTTGGAGAGAACCGGCTCAGGCTGGCCCTTATCGAAGGAATGTATTTTTCTCCACTCCGAAGACACAACTTCAGGCCGGCCGGCTGGGAACGTGTCCTTGGTACGGGGAGGTACAAGAATTTGGTGGGCGGCAGGTTACTGGCCGTAACTTTCCATGAAGGAACAGGCTTTGATATTAGCGAAGGTGTTAGAGAGAGAGAGAGTTAGTTCATAGGCGGCAGCTAGCCGTTAGCATCTCTGCCATTAATTATTTTCTTCGGCGGACAGTCGCCATCTTTGAAGTTCGAGAAAGATTTACCACCGAGACTCTCTGAGAAAGTTCGAAGAAGAAATAGCGCGGAACGCATAGAAACAGAGAGAGAGAGAGAGACCCGGTAGCCAATAACCAGCAAGGTTCCAGTGACTTGGAGGGAAGCAGACGAGTTTGAGCCTAGCGGTGCAGACGTGTACTTGTGACGGCTGGGGTGTGACTCTAAGACGAGCCAAGACACAGAGACGAGAAGGGAACCTAGATGACTGCCGAGCCCCGACTTCATATTAACCAGGTGATCTCCGCCCTTTCTTTAATTCATTCTAACATTTACCTTTCCTTTGCAGAATATATACATTGCATAGTATTGTGTTTGTAATTATTGTCAATAAATACCCCGGTTTATTGTGAACCAACATGTGCCTGGTGTTCCTGTTCAATCGCGGTAACTGATCTTTGTTGTCTGACATTGTTTGCATGAACGGATGTGAAATCCCGATCAGGTAAGGAGTGATCAAGCCAATAGGAAGCGAAGGGACCTTTGATGTCGGGAACAGAAGGTACATATTCCAATTAGAAGAAACGTACTAAATTCACATTGTCCTAGTTTTATCCCAAGTAGATAAATGAGAAGTTTCTCCCATAGGTGTTCATAGGAAAGTGGTCGTCGTTGATATGCGGCGTTAATGAGAGCGTTGGGGGGGAGACCAACGTGGAGGTTCGCGGGACTGTGAACCGAGTGTAAGTGAGAGCGTTGGGGGGGAGACCAACGTGGAGGTTCGCCGGATTGTGAACCGAGTGTAAGTGAGAGCATTGGGACTGCAGGCCCATGTGTAGACACGCCAGATTGTGTGTCATATCTGCCCTGGGGTAGATTAGTCTGGGTCGGAGTGGCCGCGAGACTAGCTGATATGTATAAGATATGATAGAAAACCCATGCATGTTTATTGCTATTCCCCTATCCTTAGGTGTGAGATGTACATATATGTATCCATATTCATTGTAAATACGTTCTAAGGAGAGAGGTGGTTACGTTCTGACTGGGTTGGAGGGGCCCCTAGGGGCGGATTCCATCTAAGCGGAAAATCCGGTCATTACACCTGCCCATGGGGTTAACTTGGGCCTACCTTAGTGGTGACTCACATGAAAGAAAAGGAAAGATTAGGGCCTACCAAGTTGGTGCACTTGCCAGGTTAACATGGCAGTATCAAACTGCACACAGACACTGAAGTGGCAAGTCTGAGTTACATTTAAAGGCTGCTCATATGGGTGGCACAATCAGTGCTGCAGGTCCATTAGCAGCATTTGATTTACAGGCCCTGAGCACACACAGTGCACGGTACTAGGGACTTACCAGTAAATCAATTATTCCAATCATGGAATCACCAATCCATAAATACAATTTACAGGGAGAGCGTATGCACTTTAGCTCTGATCAGCAAGGTGGTAAAGTGCTCAGAGTCATGAAACCAACAAAATCAGGGTCCAAAACAGGAGGCCAAAAAGCAGAAAGTCTATGGATAAACCAGCTGGAAAAGCCAGGACTAATATTATATAATATCTATCAATCTATCCATCTATCTATCTATCTATCTATCTATCTATCTATCTATCTACCTATCTATCTAACAAACATCGCAGATGAGTTATTAAAGGGCTGCGAGGCCTCTACCAATGCTATTTTTAGTAAAACCAATACCCTGAACCAGGCATCAGGGAATATAGTGTCGAACACAACCTCTATTAGGATCAAACAGAGAGGCAATATATTGGAATGACTGCAACGCAAAGAACTCAGCTGTTGGTTTTATCTAGAAGTTAACCGCATCCCAAGGGTATTAAGGATTTTCTTTTGCCCCAGCCTGGAGACCCCGAAATCACAAAACCTAAAAGATTGGATGGAAAACACAAATACATGCTCAAGAAGGATACTTGAAATTCTAATCAGAAATGCCTGGGATGAACACAATGAATTGATTACGCAAATTCAGGAGCTGCTGGATGAGTTCAACAAAGAATCAGACCAAGTGGAGACCTGCAAAGTACTTAAACAAGTCGATGACAAGATCAAAGTTTATGAAAAAGAAGTCATGGCCAGGAAACCACGGAAGTTCATAAGGGACGAAAAAAGACTATGCCGCATCCTGACATTTGCCAGGAAATTTGACATAGTGAGATCTGAATTAGCGAAAGACAACGCGCTTGGGATAATGGAAACAAACAAAGAAGGATCTATAACGGATCTCAGCTCTGAAGTGTCAATAGATAGTATCTCATCAGGCACACTTGAGCAACAGTCTTTTTCCGGGGAATTTCGCCACTTCCAAAAAACAAATGAACAGTCAAACAGAGGGTGGCCAAAAGGAAGAGGAGGAGGAAACAGAAACAGGAAACAGAGGGACAGATGAAAGTAGCACAAGGACAACTGGCATGGGAACACAAGGCCAGGTGTCAAAGAGAAAATAATGGTGGAAACGACTCTGAAACTAACGGTAATCAACTTATCCAATAGAGTCATAACAGATAAAGAAGAACATGTACTAAGACTCTGCCTATGATCCAGTCCTGAGGCAGGTTTTGATTATGCCGAGACCCGGGTCGATCTCTATAAATTTGAACGAAAATTGAAACTTTTCAAAATGCACACTACGCAGTAACAAAGGAATTGCCTCAGGAACAAGCTATATCTCATATAGTGATGACATAGGTTTAGCAATCGAGGATATCCCTACAGTTAAAATCATGAGTGATCTAGGTCAGCAAAGCCAACCCAGTGGGACGAGTTAACACATTGATCCCTTTGACCCTACACATGTAGGTGACATTACACAGATGTTTGGGTTACAGACGGGGGTGGCAGAATCCACTGATTTCAGGGCAGTACCCAAATATGTACCCTCCATTGCCAAAGAAAATATTGATATCTTTGGTGACCTAGTGACACAAGACCTCCTAAAACTCATAAGCACCACTCCACGCACTAAAAACATGACTAGAACACAGAGAGATGCTGTCAAAAGCCTACAGAACAATCACAATCTTATCATTAAACCCTCTGACAAGGGAGGAGGCAACGTAGTACTTATGACTAGAGGAATGTACACAAAGGAGGCATATCGCCAACTGAATGACACAGCATGCTGTGAGAGGGTAGACAAGAAGTATCTGGCCGACTCGCAACTGAGATGCTTTAATTTGATACAGGACTGGCATGAGAGGGAACTGCTCACTTGATATGAGAAACAGTTTCTCAAAAATGAAACACCTACTACACCCACACTCTAGATCTTGTCCAAAATTCATAAAAACGCAAAGGAGCCACCAGGGAGACCCATAGATTCATCCAAAAACTGTCTCCTAGAGAACACCTCAATTTTTGTTTACCATTTTCCGTTTCCCTTTGTAAAACAACTCAACTCATGTCAGAAAATACAAGATGTGGTTCTGACACAAACCATTGGCTGGTCTGTTTAGATGTTGGGAGCCTGCATACCAGCATCAGGCTTTTCCTTAAAACATGCAACATCCAACATCTTAGACATGATTGATATATGTCTTAAGGAAATTTGTTTTCTATCTTTGAGAAAGAGCACTCCAAACAACCACAAGGGACTTCCAATGGCACCTGCTTCGCCCCAAGCTACGCCAATCTTATGGTGGGCTGGTGGGAGACGCAGGTGCTCTGGAATGACAAAACCGAACATTGGATTTTTATTTGGAGTACATGGCTGAGGTATACTGATGACATTTTCTTTGTTTGGGAGGGAACAGAATTGTAACTCAAATTTTTGTTGACAAACACTCAATAATAATGCTGGTAACTTAAAATTCACCATGCATTACAGCAAAGAGAAGATTGATTTCTTAGATCTGAAGCTAATAGTTGATAATGGTACCATCCACACTGATCTGTTTAGAAAAGAAACAGATAGCAACTCTATACTGCATGCCTCCAGCGGCCACCCCCCCCCCTAGTTTCAGATGGGGCATCCATATAGTAAATGTTTGAGGGCCAAATGTATCTGCAGCTCTACCACTAGCTACAAGCGAACCAAACAAGATATGATTGATAGTTTCATAGAGAAAGGCTACTCACGCAAAGCTCTTAAACAAGCTGAAGCATGAGTTGAGAAACAGACAAGAAATGAAATTTTGGTTAGACAATCCTCTGAAAGAGTCCCTAAAGATGCCACACAGAAATGTATACGGTTCATCGCAAAGTACAGAAGCCAAGCACCAACTTTGAAAGATACTTAAATCTAGATGGGGCATCTTGAGGCAGGATCCTATCCTGAGAAATAAAGTGTTAATTCATTATTGACATACAGGAGAAATTTCACACTTAGAGACCTTCTTGCCCATTGCCATCTCCAAAGTAAAGAAACCAATTGGCACAAACAAGTCAAAGGTTTCCGTAGGTGCGGCAACTGCAAGGCCTGCAGGTACAGCAGTAACATATCTTAAGTCACCCTAGAGAGTATAAAAACGAAATGGAAAATTCCTAAACTGATCACCTGCAGCACAGACTATGCGGTTTACACCATTGTATGTCCCTGTAGCATGTGGTATATTGGCTCTACCACATTTTCGATTAAGACACGGATTTTGGAACATTGTTGAGCCATCACTAATAAAGATCATTGTTACAGCACAGCCAAACACACAAGCGACTGGACACAAGTTAAGTACTTTGGCCTAGATTTAGTTAGCCTGAATCAGAGGGGTGGCAATCGGTTGGCGGCTTTACGCAAATTAGAATCCCGCTTCAATCTACATGCTCTCACAAAATTCCCTGATAGTTTAAACCTGGATGAGGAGATACAGTCTCATCTATAGAATCATTGTACTAATATCTTAGAATGGCTCTGCAGTATTCCCCCGTCCCACCTTTTCCTTATCATTATTATTTTGTGTATTTTATGATGCCTTTACTATGTATATACTGTTTTTGCTTGAGTTTCAATGTGGACACTGCACGTTAAGCAAATATATCATTTGCATGGTAGTAACTTGGTTGCTGATATTCTTTTTGTATATTATCTCTTACAGGAACTATGTGGCAGTTAACAAATATGGGATTGACTCACCAAAACTAATGTTATGCGCACCGTAGTGGCTAGACGTTCTAGTGAATCCTCACTACTCTTAATCACTATAGACATGTAGGGATTATCTACACTTTTTTTCTTTTTGGGGCTCGATTATATTCATTTTCATTGCTAAGTGCCTTTACATGAATATGCATGTCTTACATTACCATGGGAAGCTATGTACAATAATCTTGGCACAAGAGAAATTGGGTACCAGACCTTAATCTTGTAGGATATTTTTTCTACCTAACAAATCATGTATTGGAAAAAGAGAAACTAGCATAACTGCAATGTGTATTGTCTTGTGGCACATCTAGAAATGGGTACTATACCCCAAACACAAAATGGGCGATGCTCAGTTCGCACTGTGATAATGTCTTTTTCCACAAAACAAAAAAACACACTACAATTACATGTAATGAAATGTTGATTACTCACGGGCTGTAAATGTGCAACTTTTATATATATTTTTTCTTTTATGTCTATGGAAACATCACGTGATGTACACATTGATGTATGTATCTTTATAGTAATGTATGACCCGGAAAGAGGTCATGTGAGAAAGACCACGGCTGTAATCGAAACGCGTCTTTCTCTGCCGAAATAAATACCTCTTACTTGATCAGCAGGCTTGTGGAGATTCTTTCCTTTGATACTCCTTGCAGCCAGTGTGATATATATATGTATAGGCAGGTTCTGTTGTTTCTCCGAGGGATTGGAATCTCCGTGGCCCGCCGCTTCAATCCAGGATACCCGAAGGCAGTGAAACGTGGGGCGGGATGTATTTACACTCCTGCCTCTGCCTTCAGTGGTGCCCGGAGCGAGCGGCTGAATATTCCCCCCTGCAGCACCTACTCAACTACAGGTGCATTTTGGGAACTGAAGTTCCTACAAACTTTTGGTTGGTGAGCAAGTATTTGGGAGAGTGGGCGAGGTGGATTCCCATCCAATGGTAAACTAGCTGGACAGTTATATTCAGGTGTTTTCAAGTGCCTCCTGAAATCTACAGGCATCCGAAGAAGGCCCTCAAAGGCCGAAATGCATCATGCCGTTTTCCATGGAATAAAGCGTCTCCAATCTGTCCCCCGTGTGGCCTCCGCTCTTTCCTTTGGAGGAGATGTTTGGATTTTTTTCACGCTCGCAGGCAACGTGACACGGAGGCCCCCTCTTTGCAAGTTGGCCACGGATTCTGCTGGCAGCTGCCTAGGCAGGTTCTGTTGTTTCTACGAGGGATCGGAATCTCCGTGGCCCGCCGCTTCAATCCAGGATACCCGCAGGCAGTGAAACGTGGGGCGGGATGTATTTACACTCCTGCCTTTGCCTTCAGTGGTGCCCGGAGCGAGCGGCTGAAGTGGTGTTTGGGGACTTAAGGAGACGCTGGGAGTTCACTCTATGCAGGCTATTGGCAATTTGAAACACTATTGTGTGACCAGCTCTCCGCATTTCCACTGGGACAGAATATCCCTGCAGCACCTACTCAACTACAGGTGCATTTTGGGAACTGGACTTCCTACGAACTTTTGGTTGGTAAACAAGTATTTGGGGCGGAGCGGATTCCCACTAATGAGAAACTAGCTGGACAGTTATATTCAGTTGTTTTCAAGTGCCTCCTGAAATCTACAGGCACCCGAAGAAAGCCCTCAGACGTCGAAATGCATCATGCCATTTTCCATGCAATAAAACGTCTCCAATCTGTCCTCCGTGTGGCCTCCGCTCTTTCCTTTGGAGGAGGTGTTTGGATATATATGTATATATATATAATAATAACTTGTTCCTTTTTAACAAAATGTTGTATCAACAACTGAGAGGGGTGGCGATGGGGGCGTTTCTCTCCCAGCTAGGCCTGTTTCCTGGTGGGCTGGCGGGAGGAGCAAGCAAGGACATCTGGGACACCCATATCAAATACTATTGTAGATACATTGATGATGTATTTATTGTATGGGGGTACTAAGGATGAAGCATCTCAGTTTGTGACATCCATTAATGACAATGAGCTCAATCTCGTTTCACCCCTACCATCAGTGAACAGAAGGTAGAATTTCTTGATGTAGAACTGTATATTTATGAAAACAAAATTCAAACTAAATTACACAGAAAAAACACTGCTGGAAATCCTACACTCCATGCCACCAACGCACATCCCCAGCATTTAATCCACAGCATACCGTATGGCAAATGTTTTCGCATACACTATATCTGCAGTCTTGATTAAAACATTGCCAACAAGAGACCTTTGACAGCTTCCTGGCACATGGGTACAGGCAACAGAACCTACAGACAGCTTTACATAAAGCTAATTCTCAACCACATGAGTTTTACTTAATACCTAAGAGTGAACGAAATCTCGATTCTATAGGACAACCAACAACTGATGATGACAACATTGAAATTCAATCTATCAGATTAATAACAACTTAAAATAAGCAGGCAAAACATATTCGCAAAATTATATTTGCTCAATAGCCCATTGTGCTCACTGATTTAACTCTTAAAACACTCTTACCGCCACTTCCTGCTATTACGTTCAGAAGAGCATCCTCTATGAGGGATGCTCTGGTTAAGTCCAGCCCCGAATTGACACCAAAAACAACCTGGCTTTCTAAATCTGTTTTTTTTTAAATGTTGCCGGGCCTGTAAATTTGGGTTTAATATAACTAAATACGTAACGGCCTTTAGTGCTATTCCGATACCTTTAAAAAAACATTATACCTGTGTACTGAATACGCCGTATCTTAAATACATCAGCAGCACGAAACTCCCAGTGTTTAACAGGATCTTACAGCACTTGCGAGCTATCACGAACTCTGACCCCAATTACCCGGTTGCCCAACACTTAATAGCAGTACACTAGAATAGATTCATCAAATTAAAACACTGTGATCGGGGCAGTCCCTCGCTCTATTCGGGGGGAAAAAGAGGCATATTCTCAAAGAGCTATCGCAAAGTTATCGGCACTTTATCGCAGCCAAAGTCGCAATAAATGTATCTCCCCATTCACAAGCTGGTACTAACAGCCCATATCACAAGTTTACCTGTGATAGCAGCCGCAAAATACATTGCCACAGGTTACCCCCTCAACTATCGCTAATGAGATGCAGAGTAGGTGTTCTGGTGCCAAAAGCCGCGACAACACCACTCCGCAACATTCTCAACGACCAGTCAGATCGGCGATAAGATCACAAAAAATGCAATAAGGCACGTTAGCAGCAGTAAATAACACCTGCTCTGACCTGATGTAAAGTCGGACGACAGCCTGCACAAGAAAAGGGAGCCCAGCCCACGGCCACACCAGAAGTACAACAGATGCCATGGAGCCACTGATCATGCAGCTGGGAGCCCCAACAGGGCCACAACACCCACCGCCACCCCCCAGGAATCCCCCTCCCCGGGCACCCGCCGGTCAAAGACATGCCACATCAACTACACAGAATAATCATGTACCAAATAATCCGCCCGATGTCGCACAATCACTTTGGTGACATGCATGTGTCATCAGAAAAAATAGCATCACACATTTACCTTCGAATTAACAAATGAAAATGTATTCAAATAAACACAGAACACAAATGAAGACACATGGCGGCTCTCAGGACAATCTGTAGGTCACAGCCTGCAAGACAAAAATCATGATGAGAAGGTGTGTCTTGTGCACATCAAAGGAGAGAGAGAGAGCAAAGGAGAGAGAGAGATACAGAGAGAGAAAGAGGGGAAGAGAGAGAAAGGCGGAAAGAGAGGGAAAGAGAGAGAAAGATGGAAAGAGAGGGGGATAGAGAGAGATGGAAAGAGGGGGAGAGGGAGAAAGATGGAAAGAGAGGGGGAGAGTGAGAAAGATGCAAAGAGAGGGGGAGAGAGAGAAAGACAGAAAGAGGGGGAGAGAGACACAGATAAAAGAAGAGAGGGACAAGGAAAAAGAGAGCCAACACTGCACACCCAGGCCTCACTCCTCACCTGCTGACACCAGTGTGTCTCCAACCACGTGCTGGTATGTGCAGTTCACCAGGTCTCACATCTGAAACAGATCCCTCATCTGAAACTGAGTCCAGATACATGAATGGCAAAGTACATACAATTGCACACAACATCATCACCTGTCCGCACATGTGCACCCAGGCAGCTGCACCTCAGTCCCTCCTGCTGCCCAGCAGCGCATTCCCCATTCCCACGCACCCAGGCCTCACTGTTCACCTTCTGCCACCAGCATCTCACAATAAGAGCCCACCATGTGCAGGTGCAAGCCCCAAGCCCGGGGTCCGCGAACATGGTACCCTCCACATCATGCAGCCATGCTCCACAAGCCACCTGGTCTCACATCTGATTCTGGGTCTTGATTTTGCCATGACAGGTGAGATACCAGTGCACAGGGCATCATCACAGGCTGCACACCCGCTCTGCCCTTGAGGTGCCACTAACTCTGCGATCTGGGAGGCGACGCCAAGTGGCGGTAGGCCCGTGCTGCCAGCTGGCTCTGGCCTACACTGCGGTCCAGCAAGGCACACAAATCCTGACCAGTCTGGCCCACCAGGACGGGGCATCATCGAAGGCTGCATACCGCTCAGCACTTAAGGTGCACACACCACATTGCACCGAATATCACCATCCTGTGGCGGTGTGCCTATGCCAGCCGTAATGCGCCCCCAGGTCTGTTCCCCCCAAATCATGGACCCTGTATGATTGGGTACTGTGGTGCAGAGGTCATCATGTCACCTCCGGGCCGGGGGAATGTGATGTTGCAGGGCCCTAGGCTCTCATGCATACATAATACCCACACAGATACATCCAGATAGAGAGTGGAAATGGTGTCGAACACGTGCCCCAGGCCCTTTTTATTGGCAGGGTCACATATCCTGTGATGTGTGTGCTGGATGGGTGTGGAGTGGGTATACACCAGCCATGAGGGAGTGGCTGTGACATGCTGACAACTAGATCTGTGACCAGCAGATCACTATAGGGAATACCTGGGACATGTAGCATTGCCGTGCCCCTGTGAGCATAAGCAAAGGGGACTGGCCTGGCGGATGCCAGTCCAGAGTACGGGTGTGCACAATGACCCCAGTGCTCTGTGCGTGGTTCCGTACTGGGCTGGACAAGGAAGTAACTAATGCGTGTGTCCCTGTTGTTGTCTCAGCACCACCAGGATCGCATTCGGCAATGTGTCATCCTGTGACCCCCAGTTCTATGACATGAGCCACTTGGGCTTAAGAGGAATTTACTGAGCCTACATTCATCTATACTTTCACACTTGAAAGACCATAGACATGACACATCTGTGTGATTAGTAATGTTTAATGCACATTCAGTGGAGTGTTGCATCTGAAGCAGTACAGGGCCATGCAAAATCCACATGACTATGTTGGCCCGTGGAGGCCAAGCTGGAGTCCTTCAGGGAATGAAAAGTCAAAAGAAAGAGGGAGAGTTCAGTCCGCAGTCTGTTTGCTGTATAATTGGTGATCAAACGGCATATGGCAGTCCATGTCGAGGTCCAAGGTGAGTGTCGCAGAGTGCATCGGGGGACAGTGGAAGGTGATGAAGCAGAGGGCAGAACCAAGCAGAAACAGGCCATATGGCGGAGGACAATGACAGATTCATCCGCATCTTTCTCCTCTGCTTTTGCATGTGCCTCACGTGTGGGTGGTGGTGTTCTGTCTCCTGCACTGTGTTGCAGTGACACCTCAGGGGCTGTAGGTGGAATGTCTGCCACACTGTGTGGCACTGACACTTCAGGGGAGGAGATGTGGATGTAATGGTAGCAGCAGCATGCCTCAGTGACAGGCCTTCTGGCAGCAATAGTAGTTATGGAGAACAAGGGTACCCCATTAGTAAAACCTGGGGTGAAAGTATTGTTAAAGAAAAACAATGGTTTTGGGTGGTCTAAGAAGGTCCTAGTAGAGTAAGGTATAATTTTGGTAAATGAATTAATCTTGGGAGACAGTTTTGTAAGGTAAGGTAACAAACATATAAAAAACTTTATTTATGCTTTCACAATTATGTTTTTTGTTTTTTCAGGTGCTCACACATGTGACAAGGTGCTTATAGTGACTGAGTGAAATATTGTTAAAAAACGATAAACAAGGTGTCACAAACAAGGGTATTCCCCCAAAAAATTTGTACATTAGGGTAGGGGAGTTTCCTTGCATGGGTCGACGGCGTTTCGATCTAAATGATTTTAGATCATCATCAGGACGTGAGCTTTCTTTGCACGAGGTGGTAGAATTATTTTCCTGACTCGGCGAGCAAATTGCTTAAACTGTGGTGGCTTGGTCCAACTGTTCAACGTATTCTTGTCAAGAATTTAATTATTTACCTCTGGTAGCAGCGAGGCAGAGGTAGTTGAGCCGCGGACCGCGGAGATTTATTCCCGCCGGAACGTTGTACATCAACCATTACCGGAAAAATAACCTGCTCCTATTCAGTATACCTACCTCTGCAAACTAGTAAATGGACCATCATTGACTATGATGAACCTTTTGAGCTAGAGCTATCTTTCAAGAAAAAATAATTAAATTCTTGGCAAGAATACGTTGAACAGTTGGACCAAGCCACCACAGTTTAAGCAATTTGCTCGCCGAGTCAGGAAAATAATTCTACCACCTCGTGCAAAGAAAGCTCACGTCCTGATGATGATCTAAAATCATTTAGATCGAAACGCCGTCGACCCATGCAAGGAAACTCCCCTACCCTAATGTACAAATTGTTTGGGGGAATACCCTTGTTTGTGACACCTTGTATATAGTTTTTTAACAATATATCACTCAGTCACTATAAGCACCTTGTCACATGTGTGAGCACCTGAAAAAACAAAAAACATAATTGTGAAAGCATAAATAAAGTTTTTTATATGTTTGTTACCTTACCTTACAAAACTGTCTCCCAAGATTAATTCATTTACCAAAATTATACCTTACTCTACTAGGACCTTCTTAGGCCACCCAAAACCATTGTTTTTCTTTAACAATTCTGGCAGCAATGCCATGAGGATGTTGAGGTCATTAGGGAACCCAGCTACCACCCGATGCTATGCAGCCATGGCAGCCGCTTGTTCCGCAAATGCCCGCTCCATGGTCTCCATTAACCTCCGCATGTTTCCCAACTCCTGTGTGACATCGCTAGAGCCACTTTGACTGGACAGTTGTTCTACTCTCTGAGTCAAGGCTTCAGCGATGTCAGTCATGGTCCATTAGAGAGCATGGAGGGTACTGAGGGTGTCCGTTAGGGAATGTGAGTGGTCCCTAATGGGACTTAGAAACCCACGTATGGCATCTAGTTTGTCTGCCATGTGGTCGAAGCCCACCCACAGCTGATCATTCAGATTCTCCTGACACCCCAACACACAGCGTTGGAAGGCCATGTGTAGTTCATTGGGGGGTCCTGGGAGGAAGCCGTGGTCGTGGGTGCTGCATGCTGTATGGTCTGTGCAGGGGGTGGGGTCTCCTCAAAGCAGCTGGGATGCCCTCCTCCTGGAGGGAGGCTACGGAGGCTGTCCCCGAGCTGTTGGAGGGCGTCAGAGTCGAATCTGTGGTGGTTCTCTTTGTCATCAGAGAAGAGAGGATCGGCCTGCTCTTCAGGAGGTGCTGATTGTCCCTGTGCAATGTGAAGGGGAGTTGCAGTTTAACAATGTGTCCACATGTATGTTGTCGCATTGTACATGTTTTCATACAGTCTGCAAGACTGTGTTCATTGTGGCTGTTTGGGTGGTGCTGCCTATTTGATAGGGGACAGTGGACATTTCGACAACATGATGTGTGTGTTTGTACTTGTACGTTGTCAACTCACATTTCCCTGCAATGCCAAATGTGATTGGCCAGTGTCTACACCCAGTCGGCACCAGTTGTGTCCTGTGTTCTGTTGTGGATGTATTGCGGTTTGTACCACATTGTTGTCAGTGTTGATGTGCTTTGCATGTTATGTGTGTGTGCTACATTTCAGGGGAGTCGCCCCTGCAGCCCTTTATTTGCTGCTCCTCATCCCTTTCATGTGGTGTGCCTTTGACTTATGTTCTTATACAGTGCTAATATGTTGCATACTTGGGTACATTGGTCTCTTGGTAGAAGTTGGGGGCTGGGCATAATTTGTCCGCAGATGTGCTCAACTCAATTGTACAAGTGTAGCATTGTGCCCACCTCCCCCGTCCCCCCAGTTCCTGGTAGTTACTCACCCTGGTGCTGTTGCGTCTGGTCATGTTGAGCAGTGTCTGGTCCCCCAACCTCTGCCCCATCTCATAACTGATGACTGTGGACACCATTTCTTCCATATCGTCCAGCTCCTCCTGTGGCCCTGGACTCCCACCTCCAGTCTGCATTGCTGCCTTCCGGTTCTTGACGAGTTTCAGCTTGGTTTTGCGCTTGACATCATTCCAGCACCTCTTGACCTCTTCCATTGTCCTCTTCAGCACTCTGACTGCATTCATCTCGTCCATGATGAACTGCCATAGTCCATTTTTTGTTGCCAATGACATAGTGGAGGTGACAAACAGTTGTTGATGGTGTTCTACCACCTCGGTTATCAGGATCCTGTTTTCCTGGGAACTGAAGCGCTCCTTCCTACTCTTGTTCTCCTTTGCCTTCCCTGACCTCGGGGTCCAAGGCATGTCCTCAGGGGTGTTTGTGAGGTTCTGGTTCTCCTCCGTACTTGCTCCGGCAACATACATTGTGCTTCGCTGTTGTTTGGCATTTGTTTGTCTGTTTTTTTCTACTTTTATGGTGATGTTTCCCGCCTGACACGTGTGAATTGCAGGCATGTTGCTGTTTTTCACTGATTTTTATATCGCATTTGGCCTCACAGAAGCTTTTTTCGCTTTCGTGTTTCGCATTTTATGTGGCATTGCGTTGGTTTTGACGCAGTCATTTGACGCGTTATTGTGATACTATCGCATAGTACCGACTTGTTGTGAATACTTAGTTAACACAACATCATTTTACTGAGGTAGACTACGATGTTGAAAGTTGCGTTGAGCTAATTTTGCAATACTCATCATACGTTCTTGAGAATGTCCCCCAGAGAGAGGAAGCTGCGACAACTAGAGTAATTCTTTATTCAGACTCTCGATACCAAGATGCTCAATGGGCTCAACACGAGCGAGGACCTGCATAATTTCTTATAACATTGTGGGATCCACAGGTTCTTTTTCCTTGGTGCTAATATGTCCTGCTTATGTCTTATTGACTCAGTGTCTCTTCCTCTCCTGTGTACATAGCACTGTCTTAGTTTTCAAGGTTTCACTGTTTGTAGTAAATATATGAAATTTTTCTGTATCTCTACTTTTATGACTGAATTTATATGTACTGTATATTCTAGCACAGGCGCTTTATGCATTTAGCACCAGCACTTTTATTACAACCTTTTGGTTGCTTTCCAAGAGTAATTGTGTGCCTTTGCACACCACCCACTACTTTTTTCATATACAGTTGTATATAGGGGATTGAAGTTTTGTTTTGCACATATTCACACATTTGCACATATGCTTCAGCTTTTTCTAACTGTCAAGGAACTAGTAATTGAGTACATTTACACTTATTTACACAAATAACATATTGGCTTATATGATGCAATTTCTGACAGGTTGGTATGCCCATTTGGTATGTGTTATAACATGCTAAGTACAAGAGAAGTTAAGATTTTCTGGATAAACATATATCAGTTTTCATCATTAGCACTTGTACTTTATTGATAAGTGGAACTGACCGCTATCTTATTCTGTTTATGTGCTTTGACTGTCATTTTATGAAATATTTTATGATGATATAAAAATTTATATTTACCCGCTCTCTCCTTTTAAACTTTTATATGTTTTATACCTAGGGCAATATCAACTTACCGCATTATTTGCATTTATTTATCTATGTGCTTATCTTCCAAGTGTATTCTGTACTTCAAATTTGTTTTTGTAAAACAGTAATATGAAATAGTCTGTGGTTTATATTTATGCACTTACTTTGACCAGTCATTTGTAATGATTGGCTGTTTTTAGTATTTGAGTCGTGATTTATCAGTGACACATCATGTCAACAAGATCGCTGTGGAGCGATTGAATCGCGTCAGGGCAGACACTTGTCTGTTTTAATTTGTGGTGTTAAGGAAAATAAAGAACTAAGAAAGAGTTTGGATGCTTTGGAGGCATTATTGAGGTCCGTACCTGCTTCGAATCCCCCCCTCATTGTGGAAGGAGGGACAGGACTGTTGTTTTTTCATGGATATATATCAATATATTTTTTTTCACAGAAAAATACAAAGGTAAAGAGACGTTATAGTTAGACTGACACTTTACTCGTACAAACCCAGAGAAATTCAGCAGTTATAGTTAGCTGAGCTAACCATAACACATACGCCCCCGCAATGCTCTGTTTATGAGCTCTCATATTAGATTACTGATCACATGGTGAGTGACATCACTCATGACATCACTGAAGACATTTCAAATGACATCACTGATGAGATCACTTGGGTTTCCTTGGGGGCCTACTACCCCTCCTATTACCTTTAGTAGGTCCCACACAGCCAGATTGCTGAAAGGTTGCCAGAGGGCACACCTCCTTTCTCCACTACTCTACAAATTTGTCTCCTTGTGCACTACTAGTAGGGGGATGAAGTCCCCTTGGCTAGTGAGGGTCCTTGGAGGCCATCCAGCCCTACTGTTACCTCCAGTAAGTCCCACACAGTGAGTTTGGTCACAGGTTTGCAGGTGGCCAGACCTCCTTTCTCCACCATTGTACAAACACGTTTCCTAGTGCACTACTGGTTAGGGGAAGAAGTCCACCTTAGCCCTGAGGACCTCAGGAGAAAGTGGAATTCATTTCACAACCAATAGTATGTGAGGAGGTGCGTTCATAAAGTGGTGGAGAACGGCATGGCCTCCAAGCCCTCTCAGCAGTGCTGTTATCTGGGACTTACTGGAGGTAACAGAAGGGGTTACTGGACCCCAAGGACTCTCAGCATCCAGGGGGACTTCATCCCCAAACACCACAGTGCCAGGAAGTGCAATTGCAGAGTACTGTTGAAACAGGAGCAGGGCCTCCTGCGACTTGCCGGTCCCACATTTTATTTTTTGTCCAACACCTGCTGGGATTGATCCCAGAATCTGTTCCAGCACTTGGAGGATTATTTTCCTCCCTCAGCCATTCACAACACAACAATAAAACTGCTGGACTGTGGCCTCTTGTCTACTTGGATCCTCATTTACTTGACAGAAAAAAATCAGTAATTGTTTGCCAGTACAATCTTTTGTTGAGTCATTTAGGGAAGAATCAACAATTTTGCAGCCTTGCTCTGTGGTGATGGGGTAGGCTGTGCTCAGCAGAAATACGTTTTTATTCTCCATTAGCTTAAATGAACCCTGTAGACTTTTAGTACCAGACACAGACAAGAACTATTTCTGTTAATTGTCAAAAGCTTTACAGAGTGCTGGTGTTCCTGCTCCCAGTGTCCCAGGTGGGGAAAAAAGGAACCTGATTTTTCAGTAGTTAATTCCACCAAGCATAATCACATGAGGTTTTGGCTGCAGCAGGAGGCCGCAGGAGTCAAAATGTATTACCTGTAAGTTTTTTTCTGGCAGGGGAAGCATGCAGTGCTCCCCCATGCCAGAAAGTGCCTTTCTCTTCTGGTTGTATGACGTAACCACGCATGAAATTACAATGCATGCCTTTAAAACATGGTCATTATAGCGACCGTGTCTTTACCATGCATGCCTTTACCAAGTATATGCCTTTACTATGCATGCCTTTCCAACAAAAAAGTAGGTATTCAGCAGGTAATTATGAAACCTTTCTATATTTATTATATATAACCTACTGGCAGTCCCTAATAGGTAGGTATAGTTTGGACCATGTTTCCATAGGAAAAGCTTTTTTTTAAACTTGCCTATAACTTTGGCGCCATTTGATGAATCTTCATGAACTTTTCCCAAAAGAAAGTGCTCTGGGGATTCTAGTTACAATTGGAGAGTGTCGGGGTAATTCATGTTAATTCCCATAGGAATGTGTCAACACGACTACAGCCCCAACCACTAAAAGAAACCAAATTTGGCACAAAGGTAGGTGTTGGTATTTGGTGCAAATTGGTTCAGTAGTTTTTGAGAAATGTAAGTTGAAAATAATAGTGATATCTTTGGCCATGGATATTTCATAGTGATTTTGCATTAATCGTGAATGTGTGCACCAATGGGAATGCTCTCATTGGCTGGGTGCAAACTGAAAAGAAAGTTGCAGCCGCCATTTTATCGGTCGGGAATGGTTCGAGGGGCTGAAAATTTCTGTGAAAGCTAACATAAAGGGTAAGGTTAGAGGTACTTTGACCCCATATTTGAAAAATGGGGTGTTAGTGACACAAGTTGATTTTTTTGATCGCATATGATATCCATGAGCACTCGATCGCCAGCCTCCCATGTACCCTTGCCGGAAAGTCGCAACTATCGCAACATCTTTGGAAATATTGGTGGAAATAAAAAACAAAAGGTATCTGTATACATACCCTTGCTGGTCACAGTCACAGACTCATGCACCTTCTCACAGATCCACTCAGACACTAATGTACACACTCACAGACTCTCTCTGACACCCTTGTGTGTTCTCACATCAGCATTCAGAGGCTTATACTCCCACTCACATACATATTCAGAGACTTCTACACCCAGTCACAGACACACTGAGAGACTCATACACCCAGTCACAGACCAACTCAGACACTCACACACCCACTCACATACCCACTGAGAGACTTATGCTTCCTCACACACACACACACACACACCAAGATCGATGCACCCACTCACAGACCCACTGAGATACTCATGTACCCAGCGACAGACCCACTCAGACACTTACACACTGACTCACAGACTCACTGAGAGACTTATGCTTCCACTCACACACCCACTGATAGACAGACCCACTTAGACACTTAGGCACTAACACATAGATCCAGTCAAAGACTCATGTACACATTCACATACCCATTCAGACACTCATACACCCATTTACAAACCCAATCACACACCCACACACATACACAGCTATCACAATGTTTTCGTGAATATTGGTCACAGACATATGTACCTACTCACATATCCACTCATACACCCATGCATATACTTATTTACAGACTCACTCAGAGACACATAAGCATTCAGAGGCTCATGCACCCACTCACAGATGCTCTCAAAAACTCATGCACCCATTCACATGCATAGTTAGAGACTTATACACCAGGCCACAGATCGACTCAGAGGCTCATGCATCCAGTCACAAACCCATTCAGACACTCGCTCACTGATTCACAAACACACTGAGAGATGTATGATTCCATTCGCATACCCTCTGATAGACAGACCCACTCAGATACTTATGCACCCACCCTTAGATCCAGTCACATACCAGTGTACCCATTCACATATCCACTCAGACACTCACACACCCAATCACATACCCAGTCAGAGACTTATTCACCCACTCACTAACTCACTCAAAGACTCATGCACCCATTCATGTACCCACTAAGAGACTTATGCATCCACCTATAGAACTATTGAAGGACACATGCAGCTAGCCACAGACCCACTCAGAGGCTTATGCACCCTCTCTCATATCTACTCATGGACTCATGCACTGACTCACTAACCCACACAAAAACTCATGCCATCACATGTACTCACTCACATACCCACTCAGAGACATATGCTTCTAGTCACAAACCCACTCATGCACCCAATGAGAGAATTACTCTGAGAGGAATATACCAAGTCAGAGACCCAGTGAAAGACTGATACACACACTCATAGATCCACTAAAACACATATGCACCTACTTATAGATCGACTCACAAACTGATACATCCTCCCACATACCTACTCAGCCATGCACCTATTCACATTCCAACTCAGACACTCATCCACCCACTCACATACCCACTCAGATACTGTTTCACCCAGTCAGAGTCTCACTGAGAAACCTATCTGCCTGCTCACATATGCACTCATAGACTCAAACACCCACTCACAGACCTACTCAAAAACTCAGGTGACCACTCACATACCCACTTAAAGACAAATACATCTACTCACATACCAACTCAGACACTCACAAACCCACTGACCCACTCAGACACTTTTACAGCCACTCATAGACCTAGTAAGAGACTCATGTGCCCACTTACATACCCACTCAGAGACTCATACACTCGCTTGTATATCCATACAGAGTCTCATCCACTCACTAGTATTCCCACTCAGACAGAGATGCATCCACTTGCATGCTCACTCAGGGACTTATGCACCTAGTTACAGACACACTAAGAGACTATTACAGCCACTCACAGATCCACTCGAACATTCATGTACCCATTCACACACCCAATCACAAACCTTTGCACCCACTGACAGACCCTGTCAAAGACTCATACACCCACTCACAGACCCACTCAGACACTCATGCACCCAATCAGATACCTACACAAACACTTTTGCAACCACTCACAGACTTACTCAGTCTACTCACATATTTACTCACAGACTTATATACCCAGTCACAGACCCACTCGGAGAATTATGCACCCACTCATATAAACCAATGAATCATTATTACACACAATTATAGAGATATTGAGAGACTGACAAATGGTTTTATAACCTTATTAAGATGATGGGATGGTTAGAATAAATTATATATTTATAAATGTTTACTGTGGAATGTGGTGGTGCTATTGAAGTCTCAAGGTAGGTTCTGTATGTCATGGAAAGTTTGGGGTGATCTGTGCAGTGGGGACTGAGAAATTGCAGCACAAACTAAGAGTGCATTTGGAGATGTTAATTCCCATAGGAACCTTTAGTCGCAGCTACAGCCTGATCCACTGAACGAACGTACACGAAATTTGGCAGGGAAGTAGATTTTGGATCAAGGAAGTGCCTTTTGCTTATTTTGTGTAAATCTTCTCAGTAGTCTTTGAGAAATTTAAGACAAAAAAGATAGTGATATCTCTGCTTGCAGTTATTTTGCATATACTCTGCGAGTATTAGCAATGGCTCGCACCAAGCAAAATGCTGTTATTGACTGCCTGCAACCTTTCGAGAAATTCACAGCCACCATTTCTTTGAAGGGTACATGGTTGTGAGTCATACTAAAAAAATTGAAATAGCTATAAAGGTTGAGGATAGAGCAGGGGTCTTCAAACTGTGGGGCGTGACCCCCAGGGGGGCCGTGGAGCGATGTAAAGGGGGTTGCGCCTTCACAGTCCTACTTCTTCCCAGACCCAAGGGCTTCAGCCCCCCTCCTCCCTCGTCATGTCTCTCAACCCGGCTGCTGCTGCACTGTAACTCGAGCTGTAGGCTGTGCTGGGCAGTGTCTGGAGTCATCTCCAACACGCCCGAGTTTTTCACAGGTCTTTAAAGACCATTTGCATATTTACATGCCTTTGTAAACTGATTACAGAGGCTTAGTTTTTTCCTGGTTTCAGTACCCTCTGGGCCCCCACTGTGCCTGTTCCTTACATTTGTATTTTACAATTACTGCTGTAGTGTGAAAATGTATTTAATGAAATGGAATATAAAGTAGGGTTTGCCAAAAGAAAAATGCCTGCCTGTTTTGTTTAAAGAGCCTGCAAAGATCTCCTCTTGACACTAAATAGACTTTTAAATACAAAAGTATCTATGCATTAGTTATGCAACTTTTCTGTCTTTTTTCTCTTTGTTGGTCAGGGATCATTGAGGCAGCCCTAGAACACAATTAAAAGTGCTTTCCATTTATATTTGTTGTTCGAAGTATGCACAGATAAGTGCTTAAAATACAGCTATAGGTGTCTGCTTATTTTTGTACCGACTGGGCCATCAAAATAATCTGCTGACAACCCTAACCATAGGTCTGTAAGTTTGTTGCAGGATCAGCACATTATTTATTTCCTCCACCCTCGATCCCCGATTAATGCCGCAGTAGTTTAACTTAGATCTTAAACCCTACGCCGCCGTCAAGAACATGCTAAGTTACTTCAAGTGTATGGAAATGCACCCTGCATTCAGACTACTCGCTCCTCATTCTCGCCATTGTGCACTCACACTGATCACCATGCACTCACACCATTCACCCTGCACACCCTGCACTCACAGTGATCACTCTGCACTCACAATGCACTTGCGCTGTTCACCCTATACCTCACCCTGCAGTCACACGAGTACACTACTCATCCTGTACTCATGTGACATTTCACTCACCTGACCCCCTCACTGCTCAATAAGCAACTCACTCGAACAAGCCCATCAGTAATCATACATTTGTTCGTCCCATTCTGAACTTGCATCCGCACCCAAATTCATACACCACCTCACTCACCCTGCAGTCACTTCTCTTACCCTACTCTCGCACTGTTGCCTCGCTCACTGTGCACTCACATGGGCACACTTTTCACCCACACAGTGTGTAGAGGGTTAATGTGCCTGCTACAAAGAACGTGTACCATGCAGATCACAGAACTGAGTGTGAGTAAACTATGAGTAGCGCTATAAAAAAATTAAATGTTTGTCAGAAAGGTGCTATAGAGAGATGAGGTGCATTGTTAAAGTGAGAGGTTGAATGGGGAGATTTCAGATGTTGTAAAAAGGGGTGAAAGAAAATGGCTTGAAAAGTGAGAGAAGGATCCGGGGTTAGGAGAGGAGAGAGGGATGGAAGGGAGGGGTGAGAGTAAAGCAGCATGGGTAAACTGCTTAACTCAGCACAAAACCGCCTCTCCTTGCCAGGGCCAGGCGAGCCTCTAATGTGGCAGCATGTTTTCCTACAGGTGGAAGGCCCTTCTCAAATGTTGACTAGAAATCTTTCTGATGTTAATTGTGTATTTTGGTTATAAACGGATACTGATGGGGTGAAATCTTTCCACAGTGTTACTGTGTGTAAAAAATGTCAAAATAATGAAGCAATGCTATCCCAAAATATGCTGTACAAAAGGGGGTGGTGATGGACGGAGCATCCGAATCAATCAAACACTCACACCCAGTCAAAAGATCTGGGTTTAATCCATCACCGTTCTTTAGCCCACTCTGCCACCCCAGATCAGACATGGCTATATGCAAATCAGTCTGACCCTGTGCCTCATGGGAACAGTCCAGCCCGAACTGCCAAGCCATGTCTTCCCTGGACCGTAAACAAGCTTCCGAGGACCGGTTTCTGGCATTCCAGCCGTCTTCAGCCCGGCTTGCTTGAATCCAGTGGCAAAGTGAGCAAAGGACTCACGTCTGAGCATACCCTGCCACACTTATGGCGGCCAAAAGCGGTACAAAAGGGGGTGGTGATGGACGGAGCATCCGAATCAATCAAACACTCACACCCAGTCAAAATATCTGGGTTTAATCCATCACCGTTCTTTAGCCCACTCTGCCACCCCAGTTCAGACATGGCTATATGCAAATCAGTCTGACCCTGTGCCTCATGGGAACAGTCCAGCCCGAACTGCCAAGCCATGTCTTCCCTGGACCGGAAACAATCTTCCGAGGACCGGTTTCTGGCATTCGAGCCGTCTTCAGCCAGGCTTGCTTGAATGCAGTGGCAAAGTGAGCAAGGGACTCACGTCTGAGCATACCCTGCCACAAATATGGTGGCCAAAAGCGGTACAAAAGGGGGTGGTGATGGACGGAGCATCCGAATCAATCAAACACTCACACCCAGTCAAAAGATCTGGGTTTAATCCATCACCGTTCTTTAGCCCACTCTGCCACCCCAGTTCAGACATGGCTATATGCAAATCAGTCTGACCCTGTGCTTTATGGGAACAGTCCAGCCCGAACTGCCAAGCCATGTCTTCCCTGGACTGGAAACAAGCTTCCAAGGACCGGTTTCTGGCATTCCAGCCGTCTTCAGCCCGGCTTGCTTGAATCCAGTGGCAAAGTGAGCAAGGGACTCACGTCTGAGCATACCCTGCCACACTTATGCCAGCCAAAAGCGGTACAAAAGGGGGTGGTGATGGACTGGGCATCCGAATCAATCAAACACTCACACCCTGTCAAAAGATCTGGGTTTAATCCATCACCGTTCTTTAGCCCACTCTGCCACCCCAGTTCAGACATGGCTATATGCAAATCAGTCTGACCCTGTGCCTCATGGGAACAGTCCAGCCCGAACTGCCAAGCCATGTCTTCCCTGGACTGGAAACAAGCTTCCGAGGACCGGTTTCTGGCATTCGAGCCGTCTTCAGCCAGGCTTGCTTGAATGCAGTGGCAAAGTGAGCAAGGGACTCACGTCTGAGCATACCCTGCCACAAATATGGTGGCCAAAAGCGGTACAAAAGAGGGTGGTGATGGACGGAGCATCCGAATCAATCAAACACTCACACCCAGTCAAAAGATCTGGGTTTAATCCATCACCGTTCTTTAGCCCACTCTGCCACCCCAGTTCAGACATGGCTATATGCAAATCAGTCTGACCCTGTGCCTCATGGGAACAGTCCAGCCCGAACTGCCAAGCCATGTCTTCCCTGGACCGGAAACAAGCTTCTGAGGACCGGTTTCTGTCATTCCAGCCGTCTTCAGCCCGGCTTGCTTGAATCCAGTGTCAAAGTGAGCAAGGGACTCACGTCTGAGCATACCCTGCCACACTTATGGCGGCCAAAAGCGGTGAATGTATGACATTGTTCTACATTCTGTCCATCAACTATGTTTTTTGCAATTTTCACCCCGAGTGTGTTGGGTATACTCAGACGTGAGTCCCAGGCTCTCCACACCACTGGAGTCAAGCTATCCAGGCTGATGAAGGCTGATAGCCAGAAACCGGTCCTTGGATGCTTGATTCCGGTCTGGGAAAGACATGGCTTGGTAGTTCGGACTGGAGTGTTCCCATGAGGCACAGGGTCAGAGCTGATTTGCATATAGCCAATGTCTAACCCAGGGTGGCGTGGAGTGCAAAAAAACGATGGATTTAGGCCCAGATCCTTGTACTGGGGTGAATGTATGACATTGTTCTACATTCTGTCCATCAACTGTGTTTTTTGCAATTTTCACCCCGAGTGTGCGGGGTGTACTCAGACGTGAGTCCCAGGCTCTCCACACCACTGGAGTCAAGCTATCCAGGCTGATGAAGGCTGATAGCCAGAAACCGGTCCTTGGATGCTTGATTCCGGTCTGGGAAAGACATGGCTTGGTAGTTCGGACTGGACTGTTCCCATGAGGCACAGGGTCAGAGCTTATTTGCATATAGCCAGTGTCTAACCCAGGGTGGGGTGGAGTGCAAAAAAATGATGGATTTAGGCCCAGATCCTTGTACTGGGGTGAATGTATGACATTGTTCTACATTCTGTCCATCAACTGTGTTTTTTGAAATTTTCACCCCGAGTGTGCTGGGTATACTCAGACGTGAGTCCCAGGCTCTCCACACCACTGGAGTCAAGCTATCCAGGCTGATGAAGGCTGATAGCCAGAAACCGGTCCTTGGATGCTTGATTTCGGTCTGGGAAAGACATGGCTTGGTAGTTCGGACTGGACTGTTTCCATGAGGCACGGGGTCAGAGCTGATTTGCATATAGCCAGTGTCTAACCCAGGGTGGTGTGGAGTGCACAAAAATGATGGATTTAGGCCCAAATCCTTGCACTGGGGTGAATGTATGACATTGTTCTACATTCTGTCCATCAACTGTATTTTTTGCAATCCCAAAATACGCGGCATCACGTAACATCACTTACATTTTCTTCCCACACAATTTAGTCAAGCCTGTCACGTAATTTGGTCCTCACTTGACTCATAATTCTAGTAGCCCTGCCTACAGGTTTGGAAATTTCTGTCAGGAGGGGGTCTTTACGCCTCAAAATGTTGACAGGGGGGGTCTCGGCATCCAAAAGTTTGAAGACCTCTGGGGTAGAGGTACCCTGATCCGATACTGAACAGTATAGGGTAAATAAACAGAATTAGTATGAGACTAAAGTACACTTTTGAAACACACTAGCAATATTTTCAAGGACGTCGCAATCACCTCCGCGACGTCGTCACAAACATAAGTGACATCAGTGACTATAAAAAAGTAGAGTGAGTACTTGCTATATTAATGTTTTAAAATGCTGACCCCTCTCAGAGACTGACACCTCCAGTGACACACATAACCTGACACTGACACTCCCAGAGACAAACTCACTCAGACACTTACTTACCCACTCACATATTGATGCAAACACTGACACCCACTCACACTCTCAATTAGACACGTACACACCCACTCACAAACCCAGTTAGTCACTCATGCACCCACTCACAGACCCATTCATACACTGTTGGACCTTCTTCTAGACTCACTTGGAGACTGGTGCAGCCAGTCCCAGACCCACTCTGACACTGATGCATTAATTCACAGACCCACCCAGACACTGATGCATCCCTTCAGAAAGGTACTGAGACACTTATTCACTCACTCTTAAACCTGTCAGAGACAGATGCATTTTCAAATATCAGTGGCAACAAACTGTTTCACTGACTTCTTTAGTTATAAATGCATTCAAAAGCGAACCCAGTCAGATTCTAAACTACCCTTTTCCAGACTCACTCAGACACTGATACACCCACTCAAAGACCCACTCAGACACCCAGTGACAACTCAACTCAGATACTGACACAATGACTCACAGATAAACTCATAGACTGACACACCCACCAAGAGTCTCAGTTAGACACTAACAGACCCATCCACAGACCTAGTTGATCACTGATGCACCCAGTCACAGAAGAACTGAGACACTGATGCACTCAGTGAGAAACTGTGTGCTGCTTTTAAGTGTTTATTGTCAATATATGCATTTGTTTTGTTTTCAGGCACAATGCCCTTGGAGTCATCTAACAGAGACTCTCCCGGATCTAGGTTGGAAACAGCCCAGTTGCAACTATTGCATACCGGGTTGTAATCACTCCCGAACGAAGGTATTGGGGGACAGCACTTCGCTCTATTAGCCAAGGCCATCAATTGAGGCCTGCTATATGAAAGGGACTTACCATCCGCCATCACGGCCTTCCTGGCAGCAAAGCCGGTGCCGGTCGCCTCCAGGACGTGGACGGGCGCAGACGGGCTTGCCTTGGGCGCGCCTTCTGGTAGGATATTCCAGCGTGCTATGCTAGCGGTTATGTGATCTAAAGCTTTAACGTAGTTAAGACGCATGAGTTCCTTCCTATCCTTAGTGATATAAATGCCTAGGTATTTGACATCATCCACACACCACTCTATTGGGTAGACGAGGGGGAATTGTGTGGCCATGGTAGTTAGTGGGAATACTTGCGATTTTCCCCAATAATGTGAATCTCCGATAGTCTACTGAAGACTATAAATTCTCACAATACAGGGTTTAGATTTTGTTGTGGGTCTCTTATGTTCACTTGACATCATCCGCGTACAGGGAAATGAGTATTTGCAGCTGAGGGCATCTTAAGGCTTTGTCTTGATGTTGCTGTCGCAATTTAGCCCCCAGCGGCTCTACTGCTAAAGCGAATAGAAAGGGGGATAACGGGCAGACCTGTCGAGTTCCCCTAGAGATCTGAAACGCCTGGGAAATCCACCCATTGATCAGTACTTTAGCCTTCGGGGATCTGTAGACAAGACTTACCCAGGATATGAATCCCACCGGCATACCAATGCTCTGCAATATGCCATGCAGATTATCCCACTCAACGGAAGCAAACGCCTTGATAGCGTCTGAAAAGACCGCCACCAAAGGCAGCTTTGAGTCCACATTTTGGAGGATTGGAAACAAGGTTCGGAGGTTATGGGAGGTGGCTCTCCCTGGGAAAAAACCTGCCTGGTCTGGGAGGAATAGTTTATCCATAAGCTGAGACAGCCATTTAGCCAGTAATTTGGCCAATATTTTGGCATTGCCATTGATATTCGTTATTGTAAATTTGCATGTGAATTTACCACCCTGCAAGCACAGTGAAGCTCTGAATCAGTGACATTGTGTGCTTGTGATTCACAATTTAACATTTCATCTTTTTTAAGTAAGTTGGATAAACATGCCAGTGTATATGGAACATTTGGAAAATTTAAAACATTTAATAATGACTATTTAATAAATATTTCCCTAGAAACAGCTAATAGGACTCTATTAAATTAAGGTGGACAGTGTCAGGTTTCTTTGTTGAGAATCTAACATAGATTTCTTTGTCAAGATTGCAATGTTTCTTTTTTTCCCAGACCAGAAACTATGTAATTAATACAGGTGAAATGTTTGTCCTTCCAGTGGGATATTACCAAATTAGCGTTTTCAAGGCATCATTCATTATGGAGTCATATTGCTATTCTTGGAAAGAAATGTGTATTTACTTTGAATCATGGCGATTTGAATGTAAATATTCATATGATGTGCAGTCTGTTCCTTAATATTAATAATTAGAGTCTCTCATAAAGCAAATGTTAAAGGTACTGATCGTAATTAACAAGTTCTGACTATGCCAGACCTCCTCTTCAAATGTTTGCCTCATAATAAATCAGATGTCTTGCTTTTTAAAATAAAATGTGTATTCATTGGCATAATAATAACTCTTGAATGGGTGCCATTGGAAGCCAGATATTTATATATGTTGATAACCTGCAGATGGTATCTTACATTCTGCCTAGAAAGCAAAGCTATATTTATGAACACTGGTTAATCCTTCCCTATGGTAATTTGAATACTCTTTTCCCATCTTTAAATTGCTGTTCTTTTCTATTTTTTGTGAGTAATTGGGAGAGAAGTGTGGTTCTAAAAAGCAGGCACAAATTGTGACCAGTCATTTTGCGACAAGAAACTTTTTTCCTACCAAACCTATGTATTATTAGGGTAAATAATGACTCAGAGTCGCAATCCGATCTCCCTATTTAATAATCACTACAAAGGATGCAAATTGTGACAATCCAACTGGCCAAAATCACAGGCATGCTCAACTGCAAGGGCCTGGAGACCAGCATGTCTGTGATTATTTTTAAATATATAGTTTTTGATGCAGCCCGTTTTCCTTAAATGAAAAGGTACTGCTTTTAGTTATTTTTTTTTAAATGGCTTCAGAAAGCGTTAACAGTGGCCCTGTGGATCGTCACCAATCCTGTAAACTTGTTAGAAAATCCACAATGTGTACCCTTTTCTGAACGAGTTAGTGTTGTGTTGATACTCGAGCGTTGCTCGAGTCACCTTGGAGTGTTTACTCGAGTTATTGAAGGATGCTTGAAGGGTGGTGGGATTTTAGAAGAGCTGCTTGCTGGCGGCTGCGTCCGCACATACTTGCTGTCATGGGGGCTTAACCTATGAATAAAGAAGGTTATTTCTTCATTAGGTCTTACGCATATCCTTCGCAACAATGGCGACAAGAACCAATGCAACTGAATTCAAAGGAGTTTTATTTTTGTCTTAGGTTTAGGTCCAGGCAGGTTAAGAGTTTACAATAGAATTGCGAAAAAAAATCTTAGTTGGAAGTGAAGTTAATGTGTTCACCCGAGCCATTGCAGATCTCAATGCGTACTGTGCACTCACTGTGTGTGAAGCTGTACACAGATTTAATTTTCACAATAGGAACCAAGAACCTTATGAAAAAGTAAAAGATTACATTGCTTCTCTAAGAAGGTTAGCCTGATCCTGCAAATTTTGTGTCATTGAAGAGGAGTTAATTCTCAAAACTATTATCACAACTGATGCCAGTGGAAGAGGCCTTGGTGCAGTCTTATCTCAATTGCAAAGAGATGGAACTGAATTTGTTGTTGCATATGCATCCAGAGCACTTACACCCACGGAAGAAAAATATTCCGTTATTGAAAGTTAGGCTTTTGGTTGCTTATGGGGATTTAAGCATTTTAGACAATTTGTGTGGGGAACATGTGTTACACTTAGAACAGACCACTAACCACTTGCGAAAGTCCTCACTTCGCAGGGTTTAAATAATGTTTCATCCAGGAGCTCCAGTTTTTCTGCCCAACTTTTGGATTTTGTATATGAAGTGGTGTGTGTCTCTGGAATTCGCAATAGAATTGCAGATTTCTTGAGCAGATGTCCCCTACCTCTGTGTGAAGACACTAGTAATGATTGGGACCATTGGTTTGTAGCAAGCATTTTTGGCAGTGATCTTGCAAGCATTCCCCATGATCACTGGGTTAAAAATATTTCCCTTGATGAAGAGTTATGGGAAGTGAGCGAATATATCCACAAGTGTTGTCCTGAGAAACCCTGTTTACACAGAGTCCTTGTTTCTTTTGGGAAGTGAGGAATGAACTTTCCTTTGAGAATGAATTATTACTCAGGGGAGGTAAGTTAGTCCCTCCAAAAACCTTTCGTGAGAATATTATCAACCTGTGCCATGAAGGACACTTGGGTATTGTAAAGAACAGGTGCCGAATTAAACAGTCTTACTGGTGGCCTGGTGTCGACAGAGACATTGAAAGGGTTGTCCCTGACTTTTTAGAATGAGCTAACTCTGATAAGTAAGCCCACTTTGCATCCCATTATTTTCCCCACCATGCCATGGGAAAGGATTGGTGTGGACATATTTGGTCCTGTTAGAACTGAAAATGGTGTACATAAATACATTTTTGTTATTATTGACCATTTTTCTAAATGGCCAGAGTACACAATTGTAGAAAGGACAGACTCAGAGAATTTGTTGTGTTTCCTTGGAGAAGTTTTCGCAAGGCAAGGTCTCTCTAAAGATTTAGTATCCGACAATGGTGGACAGTTTGTGGGGGAAAGTTTAAAAAGTTTTATAGATGACGCTGGCATTGTATATAGGACAACCTCTCTTTATCACCCAGAAGGTAATGGAAGCATTGAGCGCTTCAATAGAGTTATTAAAGTCATTACTAAGCTGTCGTACAGTAATGTTAAAGAGTGGGAGGACGAATTGAGGAAAAGGGTTTGTGCTTACAGATTCACCAAATGCCAATCTACTGAGCACTCCCTTTTTGAACTTATGAGGGGACGTTCTCCTTGTTCCATAGATAACATGGGATGGCTTAGTTGCACGAAGATTGTCTCTTGATCTGTTGAGGGAGTCAAGAAATCCCTGGAAGCCAATCAAAGCCACATGATTGGGAAACGTTCTGGCACCGACAAAGGGAGGAGAGTTAATTTACAGGTTGCTGACACTGTCAAAGTCAAGAAGGGTAGAATAGTATGCAAAGGAGAGAGCAAGTATTCTGCTCCTCTCAAGGTATTTAATATCCTATGTAATTCTGCACTTTTGAGTGATGGAAAAGTTTGGAATCCCAACAGAATTGCTTTATTCAAAGGGCATGTTGCAGTGAAAGTTTAAACAAACAAGCACCGGTTTTTAAGTATGATTGGGTGGATGATGTTATTGATACTAATGAAATTGGTTCAACTAATAATGCCATCAGCATTCCCATTAAGCTTTTGGCACGTTCCAGATGTGCGCCGAGCACGGTAGATAACACGCCAATTGTACAGAATTCGACCCCTACTGTTATCAAAGAGGTAGTGGAAGACACGCCTAATATATAAGATTCTACACCAGCTGTCATTGAAGATGTAGTCGTTTCTCATACAAAACGTGTGTGCACTAAACCTAAGAAATTTGATGACTATGTTACGCACATCTACTGGTAATCTGTTTATTCTATTTCTTGCATTTCTGTTTTTGGTGCTGGGATTTATTGGTTAATTGTCACAATGATTGTATATCTTTTATTGTACTACTTATTATGTACCCTGGAGACTACCTTCCTTCTTGTCTCCTTCCCTTATCCCTTCTTTTCATTTTAGTTTGGTTTTTTTTTCTTTGTTTCTCTCTTTTCGTTTTCTGTTTGGACGGAGGGGGAAGTGTTGTGTTGATACCCAAGCGTGTGCTCGAGTCGCCTTGGAGTGTTTATGCTCGAGTTATTGTAGGATTCTGGAAGGGTGGCGTTACATTAGAAGAGCTGCTTGATGGCGGCTGCGTCCGCACATACTTGCTGTCACGGGGGCTTAAGCTATGAATAACGAAGGTTATTTCTTCATTACGTCTTCCGCATATCCTTTGCAACAGCTAGCACCCTAACTTAACTATTTGTAAGTTTTGAATGGCTCACAACTGGAATTCATGTTACAAACGATTGGTACATTTAACTAGGTGCTGCTATGAATTACTCTAGCCAATGTGAGTTGCTGCATTGCCCTGCATCAATAACTCTTAAATTAAGCCTTTAGTATTCCTTGCCAATTTCTGAGTTCATTGCATAGTCACTGGTGATTTTTCAATTACTGTATATCATAATTTTATTTATATAACTTTCACATTGATGATTTGTTTCTCCGTGATGGCAATTAAGCAAACGCAAATTGTTATTGAATTTAAACAAGTGAAACACGTTTTTCTTACTGAAATACTCTTTTATTAAATCGTTTCTGCTATATTTCCCTAGAAAGTGCATAGAGGTCGTGTTTCTTTTCTAAGTTGTCCTGATAAATCCAACTCAGTAAATGTATATTGACCTATTATTAAAGTTCATTATTCTTTTCTTTAAGGTTTGATATTTTAAAGGTTGAAATGTAGTCATACTAAAAATCGTTTAGTCTGAGGAGGTAGCTCTTTACTCCGGAGGACGCACCTGGGGGTCCGCCAAGGAGGTAATCATTGAGCGCGAGGTTACACAAGTGTGCAATTCTGGCTTGGCATTTGACTGCCCCTCTCACCAGTGTGATATTTGCCAGTGGATGTCAGAACAACATCTCAGCTCTTCCCTCTGTGAAGGAGGGAGCTGCAAGATGCATTCCCAGAACTGCCCCAATTCTATTTTCACACTGGGCAATTGCAGGTAAAATTCACAAAAGGACAGAAGTAGACGAATTTCCATATGAATTCACGCATGTTAAAAATTAGATTTGTATCTCATCTGCACAAGGACTCAAGGGGATAAAAAAGCCAAATCAAGTTGGATGTTTATTTTTAAACTTTTTACTTCTGTGAGCCATGCTCTATAAAGTTATATGTACGTTTGTTGCACCAAATACTATTAATTTACGCATAATATTAACCACATTATGGTTCTATTTTTCAGAATAGTTATGGATTTGTTTTATGAACATAATAATGTGTTAATGTGTATCTGTTCTCTGGGGCAACGGTAACATATTATTATAATCAGTCTTTTTATTTTTTGGTTTACCTATTCAATAAACATAATTGATATTAACCCTTTGCATGCTGATGACGGAATCGCTCCGTCATCAGCTGCGGTGGTGCTGTGCTGATGACAGAGCGGTTCCGTCATGGCCCGCTCGAAGCTCCTGCGCGGCGCGAATTCCGCGCCTACGCTGAGCGTTCTATTGAGCGGGCAGGGCCATGACGGAACCGCTCCGTCATAAGCACAGCGCAACCGACGCTGGTGACGGAGCGGTTCCGTCACCAGCATGCGCCCGCCGCATTTCCACCCCACCCCCTTAGCACTGCGGCGGAATAGCCGCCGCAGTGAAGGGGTTAAAGTGAGGTATAAATTATTTTTATGTTTTCTATATAAAATATGCAAATTATATTTCAACAAAACTCTAACCAAATGTTGACCAATTCACCAAACATTCAGTACTAGCTCATAGATGGCATCCCCCGTGCCGCGCCCTGCCCCGCCCCACCGCCTCAACTGCCTTGCCTTAGCCGGCAGCCACTGTGTTACTACTACTTTTACTATTCGGCATGATGTAAATTCTGTAAAGTTCTCTGATACCCGCAAGGGTCATATTCGCGTTATAAAAAACTATTAAAATTAAAATTAAATTGAATTAAATTACTATAACATGCTTAGTTTACAATAGATTGTATGTAATGATTTCATAAATAGCACTGCGTCCACAATGATTTGTCAGTTTGAGTGACCGATATTTCTTTCATAAGACAATATGGTCTTACTCCTTTCATCAAACATATACACAAAGAAATGGAAGTTCACTAAAGTGAATGTAAGCGAAAGGTCTGATTAAAGCAGTGGGAACATACATAACCCCCAGATCCCTCCTGTCCTCATAAAGATTCATGACATATGGAGATAACCATCAATCAGAAATAAATAAAAGGAATGATGGGACCCCCTACCCCAACCCCTCCCACCGGGAGTACTTAACAAGTACTTACCCAGCAATCATTCTGTTCTTTTTTCTGTCTGCCGACAAAAATGAGAGGAGGTGTGATGGCAGCTCCTCCTTGGTGCCTTATTTTCTAGTGGTTTCAATTTCTCTCTTTCCCAACATGAGGTGTTGCCGCTGTTTCCCTTCTGGGCTTTGCCTTTGGGCTTGGAGTCTCCGCTGTCTACCTCCTTTCAAGAAATTTGGTGTTGATTGACAATTCTTTTGTCACCTTCATGGTGGTTTTCTGAAATTGCACCCTTCCACTCGGCAGATTGGGGTGTTAGGAGCTCTGGTGGCCCTGTGGCCCTCCTTGTAATTTTTCTGTGTGTTTCTGGGGTTGGACACCTTCTTTGTGCCTGATGTGGCTTCTTCTTTCCCTTTGTCTCTGGGGCTGGTTGTTGTGGGCTGCGGTGTTGGGTCCTGATTCTTACAGTACATTGGTTTCAACCTTGTTGTTTGTTCCCATGCTTTGTTGGTTTTTCTGGCTGCTCTGGGTCATTTTTGCATCTTTGGCCTTGTTTGCTTCTTTGAGCTATTTTCCTGAGGGGGAATGGGCTTCCTCACTGTCCTTGTATCGATGGCTGTATCCAGTGCTTCCTTTGGCTTCTTCCCTGGCTGGTCCTCTTCCTCTGTCGTAGAACGCGGGGCGTTTCCAGTGTGGGTAGCTGCCTCCTTGGCTGTGTGGTGTGGGGTGTCCTTTTCTGTGGTTGTGTGGCAGCACAGTTGGCTCATTTGTGATTTTTTGTTAGCCTTTTTTGTCTCCTGCTTGTTTTGTGTGATGAGCTCTCTTTTGGTTTGGGGTGTTGCAGGGTGTTTGCTCGTGCCTGTTTCTTTCTGTGGTTCTTTCATTTCATTCACTTTGGTGCTGCTCTTGGTGTGGTGTCTTGTGTGTTGTTTGGGAGTTCGGAAGGTCGGTTTTCTGGCTTTGGTATGCTCAATACGACATAAATGATAGGAGGACAGGAGGGACCTGGGGGTAATGCCCTATTACTTATCGGTAATCTTCATTACTCCTGGTCCCGTTGTCTCCTTGTCCCATTCATGTCTCCCTTCGTTCCCTCCCGAATGGCCAACCTTCCTGTTGGTGCCTTGGTAGTTCAGAAAAAATGTTGGGTAAGTACTAGGTACGTACTCCTGGTGGAAGGTGGTGGGTAGATGGTCCCAGAAATCCTTATGATCTTTTCTTCTGTCTGAGAGATGGTTAGCTCCATAGGTCATGAATTGGATGAGGACAACTGGACCAAGAGTAATGAAGATTACTGGTAAGTAATAGCGCATTATTCAGCAGCCATGTGGGCAATAGTTAAATCACCAACCAACATGGAAATGTACATGTAGCAGCAAAAGAGTGATTGATGTAAATATTTGAGACAGCGCTTTTGGGCCATTGGTAATTTCTCTGGGTAATATTCAATTTCATCCTTCTTTAGCTCATCATTGAGGTCATAATTGTTTTCACATTAAGGGGAAACATTCATTAAATGAATCTTGTCTCCATCATCAGTGAGCAGTCCAGCCACTTGCCATTTTTCTCTGATAAAAAGCAAAGGCAATGCAAAACACATGCTCATAGACCTTAAGTGATGAAGTAATTTAGGAAGCAAGTCTCCGCATAGGCTTTCCACTAATAGACACAGCAACATATATATGGGGCGAAATGGTTGATCTAGTGCATATCCGTTTAGCTTTGTATACACTATCTAATCCCCCAAAAATAATTAACAGTAGTACTTACTGGTGCTCTATGCTGTGTTGCCATTTGGGGACATTCTCACCTCAACAACCACATTAATGATATAGTTTTAGCCATAATTACATTCAGGACAATAACTAATCACAGTTCGTGAAGGGATCATAAAGCAATGTGAGGGTGCAACTTGGTCAGTGATGTCACAACGCATTTGAAACTGGTAATTAATTATGGATGTTGAGTCAGGTCATGTTACTTTTGCAGATTTGTAGCACACAGAGACAGGCATTTCTCAATGTTCCTTTTATTTTGTTTAATCCAAACACTTCAGAGGTGTCTAAGCAGCTGCTCCTAACACACCATCAATTAGATTTATCACTGAACTTCGAAATTTTAATTAGTATATGCTAAATTTATGTTGTTATTGTGTCTGTTTACTTTTAATGATCTGTGCGTGTGAAGTCAACCTCACAGATGCCTCAAGGCATGACACTTGATTAATGCTTGGAACACATCATTTGTTCATTTTTTTCCTTGCCTTGGAGTTAAATATTCTGTGAAAGCTGTATACCATTCAGGTCATACACAATGCCATTCAGTGTACTGACTAGGGACATTCCTGCATCTTTGTCCTTCCTGGATCTATTCGCTCCCTTTGTCAGTTAACTATCAGTCACTATTCAGTAACTAGTTTGCATGCTTGAACTTTGATGACACTGTTGACGTTTTCACATCCTTCCTGTTCGACACCCACCAGCTGGCAGAGATGTATTTGTACCGATCACAGTCAATTCATGGGACCAATGTGGTCACCTAGGTAACATCCTAAATTTGACATATACAGTCTTATGAATGAAAGCATTTATACTACTCTCAGTATATTGTTACATCAAAATACATCAGTATGATGACAACACCCAAATCAACATGAAAGTCTCAACAAGGAAAATCAACAATATCAAAGAGCCATCAGCAGTAGAATTGAGACTAACCACCAAAAATCAGTAAATGTTTTACCTCAACTCAGGGACAAAGCAACGTCAATCAGATTTGTCATCAATAACATCATCACCATCAGAATGTACGTCACTAGGTGTGTGGCTTGGAGCCCGCAGCTGATGGCAGCGTCCAGGTAGACCTCCGGGGCCCGGTGCACGAACGAGCACTCTTGCGACCCTGCCTGCGGCTTCTCTTCACACAGAGGTGGTGTCTGATGTTGCAGTGAGGCCCAACAACGTTTTTGCTGCACTCGCCGACCTTTGCTTCACCTGAGGAGTCTTCCTGCTACTGAAAGGAAGCAGTGTCAGAATTAGTGGCAATGCGCTTGTTTTGAGATAGATAATAAATATCTCAGGGAGCGATAAGTAATTTGAACAGGGAGATGTAGGTTAAAATAACGTTTGTTATTTATTTTATGAAATTATGCAAGAAAAAATTCAGGTGCTCACATAGTAAAGTGACAACAAGCGTGACGTGCTAAATAGGGGTGACTTTACAATATAAACATCGCATTGACAACATATAGGAGAACTCCTTAAGAATAGATTATACAAAGTGTACAGAGTTCTTGTTGTAGGGGGTCGACGACATTTCGATCTCAGCTCTTCGAGTCATCTTTAGGACATAGCAATTGTAAGCAAGCTGAATTCAAAACCGGGCCGTGCTCGGGAGAAGGGTAGCGAGAAAGTAAGCAGAATGTCGCAAGGGGCATGAAATCCTGAAACTTGGACTTGAAAGTGTGGAGCTCTTCCAACTGTGACTGACGTCTGCCAGTGAGGGTGCTAATGAGCGAAGTAGCATGCAATTTAAGCAATTTTTTGAAGCTGCGCGAGGAGAAGAAATGTATTCTTGAGGAGTTCTCCTATGTGTTGCCAATGCGATGTTTATATTTTGAAGTGACCCCACTTACCATGTCACGCTTGTTGTCACTTTACTATGTCAACTGATAATGCCTCACTTTATTTGTTAAAGCTTAGTGCTAAATTTTAAGGTGGCCAGAACAAGGCTGGCAAACTCTTAGCAAATTATTTGGAAAAAAAAAAAAAGCTTGACATTGATTCAATTTTAGATAAGTAAAATACATTAATGTTTAAGGACTCACAAATATTAGATGAATTTCTCCTTTTTTCCAAAGAAATTTACACACCAGAATTGATACCCTGAGAGCTTGACATTTCTCAGTTCTTTTCAAGTATGCAGCGTCCCTCTGACACTCATTTAGATTACAACTTCTTAGAATCTGACATCTTACAATAGGAACTTCTTGATGCTCTGCAAACACTCCAAAAAGACAAGGCTCCAGGTCTAGATAGTTTTACAGTGGAATTTCTTTTTACTTTTCTCATCATTGCTTCTTCCTAAGTTGCACATCCTTTTAAATAATGTTTTGCAGTCGGGTGAATCCTCTGGCTCTTTTTTAGAAGCACTAATTTGTTTAATTCCTAAAGATGGTAAGGATCCAAAACATTGCATAAACTATAGACCTATTTCTTTGGTCAATATTGATTATAACATTTTCTCCAAAACTTTAGCCATACGTTTGGGATCCTATCTCCCTCAATTACTGGGCTCAGAGCTATCTGGCTTTATTAAAGGACGGACACCTTAATTCAGATAATACCCGTTTGTTTTTTGATATATTATCTAAGTCTTCTCACGTATCTCACTCATTATCAGCTATGGCCTTCGTTGCAGAGAAGGTGTTTGATCGTGTCAATTGGATGTATCTATTTGAAGTGCATACATGGTTTTGTTTTGGCCCAAGATTATATCTTTAATTTCGCTTCTATGCTCTAATTTTTGAGCAGCCGATTTTGTAAACGGTAACACATCCTCCTATTTTGACTTAGGAAGAGGTGTACATCAAGGTAGGCCATTGTCCTCTTTTCAATTCAATCTCACCTTAGAACCCTTTTTGTCTAAAATTCGTCAAAACAAAGATATACATGGATTTGATGCCAACAACAAACAAATTAATTTGAATTGGCAGCATACGCTGATGACATAATATGATTTATCTCCAATCCAGAATCCTCTATTCCTGCCTTCCTGGGTGAGGTGGAGCTCTTTGCTTCTGTTTCTAGTTCTAAATTAAACAAGGATAAATGCGAAATACTACTTTTAACTAAATTGACATTCAAAGAAGACTTTGCAACCTCAAATTTTATTTGGAATCCTAAACAGATTAAATACTTAGGGTTGTATTCTGCCCCTTCAATCCCATCAACGCTTTATTTATGTATTGAAAAGTGAATACACAAAATCTCCACATTAACATCCAAATTGCATCTGTCATGGTGGGGGGGACTGGATACTATTAAGATGATGCTTTCTCCTATAGTACTATATACAATTTCTAATATTTCAGGATCTATACCCTCAAAATTCTTTAAAAAAATGAATTACATTCTGTCTTCATTCTTGTGGAATGCTAAAAATTGTATGTCATTATTGAGACTAATAAAACCAAAATCCGAAGGTTGCGTGAACTTTCCTGACTTCTCCGCTTATCACAAATCCTTCCAACTTCGTTAATCCTCAAGATGCCTTTATTAAACTCAGTCAGAACTTGAAAGTTCATATCTCTCTCCTTTTACCTTTAAAGAGTATCTTTCATTCACCGGTAAACCTCAATTTATATATACTCCTATCCTTAAACATACCTGCAAACTTCTAGACTCTAATCCAAAGTTGACTCCCACAGATTTGAAAACCTTTCTTGATTCTACATTGTGGCACAATAACTTTATACTGATCCATGGCAAACCAGTTTATTGGAAGTCATGGAGACACAAAGATTTAATTTGGACTAATCAACTTTTCTCTCAGAATGCAATTATATCTTTCTCAGCTTTTGATTTTCCACCCTCTTACCAACCCAAATACGCTCTTTGAAAACAAAATTTGTATACTGCTTATACTCAAGTTTTATCTTTCAGCCAACCCACTCCTCATCCTGTCAATGGGCTACATACTTTTTTATATTCATGCCCCAAAGCCTCTATTATATATGATCATCTCCGTAACCCATGTGCTGACAGAGAAAAATCTAAAGTAGAACTATCCTGGGCAGTGGTGTATCGAAACCTGAGGGGGGGGCCCTGCAAAGTACATGGAGGGGGCCCCTGATCCAGGGCCCTCCACTTTGCCCCACCGCCAAAAAATCTGGTATATTTTTAATTGAAACCTCGAATATTTAATGAAACGCTCTATATTTGCATACTCAAAATTCAAATAAGACAGTAAGAAACACTCTTACCATATAAGCTAGACCATTTGTAACATTATTGTCAAGAGCAGATTATTTAACTGAGACAGGAATCAGAGCAATGCCAAGGAGAGATTGTATTGTCTGAGGAACTGCCTATCGCTGAAGAACAAAGAACAACTACATAGGGTCTGAATTAGAATTGACATTGATGGAAAATAACTTGAAACTTTGAAAGACAAACCCAAATATGCAATTTAACAGACTCGACTGACAATATACATGAGCAGTACACAAGATATAACCCAGTACCCTGCCAGCACCAAGAGAAATAAACTGGTGTGAATTATCTGCATGCCACACACTTGCATCTGTCAGGCATTTTGTACAATATTAACCACTCTATAGTATTTAAAATGAACTGAGGATGCAATTTCAATATCTAACATCAGGGCTTTATTAGTAAACAGGGCATAAACAGGCAGGCACACAAGGCTGAGGCTGAAAACTGCTTGGATGCTTCAGAACATTGATGTAGATGTGTGTCTGTATTTATCATTTCTGTATTGTAAATAAAGCTAATTCCATGATTTCAGGTGCACATATTATAGACAAGTGCAAACAACACCATCAATACCGCATCATGTAGGATAAAAACAATCCATCTTAATAAGTACCTAATGACAGAATCTATACTAACTGCAGCTGGTGAAGCAAAGGAAAAAGTGCAAATACTTTCAAAGTGCATAATAAAAGAATCAGCAATCGAGCAATATACAAAACTCAAGGGTGTTTTGTAAAGCAATCCCCCTTTCTTCTTGCATCAAAGTGAAAACACTTTCAAAATACGTGATAAAAACAAGTGACTGGCCAAACAATAACATGCACAACAGCATACAAAAATCAGATCTAACTAGTTTAATCAGACTATGGCCCTTTGGTTTGTGAATGAAGGCACAAATATTTCACATTTACTTTTTAAACAATAACAAGTACAGCAGGCAGCAGCATACAAAAATCAAACCAGTTTAGTCAACCAATGCCACTTTGGATTGTGCATGAAGGTGCAGATTTTTCTAAGTCACTGTTAAAACAATAATAAGTACAGCAGGCAGCAGCATATAAAAATCCCTGTACTGTACCCTTCCCAGGCACACACACATATAGCGGAGAGTCACTGGTCCGGCGCAGCACTGTGCATCTACCTGAAGTAGGCCAAGGGTGAGTAAAGCACACAGCAGCTGAACTTTAAAAAAAATAGCTTGTAGGTTTTACTCCAGTGACAGGGTAAAAAGGACCTGTTCACTACTACTGATCACTACACAGTATGCTGCCACCACCGCCCTTGTGCGCTTAACACCTATGAAGGCTGTAGCCTTCCACCACTATAAGGATAGCACTTTGGGTGCCCTTCCTGGTCCAACAAGACCGCATACCATGAGACAGACCTGTGTCATGGCGCACCCGCATGATACGTGCTCACCTATGAGAAAAAAATCAGCATTAGGGTCCGGTGCTTTAAATAGGTCGGTACTCATCGGTACTGAGTACTAGCACTTCTCAGTTTTCTCCCCTAAGTACTGGAACTTGTTTTTGGGCAAGGAATGTACCGGTACTCCCTGAAGCAGCAGGGCTCATGCCCTGAAGTACGGGTACGTGTAATGCAAAAACTACTGAAAATAATCCTCTCAGATGGAGCGTGTTTATGTGCTGATTTGACAGGCAACGAGTAGTGTATTCCTGCGCTGGGGTGCTTCTTCAGTGTTAGGTTCTAATTGGCATCGCAACAAGAATGAGGATGTGGACTGAGCTGCCGACAGTGGAACTGGAGAACCAGGTTCGAATCCCGATGTCGGCTCATCATCCTGTGATTCTGGACAACTCCCTTAACCAGTGGTGCTTAAAAAAAAAAGCTTTGATGCAAATGTTCTAACTGTCATATAAAGCACTTAAATGTCAAAGGCCCAAATTTGCCCAATATCAAACTGCTTAAAATTAGGCCCTGCCCCGGTGACATTGGAGCTGATGCTTGATATGTCTCCTATGTAAGGAGGCAGTTTGATATTGTACGAATTTGGCCCATGGTTGTTTAAGTGCTTTACATGACAATCAGAACATTTGCATTAAAGCTTACTTATGTGGCTATTGTTAAATTCCTGGCTTAATAGCCACGCCCCTAACGGCCCACCCAGTCTAATTAGTGAGTACCAGCACTTCTCATTTTCCATTCAAAGCACTGACTCCAATTGATTGCCTCCCTTTTCTCCTCTAGGGGTGATAGTGGTTCTGTTTACTCCAAGTAGAATGCTGCATTTGGAACCCAGATGTGCCTTAATATATAAGATATGTATCTGCATGCAGAGTTCAGCCAGGGACTATGCTTAATCATTTGATTAATTATTCGAGGAAGAGGTAGCCTTGTGAAGAAACAGCTTAAGTATTCCAAGTTTCTAGAGTATAAAGAAGGTTATTTGGTTTGAATAACTTTGGGAAAAGATGAATCTACAACTAAGCATTTGAGGTGCTGCATCTGAAACACCAATACTCTATATAGCATGTTGTTATGATCTTCTATTTCTATTATGGATCATGGAGCTCTGTGTTGTAGTGTTCTATGTTCTAGCTATGTGTGGATGTTCTCTACCCCGGCAGTTGCTGTCTGACTGGCCAGGGGAGAGCCACGCTTTTCTTACTCAGGAATTTCTGTAAGAATAAATCCACTTTCTACTCATTTGATACCGTGTCCTCCTTGAATTCAACTACAACACATGTCCCAATATAATGTTGTTAATATACTTATACATATATACAGTGCTTTAAATGGGCCGGTACTCGCCGTTACTAAGTACTGGCACTTCTACATTTTCGGCTCTTGAGAACCAGGAATTCTCCATGTCCAAAGAGAGTACCGATATTCATGGGGTAGCATGCCAAGCTCAGTGCAATTTGGCATGTACAGAAAGAAGTGCGACAGAACTGACTAGTCAGTCCGTTTTCGTGAAGCACTCTGATAATCAAGTGCTAATCTGCCCTCAGTGTGCTAACTGTGGGGTGGCCCAATGCATTTATTTAGAGCTGGCAGGAAGTTTGGGAGGGGCCCACATCACACTGTGATATTTTACACTCAGGCTCTGTGGCGTCAATAGCACTGTAGGTGTGTGAGCAGGCCCTGCTAGTAGGCATATTGTCACTGTGGGAAATCTAAGAAAGGATTCCTGCTGGCATAGCAGAGTACGGATGCACTTGTTTGAAGTCAGATTGAGGAGGAAGGTGTTGTTCTCAGCAGAGAACCAAATAAAATAAACTTAAACTTGAGGAGGAAGGTACTGATAGTGAAATTCTAGCACAGCCGATGGGAATCAAGGTTAGTAATGTGGGCAGCAGCCAGGGATGGATTGGCAAAGTGCATGGGTCCTGCCTTAGTGTCACCTGTGGGCTAGTTTCATGGAGGACTACCAACCACAATATCCTACTGGCCACCCAGCCCCCACTATGGCCACCTGAATAGGCCACTATGCAGGGCCAGCTTTAGCGCTGGTGGCGCCCTGTGCGACAATGTCTGTTGCCCCCCCATGACCACCTCTGCCACAGATTCCCTCACTAGCACACTTTAACAGTGTCATTTAGTTTTATAGCACCACTCATACCAGCGTAAGGTGTCAGAGCACTTTACACCACACACACACATTGCACAGAGACAATCATATGTGTGTAAATCAGTGTATAGGAAATGTTGCATCAGTTAGGACTACAAGGTAGAAGTGACATGGCATTGATACTGGTAGGCAGAATAGTTTGAGTCCTTATTCTGAAAAAGCACAAATTCATAATTTTAAATGAAACATCATTTTTAGGCGTTCTCTTTCATAATAAGAATTGGTTTCTTCCCAAATGAACCCTTTTCGCAAGATCAGGATGATAAAAGACTGGGCAAAAAACCTATAGCTCTAACATACACCTTGCAGTTTGCATGTGGTTCTAGGATGACAGTTAATAGCTCAATGTTCTACATTAGGATTTTGCCTTAGAAACGACAAGTAACAAAAGGAGCTCTCTTACAGAAGCAGTTACCCACTGACCTATTTACATTATATGCACTTCGTTATCTGCATGGTACACGTTCTTAGCAGCAGGCATCTTAACCCTCTGCACTACCTTAGGATGAGTCAAAACTTCCACTAGACAAACCTCCCATCTCTTTCCAGGAAGATGATAAATCACCAGAGTTAATTTGACGTTTTAGTTGATGTCTGAAAATTGCTGGAGGCCAGGAACACAGCAACAGGTGCTTTTAAGATGATAGTATACATTTTTTTTAAATGACGCCCACAACCCAAGTCAATGCCCGGTGCAGTCACACCGATCGCACCACCCTAAAGCTAGCCCTGCCACTATGGAATGTGTAGGCGATTCGCAGCATAAAAGGCTGTGCTTAGAGGTGGGGAGCCGAGACGAGTGAGAGGCCAGTTTTGTGGCTGTAGGTTTGGCCGGTCTTCACCTTAGCCCAAACCCCACAAGCAGTGCTATTCCACATTCCTTCCTGCCAGTCCGTCACACTGTACCTTAATAGATGTGGTTGGGGCAGGGCAGATGTTCCACTGATTATTAGGCCATTCACAACTCGGCAACTGCGGGACAAGGGGCTTGGTGGTTGGAACAGCTCCACAAAGCCATGTCTTTGCAGTACTCCTCTGCCAAGCACTCCTTGCACTGAGGCAAGTGGGGGAGAAGAGAGTGTGAGGAGGCTGAGATGCCACACAGGGAGGCCAGGCCAGGTGGTGAGGCCCTAGGGTCATTCGGCAGCCATAAGGTTGTGTTTTTCCCATGCTCCCTCCAAGGCAGGCGCTTAGCATTCATCCCGTGGTAGGCGGGGAGTGCAGGTACCATTCAGAGGCACTTCCTGAAAGACCAGGTTTGGCTCTACCTTTTGGGCTGTTCCCACATCAGCCCTAAGGGGCTAGCCCAGTGCAGAAGCAATTTGTTTCATCTGACCTCCCTGCCAGGCCATTGCATTCAGGCAATGGTGGGTGTGGGAGTGTGCAAAGGCGCTGAGGCCTTGCTGGGAGGCCAGGTGTGGTGTTGGCCCCATTGGGACATTTTAAGCTCGACCCCAATTTCAATATTTAGGTTACCTGCACATGTTCCGTTTTTCAAACACCAACAAAAGTACTTGCCAAAAAGATCTGTGCTGCATCTGATAACAGTTTTGAATCATCATAAGTTAGCACAGAGGGTTCATGTGCTGGCTGCAAAACACAACATGCTGATCCCAGATTTGTATTTTATGTACGTAGGCATGTGGGTTACTAGTTTTGCACACCAATTAAATCTCAATCAAATCAAATGTGTGCCCCTGGCCGGGTCCCTTAGCACTCCACGTAGCCCCACCCCATAGCCTCCCCTCTGCCAAAGCCCCACCCCTAATCACATCTTAATATGGTGAGTATCTGCTCATATTTATTTCCATTTAAAGCACTGCATATATATATGTACATCAATCTATGCCAATAGTATGATTTTAACCCCTTCGCTGCTGGCCCATTTTTGCCGCTGTGCGGTAAACAAACGAACAGGGCGGGGCCGTGACGAACCCCAGCCGTCATCAGCACACGAGCACCGCGGAGCGTGATGGCTGGGGTTTGTCACCATCATGCGAAGGGTTAATTATCTTGAAGCCCTGGAAAGATACATTGCCCAGAAAATACATAGTAAGCCAAAACCCAACATTTTGTTCAATGTGGAAGCATAACACTGCTGCTTTAAATAGTATTTGTTTTTTTAACCATATCTCATACTGGCTTTTTTTCAGCCCTTAGTAACATTTGATATTTGATATTTGATATTTATTGATTTTTATATAGCGCGACTATCGCTCCGGAAGGAGCATCTTGGCGCTGAGCAAACAGAAGAGACCAACTTGGTGGGAACAGGAATCAGATGGCTGCGAGGACCAAAGAGTCGGGCTGAGGAAAAATTCATGTCTTCAGGAGTTTCCTGAAAAGGCTTTCTGAGGGAGCGTGCCTGAGGTTAAAGGGGAGGCCGTTCCATGCCTTAGCCGCCAGAAATGAAAAAGTTTTCCCACCTTTCGTTTTGAGCTTAAACCTGGGTATAGTGATCAGATTGGCTCCTGATGACCTCAGGCAGCGCGATGGAATGTACTGAGGGAAGCGCTTAATAAGGTAGGAGGGGCCTGTATTCTTGGTGGCTTTGAAGACGGTGACAAGGAGTTTAAAAAGGATTCTTTTGTGGAGGGGCAGCCAATGGAGGGTGTTGAGGGCTGCAGAGGCCGAGGACCTTCTTGGGAGTCCAAGTACGAGCCTGGCCGCCGCGTGCTGGACGCTCTGTAGCTTCTTGAGGGTGGACTTCTTTATGCCTGCCAGGAGACCATTACAATAATCTAGCCTGGACAAGATCAGAGCCACGGCAACTGATTTCCTGGCAGAGATAGGGAGGAAGTCGAAGAATTTCTTTAGCTGTCTAATGAGGTTAAAACAACACCCTGCAGTGATGCGCGCATGATCGTCAAAACTGAGGGACGAGTCAAATTGGACACCCAGATTGCGGGCCGAGGAGACTGCATTAGGGGGAGCCTCAGAGTGTTGAGGCCACCAATCTTTTGGAGAGAAAAGGGTGTCTTTGCCTAAGGGTATAATTTCAGTCTTGGCGCTATTGCACTTAAGATGGTTATTATTGAGCCACGCAAAGACTTGGGAGAGGCAATTCTGGAATCTGAAAGCGGCATCGGGTAGTTTTTTGTCTAGAGTGACGACAAGTTGGGTGTCGTCCGCGTAAGATGTTACGAGGATGCCATGGGATTCAATCAGGGTAAACATGCTCACTGAAAGCTGGCCTGGCTCAATATTCATTAGCTTGGGCAGAGAAGAGGTTAAAGTCAGCAGCACATTTCAGAGTCCGTCTGTTACACATTTTGCACAAAAGCACATTTGTTCACAAGGCAACGCGTGCGAACCTGCGGGCACATGGCCTCCTGTTTATTATGAGGCTGTCTAAGCATCATGCCCCAGACATACTGTATACCTGTCAGGAACTCAATTGCAAGTGTCCTCATCTCACTGCCAAGACGCAAAGGAATACATCTGTTTGGCTGAGAGGATTGTGTCCCCACTTATGGCTGTTATTAGAAAGACTGCTCTTTTTGATTTCACAGACTGGTCCCGAGAAAATCGAACATGGCAGCTGCCATCTAGATAAGAGTGCGCGCTCTAGGCTTCCTGCAGGAGGTTCAAGACCCAGTGAACTTCTAACGTGAAATCCCTGTGAACCACGCATTTCAACTAAGGTTTTTGACAGGGAATAGTGTTCTTCCCCCGCGCCTGTCAGAAGTGAGGTTTCTGATTAGATTTGACCCCTGCTTTTCTTCCCCCATATTGCGGCAGGGTGTGCACAACGGGAACTCTGTTCCTAAATTTCCTCATCATTTTTCTGAGAGAATTTATCTTTTCAGAACCTTTGGAATCTCGTCAGAATCAGCGTGTCTGAAGTAAGGAGTTCCTCTAGAGGTTTTGAGGAATATTCTTTGAAGACCAGCATTGAAGTAATACAGAGACCTTTCTCATTTGAACTTGAGTATACTTATGAAAACCAGCATTGAAGTAAGACAGAGACCTTTCTAATTTGAACTTGAGTATTCTTGTGAAAACCAGCATTGAAGTAAGACAGAGACTTACACTTTCCCCTTTGAACCAGAGTTTCCAGAGTCAGCTTGCCTTGTCATTTAGTTAAGAAGAATCCTCCTAAACTTCTTTCCGTGTGAAGACTTATTGAACTCCTGTCAGCGCTTCAAAAGAGGGGTCAGCCTATGATGTAGTTCAGGTAGATAATCTAGTTCTGGAGGGAGGTTAGTGGAGTGGCTTAGAGAGGTGTTTAGAATTATTAAGTATTCTTTCTCGCCTATCTGCAGGTCGAGTCAGAACACTTCCCAGGTTCTAGGAGTAAGACGAATCCTACTACCTGAAGAAGATTCCAGAACAGTGAAGGTTTGGTGGTCCCTATGCTGCAGGCTGTCTCTCTATCTCTCCCAATTCTCCTTTCCCCCTGTGGGTGTCAGTAATTTCAGTCTTGGCAACTGCAAAGGGGATTTGGGGGCTAACATCTGCTTCTGTGGAAGACTCTGGCACTCAGGTAAGAGTCCCTGACAATACCCTTAGTGCAAACTAAAATGAAGTTTCATCTCAGCACCCCTTCTTCATATGCTCACGTCAACCCCACTCTCAGCTCAGCGCCCTCTTCACTTGAGGTTGCATCCACCTCCTTCACCTCCGTTCCAAAAGTGCGTGCTGGGACCTAAGCGCGTAGAGACCTGAATAAGAGGAGTGAGGGGGTCCGCAGAGGGGCCTCTTGAGCAACGGACAGCCGGCTCTCTGCACAGGAGAGGCATTCGGCTGTCACCAGGCTCCTAGTGGTGCCCTTAGGATGTTAGGGGGGGGTAAACGCTGTGCAACAGGAGGCAGCCAATAAAACTCAAACTGACAACAACAAAAATACGCACTTCCCTTCATTAATGTAAAAAAGACGTGTGTTGCTAATGGGCTGCAGGAGGTGCTGGCTTTCTAATGTACCTGCCTGTTTTGTTGTTGTGGCAGTTTGTGTGTGGAAGCAGGTGGGGGATGCACACAGGGCAGGCGCCACATGCCAGTTTTGCTTCAAGCAAACACGTTGTCACTGCGTCGCCTGCGCAAAGCTCAATGGATACGAACTGTGGTACGCCCAGGGCACAACAGGCCACAATGCCAGCAAGGGATGTGTGCCTTCAAACCCTTATTGGGTAATAAAAGACAAACAGTACTGGGGTGCAACTACCTTGTTACACCCTTGGGCTCCGGCACCAGTGCACCTGCTACGCTATCGATAACTATTACTCTGGTGACTAACGTTTAAATCATAGCTGCCAAGGTTTCAGATTGCTTATGTGTGACATTTTCATAACTTCAGTGTAATTAAGAATGACATTCAGCGACTATGAGAGACACTTTGTCGTGCCTAAAATCTAACAAGGAAGACGAGAGAAAAATATAAATGTCAGAAATACACCCATAGAAGCAATGAGAAACTCTAAGAAGAGCTTAAAACTGCTACATAGCACCAGAAATAGAAGGCACTAACCTAGTGCCCTTACATAGGGGTGCTGCATGGAGGATGTTCATTACTGCATCCAGGCTCCAGATTCAGGGGTTTTGAGGGAAGGAAGAGGTGTGAGAAGGATACATCGGTTTGCTGCCTGGAGATTGTGTGTCGTTGCAGTCAGTCCCCAGGTTCAGGGGTCTGAGGAAAGAAGGAGGTGGGAGAAGGCTCCATACATGGGGTGCTGCCTGGAGACTGTTTTTGCTGCAGCAAGGCCCCAGTTTCAGGGGTTTTGAAGGAAGGAGAGGGGTGTGAGAAAGCTTCTTACACATTTCTGCCAAGTTTTCAGACTGTGACATGTCCATGTTTTCAGTGCATGAGTGACACTCAACTGCCAAATGTGTGTCACTTAGTGTAACATTTTCCTGCGAGCAAAACCAAGCAATAACGTGGTTGGTAAAAGATAAATATTTGAAATTAGAATTTTTGATCAATGAGGAGCCCTAAAATATCTTTCAACTGCAGCAAACCCCCTGAAATGGAAAGTTAAAATACTGATACAAAGCTTTGTGTACTAAGAAAATATAAAAGTAAAGCAATCATCATAAAACATCTCACATCCTAATACGGTTAAGTGCCTGCTGCAGAGGTCAAATAAACACAGGGTGGATATTCTGATGTTCCAGTCAGTACAAGAAAAGCAAAATAACAGCTGGTACATATTACTACCATTTATCTCTATAGTTCTCGGAAAATATATAAATAGAAAGCACGTTTAGATGTGTTATAGGGACTAATACTTAAAGTAAACAAACACAGAAATTGCAGTTACAAATGAATACATAGGATTTTGTTTCCAGTTAGTATAAGTCATGTCCAGGATCCAGGCCTTTTCAGAATTGAAAATACAACTAATGGTCGGTAATTTTCTCTCAGAAAGATGTCAACACTAAACAGAAATGCATGGCTCACCCGAGTGCTGCCATTCCACAGTCTGTCTCAGAGTACACAGGGAGTCACACAGAGGCAGCTCTCAACAGTATCTCACTCTGGCTGGTGGTAGTTTTCAGTGTTTAGGGGACCACTGGAATGTTATTTTCCAGCCGGCCAAGCAGCATTGAAGCAGGCAGGATAGCAAATCAGGGGGCACCAGTCACGTATGTCAACAACCCTCTAAAGGCTCAAGTGCACACAGAGTGCATTGACAATTTCATGTCACGTGAACATGAGCCTCGCACATGCTCTCAATCTGCGGCAGAATAAGAAAGCAAACGTTGAATTTGCCTCCACTCATTTATCGGCTATAATGTTACCAGCACAAACTGCTGATAGTGCTGGGTGGCGCCAGTGGCAGTTTATAACCAACACAAGGCACAGCCCCCACGCTCGATTCATTCAGTGCATGTCTACTGCGGATGATTTTCTCACTCAATAGGAAATTTAGAACTACAAAATATTATCACAAACACCATGTGTGGCGGTGTGGTGTTTGTTCTTTCGAAGTGGGCCACTGGAGCTTGGGCCCCCCCGCCCCACCTGCACTGATGTGGCTGCGGGGGCCTGTGTTACGCCCCTGATCCTGGGAAGAGAATTTTTGAGGTGGATTGGCCAACCTCCTTTTGGAATAAAATATGGTCCAAAATTAGGAAAACCTCCAGAGCGCAAACACCACACAAACAATATTTTATATCTGCAATAGACTTCTATTACGCCTAGTTATTTTACATAAAAGACTCTTTCCAATTTCCGATACCTGTTGGACTTGTTCATGCTATTCTGCTGATGTAAAACATATGCTCTTTACATGTCCACACATCCTCACTTTTTGGAGAAATATTTGGTCTCAAATTAACTTAATCTTTGGCTCTAGAATCCCTTTTTCAGTTGTTCATTTATTTTTGGGAAGTTTATCATCTGCTTGGGATAATTATAAACATAATATGAAGATTGTAGATCTGTTGATAGCTGTTGCCTTTCAACGGATCGCCAAAAATTGGAAATACTTTACTAAGCTATCCTTTCAGGCCTGTTGGTATGCTGTGTGCTATAATCATAGACTAGCCACAGCTTTTGTCCATCCTATTAATTTTGCTCCAAAATGCCTTCTTTTATGGTCACCTGTTACAAAACACAATGAGGCTAGTGCTAGAAAATCTTTTTCTCAAACTCCCATTCAACAAGAAGTTGCCCAACCCCCGTGACATTCCCCAATTTAACAACATAGCATTTTGCATCAGTTTATGTCATTTCTAATTCCTTTAAAAAGGTTACAGTATTTTAAGAATTATATTATTAATTATTTCTATTTGTACAGGCTCTCCACTTCAGTCATGTAGATTTGATAGTTTTACTTAATAAGTTTTATTTAATGTTTAATTGTCCATTTATATGATTATATATTGCTTACTGTATCATTATATATTTATATTTTCTGTTTCTTCAATAAACTATTTTTTCCCCTAAAAATACAAATTTACTTCACTAGGTAAACTGAGACAGCATGGTACTAATGGTCCCTACTCCAAAAAACCCATTCTATGTCATGGAAATCTGACTTATTGCAAGCCTTGATCTCCTTCCATTCGAATGGAGGCAACGCTCTGCTTTGCAACATCCCTAGCACCCTATGTACACTAAAAAGAAAAATAATAGTGCCCACTTCTTAAGCAGTGGTGAGACTTGTATAATTTCCTTTGTGGATATTACACAAAATATCCCAAAATGATGTGAATGTACACATAGATATGCAAAATATCATTCACGAACACCTCAACATTGAGTGGTAACTAAATAGCACAAAATCACGCATGAGATGACTCATGCACTTTTGCCTTTTTTTAGGCTGCACCCCTTATTCCAAACTACTCCTGCCAACCTGTTTCCTTACCAAGTCCACTCTCCAAATTGTCACTTTTTCTTTTTGCCTGTCCTATTTTTTTACTTTCTTTTCACTGTGTCCTGTTTCTTGCACTGTGCTGTTATTTTTCAGGGGTTTTTCTGCCTGCTCTTTCTGTAAATTGTCAACCCCCATCCACCAGTTGTAGCAGAGACAGAAAGCGGGTCCAACTCCGGATCCTCTTGAAATCATTCTGGTGTGACATTCCACAACATTTTGAACGAGAAGAAGGTGCCAGCACTCCTTTAACCAGAGATATGTCCAGCAAGCAATACAGCCTGACTGAACACGCTTCCTAGAAGGACTAGTATGGCGCAATGTGCCCACCACATTAGCATCACCCTCACACAGCAGGTTGTACACCGGTCGGCTGACATCATTGAGCAGGAACAGGTCCAACTCAGTGTTGAGGTGAGGGCAACAGGTAAGTATTTTTATAAACATGTGTCCGTGGTTATACAACCATGTGCTTGCATTGGCTACAATTCCTGTTTCTTTGCTCTTTCTTTACAAAAACCAGCTTCACCTACAAGAGGCCAGCCCCAGGACGATGATCCATGGTCAAAGGCTCAGCAGGAGTTGGCCCCTGGAATGGGCCAGGCCCAAATATTAGCCATCACTGCAGACTCTGCTGGCTTGGGGCATGGAAGAGGAGGAGGACCTTCAAACTCTCAGTGAGCTAGGAAACCACACAGCCACACTGGGCAATATAGCTATGCCACTATGCCTTCTGCTGTGGATCTATGGTGGGTGTTGGAAAGTGTTGATCTAGAGGTAGGATAGTGCATTTAGGGTTTAGCAAAGGGGGTCTGATGGGAATGGGGATTAGGAAACGCTTTTTCACACAAAAAGAAAGGGGAGAGGGTCATCTACTTATCTACCCCGAACCCCCTTCTACAACCTATTCACATCAAGAAGGGTGGAGAGGAAACTGAGACTAAAAACGCACGCAGGGGCACAAAGAATGTTAGTAAAAACTGCCCTCACTCACACACAAATCTGTGTGTGACATGCTTCATCATTGAGTCTGCTTGCATAACACCCTGGTGTAGCCACGCACAGGGTGGAGCATAGGGAGGGGGTAAACAAACAACATAATTGATAATCACAATCCCGTACGGCTGGACTATGGCGAGCCGATTGGGTGTGAATCACCTGCGGGACAGTTGTGTCCTTAGGGGTTCTCCTCGCCCGCCGCCAGTTCAAGCTTTCAATATCAGTAAACTCGTACTTGTATCCCGTGTCAGGGGATTTGCCTCCACACACCAGGATCGCTGTATTTGTGTACCCTGGTAATTAACCAGAATAAAGTAACAGGGTTGCTTGCCTGGGACTGATAGGAGTCCTGAAGAAGGCCGACGTGACCCGTTATTGTGGGCATACTAATCACGGTCGAAACATGTTGACTTTGGCAGTCTAAGGAGGGTTGTTGTGAGTTCCTAATATTCTCTCGAACAAGCCCATCCTTTTTTATTTTAATCCTGTCCGTGGGACCCTGGAATAAAGGTGATCAATAGGTTACCCACGAGCCAGTTTTAGGTTTATTTTTCACTGCACTTATTTCTATCACCGGTCCCAGTCTGTGGTGGTAGCACTTTGTATTCACCTACTTGTGATTATTGCTTATGTTGTTTGTTTACCCCCTCCCTATGCTCCACCCTGTGCATGGCTATGCCAGGGTGTTTTACAAACAGACCCGATGATGAAGCATGTCACACACAGATTTGTGTGTGAGTGAGGGCAGTTTTTACTAACATTCTTTGTGCCCCTGCATGCATTTTCAGTCTTGGTTTCCTCTCTACTCCTCTTCGACTGCATAGATTAGGAAACACTTACCAGCTTTGGAATAAGGGTGAGTCGGTTAACCTTAATGAATCACTCACAGTTTTACATCTAGTCATGAACACTTAAAGAAATGATGTTGGTGCATGTTTATGTTTAATTTAGACTTTCACTCTAAGGACGGATATTGGACTATTGGGCACGTCTATGAAAGAATCCGTTCTTGAACTATAGACGAAGGATGAGTGAGAGTCCCTGATCCTTCGTAGATCTTTAGTAGTTCACCTTTGGAAATGAAGCCTACCATACATTTATATTACAGCAAGTATTTTAACCAATAGATCAAGGAAATGTTGATACACACCCTGCTCTGACTCATGCTTACATGTAGACTCCATTGGACAAGGAGGAGTTCCCTTCAGTGAAATTTGGTGAAATTATTTATCCAGACTCACTGTACTTATCCTAGATTATTCTTTTTTACATAGTCTGTCTACACGGTTTAGCCAAACCCTGGGCAATGTGGGTGTAGTGGGGCTATGCAGAGGGCCACGGAGTTGAGCACAAACTCTGTGAAACTGCGCGTAGCTCCGCTACTCCACCCACCTCCCACCCCCTTATTAACAATTGATTACAAATGAAATAAAATGACTTTAAAGTAAATTAAAACCCCTTACCTTTGTGTGGCGTCCCCGGGCTGCCCTCCTCCTCTTCATCGCCGTCTCTAGGAAAACTGTGCATGCGCACATGCCTGCGCATGCACATTTCTCCCGAGAATAGCTGTGTATATAGCTGTGTCTGAACTGGGGTCAATTTGCCATCCCAGTTCAATCAATCAATCAAGACACTTATAAAGTGCACTACATACCCGTGAGGGTCTCAAGGCGCTGGGAGAGTGTGGGGAGTTCTGCTACTGATCGAAGAGCCAGGTCTTGAGGAGTCTTCTGAAGGCCAGTAGGTCTTTGGTCCTCCGTAGGTTGGTGGGGAGGTCTTGACGGCGAGGTGAGAGAAGGATCTGCCGCCGGTGGTCGTTCTTCCAATGCTTGGGACTGTGGCGAGGGCGAGGCGAAGGCCAGTGGAGCGGAGCTCGCGGGTGGGAGTGTAGAAGCTGAGTCGTCTGTTGAGGTATGCTGGGCAGGTGTTGTGAAGAGCTTTGTGTGCATGGAGGAGGAGCTTGAAGGTTACCCTCTTGTTGACGGGGAGCCAGTGCAGGTCTCCCAAGTGGGGTGTGATGTGGCTGCGGCAGGGGATGTCCAAGATCAGGCGTGCAGAGACGTTCTGGATGCGTTGCAGCCGTCTCAGGAGCTTGGCCGATGTTCCTGCATAGAGGGCGTTTCCGCAGTCCAGCCTGATGGTGACGAGGGCCTGGGTTACTGTTTTTCTTGTTTCGTTGGGGATCCACTTGAAGATCCTGCAGAGCATTCGGAGGGTGTTGAAGCAGGATGAGGAGGCAGTGTTGACCTGTTTAGTCATGGAGAGGGTGGAGTCGAGGATGACCCCTAGGTTGCTTGAGTGGTCGGTGGGTGTCGGTGCTCTTCCCAGTATTGTCGGCCACCAGGTGTCGTCCCAGGCTGAGGAGGTGGGGCCAAGGATGAGGACCTCCGTCTTGTCTGAGTTCAGCTTCAGTTGGCTGTTCTTTATCCATTCGGCGACGTCCTTTATTCCTTCATGGAGGTTGGTATTGGCAGTGTGGGGATCTTTAATGAGGGAGAGGATCAGCAGGGTTTTGTTGGCGTAGGAGATGATGTTGAGGTCATGCTGTCGGGCGACGTGGGCGAGGGGTGCCATGTAGATGTTGACCAGCGTCGGGCTGAGGGATGATCTCTGTGGCTTGGAGCAGAAGGGGGGGAGGCGGAAACTCTGAGTTCTGCCGGAGAGGAAGGATGTGGTCCACTCCAGCCAGGGCTTTCTCTTGGATTATGGCGTCGTGTAGGCATGTTCATAGTGTGTAGTGACAGACCGTGTTGAAGGCGGCTGACAGGTTCAGGAGGATGAGGGCCGCAGTTTCTCTGTTGTCGAGCAGGGTTATGATGTCATCTGTGGCGGCGATAAGGGTGGTTTCGGTGCTGTGGTTGCTGCGGAAACCGGATTGGGATGGGTCCAGGATGTTGTTCTCCTCGAGGTAGAGGGTCAGTTGCCTGTTGACGATTTTCTCAGTGACCTTCGCCGTGAACGAGAGCAGGGAGATGGGTCGGAAGTTCTTGAGGTCCTTGGGGTCCGCCTTGGGTTCAGTTCAGACCCAGCCATATTCAGATCAGTCTTGACCCTCTCACTCATAGGAATAGTCAAGCCCAAACTGCCAAGCCAGGTCCTCCCTGGACCAGAAACAAACATCCAGGGACCGGTTCCGGGGCATCACCCCATATCAGGCAGGCTAGCTTGAATCCAGTGGAAAAGTGAGAAAGGGACCCACGTCCGGGCATACCCTGCCAACTTAGGGCGAACAAAACAAACACAAGGAGACGATGGACAGAGCGCGGAAACTTTTTGGACTCTGACCCCCAGTCACAGATCTGGGTTGAATCCATCATTGTTTTTTAGCTCACTTTGCCACCCCAGTTTAGACACAGCTATATGAAAATCAGTCTTGACCCTGTGCCTCAAGATTACCTGGTGGCACAAGTTCAGGATGACTGGGATGGAGTTTGGTTCATATTCAGGGGCCAGGTTGGTCCTGATGAAGAGTTAACTTCTCAAGTTTGGTGTGAAGAGTTCTGCTAGTGTTGGAGGAAGCTTTTGAAGTGTAGAACCGGTCATCACTGGAGATTTGCATTGGTTGGTTGTCGCAAACGGTCACTGTTGGTGCACAGTGCAGGTCTTGTGTTGCTTGATGTCATAGCTGGTCACTGTGTGTTTTAAGAGCAGGTCCCACCTTAGCTTTGCGTTGGCGGTTGCTGCATGTTTTGACCTGAATGGGCTTGTTCGCAGTTGCAAAGAGCCCAGACTTTGGGACTTTCACCTTTTACTTCAGGAGGAGATCTCGTTGATGCCTATCAAGAATCCAGGACCTGGAGGGCACCCCTTGGGGATCAGGACTCGCTCCTGCAGATGCCAGAAGCAGGGCTTAGGCAGGTCGAGTTGTTTCTGATCAGCTGGGCAGTTGCAGGGAGACCTCTGAAAACGAGTTGTGTCTCTATAACTTCCACAAGAGGTGAACCAACTGACCGTTGGAGTCACTCTGGATAGGCTGGGATCAGAAAAAGCAGGTGAAATCTTTATTTTTCAGAAAGTAAGACAGTCTTCACGCAGCAGGGCAGTCCTTTAAACTGTGGGGCAGCCCTTCTGAATCTTCCACAGGTTCAGGAGTGATCTGATGAGTGGATTTATTTTGTTTATACAAGGGGCCAGACTGTGTGAGTGAATTCCCTTACCTACAAACAAAACTTACTGGCTCTTATTAGTTTGTCCCCTTTCCCTGGTACTGGCTCTGTCTAGGGTGTCAGAAGACAGGACAGGCACCTGGTGTTAGGTTCCTTTGAGTGTGCTGCAGGCTGGGTCCTTTGAAATGTACGATCAAGCAGCCTCTATACTTAGAGGATGGCCCTCTGGGCACAACAGTTATCGCCACCCTGCGATTAAATCATTAGTCGTCCTTTTGTAATCACACAAGTACTCTGTGATTTTAAATCCACTTGAAGTTCATTTTATTCAAACATAAATTCGATATCTTTTCTTTCTCCGCAGAAATTTTGCTTTCGTATCCACTGTTTATATACACAATTCATGTGGCATACCCAATGCATTTCGTGCATCCATGTGCACTTCTTCAGGGGAATATCTAAATCAAAAATTACATAACTCTCATGAGGATATTACTCATAACATGATATAGTTAGAAAACAACATAATCACAACTTTAACTCTATTTTAACATCGATGTTCAGTTTCTGAGCATTTACTGCTCAATACTCAAATAACGCTATATAAATGTTTTTCTTGTAAATCTAACGTTTACCATGGGGCACATTATCAGGATTTTACGATTGATAGTGACAATGATAAACGAAACTTTAAATAATGCAAAAAAATTAGACTATGTTGTTAATCTTAACGGGTTATTGTTTTGTGATAGTGGGTGTCTCGCACTCTCTCGGTAAATCTGTTGGAACACTAACATGTGCTATGTGAATATTCAAGGTAAACGAGGATGGAAAGGTAAATAAAACCAATGCTTCTTACCTGTCGTTTAATGTGTATTAGCTCATGCGTCGTAAAGACGTGGCATTCCTATCAGATTTGTATATCCACCAGTATATATATATGGATGTTGTTGTTTGGAGTTAGAAATAGGACTAGTCTCTTCCGGTTCCCTAAACCAGCACCATCTTGGAGTGGTGTTCGTGAGATTATGCTTCACATGTGTATTGAAGAATATTGTGGTGTGATATAGTGCTCTGTTAGTTACATAAAATTATAAGTGATCTATGTGTTGGTTTATGGGTAAGATGTTCATGGTCTTTCTATATGGAGTCTAATATCAGGGATATGCGATATTGACGGTATGTCAGCCAGCTGATCGTGAATAATATAGACTATATATAATTCTGAAACAATATCTGAAATGAAAATATCTGACCAATTTGTCACATCAATATGAATAATTATATATAATATTGCACAAAATGGTACATCAGTAAGCAATGGTCTGTTTCATTATGTTTACAGATAGCAAGCAAATTCCAGGCGGTCATTGAGTCCGTTAGGTTTCATTGAATTTAAGAAATAAATCCAATGATTTTCTCTTTGTAGTAAGAGTTTATTGATATCTCTTCCAGAATGTTTCTCTATCACTTCCAGCACCGTGAATTTGAGTTGAGAGATATTATAAGCTCTTTCATTGAAATGTGCCGCAATGGTTGACTTAGCGTTTTTAGCTCTTATGTTGCTTTTGTTTTCTGATACACGAATCTTGATTTTCCTAGTTGTTTTGCCCATGTATACTAGTCCACAAGGACATTTTAATAGCTAGATCACATTGGTTGAATCGCATGTCGCTGTCGTTTTTAATTTGATTGATGTTCCTCTCATTGGGTGTGTGATGGTGTTCCCTCTAATGATGTTATTACAATTGCTGCAATTCAGACATGGCGTGGTTCCCTTATAATTGCTTATAGTATTGTCTCTAGGATTCTTTAGTAACTCTTGAATGTTTTTAATTCTAGTGTATCCAAATATGGGTTGTTTTGCAACGATCTTTTGAAAATCTGGTTCTCCTGTGAGCAGTGGCCAATGTTTTTTGATAATCCATTTGTACTGTTGACTGTGTGTGGAGAATTTTGATATGATCATTGTTTTAAGTGATTCAGTTTTATGTGTCTGCGTGAGTAGATCTGTTCTTGTTTTCTGTGTCCATTTCTGTTCAGCTAGGTCCAGAATTGGTTTAGGATATCCTCGATCCTCGTTCCTTAAATCTGGAGATCATATTTTGTGTTTGGATTTGTAATTCTTCAGATTCAGACACTATCCTTTTGACTCTGTACAGTTGTGATGTCGGTAAGTTGTTTTTTAATGGTAATTGGTGAAAACTTTGATAGTGAAGTAGGTTGTTTCGGTCTGTTGTTTTTTTGTATATGGTAATTTCAATCTTGTTTCCTTTGTGAGTTAGTAGTACATCCAAATAAGCTATTGTATTGTCCATGAGATATGTGAATTGTGTCCGGTCATTGATGGTGTTGAGTTTTTCTAACACTGTTAGGAGATCTTGCTGGGTGCCCTTCCATAGTACAAAGATGTCGTCTATAAATCTGAGAAAAGTTAGTATGTTTTTCTTCCACAATTCTTGATTCAGTATGTATTTATTTTCGAAGATGTTCATGAATGTATTGACATATACACACCCTCCACGCCTAGGAATATTTCCCCTCACGCATCTTTCCTATGCCGATGACGTTGTTCTCCTCAGTCATACGAAAATAGGACTGCAATGCCTCATGCAAGAACTGGCTGAATACACCAATCAGAACCTTCTGGAAATAAACAGTAAGAAAACAAAGGTCATGATAATAACCCATCGCCGTATAAAACGGCTGAACTACACTATCGACAATAAGAATCTGGAAGTAGTGGAAAGCTACAAATACCTGGGGATACATCTGGACAGACGGTTCACCTTTTCCACGCATTTTGATGCCATCGAGAAGAAAGGAACAGCCTTACTACACGCATTCAGCAATTTATCTTAGCAGCTAAAAGGCCCTTTGTTCACTCCCCTCCTAACAGTCATCAAAGCCAAGCTACTTCCAACAATAGCTTATGGCAGTGTGGTACATTGTGGAAGGAGTGCACCGCTCTTAGACAAAATTCAAACAAGAGTGTATAAACGTGTGTTCAGCTTACCCTGTGACCCCTCACCTGCACAAGTTTGGCTCGAATTTGGCCTGCAGTCCCAAATATTGCAGAAAAAATATGAGATAGTCAAATTTTGGTACAGCATTTGGTTGAACCGCGAAACAGAAATTAACTTTGCCATTTGGCAAGCCATGCAAAGCAATCTTAATTCCCAGTACGCGAAGTACCTAAACTCCTCCCTTTAAATCACTGAATTGGCGTCATTGTGGAAAAGGAAGCTACCCGTATCCCTATTCAAGCAGGCTGTAAAAAAGACAGCTAACATGCATTCGCTGATCGATGACAAAACAACTCTGAGACATCGCTCACACGCGTGGTTGATAAAACAATCTTACAAAAAGCCGGTACCTGCAGCCTATCTAGGGCTTGCTTTTCCATCACACTTCAAACTAATGTACCTAAACCTACGTATGGGCAAATTGCCAACAAATGACGACCAAACCCGGCCGAAGGACACCATGCCCAAAGGAGTGCGATCTATGTGGTGCTGCTGTACAAGACATTATTCACTTGATCTGCATTTGTCCTGCATTGGAAGTGAACGCCGGAGCCTACTAAAGGCAAAATTTAATGAAAAAGGAATTCGTACATGCCGCTCAGTGATTCTACAAGCGTTGGACTCGGTGGATCCCAAATTTATCTGTCGAACAATTAAATATGTTATTAATTTCGAGAAAGAAAAAAAAACTTTGCAAAGAGCAATAACAAACTTGAATCTCTAGGACTCTTAAAACGCATTTCCTAATATTAAATCAGCTCTTTGAATCGTTAGGACACCAAAAACACCAGTGTTCTTTACCATTTTAGTTAACGGTTGTTTTAACACTTGTATAAGAATGTATTTTTCTACATATTTTAAAATAATACTGCAAGTGGATGTCCAAATCAAGGTTAAAACTCAATGGCTCCAAGACCGAGCTTATGTTGCTGGGTCACCAATCGTCACCTCTCCCGTCCGCCATGTGGCCCTCCTGCCTTGGTCCCCTTCCTCAGCCCAAGACGGAACTAAAGAGTTTAGGCTTCTGGATAGAACAGGATCTATCTATGAAGACACAGGCCAAAAAAACCGCTGGCACCTGTGTCGGTATACTCCGCTCAGCCAGGAAAATCCTCCCTCTACTCCCTGTACAATCTCAAAAACTACTTATACAGGGACTAATACTTTCGAGGTTAGATTATGGCAACGTCCTCTTCCTGGCAGCCCCAGAGGCCACTTTTAATGTTCTCCAAAGAGCACAAAATGCCGCTGCTCGGATGCTGACAGGAACATCTCGGAGACTCTCGGCCAAACCAGCACTAAAAGCACTTCATTGGCTGCCGATTCGAGAAAGAGTTACATTTAAGGCCCTATGTACCACCCATAAGGCCCTGCAAAACCTAGGTCCACCAATGCTGAAAACCATGATATACCCTTACAAACCCAACAGGTCCCTACGCTCCTCTCAAAGAAACCTGGCTACGGTCCACAGAGTAAAGAAAGCCCGCACTGGAGGACGCCGATTTTCGATTACAGCCGCTACTCTTTGGAACGCGCTTCCAACTCAGCTCCGGGCCGAACCCAACCACATGAAGTTCCGAAAATTGCTTAAGACGCACCTCTTTCCACAATAATATTTCCCGTTCTTTTTTCTTTTACTCCCCTTTCTTTTCCTCACCTCAGTGATAGTTGCAATCTCAGCGCTGGGACGCTCACGGGCAGCCATGCGCTATACAAATCCTGTTTTCATTTCATTTCATTTCATTTCATATTGTAATGGTTTTTACTAACTATACAATAAAAGAATTATATATTGGCATATACTGGGGTGGCACAATTGCCCATTGAAGTGCCTGTGAGTTGTAGATAATGGTCATTGTCCCATTTAATGTAACTTTGGTATTGTGTGAAGGTCAATAGTTCCATGAGGAACACCTGAAAGTTGTGGTCTAGCTCAGAGGACATGAGGACCTCCTCTGCTGCTTCTATTACTAGGTTGTGGGGTATGGAAGTGTATAGAGACTTTATATCAATTGTACACATCCAGATTTCTTGATTTTCTGTGAATTGAATTGCTGTCACTTTGTTGATGAAATCTGTTGTGTCTTTCACATATGTATTCATGCTTGTAACAAAATTCTGTAGATGGGTATCTAGAAATTTGCCTACTGGTTCGTGTATACTTCCTTTTGTTGTCACAATTGGTCGGAAAGGCGGGTGTGTTAAATGCTTATGAATTTTTGGAAGCATATACAATGTTGGTGTTTTTGGATATTCTCGGGTGAGGTATTTTTTTGTCTTTTCGGTGATAACACCATCTTCAAATGCTTTTTGTAGGATTAGATTTAATTGATTTTGAAATTTAGTGGTTGGGTCTTGACTCAACAAAATGTATGTGTTTTTATCTTGTAAATGTTCATAAACTTGTGTTTTATAGAATGTTGAATCCATCACAACCAGGGCTCCCATTTTATCTGCACGTTGACAGATGATGTTAGGATTGTTGACAAGATTTTCTAAAACGTTCTTTTCACTTTTTGACATGTTTTGCAATTTTGTTTGCTTTTTGAAGTTCAATTTGTTGATGTCATTCTGAACCAAGTTTTCAAAGTTGTCCAAAGTTTTATGACTGACGGGTGATTGGAAAGAGCTTTTTGGTCTTTGATTCTTTAATTGTGTGTCTTCTTCTCTTGTGGAGGTAGTCATCACATTTTCAAAAAAGTGGAGTAATCTTAAGTTCCGCATCAATTTGAATAGACTAATGTCCAATTCTAGTTTGTTTGTGTGGTATGTGGGGAGAAAAGATGTTCCTTTTTGGAGAGTTTTAAGTTCCAATTTGCTGAGATTGTATTGAGAAATATTAATCACTAATTGTTGGTCTTCTTTGGTTTGTTGCGTCTGTTTGTTTGAATCGGTGATTTCGTTGGTGGTGTTGTTTGTTCTTTTTCTCTTGCTCCTCCTGAGTCTTCATTTGATGTTTGGCCTGATTCAAAAAAAGGAACCGCTGTGCTTGTTGTAGGTATGGTAGAGACCAATAGTGGTTATGTGGAGCGTTTTTCTGGTGGTCGATTATCTCCTTCTGACGAGGAGGTTTCTGTCTCCGTGTTAGTATGAGGTGCTTTATTTTGTCGTCTCCTAGCATAGACTTCTGCCCATGAATATACCTCTCCCATCTTATAATCAATGGTATCTCTTTTGTATTTGTGTATTTTCCGTTCGTTTATTTCTTCTGTGTATTTGTCTAATTGTATTTGTATGTCTTCCAATGTTTTCTGCCAATCCTCTTTCTTAATCATGTCTTGTAATTCTGATTTGGTTTGCGAAATATCCTTTTGTAAATCTTCTAAAACTCTCGATAATTCTTCTATTATCAATAGAATTAGATCTAATGAACATTTGTTCAGAACTGAATACCAGCGTTCGACAAATTTTGGATTGTTTTTACATAGGAGTGGTTTTAAGGGTACTCTAAGGCCTCTTGGGATCCGTTGCGCTCAGTGATGTTTTATAAGCGTACTGGCGTGTAGCCTCTGATTAATTTCTCGTTTCATTTGATATACCAGTTGTTTCAAATTGTTTTCTTTGTTACGTTTGTTTCTGCTCTGCTCTTGTATCTGTCATTCTGGTAATTTCATCGTAAGAAGACATGGTTGAACTCTCTGAGTAGTTTGCCGTGCTGCTGTCCTGAGGTTAGACTCAAAATCAAAGTATGTATTTATTGGATGCGCACAGGCTGTTTTTGTTTTAATAGTGTATTTTGTTGTGTGCTCCTGAGGTTTCACTCTCTGCCTCTTGGAGTGTGTATATGAAATGTTCGATCAAGCAGCCTCTATACTTAGAGGAAGATCCTCTGGGCACAACAGTTATCGCCACCCTGCGATTAAATCATTAGTCGTCCTTTTGTAATCCCACAAGTACTCTGTGATTTTAAATCCACTTGAAGTTCATTTTATTCAAACATAAATTCGTTATCTTTTCTTTCTCCGCAGAAATTTTGTTTTCATATCCACTGTTTATATATACAATTCATGTGGCATACCCAATGCATTTCGTGCATCCATGTGCACTTCTTCAGGGGAATATCTAAATCAAAACATACATTACTCTCATGAGGATACTGCTCATAACATGATATAGTTAGAAAACAACATAATCAGAACTTTAACTCTATTTTAACATCGATGTTCAGTTTCTGAGCATTTACTGCTCAATACTCAAATAACGCTATATAAATGTTTTTCTTGTAAAAACATTCAAGAGTTACTAAAGAATCCTAGAGACAATACTATAAGCAATTATAAGGGAACCACACCATGTCTGAATTGCAGCAATTGTTATAACATCATAAGAGGGAACACCATCACACACCCAATGAGAGGAACATCAATCATATTAAAAACTACAGTGACATGCGATTCAACCAATGTGATCTATCCATTAAAATCTCCTTGTGGACTAATATACGTGGGCAAAACAACTAGGAAAATCAAGATTCGTGTATCAGAACACAAAAGCAACATAAGAACTAAAAACGCTAAGTCAACCATTGCAACACATTTCTATGAAAGAGCTCATAATATCTCTCAACTCAAATTCACGGTGCTGGAAGTGATAGAGAAACATTCTGGAAGAGATATCAATAAACTCTTACTACAAAGAGAAAATCATTGGCTTTATTTCTTAAATTCAATTAAACCTAACGGACTCAATGACCGCCTGGAATTTGCTTGCTATCTGTAAACATAATGAAACAGACTATTGCTCACTGATGCACCATTTTGTGCAATATTATATATAAATATTCATATTGATGTGACAAATTGGTCAGATATTTTCATTTCAGATATTGTTTCAGAATTATATATAGTCTATATTATTCATGATCAGCTGGCTGACATACCGTCAATATTGCATATCCCTGACATTAGACTCCATATAGAAAGACCATGAACATCTTACCCATAAACCAACACATAGATCACTTATAATTTTATGTAACCCACAGAGCACTATATCACACCGCATTATTCTTTAATACACATGTGTAGCATAATCTCATGAACACCACTCCAAGATGGCGCCGGTTTAGGGAACCGGAAGAGACTAGTCCTATGTCTAACTCCAAACAACAACATCCATATATATACTGGTGGATTTACAAATCCAATAGGAATGCCACGTCTTTACGACGCATGAGCTAATACACATTAAACGGCAGGTAAGAAGCATTGGTTTTATTTACCTTTCCATCCTTGTTTACCTTGAATATTCACATAGCACATGTTAGTGTTCCAACAGATTTACCGAGAGAGTGCGAGACACGCACTATCACAAAACAATAACCCGTTCAGGCTAACAACATAGTCTAATTTTTTTGCATTATTTAAAGTTTTGTTTATCATTGTCACTATCAATCGTAAAATCCTGATAATGTGCCCCATGGTCAACATTAGATTTACAAGAAAAACATTTATATAGCGTTATTTGAGTATTGAGCAGTAAATGCTCAGAAACTGAACATCGATGTTAAAATAGAGTTAAATTTGTGATTATGTTGTTTTCTAACTATATCATGTTATGAGCAGTATTCTCATGGGTTATGTAATTTTTGATTTGGATATTCCCCTGAAGAAGTGCACATGGATGCACGAAATGCATTGGCTATGCACATGAATTGTATATATAAACAGTGGATACGAAAACAAAATTTCTGCGGAGAAAGAAAAGATATCGAATTTATGTTTGAATAAAATGAACTTCAAGTGGATTTAAAATCACTGAGTACTTGTGTGATTATAAAAGGACGACTAATGATTTAATCGCAGGGTGGCGATAACTGTTGTGCCCAGAGAGTCATCCTCTAAGTATAGAGGCTGCTTGATCGAACATTTCATATACACACTCCAAGAGGCAGAGAGTGAAACCTCAGGAGCACACAACAAAATACACTATTAAAATAAAAACAACCTGTGCGCATCCAATAAATACATCCTTTGAAATGTAACCAGGAGTGGGGGCTTCTTCTTTATAGTCATACTCTCAGGAGGACCATCTCCCCTCATAACTAGATTTGCTATATCTCATTATTTGGTATCAATCCACAAACCCAAACAGCAGAGCTATTCACAGTCAAGGGACCTAGGACACTGGCAGAAAGGCAAGCTGGTTTGGACAAGAAAATGCTAAGTTTCTGAAACTGGTATTTTCAGAATTATTATCAGACTTTATCAAGAGGATTTTAAAGTCTCTGCTCCCAATGTGATGTTGATTCAGAAAAGTGGGTGGTGATGAACAGAGTTTCTGAAATAAGCAGACCACTGTTACCCAGTCCAAAGATCAGGGCTTGATCCATCACCGTTTTTTAGCTCACTGCACCATCCCAGCTCAGAACTTGGCTATATGCAAATTAGTCTGACCCTGGCCCAGTGCATCATGGGAACAGGGCAGACCAAACTACCAAGCCAATTCTTATACTGGGAAGGAAACAAGCTACCGGGGACCGGTTTCTGGCATTTCAGCCGTCTTCGGCCCGGCTTGCTTGAATCCTGATGGTGCAATGAGCTAGGGACTCACATCTGAGTATACCCTTCCACGCTTATGGTGGACAAAAATGATTCAGAAAAGGGGATGGTGATGAACAGAGTGTCTGAATTAAGCAGACCACTCTTACCCAGTCCAAAGATCAGGGCTTGATCCATCACCGTTTTTTAGCTCACTGCACCATCCCAGCTCAGAACTTGGCTATATGCAAATTAGTCTGAACCTGGCCCAGTGCATCATGGGAACAGGACAGACCAAACTACCAAGCCAATTCTTATACTGGGAAGGGAACAAGCTACCGGGGACCGGTTTCTGGCATTTTAGCCGTCTTTGGCCCGGCTTGCTTGAATCCTGATGGTGCAATGAGCTAGGGACTCACATCTGAGTATACCCTTCCACGCTTATGGTGGACAAAAATGATTCAGAAAAGGGGGTGGTGATGAACAGAGTGTCTGAATTAAGCAGACCACTCTTACCCAGTCCAAAGATCAGGGCTTGATCCATCACCGTTTTTTAGCTCACTGCACCATCCCAGCTCAGAACTTGGCTATATGCAAATTAGTCTGACCCTGGCCCAGTGCATCATGGGAACAGGGCAGACCAAACTACCAAGCCAATTCTTATACTGGGAAGGAAACAAGCTACCGGGGACCGGTTTCTGGCATTTCAGCCGTCTTCGGCCCGGCTTGCTTGAATCCTGATGGTGCAATGAGCTAGGGACTCACATCTGAGTATACCCTTCCAAGCTTATGGTGGACAAAAATGATTCAGAAAAGGGGGTGGTGATGAACAGAGTGTCTGAATTAAGCAGACCACTCTTACCCAGTCCAAAGATCAGGGCTTGATCCATCACCGTTTTTTAGCTCACTGCACCATCCCAGCTCAGAACTTGGCTATATGCAAATTAGTCTGACCCTGGCCCAGTGCATCATGGGAACAGGGCAGACCAAACTACCAAGCCAATTCTTATACTGGGAAGGAAACAAGCTACCGGGGACCGGTTTCTGGCATTTCAGCCGTCTTCGGCCCGGCTTGCTTGAATCCTGATGGTGCAATGAGCTAGGGACTCACATCTGAGTATACCCTTCCACGCTTATGGTGGACAAAAATGATTCAGAAAAGGGGGTGGTGATGAACAGAGTGTCTGAATTAAGCAGACCACTCTTACCCAGTCCAAAGATCAGGGCTTGATCCATCACTGTTTTTTAGCTCACTGCACCATCCCAGCTCAGAACTTGGCTATATGCAAATTAGTCTGACCCTGGCCCAGTGCATCATGGGAACAGGGCAGACCAAACTACCAAGCCAATTCTTATACTGGGAAGGAAACAAGCTACCGGGGACCGGTTTCTGGCATTTCAGCCGTCTTCGGCCCGGCTTGCTTGAATCCTGATGGTGCAATGAGCTAGGGACTCACATCTGAGTATACCCTTCCACGCTTATGGTGGACAAAAATGATTCAGAAAAGGGGGTGGTGATGAACAGAGTGTCTGAATTAAGCAGACCACTCTTACCCAGTCCAAAGATCAGGGCTTGATCCATCACCGTTTTTTAGCTCACTGCACCATCCCAGCTCAGAACTTGGCTATATGCAAATTAGTCTGACCCTGGCCCAGTGCATCATGGGAACAGGGCAGACCAAACTACCAAGCCAATTCTTATACTGGGAAGTAAACAAGCTACCGGGGACCGGTTTCTGGCATTTCAGCCATCTTCGGCCCGGCTTGCTTGAATCCTGATGGTGCAATGAGCTAGGGACTCACATCTGAGTACACCCTTCCACGCTTATGGTGGACAAAAATTATTCAGAAAAGGGGGTGGTGATGAACAGAGCGTCTGAATTAAGCAGACCACTCTTACCCAGTCCAAAGATCAGGGCTTGATCCATCACCGTTTTTTAGCTCACTGCACCATCCCAGCTCAGAACTTGGCTGTATGCAAATTAGTCTGACCCTGGCCCAGTGCATCATGGGAACAGGGCAGACCAAACCATGTTAGCACTTAGTAAATGTAATAAAGTAACCCAGTGCAAGGCCATGGGAGAGAGAAGCCGTACAGCAATGAACACATGACTTTAGGAGTTTTTCAATGTCAGGACATGTAAACTTAAACACGTCTTACTTTTTAAATACTATGCACCCTGCCCTGTGAGCCTTTAAGGCCTACCTTGGAGGTGCTTAAAAATATTTAAAAGGAAGGCTTACGCATGACAGTTCATTTGCCAGCTCAGTTTAAAACTTCACTACAGGCAGCAGTGGCAGGCCTGAGATATGTTTTGTAGTGGTACTTTAGAGGGTGGCACAAGGAGTGCTGCTGGCCATTAGTAGCATTTAATTCACTGGTCCTGGTTACAGGTAGGACTATTTAGAAATCATATATTGATACTTTGTAACAGTATTTGAACAAAATATCGAGAAAAAAATATTGAGAGGCAGACATATCAAATGTTTAATATCGTGATCCAAAAATATCATGATGCAGGGATATCGTTGATGTTAAGAATATCTATCTTATTAATATAGTTTACAAAATATAAAAATATCTATTTAGTTAATGGTGTTTACAAAAATATTGTTGTTAATAATATCATTTTTCAATAATTTGTATGTATAGGTCTCTTACTTTGTGTTACACCAAATCAAAGTGTTCACCCAGACTGTATTTCTGGGTGGTCTGCTTCTACCCCAGCATATAGCCACCCATCCTTTTGCCATCATCAGTGCTAATGTCATGAACTGCCTATGAGTTTTGGAATGTCTCATTTACAGCACCAAAGCACGAGAAGGAGATTTCCAAAGTGGCCCCAGGAGCCCTGCTAAGCTGCGGACATCTTTTTGTAGGCTCTCTCACACCCTCCCCACAGGAAGTACCACTTACAAGGGACTTAAAAGTGATTGCAATATGTCAATTAAGTGAAGGGCAATTCTACCATGCTGTAAGAGAGACTAAGCACTTTAGCACTGGCTAACATGGGTAAAGAGTCCTAATGCCAAAAAAATGAGTTCAGCAAAGTAAGGGAGCAAAGCCAAATGTTTGGGAGAATACCATGTCAAGGCTGTCAAGTCTAACAGTGGCATCGAAAATCTCCAAAGTGAAGATACTCTCAAACATGTGCCCAATTGATTCAGACAGCACATTTGTGGCAGCTCTATTGCTTTCCACAGTGGAACCTCCCCTGTAGAACTTGATGCTTGAAGAGCTGGTATTGCGTAAAGGAACACCTCAATTGCAAAAAAATAAATCACAAATATTTTTACTAAAACTAGACAAGTATCTCTTCTCTGACTTCCATATCCCTTCCTCTCTTGTCTGATTTTTCTCCATCCTATCCCATATTTTTCTGTTCCTTACACTTCTTCAGGCTCATTTCCTATCCTTCCTCCTCCAACCTCCCTCACACTGTCCATGCTTCCCTTTCTCCTTTCTTATTTCCTCCTACTTTACAGTCTTTCCTAAACTTTTATTTTTCTTCCTTCCTTACTTCACTATTCCATCTATTCAGCCCTCATTTCTGCCTTCCTTCATCAGCTGTCTCCCAGGATATTGTTTCCTTCTAACACAGCCCTAGTCCATTGACTCACGTACTGTTTCAGAGACTTCAAGAAGTGCGGTCTTCATGCTGTACCCATCTCCAAAACACGATTGCGAGTCGTGTAAGTGACCATTAGATTCTAGGAATTCTGCCAGCTGCTTCTGGACTGCCTTCTCCAGACTTTTTGCCGGTGCTGGCAGATAGGAAATAGGTCTAAAGTTCTTGAGCTCCGCTGGGTTGGCCTCTGGTTTCTTTAATGAAGGCAGCAAGAATACATGTTTCCAGGTGCCTGGGTAAATATCAGATTTCAGGGAGGAGTTCTAAATCTGGTTCAGAAACAGATTAAGCCAATGGGCCAGTAATCTGAAGAACTGTGCAGAACAAGGATCTCCAGGTGAGCCCGACTTGCACTTGGAAAGATCCCTGAGTGACATAAACAAACTGTATTCTGACAAGGTGCCTGTAGCGTCTGGAGTTAGAATGGCAAGTGGGAGGAGGGATGATGGATTCAACCTAGATCTGTGACTTCGGGTGAGTGTCTGAAAAGTTTCAATGCTCGGTCCATCATCTCCTTGTGTTTGCCTTGTTCACCCTAAGTTGGCTGGGCATGCCAAGACATGGATCTCTTGCTCACTTTGCCACTGGATTCAAGCTAGCCTGGCTGATGAGGTGTGTTACACTGAAACTGGTCCCAGGATGCTTGTTTACGGTCCAGGAAGACCTGGCTTGGAAGTTTGGGCTGGATTGTTCGCATGAGGAACAGGGTCAAGACTGATTTACATATGGCTGGGTCTGAACTGGGGTGGCGAAGTGAACTAAAGAACGATGAAGGATTAAAACCAGATGTGTGACTGGGGTTGAGTGTCTGAAAAGTTTCAGTGCTCTGTCCATCATCTCATTGTGTTTGCTTCATTTTAAAAGCTGGAGAGATATTTGTATATCAAGCACTTTTAGGCAACATTAAAAGTGTCCAGATATCTTTGGAGATTAATATTCCTGCGGGAGTGAGCTGGTGTTTTGTCTAGTGGCATCTAATGTGGACTCATCTAAGGTAGCGCAAAGGATCAACATGCTTGCTGCAAAGATTGTGTACCTCGCAGATCACATAACTGCATATAGTTCTGTGGGATACTGGTTTTCTCACAGAGATCCTTTTAATACTGTGCAGTTTGTAAGTCACAATAGTAATCTAGAACAGTAAACTATCAACTGCCAACAAAGGACTGCATGCAAACTACATGGCAAAAGTTAGATAGTTATATTTTTTCCAGTCCTTCATTATCCAGCTGTTGATAAAAAGGGTTTGTTTGGGTAGAAATAAATTCTTATTCGTAAATGTAACCCTAACCATTGTGTTATATATTGAATCCTGAGTTTGTGCTTCTCCACCCTAAGCACTCTTAAAAAATTCCTGCACCTCGTAGTCTCCTTTGCCTTATGTAACATTTCCTACACAGTCTACACTGACTTACACACATATTTTTAATTGTCTCTATGTGTGTTTGATTAAAGTGTTCCAACACTATAATCTGCTTTGAGAGGCGCTATAAAACAAATAAAATACATGTGAGAGCGGGGCTATGGAGAGATGAGGGGCACTGTTGGAGGGTGATAGTGAGGGAACCAGTGAAGGAGCCCATTAAAGTTTGTTGGATCCTGGTGCACTGTAAGCCCATCATTTACTATTCTTTAAAAGCCAAATGCAAATTAATATAGAATGAAAACTGTGTTATACAATGCACCATTTTCGCCATTTTCCCCAAACTTTTCTTCCCCCAAATCCTCCTTGTAGTGGTCGCTGCGCTCGCTCTCTACACAGCATACGGGTGTTGGTCTGACAAATTTAGCCAGGGGTGCTTTTGGTTCCCAGACCAGCCTTGTTGACTTGCAGCCTGACACTAATGAAACCACTTGCACACCACTCATGCAATAGTAGTCTCAGAATACCCACAGCTCTCTTACACTACCAAATCCCAGAAGTCACAAACTACAAACAGCACTCTCACACCCCTCACAGAAGAGCACTCTTTTACCACTGACAGCACTCTTACTCCCCTCAAACGCTAGTTGTCAAAAACTGCTGGAAGCAATCTCACACTCCTTATAGACTGGCAAAGAAGCACAACAAACACGTTTGGCTGAAAAGTGAATGTGCCTCTTCATTGATATGTGAGCTTGTTCATGTTGTATTATGGTTAGGCTAATGAGTGAATACAAGAATGAGTCAATAGTAGAATATCTTTTTTCTCTAAACTACATCCCATTGTCGAAAAAGGTCCGTGCTCAGCTAACGCGATGGAATCAGCTGCCGCTATCAATAATAGGCCGAGCAGCGCTAATACAGATGTCTATCCTTGCGTTATATAATTTTCTCTTTAGCGCAGTACCATGTGCAATACAGGCTTCTTTTTTTGAAGAAATAGACAGTATGTTCTCCTCTTTCATATGGACAAGTAAAATACCAAGATTGGCACTCAGCACTTTAAATCATCCTGTAGTAGAAGGATGACTATCATTACCAAATATCAGGAATTAATATTATGCAGCATTTGCACATCATAGTTTCAGATTTTTCTTTTTAGATCCTCAAGAGGAAGAAAAAAATTTTTATGAAAAAGATTCTAAGGGAGCATAACATAGTAGACCCTACAAGAGTTATTAAGTACCCCAAAAAAGTATGTTATAAGACTATGCAAAGGATGTTTAAACAAAAATCTCAGCTCCTATCACATTATGATATTTTAAGAGTCAACATCTCAACTAGGCTCTCGAATCTATCATCGGGGGGAATAAACTTGCTAGAGAGCAATATATTAAGACTATGGGAAGAAAATGTATATGTTCAGATCCACGATTTCGCTAAGGGGAATATCTGGAAAACCTGGGCGGAGATTGAAACAGGGCTGCAACATTCAAGCACAATTTTAAAATGGTCATTCATTAGGTTAAAACCCATTTTAGAACAACTAGACATGGAAAACCTGTATTATAAATACAATATTATTGAAGCCCTTAATTCCCCATACAGCGGAAAATTAGTAATTGGAATAAAATATTCAATGACAATAAATCTCTCTCTCTATATGAAAAAGTGAGGGATAGATGGAAGAAAAGGGAAAAATGCAGATCCTTTATTCAACCTGGAATAGGCTTAATAAGTTTAAAATAGCTATATTTAGAGGAGCAAATTTCGAACGCATGCAATATTATTCGAAATGGTTAATATATAGAACACCCTCTTTTCTTCATGAAATGTACCCGCAGATAGAAGACAAATGCTTTCGTTGCGCAGAGAAAGGAACCTGGACTCATATCATCTGGAAGTGCCCAAAAATCCAGAGCTTCTGGGAGGAGATCGAGAAATATCTTAAAATTACAGTTGATCCCCTCATTTTTATTGATAAATCTATCTCAGTACTGGGCTGCTCCTCTGTTATCTCTGTTCACGAGGAAAGTTTATTTATTGCAGCTTTAAAAGCAAGATCTCTAATCCTACAGCTCTGGAGAACAGAGAAAGTACCTACTTTTAATGCTTGGAGGGCAAAACTAACCAGAGTACAAGAAATGGAAAAGAAATATGCAATAAGATCAGGAGCAGTGAGAAAGTATGAGAAATACTGGAGTGTGTTTGAACTATAGGGGAACCGATTGCAGTCAATATACAAGGAAAGAATATATGTAGTTGCCCGGGTATAGCATGTTGCACTTTATTCTAAGGTTCTCAATTTTCTTCTGTCCTTTTTTTTCTCAAATTTGATATAAAAGGATGGGGTATGTATAGGTGTATATGCACCGATTGTGCACTCTGTATTTTATCCTATTAGGAACTCTCTGCACTATAGAAATGCAGTGAATATATAGCTGAGTATTTAGAAATGAATATCTATCACACTGTAATATTGTGTACTTGTCCATGTATAGCACTTTGCACTTTATTCTAAGGTCCTTAGTTTCATTCTGCTCTTTTGCCGAATTTGATATAAAAGGATCTATGCATCCCGATCCTGTACTCTGCATTCTGAAATCTATGAACTCTCTGTATTAGAGGAATATTGTGAGTATACGATTGAGCACCTAGAAATTAATATTTATCATACGGTAATATTTTCCACCTGCCCAGATATAGCACTTTGCACTTTATAAACTTTCTTAAGGACTTTCTAAAGTCCTTAATTTTTCCTCTGCTCCCTTGTGAAAATTTGATATAAAAGGAGAGGGTACGCATATGAGTATGCATCCCGATTCTGCACTATGTACTTTAACTTAACTTATTATGAACTCTCTGTATTATAAGGATATTGTGATTATATGTCTGAGTATGCAGAAATGAATATTCAAGTCTGTGTCTGTTTTCCTTAGGGAACCCTTTGCGTGGCGTCGTGAAGGCTGTGACATATGTAATGGCAATAGGCGGGCCATGAATGTAGCGTTCCTACGTAATGCGTCTTGTTGATGGAAGCCGCGCCGTTGATGTAAGCCGCGCCCCTTATAAGGCATAGTTACAGAACTGATGCGCCGAGTGTGTCTGCTTGAAATGAATACACATCAACTTCTACATTCATGGCATATGTGAATGTTTTTTTCCATTTACTTACACATAGCGACGTCCCTCAAACCCCCGCCCACGCTGTTTATGTCACCTCCCTCAGTAAGATATACCCACCCACGCCCACGCTCTTTATGTGCCCACCGTCACTATTGCTTACTTCTATAGATGCTTCAATGTTGCAGCGAGTTTCTGTCTTTATGCAGCGAGTTTCTGTGTTACTGAACTTGCAGTGTTTTGAGTGTGCCTGCTGCGCTCTGTGTGCCTGAAACTCGCAGCCCCTGGAAGCAAGTGACGTTGTATGGACCATGCCCCTCTGCCAATGTTGCCGCCCACAGGTTTAGTTTGACACGCCCATGCTACTCCCTAACAGCAGAAGAACGACACAAGGAACTACTTTACCCCGAATATTGTTTTCCCTTTGTAATGTATATGTTGCCCAAATGTATAGCCTAAGTCCATCTCCTGGACCAATATAAAACAAGAATTCCCTTGAGCAAAATCACATATATGAACACCATGTAGAGTAAAAAGCAATGACTATTGCAAGAAAATATTAGGTATATAAAACTGACAAAATTTATTGTATACAAACAAAATTAAAAAAGCAGAAACAAGATATACTGCTTAACACAGGTTAAAACAATTATGGCAATAAAATGACAAACATTCATTCAATATTGACCAGCAATATTGCTAAGGGCAGACAGAAAGACAGTTAGACATACAATTTGTGCAATACAGGATGTGTGTTCTGGTTGAAATTGTTCCTAATGGAATTAACTCTATTTACGCTGTATCACAGCTACTTCACCTACAAAGACAATTGGTTCTTGCAACTAGTGGGCACTAGTATGGGCAATTCGGCTGCTCCAGTATACGCGAACATTTTTATGGGAGAGTTTGAGAATAACAACATCTGGCAGAACCCGTTGTGGAAGAATCATTTAAAGATGTATGTACGCTACATAGATGATCTATTCATCTTGTGGAAAGGCTCACGCACCAATTTGGAACTCGCATTAACTAACCTAAATGCAGCCAATCAACGTATCCAATTCACCTGGACCATTGATTTAAACACAATAACCTTTCTGGATGTTCGCATTACCATAAAAGATCATCGCATTATGACAGACATCTTCAGGAAACCCACTGACCGTAACAACATGTTACATTACTCTAGTTTCCACCAGCCATCTCTAAAAAATCATCTACCCAAATCTCAATTGTTGAGAGTTAAACGAATCATCTCGGATCCGACAGTTCTTGAAACCAGAATGGATGAAATGATCAATCGCTTCAAGGAGAGAGAATACCCAGATGATTTACTAGCAAAAACCAAAAATGAAGTAAAAGATTTGTCCAGACAAACACTTCTACAACCTACAAGCAAGAGAAAAGAAGATGACCGGATGGTCGTTGTTTCCAAATACTCTAATGCCAGCTCAATGTACAAAAGGATTGTTCTAAAGCATTGGCCCATGCTACAGTTAGAGGCAGACTTTGGAAATATGTTTGAAGCAAAACCTATATTCGCACACACAAGGAGTAAAAACCTGGGTGAAATCCTCAAATGTCGTACAGAACTACCTATGATCCATAAAGGTACCAGAGCATGCAATAACTGCAATAACTGTCATAACGTAATCACAGGTAACAAACTTCCACACCCCATGAAAGGTTACAATATCAGTTTAAAAGTTACAGCCACATGCGACTCTACTAACCTCATTTACCTACTAAAATGCCCATGCGGGAAGGTGTACGTGGGTAAAACGGAACGAAAGCTGAAAACCCGTGTTAATGAACACAAATCGAACATCCGAACAAAAAACTTAAAATCATCTATAGCGTCACATTTTTTGGATTCCAATCACACTATAGCCCAACTGAAATTCATGGCATTGGAAATTGTTCAAAAACTGGAAGGTAGAGACAATAACAGGGTACTGTTGCAGAGAGAAAATTTCTGGATTTACAAGCTAAATTCGATTAAGCCCTTTGGCTTAAATGAACGGATCGAATTCTCATGTTATCTGTAAACATTATTATCGTTTTACTGCACCATTAGGTTGCATTTTGTTCTAAACCGATCTCCAGCAGGTGGTTTTTTTGTAACATGGCCGTTTGTCAACCAATCCGGGTGACTATGTTAACCTTCGTTATATATTTTTTAAATGTTATATATTTTTTTAAATGTTATACATTCTTTAAATGTACTTTATTGTTCCACGCATCCACAATGTTTACTGTTTAGTTCACTGCTTATTTTATAGTCCTCTTTTCATTTTCACTACTCGCGATCACGTGCCCCTGAGTTAACCAATCACTACAGTTTATTAACATCACCGCCGCAGTTCCGGGTATCCATGCCGGTCTGCGGTCGGCGTTTTTGAAACGCTGCGATCCTTGCCACAAGTAAGTGTTGTTTCTGAATCCCTGGCATTGCTGGCTCAGCACGCTTTTTACCTCGGTCACTCGTATCACTGTTAAGCGCACTAAGGTATCGGTGAACCTTGTCACTTTTTACCCTTTCATTTTTTACCTTCCCGTTTTTACCCTTCCGCTTCATACCCTTCCGCACTATCCTTTATTAACTCCAAGGCTTAACACCACAGACTTGGGTACAGCTCACACGTAACTTTTGCTCGCCACCTTGGTGAATCCTTTGAACTTGGGACTAGCACTATCACCTCACTATTTTCATAATTTAACAAACAGTCGCCAATCCTGATAGATATGTTCGTCTTTTCTTGCGTAGGCTCCCCGATGAAGGGCTGGTAGCCCGAAATGCATTGGAGCAAGAACATTAATATGAAATGGAAATATTAATATGCATTATGGCAGTGGATACATTTTTGAATCGAAAATTATAAACTTGAAAAATGAGAAATAAACTCAGTTGAAAATTCCGAATTTTCAGTGAATCTTTTGGAGGATTACACCATTTGAGTGCCTAAGGGATGTTATCAAAGTTCCTTTGATTACACTGTTCTTACAATTGTTCTAATATCGCCCAGGGTGTCGGGCGACACCTTAGAAGCACCTACAAACATAACAAACAATTTGGGAGAACTAAATTCACAAGCAGTGCACGGGTTCCCTTATACAAATTCTGGTCTCAATTTATGGCACCGGTGTTATGCACTCTTAAAACATGATATGTCAACATCAGTGTCTGAGTCGTGAATCACACTATACAAAAGCGTCGACGCGTTTCGGTGGCTTGTTGAGATTCTATCCACCTTTATCAAGACAAAGAAGAATTGGTTTCTGTCGTAGTCTAGATACAATCCTTCCTAAAAATGGATACACAGTGTGATTAGTTTCTAGGCAACCAACTGGTTTTTAGTATTGTCCTATTCACATTTTTACATAAATATTCTCTATCATACACATTTGTTCACTTATGTACTTCATGAGCCTACAGTGGCATTGTATCGTTATATTGTAGGAGATTAAGCATATCAGATACATTGTAACATTTGTAACTAGAAAAACACTTCAGCACACAAGTGAGGGCAGTTGCATATTGTTTAACTCCCTGACTCATCCCATAGCCTGTATGGTGCTAGGTGTATATTACCCTTGTAAACCTTGATAAGCAGTATTGCTTTCTATTTCTTATAGCCCTATTGGAGGGACAAGAGGGGAGAGATGGGAGCTTTCGCATAGGCCTAACTTTGTGCATGCATTACACAAATTTCCCTGGCTCAAGCATAAGTCTAAGTCTAACATTGATGCAGAGGGATAGCGTTAATGTAAAGGGATAGCGTAAACATATAACATTACCACTTCAGTCAAGAGAACAATCTATGATGGTTTTGAGGTCGTCTTGTATTATAACGATATTTAGTAGCACGAGCATTTACTTGAGATCAATACTCGTACTTGACATGTGCTCGTATTCCCAATAAGGAAACGTGATCAAGGTAAAAAAAGAAAAAAGAAAGAAAAAGGGGGGTCACCACCTAAGTCCTGTACTGAGGCTTTACATCATTACTCTAATGTTCAAATTATGCATGCCATATTTAAGTTTACCTTCTCCAATGATTAGTAACGAGTGAAGGCGGTTGTTGTTTTCAACTATGTTGGTCAAATTTGGTATCGCCGTGGTTTCTTCTAACGAAACGTCTGTATTACACTGCCGGTAAGTGTGCCTATAAATAAGAGCCGTACCATGAGTTTACAGTTGGGGTAATGTTTATACACATCTAATACGATAAAACCTGGCATTGGTTTATGTCTGGTACCTTAAAAAGCGGTATTGTATTAGGGGGCGGATTTGTCGTACCTGTTCAAATAACTCTATTTCAGTGGCAAAATAATGCCGAGCTGTCAGACCCCACAGCGCTTTTCTTTCAGTCGCGTTTATGCAGGACCAGAGGCGCCTAAGTCATGCCCCTGCAACGTGAGTCTTAATTCCCTGTCGGGTGAGAGAGAAAAATGGAAAGCGTTTAATGAATACCCGATAGGGTTTTAAGCTAGGGGTTTTCCTACGCCGAGTTCAAGTATAGCGGATTTGCTTACCTCTACGTTTGCTGATGGCTACCCGCTTCTCTGGTCGCATGTATTCTGTATCAACAGAGGAGCGGGCGCCATGTTTAAAACGCCTAAACTGGCATTTCATTGGTCCCTGTGCTGGCCAATCAGGGCTCTGGATGCCTGTTCTTACAATTTGCATACCAAGCCTCATAGTCCCTACTTCCTATTGGGCGTGAGCCCAGATAGCTGCGTATCGTGGCGGAAGCCGTCTTCCATGTCGCCGCGTAGAATTCTGCTAATTTTCTATGTATATTTTGGACTTTATTATCACCAAAAAACGAACACATTTCCCTGCCTCCTATTGGGTTGCATAAAGTACTGGAGTTTCAATGTCTCCTCCAAACTTTATTTTCGCCTAAACATCTCCTGGACCTCCCCTTTCTAATGCTGTATTGGGTGTTGTGATTGGTGGTGTACTTTTCGAGTTTACCTGGCTCAAAGGACACAGTTCTCTCTTTATAATAGTAGTATAGATTATTCTATGTTGTAATGTTTATGAACTCTGAATAAAAAATAAATAAAAAAAGAATGAATCAATAGTCAGATGAATAGGTGCATCAGTACAAGGGTGAATGACTGAGTGCATCGATGATCAGTGACTGCATACACCTACGGCATCGGTGGTCGGCTCATGTAAGCGCAGTGGGGCGGTGGTGCAGGGCAGGGTGTTGCAGGGGGAAGCTGATAGACTACAGAATAGGTGCTATTTATTTATTTGATCATACCTATTCTGCTGTCTGTCGACTTCCTCCCGCTCGCATCCCACCCCGCCCCTGCATTGACGCACCACGTTTACCTGTACCAGCTGCCACTGACCTACGGATGGACAAGTGCACTGCCTGGGTGAAAGCAAGCAGACACTTTCAGTCATACGGCAGGCATGTTGACTTTGCCAATCCTTGTTTACTAATAAATCCACAGATGGATATTTGTAGGCGTGGTGTTCTAGATTATTGCTGAGTTTTGAATACAAATATGTTATCTCTGTGTGGTCTAGGCTTCAGCCTGTCGCCTAACCCTAGCCATGCATGTCTCTGGTACGCTGCTCAGTAAAAGAACAAGGAGTTGTACCACCGGCAAAGTGGGCGAAAATTGAATGTTTCTCCATGAGGTGAAATGCACCCTGCCTACTCTTTGTGTTTTTCAGCTCCACAGGAGGTACTATTCGTGAAATATCGGAATAAAAAGTCGTCACAACCTTCTGCTTAGACCTTTTAGAAAAAGTTCTCAAATTTAAATAGCAACTTGAAATGCCAAAGATAAATTGACACAGTACTCGGTGACTTTCAGCAGTTTAAAAGCAGTGCACTCCCATCTTTAAATTGCCTCATCAGAAATACAGTTTTTTATAAGGTTTGGCCAGCAAAGGGAAAAAAATCACCCAGCATGGATGATTCAGTCACTGAAGTGCAAATTGTCTTAAATAAAACGATTTCCTTTTTGCACAAAAGAATCTCTGCAGCTGTCTGATGTTTCCACCCTTAGCGACGGAATTCTATAGCCCTTTGCGGCGCGTGCCTGATGAATGGAACTGTTTGAGAGGAGCCTGTCAGGTTAGCTTTATGGCCGCGTTCTGTATCACAGAGATCTGCTCAACGTGCAATGTGTCTGTCCGGATGGCGTGCATGGTTAGAAACTGTGCCGCTTTGCAAAGGAAGAATTGGGCAGTGTACACATAAGTTTAAACAGAATGTTTTGACGTGGAAAGTGTGCATTCAATAGTGGTTTATGACATGAAAAGACTCGGAAAAAACTTGAGAGTGCCTCTTTCTCAGTCCCGTGTTAAATCGCTATTCCGTGCAAAAGAAATGCTAGGAATTGCCACGCACTCTGGCTTGCCCTCACCTTTTCCCCCAGATAAATCCTAACAAATTTTGTGTTGGGAAAAACACACATTTCGAGATAAGCACCTCTGAAAGGGAAAATGCGTGGTATTACTGTGCTATATCCATTAAGTGGTGTGGAGCTCGGAATGTTTTGGTAACACTGCATGCAGCAAATACCACAACCTGCTATATGGTTATTTCCGAGGTGGAATATCAAAATACCTCAGGAAGTAAGAGGGCTTTGCAGTGGTAAGAAATTCCTCATTTGGTCAGATGAAAATTACTAGAAAGGTGGAAAACTTGAATCTGCTAAATAATGTAATCAGAACAAGGAGAAAAAGTTGCTCTGGCATCAAGTGATGTGTTGACTTGTAGACGTGGCCAAAGCTGTGTGCTGAGCCGCTACCATGTTGCTGTCGTCCACTAGCCATTCTATTTTAGGTCTCATTTTAGACAGCATATGTGCTTCAACAGCCTGTGCTTAGTTACAGAGGGCTTAGGGGTGGTCCATTGTTTACCATCAGTTGGCTTCATTGTTACTCTCATTTGCTTGTTTTTCTTAAGTGGGAAAGTGCGGCATTCACTTCCACTTTTGTTTCCACCCTGGAACATGTCCCAAGCGCTTCCATTCTACTTTTTTCTTTCTTGCCTAAGCACTCGACTGCAGTGCGTGCGTTTTCCAGCAGTCTCCCTCAAGTACTCCTGCTCTGTGTTTTTTGGGCCCTAACCTAACCCATCCGGTCTTTTTGTTTTGTTGGCAGTTTCCTTCCTGTAATGTAAACTCAGCCCAATGGCATTGGAGTGTTTTACATTAGCACCAGTTATATTACACAAGGCCATATTAATTTTGTCTTTAGGCACAGAGAGGCTTATTTACAAGCCCCTTGCGCTGCCGGTACGTTGCTTTTTTCCCAAACAAGGGGCTTGTAAATAAGCCGCAGACAAATTAAGAAAAATGCCCAGAGCTAAAAAATGTTGAGCTGACGTCAGGTCTCGAACAAGCCTCCCCAGTTCTACAATCAAAAGCTCTGTCTGTAATGTCACATTCTCGTTCTCTGTGCAAATTACCCAACCTACCACTGTCCCTGTTGTTGCTTGCCCTTACCCAGTATCCCTTTTTTGTTGCTAGGTCTTCCCACTATCTGTTTGCTGCTCCCTCTCAATCCCCTCTCATCCGCTGTCTGTATTGTTGTTTTCCCCACCTGTTGTCTATGTTGTTGCTTGCCCATCTGCTCTGTGTTGTTGCTTTACCTCCTCTCCCCTCGCTGCTCATGTTGTTGCATGTTCCCACCTACTGTCTGTCCTGTTGCTCAATCTTCCACCCCATCTACTGTCTGTCTTGCTGCTCAATCTTCCACCCTATCATGTATAACCATGTTGTCCTTTTAAGGCCTCGCTCCACTTTAGCCACCGAGGCAGGCTGGGATCAAGAACATGAAATCTTGGATGCCCAGTGGATTTATTGCAGTGAGCAAGCCTAGAAAATGGCGCTCCATTGTAGCCTTTATTGCAGTGAAGAAACCCAGAAAAAGTCGCTCAATTGTAGATGTCATCTCTTTTACCTAAACTTCCTGCATAGGCCGGACTGTGCGCCGAGCACGTGGCTAAATTTGGTTTGAACTGGACTGGACTGTTTGAGATGTGGTGCTTACACTGCAGCTTTTCTGCATATGGCATGAGAATGCCTGCAGACTATGCCTACGGATCTTACCTTTTTGAAGAATTCAATAAAATGGTATCACACGGGAAACAAGCTGAGCCAATGTTTGCCGTAATGGGGTATGTTAAAGACGTTCCAAGCCTTCATGTCAGTTTGCAGGTGTAGTGCTACTGCTGGGCGAACGCAAAATCGCCATATTTTGGCGGAAATCTGGAGCCTCTGATACGCCCAATAGATAAGAGATCTAACAACATATTCCCATTACTCAGGAACTTATGCAATGTTGTTCCCTCAAATGTCCCTCCTCAGGGACATCTGAGACTAACTCAGCAGCTGTGTCCTGACACTGCAATAGCCCTCCTTCATGCCTGGAACAACATTTGTGCATCCTCTTACTGTTGCTGCTGATGGTTGGACGGATTAGTAAATAATGCAAAGTCAAAGGTCACTAAAACTATATTGTTATATCTGCGTCATTGTTGCTACTGTATTTTCTTAACTATGGCCCTCATTACAATGGCGGGTGGACTGGCATTCACAGGCCATCGGAGCTGGTAGGCGAGCCATGTAGGGCATCGGTCTGACTGCTGCATTACAATGCAGATGGTTGGACCACAGAAGTGGGGGGTAGGACCGCCGCTTCTGGCAGGAGGTGGTGAGACGGCAGGCAGATTCCTAACCCTACAATGGGTGGTGCCTGTCCATGCACCCAGCCGCGGCCCGTGGAGGGAGTTGTGGTGGGGTGGGGGTGCTAAAAACCGGAATATGGATAATTGGAGGTAAGTAAACAATTTAATTAATAAAACGAATTTCGTAGCACACCCTGCATCGCAAAATAAATGCAGGGTGTGCTACAAAATTCGTTTTATTATTTAAATTGTTTACTTACCTCCAATTATTCATATTCCGGTCTTTAGCACCCCCCCCCCACCGCGCCTTTCCGCCCCACTGCAACTCCCTCCACGGGCCGTGGCTGCAGGCACCGCAGTAGGGATTAGGATATGCCTTTCCAACTCCCTGTTCATGGTGGTACCACCGCCATGAATAGGCAGCCAGAAAGGGACTTTGGGGGCCTCTAGCAGAGCCCTCGGCCCCCCTCAGCCTCTGCTATGCGGCCTGAGGTGTCCACCAGATATATCCATACACTGTGTACCAGGCACACATGGCACATGGTTCCTGGCACACAGTGCATGAATGTTTAAAAAATCCCTTTTTCTATTGCGGTTTATGCTGTTGCCCTTTTCAGGGCCGCAGCACAAGCCGCAATAGAAAAAGGGATGTTTCCGCCCGCCTACCCTGTCGTCGCATCCTAATCTGGCGCTGGGACCATCGACTACTTGTCGGCCGGTCCCACTTCCGCTGTGATGCCATAGTAATGTGGACCTATGTGTGGAAATTGGACTGACGTCTTATCATAGCCCATTCTGTATAAAGTATTAAATGCCAATGTTTATAGTTAAAAACAGAAAATAAAGTTTAAAAAAAGTAAACACCCAGAGATCGCATCCATGGACAAATCCACCTCATGTCAAAAATAGATTTGCTGCCCGACCGATTAAGAAACAGTAACCTCCCAACGCATTCAAAACAAATGCAGGATAGAAAGATAAAATGGGTGTTGAGAAGAGCTCTTGGCGGGCTTCGAAAGGAGGGTACTCAAAAGATTAGTATAAGCACTATGCTTACGCTCCACCTACAAATAGGTCAAGAGACCTAGTAGAAGCGTTTTTTTGTTTATAGCACTAAGGGGTTTCTATGTACTTGAGGGATTATTTGGCAACACCAGAAACAATGAACCTTAAAAAGACAGATATTGGAGAGAAAACCTAGGTGTTAATTTGCTTGCAGGAATATCGTGAACTCCAATTTATTTTTGCAGAGAGTACCACTTAGATTCTACAAGAGCCAAAAACGGATTACCTGCTAGTCGCTCTCTGTCTAATGGAGCAATAGCCAATAGATAGTAGGTCTAGGACACTGGAGCACACCGGCCAAATAAGAGAGTATCTGGTCAGGGGTTTATAGAGTAATGATTGGGCAATTATACCAAAAGAGCGGGAAACCACACACTCAAATTTAAAGGACACCACCACATTGCAGGCCAGTTGTTGTGGGTGCAAGAAAGTCGATATGCCTGGCTTGATTTGGACACTGCAAACACAAGCATATGATGAACGGAGCAACAAAACTTTTCAGACACTCACCCCCAGTCACAGATCAGGGTTGAATCCAGCATCATTCTTTAGCTCACTGAGCCACATCAGTTCTGACCCAGCCATATGCAAATCAGTCTTGACCCTGTGCCTCATGGGAACAGTCCAGCCCAAACTGCCAAGCCAGGTGTTCCCTGAACCGGAAACAAGCAACCTGGGACCGGTTTCTGGGTGGCACCCTTCATCAGCCAGGCTAGCTTGAATCCAGTGTTGAAGTGAGCAAGGGGCCCACATCTGGGCATACCCTGCCAACTTAGGGGGAACAAAGCAAACACAAGCAGATGATGGACGGAGCACTGAAAGTTTTAAGACACTAACCCCCAGTCACAGATCTGGGTTGAATCAATCATCATTCTTTAGCTCACTTGATTTGGACAGTCCCAGGGTAATGCAGGATGTGATATTTGAATTACACCACATGATGTTTCAATCAGGTAGTCAAATTTCAAATAGGCTGCAAGCCATTAAAAGGCAGTTTGGACGGACCAAGCAGAGAGTATTCCAATAGTATATAAGAGTGATAGCAGATGAGAACAAAGTCTGCGCTTACTGCCCTCCTGGGTAAGAAGAGGTGGACAGACAACTACTTACCTTGTACATTTAAAGGGTCAGGCATAATTTAAAATTGAGTTCAAATGCAATGCCCTCTAACACTTCTCGTTCTTTTCAAATTGTGCTCCTCATTCGGGGAATGTGCCTATAATAGTTATCAGCTGTGGAGTCAAATAAAAGCAAATACAAATATGATAAAAACTGTATCTGTTTTGGAAACACAACAGGGCAGATGTAAAAGAACTGGCACATCTCTGCATATCGATACCAAAGGGGATGATGGACGGAGCGCTTGAGCAAATCAAACACTCTCCCCCAGTCAACTGATCTGGGATTAATTCATCATCATTCTTTAACTCACTCCACCACCCTAGTTCAGACATGGCCATATGCAAATCAGTCTGACCCTGTGCCTCATGGGAACTGTCAAGCCTGAACTGCCAAGCCATGTCTTCTCTGGACCGGAGCAATAACAAAAGGGATAATGGACGGAGTGTTTGAGCAAATCAAACACTCACCCCCAGTCAACTGATCTGGGTTTAATCCATCATCATTCTTTAGCTCAATCCACCACCCCAGTTCAGAAATGGCCATATGCAAATCAGTCTGACCCTGTGCCTCATGGGAACAGTCCATCCCGAACTGCCAACCATGTCTTTCCTGGACCGGAAACAAGCATCTTGGGACTGGTTTTGGCTTCATAACAATCATCAGCCAGGCTATCTTGAATCCAATGGCAAAGTGAGTAAGGGACCCACGTCTGGGCATACCTTGCCAACTTAGGGCGAACAAAGCGATACCAAAGGGGATGATGGGCAGAGCGTTTGAGCAAATCCAGCACTCACCCCCATTCAACTGATCTGGGTTTAACCCATCATCATTCTTTAGCTCACTCCACCACCCCAGTTCAGACATGGCCGTATGCAAATCAGTCTGACACTGTGCCTCATGGGAATAGTCCAGTCCGAACTACCAAGCCATGTCTTCCCTGGACCGAAAACAAGCATCCTGGGACCGGTTTGGAGTTCATAACCTTCATCAGTCAGGCTAGCTTGAATCCAGTGGCAAAGTGACCCACATCTGGGCATACTTAGGGAGAAGAAAGCGATACCAAAGGGGATGATGGATGGAGCGTTTTGAGCAAATCAAACACTCAACCCCAGTCAACTGATCTGGATTTAATCCATCATCATTCTTTTGCTCACTCCACCACCCCAGTTCTGACATGGCTTGTCTGGCTACATAATCATGACCATCAATTTCAAGTGGAGGGAGACGATTAGTAAAGTTTATGTAGTCAAACAAGGCGACAACCTGTTTGGGTGTAGCACTAAAGGATATGTGAATCGCGTTAAATTCCAACTAACCTGACCAAGTAATGTTAATATTGAATGTAAGTTATGATGGAGACGTTGTGGAAGGCTTTAAAGAGGTATTCACAGAGGACCTAGGTTTATTGAGACTTTTGTATTGGTAAGTAAATTGACACAAAACTTTACAAAGCAATATCCTATGCACCAAAGCTTAATCACTAAACCCAGTAATGTCTTTATAGAATGAAATACTTAAAGCATACTGTGCTTTGAGAACATTATCTTTAAAAAAGAGATCAGAAATATGGTTAACCAATTTTGATTTCATTTGAATGATACATTTCATCTCCCTCTGAGTCAGAAGCTAAAGCAGTGTGGAATTTTATTACTAAATGCCGGAGAAAAACAGGTAGCAAAACGTTTTTGGGGACAATATTTTTTTTATCCCCTTATACCAGATCTCTAAGATAATTTCTTCTCTGATTTGGAAACACTCTCTATTAAAAAAATATGATAGTACATGTTGTATACAGTACTGCCTCTCCTGTTCGCAATCAGTTTGATGCTAATCAGACCTGTTATCGCAGACTGATATGGCAAACCTGCTCCAAAGTTATAGATGAGTTTACTATGGTCGATATATGGGTGTTACGTGTACAGTACAGTGTGTTTATTTCTAAGAAAAACATTAACAAAAGCACACACTGGTCTTTCAGACCCCAGAAGTATCTGATATAAATTGAGCTCCTTGCAGAAATGCACGCTCTCCCTTACGCTCCCTCTGCCTCTCCGCTTGCACGCAGACTTCACTAGACAAGCCTTTTAAAATCACATTCAAAGAGATTGTTCATTTCATTCTTATTTATATAGAGATTTTAAACCAAATTATTTGAATATTCCAATATACAGAAGAAGCAATTATCCCTTTTCCATTTGCATGCCAGGTTTCTCTGATGGTAACATGACTTTTTTATAAAATGCTCAACTAATTAAATATTATGATTGAAATAAAGTCCTCTCTTGTTCTGTCTGGTGCAGAGAACATAGGGCCTTATGTATTAGCCCATTGCACCTTATGTGTGTCACTTTTTTTAATGCACCGACGGAGCAGTGTGCCTGCCCATATTTGCAAGGTTAGGTAAAATCATCCTGCGTGACTTTTCATGATATAGTAAATATGGCCCTGCTTCAAGCATTACTCTGTTTGAAATGGGCATTCCATTGGAGTTGCTGTGGATGTTCCCACGCAACATCCATGGAACCTGACACAGTCCCAGATTTACATGGTTTTGCAAAGCTGTGAATGTGTCCGATTCCTAAGCCTAGGAAGGTGCAGTGAGGACAAATACCTTTATTTCTACTAGTTTTTCCTTTTTGTGTGTGCTGCATTTTGAAGCACACATAGAAAAAGGAAAACACCTCTTGTGATTGTTTTTGAGCAGGAAGGTATGCCTTCCTGCACACAAAAAAAGTCACCCCTACAATGCAGACACACTTGCACCAGGGCACAAGGGTGCGTGCCTTGGCACATGGCAGCCCATTATGCCCCAGCACAGGGGAAAAGGACAGGAATGAGCCGTATCTTGTAGATCCTGCCCTTTTATTTTGATGCATGGGAGTGCAGCAGGAAGGCATGCTGTGCTGCTGTGAATAAATATACTGTGAATACGGCCCATAGGATTGAGGAGAAGGTGAAAGGAGGTTTATTTTTGACATTATGCAAAAAACTAATTTTTTTTGCCTGGTCTTTTTTTTTGCTTTACTTTATTTCTAAAGCAGCTGTCTCTAAAAGGATGAGAAAAAAGATGCAAGATAAAACTACACTTTATAAAACAGATTATAATAAATAGGTGAGGTTGGATTGTTCTAAAACTTCACTGAAAGATGATGCCCTGCTGTGTTGAAAGCGCCCCTTCATACAAATGTCTTCTCTTTTATTGTTTATCACTACATGCACGAGAGCCTCCATTTTCCTCCAGTACTCTGCATTTTTCTTCTCCGTTTCTACCCCATTTGTTAAAAGTGTTTGTGTCCTGAACATTTTATCAGATTAGGCAGTGGATGTCGCATGACCTTTCATTATCAAGTGACATCATTTCAAGTTCTCTAAGAGCTATCAGTTAAAGTAAATAGACCCATCTGTCTCTCAAGAAGTGACTCTAATCAGATCCAGGCACTAAAGAACAAAAATGCATTTCCACTACAATGTTTTGGCTGCCGCCTTCCTCAGGTGGTACAGGATTGTTCGCTCAGTATATATAATATATATTCACTGAAAAAAAACAAAGGCTACGGGGACTTTATAGTTAGACTCAGATTTAACACACTGAAAATCATAGAAACTCAACAGTTATAATTATAGTTATCTCAAGTAACTATCACTTGAGCCCTAAGGTAACTATAACTCCTGACACTGCCATGCACATTTTTCTCATCATTAATTTCACTTCAAATGTTCTAGAGATATTAGCAATGATGTCATAGAAGTTGTCATGAATGATGTAATATGTGGTGCATGGCGAGGGTGCAAGTTACCTTAGTACACGATATTTGATTACTTAAGATAACTCTAACGATCTTCACACCAAAAAATGAAGGGATGAGAAGTCTTTACTTTCCCTAGTCATCCCTATTTTATATTTGTACTCACAAAAAGAAGGGAAAGTGTCTGTAAAGTACCACTTGTATTCCTTCAATAGAATTCACAGAGTGGGGAAACCCAAAGGGTTTCTAATACTGCCCTCACCCACTAAATAGTGGCATGCTTCATTTATTTATTTATTTTTTTTATGCGATTTTAAAGCGCGCAAATACCCATACGGGTGTCTCGGCGCTAGCGTTGCAGAACTCACTCTTGAGATATAGGTGAATTAGGATGAAAACAACCAAGTTTTGAGATTCTTTCTGAAGTTTAATAGCGTAGGGGCGGTTTTAATGTAGAATGGTAATGTGTTCCACAATTTGGCAGTTGCTATGGTAAAGCATCTATCTCCCCAGTTAGTCCTTCTTGTCCGTGGAACCTTCAGCAGATGGGCTGAAGATGATCGTAATGTCCTAGGATGTTCCAGCGGGCAGAGAGCTTTTTCATCATATGACCACTGACATAACTGGTGTCATTCTAAAGTGTTACTATAACTGGCAAGTAAAGGGACATAACCTCCATGCACAAAATATTTTGGGAGGCGATTGAAGGGATTTATATCTTGAGGAAGGCCATTAACCCCCAGTGGGCATACAGACTAGGTTGAAACATGTTGATAAAAGCACAGAGGGTGACAGGAACTTCACCTCCTTAGGTACACCCCTAAGAATTTGTTTTAACTTTATTTTGATTTTACTTTTTATCACTTATTCAAATAATCAACATTACAGCATATAATAGTACAGTGGCATTAGCGCACGGTTTCAGAGACAAGCAAGGCTATGTTTCACATCAAGCTACATTAAAATTGACAATGAGATCACATTATGAGCAGCACTTTAGTAGAGTGTAATTACCAGGGGGTAGTCATTACGCTCAGTTCCCCAAGTCTGTTCCAGCCCGGTTGACCCCTCCTTCCAAGGCAGCCCCACTGGATGTTGAATCACTCTGAATACCATCCTTCTTCCCTAGTTGAGGGCCATACCACACAACTGGCTCCATTCCATGAGGTCTGCCTGTAAGTTATCATCTTTACGAGTTAACTGCATTTGCACCTCTACGTCTAGGGCCCATTCCCCAACAACCCGCAACCATGTGGGGCTATCCAAGCATCTGTGTTCCATCCAATTAATCGCTATTCAGCATCTGGCCTGAAACAACATGAGCTGCAACATTTTATATGCTAATTTTCTGGTTTTTGGGTTTGCGTACATGGGCCAACAAACATTGGATTGGTTCTTCTCGGATGGGTAGGCCTGTACCCGTATGCACCGCTTCCACGACCTGCTCCCAGAACTAACGTTTCTCAGGGCATGCCGAGGCCAAGTGCAGAAAGTCTGCGTCGTCGGCCTTTTAACTGGGGCACTTGCCGTCATTAGAACGCAAGAAACGTCGCCGCTTCACCGGGGCGATATAGGTGATGTGTAAAAAATTATAGTGGATCAGTTTGAACCTGGCGTTACAGGATACAGTCTGTGTGAGTTCCCAAATAGCTGATCAAGTACTATCCTATATGACAATATTGAGATCACTCTCCCAAGCTACCCGCGACAAGGGAAAACGAGTGTCAGAGTCCCAACGCTTAGTCCTATACAGAAGTGATATCAATCTGCGTCCAGAGCCACAGGTTAGGAGCAGATCCAGAGTGTGTATTGGCTGGGGAATATCTGGATATTGTGGCCAGGTAATTCTCAATACTTCCTGTATCCCTCTATGTTGAAGGAAGTGACCCTGCCCAAGTGTAAAACTCTCACAAGCTTGCTCAAAGGTTAAAAACGTCTCATTGGGCTATGGATCCGTGAGAACCTCACACCCGCCCTCCCTCCAGGGTTGAAAAGATATATGACCACTAATGTCTCTGAATGGAGCCAGTATCCAGACGGGTAGATCCTGTGTAAAGGAGCAAGTCTCAGCTCCCTTTCCACAAATTACTGGCAAATAGCAGCAGTGTGACGCACCAGGCGGGGTAAGTCCCCATCTGCTGCCCTTCCCTTCATCAATGCTACCGGCAGGTCTTCCAGGTCCACATGGCCAGCCAATAGTCACTTTTCCAAGTTGCCCCCTTCACCCAATCAGCGGGCCATATGTTGGAGCAGGGCCGCGAAATAGTATCAGTCAAAACGAGGGGCTTCTAGTCCACATTCCTCATACCTGCACGTCAGTGTAATGAGAGCTAGTCTACTACATCGGCCGGCCCAGAGAAGTGAAATAAGAATTGTGTTCAGTTGCTAAAAAATCCATGCTGGAACCGGACATGATATATTTTGTAGTGCGTATAGGTACCTAGGTAACATCACCATTTTTGACACTGCAAGTCTGCTCACTAAGGACAATGGTAAGTTGTTCCAAAATGCCACTGAGTGTCTAAGGGCATTGAGGAACTTGTCGAGGTTTAAAGCTATCAGTTGGGAGTCACTAAGAGCAATTTGAACCCCTAAGTACCGAAAGTGAGCTCGCTCCGAACTCAGTTCCAAAACTGGAAGGGTTTCAAGTGGTTCCGTGGCCAGGACAGCTAGGGGGAAGATCAGGGATTTACTTCTGCTGAGGCGGAGTCCAGAGACTTCCCTAAATTGTTTGAGGCAACAAAGAAGTTCTGGGACAGCCATATGGGGGTGTGTCAGAAAAAAAAGAGCATCATCCCCATACAGGGAGACAACGTGAGTCGAGTTCCCCACCCGGATGCCCCACTGTTCCAGCTCCACTCTGATCAAGACCCCCAGAGGCTCAATAGCCAAGGCAAAGAGGAGGGGCAATAACGGGCACCCTTGATGGGTTCTCGATCTCAATGTCTCCAACCCTCTTCAACATCTACATGAGCCCCCTCGCAGACATCGCACAACCTCAACATCATCTCCTACGCTGACGACACCCAGTTGATCCTCTCCCTTACCAACGACCCCGCCACCGCCAGAGCCAACCTTCACGAAGGGATGAAAGAGGTAGCCGAATGGATGAAGAACAGCCGCCTGAAACTGAACTCAGATAAGACGGAAGTCCTCATCCTGGGATCCTCACCCGCCGCTTGGGACGACTCCTGGTGGCCCCCCGCCCTAGGCAGCGCACCCAAACCAACAGACCACGCACACAACCTGGGCTTCATCCTGGATTCCTCCCTCTCCATGACCAGACAAGTCAACGCCGTCTCCTCGTCGCGCTTCAACATCCTGCGCATGCTACGTAAGATCTTCCGGTGGATCCCCACCGAGACCAGGAAGACGGTCACCCAGGCCCTCGTCACCAGCCGTCTGGACTACGGCAACACCCTCTACGCCAGAACCACCGCCAAACTCCAGAAGAGACTCCAGCGGATCCAGAACGCCTCAGCACGACTCATCCTGGACATCCCCCGTCGCAGCCACATCTCCGGACACCTGAGAGATTTGCATTGGCTCCCGGTCAACAAGAGAATCACCTTCCGTCTCCTCACCCACGCACACAAAGCCCTACACAGCCAAGGCCCAGGATACCTCAACAGCCGCCTCAACTTCTACGCTCCCAAACGCCAGCTTCGTTTGACCAGCCACGCCCTCGACGCCGTCCCCCGCATCCGTAGAGCCACCACAGGGGGACGGTCCTTCTCCTACCTCGCCGCCAAGACATGGAACTCCCTCCCCACGCACCTCCGCCTGACCCAGGACCACCTCGCCTTCAGGAAGCAACTCAAGACCTGGTTGATCGAGCAGTAGCAGATCCCCCCCAGCGCCTTGAGACCCTCTGGGTAAGTAGTGTGCTATATAAATAGGATGATTGAATGTCCATTCTTCGGAGCGTGCTACCCCCAAACGGACCTGCGCCCTGAGTTCCCTATACAGTATCTTGACTCAAAGCGAAAACCAGGGCCCAAACCCTGATGCTTGGAGAACCTGGGAAAGATACCCCCAGTTAACGGTATAAAACACCTTAGCTAAGTCTATTGACACAAGCACCATCTCCTCCTCCCGATGCTTTACTTCCTGCATGACATGCGCCAACCGGTGCAGATTAATTACAGTGTTACGGCCTGGAATGAAGCCACATTGATCTTCATAGACTAGGTGGGCATCTGGGAGAAGGTTCAGAGGAATCCCCACCCAGTTTCAGAATCATGGCTATTTCACCCTGCCTCATGGTATGAGGGAGGGTCCCTTTCGCAAAGGCCTCCTGGTATACATGTAGGCGTGGCAGAATCAGCATGTTAGCGTAGGCCCTGTAGAATTTAGGGGGGAAGCCATCGCTACCCGGCTGGGGGCATCTGCAGGGCGGTCTGCACCTCCTTTATTGTTAGGGGAGCCTTGAGTTTCTCCTTGGCCTGTGCGAGGAGCTGCATCAGGTGTGTGGTTCGTAAGTATAAGGCACAGGAGTTCGTGTGAATAGTTAAATCAGCAGTGTACACTATCTGCAGATGGCGCTGCAGTTCCTGCAGAATGGCAGCTCTGGAGTGTACCATTGCGCCACCGGGAAATTGCAGCACCGATATAGTGACCAAGGTGTGCTCTCTACGAAGGATCCATACCAGCAAATGACCCAACTTGTCTCCCTCCCTGTGTAGGCGCTGTTGAAACTGAGTGTGTGTTATTTGTCCAGTCTGTTCCATATATTGCCAATGCATGTCCAGATTTCCCATTCACGGGTTGTGTCATCGGGCTCCCCACAGTTCTGGACCGGCGCTAAGGCCTCCTCCTCCCCTTTTAAGTCTCTCTGCAATTGGCGACGGACTCCCAAGGTCAGGCAAAGACAAACCCTACTCACCACTGCTTTCATAGCCTCCCACTTTGTAGCTTTGGTTATGCCTGCTCCTTCCCAGTTAATATCCATGAACGTCTTCAGTTCCCCTTCTACATGCTGTCGACCTACTGCGTCCTCTAGTATGTCCAACTGCAGTTGCCACACCCAAGGGAGTTCAGCGGTGTGTCCCCAATGGACCACGCAGACAACTAGTGAGAGTTTAGATAAAAAGCAGGTCTGATGGCCTCCACATCTAGATCAGCGTCTGGAGACGTGAGCAGGACCCAATCTAGTCTACGAAATGTATTGTGTGTCGGGGAGAAACAGGTGTACAGTCGTTGGGTGGGGTGTTTGATTCTCCATATATCCTGCATGCCTAGTTTTCCCATTACCTCCCGGGGTTTGTCCATCATTCTAGGCTTCGTGCCCCAACAAGTAGGGTGTCTATCTAGCTCTGGATCCAATACACAGATAAAATCTTCCACCGAAAGGATAGGAGCTCCCAAGTCCGAGGCCATCACCTCTTGTAGTGATTGGTAGAAGTTGAGATCATCTATATTAGGTGCGTAGACGTTCAATATGACTAAGTCCTGCCCTCTATCCTGGCTCTCAGCAACAGGTACCTGCCATTAATGTCAGCCTCCATGCAAGTCAATGAAAACAAAGTTCCCGGAGCCACCCACACAAGGACCCTCCTCGCATATGTAGAGTATGAGGAATGAAAGATCTGCCCTCTCCAATTCCTGGCCAGGTGCTGTGCACCAAACTCGTCTATTTGCGTTTATTGGAGGCATGCCATGGATACGCAGTGTCTCCTCAGAAATGTAAGAACCCTATAGCACTTTGTACATGTGCTGAGCCCCTGACGTTCCACCATATGAATTTAGTCCCCATCGTCATGGTGATGATACGCCCCTCTTTCATGCACTACTTGGTTAACCATTCTATGATGTAAAACACATACAAAAAACACCCCTAAGATTTTTAATGCTGTCAGGAAGGGCCCAAGAATAATAATTGAGAGGGTACCCCCCTAGATAGTTTTAACTTACTATTGCTTCTGAGAAGTGGATCGCTAGCATAATCCAAAAATGTTTTTACGCTCCACCTCGTTTGTTGGTCTGCAGCGGAATGTGTCAGTGTCCCTATGATGAAGCACGCCACTATTTACTGGGTGAGGACAGTATTAGAAAACCTTTGGTTTTCCCCACTCTGTGACTTCTATCAAAGGAATACAAGTGATACTACACAGACACTTTCCCTTCTTTTTATGAGTACATAACTATAACTATAACTGCTGAATTTCTATGGTTTTGTGTGTGTAAAATCTGAACCTATTTATAACTAGGGCTCCCTGTTTTATGTTTTTTCAGATTTGTACAGATAAATGCAGACAGAAAACTATTTATATTCCTATCTGTATTTAGTTTTAAATACAGAAGAATACATAAAATCGGTCTTCCTTGGATGATTTTTTCTACTGTCAATCATGAGTGCCAGGTCAGTAGCTGTACAGCCTGAGTAGTAAATGAGATAAAAAATGACAATAGATTTCTTAATTAAGCTTAATGAAGAGCAGTTTTACATTCATTCATGCCTTTCTACAATACAGGTTTTTTCAGACAAAGCTATTGCACTGTATACCGTTGAAACCATTAGCACATTCAAATGCAAGTATACATTTCTAATTTAAATAAATGTGGAAAAATACCCATTGACACTTCATTTATACAAAAATCACAAAATAAAAATGGATAAATACAGAAAAAATGAGCAAAAAAGAAATATGGATAAATATAGACGAAAATGTTGAAAAAATAAGTACCATAAAACCGGGAGCCCTGACTATAACGTACCTGTAACCATTGTTTTTTTCATTGAATTTCTATGTTTTTGAATTCTATTTCCTAACTATAACTTCCTTGTACCCTTTGTTTTTTTCTGTGAATTTCTACAGTTTTTAATACTATTTCCTAACTATAAAATCCCTGTAATCTTTGATTGTGTGGGTGTGTATCTGGGTGTGTGAGTGTGTGAGTGGGTGTGTTAGTGTTTGTGTGAGTCTGTGAATGGTTGTGTGAGTGGCTCTCTGTGTGGCTGTATGGGTGTGCTTGTAGTTATTTGGGTCTCTGAATGAATTTGTAAGTGGCTGTATGGGTGTGTAAGTGTGTGTGTGAGTAGTTCTGTAAGTGTATGTGTGTGTGTGCATAAGTGCTGTGTGCTTGAGTGGGTGTGAAAGTGGCTGTGTGGTCTGTGAGTGGGTGTACTACTAGCTGTATGAGTGGGTGTGTGAGTATCTGAATGGGTGTGTAAGTACCTGTGTGGGTCTGTGAGTGGATGTGTGGTTGACAGGTTCTCTGAGCCTGTAAGTGAGTGTGTAAGTGGCTGTAAGAATGTGCAAATGGGTGTGAAAGTTGTTTCTGGGTCTACAGCTGAGTGTGTGAGAAGCTGCATGGGTATCTGAGTAGGTGTAAGAGTGGTGTGTAGGTCTCTGTGTGGGTGTGTGAGTGACTGTATGGGTGGGTGTGTGAGTGGGTGTGTGAGTGGTTGTGTGGGTATGTATGTGGGCATTTGAGGTGAGTGGGTGGGTGTATGAAGGGGTTTGTAAGCAGCTGTGTGGGTCTCTGACTGGTATATGAGTGGCTGTGCAGGTGTAAGTGAATTTGCTGTATGGGTGTGTGGGTGTGTAAGTGGCTGTGTGGGTCTGTGAGTGGATGTGCATGTGGCTGTATAGGTGTGTACATGGCTATGTGAGTACCTGTGTGGGTCTGTGAAAGGGTATGTGAGTGGTTTTATGGGCCTCTGAGTGGCTGTGTGAGTGGGTGAGTGGATGTATGGATGTGTGACTGCATGGGTGTGTGAGTGGGTGTTTGAGTGGTTTTCTGGGTCTCTGAGAAAGTGTGTGAGGGGCTGTATAGGTATGTGAGTGGGTGTGGGAGTGGTAGTGTTAGCGGGTTTTTGAGCAAGTGAGTGGCTGTGCGAGTATTTGTGTGGGATTGTGAGGAGGTGTGTAAGTAGTTCTCTGGGTGTCTGAGTGGATGTGTGAGTGGCTATATTGGTGTATGAGTGGATGTATATGTCAATGGGTGTGTGAGTGGTTCTGTGGGTGTGTGAGAGATTGTGTGAGTAGGACTGTGAGTGAGTGTATATGTTTTTTTATTGGGGTCTGGACCAATGGATCCTCAGCAGATTCACACAGGGGGCTGCCCTGAGTTCCACGGCAGATCCACAGGTCCACGTATGTCACAAATAAAAATAATTGAACAATTTCTTGCCCATTAAAGAGGTCCCTCACAGACTCCTCCATCGCCCCAAAGGGTCAGGATACCTCTGTTCTGACCCCCTATTTCTTATTTATACTTTATTCCACCACCAGGGAACAATGTCCTGATTGACAAAATGGCATCCTTAACTTATCTCTCAGGTTGCAGCCAGCCAATCATGGCATTGCATTTGGCGCTTTGATCTGCGGATTTACCTCTGTGAATCTGTGTCTCTAGATATAAAGCTATTTTCTTTAATAACTCCAAAACTGCTGACTAAATTTACATCAAATTACAAAAAGCACTTTTCTGGACTAAGATCCAGCTTTCTCCCAAATTTTGGTCAAATTCCACTTAGCAGCTTGGACTGTAGTGATATCTAAAATGCTGGATCTTAGTCCAAAAAGAGTGCTTTTTTTATAATTTGGTGTGAAACTGTACAGTAGTTTTGTAATTATAAAAGGCAAAATATTTATGTGTATCTAGAGACACAGATCTTCTGCAGATCCAAGAGCCAACAGCAATGCCCTGATTGGCGGCACCACTACTACCAGGAAGAGGACAGGCTAGGAATACCCTGCCCCCTAAGTGTGGTGGTGTGTGCAGAGCAGGAATATCGACTTATAAATATTAAGTATGGGCGAAAAATCAGTTCGGCTTGCGGAATTTGTGGATTTTCGACAATTTTGCGATCCGCGAATCTCGAGAAATTGCCTAAAAATCTGCAAATCCGCTAGCGGGCGGATTTTTTTTAGAAGCCCTGCTCTTTGGCCTCGCTGCACACACTAGTAGTGTGCACCGTTTTCCCACCCTGACCCACTATGATGGACAGCTCACTCAAGGGACCCCGGCGCTGGGCATGTGTGCTTTCTCCCCATATCTACCGTCGAAAAGTAGCTGTGATGCCTGATGGAGGCCTCTGCATCCTTGACTTTCATGAGTGCAATCCCCGTGCAGTTCCCGTGACCAGGAGCTTCTTTCTCCTCGTCTGCTGCTCTGATCGGTCTCTGACCTTTCATACACACAAGAGGCATGTGAACTCGCATAGAAGCCCTGCTCTTTGGCCCCGCCACACACACATGCACTTTTTTTCCCACCATTTAACAACTATGATGAACAGCTCACTCAAGGGACCCCTGCGCCCTTCGGCGCGATGGCATAGTAACACACGCGGTCACTGAAGACAACTCTTCTGGCCCTTTCCACAGCTGCATTGTAGGAAAAGCACTATACATTTACCCAACGAGGTAGCACTTACTGATTAGCCAGTAGAAGTATAGAAAGTACAGTCTATTTGTGCAAAACTGCAAATCCGCGAGTTTGCGAATTTTTTTGCAAACTCGCGGATTTGTTTTTGCAATTTCGCGCGAATTTGCAGACCGCAAATAGACAAAATTCACCCATACTTAATAAATATCGTGGGGGACATAAATATCGCCGCAAAAATATAGTGGGGAAGAAATATCGGCAACAAAAATATCGTGGACAAGAATATCGACTGACAGGTAAGTAATATCGATTTAAAAAACATCGACGTATTAAATATCGTTTACAAAAATGTAGTTGACAAAAATAACGAAATATTAATAATGTTATGTATTTTAGTGTTTTGATTAGACTTGTTTGTCATTTTATTATATGTTTTAATATTTTACTAGTTATTAATTTATTTTAAGTTTAATTTTGGGTTTTTAGTTCCGTAGTGGGTTGTGGGTTTACAGGGGAATAGGGTGGGAAGTAATTCAATTATATAAAATATATTGAATAATTAATGTGGCAATTGATTAATTATTAATAGTTTAATAATTAATTGGTAATTAATTTCAATTAATCAATTCATAATTAATTATGTTAATTGTTTAATTCATTTTAGGTGTGTTGTGGTTTTTATATGTGTAAATGGTGTGACGGATGGTAAGTCATTATTTTTTATCTATTCATTATTAAAATATTTCAAATTAATTTCCATTAATTAATTAGTCATTAATGGTGTAATTAATTTTAGGCGTGTGTTGTGGATTTTATAGTGATAATTAATATGTAAATATGGATTTTTTATTATTGGTGTTAATAATAATATATTTAAATTTACATATTAATTATGTTAATATTGGAAATTAAATTTAATTAAAATGTGGATGTATTTGTGTTTTATTGTTGTGGGATCCAGCACATTCCCTACTTTTGCATTCACTGGAGTGGGAATAGTACATTTTACCCCTTCGCTATCCAGCGTTTTCCCGACTGTTGCACTCACTGGAGTGGAAATAGTAATTTTTACCCCACTGCTATCCAGTGCTTTCGGTACTGTTGCACTCACTGGAGTTGGAATAGTAATTTTTACCCCTACGCTATCCAACGCTTTCCCTACTGTTGCACTCACTGGAGTGGGAATAGTAATTTTTACCCATGCGCTATCCAGCGCTTTCCCTACTGTTGCACTCACTAGAGTGGGAATAGTAATTTTTACCCCTCGCTATCCAACGTTTCCACTACTGTTGTGTCTATTTTATTATTAAATGTATGTTTTATTATTTTTTTACTAGTTTAATATGAAAATTAAATATAGAATATTTTATTTAATTTTAAACTATTTATATATGTGTATATTTTATTTTTATATAATTTAAAAAGTTTATCAATTAAATAAAGATAATAGTTAATAAAAATGTATTTAAGTACATATATGTATACGTACACTTTTTGTGTTTATATTTATTAAATTAAGTTTATTAGTAATAATTAGTTAAAATATATATTACATTTAATTAATTTTCTTAATAATATTAATATTATTTTATTAATTTTATTTAAGTTATGTTTTTTTAAGTTGATATTTTTTACTTCTATATTTTTTACATCAATATTTTGTGTCAATATTATTGTACTTACCTGTTTATGTATAGGAAGTAGATATTTTTGTTATCTATATTTTCACATGGATATTTTTTTCATCGATATTTTAACATGGAACCAGGTGGTGGAGACCCAGCATTGGGCCCAAAACCCTTTTTTTTATGTTGTTACAAATTCGTGAAAGATCTCTGGCAAAACATTTTCTTTTTAAATGATAGTATATAAAATGGGGGAGGGAGGCAAATGAGGCCCCCCTCCTCTCCAATCTCCTGAGACACAGCCACTAAATACAAAGGGGGAGGGAGGCACTCAGCAACACTCCCAAACCCAATTTTGGCCCTGGGGACCCTATCCCCTAGGGCCCTGCCGCTACATAAATGGGGTATATGACCCTCCTCCCCGGGCCGCTTTCAACCCCAGACACCCTACCCCCTGTGGCATAGCTGAAAATAAAGGGAGAGGGGCACGCTGCCTCCTCCCTGTTTTGATTTCAGCCCATGAACTCCATCTCTGGAGCCCTGACAGATAAATAAAGGGGTAGGTGTCATTCAGCAATCCCCGAGGCGCGATCAATGATGGGCACCCCATCCCTCTGGGGCTAACCATGCATGAAATGGGATGAGCCATGTCCCTGAGCCAATAATGACCCTGGGACCCCATTACCCAGGGCTGGCTCAGGCTATGTACCCAGGATCCCACCCCCTGGGGACATAGCAGTGCTGAGAGGGAAACCTGTGTTTGCCATTGCTTGGCGGCAGCAATTTCAAATCTTCCGCTAAGCGGGAGCAAACACCAATTCCGTTCCCAGTGGTCAGGAGAATGAAAAATGGTCCCACCTGCTGATAGCAGAGTTTTCTTCTCTTTCTCCACCTACAGGGAACAAATGAAAAGATTGCTCCTGTCTGCAGGGAACAGCATTTTTAGCTGCTCCATTTCGGCAGGAGCAATGCCTACTCCAGCTAGAGGCAGGGGGCTGGTTTGGGCCACGGGGGCCATAGGGCTACCCCTGCAGCCCCGGACCGTATGTGGTGGGTTCCCTGGGTGGGCACCAGGACACTCAGACTCCGTCGGCCAGACACCAGGGGATGGGGTCCCTGAGGCTGAAATCAGCCCAGGGAGGGTGGCTGTGTACTCCCCACCCCCTTTGTAATATGGGTAGGCCGTAAGGGATGGGGTCCCTAGGGTCAAAATTAGCCCGGAAAGGGGGACTGCATGCCCCGTTCCCCTTTGGAATATTGCTGGGCCCCAGGAGATAGGGTCCCTGGTGCTGAAATCGGCCTGGAGAGGGGGGCTAAATATAGCTGTGGCTCTGAGAGATGGGGACTCCAGGGTACAAAAACATCCAGGTAGGGGGGCCAAGTACCCCCTCCCTGAAACAAATGTGCAGCCGCAGGGGCATGGAGTCCCTATTGCCAAAATGTGATCCCAAGGAGGGGATCACATATCACCTCCCCCACAAAATGTGCCTGGCCCTGGGGCCCCCAGAACCAAAATCGGCCTGTGGATGGGGAGCTGTATGCCCCTTCTCCATTAAATATGGTGCTGGACCCCAGGTGATGGGATCCCTGGGGTTAAAATCAGCCTTGCCCTTTGGGGATGGGGTCTCTGGGGCCAAACCCAGCCCGTGTGGGGGGACCTCGGGTTAGCTTTCTTTGTGGCCAACTCCCACTGTGCACAGCCAAAGACTGTATGTGACTTGCCACCCAGGTCCTACAGCCAACCCCACACCACGTATGGCCAAACGTGGTGCGCAGCATGGCGTTGGCTGCGTGCTCAGGCCTGGCTCTGCAGGCAACTCCTTGCCATGAATAAGCAAAGGCTGTGCATGGTGTGGGGTTAGTTGCAAGCGGTGGTTAGCTGCATGCCTGATCCTGCAGCCAACTCACCACCTTACATTGCTAGAGGGTCTGTGTAGTGACAGTGGTATGTCACTTTACATTAGAAAAAAATAGCAATTCACTGAAAAAAACAACAAAGCTTACAGGGACATTGTAGTTAAGGAACAGAATGTAAAACTACTTAGAAATTCTCGGAAAAAACAAAGATTTACAGGGATGTTATTCTTAGGCTCAGGTTTTACACACACAAAACTATAGAAATGTACTAACACAAAACCATAGAAATTCAGCATCTATCTCAAGTAACTATAATGTATGCCCTATGGCATGGGTACTCACAAACTTTCTCTCGGGGGCCAAATTTACAATGTGGTTTGTGGCCGAGGGCCGCACTGGTGGGGGCGGGGTCAGAGGGGGAGGGGGGAGGGCCTAAAGCAAAACAAAAACTTGTGACCATGAGGTTGCACACAGGTCCCTGCAGCAGATGCCTTCATCCACTGAGCAACCAGACCCAGCATACATACATCTCTCTCCCTCCTGCCATCCCGTTCCATCTCTCTCTCTCCCTCCTGCCCTCTCTCGCCATCTCTCCCTCCCTCCTGCCCTCCCTCTCCATCCTGCCCTCCGTCTCCCTCCCTCTCCCTCCTGCCCTCCCTCTCCCTCCTGCACTCCCTCTCCATCCTTCCCTCCCTCCTGCCCTCCCTCTCCCTCCTGCCCTCCTTCTCCCTCCTGCCCTCTTTTTCCCTCCTGCCCTCCCTCTCCATCCTGCCCTCTCTCTCCCTCCTGCCTTCCTCTCCCTCCTGCCCTCCCTCTCCATCTCTCTCTCCCTCCTGCCCTCCCTCTCCCTCCTGCCCTCCCTCTTGATCTCTCTCTCCCTCCTCCCTCTCCCTCTCTATCACTCTCTCCCTCCTGCCCTCCCTCCCCCTCCTGCCCTCCCTCTTGATCTCTCTCTCCCTCCTGCCCTCTCTCTCCCTCCTGCCCTCCCTCTCAATCTCTCTCCCTCCTGCCCTCCCTCTCCCTCCTGTCCTCCCTTTCCCTCCTGCCCTCCCTCTCCCTCCTGCCCTCCCTCTCCATCTCTCTCTCCCTCCTGCCCACCCTCTCCATCCCTCTCTCCCTTCTGCCCTCTCTCTCCCTCCTGCCCTCTCTCTCCCTCCTGCCCTCCCTATACCTCCTGCCCTCTCCCTCCTGCCCTCCCTCTCCATCCTGCCCTCTCTCTCCCTCCTGCCTTCCTCTCCCTCCTCCCTCTCCCTCCTGCCCTCCCTCTCCATCTCTCTCTCCCTCCCTCTCCCTCCTGCCCTCCCTCTCGATCTCTCGCCCCCTCCTGCCCTCCCTCTCCTTCCTGCCCTCCCTCTCGATCTCTTTCTCCCTCCTGCCCTCTATCTCCCTCCTGCCCTCCCTCTCCCTCCTGCCCTCCCTCTCCATCTCTCTCTCCCTCCTGCCTTCCCTCCTGCCCTCTCTCTCCCTCCTGCCCCCCTCACCATCCTGCCCTCTCTCTCCCTCCTGCCTTCCTCTCCCTGCTCCCTCTCCCTCCTGCCCTCCCTCTCCATCTCTCTCTCCCTCCTGACCTCTCTCTCCCTCCTGCCCTCCCTCTCCATCCTGCCCTCTCTCTCCCTCCTGCCTTCCTCTCCCTCCTCCCTCTCCCTCCTGCCCTCCCTCTCCCTCCTGCCCTCCCTCTCCATCTCTCTCTCCCTCCTGCCCTCCCTCCTGCCCTCTCTCTCCCTCCTGCCCTCCCTCACCATCCTGCCCTCTCTCTCCCTCCTGCCTTCCTCTCCCTGCTCCCTCTCCCTCCTGCCATCCCTTTCCATCTCTCTCTCTCCCTCCTGCCCTCCCTCTCGATCTCCCATTCCCTCCTTCCCTCCCTCTCGATCTCTCTCGCCCACCTGCCCTCTCTCTCCCTCCTGCCCTCCTTCTCCCTCCTGCCCTCCCTCTCCATCTCCCTCTCCCTCCTGCCCTCCCTCCTGCCCTCTCTCTCCCTCCTGCCCTCCCTCTACATCCTGCCCTCTTTCTCCCTCCTGCCTTCCTCTCCCTCCTCCCTCTCCCTTCTGCCCTCCCTCTCCTTCTCTCTCTCCCTCCTGCCCTCCCTCACTCTCCTGCCTCCCTCTTGATTTCTCCCTCCTCCCTCTCTCTCCTGCCCTCCCTCTCAATCTCTCTATCCCTCCTGCCCTCCCTCTCCATCTCTCTCTCTCCTGCCCTCCCTCTCCCTCCTGCCCTCCCTCTCGATCTCTCTCTCCCTCCTGCCCTCCCTCTCCCTCCCCCTCTGTCATCTCACTGTGTGTGTGTGTCTGTCTGTTTGTGTCAGCTTTCAGCCCAGGCTGAGACAGCTTCCTCAACGCGCACACACAGACAGCCGCACCAAAGTACTTTGCAGGTCTTTAAAAGACCATTTACATGTTTTTGAGGCTTTGTTGTAACGCCCCGGGATCTCCACTCTGACAATCACTGCTCGCTCGGCCCCACAGAGCAGAGGCTTTGTCGTATTTCACCTCTTAGCGCCCCTGCATCTCCACTCTGACTGTGGGGGCCGGGGGAGAAGTGATTGTCAGAGTGGAGATGCAGGGGTGCTAATAGGTGAAATACAACAAAGCCTCTGCTCTGTGGGGGCCGGGGAGCAGTGATTATCAGTCTCGGAGTCCTCTGAGTCAAGCGCGGCTGCGGCGGTGTTTGCTAACACTCATAAATTCTTTTTTTAAGCACAGGTACGATTGTCTGCAAGGTCCCCGGGCCGCCAAGGAATGCATGCCGGGCCGCTGGCGGCCCGCGGGCCGTAGTATGAGGACCCCTGCCCTAGAGTAACTGTAACTTGTGCCTTCACCATTCACTACTAATTACTCCACTTAGTAAATCACTTGTGACATCTTCTATGACATCATTGATTATATCAGTGCAACATTTGCAATGAAATTATTGATGACAAAACTGTGCACGACAGTGTCAGGAGGTATAGTCCCCTTACTGCAAAGGCTATAGTATCTTGAGGTAACTCTATTGCTGCTGAATTTCTATGGTTTTGTGTGTGTAAAAGTGAAACTTACCTAAAACGTCCATGCAACTTTTGTTTTTTTCAGTGAATTTCCAAGATTTTAAAAACTCTACCAACAACTAGCGATAATTTTTGTCTCTAACTTGTTTAGAGACAAAAATTATCGCCGCACATCGCCGATTTTTATCGCAGATAAACCTTGCTATTAGCAAGGTTTATCGCAAATGCGATAAAAAACGGCCGCAATGCATGAATATCGCTGAAAAGTCAGCGATATTCATGCATTATCGAGCAAATGCTCTTAGCCATGTTATCCACCTCCCATTGGATAACATGGCTAAGAACTGCTCAGGGCAGGTGTTAGCTTTTGGAGATATTCGCGCTTAGTGCGAATATCTCCAAAAGTTGGTAATAGGAGATAGCGATGTTAAGGACTGTTTCCAGTCGCTAACATCTTGGCACGCCCACTTTGCATCTCATTAGTGATAAATATCACTGACATGCAAAGCGGGGCCCAAGATGGTCGCTATCTCCTATTAGCTGTCACTAACTGGTGTTAGCGACAGCTTGGTAATAGAGAGATAATTTTATCTCCGCTTTCTTGGCTTTTAAAGCCAAAAAAGCGGAGATAAACCCCCTTGATAATATGCCCCTTTATTTCCTATATATATATATATATATATCTTTAGATAGATAGATGGATAGATAGATAGATAGATAGATAGATAGATAGATAGATAGATAGATAGATAGATAGATAGATAGATAGATAGATAGATAGATAGATAGATAGATAGATAGATTGATTCACAGAAAAAAACTAAGGTTAAAGGGACTTTATACTTATGTAAAAGTGTGATTTAACACATATCATTTTAAATTAACAAAACCACTACAATTTACTAGTTATAGTAATCTTAAATAACTTGGCAAAGCTTGGTGATACCAATGCCTCGTCTAGGGGCACCACTAGGTTTTAAAATTATAATTCAGAGGCCTTTGCAAGGCATTATGTAGCAATCCTTGCAAGGAGCAGGGAAAGTCCTTGAGCATCTCCTGCAGCTCATGTATTATTCTTTTTTACTTCTTTTTTTAAGTGGGTTCCCCGGTGTGGGTGGGAGCAAATTGTGTCTTTGTATAGCAGAGGGCAGGCAGTGACTAACGTTTATATTCCCTGCCCACACTCTCCCAGGCAGGACACACACTAGTGTCCCTGGGGTCGGTGAATGTCACGGGTGGGTGCCAGATGCTACCCACCCCAAAATTTAAACTTTGACCCAGGTGGATGAGGTCTCCGGGGCCTCATGAGGTATGGGGAGGCTGCAAGTTCTCCTCCCATAAAAAGAAATTCTGCCCTGGGGATGAGGTCCTGGGGCCTCTAAGAGGCTCAGAGAGGAGGGCCACACACCACATTCCCTTTAAATTGAAATTGGCCCTGTGGATGGGGTCTCGGGGCCTCTAGGAGTCACAGGAATGGAGCCAAACAGATCACTGACAGAAGATCGAGGAGCAAAATATCGATCTGCCACAATATAGATGAAAAAATATAGAATGACAGAATATCAACTTCCTGTTTACAAACAGGTAAGTGCACAAATATCTAATCCAAAATATTGATGTTAAAAATATGGGGCCCCATTAGGATGGTGGGCGGACTTTGTCCACCCGCCATTCCGACGTAAAACGGGACCTCCCGCCATAAGAGCTGCGGTCCCGTGGGGGCCATTAGGATGCGCCCACCACACTAGTGCGCGCATCCTGAATTTTTAACATTGCGGCAGGCGATGCTGAAAGCACCGCCCACCTCAATGCTAAAAATGCACATTGCGCACTTCAATGCACAACGTGACACGTTGTACAGTGAAGTGCAGGGGGGCACCATAGGAAACCCCATGTGCATACCCCCACCCCCCGGAGTCCTGGGGGCCCGCTACTGGCCCCCACAAGACATTCCCGCATACCGTTGCCACCACGGAAAAGCATGTTCCCGCTCACATCCTAATATGGATGACGGTGTCTAACAGACACCACCACCATATGAAACCCTTTTCCGCCTGGTCAACTCGTTGACCTGGCGGAAAGCGGCGGACGGTCTTTCTGTCTGCCGCGGTCCCCCCGCCTTAGTAAGTTGGGGGGGAAATGGGTGGCAGGCAGGGAAGGATGTCGGGCGGATCGCCACCGCCCACATGGCGGTGGCGATCTGCCCGACATCCTAATGGGGCCCATAGTTTGCCAAAATGTTTATTTTTTTAATGTCTTAAAAGTAATTAAATATTAAATATGATTAAGTAAAACATACATAAAATGTATTTAAAAGAGAATAAAATTAATAAATAAATGAAATGTTAAAAAAATGAAACATATATATATATATATATTTAAATATATATTATCTTAATATCAAAAATTAATTATTATTTTTAATTATAAAATGTTAAAGACATAACTTTTAAATATTATATATAAATATATATATATATATATATATTCACTGAAAAAACCATAGGTTTCACACCAGTTATAGTTAGGAATTAGCATTTAAAAAACCTATTAAATTCACTGACAAAACCAGTTATAGTTAGCTGGAAATTTTACTGACATAAAACCATTGAAATTCCCACGTTATAGTTAGTTGGACTCACTATAACTTGCGCGCCTGCAATGCACTGCTGATGACGTCACATATTACATCACTCATGACATGGTCAGTGACATCACTCATGACATCACTGATGACACCATCCTTGTGACAGAGTGACAGACCTAATTTCAGTGTAATGTAACGCTTGAAACAAATATTCAAAAATAGAAACAAACATTTTCAAAAAAATGGAGATACCCAAACCAGTAACAACAACCAATTCAGTAATTCCACCATCTATATACTCATCCACTCATTCACCAACAGTTCTATATAGTCACTCATATATATACTCACTCATCATATGTAGTGATACACCTATACATCCTGTTACACATCAGCAGTCATCCAAAAGTTACTCACACACATACTCACACATGCACATAAACTATTGAACATCCATTTATTTGCATATACATTTATACACACACTACCACCTTACTTCTAAGGAAACTTACACATACTTACTCTCTTAAACAATCACTTATAGAAACACATACTTATTTAAACAGGAACTCCTACAATCTCTCACTATATATACTATACTCACTTATATACATCAATACTCACATATACTAGATTAAAACATATGTCGTTAGTAATGAAGACACTAGTGAGACAGTCATTCACTCACTAACACACACATATACACACTCGTCCACCCATACAGTCCTGCACATATTCTGTCTTCAAAACACATACAAACAGTGAGTCAGTCACCAACCCCTGCAGCCACTTATACACAAAGAGAAACACTGATACAAACATTTAAATATTTAAACAATACTCGCTAATATATGTATTCACTAAGATACACTTAATAAGCCAGTTAACCAACCAATTTTTTTTAAAAAAAACATCCATTTACACACTTATTTAAACATTTATTCTTCCATCGACCTTTACAAATACATATATAAAACAAATTTATTTTTCAGAAAGACACACATTCACTGGATGGTGTCATCAGTGATGTCATGAGTGATGTCACTGACCATGTCATGAGTGATGTAATATGTGACGTCATCAGCAGTGCATTGCAGGCGCGCAAGTTATAGTGAGTCCAACTAACTATAACGTGGGAATTTCAATGGTTTTATGTCAGTAAAATTTCCAGCTAACTATAACTGGTTTTGTCAGTGAATTTAATAGGTTTTTTAAATGCTAATTCCTAACTATAACTGGTGTGAAACCTATGGTTTTTTCAGTGAATTTCAAAGGTTTTTTAAATGCTAATTCCTAACTATAACTGGTGTGAAACCTTTGGTTTTTTCAGTGAATTTCAAAGGTTTTTTTAATGCTAATTCCTAACTATATAAGACCTGAAAGCCCACCAGGAATCTCCAGTATGCGCCAGGGGACTGCATTGCAGAGAGGTGTAATGAAGCCACAACCCTTTTTACACCTCTCTGCAACGCAGCCCCCGTGCATGTTTGTAGAGGGGGGACTAATTCCCCTTGCATACTGGGGGTCCCTGGATCATATCTGCCCAAACACCGATATTCCGAACGATTGTAAATGACTTTTCTTGAGAAACATTTGGATTTGGATTATCATGTCCTATACTTTGGAATTTTTGAAAGACTGACTTTGAGGATGCTATAAATTACTCAAGTCTGCCCGAATTGTGTGGGTAAAATTGATACCTAGTCACTTTTAATAAGAATATACTTATGTCTCGTCTAACATTTGGAAGAAATATCTAGTTATATGACAACGGGATACCGACATAACTTGAAGGAAATAAGAACGCCCTGAAGAAGTTCTGTTGTACAGAACGAAACGTTTCGGCTGGCTGTGGTACATAAACTTAAGGAAAATAAAAGCATTTGAATATACACCAAGATTCAGCGCTTCAATAAGTACTCTAAGTGATATGATTTGATTGGACTCATTGTGAAAGTGGTGCTGTGCCAAACTTTGGAATATTCTCCACTACTCTCTACTACTTACTCTCTCCTACTCTCTACTACTCACTCTCTACTGCTCTCTACTACTCACTCTACTACTTACTCTCTACTACTCTCTACTACTCACTCTCTACTACTCTCTACTACTCACTCTACTATTCACTCTACTACTCTCTACTACTCACTCTGCTACTCTCTCTACTGCTCTCTACTACTCTCTACTACTCACTCTCTACTCTCTATTACTCACTCTCTACTCTCTACCTCTCTACCTCTCTCTTCTTCTCTCTCTACTAATCTCTACCTCTCTACCGCTACCTCTCTACCTCTCTACCTCTACACCTCTACCTCTCTACCTCTCTCTACACGCACACATATAGACATATATGCATATATATATGTGCATATGCATTTATATATATGTATGTGTATGTATAAAAAAAACAACTAAACATTTTTTTTTCTAAACAGCTACTTTTAAAACTGTCATTCTTTTTTCCCATGGTACGCTCCCCGGTACGCGCACCCGTGCGCGTACCGGGCGCTCCCCCCGCGAAAATCAAAAAAAAAAAAATTTTTTTTTTTGCCTTGCGGGGCCCTTTTATGGCCCCCACATCAAACCTAGGGGGTCAGGGGGGGTCTACTCTGCCCCCTTATGTTCATTTCCCTCTTTGTTTTGGCCACCTCTTGTGTCTCGATTTTACCGAGACACAAGATGGCGGCCGCTCCGGACTGTTTAGAATGTTTACAGACACCCGAGAGCCAATCAGCTTTCCTCGCGCAAGTCGCGTGGCGCGCACGGTACGCGCACCCGTGCGCGTACCGGTGCGCTGCTATAGATATATATATTTTTTTGAACCTTAATTACTCAAAATCCACTGGAGCACATATCTTGAGACATAGCAAAGGCACATCGGGCTACCAGTCCCTACAATTTTGCCAAGTTTGGTGGAAATCCATTCAGCCGTTCGGGCTAAAAGTGAAATCGACCGCCCTATGGAAATTAACATGGGGAAAACGCGTTTTGGGACCCCCCTTTTATCTCGGCCCCCGCTTGACGAATCCCCCCCAAACTTTCAGGGAAGGACCGGACCGCCATGAGACCATTTTCCTGAAAATTTCAGGCAGATTCGTCAACCGGCGCCAAAGTTATTCAAAATAGAATGTTGAGATTTAACATTGAAAATTATCCTAACTATAACTACCTACTGGCGACCGCCAGTAGGTAATATATATATATATATATATATATATATATATATATATATATATATATATATATAAAATAACGAAAAATGTCCTATCCATCCCAATCTTTGGAACGGCAACAAACAGGCACGGACCTCGTGATTGCTCCTCAGCACAGTCAATGACCTTCCCACCAATAGTCGTGGCAAAGCAGTGAAGAATTCATTTATTTTGGCATAAAATCGCTAGGACTAGTGCCCTCCATGACATATATTAAAAGTAAAAAATGAATGCTCTGTACAAAATGTTGCTGCCAAATCAACGCTCTAAAAAATTAATACATAGTGCATCAAAATACATACTTAGTGCACAAACAAATTATGCTAAGTAAGATCAACATTGCATCTGCTATGATTAAAACAGATATAAAATGACTGTGCAAAATCTGCTATACGATAAAGTGCTAAATACAATGATCTTTGCCAGCATTTTAATTCCTAATGCAATTCAATATAGCAACGTTCAATCACTAAGTGCAAATATGCATTGAGCGAGTTCACTCGTCATCATTTTATAAACCTCTGTACTGAGCATCCTTCATAATACTCAACAACTTCACCTACTATTTTGAAATGCCATGACCATAACAAGTGTGCATAAAGAGTACAGACTACTTCCAAAGTCAAGGGCAGGATAAAGTGCTAGTGCAAGTTAACCTAACTTCCTGACATATCCATGATTCCTATATAAAGTGCTAGTAATCCTCAACTATCAGTTAGGCAATCACAATATATTGTTCCTCTAAGTCAAGATAAATAACGTTCTAATACTCGATCACAGACTCAACTTAAAATCGCAAATAAAGTGCTAGTGCTTTGTCAATAGGCAATCTGCTGACCCTGCCTTGGCTGGATATAAGGGTACACTGGTAAAACACTCTCAATACTATCGCAGTATGCCTAAAAAAAAAGTAAAGAAACGGAAGTAACAACTGTACTCTAGATGGAGTATATTATTTCAATAAAGCAGCGTGCCAACTGTCCAGTCTGTGCAAAAAAGTGCTGTGCAAAAAACTGTACTAAGTGCAATATATCTATAAACAGATTAGCAGCAGAAGACAAAAATATAACACACATTGCTTAAGCCTAAGCAATCTAACAGTACAAGTTGAATCTCCATCAAGTTGTAAAAGTCAGTTAAGTTAGAACGGAGAGACTAAAGAATTAAAACGTAGCTCAAAAAGTCATCAGTGCAGATATCTCGAAGAAATGAACAAATTAATAGGTTCCTACAAAAAATTATGAAGATCTTCATTCATATTCAACCCGCTGGGTACTTGAGTATCAACAGCTAAAATTAACTGCAATTCTTTCTGTTGGAGTAATTTATCACGATTCCCTCCCCGTCCGGGGTTAGGAACAGATCACAAAACAGTGTACCTAAGATCTTTCAGTTTGTTTTCATGGACTGACTTAAAATGTCTTCCCAAAAGATAATTATGATTGGAATTCACAATTGCCCTGACATGCTGGAGTATACGTTTATGTACAGGGAGATTTGTGCTACCTATATACTCCAAATTACATGTGCACCGAAGTTTGTATATTGCATATTCAGTGCGGCATGTCAGGTGTTCCTTTATGGCAATCATCTTGACACTGAAAGCTGTAATGTAGTGAGTTGAATTTTTAGCAAAAGTGCAGGCACGGCAGGAACTACATTTAAAGAAGCCTGGTTTCGTAAGCCAAGTGTTCTTTACATTATCCTCAGGCATAGATTTCACCAGGGCATCCCTCATAGAGGGTGCCCGCCTGAAAGTGATGGCTGGCAGGTTAGGTAGAATTGGCCTCAGAATGTTATCAGTCAAAATTATTGGCCATTCAGAATAAATATTTCTACGAATTGCCTGCTCTTGCACATTGAAAGTATTAATAAGCCTAATAGACTGCACTTTGTTGTCAGAAACCAATGTGTCAGAAGTTAAATCGTTCTTGGGCTGCAGGAGAATTTCCCTTTGTTTGGCATTGGCTTTATTCAAGGCCGTAATCAATTGTTTTCTAGTATAACCTCTATTTGCAAACCGTTGGAAAGCCTCCATCTGACATTTTTTAGACATCAATTCAGAACTGCAAATACGACGTATGCGAAGGAATTCTCCATACGGTATGCTATTAATTAAAAATGTCTGGGGTGTGTGCTGTGGGCGTGCAAGATGGAATTCCCAGCAGTGGACTTCCGATGTAACATAGTCTGTAAAGCTCCCTCATCTACATAAAGCAATACATCTATGAACTCAACCTTAGATTTATGAATGGTGGCAGTGAATCTAAGATTCAAATCATTAATGTTGATTTCTTGAACAAACGGTATTGCTTCGTTCCTAGTCCCTTTCCATATGAGACAAACGTCGTCAATATATCTCCAATAATATACAATGAGATTCCACCAGCGCACGTGGGCCGTTCTGAGAACATGCTTCTCCCACCAACCAAGATGTAAACATGAATAGCTGGGGGAGAAGCATGAACCCATTGCGACACCACACAGCTGCTGGTAAATCTCACTGTTAAATTGGAAAAAATTAGTAGTCAAACACAGTTCAATGATTTGTAACAACATATCAAAATCAACATATCATTATGTTCTCTCATAGAGATATCACAGTCATCCCAAAAATGTTTGGCGGCCCTTATGCCATGGCAATGATTGATGCTAGTATACAAGGACTCTATGTCCATCACAACAAGATAATAATCAGAATTCCAGACAACATCATTCATTTTGTTAAGAAAGTCAGTAGTGTCTTTGAGAAACGAAGGCAAACTATTCACAAATGGATGCAGAAAGTAATCTACATATTTAGACAGATTTTCATTAATGCTACCTAGGGCAGAGATGATAGGTTGTCCTGGCACTGGTTGAGTTAGCTTATGGACTTTGGGTAGCAGATAGAGTACCGGTGTAATGGGATATTCGTTATTTAAAAAATTAATTTCCTCTTTGGTGATAAGTCCCATATATACAGATATCTATAATATAAATATACAAATAAATTATATATAATAAATTAAAACATTCAAATTAATTTGAAAATCTATATATATTATACAATACATTAAAGGTAATATTACTGAAAAAATTCCATAACATTAAATATAAAATTTCTATTTCCACTCCAACAAGTGGCACAGTAGGGAAAATGTTGGATAGCGGGTGGGTAAAAATGACTATTCCAACTCCAGTGAGTGCAACAGTAGGAAAAGATGTGGATAGCGGGAGGGTAAAAATTACTATTCCCACTCCAGTGAGTGCAACAGTAGGGAAAGCGTTGGATAGCGAGAGGGTAAAAATTACTATTCCCACTCCAGTGAGTGCAACAGTAGGGAAAGTGTTGGATGGCAGGAGGGTAAAAATTACTATTCCCACTCCAGTGAGTGCAACAGTAAGGAAAATGTTGGATAGCGTAGGGGAATAATTTAAAATAAACTCTCCTGCAATATAATTAACATTAATTAACAATTAATTTATTTTGTAACAATGAATTTATCTCCCACCATTTTCCCCTATAAACATCACCTACAATATTGTAACATATCAATAAATTAACATAATCAATTTATTAATTAATTAACGAATTACAATTAACAATATAATTAAGTAACATATTTATAAATTAATTGTTAATAATTACTATCTAGTTAATTGCTAATTAATGAATAAAATTACACAACTAACATAATGACCAATTAATTAATAATAATCCATTTATAATGAATTATTAATAAATTAATTAACTCAATTAACAATATAAAGTATTACATATTACATTATTAAGTAATAAAATAATACATTAAATTATTTCAATTAATTATTAAGTAATAAAATAATACATGAATGTATTTCAATTAAATTACTTCCCATCCTATTCCCCTTTAAACCCACAACCCATTCCAAATTTAAATTACGAAAAAAAATGTAAATATAAATATTTAATTCTAAATAATTCTAAAAATATATATTATAACCTGGTCTTAACTATTACTACCCAGTGTTGACTGCCACTAGGTAGTAGATATATATTTATCAAGGTTCCTAGATTTGGAGTAAACTATAGTAAATCCATATCATACCTATATAAACTTATCTTGACAATATAATGATAGTCGGTATTCTGTAACTAATATTCTTGTAGGTCGATGCTAGGAACTCGATATTGTGACAGAATACTCTCTGCTCAATCTTTGGAGCAGCATCCACGAAATTTCAACCTGAGTATGTGCATCAGGCAGTTTCTTATGAGTTAGTGTAGTCATGTTGTACATCCAAGGACTTGAAATGCTTCCTGCCTTCCCCACCCTTTGACCCCTTATGCTGCTTAAACATTGCACAACCACTGCATCTGGCAGACATTGTCGATGACAGTGGACTACCACATCAGAGAACTGGATAATTACTGAAACAAAAGCATCTAAGCACAAACATGATAAACGTTTTTGATGAATATAACAATAAAAAGGCAACATTTAAAGTTAGGAGGGAAATGAAAATGCTCTCATTTCTAGAGGAAACACTAGAAACAATTCACCAGCTAATATTTCTCCACCATACCGATATTGATGTGGAAGGAAATCTCCCAGTAGATTATATTCCATATATACAGTTTCCCCCAGATTTTGGAGCATTTTCCGTTTCCTCCCATCGCTAAAGGCCTGATTCTGATAGAGGCAGTCAGTGGCGATTCGACTACAGACAGCCCTTTGGTCCGACTGCCGTATTTTGATACCCGCGGTCAAACCCACAGCTGTCAGACACAAGACCGCTGGCTCCGCCAGGATCATTGATCCCGATGGGGCGGCGGTTGGAGTTGTTTACCAGAATGGAGGCGGTGCAGAGGAAGGCACCACCGTCAGGATTACAAAATCCCTTCCTGACAGCCTTTTCAGCCTTTTCATGGGCAAACACCCACCATGAAAAGGTTGCCGGAAGGTTATATGAAGGGCGCCAAACAGGGACAAAGAAAAGTTACCCTGGGGGCACATTCAGTGACTCCACTCAACGCCGTGTACTGTGTGCCATGCATGACATGGTGCATGGCACATGGTGCACAGATGTGCAGGAGGTGCTGCATGTCTGAGGCATCTATTGGGGCCTTTTCCATGGCCGTAGCATGCCACTGCTGTGGTAGTGACGTCTTTCTAAGTGCCAGCCCGATGGTCGAATCGGAATATAGCAGTTTAACCTCTGCATGCTTGTGGGCAGTCTCCTGAATACCCCAAATACAGGCAGATGGTCTGACCGACCACCTTCAGAATCAGGCCCTAAATGAGGTCCATAGTTTGTCAGGAGAATGGATCAATAATGTTTCTATGTCCGCACTAGGCCGGTAGTGACAACTGGGGAGGCTGTTCGAGTATAAAATAGTCCAACTAATGCATCATGTACATAGAAAATATGGGACTTGATTGCTTCAAGGTTAAATGTCTTTGAAAGAAAAAACATAGGAACAAGGGTGGAAGAGTATGAAAGTGTCTTCGTGTTTAAAATTGTAGGAGGAGGGATTAAAAAAGATCACAGACCACACCACAGCAAAAAATCAATGCACTGTGGTACAACTGATTTTTCTACAACAATCTTTCTTTGTTCAATAAAATAACCTAACTCTGGATTCACTTTATGCCAGATTTCCTTATAAGGACAGAAGCTGAAAGCTATTGTGATTCTTTCATTGTAAAATAGTTTGCATATTTTAAACTGTTCATTTGATTAACATTTGCACAGTTTATGATGCTGGTATGTCAGTCACTAACTGTACTAAATGTGTGTTGTTAGCATCATGAAGAGCGATGCAGATCTGGTGCACAGTCAATACTGCGGCCCTCCCTTACATTGGGCAATGATATGAGACTAGTCCTCAGCCACACAAAGACTTTGATTTAAGTATGGGCGTAAAATCCGTTCCGCTCGCGGAATTTGCGAATTTGTGCCAATTTCGCGGACCGCGAATCTCGCAAAATTGCCGAAAGTTCGCAAATTTGTTTGCGGGGGGACTTTTTTGCATCCACGAGTTTCTCGAGCACAATCCCCGTGTACTTACTGTGACCAGGAGGCTGCTTCCTTCTCATCTGCTGCTCTGATCGGTCTCTGACCCTTGAAAATAGGCATGTTAACTCGCATGGTGCCCAAGTTGAAGCTCAAATTCAGTAACGCATTATAATCAGCCCAAACAACTAGTGAGCACGGTCTAGGCTAGGCAGGTGTGCTTCCTCCCCATATCTACCGCCTACAATTAGATGTAATCCTTGATGAAGGTCTTTGCTTCCACGAGGTTCTCGAGCACAATCCCTGTGTACTTCCTGTGACCAGGAGGCTGCTTCCTTTGCATCTTCTGCTCTGATCGGTCAATGGGCCAGTGACTGCAGAGGAGCTGGAGCGGCGGATCAGGGACAGAGGAAGGCAGGGAAGTGGGACTTGGGACACTTGCAGCCCCGGACACACTGCAGCGCTGCGGAGAGTCTGTGGCTCCGGTTCTTCCAGGAGGCACTCCGAGCTGCCCAGTCCGGCCCACGCTGCCAAACGGACTGCTTTGCCAGCAGAGAAGCGTCTTTTCAGCCCTGCATACAATTAGCTGCGTACAAAGGAGGCAGCTGAATGGAGCTTGTCACACTCTGGCAAAAAAAGGGTGGGTGAGACAATTTTTTATTTGAACTTTTTCCAAAAGGAGGATTTTTTCATCTGTATTTATTAGTAATATTGCTTGCAGATTTTTTCCTGTGACAACACCTAACATGAATAAAGCAAGCAGTGCCATTTTTACCCTGTTTATGTTGTGAACTTTCCATGCAGCACGGCTCCCACACCCTCTGGGACTGTGTTATTTTCTCACAAAATATGATGTACAATTTTTTTTTCAGCGCGAAAAAAAGACTCAATGGACATTCTCGAGCCAATGTGGAACTATAGTCGCTAATGGATTCCCTCCTCCTGGGTCTCTGCTTAAACTGGTTGCTGAGGAAGCCCCCTGGGTGGATCTTGTGCACGCTGGGGGTCCTGTTGAAGCTTGCCCCCTGGTGAGCACCAGGTACCCCCGGCTGTGCCGCTGCGATGGGAGGCTGCTCTACTGCGATTTGCTGAACTTCACCAAGATGCCCCAGAACCTGTCCGGGGTCCTGGGCTTGTCCCTAGGCTACATCGGCCTCTCGGACCTGCGCGATGGCCAGTTCACGGGGCTGGCGCAGCTCACCTGGCTCTACCTGGACCACAACCACATCAGCTCGGTGGAGGGCAGCGCCCTCCAGCGACTGTGCAGGGTCAAGGAGCTGACCCTCAGCTACAACTGGCTCACGCAGCTGCCCAACAGCACCTAGCACCTTCCGGACCATGCCCAACCTGCGCAGCGTGGACCCATCCTACAACCTGCTACAGGCCCTTTAGCCGGACCTGTTCCACGGCCTGCGCAAGCTCACCACCCTGCACCTGTGCTCCAACGCGCTGCAGTTCACGCCCTTGCGCATCTTGCAGGACTGCCGCAGCCTCAAGTTCCTGGACTTGGGCTGCAACCAGCTCAAAAGCCTCACTATCATGGACAGCTCACTCTAGGGACCTCGGCGCCTTTTGGCGCAGTGGCAAAGTTACAGACACACGTGGTCACATCACATTTGTGCAAATGGTAGAAAAATCCGCGAGTTCGCTGGAAAATTCACAAACTTGCTGATTTTTTTGCCATTTCGCACGAATTCGCACAATGCGAATTCGCAAAATTCGCCCACAGGCCTCTCTATTGATGTTTTATTTATCTCTCACAGGAGATATCGGAGGGACCTTCATTTATCAGATGGAATCAATAATGGCAGTTACGGGTTTTTACATTAACATTTAAGCTGGGATTCTGGTTCTCACAGCACTAAAATTTGCATGGCCCAGTATAGACTGGGTTCTTTCTGTAAATGTTGGCAGGTTTGACCTTCAAAAGATTATCGGAGGAGGGAGCAAAATTCGACTCTCAATAAACTTCGACTAACTCATAATTATAAACAGAGGTTGTCATGGTTGCTGGAATTTCACAAGGCACTTGTATGTGAGGCCTTGGTGTTGGTTTCTAGGAGCCAACACAAGGTGATACACTGCAGACCATAGATTGCCTCATGGCTTTGGGAGTGCACTAGGGCTGCCCTTATAAATTGGTACCCTATATTATTTTACAAATAATGGCTGTCAATTGTTAATCGACTGCGCATGACAAATGCAAGTGTGTATCATCCTACTTATTGTGAAGGTAAAATCAGCTAATACATTCTGGCGCCTTTACTTCTCACTGAGATGTTTTCTTGTGATACCTTTATGTTTTAGGACTGTGGCAGTCGGGGAGCCCACAGCAGGAAAGGAACTAAAGACATTGGGCATTTTGTCTAGGATGTTTCGCTGAGTTATCAACACTTTATTTCAGCCAAAGTGTGTAGCAGGGTTTCCGTTCTCCCACAGAACTGTGCACAGAGATCTAGAACCTGGGTGAGTTAGGGTGACCCAAAACTCACCTTAGTTTCAGAAATCCCCTTACCAAGCTAGCTACAGTGTCTCATCGGTAGTAATAACTTCCCAATGACTTAGACAATCCAGAACATGAACTTAGGGTACCTCAGGTATCGTGGAACACATTCATACTGTAAGTACTCCTGCGATCGTAAAGTGGCGTCAAAAAAAAACGTGACATCCTGGGATGACAAGGATGCAGCCCATTGAATCCACCGAGGGTGCAAAGCTTTAGAATTTGGTATACTGGCTTTCGTAACTGTCTCCAAGGCAGGACACGGGGTAACAACCAAAATGCGTTTTCCTTGTGACAGGGCACGTTCCTTAAGAATTGCCATCTGCACAGCCGTTAAAACTTTCTCCACAGTGGAAAAACGCAATTCAGCCGAAGTGTACAAGTGTGACTTGTAAGCAATAGGTACTGTATCTCCTTCATTAAAAGTTAGGTACGTGAAACCCACCGCCCCAGGGATAATTCTTATCACCAGGTTGGTTTGGTTATCACGAGTCTGTAAGTATTCAGAAGCGAGCAAATCAGCCTGCAAAGACTGCAGAATGGCTGAATGCTCAGGCAGCCAGCATGATTTGGAAAAAGATGGTTGTATCAAAGCATACAAAGGCTTGATACGCTGGGCATATTCCGGAATGTAAGTTCTCCCGAAATTCAAAAAGCCCAGCAAAGATTGTAATTTTTTCAGTGTTGTCGGAGAGCGCAACAATGCGCATTTCTCCAGGAAGTGAGGTGCCAACCCCTTTCCCTCGTTGTTAAGCTCGTAGCCGAGAAACAACACTGTGTACTCTGCAATGTGCGACTTTGCAAAGTTAAACTTGTAACCAATGTCTGCAAAGTTACAAATGATGCTATTCACTCGACACAGATGCTCCCAAAGATCGTCGTCAGTGAGATAAATGTCATCCACATACGAACAAGCAACTGGGTCGAAGCCCTCCAAAAGAGAGACTATGCGGGCGGAGAATACTCCTGGACTATTCTTATAGCCCATTGGGAGACACCGAAACATTTTTTGCACACCGCCGCATGTGAAGCTGGTCCATTGGGAACTTAGACCGTCTAATCTATGGGCATAAAAACCATTGGAAATGTCAAGCGTGGTTTTGAACCGTTTACGCTCAAGACTATTCACTAAAGCAGAGCCATGAGTATTCTGTACTGCGCAGTTACGGCAATGCGAGTTTAAATGCCTATAATCCAAAACCAAACGATATGAGCCGTCCGGCTTGTTTACAGTAAAAAGGGGGTTATTCATTGGTGACACACACGTTTCAATTACACCTTGATATTCCAATTGTTCAAGGATAGCTGCGACTGAAGCTTTGGCTTCACGCCGTATGGGATATTGAGGTTGAGGCTGAGACCGTAACGGAATCTCATGGCTTGGAGACAGTTTATCCCAGCCACATTGATTGCGGTACACAGCCGGCGCAAGCGCCAGAGCCCACTCTTCTGCAAAATGCAGCGCCTCCACTCTCGATACAGTGTGCGCGAAACTGGGGAGGATGACCTCCTCCCCTCGCGGAGCTGCGAGAACAAAAGGTTGGGGCCAGTCAGCCTCCGAAAGCAAAATGTCATACGTAGACGAAAGATTTTTCCAAAATACCCCTTTTACAGTTCGCTGCATGTCACCTTCGATTAACAGGACAATTTCAAAAAGACGTTCAGGGGGAGCAACATGCGTATCAGCAGTTTCAATTACAACATAAGTGTCAGTCGCTGTCACCTTCAACAGTGGACGGAGGGCCTCTCTCACTATGGTAATCTCTGCCGCGCTGTACAGCAAGGTCAGAGCCCACGTCAGATTCCGAAGCCGCGTTCTCACTATCTGGGGCATATCGATGCACTGTCAGGGCGGTGACTTTCTTCGTGGCAAACTGTGGTCTCTTGGGCATAGCGCCTTCCTGCTGCTCTCCACCGTTACGCGGGCGGGGCTGACCACGTCCTTGCTGGCCACCCCGGCCCCTGCCGCCCCCTCCACCACCGGTTGATGGAGCCGATGAGTCCTGAAAGGAACGAGGAGAGCGTTGGTCAGAAGCCTGAAACCTTTCAGGTGATTTAATCATCGCGCGATCGCGCAAATCATAAACTCGATCCGACTGCGCAGGAAACGGAGACGCAGGAGCAGAAACCTGTGTTTGTTGTTGTTGTTGCTTACCCTGATTCTGCTTTTTAGGCCAATTTTGTTTCTTGGACTTAGGTTGACCACTAGTATCCGAAGACTGACCCTGGGGCTGCTTTTTCTCTTTATCAGGAAAAGCCTTAAGCCCCTTTGCATTGCGGCCAACCGTTTTATAAGCAGCCACAATAATCCTTGCAACTGACGGGGTCTCTCGGCCTCTGGAATTAACGCTAAAGCGTTAGCAACCTGAAAGTTCACTGCATCTCCCTTGACATTTGCAAGGATCAGATCGCAAACTACATCAAAGGTGCCACACAGGCGCATACCCAATTCAACCGCAGATTCCGGTCCGTGTTCGTCCTGAACACGTTTAAGGACCGCACCCAGATTGGTCACAGACGGGGTGCCATAGCACCTCGAATAGACCGCTGCAAAAGTCTTACCCCAGGTCTCACAGTCAACAAGTTCAGGTGCCAAATCTTTCGGTAAACTTAGTGTAAGAATCCGGTGTTTGTCACCAGGATTCGTATTAGGAAACACAGCTTCAAGCTGGCCGAATTTCTCCGCAAGCCAGAAAGGAAAATCGTCCTTTTCCTGGGGCTTCTTGCCCATCACGGAATTCACCATGACAGGATTGATTTTCAAACTAGCCTGTTCTGCTCGAAGCTGTGCTCCCCTAGGGGCTGCGTCCTGAACATTATGACTCGTGTAATGAACAAGCACTCTAATCACTGCCACTGTGACTTCATGAAGCCGCCGCAGATCAGCCACGTTACAAGTGGCGCGATTAGGGTGAGGAGTGAATCCAGCCAAAGCGGGCCAATTTGTGCCCGGAATGGACAAAGGACCTAACCACGGAGCGGTTAAAGCGTGTGGTAGGGCGCCACCAAACCAAACTCCATGCTGCCAAGCATCAATAGGAACCTCCAGTGCCCTGTACGGAGCATACGCAACCGGTACAGCTGAAGCAGTGTATGAATGGAACACTCCAGAATTAGCGTCCACCGCCGGAAATGTCACCCACGAATAAAACAGTTCGTACGGGTAAGCATGTTCCGCACTCACCACCATAACCACAGCCAAGCCTTCCACAGGGACATTAAAAGCCTACAAATGGTCACGCACCGCAATGCGACTATGCTGCCGGATGTCCACGGCTTGTGCCATGTCAGCACAGGAAAGTGAAAAAACAAAGAGTACTTTGTAGCACAACTGGGTAGTAATTCAAGGAAACCGTTTTTGGATATATTCAAGCTTGAAAAGACCTATTTCAAAAATAGGTAGGTTTTTCAGACACTGCCGTTTACCGGAAACGGGAATGAAGGTGTTAAGGTTTGAATGATATACTACTCGAGTGTCATGATATAAGGCCAACAACGTATGGGCGCCATGTAGCAGGGTTTCCGTTCTCCCACAGAACTGTGCACAGAGATCTAGAACCTGGGTGAGTTAGGGTGACCCAAAACTCACCTTAGTTTCAGAAATCCCCTTACCAAGCTAGCTACAGTGTCTCATCGGTAGTAATAACTTCCCAATGACTTAGACAATCCAGAACATGAACTTAGGGTACCTCAGGTATCGTGGAACACATGAACACTCTTTCGTTATATAATCAGTACAAACCAAAACGGGGAGTCAAAGAACACACGTGCAAGTTTGAAATGTTTATTTTTCAATGCAAGGTTCTCAAACGCAGTATCTTATATAATATCAACATACATATTATAAAAATCAGAGTTATCAGCATAGTCACTAGTCCATAATAAGCGAACGGTGATAGCATAATATAATGCAAAATCTATAGAAATTCTGTATCACCTATATTTCGCGCACCCTATTTAGCATATTATATTATATCTAAGAAGGTCTCATTTGGGTTTTTAGCAGGGCGGGCCCATACCTCTAATGGTCAGTAGGAGCAGATCACATCAACAGCTACCAGCTCTCTGCATGCGAAGCATCAAGTGTGTTGATTCATTCCCTGTAACTCTATCTTAAACCCGAGTAGAGCCCAATGTTGGCAGCAACATTGATTGTGTTATGTCTAATGTGGTGCGAGGATCAGGCCTTCAGCAACCTTGTGTTAGGTTATTCTTAGAGGATGCAGTTCTCAGTGTGCAGACATTTGTACCAAGTGTACCAAGCACGACTGATATCAGAGCAATAACATATTATTCTCAAATAAATCACATCTTTCGTCTAGGTTGAAAGCTACAATAACAATTAGGTGTCGTGTGCAAACTGAAGCCGAAGGAAAATATGGTGTTTAAACATTTAATAAACTCATGCTAACTTAACACAGCATATAGAAACGCAGTAACCATATGACAAGTGGTGATAAGTTCATCACCCCATTCACAAGCTGGTGCTGACAGCCGATATCACCAGTTTACCTGCGACAGCAGCTGCAAAAAACATTGCCACAGATGAGCCCGGCAACTATCACTAATGAGATGCAGAGTAGTTGTTCCCATGTAAAAAACCGCAACAACACCACTCCGCAACATTCTCAACGGCCAACCATATCGGCGATAAGATAACAAAACATGCGATAAGCCGCGTTAGCTGCAGGAATTTAACACCTGCTCTTACCTGGTGTAAAGTCGGATGACAACCTGCACTAGAAAAGGGAGCCCAGCCCAGAGCCACACCTGAAGAACAACAGATGCCATGGAGCTACTAATCATGGAGCTCGGAGCCTCAAGAGGGCCACAACACCCATCGTCAACCCCCCCCCAAGGCCCGCCACCCCCTGGACCCTCCCGGACCCCCCCCCCCAGATTACCACAGAGACAGCGCAGACAAAGACAGCAGACCTTCAGAAAATGCACCTGCCTCACAGACCTAACACCAGAGGATGTCATTGCCCACTACAGACAACCATCCTCCACATCCTGAACATCATTCCACTCGGGCTGATTGTACAAACAAAGCGGATAACCAACATCCCTCCACAGACAAAGCTGCTGGCTGTGCTGCATCTGCTGGCCTCTGGTACCTTCCAACCAATAACCGCCAGAGTCATAGGAGTCTCTTAGCCAGCCCTATAAAAGTTCCTCACAACTGACTTAGATTCCATCATCAGCTTGATACACCAATACCTTTACTTCCCCCACACTACGCAGTATCAGCTGGAGACCAAGAAAGGCTTCTACGCCATAGCTGGCTTTCCGTACGTGTTGGGGGCAATCTCCTGCACACATGCTCTACTTGTGCCCCCTGTCGACACTGCACACAATTACCGCAAAAGAAAGCACATGCATTCCATCAATGGGCAGGCAATAGTGGACCACCGGGGACTCTTCATCAATGTCGTCGCCAACTACCCAGGCAGTGTGCATGATTCCTACATCTTCCGACAGGCCATCATCAATCAGTGCTTCCAGGAGGGCATCTACGGAAGTGCTCTGCTCGTTGGTAAGTACCAAATGAACACACCACACACCCCAACTCCACAATCATGCAATTCACAACTCTGGTAATGCACATGCCACAAACTCACATAGCTTAGGGTTTTGGCTGTGCACTGCCTCTGTTTTTGTTCCCCGAAGTTTTGTGATGTGTCCGTGCTCCTAGGAATCACTCCCCGCCTGGAGTGTGGTCATTGAATCTGGTAGGTAGCAGTCCTATCGTATATAGGGCTGCTTGCCAGGGCACTGGGTATGTGCTGTAGTATCCAGCTTGTGTTTCAGTAAGTCAAGTTATACCAATGTATTTCGGCGACTTGTCGCCTTCATCAGGGAAACACTCTAAAATATAAACATAACCGTTTATGCCACTTAATATTAAGCAGTGTCCATGGTTCACTTTTATTACATTCTATGCTTTCTGATTATGTGCTGCGCTGTAGGTCCTAGCTTCATTCGCTCGAAGATACGCTAGTGATTACTGATAGATTGTTTACGCGCCGTGCCTTTAACTGTCCTTGCATGTAGCTGTACTTCCTGATGTTATGCTGCGCTGTAAATGCTGATTATTATCGATCTATAACTATGCCAGTGTTTCATGATTGTTGGTCTACGCGCCGTGCCTTTAACTGTCCTTCCGTGTGGCTCGTCATATAGTGTCCAAATACTTATAGTCACGCTCTCGTGTTTAATGTGAAAGCGGATATAATCAGCATTTACAGCGCAGCATAACATGCCAACTGTTGTGTGTGTCACTATTACTGCAGCATAACCCAAAGGTCTACCCCAGGGGCATAACACAGGCCCCCGCAGCGCCCGCGGTGCCGGGGGCCCCCTCAATTGCAGAGCCACGGTGCAACATTGTCTTCAGTGAATTGCTTCTGTTTACTTGTATGTTTACAACGCTGAATTTTGCAGTAGTGAATCGGGTCGTTGCCATCCCTCTCTGCCCCACAGTCCCCCACCTTAGGTCAATCCTTGACATGTTTTCTCAGTTCTGTAAAAAGTGACAGGAAGTACTCAGAGCTATTGGGCACCACCATGCCCTCTGCTGGCCTTGCTTGGCCCCAGCCCAGCCGGTCACAGAAGCCACCCAAGTGTTTTCTGCACTATTTATTCCATCGAGCTCACAGATTTTCGAAAGGACTTAAATTAGCTGTATACACCCGTTCCATACTTTTGCAAAATGTCCCTCACTGAGACCACTAAAACAAATGTTTGAATTAATCAGTCAAATGTTCCAGTTCCTTCCAGTGATGTATTTCAAGGGTTCCATATCCAGCCTACGATTTTATGAAGCAAAGCATGTTGTCATGTTTAAAATACCAGGAAGCATGTTATAAACAGTCCTTGTTAACTTCACTTCTAAAACACATCCCCTCTGCTCTATCATGTGCACATTCATCAGGAATGCTTTGCTGAAAGTATGTTTCTAGAGTGCTATGCACTGTGTGTGTGTGTGTGTGTACTGGAGGGCGTTTTAGTGCTATGCACTGTGTGTGTGCGCGCGCTGGAGGATGTTTTAGCACTATGCACTGTGTGTGCACGCTGGAAGGTGTTTTAGCGCTATGCACTGTGTGTGTGCGAGCTGGAGGGTGTTTTAGCGCTATGCCTTGGTTGTGTATGTGTGGGCACTGGAGGGTGTTTTAACTCTATGCACTGTGTATGTGCACAATGGAGGGTGTTTTAGCGCTACGTACTGTGTGTGTGCATGAGCTGGAGGGTGTTTAGCGCTATGCACTGTGTGTGTGTGTGTGTGCACGCCCGGTAGGGTGTTTTTGCACTATGCACTGCGTGTTTGCACGCTGGAAGGTACTTTAGCGCTATGCACTGTTTGTGTGTGTATGCACACTAGAGGGTGTTTTAGCGCTAGGCACTGTGTGTGTGTGAGCGCTGGAGGGTGTTTTAGTGATATGCACTGTGTGTGTGTGCTGGAGGGTACTCTAGTGCTATGCACTGTGTATGTGTGTGTGCGCACTGGAGGGTGTTTTAGAGCTATGCAATGAGTGTGAGTGAGCTGGAGGGTACCGTAGCACTATGCACTGTGTGTGCGCGCGCTGGAGGGTGTTTTAGCGCTATGCACTGTGTGTGCGTGTGTGCGTTGAAGGGTGTTTTAGCACTATGCACTGTGTGTGTACATGCTGGAGGGTGTGTTAGCGCTATGAACTGTGTGTGTGCGCACTGGAAGGTGTTTTAGCGCTATGCACTGTGTGTGTGGGTGAGCTGGAGGGTGTTTTAGCGCTATGCACTGTGTGTGTGTGTGTGTGCTGGAGGTTACTCTAGTGCTATGCAGTGTGTGTGTGTGCGCACACTGGAGGGTGTTTTAGAGCTATGCAATGAGTGTGAGTGCGCTGGAGGGTACCTTAGCACTATGCACTGTGTGTGTGCGCATGCTGGAGGGTGTTTTAGTGCTATGCACTGTGTGTGTGTGTGAGCGCTGAAGGGTGTTTTAGCGCTATGCACTGTGTGTGTGCACTGGAAGGTGTTTTAGTGCTATGTACTGTGTGTGTGCATGCTGGGGGGTGTTTTAGCGCTATGCACTGTGTTTGCACGCTGGAGGGTGTGTTAGCGCTATGCACTGTGTGTGTGTGCGTGTTTGTGCACTGGAGGGTACTTTAGCGATCTGTGCGCACTGGAGGGTATTTTGGCGCTATGCACTGTGTGTGTGCACGCTGGAGGGTACCTTACCACTATGCACTGTGGGTGTGCTGGAGGGTGTTTTAGCACTATGCACTGTGTGTGTGCCCGCTGGAGGGTGTTTTAACACTATGCACTGTGTGTGTGTACCCACTGGAAGGTGTTTTAGTGCTATGCACTGTGTGTGTGCACACTGGAGGGTGTTTTAGCGCTATGCACTGTGTGTGTGTGTGTGTGTGTGTGTGTGTGTGTGTGCGTGCGCTGGAGGGTGTTTTAGTGCTATGCACTGTGTGTGTGCTCACTGGAGGGTGTTTTAGCGTTATGCACTGTGTGTGTGCGCACTGGAGGGTGTTTTAGCGCTATGCACTGTGTGTGTGTGCACGCTGGAGGGTGTTTTAGTGCTATGCACTGTGTGTGTGCGCGCGCTGGATGGTGTTTTGGTGCTATGCACTGTGTGTGTGTGTGCGCTGGAGGGTGATTTAGCTATATGTACTACGTGTGTGTGCGTTCTGGAGGGTGTTTTAGTGATATGCACTGTGTGTGAGCGCTGAAGGGTACCTTAGCGCTATGCACTGTGTGTGTATGCGTGCTGGAGGGTGTTTTAGCACTATGCACTGTGTGTGTGTGCACGCACTGGAGGGTACTTTAGCGCTATGCACTGTGTGTGTGTGTGTGTGTGCGCACTAGAGGGTGTTTTAGCGCTGTGCACTCACACACAAGAACTCCCCCTAACTCTCCACCTCCACCACGAGCAACTCCTCCCCCAACATAGAACACCTCCACTTCCAGGTCCAGACCAGCATGAAGAACCACCCTTCGTGGCACCCTAATCTACAGACCCCCCGGACCCAGCGCTCCGTACGCCACCGCCGTTGCTGACCTCATCGCACCCCACGCCATCGCCTCCATGGACTACATACTAACTGTTCAGCGTGTGCCATCGACGAAGACAGTTATTTTCTCATGAAAGAGGCTCTGTTGATGAATGGATTGTGTCAGTTTCCAGAAATAAGCATGCAGACAGATAGCCCACATGACAGGTGATGCTGGTTTTTGTAAGTTTGAAGATTAAGTGCTAACAACCACGCTCTGTAGGGCCAGTTGTTTTATGATTTTTGTTTGTAAAACATGTCTCTAATTTTATGCTTTTAAAATGAATAGTTATATTCCTCAGATGTATTTTTCTTGCTTTCATTTTAAAAGATAGGTGTAATTAATGGGTCTTGTTAAAACGTTCATCAGCTGCAGAGTCTGGGATCTTTAAATGTCCTGCATACCACGACTTGACTCAAATAAGAAAATAGATAAGCAACTGCCAGGAGATTTCATTCAAGCTGCTGCATTACTGACACAGGTGCGTAACAAGGGTGCATATGGCCCTAACGCAAGTATGGAAAACCATCCTCCTGCTTACAGGTTGAGTAGTCAAATGCAGCCATTGAATAGTGCAGTGGGCCCCTCATGCCCCTGGGCACTAGTTCCACTGCTTTGACTCCACCAATGATAGCATTGCCCCTGAGTCTGATTAAGTCCTCTAGTGCTCTTACTGCCGGCATCGCATTCTGCTTGTTTAAAGATGGCTCAGGCCTTCGATACATTTTTGGAAGTTCACTCCATGCCAACAGGAATGCAGTATTCCACCTTTAATGTTTGATTTAAATAACCTAAGCAATTCCTAGTGTTTTATTTTATTACATCAATTGACGCAGAAAACAATTATCTGTATACACTACAGGTGCATTGTGTGCTGCTGTGACAGGGAATCAACTATTAACTTTACCCTTTTGTGAAATTCTGATAAAGCTTGTAGGTACTGTCATAGGTTGGCATTCAAAGAAGCATCCGGCATTTTGCGGTTTTTGCTGTCTTAGGACCTTTCTTTAATATGTGTTTTCTACTGTTACATGCCCATTCTACTGGAGAAGCTGGGTTGATTTGAGGCGTGTCACATAAGATTATCATATACAGATCCCCTATGGGTAAGTGGCGTAACGATAGCCCCCGCAGTCCCTGCGGTGTAGGGGAGTCCCCTGAGCTCCAGGTGGCCCCCTCCGGCACTGTCGTCCAGAGCATGAGGGGCCCCTCCATGTAACTTGCAGGGTGGCCCCCTCAAGTTTCGATACGCCACTGGTCTACCCTCAACTGCATCATGAGTTCAGTCAGCCATGCACTCTACAGCTGTGTCCGCCCTATCCTTACAATGGGCATACACACACGTGCCTGCCCACCTTCAGCGCACAACATCACAATGTAGTTGTCAGGCTTGTAGACATGCGCAGACAGGCATGACAATGGTGTGCCGTGGGAGTGCAAGTGATGCAGCTGCGCTACGCACAATTGTAAATAGGCCCGGGGGGATTGAGGAGCAGCAATGAGGCTACGTAATACACATTGATGCCACACATTTGCTACAAGCAGTACATGTCAAACAGAAATCACAAAGTCACACATATAACACACCAATGTACCAGTGTGCCTGCCAACACATCATGCAGGACGAACTATTGACTCATGTCTCCCTGCACTGTCACAGGTGATCAAGGATATGCACTCTGCACTTGGATGATGACACACCTCTGAGCCCCGAACACACAGGCCCAGAGGCAGTACAATGTGGCCCACAAACTCACCAGGGCAATTGTGGAATGCACATATGGCGTGTTGAAGTCACATTTCAGGTGCATGGACATCACAAGTGGTAGGCTCCTGTACAGCCCAGGCATTGTGTGCAAGATGATCGTTGCACGTTGTATGTTGCACAACATATGTGTACGCACCATTGCCCCATGGATACAAGTGCCAGATGCACCGGACGATGATGAGGAAGATGAAGCAGGTGGACCACACCCCACTGCAGCTGCAGCAGGAAAAGCCCGTAGGAACACCATCCTTCACAATTTCTTCACACATTACATAGTGACAGTCCTTAGCAATCATGGGACATTACAAAATGACTACAGGCAAAGAATGTGCAAATAAATGCATTCCAAAACACATTCCCTGCGTGCATGTCAATCATCTGTACATGCACATTACTCAGACAAGTGTAAATGCGACATGTAGTGCTAACAATTTCATAATCTGATGATAGATGGTGGGTGTGTCACCTGTGTACGGAGAGGCTGTTTAGGGTGTCACATATTCGAAATGCCAGTTCGGTGTGTCACAGATGGTACGGAATCCCACTCTTCGGCGTTTCATATGTGTCCCAAATCATTACATTCAGGCTGTCATTTGTGACCTACAAGTGACAACAGGGCTTCTTTTGGGGTCAATAATGTACCCCCGATGCAGGGATGCATCCTGTGACTCATGTCCCACAACATGAGTAACATGTATGTAAGGGGGAGTTTTATAATTATAATTTATTTATAAATATGATTTTGGAACTCCGTGGAGATCCACATATTACAATGATACAAATTAAACATAATAAAATAACGCCACATGTTATCAACCTATTTAACAGTGATATGCCATTCAACTAATACAATTCTAGGAAACATTTAAAAAAATTAAAAATTCTGTTACAGAAAATTTCATTCGGGGGACAGATGATTGCATTAATCAAGGATTTAGCAGTTAAAATACCAAATTGGATACATACGGGCTTTACCCACTGCCGACGGTGCGCCATTAGAGCTGGGCAAACTAACAAGACGTGTAAGGAGTCTTGGACTGAACTGTTACAAAAATTACATATATTGGTAGTACCATACCATTTAGCTAGCAGCTTATTCAATGGAAGTATATCATGCCTAAGAAGTAGCCAGAAGCGGCGCAAGCCATGGGGCATATTCCAAGTGACGTAAGGTTGTATTTGTTTTACCATACAAGAATCAACAGCTTGGTTTGTCCCCTTTTTTTGTAAGATCAGGGTACGATCCCTTTCATAGCTCAACTTCCAGGTGGCGTGCTTTAATGTGAGCTTTAGTTGTTGAGTAGAAAGGGCTAGGAGGGAAACTTCCTCCAGATCCAAGAGTTTGAGGGCCTTCCTATAGTTCCTTATAAGCAAAGAGTACTCTTTTAATGGGCCCATCAACTCTTTTTTAATTAGGGATCTTAATGTTGCCGGCTTTCCCTTGATCAGACATATTACCCAGCGAATGACTCCTGCCAAAGCCTGTGCCCAGCTGCTTCTTAGCCCGAGTTCCAGACGAAGAGCTGCAGTACTACAGCTATTATTAGCTGATATTAAGCTTCTCAAGAGGGATCCCTCAACTGTATCTAAGAAACCCCATTCAGCTAATTCAATAAACTCTATACCATAAAGCAAAGTTGGGGGGATTTTTGCCCGGAATGCCTCCAATAGGTAATCAAAGTGCCTTTTACCAGTCGACTTATATAGTGCTCTTAAGCCATTTCCCTGTGTTTTTGCCTTGTGAGTGCTATTTTCAATATGGGATTTATTGCTTAGATTACTATTCACAACCTTGCCCAAGAATACGTAGGATAATACTCTTTCTAATTTCTTTCCTCCCAATTCCCAGCTGATGTTTTCTAATCTTAGTTTTTTCCTCCCCTCCATACACATTACCTTACTTTTAGAGATGTTTATTTTCAGGTAATGCTCTTCGGAAAATGCATGTAATAATTGGAGACGATTGTTAAGTCCCTTTGGGGTGAGGTCTAAGATCAATATGTCATCCGCATACATTAGGCAAGAGATGTATGAGTCTCCTAAGCGAGGGGCAATGCCGTCACCTGCAGATATTATACGGGGAAGATCACTTACATATAGGGAGAATAGCAGGGGGGCTAGGAGACAACCCTGTTTGAGGCCATTTGCAGATGGTATGAGCTGGGATAGGCCTCTTTCCCCCCCCAATAATACTCTGCACCATGTGTTGTCGTGTAGGTCTTGAACCAATCCTAAAAGACCATGAGGCATGCCTAGATCGTGTAGCTTTCTCCACAGTAGCTGTTGGTCGACCTTATCGAAAGCCGTGGAGAAATCTATGAATGCCACATAGACTCTCCCCTTTCTGGCTCCGATATATTTATCTGTTATCACCTGGAGGGCTGCCAAGTTATCCAGGGTACCGTGATTTTTCCTAAAGCCTGTCTGCTCAAGTGGAAGAACAGCCGAGTGCTCCACCCAGATATTTATCCGCTTGAACAGACACCTTGTGAAGACTTTGCCGACTGCATCCAGTAATGCAATCTGGCGGTAATTCTGGGGAGATAGGCGATCACCTTTTTTAAACAACGGCACCAGGATGCTTCCCTTCCAGGAGGGTAACACCTTACCTCTTGATAGGCAGATATTAAAAACAGGACATAGTAGCTTGCACCATTTAGCCCTGTTTTGTTTCAATACATTGATGGGCACCTCATCCGGGCCCATTGCCCCGGAAAAACGCATTTCACTAATTGCCAAATCTATGTCCTTTTCTGTGAATGGTTCTAATGGTTCCCTCGTATCTATTTGCCATATTTGAGAATTCGCCTCGTTATTACTAGCGTAGAGGTTGATGACAAACTCCCTCCATATTTGTTCCTCGATGGCAATGGGGGCGGGACTTGTTCTCATTCCGCATCCTTCACCTACGAGGGACCAAAATTGCCTCATTTCCCCATGGATAGCCGCTTCTCTTAGTTTTACCCATATGGAGTCCTCCTTTTCTTTGCGTAGCCTAGTCAATAACCTTCTCCTTTTCCTTTTTAGCTTAGTTATTTTTTGTGCTGTATCCGGTAATCTGTTCAGATATTGGGCCCTAACTAGTTTATTTATTTCTATATTTAGAAATCTCAAAGGGCTGGGGGAAATTCTAATAGATTTTTTCCTATTGAGTGTTTTTGTCCCTGCTACCACTGAATTCATAAAAACGCAGAAATTTTCGATTTCAGAGCCATTCCAGGACGGAAGCTCGGAGATTGCTGCATCCAGCATTACCTCCAAATTTCGATGCGCCTTCGCGTTCCAAAAACACCTTCCTGATTTAGAATGGAAATTTGTTTGGTCATTGTTCAGTGACCATTGATCACAACTTGGGGGCTTTATATTTAACCAAACGGAAAGAATTTTATGATCACTTAGTGGGGTATCAATTACATTAAGATCCTTCAGCAGCACGAATGAGTGGAACCCCGTTACGTAGTCCAAAATCGATTTCCCTCTATATGATTTGTGTGTGAAATTAGCCGGGGAATCTGATGGGAGTCTCCCATTGACTATGAGCCCGTCTATTTCTACCAACTCCTTTAGTATTATTTTACCACGTTTATTTGTTTTTATACTTTCGGGGAATACTGCCCATGGAATACAAAGTGTTTCCTCTCTTGATTTATCACTGAATAAATTTAAGCTTAGATTGGAAATCTTACTATTTAGATCCCCAACTAGAATTATGTCTGACATCGGATCTTTCTCCCTAATACCCTTGACATGCAAGAAAACCTTTTTAAATATTGCATTAAAGCCTGTTTCTGGAGGGATATAAGCATTAATCAGGACCAGACGGTTGGTAGTTTTAGAATTATCAAACCCAAGTATAGTTACTGCTTGGAACAGATTACTGGGGTCCAGATAATGTTCATAGTTCCAATTTATTTTATTTGATAAAATGCAGGCTATCCCCCCACTCGCATGACCTTTTTTGTTCAAGATAGCACTGCCTTCTAAGACATAGTAGTCCTTCCCTAGTTGGATTTTATCAGGGCACCATGTCTCTTGGAGACATATTATGTTTTGCTCCAGAGATAAGAGAAAAGCCAGTTTCTCTGGACTATTTTTTATGCCCGCTGCATTCCAAGAGATTATGGAAAGTTTTGTGCTAAAGATCCTGATTATTTAAGTGATTATTTGAGGGTTTTTCTGCCAAGACTCGGGGGAGCCAATTCCATTGGGCACTTTCGATTCCTGAGACTGGTTGGTAAGATAACGGAGGAGGGGCAAGATAGGACACCATACGGGAGTCCTTAGACTTACATATTTTTAACTCTGTTAGTTCCCCAGGCTTATTTATACGCCCTGTGGCTGCATGCAACAGGGAGAATGGGGGTTTCTGGGAGGTTTTGGAAGAAACCTTAGTTTGGCCTGAATGACCCAAAACCGGGATGACGTCTATCCCTCTGCTCTGCAAATCTTCTGAACGTTGTAGAATAAGGTTGGCTACTAACTTAGAGTAGAACCTCACCCTAGTTGTCATCCCCACTTCTGATTGTAATATTTGTACTCTATCTAAGTCAGCCGATTGTATCAATTTTAAGTTGGCAGATTCTTGAAAGTATTTGAGTAAGAGGGATCTGTTCAAAATACATTCGGTATCGAGCAGGGGAGAGAATTCCATCCATAGAGTATCTATACCTTTTTCTTTGGGCTCAGCCGGTGTAATTCCTTTTGCTACTATTCCCGAGAAAGATGGCGCCAAGGGATTAAGTGTTGCGCCCGCTTTACTCGGCGGTTTATAATCTTGACCCAAAAATGTAGGAGTATTGGACCCTGTTACGTCCCTAGCAACGAAAGCTTGTTGGGAGGTAATATTTGAGTCTACTTTTAATAAGAGGGGAGGAGCGGGACTCAGGGATATTGCGGGCATAATCACAGGAAGGGGTGCGAAGTTTCCCATGTTGCTCTTGGGTTCAGTGTTATTCTCCTTTTCAGCTACCGCCTGAATGTGGGGAACCCCATTATTTATGGATAAATTAAGGTGTTTTCTAAAGAGGATTTTCCTCCGCCTATTTTTTTCTATCCGTCTCAGCAATTTTCTTTTGTTTTTTTCCCTTCTTCTTTAAATCCTGTAACTTCCCTTTGTTGCCGTTTTCTTCTGGAGCCTCACCCACTTCTCTATCTCCTTCGCCCAGTTGCTTCTTAAAAATTGGAAAAAGGTCAGTCCCTAGTTTTGGGGGGGATTTTCAGAGGGGTTTGCTTCTATATCGTTGACACTTAGATTTCCTTCTTCAAGTACTTCAATCACGGTTTTATTGATTTTGGAGTGCTGATCTTTTATATCTACCCCATTTAGTGCTGGAGGAGAAGAGGACTGTACTTGGACTATATCCTTCTCTTTTTGAGTGGCCAATAAGACCTTTAAAATCTTGGTCACTGTGTCCAAGACACAATCGGATCCCCCCACAAATTTTTCCAAAAGTTGTAGGATGGATGACAATAAATGTTCTAATATATGTAGGGAATCAGAGATAGGATTGTCATTTCCCTGGCATTGTAGTGCCTCCATCCCAGTCAAATTTAGATTAGGACTAATGGAAAAATTTGAATGCGAGGATTTGGAGGGGGTACTACTGTACAACTTCAAGCCAGCATGGGTCGATGTTAGCGGAGTTTTTAGATCCATCTCTGCTTTGACCGGGTCGTTTTCTATATATCTTTGACATAGGTCATTATCCAACAACAATGGGGACAGACCATTGTTCAAGGAAACTTTTGTCAAAGAAGTGTTTAAAGTATGGTTGGTGATCACTGGCGGAGTTTCCCCTATATGCATATTATCCTCTTCTATACCATCCCTAGTTTTTATAATTACTTCTGGTTCTAATTCAGTGTTATTTTTCGATGTGGAGAATACGGGAGGAGAGAAAACACTCTCGACAGTCAAAGGAACTACTTTTGATTCTATTATACTGGTAACCGCGATTTCCTTTCTGTTTTCAAACAATTCTCTTGGAGAGTTGGACAATGTATCCGTGGGAATAACACCAGATTCTATAAGGACCACTGATTTATTATCCTCCATTGCAGCTTTAGTCTTGCCCTTTTCCCACAAGTTAAAAATCTGACAAGTACTCTTCAGATTGGAGGCCTGACCAAGCTTGTTTCGGAGGGGGTTCGATCTGGTTTTAGAATTTGATCTTCCTACCAATATTCTCCCAGACCTCAATTTCTTTGTCATCATCCCACTCCGGTGATATCAGAAAGGGGGCTGGGGAGGTATTAGTGGAAAACGTTTACCAGATTAAGAGCCTCAGATGTACAATGTAGCTATTTATCATTAGTGAAGGGAATGGATGGTTTGAATCTAGGGTGCACAAACAAGAAGTACAAATTCTAAATAGCCGGAATAGTTTATGGGGCTAATGAGGGGGTAACTGTTAGGGACAGGGCCTAGCCTAGACTTCTCGTGCCTCTGAGGGCCTCAGAGGGCCCGCCCTTGTCCCGGGCTTCTCCCGGCGCGCTCCCGCGACGCGGTACCTAGAGGGAGATTTCTATCGGCGCTGAGGCGGGGGAGGAGCCAGCAGGGAGAGCCTCACAGCTGATGACAATGCCGAGGGTCAGGCGCTCCTGGGACTTGGAGTCCTGCGCCTGCCCTCGCTCGCAGCCCTGCACTGACCTCTGCCCCAAAGTGCACTTCAGCAGTTCGTAACTTGGCCACAGCACTGACCTCTGCACAGTCCCTCAGTGCAAAATCGGCAATCAGGCAAACGATGCGGGACCCGCGAAGCCGGTTCCGCGAGTAGTTGAGGCGAGGAGCTGAAGGAAGAGCAGTTCCGCTGATACAAGCTCGCAGTCCAGCAGTCTTCACCAACACCAAGCAGGTAAGAAATCCGGCGAGATCCACAAGCCCAAGGGTTTTGGCGGCGCTGAGGCGGGGGAGGAGCCAGCAGGGAGAGCCTCACAGCTGATGACAATGCCGAGGGTCAGTCGCTCCTGGGACTTGGAGTCCTGCGCCTGCCCTCGCTTGCAGCCCTGCACTGACCTCTGCCCCAAAGTGCACTTCAGCAGTTCGTAACTTGGCCACAGCACTGACCTCTGCACAGTTCCCTCAGTGCAAAATCGGCAATCAGGCAAACAATGCGGGACCCGCGAAGCGGGTTCCGCGAGTAGTTGAGGCGAGGAGCTGAAGGAAGAGCAGTTCCGCTGATACAAGCTCGCAGTCCAGCAGTCTTCACCAACACCAAGCAGGTAAGAGGGAGTCACTGCTCCTAAATTCGTCCATGCTTTCTCACTTGATTAATCATGGACATGACACATCTGTGTGCAGGAGGTCTTGATTGCCCCTCTGCAATGTGAAGGGGAGATGCGGTTTCACAGTGTGTGCCATATATGTTTCCGCATTGGTGCAGATTACATGCAGACTGCATGTCACTGTACATTGTGGTTGTTTGTGAGGAGATGCCTATTTGATGCAGGACAATGGACATTTGTTCTGCATCATGGATGTGGGGTTGTACTCGTACATTGTCATCTCACCTTTGTTTTTTTTCACTGCTTTTCTGGTGCATTTTCCCGCAAGATGCATGGGAATTACAGGCCTGTCACTGGATATTGCTGATTTTTGTATCGCGGGTTGAGACATCACTGCTTTTTTCGCGTTCATGTTTCGCATTTTTACGACATAGCGTTGATTTTAAGGCGATCAAATGATGCGTTATCATGAGACTATCGCATGCGCATGGTACTGCCATGTTGAGAATACAACGTTAACTCAGTGTTATTTTCCCACGATAGACTGCGATCTAAAGAGTTACGTTAAGCTAATTTTGTGGAAATTATCACACGTTCTTGAGAATATCCCCATTGTGTGTTCTAGCCTTTTGCTCCTACGTTCTTGAGGTATACATTAGGCTCCCACCCTCCCCTAACCACATCCTCTTGCTAGTTTCTTATTTAATATGTTGTTTTACAACAGCTGTACACTAATGTCGCAATCTAAAGGACAGAGAAGTCTGCAGGGAGTAAGCAGCCAGATTGGTGGAAATTTAGGATGCAAAAAATTGAGTTTTTATGTAAATGTTCCCAGTAATAATGAACATTGAACGTGAAGAGAGTGAAAATTGTGGTGGAAAGGCTAATTGCATTTAGTTTCTTTCTCGTTCTCTCATTGCTCTGTCCTTCTAGGAGCCTTGGTGAAAATGAAGAAATTAGTGCCTTCCAATTTATAACACTTGCTTTGAATGTTGAATGCATTCGATACCACAGTAATACTGTGATGTATTTATGTATTATTCATCTTTTAATATTGAGTTAATCCTATATTTCTGTTCTTAAGCTGTAATAGATATTTACCTCCTGGTGCTTTCATCTTTATCGCTATCAATATTGCTTATTAAAAATATAAACAACCTCTTTTTTCTAATCATTCCAGCAAGTGTATATAACATATTGCATGTCTTTTGTAGGTTATCTATGGTTTTTCATTTGGGAGTTAAGAAACATCTAAATTCCACTGGCATCTAAATGCAGAACAAGGACTACTTTTCAAGTTAGTTGCACTTAATGATAAAGTAATTTGGCACATACGAGAAATCCATAGAAAAAATGGTTCTAATATAAACAGCAGTGTGATAAGATTTGACTAGATGTACCTAATGTTATTTTAAACCCAAATGCAATGGGATTTTCAGATCTTTGTAGTGCGTGTACCATGGGACTGGCACAAAAACAGCAAGCGATGCGATTGGGAGTAGGTATATTCAATCTAGTGGAGGTGGAAGTATCTTGAAGTTTGCGATGATCTGAGGTTACATAAAGCTCACACATTGCTGTGTCTTGATCCCTAAATGTGCTTGTTATTAAAAAACTCGCATTTGCTACATGCACTGCTGAAAAGGCAGATTTTACAGCTGAGCCTCCTCAAACTAAGATATTCAACTAAAAGATGATATTTTAAATACGAGGGGGTTTTACAAAAGGTGTTCAGGTTCATGGGATCGAATCTCTCATATCCCATCAAGACTGAGACCCAATGGAAAATGATTCTCCCTGGACCATTTGCTGCTAGGCTGAAGACAGTGGCTTAACACAAAATGATGTGGGGCCCTGCAAAATGTGATGAGGGCCTCTTAGACTTCCAAATCTCGCTGATATCTATAACTTTTAGACTTAATGGGGGATCCCTGCACCGCAGGAGCTGCAGCTGCCTCCTTTACTCCCTGGTTGAAAAAGAAAGTATTTCGCACAACACAGGTCGCACTGCTATGTTTAGGAGGTTAACTATATGACTCCAAGCAATAAAATAGTCTGCTAATTTCAAATAGAAACCCTCGACAGAAACAGAATTAATGCCAAGTGAGCTTGATGTTACAATAGCTAGTTATGACTTTTGAATTAATTGAATGCAAGAAAAATATATTGCTATTTGGTAAAGCAATGTTTCCTTGGAACCTGATGGAAATATCATAGGCCTGGATATTGAAGGGCATAACTGCAGATGCTGAAAAAAGTGATTTATGCCTCATTTGTTGTTCATGAATTGATTATTTGCAAAGAGCTCCCTATGTCCCACATAAAATCTGCCGCCTGCTTTTCCATCTCCCACAATACACATCACCTCCACAAATTCGTTTAGAATTTGGGCTCTACAATCAAGGTCTAGTACAGCAAAGGGCCCTCCTCAAGTACCTGTCATCCTTAAGTAAGAAAAGGGCACTTCGAAAACTCTATAAGCCCTAACCTGGATGCCCCCTGAAGCAAAAGCATCCCATAAGCAAGATGGCAATTGCATAGGGCCACCGCTCCTAGGGCTCCCGTCCTACGATCCTTAATTGACTTACCGGCACAGGTGCTTGGCAGCTGCTGGCCCCTGGGGTCGGGGCAACTGGCGGCTGGCACTGGCGGGTGGTGTGCGGCTCGTGGGCAGCACACTAACAGATGTTCTCTCAGCTGGTGATATGGCCGGGAGCCCCGCTGTACGCAGGAGAAACTCTCAATAGCGGCACTGCCCTGAGACCGGAGGAAGGAGAGAGCTGTGAGAAGCGACCGGGCTCCACAGCATCGAGGCATTTTCCTCGTTTGAAATAATACAGCAATCATTGGATTCAAGAACCGGATACTTATTGGGCTATCCGTGCTAATTACAAATTAATCGCAGGTGTAACAGCAGTTACCTTGAGACAATATTTCCAGTGCCCTCGGTCACACATTGCGTATTGAAATTCTTTGACCACTACAAGTGTGCCCGGCTGGGTCAGTTGTAAGTGAGTGAATCTTTTCCATTTTTTCACCGTGCATGGGTGAATACATGATAAAATTCAGATGTCCTTCATTTTCCTGTCCTGATGAGACCCACACCTCAAAGGGTCGAAACGCCGTCGAGGTTACAAGAAATAGAACCTTTAAATAAATTGTGTCTACGATTGTGTATATTCACTTTTAATAATCATATTATCTTTCTTTGGTCTTTTTCCTTTTCATATATCCATTTAGAAACCACTGTGCCTAGAGAGAACTTATGTTTTGTGTATTGTTAGTTTGGTTTTATTGATACACTTGGGACACGCCGCACTTTTATGTACTGTTCATGTTTTTGTATGTAATGTACTGTATGACATATTTCAACAAAATTCATACTGTGAAGTAAAAAAACGAGAGAAATATACACAATTGTACGTACATTTCTTTTCGCCATCCTTGTCAATCCTCAGTATTAATGTTTATCGCCATTGAGCAATATATTTAATTCATATCAATTTGATTATACCACTGGAACCACTGTTTTTGATATAATTGTTGGCCCTGGTTCCTTTGTGAGTAGGGTTTCCCTTGTTTTTCGCTGAAGACTGAGACCGGAGGGGGCGCAGGAAGTGCGTACAACGGATTAACAAAAGTTTAAGGGGCCCCCCCTGCAATGTACACGGAAGGGCCCCACTCCAGATTTAATCCAGATCACTCAGGCCTGAGTACTGTGCTGAGGGGGCCCCCTGCAGCTCAGGGTCTCCCGCACTGCAAGGGGATGTGGGGGCCTGTGTTACGCCCCTGAGTGCGGAGAAGGAGCAGCCCGGCGGCACTCCTAGACTAGACTCGCCTGTTCAATAGGCGATGCCATGCAAGTGTGGTTGGACCACACGGTGAAGAAACTGAGACACACCAGGAAGGTGTGGGGTGCAGGACTTGGACCTCGTCAAGGGGAAAAATACGTTGTGATGCCTCCAAAAATCAATAAGCAAGCCAGAGAGCTGGCGGCATGGGCTGCAATGCATTTACAGGGGTCAAGACAGGAGTCTCTCCCTGGCACCAACAACGAGAGTGGATGTAAGCATTGCGCTGTTAAAAATCGGATTGAAAGTCCAGGCGCAGGGAAGAGGAGAAACATGATGGAAAAAGAGAAAGGTGGGACTAGGAACACTTTGGTGGCTAAGACAGGAGAGGAAATGACTCTGCCACCTCAGGGAGACAGCTTGGTCCCCCTATGACCTTCACTTGATCAGGTTACCTCCACTGTCACTCCTCAAGCAATCACAGACAGCTTTAAAATTAAAGAAGGAGGGGTGAGTCATACAGCCCAAGAACAACTGTGTGAACCAGTTCCAGAAAAAACTAGGCAGCTGATGCTTAAGGTCCAGGATCCCAACTCAGGATCCGTGGACAAACAAAAGAAAGGAATCATAGTGGCAGGCACAAGATTTCCATCTCAGCACATGCTCGCCCAGAAAGGAAGGGAAGCGATCCCTAGGGAGCACACCCTGGGAAGTCTTAAGAACTCACTTGACCCATAGATGAGCCACTGAACCGTCGCAGTCAATGGCTGCACATGAGAGAGAGCGAAGCACGACCCCCATGGATGTTACATCAGATGGAACAGACAATTTTTTTCTCTTACTGAGGATTCTTGCTCAGGCGCCTCTAGCTCTGGGAACAGCAAGGAAGAAGATTACGCATCAACATCTGGCTCCAGTACATTGGAAGCTCCCAATACTGCACTTAAACATCACAGACGCTGGAGGAGCTCAAAAGCATTCAAAAGCCATACTGATCTAGTCACCGGTGGGGGGGGGACAAGACAGGCCGGCCCCTGGTGACTAGTTCAGTATGGCTTTATGGGATTATTCACACACCATGATGCTGGAATCTCTGGAGGGGGGAACTTCTAAGCTGGGAACTCATCAACGTACCCAGCAGGAGGATGGGGCAGTTAACATAGTCCCTTCTCTAGCTATGATTTTAGAGTCAATCAAAGAGCATCGTGCAGAGCCTCGGGCGGATGGAAAAAGAGCAAGACAGGCCACTAAAGAACTGGAAGGCTTGATTAGGAAAGTAGGTAAATTCTGCGCTGAGATTGGTGAATGACTTAATAGCATGGAGGAAAGAACATTGGCAGTAGAGACTGACATGTCTACTGTAGACCAGCGCTCACAAAGCCCAACTATCTGACGTAATGTGGAAACTAGAGGATATGGAAAATCGTTTAAAAAGAAACAATCTGTACTTCCTTGGTACTGAGGAGGGTCTGGAGGGAGAGGACATCTCTGCATTTATCCTGGATCTCCCTAAGGAAGCCTTCCCGGACCTCACAGGCTGGCATTGGAAACATGAAGTTCAGAGGGTTATCGGTTACCTTTCACTCGCTACCACAGTACACAGCCTGGTAGAGACAAAAACCAACTGAGAGCTATATTGGTTTTCTTTGATAACTTTATGCTAAGACAGGCTATATTTCAAAAAGCCCAACCAGATGCTAAAAGACAGTACAAAGCAATTTCTTTCTTTGTCCGCCCGACTTCTGCCATATAACGGTAGAACGTAGATTGCGTTTGTGGCAGGTAATCAAGCCTTATCAGGCATCAAGGCTTTCCTGCTTGCGCCGGCCAAGTTGAAAACAATAGTTAGAGGGGCAGTAAAATTCTTTACCTCTGAAATAAAAGCCAAAGAACATCTGGATGAGGTACTATCAGAATGAAAATAAACTAGATGGAGGTTTTTCCTACTATTTGGCTCCCTAAGGGTGGGGTATCTAATTAGGAACTCCTCTAAACTCTGCAGTCCCTGATTTGTCTTTTCTTCTCTTTTCTGGGCAGCAAGATAGTATCTCTTTGAATACCCTGTATCAATTGTGCACAAGGGGAAAAGGGTAGCTAGTGGGATTTAGGACAGGGAGCTTGTGGGAGCACTGTGCCATCGTTCAAAACAAATAGGAGGTTCCCCTGATATTTTTAACAGGGAGGGGGGTTGTAACAGTAGGAAAGTTTGGAAGTCCCTGTCTGGCAAGACAGCAGATTGAAAATAGCTGTTTTAGTACTTAAGGAAGTGGTCTGGTTTGAAAGGGATAATTTTCTATACCATTATATATAGGGCAAATCTAACCACTAGGTAAAGTAAGTCGCTGGGCTACAACTTAATGAACTTAAGAACGCACTTGAATATACCAGACAGAAAAAAAATGTTGTCATTAAAAATGATCATGAAAATTTATTTACCTCCCAACTGGGTTACAATCTAAAACATTATCACAAATAAAAATAAAAAAACACTTGACGTGGTTATACAGTGAAATATAAAAAGTCAAAGTTAAAAAACAGTCGACGCAGCGTTTCGGTGCTTTTTCCTTTTTGACACCTTCTTCGGGACCTTAAAACATTTGACTCCATTATTTCTAGAAATAAATAAAAGTGTTTTAGTATTTCTCATTGTATAAGTTCATCTTGTTTGCCCAGTTTTTACACTACCTATCGTTATACATTATTAGACATGCCAGACCACTTAATTCAAAGAACAGAGAATTTTTTACACAATGGAGTTCGTGTTGGAGATCCTATAACTGACTTGACATTATATCTGGGACAATATCCCTCTGGTGACTGTGTCTGATTTTGTACATCACTTTCTCAAACATCTTATTGTTTGAGCCCGGACTCGCTCCTGACCGGTTGCTCCCTTGCTCCTCTCCCAGCACTGCTGCTGTCTTCCTGGTGATCTTCACACCGCTAATTTTACCACGGTATCGCCTGCATTGTGCTAATCATTGGTATCGCCTGCATGTAACCAATTTGCGCTGTGTCTTAAATATTATCATTGCTCAGAGCGCATGTGATTATAGCGCCGCCCGCCCTGCATTGCTTGTGTTTGTAGCGCCGCCCGCCCTGCACTGCATGTAACTATATTTGGCCACCTGGCAGCATTGTATATTTTAGTATTAATTTTAGCTGTCCCAGGCGACCTACTGCCCCTGCCTCGCCTCCCCTCACCTCCATCTTGTGTGCTGTTGTTGTTTTCCCTGCCCCTCCTCCCCGCTACCGCCTCCCAGCTGCTGACCCTCCCACGCTCCGCCCCCTCCACCATCCATTTATGGCCAATGCCTCCACGCGCAGCGTCCACGCGCTACGGACACGCCGAAGGTGCGCCAAAGGTAAGCCCGTCTACGCCCGTCCGCGCCTGGACCGCGCCCTGCGCCAGACCCCCTGGTCCTCGCATTACCCAGCCCCCCCGCATTACCTACGATGCCGCCACCCTCCTAGCCCTTGACCCCGGTCGCGCCCCCAACTGCGTACAAGCCGCTCCTGGACGCACCCATGGACCTTTCTCTTGCTACTCCTGCAAATTCAGCGACACCGTCAACAGCTCCGCCACGACCACATCACAAACCCCCGACCCCAACCACCTACAATGCATCCTTCTCAACACCCGCTCGGTCCACAGACACGCCATTGACCTATGGAATCTACTAGACACCATCTCTCCGGACATCGCCTTCCTAACGGAAACATGGATGAACGCTTCCTCCGCACCAGACATCACCATTGCCATCCCTGAAGACTATAAGATCACTCGCAAAGACCGTACCAGCCACACAGGAGGAGGGATCGCTATCGTCCATAAGAAATCCATCCGCATCTCAACCAGATCTGACACCAACCTCGCCAACTCCGAACACCTTCACTTCCAAATACACATCGACCCCAAGACCACACTCAGAGGCACCCTCCTCTACAGACCACCAGGGCCCCGAGCTAAATTCAGTGAAGACATCACGGACTTCATCACTCCACACGCGCTCCCCTCCAAAGACTACATCCTTCTGGGAGACCTCAACTTTCACCTTGAAAAGATCAACGACCGCAACACCGCCACCCTTGTGGACAACCTCGCCAACCTCGGACTTAAACAACTAGTCACTTCCCCCACCCACATCGCAGGTCACACACTCGACCCCATCTTCACCTCCAGCAACCATGTCTCCTTCAGCCACACCACAGACCTCCTCTGGACCGACCACAGCTGCGTTCACTTCACCTACAACAAACCAAAACCCAACATCCACCTCCAACCTACCCTGCAAAGAAACTGGAACAAAATCACCACGGACCAAATCTCCGCATCGCTCCTTCGAAACTCCCCAGCCCTCTCTTCTAACACCAACGAAGCCGCCGCCAACCTCACCCTATGGTTATCCAACACCGCTGACACCTTAGCACCACTGAAAAATCGTCAAAGCAAACCTGGCAGCAAGAAGGCCTCATGGTTCAACGATGATCTCAAGAAGTCCAAGAAACTCTGCCGCTCCCTTGAAAAGGCCTGGAAAAAAGACCCAACCACCAGCACCAAGGACGCCTTCAAATGCGCCACCCGCACTCACCACCAATTGATCCGAAAAGCCAAGAAAACAGCATTCAAGGATCGACTTGACAACAACGCCCATAACAGCAAGGAACTTTTCAACATAGTCAAGGAATTCTCCAATCCCTCGGCCAACTCCAACGACATCACCCCCTCTCAAATCCTCTGCGACTCCCTAGCCTCATTTTTTCACAACAAGATTGCAGACATCCACAACAGCTTTGACAACCAACCCGGAAACCAACCCACCCCGCCATCTGCTGATCATCTCCCCCCCGTGAACACCCTTAACGACTGGAACCCAATCTCCACTGAGGACACCATCCGCCTGATGAATTCCATCCACTCTGGATCCCCCACAGACCCATGTCCTCACCACATCTTCAACAAAGCAGACTCCGTCATAGCTCCGCACCTCCGAGACGTCATCAACTGCTCCTTCAACTCCGCTACCTTCCCAGAAGACTGGAAACACGCTGAACTCACCGCCCTTCTGAAAAAACCAACAGCAGACCCCACCGAACTCAAAAATTACCGCCCCATCTCGCTTCTCCCATTCCCGGCCAAAGTCATCGAGAAAGCCGTCAACAACCAGCTCGCCACCTTCCTCGAAGCCAACAAATCCCTCGACTCCTCTCAATCTGGCTTCCGAGCAAAACACAGCACTGAGACCGCCCTCATCGCAGCAACAGACGACATTCGAACTCTACTGGACAATGGAGACACAGTCGCCCTCATCCTCCTTGACCTCTCTGCAGCTTTCGACACAGTCTGCCACAGCACCCTTTTACAACGCCTCAATAACATCGGAATACAAGGAAAAGCACTTGAATGGATCACCTCGTTCCTCACTGGAAGAACCCAGAGAGTCCGCCTTCCTCCATTCAAGTCCGAGGCCTCTGAAGTCATCTGCGGCGTACCACAAGGATCCTCGCTCAGTCCCACCCTCTTCAACGTATACATGAGCCCCCTCGCGGCCATCGCACGCCAACACAACCTCAACATCATCTCTTACGCGGACGACACTCAACTGATCCTTTCCCTCACCAATGACCCCAGCACCGCCAAAACTAACCTACACGAAGGAATGAAAGAAGTTGCCGAATGGATGAAACAAAGCCGTCTGAAACTGAACTCGGACAAAACAGAAGTCCTCATCTTAGGTACATCCCCCTCTGCATGGGACGACTCCTGGTGGCCAGAAGCCCTCGGAAAAGCACCCATCCCGACAGACCATGCACGGAACCTAGGTGTCATCCTGGACTCTTCACTCTCAATGAACAGACAAGTCAACGCCGTATCCTCTTCCTGCTTCAACATTCTTCGCATGCTCAGAAAAACATTTCGCTGGATCCCCTCCGAAACAAGGAAAACAGTCACCCACGCTCTGGTCACGAGCCGACTGGACTAAGGAAACACCCTCTACGCAGGCACCACCGCAAAACTCCAGAAGAAACTCCAACGAATCCAAAACGCCTCAGCCAGGCTCATATTAGACATCCCACGCAACGAACACATCTCTGGTCACCTTAAAGACCTCCACTGGCTACCCGTCGATAAGAGGATCACTTTCCGTCTGCTTACCCACGCACACAAATCACTCTACGACATCGGGCCAGATTGCCTCAACTCACGACTATCCTTCTACACCCCCCCCCGCCAACTACGTTCGTCCAGCCAAGCCCTCGCCACTGTACCTCGCATCAACAAGACCACCATGGGAGGCAGATCCTTTTCATACCTGGCTGCTAAAACATGGAACTCACTCCCCGCTCACCTCCGCCTTACCCAGAACCACCTAGCATTCAGAAAGCAACTTAAAACATGGATATTTGACAAGTAATCCTCCTCCCCTTCCTAAGCGCCTTGAAACCCTATGGGTATGTAGTGCGCTATACAAATTCCTTGTCTTGACTTGACTTGACAGATCGAGAGGGGAGGGTTGGGTAAATTTAAACGCACTGGAATGGACTTGTAAGTTATTGCTAAATGTGGAATTTATCACTAAGGCTTTGGCAGTATTTGGTGTTAGAATCCAGCACGCATACGAAAATAGCGGGGTGTCTCCGTCTGCAAGATTTAGACACCATTAAGTTTGGTAAAGCGGGATGGCGAAAACTGGTGCAAATTGATGGCTAAACTTCGCATAGCCACTATCAATATTGGTGGCCTGAACGTTAACGCTAAAAGGAGGAAAGTACAAGAGAACTTAAAAGTCTTGAGGGCAGATGTGTGCTGCTTACAGGAAACAAACATAGCCCGGAATGATAGCAACCTTCTGAATGCATTAGGTTTGAAGGATGTCTGCCATACGACATAGGAAGTTATGACTAAGGGGGAGCAATATTAATGAAAGGTGAAAGTGTCACACCAGGGAGAAATTTAGTGGATAAAAATGGCAGATGGGCGATACTGGAATGTAGAATGGAGGACTGTGTCCTCACACTCTGCTCAGTGTATGCTCCGGTTTCAGATGACCCCGGGGTATGAGATTTTCTAGCTACTACACTACCTTCCTGGCCTGCACCCTATGTAGTATGTGGGGATTTAAATATAAATGGTTTTAGAATAGGCTCGGAGGGGACCAGTGCTGCCAGTACGAGCCATCAACCGCAAACTACGCGCGCCCTTATATAATTTATTAAAAGATATAGGCTTGGTGGATGCTTGGCCAAGTTTGAAAGCCCAGGATCCTGTCACCAGTTTTACCTAAGGAGGCTCAGGTAGAGATATTCCCCAAAGTTATCTCAGATCACAAACCTGTTGTACTGGAAGTTCCAATCACAGGGTTAACAAGGCAATTCAAGAGCTGGAAAGGGCACTCTTATCTGATCAGGAGTATATCAATCACATGAAGGGTTGGATCACATTATTTTTAAATATTAACAGGGGCAGTGCTCCCCTAGGGATGATGTGGGATGCATTCAAGGCTGGAGCAAGAGGTGAGACCCGGCGGTACAGTGTGGGTAAACAAATAAGTGAGGCAGGAAGGTTAAAAGCACTTTATCAGATACTTGAGAGTCTAGAGACCGAGTTAAACAGCAGCATGGCCTTGGGAGGTGATATCTCTCCAATACTGAATGCAATTGCCATTACAAAATCATCCCTTGATGATTTCAACACAGAGAAAACTCTGGGGAAGTATCTGACAAAAATACAGGAGTATTACGATTACAGTAAGAGTGTGGGCCGATACTTGTCTGTCAGGGCTAGACAACAGATAGCTATGGGGCACATAAGGCAGGTAAAGAAAATGCAGGGGGTAATGGTCTCAGAACCGGCTAAGATAAGGGAAGCTTTTAGGGAATTCTATGAAGAACTCTACAAGGCCCCTCGGCTAGGGGATTATGGTAGAATAGGGGAACAGCCGGCCGTTGCACCATCAGTGATGCTCCCCCTAGAAGAGAACCTTACCCTAGCAGCGGATGTATCTTTGGAGGAATTCTAGGCAGCTCTCCAGGCCCTTCCCTCAGGCAAAGCAGCAGGAACAGATGGCATACCTCTCGAGTACCACAAAATCTTTAGAGAGGAGGTCGGTAAGGATATGCTCAAGGTAATTAAGGGGCTTAGGGGAGGGGCAGCTCCACCAGGGTCTTGGGGCACAGATAATATCGTTATTTTTTTTTAAAAGGGAGGGACCCTATGTTATTGGGATCTTATAGAGCTATCACACTTCTTAATAGTGATGCTGAGTTGTACTCCCAAATCTTTGCCACCCGCTTGAACAAAGTAATGCCACTCCTTGTCTCAGACTGGAAACATGGCTTCATTCAGGGGAGGGGTAGGCCGGATCACATCAGGTGAGTAAGTGCATTACTGGATGCCACGGAGAATCTTACCAAACTAATGGGGGTTGCATTTTGAGATGCGAAGAAGGCCTTTGATAGGGTGTCATGGCAGTATCTCTGGAAGATCATAGAAGCTAACGGCCTTGGCACACCTTTTATCAGGGCTATAGAGGCTATGTATATTAAACATACTGCCCGAGATTGAGTAATAGGAAAAGAGTCTTAACCATTTAAATTGAAAGAGGAACAAGGCAGGCTTGTCCTTCCTCCCCTTTGCTGTTCGCTTTATACCTAGACTCGCCCCTTAGATGACTGAAACACTCTAAGGATATTATCCCGGTAAGCTTGCAGGGGTGGGACACTAAGATATTGGCATATGCCGATGATGTGGCCATAATCACTATCAACCCTGATAGAGCAATACAGGCGGTCGAAAACATAGCCGATAATTTTGGGATCCAATCGGGCTTCTTAATGAATCAGACTAAGACTCAGATCCTGATAAATAGGTTCACCCCAGCCTCCGACGGTAGAATTGTAGATGAAGCAGTCTATCTCAGAATAACCATTACAGCAAAGATTGAGGTAATAGTGAATCTAAATCTTTCCCCTATAATGGGGAGGAAGGACTTTCGCAGCTGGGAAGAGTCTCTCGATTATGGGAGGTGTAATTTAGTAAAAATTATGTTTCTACCAAAGTTACTTTAGATTTTTCGAACTATACACCTCTCAATACATTGTGACTGGTTTAAGTTAATAATGAGGGAGGCCGCTGAGTTTATCTGGTCCTATGGAAAGGCCAATTTGTTCTTAAGCCTACCCAGGGATAGAGGTGGCTGGGGGCTGCCTAATTTCAAGATATTCTATCTGGCATCAGTCCTGCAGTTCTATAGCCCCCTATTCAGTAATAAGGTAAGGGAAGGGACCAATCCTAGCTAAGTCCCATCAGTATTTGAGATCCTGATAGGTGCTAGGGCGGAAGGCTGCCTTGTGAAATTCTATGAAGCTAGTTATTGAAAAAACCTAAATTCCAGACCGTAATTACAACATTCTGGAACTGGGCAGGGATTCGGAATCGACTCGGATTGGCAGATTCAGCAGATATACCCCCTTTTTCAGGAACCATCAGGTACCCAGGGCCCTGCAAGATGACTGTTTGATAAGGTGGGAGAAGGCTGGTTTTGGCAGGGTAGGGGATCTGTTAGCTGGAGATCATATTGCGTACTTTTAGATAGTCAAGAAAAGATTTAACATTGGGCCCGAGATTTTAAAAAAATGTTTTTTTAATTTTTGCAATTAAGGGATTTTTTATTTCAGTAAGCTGGAGGAGCTGGAGGCTGGAGGTTTTACATGGGTCTCTTTAATGGCCCCTCAATCTCACAGATATATAGCTGTCTGTTGGAGGAGTCCCCGGACGATCTGGATAAACACTGCTTGAAGTGGCAGGCCAGGCTAGGGATCTCCGATTCCTTGTTTCTTGAATCATTAGTAATGGGGGACTCAATATTATGTTCTTCTAGCTGTTCTTCTAGCTTAAAGTCACAGCATTATAAAACCTTGTTTGATCTGTATATAGCACTTTCAAAAATTGTTAAATGGGGGGAGTGGAGTGGACCCGGTGTTTCAGGTGCAGGGCGGAAGGAGCGGAATTGGTCCACATATTTTCCACATGCCCTCACCTCGAATCAAGAGCTAGGGAAATAAATGGCCTTCTACAAGACATATTGAAGACAGACAATCCACTTTCAACCCTGATTATGTTATTAGGAACAGACGAACAAGCTGGGGAGAAGGGGAAGGAGCTCATTTATTGCCATGTCAGTCTATAGGCTGTGTGTTGCTTCTGCCTGGCTGGATCCGCTTCCACCGACCTTGCAGCAATGGAAAGGGCGTTTCCTGCATGTTTATAAGCTCAAGATTACGCTGTATGATTGAAGAGGCAAAAAGGAAAAGATCAAAGAGAATAGGATTTGGGGACCGCTTTCAGTTTGGATCTCCCAGCAGAGCTGAATCAGCTATGTTTTAAGATCTTGTGTCTGTGACTGCTTTTATTAAATGAAACAGCTTACTCCTATATATGGTATCTAGGATCTTGAGATCCTCCCAGAGAAGCCGCTTTTTACAGGTTTATGAATTACTATGACTGTATTTTTATGAGCAATTGGGCTAAATATCCACTATTTGCAAAGTATTTATGTTTATGATAAATATTTTCTAATTGCTGTAACTTGTCTTTACTCAGGAAAAATAAAAATAAGAATTTATAATAAAAAATAAAAGCACTCACCTTGAAAGAGATTCAGGATCACAGTCAAAAAAACTAATGGGCACAGTTGAGAAGTGGGGCCTTAGAAACGCTGGCCTTGTAACAGCTGTGGGAAAGCACACTTACCACATCACACTATTAAACTTGTAGTGAATAAACAAATAAAGCTATTATCCTGGGCGCAAGATAAGGAACACTTCCACAAGCGCAAACATTTGTGGCTATGTATGAACTCATACAAATTTCCAACGCCACCAAGCTATCTTTTAGAAACCTTCAAAGGCTTTTACAGTTCTAGTGCTGAGACTCAGACTTTTACCAACAAAGGATGTTTTGCCACTACGGACTTCAGAACCGACTTTGCTATCATGAGGGCTGTGTCTGGGACCGGATGATTCTTTCTTGCACGTATGCCCTATTTTGCAAGTAACCAGCACGCAGGAAGCTTTTACACAACCATTTTAATGCTAACGAGTGAGATCATGCCGCAGAGCCTTGTTTTTCTGCTTGCAAGGTCGGAGTCCTTAAGTAATACATTTTTCTATCACTGTGGAGCAACTATTTAAAGTGGTTGAACAACCAAATGGAGGAACTCTTTCCTAAAGGCTTTCCCTTTCTCATGTGCACTTTCCATGCTCTGGCACTTTACCATGTGTACATCTGTCTCAACCAAGGAGATTTAATAAAGAGTCCTATAGAGTTTAGTACTCAACTACACCTTTCAATTGTTTTACACTGGTAAAATGTGTGACATTCTTCAGTTTTATCTTCTGCGCACTAGCATTTTAGGTCTTGCCTATGCTTCCCTAAGAGATGACCTTTTCGAAATTGGTCAGCTCTTTTCAAGCACTGTGCTTGTGCTGGCATCCACCTTGCGGGAGCGAGCAGCGGCACGCGTGCTAATTGAAAACAGATGGCATGCACGCCGCTGCTCACTCTCGGTGATGCCTGTACAAGCACGAGTGCTTGATTAGGCTTGTTTTTGGTGGTTAAAGGCTGCTCGTTGTCCCGCCTTTAAGTGAGTTTTAACTTTTGTAGCAACTGCCGCATCACAATTCCCCTTATTGTTAGCTGTACTTTTCATGTACTCTGTTTTCTTTTTTATATCAATTGGTCCCGTGCCGTTTCTTGTTGTATGCCTGACTCTGCTTCTATGTGTGCCGCTTCGTCTTTCTTCACGGCCATCACTCATACCTACTAGAGTCGCTTATCAAAAGCCTTGTTTCAAATAAATAAGAAACAAGGCAACTAGTAATAATAACCCCTGCTTAGTCCAATAAGCCAGTCCACCCCCATAAGTACACATCGCGTATTTCCTCATTTCTTACGTAACCCTGGGCGTAGTTCGCGAAGTAGGGCTACACGTACCTACGCGAAGTGCACTTCACGAGATACGCGAACTGCGTAGTGCACTGTGCAAAATGCTGTTCGCACTGATTGCACATTGCCGGATCCTTGTCTGCAATGTGCAAGGAGTGCAAACTGAATCTTGCACAGTGCAAGCGGTCGTTTTCTGCCGCTCGAGTAGATTTCTACTCAAGCTGCAGCTTTCTCAATGTGGACTGGTAGTTTCTCATCGCGAGCGGTTGCGAGCATACGCGACCACTCGCAATGAGAAACCTGACCTCCCCGCATTGAGAATCTTGCCGGGAGGTTTATTTTCCACGCTCGCAATCGGCAACTTGATGTTGCTGATCGCGAACAAGGAAAAAGTCTCGCCGGGATGTCACTTTGCTTGCTCGCGGTCACCAACTTGACAGTGAGGACCGCGAGCAAGCAAAAAATGACCGCTATGCTACGTGTCTTTGCACTGTGCTACGAGCAATTCGTGTAGTGCAAAGTAGCGCAAACCTCACAAACTACGCGAACGTAGCATAGTGCTTTGCCCAGGGTTATTCTTAAGTCCCCCCTCCCATATCTACGTCTTTTCTCACTAAAAGTTGTCACTGAAAAGTCTAATACCAAGTAAAGTAATGGTCCCCCAGCAGCCCTGTGAAGACGATGGATTAGCTAGCGTATGCTCTCAAGAGAAGAACAGTAGTTCACAGCTTTATTTCAGGTGAGCCTGCGGGACACTCGGTTTCCAGGTTCTCCTGCCAGCCTGCACCCAACAACATCCTGGCTCTCAATGTGCCCCTGCCACACTCACTCTTGTCTTGCGCCTTGTGCATTGACAAAAAGTACACCTCACCTTGCAGCACGGGAGCAGCTGCAACCCATCCTCCACCTCCCTCCCGTTATGCGAACTTTCACTGCTCGCAGCTTCCTGATACTTTCCCTTTCCAGCGAAGGCAATCTCTTCTCTTTTAATCCCTCCCACACGCCCTCTGCCCTCTCCAACAGATCTTTATATTACTGTGGATTCTGCGTGCTGCCAGCTTGTGACAGGCACTTATACACCACTCAATGAATTCCACACAATTTCAAAAAAAGCAACTCAAATCCAACCCACACAGTTCCACTGCTCACCACACCGCAAACATCCACTCCACTCCATAACACATGGCTAAAAGATAAGGACATTAACCGCATCGCTGCTGCGGTGATTTTTGCGCTGTGCTGCAAATTGCAATTTTGCTGGCACTATGACGAGCTCAGCTCGTCATCAGCACACGACACCCGTGGGTGATGACGAGCAGCAGCGAAAGGGTTAAGATCACTGATAGCTTCTGGATTGGTAGATAATTTGGCATGACTACATCTTGTGTATAGCATGATTTTCATTAATTTCAGCTGGAGTACTGACATCTGTGCATGTTGTGTGCAAAGTAAAATACATGGGCAGGGTGTGCTGAAGTCGTATATAAAGTTTAGTGTGTATCATCTGCCTTATGTGCACTGCATTGTGAGCACTGCATGGTGCACTCTGTGTTTCCTCTACAGAATGTGCAATATGTGAAGGGCAGGATCTATGTCGAGTTTGTGAATGGCGTTTCGTTTCAGTAGCTTGATGTAGAGTGTGTGTCCCTTCCCTCTCCCACAACTGAGAGCGATGTGCGGGCTCTACTTAAGCCGCAGATGAGTGTGCACTGTTCAATCACACACTCAACATTTTTTATATTAAATCTTTAAGGTCGTTCAATTATACATAATCTCACCTTAATTATAGACAAGGTTACAAAAATGCTTATAACAGTTTTTGCATTATCACTTTGGAACCTGCTGAACACAAGCCCACTACTCGACAGCATAGCCTAAAACACATTAGCAAAGCCAATAGATCTGGCTAAACACTTATAAGGTCCCAAAGGTGAGAACTATTGGCTTTACCAATGCTTTTTTAAGTAGCATTAAGGACTAATATTGAAGAGTCCACGCACTGGCACTTTACCTTGTGAATGTTTGCATTAATTAGGTCAGTTACTTAAGAGACCTCATGTTTTAGCATGCCAATGTTCTTTTTAACTGATTGAATACTGGTAATATTTGCCTTCAATCTCATCTGCGAAACACCAGTTCTGGATGGATCCCTGTGCTTAGCGTCTGTTATTGTATTTATTTATATTTACATTGTGTTCTTGTATCAAGTAAAGGTTTTAATTAACTATATAATGAATAAAAAAAAAAAATTGAAATCCCTATGTCAGTCACAGGGATTGCAGAGATGGTTTAGCAGGGCCACATACCTTCTGTCTCCAATACTTCTTCGGATAAGAGAGACTTTTTGACAAGGGACCATTGATGTGATGGAACGTAGGACCTGTTTAGGCATTGTTTAAGATAATATGAAAAAGTACAAGCACTGGTGTAGAGAAATGTCTTCGCAGTGACAAACGTGCCAAGATGGGAAAGGCTCATCGTTGATGCAGAACATGCAGAAGTAGTCATTCCTTCTAAACCTAATTTGTGATTTCTCAGAGATGCATGATGTAGCGGGTACCATGTAGAAATAGGCAACATTTTAATTATGCTGGTGTAATTCAAGTCATTTCAGTAATTCTGCACTAGGATTGTTATGTAAAATTTCCTGAATGGAACTATTGTACCACTTTGTATAATTACGCACTATTTGAGGCAAAACTGTACCAGGAACATGACATTTATGGTACGGACAGAAACAACCATAGCAACCAGCTGATTTTCTCGGTGCTTCGGTTTAAAGATGTCCTTGTGCCAAAAATTGACATGAGGAAACATTTTGCTCTAAAATATAGCACAAAATCATAGATTTGCATTTGGCATATTATGCATAATTGCGTGTATTTTTGCCAAAATGTAATGTAACTATGCAAAAGCAAATTACATGAATTTCGTACACCCCTAGTGCCGTCATTTTCCAAAACTTTTCAGTAAGGAGTTAATCTTAAATTTGGTGGAGGAAGATCCCTGTCTTAAATTGGTAGCGCTTCAGCTATGCTATGGTTGCAGTTCCTCTGCATCTTTTTAAGATGTGGTCCACTCACTGATTGTATCTGGGTGGAGTTTCTGCCAATGCACAATAATTTCTGGTGGGCTGCCTGCCACAAATGCCACCCTTTGTGCATCGGGAAGTCTACCCTGTTTATCGTTGTCTTCCCAAAGCATATTTTCATTTCCTTGGTCTGCCGTGCTAAGTATAGTAAACCTGAATTTGGAAAATGAAACAATGGTCCCCAGGCAAAGGGAGAAATCTCCTTGTATGACAGGGAAGCCCACTCAGTTTGTGGGGGCTGATTATGAAAAAGAAGAAAAATGCTAAGTGGGACACCACAAATGAGCCCAGATGGGAGTGCTTAAATGCATCAGGCATCCCTTTCCAAGTAGAAGGGGACTTGGACCTCCACCGACCTGCCAGTTTATTGAACCATCTTCAGTATTCTGGGTGACCCTTAAAGTTAAATAGCCAAGGGATTGAACAAGAATGCCCGTATCTGTTGATTCATATTTATTAAGTTGGTTTATGATTGGTCTTTGTTTGCGGTCATGTGACACCCCTAGCAAAGATTGAATACAATACAGCTTGGGCCAATTCACTAAAAGAATGTTACTGCTCCACTTTCACCATGTAAGTCCTGAATGTATTACTTGAGCACACGTAAATGCCAAAATGTGGACCATCATAAGAAAGTGCGTAAAGAGAGGCAAATGTCAGGCAAAGTAAATAATGATATGCACGCTAAACCAAGCACATTGGATAGCAGGTTCGACTAGACACAAAAAAGGAGCATATATTTTACTCCTGCTTTTCCTGTTCGGAAAGGACCCTGTCTATACCTAACCGAAATCATCAGTTTGTACTCTTTGTTTGCTTGATTTTTCTAAAAGAGTAACTCATCCCCATGGGAGGGACGTCATTTTGTAGGTAATTTGATTTTTTCGTTTCGAAATGCACTACGAGCAACAGTACCCGTGTCAGGACTGCTGGAAAAGCCCATGGCCACAACGCTCTTACTTCCTGCCTGTTTCATGTATGTGTCTAAGCAATTTAGACCATAAATCTTTTAGGCACAAGTAATTAGAAAACATTAGAAAGGGCCGCAGCGTTTACACAACGCACTTTCCTCAACCTTTGCGAATCGGCCCGTTTCCTAACTAGTGAAACAGTAAACCAACCGCAAACCCAGAGCAATCTCCAAAATGAATGTTTGCTTTACCGGCATCCAGAGTCTCTTCGACAAAGCACAGCTTGTCACAGTAGAGCTGGGACTGGAATCGAGATTTACAATGGGGATTTGGGGGGGCAGCCGACCAGCGGGAGGCTTGCCCACCAGGCCCGGCTCCAGGAATTTTTATTTGGGTGGGCCAAGGGTGCATTCGGGTGGGCCACTACCGTCCCAATTTGTCGCTTCTGGAGGTAGTATACAAGCCATAGATTACATCATATCTACTTGCCAACAGTCACTATGGTACAAGGATTGCTTCTGTGTGTATACAGAACATGTGGAGAGTTATTTATTGGTGCCCACAACTGACCTCTTTCTCTGTAGATACCTTTACTACAACCCTCCAACAATGCACTCCATCTTTTCGTAGCCCCTCCCCTCATGACCTCCTCCTTAGACTCCCTCACTACCACCCTCCACCAGTGCCCCTCATCTCTCTAAAACCCCTCTCCCTCATGACCTCATCCTTGGATTCCCTCACTACCACATTCCAACAGTTCCCCTCAACTCTCCAAAGGCCCTCCTCCCCAGGACCTCCTCCTTGGATTCCCTCATTGCCACCCTCTACCAGTGCCCCTCATCGCTCCATAACCTAGCCCCCCACTACCTCCTCCTTGGATTCCCTCTTAGCTACCCTCCACCAGTGCCCCTCATCGCTCCGTAGCCCAGCCCTCCCATGGCCTCTTCCTTGGATTTCCTCATTGCCACCCTCCACCAGCTCTCATCTCTCTATATCTCCCACCCTCCACCATGACCTCCTCCTCGGGATTTCCTCACTGCCACCCTCCAACAGTGCCCTTCATCTCTCCAAAGCCCCTCTCCCCCATGGCCTCCTCCTCGGATTCCCCACTACCACCTTCCAACAGCGCCCCTCAACTCTCCAAAGGCCCTCCTCCTCATGACCTCCTCCTTGGATTCCCTCATTACCACTCTCCAATAGTGACCCTCCTCTCTCCAAAGGCCCTCCTCCCCATGACCTCCTCCTTGGATTCCCTCATTACCACCCTCCACCAGTGACCCTCCTCTCTCCAAAGGCCCTCCTCCCCATGACCTCCTCCTTGGATTCCCTCATTGCCACCCTCTACCAGTGCCCCTCATCGCTCCATAGCCCCGCCCCCATTGACCTCCTCCTTAGATTAACTCATTGCCACCCTCCACCAGTGCCCCTCATCGCTCCATAGCCCAGACCCCCATTGACCTCCTCCTTGGATTTCCTCATTGCCACCCTCTACAAGTGCCCCTCGTCGCTCCTTAGCCCAGCCCTCCTGTGGCCTCTTCCTTGGATTTCCTCACTGCCACCCTCTAACAGCGCCCTTCATCGCTCCATAGCCTCTCCCCCTGATGACCTCCTCCTCGGAGTCCCTAATTGCCACCCTCCAACAGTGTCATTCATCTCTCCGTAGCCCCTCTCTCATATTCGATTTCATTTGTTGTATAGCGCTACTCATAATGTAGGGTGTCATAGTACTTTACCACATGCACACATTATGCAGAGACAATTAATCGTACAAGTAAATCAGCCTATAGGTAATGTCGCATAAGCCAATGAGGATTACAAGGTGTAGGAATCACATGTCATCCATACTGGTGGGCAATATGTTTTAAGAGGATTTGGTCTGGAGAAGCACAAACGCAGGATTTAAAGCATACCCCAGTGTTTGTGGGGTTGGCTTTACTGATTAAAATGTATATCTGCCAAAACAAACTCTTTATAGCAACATTGGCGTAATGAAAGAGTAGTGAAATTTCAACTATATTGAAACACACACAAAAAAAGTTCTAAGTGTACCATTCAGGTTTGTATGCAGCTCTTTGATTTCAGTTTATAGATCACTGTCCTATTTTAGGATTGTAACTTCTGTACTGCAAGTAACCCACTGAGCTATCCACATCCACATAAAAAACAGTTTATCTGCATTTAAAAATGATGCACAGACAAAATATTGCTTTTTAGTAGTCTTGCATCTGTCATGATAACGATACAACAATATATGTTAAATATACACAGCATACACAAAGTATGTGTCTTGCTGGGCCCGGCCATTGGGAGCAACCGAGTAGGTTGAGAGGCGGCGTGTCTCGCGGTCTGCAATACTGACAGCGAGTGAAGATCTGCCGATCCTTTTGAGCCCATGTAGCGGTTCATAAAAACTAGCACTATACAACGCCTGATGAATAACAGGAGTTGGATGGGTAAACCGTGAGTTATCCTGAGGATAGTACAAATTGATATTTTTCCTCACTTTTCATTTCCTAACGGTGTGGGCAGGCCTTAGCGTGCTTGGACCCCCGTAGGATTGTTTTATTTTTAGTTTGGTCCTGAAGAAAGCTGAGCTGACTTTAGCTTTTACAGCAGAAACATGTTGACCAGTCACCTATTGGTATCCCTGGACAAAAATTTAAACATCCAGTGATTACACCAATTTTAATGTGAACAACTGGCCCCGAATAAAGTCTGTTGAGGCACGGTTGTGATCTTTTAACCACACACTTTTTGCACTGATCACCACTTTCATACATACCTGCTCCGCTGCACTCGCAAGCGTGGTAGCATACAGGAGGGGATAGTCAGCCCCCCTGTGAACAAACCCAATGATGAAGCATGTCACCTCTAGGGTGAGTGAGGGTTCTTTTAGAAAATAATTAATTTTCCCCTTTTCCTTCTTATACTAATTAATTGACCATTCACTTTTAGGACAGTTTATTCACCTTGCTTGCACTGAAGAATAGGGTTCTTCATGGTTGTTTTGTTTAGGGCGCTCTTTTGTTGATAACAGTCTTGCTGGGCCCTCACAGACTTTTAGAATATTAACTAATATACACACATCCTCGAAGCATACACAAAGTATATATCTAGCTGGGCCTTCGCAGATTTAAAAAAAACGGAGCAATAGCCACACATTCTCTTACCTGCTCTGTTCAAACTCTGTGCCACAGCCGGAACTGATAAACAGCTGAAGGGGTGAGCCTGGCGTCACTGCAAGGGCCAAGGTTCATGTTTGGGTGGGCCAGGCTCATGTTTGGGTGGGCCTGGCCCACCCGGCCCACCCTCTAGAACCGGGCCTGTTGCCCACCCGGGGAAATTTGGGGCAGCGGGGGGGGGCGAGGGGGGAAGGTGAGCACTGAGGGCTCCCGTAGTTTGGTAGAGTTGGGCGGTTTGGGCTGGTTGGGCTCCTTTTTGGTTCCCTTGGGCGGCTCTGCATATAACCGGACATTTTGTTGGGGCAGGCACCATTTCAGGTGCAGTGACACAGCAGCCGGAGTGGGAGATTAAATCGTTGTATTGGCTAGTTGTTTTCTGTGGTGTAGGCTATTGAGATACGCGTTCGTGTTGTGAATACAGGTGTCAGGCGGTGCGAGCGGAGGACAGTAGCGACGGTGTTACCTGGACGGAGCTGCGGGGGTCGGGATGGCTGCGGATCGTGATCCCCGAGTGGCGGAGGCATTGCGGCTTCTGGGGGAGGCAGGCCGGTTGGATTTTCTGCGGCCCGAAATTCAGGTGAGGCCGCCGCGGCGCGCTGCCAACGGACGGCTCAGAGAGGTGGGAGGGGGGCCGGGAGGGGGAGCGGAGGCGCGAAGGCCGGTGAGGGAGGGGGAGAGGCGGCGCCGCGGAAGGCGGCGAAGAGAGGGGCCGCGAGGGCTGGGAGGCGTGGGGCGAAGAAGGCGCTGGCATTTGTGGAGGGGCGGGGGGGAAGGAGTGCGGTGGGGGAGGGGCGGGATGCTCTGACGGACGCGGGGGCGGGAGGGCAGGGGGGGGGGTGGGCCACGAGGAGCAGGCCAGGCCGATTGACGAGGAGACGGAGGGAGGGCAGGGGGCAGCAAGTGGCGCGGCGGGGTCGGGGGGGGGAAGCACAGGGGGGGATGCCCCGGGGTGGGCAGAGAGTTTTGCAGGCAGGGCAGGAGGGGGAGGCAGGGGGGGCCGTCTCACCCGTGTTAATTGAGGAGACTGATGTGGAGTAGATGGGTGGGGGGAGGGGAAGGGAGGTGGGGGGGAGGTCACGGAGCTGGATTTGAGATCATCAGAGGCGGAGGAGGGTGGGGGCCTTGGGGGCCCGAGTGGGGTTCCACCGCCAGGGCGGGGGCTGCGGGGACAAGGGGGGGTGCAGGGTGGCACAGCTAGGGGTGGCGTGGCGAGCGGGAGGGCGCAGTGCGGCGTGGGACGGGGGGCCGGGGGGGCGGGGGGCAGAGGTGGGGGGGAAGGTGGCGGGTTTGGTGCGGCGGGGGTCTGGGGGGGCACAGAGGAGGGGCGGGGCCTGGTTGGGGGTTCAGTGGGTGGGGGGGCCCGGGGGGGTGGGAAGTGAAGGGTGGGTGGAGCACGGGGGCGGAGGGGTTCCATCGCGTCCCGGCGGACATTCGGCGGGGTGGGGGTGGGGGGCGCCAGTGGGGTGGGGGAATGGGGGGGCGGGGGGTTGGGGGGGTCCGTTGGGGATGGGGATAGCGGATTTTGTCACCCGGTATGCTGGACTCCACCTGTTTTCCTTGGCAGGAGCTGTTTGCCAGGCGCTCGGGTGAGCAGCATGCAGCTCCACACCACCGAGAGGATGGGCCGGCTCTGTCTTGTACGGGCGGTCGAGCTCCCACGAGGGACCTAGCACTGGAGCGCGGCAGCTGGCGGCAAGAGTCATTTCCGCCGACCCCTCCCCGAAGGGTTGTTACGGCCGCCGGGGGCAGGGTAGCGAGGATGGATGCACATACTTATGAGTCGGATGCGTGTGCAGGTGGAAGGCGTGGGAGTGTGGATTTGGGTGAATTGATGAGGAGGTGTCGGGACAGTGCGGGTTTGAGCCGGATGGAACCCTCAAGGGGGTCCGGGAATGTGTGGAGGTGGCGGATGGAGAGTCCGCGGAGAAGGGGGAGATTCGGGAGGACGGGGGGCAGAGTAATGTTGTTGGCAGTGTTTTTCAGGTGCCGGCAAGGCAGGAGGTGCCCAGAGTGACGGCCCCCCCAGCTTCACTGGTTAGGCGGCGGGATCCGGCAAGGATGCCGACCTTGACGCCAGGTAAGGCGGGAGACGGAGTGGGGAGTGGCAAGCGGCGCTGTGTGCAGGTCTCGGTGGGGACGGGGGGCGAAGGGGAGGACGGCTGGCGGCTGGTGCGTGGGCGGTACGTGCAGGACGCAGGAGTGGGCACGGACGCACGGTGGTCACTGCGGCGGGCGCGCAGGCGGGGTCGGAGGCGAGCGCCGGTAAAAGCGCGGCCGGTGGGGGGAAAGAGAGCTGCGTGGTGCCGGTGCGTAAGATACCTACATGGGGCTGTCAAAGCCGCTGGGCGCGGACCTGTCGTTGGCAACGAAAGAAAAGATATGGAAGGGGGAGTATATAGACATATTGAAGCTTCTCCACAGGGAATTGACGTCCAAGGAAGGGTCAAAGGAGGAAGAGCAGGAGTTGGCCAGGCGCCCGACGGTGCCATTGACGCTGGACAACTGTTCAGCGGCCTTTCTTATATACGCAAGTGTGTACTGCGAGAAGTTCCCCGACCGTTCCGTGGTGCTCTTCAAATACATGGATGTGGTGCGGAGGGCGCAGGTGACATACGGCGGTTTCGCGTGGTCGCACTATGATGAGGAGTTCCGGGCGCGCATGGCGGCTGACCCGGAGGCGGTGTGGGGAGAACTGGATCCGGACTTGTACCAGAAGACGATGGGCGGGGCCAAGTTTGGCCACACCATCTATACGGCCAGCGGTTTGCCGCTTGGGCCGCCCCCCTTTGCCGCGCGCCCCACCCGCGGGGGGGTGGGGCGGGGAGAGTCCAACAGCCAAGCCACGGTCGGGGCCTGTTGGGACTTCAATAGAGGTTCGTGCGGACGGGCGGCGTGCCGTTTTAGGCATGAGTGCTCGACGTGCGGAAGGCGGCACCCAGCGCTGCGGTGCTGGGGGCCCGGGGGCCCGCCGGGCCAGCAGTCCGGGCATGGAGGTCCCCAGGGCGGGGGGGACAGGGGGGAGGGAGGGGTGGCGTCAGAGGGGGGGAGCAGGCACTATGGGCAAAGGCTCGTACGCCGGTTAGGTTGGAACGGATGGAGCCATGGTTGGCGGCATATCCGCGGGCGTCGATGTTTTCGGGAAGGGTTTCGACTGGGCTATGAAGGCCCCCGGATTGCTCGCTGGGGGGACAATCTGAAGTCGGTGAACACGCACAAAGGTATTGTGCGGGAGAAGTTGTTCAAGGAGGTCAGAGAAGGGAGGATGGCGGGCCCGTTTACGGAGCCGCCGATGCCTGACTTGATCATCTCCCCCATTGGGGTGGTGCCCAAGAAGGAGGAGGGGCAGTTCCGGTTGATACAACACCTGTCATGGCCGGAGGGGGAGGCGGTCAATGCCTACATCGCGGCGGACCTGGCGTCGGTGACCTACTCGTCGGTGGACGTGGCGTGGAGGCTGGTTACGGCGGCAGGGAGGGGTGCATTGATGGCGAAATGCGATGTCAAGTCGGCTTTCCGGCTCCTTCCGGTACACCCGGCGGATCACCAGCTGCTGGGGATTCAATTTGAGGGCCTCGTCTTCGTGGACAAGGCACTGCCGATGGGGTGTTTCATCTCGTGCTCGCTCTTTGAGCGTTTCAGTTCCTTCCTGCAGTGGGTCTTTTCCAGGCGCACAGGCTCGGAGTCAGTGACACACTACCTGGATGACTTTTTCCTGGTGGGGCGGCCCGGTACGACGGACTGCCAGCGGCAGCTGGACGGTTTGGCCGGGTTGATGGGGGAGTTTGGTGTTCCCCTCGCGCCAGAGAAGACGTACGGTCCCAGTACAGTGTTGTCCTTTCTCGGTATTGAGCTCGACTTGGTCGCCATGGAAGCACGCCTACCGGACGATAAGAAGTCGGCCATGCTGGGACTGGTGGCCGACATGCTGGCTAAAAGGAAAGTGATGGTGCGGGAGGTGCAGGTGTTGTTGGGGCACTTGAACTTTGCTTGTAGAGTGGTGCGGGCGGGTCGAACGTTCTGCCGGCGGCTGGGAGTGGCGTTGTCCGGGCTGTCGTTGCCTCACCACCATGTGCGGCTGTCGGTGGGAATGAAGGAGGACTGCGCATGTGGCAGGCGTTCTTGGAGCGGTTCAACGGAGTGCCCATGGCGCCGTCAGAGGATTGGGAGTGGGATGTCACCATGTATTCGGACGCGGCGGGCGTAGGCGGCTTCAGCTTGTATTGGGATGGAAGATGGTGCGCAGAACAGTGGACGGCGCATTGTCAGGCCGGGGGACGGAGCATAGCGTTTCTGGAATTGTTCCCGTTGGTGGTGGCGGTCACTGTGTGGGCCGGGGAGCTGGCTCACAAGCGCGTGTTGTTTCGGGTGGACAACATGGCGGTGGTGCAGGTGGTGAATAGGCAGTCGGCCAGGGATCCGCAGGTGTTGAAGTTGATGAGGGTTTTTGTGCTGCGCTGCTTAGAGAACGACATCCTGTTTCAGGCGCGCCACGTTCCGGGGGTGGACAATGACATTGCCGATGCTTTGTCTCGTTCCCAGTGGGAGAGGTTCCATGGGCTAGCCACGGCGGTGGACGAGGTCAGGACGCAGGTGCCGGGAGAGATGTGGTCGGTGGGCTAGCCCGGGTCCTTCAGCTGGTGAAGACGTCCGTTGCAGTATCCACTTGGAAGTCCTACGAACAGGCGTGGGAGGAATTCCTCATGTCTGGCGCGGTAAGGGGAGGGGACCGGTGGCAGCGCGAGGAGCAGGTGGTGCAGTTTATGTTGGCACTCATGGACAAGGGATTGTCTCGGGTCACTATTGCGGGCAAGTTGTCGGCGGTGGCGTTCATGGGAAAGTTGTGGTGGGGTTTCTCTCCGTCGGCGGGGGAGCTGGGGTCCCGGCTGCTGGAGGGGTGGGCGAGGGAGAGGGGCGCGGCGGCTCGCTTGCGACGTCCGATTACGGTGGCCTTGTTGGAGGGCATAATTGGCGCGCTGGCAGCGGTGTGCAGGGATGAGGGCGAGACGGTGCGATTCGCGACCTTGATGTCTTGGCTGTTTTATGGAGCGTTTCGAGTGTCTGAGCTTTTGGGCACGAAGGGGGTGCCAGGCGTGGTGTGGGACGATGTGGACTTGCGGTCACGTGAAATGGCGGTGCGGCTGCGGCGCTCGAAGACTGATCAGAGGGGGGTCGGAACCTGGGTGGTCCTGGGCCCGGGGGTGCGGGAGGGAGTGTGTCCCGCGGCGTGGGGTAGGAGTTTGATGCCTGGCCGGCTGGAGGGAGTGGGGGAGGTGTTTGGCCGGGGCGGTGGGGGCAGAGTGACGGCGGCACAGGCCTTGTGGGTGCTGCGGCGCACCCTGCGGGGCTTGGGTGAGGACCCCTTAGCTTTCGGGACTCACTCTTTCAGGATCGGGGCGGCGACGGAGGCGACGCGTAGAGGTTGGGGGAAAGAGGAGATACAGAGGCTGGGACGGTGGAAGTCGGACTGCTACCGGATGTATGTGAGGCTGCGAGAGGTTGAGGGGGTGTCGTTACTGTAACTCTGAATTCTGATATGTGTCTCTTTGCAGGTGCTGTGGCGGGGCCAGAGGTGGCTGTGTTGAATTTGTATTTGGTGGGACACTCATTTGTCAAGAGGGCCGAACAGGCGGTGTGGGAAAAGCATCATGCACTTAATTTGGGATTGGACGAAGGATTGTATCGTTGTCATTGGAGAGGCAAAGGGGGCATGCGTTGGCATGAATTGTTGCCTTTGTTGAATCAAGCTGTCAGGGGGGGTGTGTGTCCGGATGTAGTGGTGATTCATTTAGGTGAAAACGACCTAGTGCAGTGCAAGGGGTTGGCTTTGGTTAAACAAATGAAGAGGGACCTGAGGGAGGTCAAGAAGCAATGGGCGGGGTTACATGTGATCTGGTCCGAGCTGATTCCCAGGCGGGTGTGGAGGGGAGCTGAGCGCCCGGGGGCGATTGACAGGGCACGAAGGAAGATTAACCGAGAGATGGGGGATTTCTGTGCAAGAGAAGGGGTAGGGAGAGTGGTTCACCCGGAGTTACGCTATGGGGCGGTGTATTTTTTCAGGGAGGATGGGGTCCACCTCTCTAGGTATGGCATGGAACTGTACATAGTGCAGTTGAAGGAGGCGCTGGACGGGGCTTTGGGGGTGCTCAGGTATCCCAGGAGGCAGGAGTCCTAAGGGGGGGGTCGGAAGTCGTAAACGGCTTCCGAGTGGTGTGTTTTCCTAAGGAAAGGGGGGGAGTCACAGGAGGCCTCGGGGCTTTAGGGGCAGATGGGGAAGCGGAGGTCAGAAAGGTCAATGAGGTCATTGCAGTTGGGGGTAGGTTGCGAGTGGATGTGGACACTTTGTTGCACTGTTGGGGATACATTTAGGGGTGGGGGGGGCGTTAGGCAGTTGCTATTTAGCGAGCTTTAGTTTTGTTCGGCACAGGCCAGGTGGGTGATATGTAGGTGCACCTGATTCCAAATAAAGCGGCCTTTATCACACTAAGTTGGTGTCTGTGTCAGTGCTTCCCTCCCCCACCTACTGGTGTGCCCCAATGGGGATTTGGGGGGGCAGCCGACCAGCGGGAGGCTTGCCCACCCGGGGAAATTTGGGGCAGCAGGGCGGGGGGGGGGGGAAGGTGAGCACTGAGGGCTCCCGTAGTTTGGTAGAGTTGGGCGGTTTGGGCTGGTTGGGCTCCTTTTTGGTTCCCTTGGGCAGTTCTGCATATAACCGGACATTTTGTTGGGGCAGGCACCATTTCAGGTGCAGTGACACGGCAGCCGGAGTGGGAGATTAAATCGTTGTCCCGCCCTCCCTCCCTGTTTTTTCCCGTGGTTGGGTGGGGGGTCTAGGGGTTGGCCAATTCAAGACTGGGGGGCCAGGGGCTTGAGGGGCTTTCTTGGTTGATGGTGCATCTGAGGTGAGGGTCAGGAGTTGTGTTGTCGATGGAACAGGTGCTGGATGGGTGGCGTGCTTTCCTAAGGAAAGGGGGGGAGTCACAGGAGGCCTGGGGGCTGTAGGGGCAGATGGGGAAGCAGAGGTCAGGAAGGTCAATGAGGTCATTGCAGTTGGGGGTAGGTTGTGAGTGGATGTGGACACTTTGTTGCACTGTTGGGGATACATTTAGGGGTGGGGGTGGGTGGGAGTTAGGCAGTTGCTATTTAGCGAGCTTTAGTTTTGTTCGGCACAGGCTAGGTGGGTGATATGTAGGTGCACCTGATTCCAAATAAAGCGGCCTTTATCACACTAAGTTGGTGTCTGTGTCAGTGCTTCCCCCCCCCCCACCTACTGGTGTGCCCCAAAATAAATCTTCTCGATTCTAGAAGGTGCTTCAGATGCAAAAGTCCTTTGTCATCACGCAGGAGCACGTGGTTTCAGCAGCAGTAGTTGGTTAGTTATTTGGAGGTCAAGGGCTCACGACTGTGACGTATGGGACTCCTGTGACGCACCATCATCTTTAGGGACACAGCCGTGTCCTTCGTCTTGCATGCGAAGGGTGCATTATATTTGAATTTACATGAGAGCTGCTCAAAAAATGATTGCGCGCGTTCATCAAAGGCACTCTTTCCTTCAGGACAAGTCTGACCACAAATTGTTCTTGAATTCTCCCCAATGATTTGCCTTTTAACGTGCTGGAGGGAAGAGTAAATGTTAACTGTGCATGCAATTACAGGCAGGCTATTTTTGTATTTTAAAGGGTAACTGCAGAGTGAGTAACAACAGGCCTTTAACTCTTTCAGTACCTGAAGCAGTAGAGAACGAATTTAGTGGATTGAGGCACAGACAATATAATTCTTTGTTTCAATTGGGATTTTCTTATAGGATGGCGTTTCAGTGCAGTGAAATGAGTTTGTGCTTGGTTAGGAAAAAAAAATACGATTTTATATTTTCATAATTTTCTAGGTTATTAGGAGCTAAACGGGTAACCCTAAGTGCCAACGTTTTCTGGTATTTGTGACGTGAATCACTACCCAATATGGAGGTTTCCAGATTTAAAAAAACACAACCCGCAGAACCTTCTATAACTGCCAATCCGGATAAAAACAGTGACGGTTTGACCTATGCCCGTGAAGTGGGGTGAGGTTCTCCCCATTCGCCAAGGTGCAATTTAACTTGCCCAGCCTGCTGGTACACCGGAGTTCCTGTATAGGAAGTCCAAAGGATGGGATGTCTTGTAGCAGGAAATGAAGGCAGCCCCTACTTCCCATCCTGTCTGTACCAAATGAGGTGCAGTTAGTAGAGACGGAGGTGGCCGCTGTAGGGGCGGGACGAGGCAGGTGCTGCACAGCTGACAATGAACAGCTCCAAATGTTAGAGACTGTCTTTCCCCCTCTTTAGTTTATTTTCCTTTTACCATCTGCCTGTGCTAAATTAATTACAAATATTTCTCACACCTGCTCTTGCTGAGCTTTAGCATATTTGAGTAGCATGTAGACAGATTCACTTTGCTCATCCTCAAGCATTGTTTTCATAGTAAAGATGCGCGCTGGTCGAAAGGCATTTTCAGTTTTGTATTTGAGCTGCTATACATGCACATGTGCAGTAGGCAGATATTGACATTCCTGTAGTAACATCAAGGCATTTCTCTGCCTGATATTTCATCAACTCTCTCTCTGATCACCTCCCGGAGGCACCAGCCTACTGTGAATCCTTCCAAGGATAATGCAGGCCACGACCCCTTTTTTAGTAATTTGGCCATCTCTTTTCAGACTTGAATATGATTTTGTCCAGAATTTAGGTAATGGAAATAAAGGCAACGTGAAGAAATGTGGTTATAGGTCGAGACTACACTATGAATCCCATACTTATCAAAACCTAGGTACAAGGGTAGAAAGAGGATGAATATTATTAGATTGAGCAGAAATTGATGCATGCTCCCTTTATATAACTTTCTAAAATGCTGCACGCTGTCAATCAATTACTTCAGAGTGCTGACAGCAAGAAAGAAATGCAATGCAATGGTTGAATGGGGACACTTGAGTCCAATAGGTCCAGGGTGATTGGTCATACATGATAATCATCGATTGCCGTCACTATTTAGAATAGGGTTGGTTTGAAAGCAAGTGTTAACCCCGTCTGTTTCAAACGTTTCCTTAACCGCTATCTTTGAGTACAGATCTCAAGTTGGGTTAAAACCAAGTGGCTGTGCCTTTCTTTTTTCCCATCTTCAGCGTATATATTGATGGAAAAATCTCTGAGTTAGTGCATGAGCTGCAGACAGCAGAGCTCAGAACAACATGCCTGTTATTGCCGCGTCATGATCAGCACAGCAGGACCTGCACTGACTCTGAGAGTTTTTAGGTAAATGCATGCACTGCAAATGCACAGACTCCTTCTCTGTCAGCACCATGCAGAGAATGGGATCATTCTTCAGCCCATATGAGGCGTAATGAGGTTTCAGCTTTTGGAGGAATGGAGGGCGGTTTCATTAGTAAACTTTAGGGAAGTACACAAGACCTTAAATGTCATTCTGGCATCTCTTAGAAGTTACTGGTGTGCTTTAAGGGTAGGTGTGGGTAATGCACATTCTGGCTACCCGATTCCACATTTGCTTGGACTGTGGCAATGAGATTTTTTCTTTGACCAGAAAAGATGATAATACAGTCAGAGCTGTCCATTGCTACAATTGCACAGCGGGCAGAATACATTTGCTGGAGTTGGTCTCTGAACACTGAAGAACCGGGTTTAACCCAGCGGCGCCAGGGGCACGCCTAAGATCTTCGAGTTCACCTGTCTTGGTATACAGAGACACAGAATACTTCTGGATGGCATCAGAGACCAAGTTTATTAGCTGCAGCTAGTAACAGTGATCCTAGAAATACATCACGATGTAAATTCTCAGGAGACTGCTCATTTTACTAAGGCGAGACTTATCCTTTTATACCCAATATTCACATTATAAATGTACACCCACTGCACAAAATTCTAGCCAATAAGGTACATTTTCAAACAAAGTATCACATAACAAAAACTCAATTTACAGTATCCCAACCCAAAAGTTAATTATAGGAATGTCCCAAATTCAATCTCCACAAACCGGACAAATCTATAATTGAAAGCATAACCCATGTAATGAAGAAACATAAAAAAAGAAATGGTAACAGATGCTGAACAAGATAAGGCATGTGCAAGGAAACTAAAAGTTAACAATGTCCTGAACATTGATTGGCAATCTCAGACAAAGATCGATCAGGGAAATTGGCTTTGCGAGGTCAGTTTCAGGTGAAGAGGTCAGTTTCTTACAGTTCATTTCAGAGTCAAAAAGAAACTTAGTTAATGTATACATGAACTAAGAAGGCCAGGTTACTTTATTCGCCAGGCTACCTTCACAGGCCTTCGTGGGGGCAACACAAAATGATGGCACAGAACAAAATGGAGTCAGACTCGAGAATTACAAAACCTCAGACCCTCCTTTTGCCATTACGTAGGCAATAACCTAAGACTCATGTTAATCTGAATCTAGGTCTATGTCGATATTCATTAGATCATCAAGGTGTTGCTGTAGCATCATCTTATTTTTCTCTACTTCTCTCGGGACAGGTCTCCGAACAAACATAGTAGCACAAAGACTACAAATGGCGGGACCACACTGGATGCAAAGACAACAAGAGAAAAGGATGGTTAAAACCATAGCAAGGAATTTCAGAATCTTCCATCCCCATTTGGACAGCAGTCCCCAAAACCATACGTCAATTACCAGTCTCCTTCGTCTACATGGATAGACTCAGAGATTTTATACAACCTAGATATGGCTTGGTACACTGTAGGGGCATTATCTGGTATGCAAACACAGCAACTGGATCCAATCAATTTACATACTCCTCCTCGATCTGCAAGTATGATGTCTAATACCATACGGTTCTGCAAAGTCATAAGGCGGTCCGCTTGAAGCTCAGCTGTAACATTACTAAGAGCACCTGCTGTCTCATTAATAGTAGCTTCAACAACACTGACAATCTGTTGAATAAGCCTACTATTGATCATAGGACCCCAAAAGGGCAGGAAGCCCTTGAAGAAATCTCCTACTTTGTGTACTGCAGTATCTTCCTGATTGAAGACACCTCTACCATATCTCCTGCTATGATAGTCTGAACCAGTAGTGTATGTAGGGGGAAGCAGAAACGCCACATAACACGTTCCTGAAAAATCAGGTGGCAACCATGTGTAGGCACTGTCATGTCAACACTACGTAGGGACACATTCCTCCTACTGGGCGATCTGAATTTGCATTTGAATTGCCAAGAGGACAAAGGAGTGGAGGAGTTTTGTCGGGATATTCAAGCCCTGCAGCTTGAACTCAAGCTCTCAAGCCCCACGCACCGTCAAGGTCATCTTTTGGACCCGGTCTTTGCAAACTGGGGAGGGGTCGAGGTCTCCACAGTTGAGCCGATTCCCTGGACAGACCACTTTTTGGTGGTATTTTCCATAAATAGCTCAAAATCCACAAAACTTAGTCAGGCACCCCTAAACTATTTAAGGAGGAAGTGGGCAAAATTCTCCTTGGAGGATTTTAATGAAGCTCTGACGAGGGACGGCCAGCCAGGAGGTGAGGACATAGAAATGGCGGTTTCTAACTTGAATAGGCGCATTACAGAAGCGCTCGATCAGACCGCCCCACTCTGCCTAACATCCGCATGCGGTCGCAAGGAAAGATCAGCCCCATGGTTCAGTGGAGAGCTGCGACGAACAAAGGCGGAATGTAAGCGAGCTGAAAGAGCTTGGAGGGTTACTTATGACACTCAGGCCAGGGAATTGTTTTTAGAAAAAAGGCGGCTTCATCACAGGCTGATTAAAAAGTCGAAGGCGGCCTTTTATGCAGGACAAAGTTTAGGGGCAAAAAATTCGGCCAAAGAGCTCCTCTGCATCTATAAGTCTCTGACTACTATAGACTCGTCTGCAGACCCGGAGAGTTGTTCGACGGAAACATGCGATCGCATCGCCGACTACTTCTCCAATAAAGTCGAAAAAATTTACTCGACCTTTCCTAACCCTCCCCCTACAGGGGTTGAGTTTGAGGTTACATCGGAGGGCACGGAGATCGCGGGGCTCCTCACAGACTTTAGTACCCCCCCTCCTGAAGAGCTAGTCAGGGTATGTCTCTCTGTTAAATCTGGCTCCCCCTTGGACCCGGTGTCCCCTAAACGATTGGGGGACAGCCTAGAAGTCCTGGAGCCTTATATAAGGCATGTCCTGGATACCTCCTTCAAGTCTGGCATGTTGCCTAAGGGGTGGAAACAGGCAGTGGTGCTCCCTCTCCCGAAGAAATCCCACATTGGCTTTGAGGTGTTAGAAAATCTGAGGCCCATCTCACTCCTGCCTTTTCTGTCCAAAGTGGCAGAGAAGGTGGTAAACACCCAAATTATGAAACATGTGGAGGAGGAGGGATTGCTCCACGCCACGCAGTTTGGCTTTAGACCGCGCCATTCTACAGAGTCCCCCCTTCTCATGGCAACAGAACATCTGAGACAGGGCGTAGATGAGGGGCAAACTATGGCCCTGATCCTGCTAGACCTCAGCGTGGCGTTTGATACTGTAGCACATACCACCTTGCTACAGTGTCTGAACAGAGGTGGCATTGCTAACACTGCGCTGAGGTGGATCCAGGCCTTCCTAACGGGAAGAAGCTTTCAAGTGAGGCAAGGCGACTGCTATTCTAAAGGGGTACTTCTGGCCCAGGGCGTGCCTCAGGGCTCATCCCTGAGCCCAACCCTTTTTAATTTGTATGTAGCGCCTGTGGCCTCCATTGTGGAGAGCCATGGCCTCCAATTGGTATCTTATGCCGATGATACGCAACTGGTCATCTCCCTATCGCATGCGCCCTGTCTTGCTGCAGATGGCTTCCGATCGTGCATGAAAGAGCTCGCCGATTGGATGGCCATCAACTGTTTGAAACTTAATGGCAGCAAGACAGAGGTGTTGGTGGTAGGGAGAGCCCAGTCTGCTTGGTCGTCGGCTTGGTGGCCATCCTGTTTAGGACCGACTCCCACCCCCTGCCAGGAGGCAAAAAACCTAGGAGTATGGTTTGATGCGGGCCTTACTTTCGGGCCCCAGATCAACCGGGTGGTCGGAGTGTGCTTTCGGGTCCTGAAAAGACTGAGGAAAGTCTTGGACCTACTGCCAATGGAAGCCCGTCAAACCCTGGTACATGCTCTGGTGACCGCAAGGCTGGATTATGCGAACCTGCTGTACCTGGGGGTACCGGAGAAAAGCATGGGCCGCCTTCAAGTGCTGCAAAATGCGGCAGCGCGCCTGATCCTTAGGCTGCCCAAAAGGGCGCCCTCGAAGGTGGCCCTGCAGAAGCTACACTGGCTCCCTGTGAGGAGTAGAGTCGAGTACAAGGCCCTGTGCACTTGTCACAGGATCTTGAATGGCAGGGCACCTCGACCACTGCGGAGACTGATTGAAGCCTACGAACCTGCTCGAGCGCTCAGATCCGTGGGTGGGGGACGGTTGAGGATCCCCAAGGTGAAGAAAGCTCGCATGGGAGGTAGATCCTTTAGGTATTTAGCGGCAAACTACTGGAATAAACTCCCAGTGGATTTGCGCCTGGAACCTGAAGAAACGAGGTTTCGAGCGAAATTAAAAACCCACCTCTATGTTAGATAATGGTCTGCCTGGTAGCTGTTTTTCCCTGTTTGCCGCCTCTCCCACTTTTCAGCGCGGGGACACGCCGGTGCGCGTAACTCAGCGCTTTATAAATGCCCCTATTAGTATTATTATTATGACAAACAAAATATGTGCCTTTAGCTGGCACAAACGGTGGAGAAGTTCAAGATGAATAGACATAGGTTTGAGCACACACACTTTTACCTAGCTGAGCTTTTGGATTCCGACCATTACCTTGCAAACAAAAATGGCCTGATTGGGGTACAATTCAAATAGGGGGAGACCTTTTTCGTCTCTCCTTCTCTGTCAAACTGGTACTATATCCAGTCACGGCCTGCACCTCATCCTTAGGGATAGCATTATATGCATCAATATCTTGGATCATAGCTACTATTCCCCTTATTAAGGCACTATAGCTCGAGTTATCTTTAAGGGAACGTAAGGGGCGTACCTCATTTGCATAGATAAACATGGTCTGAAAAGCCCACACAGACTCATTAAAAGAAAAAGGCAAAACCAAATATGGCATACCTTTATCTGGCGTATGAGGCATAAGACCACACACCCAACAATTAGTGGTATTTACTACTAGCTGATGCTGATGCAACAACTGTATAAACAAGTTGTTGACAAATTCTGATCTCCTTGTCTGTTCATGTTCAGGCAACGTATAAAACTGGTGCAAAGAAACAGTAGTGAAAGAAAGCATAGGGTGGGAGGTGGGTGCAGATGTCAATTGTGTAGCATAGACAGTCCAACCCACACAAGCTAATATGATACTTAAAAACATCAAAAAGCACAATTTTATAAAACATTTGCTATGTATCAATGTACAAAATCTTGGTCTTAAGATCTATTCTCTCCGCATCTCTTTCAGTTACAACAGACTCCATCCTCTAACATGCTGCACACGGCAATTTTCCTTCTTCACTCAAGTGTGCGTCCAGGCATCCTAGACGTCCCTAGTACCGCAGACCTTTTGTCAATACGCGGGCCACCCCTTAAGTCTTATACCGCGACCCTGCAGCTGAACCCGGATGGTAGTTCGAAAAAGAAAAAGAAAAATAGTCTCTTGTCTGAAAGAGTGTATTTCACAAAAGAATTCAGATTTTATTTGTCCTTTTTAGACCTTAAGTTGTAGCGTTCTTTACCAGACACAGTTTGATCCTGAAAGAGTGTCTCTGGGTACGTAGTATCAAGTCTCATACACGGCGGCACAGCTTCTTGCAAGACTTCATCATCCGCACGTTCTGACTGAGTCCATTCCAGATGTGCATCGCTAAAAGGTAAAAATCTCAGAACCCTTTCACTCTCGGAATCGGCAACACCTTCCCGGACCCACTTATCGTACGGTAAGGGCAAAGGTATCTTCTTGAAAAGTGGTACCAAGTACCCAGTTTTTCTTGCCAAACACCTTAATAGCAGTCCGAGCTGATAACAGGACTTGGTATGGACCGGTCCATCTTGGTTCCAAGTTCTTTGACCTCTGGAAATTCCTGGTTAGAATCCAGTCGCCAGGTTGAATCGTGTGGCCTGCGTCTACAGAAACTGAAGGCAAAGTGTCATGGACCTGCTGGTGAAGAACACGCAATTTAGCAGTCAAATCATGTAAGTAGTCAACCAACATAGGGTACTCGATATCACTGTACTTCTTAGGCCTCGGCACACCCCAGACATTCACCGGGCGTCCAAAAACAATCTTGTATGGGCTAAGTCCCATGCGAGAATTTACTGTTGTTCTCGTGGACAAAAGTGCCAATGGTAAGGCATCGGGCCATGTAAGACCAGAGCTCGCTTGCACCTTGGCCAACTTCAGCTATAGAGTGCCTTGATAGCACTCGACCAGGCCTGCTGACTGGGGGTGATTTGCAGCGTGAAATTTCTGTTTGATACCCAGACCCGCACATACTTTCTTCATAATCTGACCCACAAATTCACTTCCATTATCACTTCATACCATCCTCGGCAAGCCATATCTGGGAAATAATTCTTTAGCAAAACCTGGCTGTAGACAAGGCAGTATTATCCTTTAGGGGGTATGCCTCTATCTATCTGGAAAAGGCACTAACAACCACAAGGACATACTTCAAGTTATTGCATCTTTCCATATGAATATAGTCTATCTGTAGCACCTCGAACGGATACATTGGAGGAGCAAAATGACCTGCTGGAGTTGGGGTTCCCTTTCCAGGATTATGCATCAAGCAAATCATGCAGTGTTTAACCAAATTCTCAGCACACTTAGGAATTCCACCATTCTGCCATACCGGAGCCAACAACTTACATATCCCTTTTGAACTAATGTGAGCCAACCCATGAGCCATAGTAACTACCAGAAGCACATATGCATCCGGCAACAACCATTGCTGGTGCTCTGACAACTCAACCCAACAGCCTCTTGAATCCAACATTCCTGTACTCTCTCTCCACATACTCAATTCTTTCTCAGTAGCTTCTGACTGAATCATCTTCACACTTTCTGTTGTATCTTCACACATTCCTCCTTCCACAACCCATCTGGCAGGACCTGCAACATACATCCGACTCGTCACATCTTTCGCCGTTTCTCTTGCTACTTCATCTGCAAACGTATTCCCTTGACCCACATCATCCGTAACCTTCTTATGCGCACTACACTTCACTGTTGCAATTTGGGTCGGCAAAGTAAGTGATTGAAGAAGTTCACTCACTAATTGTCGATGCTGAATTTTCGTACCATGGGAAGTAAGAAATCCTCTCTCTTTCCACAAGCGACCAAAGCTGTGAGCCACGTCAAATGCATATTGGCTATCAGTATAAACATTCACTCTCTTTCCTTTTGAAAACACACACGCTCTAGTCAATGCTATCAACTCCGCTGCTTGCGCTGGATTCTGTGCAATACGTGCTGTTTCAACAATCGTGTGCAAAGTTATGACAGCATATGCTGCAGTCGTCTCTACATTCAGAAGCTTAAAGCACGAACCGTCTACCCATAGGGTACCATCAGGATTTGAAAGAGGAGTATCTTTCAGATCAACTCTACCCTTCGTTTCCTCCTCTGTCCGGAGAAAACAGTCATGCTGTTCCTGAGCATCTGTCTCTACAAAAATCGGCAACAATGTAGCTGGATTCAATGTGTTGCACCGCTTGATGTGCACATGGCTAGCCAAAAGCGTCAACTCATAACCTGACAAACGCGCACTGGTGAGATGTTGAGTCTTCGTTCTATTCAATAGGGTATCCACTGCATGTGGGACCATCACAATCAATGTATTATCCAATACCAAACCAGCAGACTGTCGGATAGAAACAGCCGCTGCCGCTGTAGCTCTTAGACAACTAGGCAACGCCCGAGCTACCGGATCTAAAGTAGCTGAAAAATACTCACATGGGCGCTGTTGTCTCCAAATTGTTGCATCAACACTGACAACGCACAACCTTCTCTCTCGTGTACATAAAGTGTAAAAGGTTTACTGTAGTCGGGGGTACTCAACACCGGAGCAGAACACAATGCATCACGCAATTCAGAAAAACTCTTCTGACATTCGTCAGACCAAGGAAGATGGTGTGGTGTGTCCTTAAGAGTAAGTGCCAACAAAGGTTTCGCTCGCAAAGAAAAATTCGGAATCCACTGTCTACAATATGAGGTGATACCTAAGAAGGCACGCACCTCTCTCTGTGTGCATGGCACAGTCATTTAGGCAATCGCTTGAATACGCTCTGGGGGCAATCGCCTTCCCTCCTTCGACAAGAGATGACCTAAGTAGGTCACTTCTTGGCGGCAATACTGCAACTTCGAAGGTGACACTTTATGATGAAGGTCAGACAGGTGTCGCAACAAAGAAAGAGTAACTTCTTTACAAGTCTCTTCATCATCAGCAGCAACCAACAGATCATAAACATACTGGATAAGATTAGCACCAGAAGGCAATGCAAGAGTATCAAGCTGAGTTTTCAAAGCCAGACTCTAAATGGAGGGACTCTCACAATAACCTTGAGGAGTGCGCTTAAACCGGAAACTGCGGCCTCCTAAAGAGAAGCCAAAAATATCCCTACGTCCTCAGCAATCGGAATACTGAAGAAAGCGTTCTTCAGATCAATAACAGAAAACCAAGCAGCTGAGGCAGGAATCATACCGCCCGATTCATCAAACAGAATTGCGCTCGCAAAGGGCCAGATTCTGAGAATCTGGCCCTTTGCGAGTGCGATTTTTGCATTTGGGATTCAGCATCCCAAATGAAAATATCTAATTGCGATCTCGCAATTTTGCGAGGAATTACATATGAGATTCCTTAAATGCAATTCATCATCCAAATTTTTTTTGCGAATTCGCAATTTCTGGCCGCAATTTACCGCGAGGTCAGACCTCGTGGTAAATTGCAAAAACTCAGAGTTGCTTGTTACACACACACTGTGCAAAGCCTGTATAAAATTTCATTTGAGGGGTGCTACAGGGTGTCCTTTGGGCACCCCTGGCACCCTTCAAATCGCTATCTTATTTGCGATTAGCAAATTGCTAATCGCAAATAAGGAATACTCCCCATTCATTCCTATGGGCCTTTTGGCCCATAGAAATAAATGGCGAGTTATTCCTTATTTGCGATTAGCAATTTACTAATCGCAAATAAGGAATATGTAGGAATCGCATTTCTTTATGCAATTTCTACATGAATCCCGTTTTGCGAGTCCTTGATAGCGATTCGCTATGAATCGCTATTAGGGGCTCGCAAAACGGGAGAATGATGAATCAGGCTGAAAGTCAATAAAGCAGTAATGTCCGGGACAACAGGAAACTGTGGCACTACGATCTTATTGACCTCTCGAAGGTCGATCACAAACCGATACACAGGTGGCTGAGAAGAGTCTGTACGCTTATGGACAGGCAGAACAGGACTGTTACACACATTACCTCTCGTTTCTTCAACCACACCTTTCTCAACCAAATCATAGATAATTGCTAAAAGAGCTCTTTCGCCATCATTGGAAATTTTGTACTGAAGGTAACAACGTACGGTGGAATCTGCAAGAGAACAACATCATTGGGACCTGTAGCCCAAAGTGTATCAGGGAGAGAACGCAGATCCAGTGGAAGGCGATCCTTAGACAGATACATCGGGGAAATCACTTTCTTACACACCATAAGATGTACTCCCAAAGGAGAACAATGTAATGTCGCATGCAATCTTTTCAACAAGTCCAAACCCAACAGATTCTCGCCACAGCCAGTCGTTAGAATAAGGGGAGCCTCCAATTCACAGGGACCAATAAAAAGGGGCAAAGGACAAGAAACCGGGTTGCGAACTGGGCGCCAGAAAATCCTACTGAAACATTGGTCAAGCCAGACAAAGGTGCGCCTGGGACTTTAGAGCGCATGATAGAACTCTTTGCTGCACCAGTATCCAAAAGAAAATGCTCTGCCACACCTGATGTAATCACTTCAACATAAGGTCCACTCTGGTCTACTGGAACTGACACTACTCCCTCCCTTTGTCCATGGCTGTCCTAACTATCATTAAAACCAGCACTCTCACTTCCAACATAATAATCATCAGTGTAATACTGAGCGGACTGGACGGTCGGAACATTCTGTTGGTCAAAATAATTTGTAGAATTCTGAGGGGAAAAGGAACGTTCAGTCTATGGAAACGTACCACGTCCCCTACCCCTAGATACTTGTTGGAAACCACCATGACCTCTCAGACCAGACATACCATTTGCACGCTGTAGCAAGATCGGGCAACTATTCTTGAAGTGACCTTCTTTTTTACCATAAGCACACTGATTAGGGCCTAGCGGGAGTCGCGAAGCAAAAGACTCAGGCTTCTGCAACAGTTTCTGAAACTGTGGGGGTTGCTGAAACTGGGAAGGTTGCTGAAACTGACGCTGATTAGGGCGAGGCGGATAAGCCTGCTACATAAGAACTTTCGTTTTTAATTCTCTAGTCTTCTTCTCTACTTTATCCATCCCATCTTTATCTCTATTCTCACAGTATTGTGCAGTAGCCAATATCTCGGCCGAAGAAGAAACAGCCCATGAACTCTCAGAGTCCTTTAACTTATTAGAAAGTTCAGGAAGTAAATTAAAAACAAACTTATCCACAAACAACCTCTGACCACCTTCTGTACACATGTCCTGACCACTATGATCAATGAATGTTTCCTCAAACCTAGTGAAGAAATCAGACACATTCTCGTCTTTCTTTTGTTTGCATGCTGCTAACTTGTCCCAATTCCCCCACAGAGGAGGCATCATAGTTTTCATTAAATTAATAATCCTACCAGGTAGTTCTGCAACTAAGGGTTCAGGTTTGGCACCTCCTACCTGCCGACCATCTGCATCAGTAATATTAACCCAGGCATCTCCTAGCTCTGGCGCGTGATCCTCGTGACGGATCTTCACCCACAAAGGTTGAGGAACTACAAAACCCATCAACATATCTATGTCAGCTAAATTCATAACACATGCATCAACTGTCTGAGACAACTCCTTGTAATAACCAGCAGGATTTTTATGGGGGTCAGGCAAGGTCTGCTTAAGAGCCAGGGGCCTTATTTATGAAGGACTTGCACCGCCGGTGTGTCACTTTTAACATGGGAAAAAGTGACGCATCGGCGGCGCAAGTGCTTCATAAATAAGGCCCCAGGACCTCAGCTCTCTTCCAAGGGACATGCACCCACACTCACTGAAAATGAGCCGGTGCAGCCGCAATACCATGAGCGGCATCAGCCACAACTGCCTCTCTCCATACAGGGGGAACCTCTCTCATAGGATACTGCTTCACTGTTCTCCTAATAGAAGGGTCAGGTTCAAACAATGACTGAGGTGGAAGTCTAGTCCTAAAAGTGAGTAGTGTCTCTACCGCTTCCTCAACATCGGAACACACAATCGTCCCTTCAGCAAATTCAGACTGAACATTAAGCAATTCCAGTGGAATTGAACCCAACTCATTATCTTCCCACTCCTGACGAAGAAAGGTACACATGACATCAAAAACATACCTTTGTTTTGGTGCCTCCCACTGTAGGAAGATATCCATAACCACTTGTGGACTGTACTTGGAGGTATTCGAAACCCATCTACGAGCAAGGAGATCTAACACTGCCCGCTCTTGGGACCAGGGAGCTGACTACGTCTCTCGTTACGTTCAGAAACAGGGGTCAAATTCAGTGACCCAAAGAAAGGAGACAAAAGACTAGTGACAGTCTCAGTCATTCGTTGCCGAGCAGAAAGAGAAGAAGTTGACATGAGGACAGGAGACAAAGTGTTTTGAGGTGACAGAGACGTAGGGACAGAAATAAGAGAAGTCAAAGATAAAGGAGTGTAAGGCAAAGGAGTTTGAGGCAAGGCTGGTGGCAAGGCAGGCGGCCCTGGAAGGGGCTGCACCGGGGGAGGAAGAACCACCTGTGAAGCAACGGGTGGCTGAACAACAACAGGGGGTTGAACGACAACAAGGGGTGCAACAACTGGAGGTAACGGAGGTGCAGTAGCACCCTGCACATAAGGGTGTGGTAATCTCAGTAAATGTGACATCAAATGATCCTTTTCAGGGTCTTCAGTCACATTTGAAAGGGGAGGTGGCAAAGCCGGGTAACATTTGTCAATGGCCATGCAATGTTGTCTATCTGACACTTCAATAGCACGATCTTCTTCAGCTTCCTTAAACTGCCTAGCAGCTTGCATTACCAATATATTCCTTTCCTTCCTATCTCTCTTAGCTTGCTTAATTTCTCACTGTTTGGCTTCCTTACGCCAAAGGCGGAAAGAGTCAAACATCGCCGGCTGGGCTTTCTTTTTAAATAGCGCAACTTCTAGGTTATCTAAAACATCATCTTTCCTTGTATAACGGACCCATACTTCATTAAAGGTAATGGGATCTACATCATACTTTGAATAGAGCTGATAAGTTGGAGTTCCAACCTGAGGTATCAGACACGAGTCCTCCAATCGGGAATCCCTATTACAACTACAACAAAACCATTTCCTACATTTGCTAAAACTAGGCATCTTTTAGCTCACTAGTCTTGCTTCAAACTTCAAGGGGATATCAAAAATGATACAGTCGCAAATATACGAACCCCTCGGCTTCAACTATTGAAATGGCCGAATCAAAACCAAGAAACAAATCAAAGTCGTGGGAGCGACCCACTTATGCTTAACCAAAATGTCTGTCACGCCACCAGAAAACCGTCTAACGTCTCGCCTTGCAAATCATCACAAGAGGTTTCAAGACAGGGCGACAGTCAGGGCAGCAATCCTTTGCAGCCGCCGGAAAGGGGAAGCCTTGCAGAAAAAAAAACCTTCGGTCCACGTCGACATGCAGGGGTCGATGAAGTGGCGGCCGTCCTCCAGAATTTCCTCACGGGGTTTCTCACAATCTTCGGGCTTGGACCAGTACCGCTGAAGTCGCCCCACATTGGGCGCCAGTTGAAGAACCGGGATTTAACCCAGCGGCGTCAGGGGCACGCCTACGATCTGCGAGTTCACCTGTCTTGGTATACAGAGACACGGAATACTTCTGGATGGCATCAGAGACCAAGTTTATTAGGTGCAGCTAGTAACAGTGATCTTAGAAATACATCACAGTGTAAATACTCAGGAGACTGCTCATTTTACTAAGGCGAGACATCTCCTTTTATACCCAATATTCACATTATAAATGTACACCCACTGCACAAAATTCTAGCCAATAAGGTACATTTTCAAACAAAGTATCACATAACAATAACTCAATTTACAGTATCCCAACCCAAAAGTTAATTATTAGGAATGTCCCAAATTCAATCTCGACAAAGCGGACAAACCTATAATTGAAAGCATAACCCATGTAATGAAGAAACATAAAAAAAGAAACGGTAACAGATGCTGAACAAGATAAGGCATGTGCAAGGAAACTAAAAGTTAATGATGACCTGAACATTGATTGGCAATCTCAGACAAAGATCGATCAGGGAAATTGGCTTTGCGAGGTCAGTTTCAGGTGAAGAGGTCAGTTTCTTACAATTCATTTCAGAGTCAAAAAGAAACCTAGTTAATGTATACAAGAACTAAGAAGGCCAGGCCACTTTATTCGCCAGGCTACCTTCACAGGCCTATGTGAGGGCAACACAAAATGGTGGCACACAACAAAATGGAGTCAGACTCGAGAATTACAACACCTCAACACACCTACACGTCTCCCCCAGCTCTACTGGCTCACCCACAACGTAGCTCCATCAGACTGTTTCCAATTTGTGTGTTAGGTTGTGGAGGAGGTGTTGATGTGTGTTGGCAAGGGTTAGGGCTTGGTGGGAGGGCAAGGTAGGGGGCTGATAGTGTGCTAAAAACAGTGGCCATGGCAGGTAAAAACGTTATGCAATTTGAACGAAATCACTGGAGCAAAAAAATTGATGTTTGCATGACCTTAATGCGGACAGTTCTTTTGGACCCCTGAAGATTGGCGCCCTAGGCCGGGGCCCAGCACACCCATGCCAAAAGCCAGCCCTGATTACAGTAGTTGAAGACTGCCAGAATACGAGCTAAACACAGCTCGATTCTGTTGTTGATGTGAAGTAGGGATATTATTTGAAGATAGAGCCAGTTGCATGATTAGAACTTTAGCCGCTGTGTTGGCTTTAATGAGATGGCGTGAGGGGTGACAAAGGTCAGTCAAAGGGTTGGAGGCAGGGCGCCGAGTCTTCAATATCTATAACCTCGGTCTTGCCATCCACTCATGCACAGGACACTCTCCTTCATTACTGTAACACATCGACCAAGGGTCAATTTTTCAAGTGGAAATGGAAGTGTGCATCATCAGCGGAACTCTAGAAGTAAATCTGTAGTGCTCAAAAATCTGTGCTAAAGGCCACGTGTAGAGATTGAAAATAATCATGTTAAGACTATTCTTGAGGAACAGCAAAGGGCGCTGCTCGTATGGGTGATTGTTTGATCTTGGCTGCAATTGGAGAAAAACAAAATGGAACTTATAGTAATGCTAATTTGCTTATACCTGCTCAATATTCAAATCTTTCAAATGCTATCTTTAGTTGTCATATGCAGTAAACTGTACCATTGATGTCAGATCAGCTTTATTGTCCCTTTCCGAGGAGAGAAGTACCCCTTCCCTCACACTGGGTAAGGAGTTCTCGATAGCCGGCTCAGGACGGAATCCAGAGTGATGGTTATGAAGAATCCACTTGAGATCCCATTGATATTGCAGTTGTTTTGTCTGCTCCCTTTGCAGCAGTTTACTAAAAAAGGATTAGAGCTAGGGCTTGAGAAGTCCAATATTTTCAGATCAGAAGATTTTTTTCTGCAGGATTGGAGTGATGACATTTTTATAGAGCCAAGAATAACATTTTCACAGAGAAGGAATCCATTAATCGTGGCATTATTTGTATTTGCCAGATGGAGTTACTGGATTTAAATTTATAGTCGCCGGACTCGGTGACAATCACACTGTAAAATCTAACATTTCCAGCACATAGAAGAAACCAGTGTATACTGAATGAAAAGACTTAGAAGTATCAGAGAATTTGTAGCAGGAACAAAAGTTCTTTATTCCGAAAATGGTTACAGATGAAGGATAGTCACTCATACTCCTAAAGATGGACCAATGATGCAACTCAAACCAATGTAGTTAGCATGTTAAGACTGCTTATCCGTTGACTAGAAATTAAATTAACTAATAATTTAAAACTTATTTGGAATACACAAGCGATCAAAAATGTGGAATGTGTCCCCTCTCAGTGCCTTGTGAAGTTTTTGATCAGCTCAGTCACTGTTACATTCAACTGAGCAGCCTATGACAACAACTTCTAGAAAGGACTTGGTGGAGAAATGAACCTTCCGGACTGGGACGTGGGTGTGTGATCTCATAGACTAACGTGACATCTCTACGTGGAAGAAAAAGTGGATATTGCATTCTTCTAAAGTATAGCTTTAATGTTCTGACGCCTAGCCAATGTTTAGCTGGTTACTTGTTGCATTCTGGTATGTGAAGTTTTTGTTTTCCAGTTCTACAATGCATCTCTTTCAAGTGTCTCTTGTGATGGAACGCTCACAGACCAGTTTTATTTAGAAGTAACTTTGCTTTACAAAGTAGGGTTGGGGAGTGCTTACAATGTAAAATGGTAAACTAAAAGTTCTCCCATACATATTGTTGCCTAAAAGTCAGGAGTGGCTCAAGGTGTAACATGGCATGAGGATTTAATTGCAACTATGGGAATGCTGGACTACAAGGGTCAGAACCATATGGAAATTAAGGACTGGATTTCAATTACAAATCACTACTTTCTGGGATTTTTATTAGTGGTTCAGGAGCATATTACCAAGCCCGCGGTAAATGCGTTACCGACTTTTTAAAGTCACTAAAGCATCTTTTTTTTATCGCACTATTACCAATACGTCTCTAACCTGAGTTAGAGACATATTCTTGGCGTCATATATCGCCCCGCGCTGGGGGCGATAGATAAAGCTAATAGGATGCAGAGTGGGCGTTCCCACGTCCAACCACATGTAAAATGTGGTTGGAGGTGGTAACACCCTATTATCAAGGCAGGCGTTGGGAGAAGGAGACCTGCAATATACTCGTTTATCGCAGGTCTCCCGACGCCTGCTTTGATCAGGTGTTAGGCATTGATAACATGGGGGTGTGGATCATAAAGCTGAATCCACCCTCCCATTTTATCAAGGCACACATTAGCGTGTGAAAACAACGCTTGTTTTCATGCGCTAATGTTCCCTATTGCCGACTATCACTAGATTTAATTTTGCCTATGTGTTGCGCTTTGATAATCACGCGCTTTCACGGCGATTAAATCCGGCGTTAGCCGGCGATATGGAAATGTGCGATGTGCGTTTATTAACGCATATCTTGTTAATATTCCCCCTCAGTTCGTTGGAAACATATGTGCTCAAACATCTGAACAAAAAGATTTGTTAAAAGAAAAAAAAAGCTGACAAAGACCCAAAATGGATTCCATGTGGTGTTGCGCCATTAGTAATAGTCAGCAAGATCCGTAATGCTGAAATACAATGACTGTTCTCCCAGTTGCCAAGTTTCTCAGGTTTATGCGAGGCTGAGTGCAGCAGTCCAGCTATTTTTCTTGTTTAGCCCCGGTGTTGTCATGGGTTGAATCGGAATAAATTTCCCAGAATGCAAAGAAAAATATTACATTGGTCAAGCATGAACACGGAAAATGTGTCAGGACTTCAAATGTGAAACTTTGGACAAATGTCTTGCATGAAACTTTTTTTTTTAAAGATAAAGATCATTATTGCATTTGCAAACAAGAATAATTGAATCTTTAACTGCGCTTGTTTGCGCGTGGTGCGTAGACAGGTGAGTTGTGCATATGAAATTTCTGCATGTGAGGCGATGAGTTTCAATCTCTTTTCAAACGATATTGTTACATGGTCAAAAATAAATGGCATTGGCAAGACTACATTGACCAGAATACATTCAGATCAGATTTGCAAACTAGACACAACCCCCTTGCTAGACAGTCAACCCCTGCTGGGCTCTTACCCACTCAGCTCCATTTAGCCTGCTTTTTATACACCGCTAAGAGCCGAGGGGCCCTTGAAAACTTCCCTGAGATTTCCTACTCCCTCAGATTGTACATGAGAGGTTTTAAAGTGTTCATATATACGGGCTTACAGCTGCATAAAAACCCTTAACCGATCATATCATTAGGTTTATTAGTCTGCATTATTGGAACAGTTTGAAGTCAGCTCGTTACTGAAATGCATTAATTGTCTCAGAGATAAACTATTAATCTTATAATAAAACCGGAGCATCCCCTCTGCACTTTTTAGAGATACTCTATGCAGGGACTTTATCCCCCACCACTCCAGCGGCGCGCCAGCAGCGCGAGCGCAACAGACTGCAGATGTCACGAGCCCGGCGATCATTAGACCCAGCAGCAGGGAGGCCTCGCATTAAAGTCATCTATCAGCTGCCTATGGAGAGCTGAGCGGCTACACTGAATAATCCGGAACATTCTGGATGTTTTTTTGTTTCTTATTCTCGCTTTTGGTCGAAGGAGGGGACACGGCAGCTTGAAACAGTATTGCTCATGAAAACATATTTATTCTTCTTTCTATTGCAGTTGTCATTTGTGTGATAGCATTTTAAATGTAGTTTTTTTCCTGTGCAAGAATCAGTGTTGGGTCACTGCTCACCACCATTATGCCGCAGGGGTATGGGGTGGGTGGCGTTCTGTTCTAGAGGTTAATCGTGGCGTTTGCCAACAAACACATGCCTCAGGTGGGTTGATACTGCTGCAGCAGAGGAAATCTTTTTTCCCGCTATTTTGATTGTAAAGTCTGGAATTTCATCAGAGAACTGGAGTGATGGCTAGTGACATGAAATCCATGAAAGCGGACTTGAGCTCCATTCAATCAAAATAGGACAATACTGAGCATAAGGTGACTGCTCTGGAGGATTGAATGGAAGCGCTAGACAGAGGACCAGATCTGAGACATGAACTTTGGTACAGGTACAAGCAATTTGAGGAGATTGAGGATCACAGCAGAGGAAACAATGTCTGCTTCTTAGGTGTTCAAGGGGAATGAGGGGCAGAGGGGTTATTTTTCTCCTTGGAGAACTCACAGGACTCACATTATTCCTCCATTGGAATTCCAGAGAACACATTGCATTCAATCCTGCATGAACAGAACCAGCCTGACACCCCGCCATATCATTGCCTGTTTCCTCTGCCACCAACAAGAACGACCGATAATACTGGCAGCGAAGCAAAAAATAATACCTTCATATTTTTTAAGCTCATATTGCCCAAACGCACAGTCTAACTGAGAAAGTAGGAACTGTAGGACAGTTTGTTGTGAAGCCACTGTATGGTCACTGTGGTGTCTGCTGGCATGACTAGGGGAACAATGATTTGTTCATGATATGCTTTGCAGGGACTGCTGAGTTGGGATTTTTTCACAGATAACCTTGCAGTGCTTGGGGCGCTACTGGGTGCAGGGCAAGATGGCTGCACCATATTGCAGCTCCACCGGCCGGCGTCATTATCCTTCGCATATCCTGCTCCCTGCACGCCATCCAAGCAGTCCAATGCAAGGCGGCTCATCTACAACAGCTGCGCATTGCTTTGGCAGTCTTTGGAGACAATTCTGTGGCAGACAGGAGGCTCAGATTATGCTTTCTCGATTCTTTACTACCAACAGCAGCCAATAGGAACACAGTAAAGAAACGAAAAACTACCAATCCCATGAGCACTTAGGTAACCATAGAGAGCATATCCCTATATAAAGAACCATAGAGGATAATACTTCCTCTTTCTTTGCTGCTTCGCAGCCAGTTAAGTCATTTATACTTTTCATGCTATGTATATTGTACTGCTTGTATTGTTTACTTATATTTGACTTGTCGTTTGTTCGATACGCTGCTTGCAGCGCTTCTGACTTCGCCGTTTTCGGCGTCTTGTTTCCAGTTCTTGCGCTCGCTGTGTGTGTGTTTGCCTCGGCCTCTCTGTTGCCGTGTGCTGAGAGCGCGGGCCCCCTCTCTGGTGCGGCCGCTTTGTGCCCGCATTTTTGTGGAGTGGGACGGGGACTCGAGCGGTCGCGCGCCGCTCCTCATCCGGGTGCTTCAGGCGAGCGTCTGCGCATGCGCGACTGCCCATTGTTTATCTTCCGTGTTGCTCACGGATTCTTGACACGCTTGAGGTGGCGTTTTCACTTCAGCCTAGCCCACTGCCTGCCGGAGAGTCCCCATTTGACGCCGTTTCCTGTTCAAGGGTTAGGGTTGTAAAATTTGATAGAGGCATTGCCTAGAGTGGCTTTGTTGCAAGCCTGTCCCTCCACCTTTTATATGTTCTTTTGAGGAGCGTGTGGCTCTTCAAGTCTGGCTTGCTGAGGGGTTGTCACTCCCCCTGACTGGGTCACTCCTGTGTACTGCTGCTTATTCCTGTGTGGGCTTTTGTATATTCCTTGTTTCAGCCTTATTCATTCAGTCATGGCTGGCTATGAAGAGGATGATGAATATTATTACGGCGAAGAGCCTGAGGAGTCCTTTGAGTACGATTTGGTTGATGCTCTTGACCAGGGGGTGCAGCACTCGGTCAATACCGCGTTGGTCAAGGCCATTGGTCCACTGAAGCGTCATCTGGCTGACTATGCGCAACAGCAAGGTTGGATTCCCTCTTCTTCTGCTAAGCGCTCCTCCAAGTCCCCGAAGTATCCTCACAAGTCAGATTTTGTCAAGTTGGCTAAATCCCTGTCTGCTGGTTCCAAGAGGGCTGCTCCCTCTACACCGGATACTGACGATACCTCCTCCTCGTCCTCCTCTTCAGGTCCCTCTGCTCCTCCTGCGAAAAAATCTAGGAAGGAGCATTTTGTTGACCCGTCTTCTCATCCCCAGGTTCTTACTTTTGAGCCCAAGGACATTGTCCATCCGAATTCAAAAACCTGGCTCCCGGCTCCTGAGGTCGCTGAGTATGTTCAGGCCCACATTCGTGAGCCATTTGATCAGGAGGTCCGTTCACACCTCCGTTCTGAATGTCCTCGCCCGGATTTGGCGGACAAACTCTCCGAGACCCCTGAGGTGGACCCCACTATCTTGACTTACCTTAAGAAGTTCACTAAGGACCCCAAGAAGGGCATTGATAGATCTTGGCGTCTGTGCCAAGATAAATTATTAGATCTCCTTGGCCCGCTTACAAATATCCTTGACTTGGGTTACCAGGCACAGGGCTCTGCTTCGGGCATCGACCCGGACGAGCTTATTGGTTGGGCCCAGAGGACCATTTGCCAGTTGGGAAATGCAAATTGTGCTCTTTCCACGGAGCGTCGGCGTTCAATTTTATTAAAGATGGACCTACGTTTGACAGAACTGGCGTCTTCAGAGTCGGGGCCCCTTGCTCAAGGTCTTCTATTTGGTCAGCCTTTCCTAAAAGAGTTGACGAAATTTGTCGCAACTTTCAGTGGCCTGGATAAGGCACAATCCTCTCTCCGCCGGGCGTTCCGCCCGGTTTATGGCAGGGCCGGACGCTCCAAGGGATGTTCGTTCGGCCGCGGTTCTGGCCAGCAATGTGGCACTCAGTCCCAGCAGGGAGGTGGTCAGCAGTCCTCCTACTCCGGATCCCATTCCAAATTCTACCCCTCCCGCAAAGGTCGTGGGCAGGCCTCTAAAGGCGGGTATGGCGGACAACAGGGAGGACGTCAGGATTTCGCAAACACAGGTGAGCTTAATTCATTACGACTGAGTTGTCCTGGGGGGCAGAGTGCAATTTTTCCTAAACAATTGGCGCACAATCTCAAACGATGCTTGGGTGTTGCAGACAGTGCAAGGTTACCACATAGAGTTTTACACTCCTCCCCTTCAAACACTCGTCCCTTCTCTCCTTGTTTTTTCCCAACGCGATCAGGCCGTCATCTCCAAGGAAATCGAGTCCCTTCTGGTCAAATGGGCCATTGTGCGGACTTCCCTGCATCCTCAGGGATTTGTCAGCAATGTGTTCCTGGTGGAGAAGAAAGGGGGAGGTTCGCCCCTGGTGCTAAACCTCAAGGAATTCAACAACGGAGTGGTCTATCGCCATTTCAAGATGGAGGGCATCCATCTTCTCAGGGATCTCCTCCGCAAAGGCGACTGGATGGTTTGCCTGGATTTGAAGGATGCTTATCTGTCCATCCCGATATTCCCGCCTCATCGCTGTTTCCTCCAATTCCAATGGTTGGGGACGTGGTTCGAGTACACGGTTCTCCCATTCGGTCTCTCGTCCGCCCCGTGGTGCTTCACGAAGCTCCTGCGGCCGGTCATGGAATCGCTGAGGGCACGCGGGGTGCGTCTGATCGTGTATCTAGACGACATCTTGTTGATGGATCAGTGCCCTGTTCAACTTCAGTCCCATTTGGCTTGGACGATCGAGCTCTTGCAATCTCTGGGGTTTCTAGTGAATCCTCTAAAGTCTCATTTACATCCCTCTCAGTCGATCGAGTTCTTGGGCTTCCTAGTGGACTTGGTCTCTTGTCAACTGCTCTTGCCCTATCAGAAGATCAGGTCTATCAAGAGGGAGTTGACTTTACTGTTGTCCAGACAGAGTGTGTCCTTACGATCGATCGCTCGGATTGTCGGACTGTTAGCTTCTTCCATTCAAGCGATCTTTCCGGGTCCCTTACACTATCGGGCCTTGCAACGCCTCAAGATCAGACACTTGCAGAAATGTCTTCGCTATTCCGATCTTGTTCCTCTTTCACCAGACGCGAAGTCAGAGATGGTGTGGTGGCTCGACCACATGGAAGCTTGGAACGGGAAAGCCCTCTTCGGTTCGACCCCGGATGTAGTGCTGGAATCGAATGCGAGTCTTTGGGGCTGGGGAGCCCGGTGCGGGTCTGTGACAACGGGCGGCCGTTGCTCACAGGACGAACTGAGTCTTCACATCAATTGTCTGGAGCTCCTGGCGGGATCGTTTGCGATCCGCAGTCTTGCTCCTCAAGCCACCAGCTGTTGTATACTCCTCTGCATGGACAACATCTCTGCGGTGCGGTATGTGAACAAACTGGGAGGGACAAGGTCAAAGCTCTTGGCCGAAATTGCGAAGGCCTTTTGGCACTTCTGCCTTCAGAGGAAGATCACTCTTATTGCAGAGTATCTCCCGGGTCGCCAGAATCAGGTGGCCGACTGGAACTCTCGCCATCTACTGGACTTCAGTGATTGGCGACTTCATCCCAGGGTGTTTCGGAACCTGTCTCGCCTCTGGGGTCCGCCTTGGATCGATCTCTTCGCATCTCGCCTTAACGCCCAACTGCCCAGGTTTTACAGCTGGCGTCTGGATCCGGAGGCTCTGGCCACGGATGCCTTTCTTCAGATTTGGCCCCCTCATCTCTGCTATGCGTTTCACCCGTTCGCAATGATTCCGCAAGTCCTGGCCTGAGCATCGCACTTCCAGTCAGAGGTCATTCTGATAGCTCCTCTTTGGAGGGCTCAGGCATGGTTTCCGGATCTTCTGGAGATGAGTTGCTCGACGCCGTTCCTTCTTCCACAGAAGTGGAACTTATTGTTGGATCCTCTGCTCTACCCACATCCTCTGGTTCTGTCCGGTCAGCTCCGGCTGGTTGCCTGGCGGATTTGGGGATCGCTGGAAAGTCCCGGGCTTATCTGGAGACGCTACCCGATTTCTCGGGGAAGCTTGGGCCCCCAACACGCACAAGCGTTATGCATCTGCTTGGAGGCGATGGTGTGGTTGGTGTTCTGAACGGAACTTGGATCCCGCTTCAGCAGATGTTACTTTAGTGGTTAATTTTCTTGCTTCCATAGCGTCCTCTGGTCTTCTTATAGGACTGTCAATTCCTTTTGTCCTGCTGTTTCTGCGGTCCACGATTTTGTTGACGGGAAACCTGTTGGGGAACATCCCTTGATTTCTAAATTGCTTTGTGGTATTCGGCTGGTTAAACCGCCTTGTCCAAAGTATGTTGCTCTTTGGGATGTCTCCATTGTATTACGTTTTCTGGAGGCTTGGCCTCATAATTCTTCCTTGTCTCGTAAGCAGCTTTCGGCAAAGCTGACGATGCTACTTTGCCTGGTGTCTTGTAAACGCATTTCAGATGTGCGGGCGTTCGACCTAGTGGGGCGTTCTTTTTCTCCGGACGGAGTCACTTTTATAATTTCCCGGCGCACCAAATGTAATCTGTCTTCTGTGACATATCCAGCTTTTCCTCAAAATCCACAGTTATGTGTTGTCCAATGCCTGAAGGCTTATAAGGTAAGTACTGCTCCTTTTCGACAAGATTTGTCTGGTCAGTTACTGATTGCCTTACAGAAGCCTTTTAAGCCTGTGGCGCCGGCTACCCTGGCCCGTTGGGTCCGTTGGCTTATGTCTGAAGCGGGAATTGACATCTCCATTTTCGGAGCTCATTCCGCTCGGGGTGCCATGGCCACTAAGGCTTTTACTGTTGGTGTGAGTTTGACAGATATTATGAAGGCCGCTGATTGGTCTTCTGATACTGTGTTTAAAACATTTTATTTCAAACCCATTGTGGATATTGCTTCTGTTGTGGTGGATCAGCTTTGAACAAGCATAATCTGAGCCTCCTATCCTGCCATAGAATTAAAAATTTGCAAACATTCGTGACAAGAATTTTCAATTCTATTAAGGACACGGAGGCGAGGATTATCCCACCCAAATGTATATTTACTGCATGTGCCATGTATATTTCTCATTGCGATGACATTGTGACATGTTTTCTTGCACTATTTCCCTACCCTTTGTATTTTACCTTCCATGGTACTGGGATAGTGTATTACGGCTCTGGTTTTCTTTTAGGTTCTGACCAGAAGTGAGATCCTTCAGTTCTTGTCCTGGCTTGGTTCCAGCCTTTTCGGATTCTGGATCTGCGGAGTTCTGCCTGCTCCAGTCTCCTGCGCCTTGGTTTTTTGGACTGTCTCCGGATGATCCTTTCCTGTTGCCTCCGTATGTTTCCTCCAGGCTGTTTTTCGGTTCCACGTGAATTGACTTTTACTTGACTTATTGTTTTACTGGACAAAGAAAGAGGAAGTCTTATCCTCTATGGTTCTTTATATAGGGATATGCTCTCTATGGTTACCTAAGTGCTCATGGGATTGGTAGTTTTTCGTTTCTTTACTGTGTTCCTATTGGCTGCTGTTTGTAGTAAAGAAATAGAGAAAGCATAATCCTCACCTCCGTGTCCTTAATAGAATTGAAAATTCTTGTCACGAATGTTTGCAAATTTTTAATTGTCAACCCCTAACAGGCGTGAGGCGCAGATTCCGACATATCGCCTCCGGAGCAACATGGCGGCCGCGTGAAGGACAACGGACGGAAATGGACCTCCAAGTGCAGCCTGGGCAGCCCTCCTGTTCTCGAGGACACAGTGTCAAATTACGCAGCAGGTGCTGCTGGAGCCCATGAGTGCCTGCCTGCCTCTACATCCCCGGAGCGGCTTGCTGTGTGGGGCCGATGATCAACAGTGCCGCGGTGCAGGCGCGCACGCGGAGCTGGTATCGGCCCGCTGTGCCCATCCGCGGCCTGTGCTTCTTGTGGTGTGTGCTTGGCTGCCTAGCCTGTCGGGGACATTGTGTCTGCGACTCCTGCGACCCAGACAGCGGTGGGCAGACATGCCAACCCTCCCGATTCAGGCGGGAGACTACCGATTTCATGGCTAGTCTCCCGCCTCCCGAGTCCTCCAAGCAAAAACCTGATTCCTCGGGGGTTTGAGCTGACAGGGCTTGGTATAGTGTAACATGCTCTTCCAGCAATAGTCAGAGTGGTGATGCAGGGACTCTAGAAGGGGTGAAAAACCAACAAAGCCTCATTAACAAGTGAATGGTCTTTTAAAGACCTGTGAAGTACTCGGGGACTGCTGTGTGTGTGCCTGAGAAGCTGTTTCAGCCCTGGCTGCCGGGTGGGAGGAGTGGGCGGGTGCACGGCCAGCAACTTGCCAGGCCAGTGCACAACACTTGCATCACCCTCTCTCTGCCTGCCATTGCGCTCCATGCTTCTGAAAGGTTAGAAAAAAACGTGCATTTTCGTTTCAAATGTCCGATCTTGCAGCAGCACACTTTCAACGCCCATACATGACAGTAACCCGATCCGATCCCCCATACTCTTGATTTTTTTTAAAAAATCTCCCACTTTGCTCTTCTGAAATGTTGGCATGTATGGTGGTGGGTGAGTGGCACGGGCTGGAACCACGCAGAAGAGAACTGCTGCTGATTGTGAGCTGGTGCCGTGGTATAGCCTGTGCCGATGGGAGAGAACTGAGGAACCGCAGCGCTTCCTATACTGGCGGCCCTAATGACTGTCACTAAAGCATTCCAGTGTGGCTGTCTTTCGATGTCGGTCTTCCACTCGTGGTGAGCTGCGCTGGAATAGTGGTTCTGACAGCGTGGAGGGCGGAGTGCATGTCTGCAGCCTACTAATGCCTTTCTAGCCCTCGGTGAGTCTCCGGGGCACGCTGGTGCAGGTGATTTTCATAGGCCGGATTCTTCTTCCCAATTGCTGCTAGGCCTGGAGGGTTGGAATCTATGGGTACTTGATCTTGTGCTCCCTCTGCTTGCTTACCGGGCACGTCCCCCACCTGTTTTGCATGCTGGGGCCTAGCTGCGGGACGCTGAGGTGTTTCTGGGGAACTGTGTTGTGTTGTCTCGGCCACAATCCACATTATCCTACTGTTTGCTTATTGCAACTGCCCCAGGGCTTGCTGACATGCTCCTGAGTCATTGGCGCGTAGCTGCGCCGAGTGGCCAGGTCTAGCTGGAGCAGCCCATTCATGCCTGTAAGAAGCCTCCGTCGTTATACTGTGTTCAGGATCAGTGGCTGGCACACTGCCCCATGCATCGGCCGCGGGGAGACAGGCCGGAGGATACTGCTTGGCGTCTCGCTGACAGATGGTGGAAGAGTCTTCTGCATATGCATCCCTGGTTGTGCATGACATTCTGCCCTGGTTCCTACTATCGTCCAGTGTGTGGCATACCTACTAAAAAACACAGTGCAGTAACAGCACGTGCAGAAGCGGCCTGGGGACATTATCTTAGGGTACGTGCGCCAGAGCCTGCGCGTATCCGCTGCCATGGGCAAACCAGACAAAAACCAACCACGCCTTAACTTTGACTTACACAAATAAGGGAAATCACTACAAACTGCAGCTTCTGACTCGGAACTTGACTCTACAGCCGAGGCCTCGTCCGCTCTTGGAAAGATACTTTCAGCTATCCAGGCTAGCCTGCAGTCTATAGACAGTAAAATTGAGGCCCTTAATGGCCGTATGGATCACATGTCAGCTAAAGAGACAGTTAGGATTGCGAGGTGGAGCAACACATTTCAGATGCGGAAGATGGTCTACAGCAGGTCTCTTCAAATACAACTTATATGGAGAAGATTTTGGCGGTCATTCAAGCTCAAAACGAAGACCTTCAAGCACGCTCACAGCACAATAATATACGCATATGGGGTCTGCCAGAATCCACAAATGTGGGTAGACTGGAAACTTATGTGGAAAACATGCTCTGAGACATCTGTGCAATTAGAAGACAATGTCCTGAAAGGTAAAAGTTAATAGGCAATTAATCATAGCATGCACATAGCATTACTTGGGTGTACAAGAAGGAGATAATTCATAGTTTTGTCAAAAAGAACTTATTCAGTTTTATGTGGAAAACATTCATTTCATGGTCGGATACAGTTAGAAAAACAGCACTGCATAGAATGTAATGACAACCACATGGGACTTGGTGCAACAAACGTGAATAAATAGTGCAGGTGGCGACGCAAGTGAAAGAAAACAGCGTAGTCGGCGCACTGTGCAAGTGGTGCAAGCTATTTACAGTGGGTGGCTAGAACGGCGCATGTGACATTGTGATATCACAGTGGGCACAGTTAGTTTTGGTTCAGGTCTGAAGCCACTAGGAGAAAAGTGCGCCTGTTATTCAGGCTGTTGGGTCGACGGCGTTTCGATCCAGAGAAGTTAGGATCATCATCAGGACTGGTTGTCTGAATTGGGAAGTGCTGTGGACAAAGGGAGCATATATTAGTGGGGGGGGGAAAGGAAGGGAAGGAGGGGCGTGTCCAAATTAAGGAAAATGGAGCCCTGTTTACCTTAGAAGGATCCCAGTAATTATGAATTCTAAAGATGTAGGTTGGTATAAGGCAGCTTGATGAGTCACCGATAAGTTGGTGTCATCACTAAAGGGCCACGCGGTAATTCATGTCTATTGTAGCTGGTCCCTTGCTGAAAATAAAGCGAGTAGGAAGCAATGAGTGAAAAGAAGTCGCTTGAGTAGGTCCTATAAAGTGAGGGCATTTACATACCTCGTTACCGAAGAATCAGTATTCTCTGGCCTTGTGGGTTGGCCTTGCTCAGTTAATTAATTGGTTGCGGGTACTGCATTCTAGCCAGCCGAATTGCGCTAGCGGTCAGCGCTGTAGGATGAAAAGGGGACAGATTGAGTAGCCAATAACCAAGGTATTGGTTTGTAGGGCAAACTGAAGGGGATGTAATAAGATGTAATAAGATCGAGGCCCAGGCTTACCTCTATAAATTAGCGTGACCGTCCGTATACCATTGCAGTCAGGTTCTGGACGAGTGCTGCACAGCAAGAGAAATACTTCCGTGTTGGGCGGGGATAGGGGCGGGGGAATGATGACCTGTATGACGAGGTCACGAGTGATTGGAGGTAGAGGTGGGGCGGGGGTGATGATGGTTCGGGAGTTATGGAAACGTATCCTGATCACGGGATAGTGGGCGTGTTGACTATGTTTATTTATTTACAATAGGAAGATCGGGTCTCTCCGTACATGTAAAAATTGACCAGTATAATTTAATGAATTTTATAGTTTAGACTCGTATATTAAGAATTAAGGATAGGCTAATCATGAAGCATCAAGTATATAGGGAAGGTATTAACCAGTTTAAAATAGTGAATTTTATAGTTTAGACTCGCATATTCAGAATTAAGGATAGGTTGATCGGGATATGGCAAGTCATTAAGTATATGGGGAAAGCAACCTAGGAAGTGACGGATGAATAGTATACCTAGTGTAATCGGAGACCCTCAAAAGAGAAAACACACACACTTCCTGGTCATAATTGGTTGGCAGTTCAAAGTGATTGGATATGGAGGAGGGGCGGGGATGACAATGTGTCGATTGCTATGGAAACGCTTTGGCGGGAGGTAGGCATACTGGGTAAACTCGATGCCTGACAAGGAAACGGGTTAATGTCTTGGGGTGTGGCTAGACAGCGCTCTCTCTTTCAATACCCAGGACACAAAACTCTCGGCCACCTGCTTCGGTCTCCTCAGAATGCTGAAAAACATCTTGCCAGTTCTTCCTTTCGAGGCCAAGCAAGGGGTTGTCCAAGCCCTCATACAGTCACGCCTGGATTTTAATAACGTTCTTTATCTTGGCGCTCCTGAGTATACCCTGCGCAGACTGCAGACGGTACAGAATTGCGCGGCTCGCACTCTGCTTCAGCTTCCCCGCAGGCAATCAGTAAAATCTGGACTGATCAGCCTGCATTGGCTGCCAGTACGTCAGCGAATTCTTTTTAAAGCGATGTGTATCGCCCATCAGGCATTCTGGGACTCAGGTCCCATGATCACCCGCGACCTAATCACCCATTATCAGCCCAGCAGAAATCTTCGTTCTAGCCAGACCTTTATGGCCTCGACCCCCAGAATAAAAAAAGCTAGATCTGGCGGAAGGACGTTCGCCTATAATGCCGCAAGGACTTGGAATTCCCTCCCCCTCCATCTCAGAGCTGAACCCAACCTTCCATCCTTTCGTAAACAGCTAAAAACATTCCTATTCCACTCCCCTCTGTAATTTCTATGCGGTCCAGACCTCCTCCAAGGTTTCCCTCAGCTGGTTCCTTAGCGCTTGGACGCCCACAGGCAACAATTTGAGCTTTATAAATCCACCAAATACAAATACAAATACAAATAATGCCAGCATTGGATAGTCTTTGTCATGCCAATATATGGTTAAACTTCTCGTATATTTTGGAGCATTATTTACAACATTCTATGCTAATGGAGCATAATTCACAGCATTCTAGGATAATTAAAATGGAATATTTGCCTACTTCGAAGCATAATTCACAGTATTCTATGATAATCGATATGAACTGGCAGAATATACAAAACCATTATACAAGAAAACAGTTGATTGCTTAAGCTCGTTATAGGGTACACTCCAAAAAGGCAGTCCACATAAATTAGGATAGAAGAAGGAGAAGGGCTGGTAACGGGGTTTGATTTGCTCAGTTGATATATGGCAGTAATTGGTAAGGGCTGTGTTGACGGATGGAGGGGACCATGAACGGGAAGGGGAAAATTGGAACAAGCATTGCTCAGGGGGATTCAGGGCACAGGGGTGGACAGATTTAAGTGGTGACTGTACTATTCCATTCGTCAATGGTGTTTACAGGCACATGCATCAAGCGATTTGGGAATCGCAAATGGTGCGAATCGCAAAAATCGGCCGTTTGCGATTCCCAAATCACTATTTGGGATGCATCAACTTAAAAGTGAATAAATCGCTATTTTAGCGATTTTTTCAAGTGCGATTGCTTTTAAGGAATCGCAAATTTGCAATTCCTCAAAAGCAATGCATGAAACTAAAAAAAATTGCGAATTCGCAATTAGAGAGAAAAAATTACCATGAGGTTGGACCTCATGGTAATTTTGCGAAATGTTACAAAAATGCAATTTTTTGCATTTTTTTAACTTTCATGTTGTGCACACACATGCCCTTAGGGCATGTGTGTACACAACATATGTGCATTGTTTGATTTCAGGGGTGCAACAGGGTGTCCTTTGGACACCCCTGCACCCTTGAAATCGCAATCTCAATTTGCGATTAGCTAATTGCGAATCGCAAATTGAGATTGTCTTCCCATTCATTCGCAAAATGCTAATCGCAATTAAGGAATTCTAAGAAATCGCAATTTATTTCGCGATTTCTTGATGCATAGGCATTTGCAATTCCTTAATTGCGATTCCTTAAAAATTTGGGATGCATCAACTTAAAAGTGAATAAATCGCTATTTTAGCGATTTTTTCAAGTGCGATTGCTTTTAAGGAATCGCAAATTTGCGATTCCTCAAAAGCAATGCATGAAACTAAAAAAAATTGCGAATTCGCAATTAGAGAGAAAAAATTACCATGAGGTTGGACCTCATGGTAATTTTGCGAAATGTTACAAAAATTCAATTTTTTGCATTTTTTTAACTTTCATGTTGTGCACACACATGCCCTTAGGGCATGTGTGTACACAACATATGTGCATTGTTTGATTTCAGGGGTGCAACAGGGTGTCCTTTGGACACCCCTGCACCCTTGAAATCGCAATCTCAATTTGCGATTAGCTAATTGCGAATCCCAAATTGAGATTGTCTTCCCATTCATTCGCAAAATGCTAATCGCAATTAAGGAATTCTAAGAAATCGCAATTTATTTAGCGATTTCTTGATGCATAGGCATTTGCAATTCCTTAATTGCGATTCCTTAAAAATCGCAATTAAGGAATCGCAAATGCCGAGTTTGATGCATGTACCTGTTAGTCCTGTTAGTCCTTTGTTAATGGAATCACAGATAGTCATCCATTTACATTCAGCCTTATTGAGGAGGATTCTGATATCTCCACCTCGAATGGGCAATGTTGGTTTTTCAATAACTTGCCACTGTATGTCTGTGTCAAGGTGGTCTTGTTGTAGGAAATGTGATACCAGTGGGGCTGACATGGTTTTACAGTTGATGCGGCTTTGTGCTGGATGATACGTTGTTTGATCATTTGTCTTGTTTGTCCGATGTAGATCAAGTTGCACGGACATCTGTGGCGCCGAAAACCTTTCTGACCTACTCATTGTGGAAAAGGCCCATCGCTCTTTGATGGTTCGTCCGCCTCCGGGCACCCCACCCAGGCCAATCATCACCCACTTATTGAATTTTAGGGACGAGATGGGGTGCTCTGAATTTCCGGCCAGAAGGGCACCATCACGTATCAGGGTAATACTCATTTTATCCCGACTTCACAGCGACAGTCCAAGCGTCAAGAAAAGAATTTCAACAATGAAAAAAAAGAGCCTGCTTTCTGAGAACATTCAATATACCATGCTACAACCGGCTCGTCTTCGGATAGGGACAGATGATGAGGCCAGGATTTTTACTAGCCCTAAACTGGCCATGGATTTTGCTAAATCTACCGGACGCAAGAAACAAGTTTCTCTGGATGCATCAGACACCGAGGACTGATGTACATTAGATGTCCCTAGATGTTCGCTTTTGGACTCGCTGGTCATCCTGCGGCCCAGTTGACACCAGGAACATTGTTGTCATTACTATACCAAACACTATGGCATAGCGCCTCTGATGTGCTGGATTTGGTAATTGTACCGCCATGGTATATTGATGTCCCTGGCTGCATTCATGCACTTATACCTTTTTTCTGTACGCCGCACTCTGTGCCACTGCGAGTGTAGTATTGTCTTAATTTGCACTGGGGGTAATGTCATCATATGTTTCTGGTGCAATTCTAATGATCTAGGGAGCACATGTTCCTAGCAGGTAGCCACCTCCTTCGTTCATCAGGGAGTTGGATGTGCCGCGGCATCCCCCAATGTGTGTACCCTATATCACCGTTCACATCTGTTTCTACATGTTGGTGTATGTTTGGATTCTAGGGAATGGCTTTGGCAAATTTGGTCTGCTAAACTGGGTGGGGGTGTGGGGTTCAAATTTTGTTCAGTGGGATTTGTTTATTGTGATTGCACCAACATGCCTGCTATGACATTTATGCACTACTGCATGGGGGGTGGGGAGATTTATCTGCTCTGATAAGGGGATTTTTAAGGTGATTGCACCAGTGTGCTGGCTATGGAATATGTGTTCTGCATTCTATTCTCACCGCAGGTTGTACACTCTGCTGATGGTTATTGTCTTTAAATTTGTTGATGGATGACAAATGCACTTGCTTGACGTAGAACGTCCGTGGGCTAAATTCCCCCCGAAAAAATGTAGAGGTTTTTGCCCATCTGGAACGGCTGGGAATTCAGATTGCTCTCTTACAAGAGACGCACCTGACCAAGATGTCTGAGGCCAAGATCACTCTTAAGTGGGCTGGGTACAAACTCGCCTCATCGTACTCTTCCTATGCCAGAGGGATTATCATTATGTTTAAACAAGGTCTCCCCTTTACGCCAATCAAAACCTATACAGATGATGAAAGGCGTTTTGCTATGGTTCATGGTAAACTTGGGGTCTCCCTTATTACCGTTATTAATGTTTAAGGGCCCATAGCAGATGAACCAGAGGTCTTTGTACGACTCTGTGGCGTATTGAGAGACTGGCCTGAAGCGAGTAGTCTTAAGGAGTTTGTAGTGAAATTAATTAAACAAGCTACCCAAATTGAAACCTCGGAGCATGTTCTGATGGCCGATATACAGCGGGTACATAGAGACCCATTTAGATTGAACCCAAATAAGACCAGACCTAAGAAAATTCTAGTTCATTTCCTAACATATAGTTTGAAGGATGAAATCTTAAACAAAACACTTAAGATGAGCTTGTTAAACGCGGAAGGAATAATGTTTCAAATACGATCTGATGTCTCTACGATAACGGCAACCAGGCAGTAGGAGCTGGGAAAACTATTAGAACCCTTCAGAAAATTGGGTGCAACAGCACAGCTTACATTTCCTGCCATGCTAAAAGTAATGTATAATAATAAAGTGCAGTCACTTAGGCAGGTGGAGAAAGCAGAATCTTTTTTTACAATCTATTTCAGGGGGCACATAGGGTGTGAGAGGTTAAAAAGGAGATCTGTGTAACACCAAACTGTCACTGTTAAATCGATAAAAGGTCCAAATAAGAAGGATAAACATATAAAGATTATTATATGTATAACATATTTTTCCAAGACAATACACAATAACCAGTGTTAAAGTTCCTGACTCAAGGGGAAGGGGGGCTTCCAAAGGCCAGGGTGGAGCCATAGGAAAGGGGGGTTCTCCGGGGGATGGATCACAGGGGAGAGGGGGGAGGGAGAGGGTGAGGAGCACAGTGTGGGGTGCAGTGGGAAAAAATAAAAAATATATGTACAATTCGTCTAAGTAGGGTTCTGAAAAGAAATTGTGTTTAAGAATAAAGATATGGCCCAGATAACAGAGGAGCATAATATTCTTCTGAAGGTCCTCTCATGGAATCTAAATGGTTAAGATCTAAGTACAGGATGGAGAAGAACCACCAATATTTGAGTCATTCCCGAGAGCATATTTTCATACTTCAGGAGACACATTTAAAAGAGAGCGAGATGAGAGCGTTGTGTAAGTCTAGGAATTGGATTCAAGATGTGATATGCACCACGCAACAAACTCCAACTAAGGGTTTGGCTATAGTTATTAAAATAAATCCTGCTATTTCCCTTGAAACTAACAAAGTGGACAAGCTCATGAGATGAGCCATAGCCAAAATTAAATGTCATGTTCACAAATTCAAGGTGGCAGGATACTATGGTCCTAACATTGACGATCCAGCTCCTTTCAGAGACCTTCTTTCTGAATTATTAAACTTTGCAGATCCGTTAATTTTGGCAGGTGATTTCAGTGTGGTTTTAGATCCGCTCATGAACATGTTATTGAAAAGTAGAGCAATGCAGAATAGCAAAATGAGATTGACGATTGAAAATGGTATGCATCAATTAGCTTGCTTTGATGTATGGAGAGATAAAATGGGGAAAAGGAGAGGATATACTTTTAATAATAAGAAATGTGGCCACAAGTCTAGATTAGATATTTTTTAACTCAGTCTATACTTAACAGAGTGGAAAGTGTTCAAAGAGAAGTTTGGGAATGTCCATAAATGTTCATGTTTGTATGCATTCCTTAACTTCCAAGACAACCAGCAAACCCTTTGTAGATTCCTGCCTGGCATAAAAATGTATGTTTACAACTGAAATTGCCTTTGAAAATAGGGCACAGGAGTTTCTGTCTGGGCAATTTCTGTGCAAAATGTAACTGACCAAAGCACTTAAAGGCGAGCCAGTATGCAAAGGGCACTCAAATGGGGAAGGGGAGCTTCCAAAGGCCAGCGTGGAGCCATAGGAAAGGAAAGGGGGGTTCTCCGGGGGATGGATCACAGGGGAGAAGGGGGAGGGAGAGGGTGAGGAGCACAGTTTGGGGTGCAGTGGGAAAAAATAAAAAATATATGTACAATTCGTCTAACAATCGTGCCAACAAACAAGTTCCTTGTTTGTTGGCACATTTTCAGGTATTAAGGTCGTAACTTTTTTAAAAAATAGTTTTACCATTTATTGCAGGAGTACAGGGTCCGCATTAATGCTTTGCTTAGTTGGGAATCTAAGCAAGAGGGTCCTTAAACTTCTCTAAAGGAATGATCTGTCTTGCCACTCTTGCTGGAATCTTTAAGACTGAAAAGCAAGCTGCCATGTTACTGGCAGAGTCATCAGCGACACTGAGCCACTTTCCAGGTTTAGTAATGCATCTGCTCCATAGATCTATCTTGTGGGAAATTGGGTGACTGGTTGAGGGTGGTGAAACCCTACTCAAGCAGGTCCCACAATCTCTATCCGGGTGAAACACAAGCAAACCCCAAACTAACCTATGTTTGACCCGCTGGTAGCTTGGCACAAAAGCAATCAAGCTTAACTTAGGGGCAATGTGTAAAGTATGTATGCAGCACTTCAAACAGTAATAAAGTGAAAACAAAACAGGGAGAAAAATCACACACCAATCTAGAGACATATAGTAAAATCTAATTCATTATTTCAGATCAAAATAACAAAAGTCCAATTAGTATAACAGGAGAAATGCAATTTTAAAGATTTAAGTGAAAGTAATGCCTATAAACACAAAGCGACAACTGTGGTTATTTGGTCGGCCTGGACCAGTATAAAGTTACAAGTTCAGGTAAACCGCAATGGAGCTCAGACCAAATACCGGCACAGAGTTAGGCCCACTGAACAAGAGTACCTTAAATCCTGGTTTTCGGAGCATTGCAAGATCCCACATCGCGGTTGCATCATGCAGTGGCAGTTCCAAAAAGCTGTCAGGTTGCGAGGTCCTGCATCCTCATCAAGGATGCCGTTGAAAAGGGACTTGCGATGCATAGTCCTGAGTTGAAGATGTGTCGCACATTGTCTGGTTCCGAAGAAGTTGCGGGCTGCGATGTGGGGTCCTGCATCATCATCAAGGTTGCAGTCGACGAAGGGCTTGCAATATGAAGTCCTGCATTGAGGATGCATCTCATGGCTGCGGTTCCAAACAGACTGTGGGCTGCGATGCGAGGTTCAGCATTGGGGATGCATAGCGCTGCAGCAGTTCCGAAGCAGCTGCAAAGAGATGCACCAGTATCAGTTTTGCTCACAGAACCACAGCTGGGCTGACAGACTACCTTCAAGTTAATTTCCAATGGTCCAGGACTGGGGTGGCACCACTCGGGAGACAAGACTCACAGCACAGTGAGTACAGGTGTAGAGTTCAAGGGGGTTGGAGTCTGTGTTGTTCCGTAGGCTTCTGATCGGAAGTCTTCTGAAATGGTTCTTGGCGTCACTCTGGTGGACCTGGCTTTAAGAAGTAGGTCCAGTCCTTTCACTCAGGCTAAGCCGAGCAACATGGTACCAGTCCGTCCGGCAGAGCACCTCAGCAGTCTTTCCCAGTCTTCCACAGGTCCAGAGGTGTACTGAAGAGTTGGGTCTGAGGGTTCAATATTTATACCTTGTGCCCACTTTGAAGTAGGAGAAGGTTCTGGAGGTTTCCATCCACAAAGTTGCTAGGAGTGTCCTGCTTCCCTGCTCTTGCCCCAGATTTTATGGAATCACAATAGAACAGTGTCAAAACATTGTGATTATGCTCAGGCAGAGCCATTGTGATATGCAAGTGTGGTAGTTGACAGCTCCTCCTCCTCATCATGTCCGAGATGACCCATTCTGCCAACACCTATGACCCTTTGTTTCACTGTCTGAGAGCAACATACAAAGACCAACAAACACATACACTGAGTCATTTAACCCAGTTAACAGGATACAGGCAACAAATGGTTAGGACAAGAAAATTACAACTTTCTAAAAGTGGCTATTTTAGAATTGTGACTTAAAATCAAAGTTTGCCGTTAAGGAGGGCTTTAAATTAAATTTCTTTAGATGCCACACATGGTATTCTTACCTGCTCCTAATTGTAAGCTATCACTTATTAAAAGTAATAAGTTGACCTAATGTCATCCTAGGGGAGCGTCAGGCCTTATAGTAGTGAAAAACACATTTAAGAGTTTTTCACTACCAGAGCATATAACAGTTAAAAGTATGTGTCCAGCTTTTTAAATGCACTGCACCTGGCTCTTTGAGATGTTTAGGGCCTATTATGGGATGACATCTATGTATAACAAAAAGGAATATTGAGGCCGGGCAAAAAGGTTTATTTTTCCAGTTTAAAATGACAGTTACAAAATGCACACTCATGCTGCAATAGCAAGCCTGAGACATGTTTAAAAGGCTATGTGAGTGGATGGTACAATAAGTGCTATGGTCCCACTAGTAGCATTTAATTTACAACCCCTGGGTACATGTAGTACCAATTTGCTAGAGACTTACGTGTATAATTAAATGTGCCAATTTGGTATAAGCCAATGTTAGCAGTGGTAAAGTGTGTAAAGTCTTAAAAGCCAACAAAAACGAATTTCAGAAATCAGTAGCGTGAAGGCAAAAAGTCTGGAAATGACCCTGCAGAAAGGGCCAATTCCGGCATAACCCCATTTCAGCCAAAAGCCAGGGTAGACTAAACAATACCTTGATGGACTTCCTTGAATTAGCAATGGAACATGGATGCAGGACCTGGCATGCAGGGGCACTTGTCAGTTCTACGCCTCTCTGAACTCAGTTAAATGCGTCTGTCTACATTCTCCTGAGACACTGGACTGACCCGTGGGGAACTCTTCACCTTCCTTGTGGACCCCATCCGTAAGGCACCTAACCTTAAATTATTCACAGATGCATCCTAGTAGGTAGTCGGTACCACCATGGCCAACAACGTAATGTAGCCTGCTCCGCCCCTTTGATCAGAATTCTTTCTCCAAACTCAGAAAAAATCTGCCCTTAAGGAGAGCATTCACCAGAGGCCACTGACAGCTGTCAGTGTCAAGAGCCAGGCCCCGGACCATAAAATGTTCTCTGACCTCTGAGATTTCTCAGAGTGGGGGTTAACAGCCCCGGGTGTTAGGTACTCTTCTTCCACTCACCTTCCCACTAGTCCAGGGGTGATAGACTGAGACTGGCCACTCAGCCCAGGGTTTACACCCTGAGGCTGAACAGGGGTGAGTCCTCCCTCACTCTTACCCTCCATCTAGGCTCCCATACCCTCCGCTTGAGAGTGGTATTCCCAGAAAACAGTACTGTCAGGTCACCCTGGATGGCAATCCCGCCCAGCTCTTCTGGCACTTGGGGCAACTCATCCCCAAGAGTGCAGTCTGTGGGCATTTGTGGACTAACTAGGACCCTCCTCTAGGTCACGTCCCCACTAAACTTCAGGGATACAAGGGCCATGGGGCGGAAAATGTCCTGCCTCTGGGCCTTTGTTACTCTACACACCTGCCCAGCACACTGCTCTGGAGAAACTAGCCTTTCCACTATCATGGACTGGCTAGCCCTGGTGTCCCTCAGAGCAGTGACAGGAACCTCATTCACCTTGAAGGTGTGGAAGTGACAACTGCAACCCACAGAGAACATAAGTGTACCCTGTGAGTCCACCTCCCAAATAAGGTAGATTAAGGCATGGTATACCTCCTGACTATTGGTACTACTTACCCCTAAGGCCATATTGGCCACCCCTGTTGTGTACCCACCAGTGTGTGGTTACTTTGGACAGACTAAGCCCCCCAGCTTGTGTTCTAATTAGGAACACTCAAAGCAGCAGTGTTGGAAATAAGGCACCCTGGGCCGCCACCTACAATAACCATCTTTCTGTTTCTCTGAAGGGGCATGGTAACACTTTCTTCCCTTCTTATTCTCAGACTTATCTGTGTCTTCCTTGACCTCCCCCTCACTTTGCTGGGGGAAACCTGAACCACCCTTCATAGGTCACTCTAAAGTACCTTCTTACGGACCATGGAACTGAGTCTGTGGCCAGCCTCCTTAACAATCTACCTAGGGCCAGTGAGCTTATTTCAAATCACGTGTTTGCGCTTCTCTGGCAAACAACTCCTGGAAATGGGCTCTCTTGCCACCAAATTGTACATCCCCTGGTAATCTTTTCTTCAATGCCCTTCACCCAATCATCCAGTGTGTTGCAAAAGGAATCAACACAATCCACCCATAAATGATGGTACAGCTTCTGGCTATCCTTAAACTTCTTAAATACCTTTCTGGGGTGGATTCATAGCTTCCTACAAGGGTGTCCTTCATGGGAGTGTAGCTCATCCTGTCCTCCTTCTCTAGGGCCAGATGGCATCCCTCCCTCTACTCGATATGGGCATCCAGAGACTGGCTCCCCAATCCTCCTTATCGACCCTTTTCATTTCCAGAACAATCTCATAGGCTTCAAATCACTTGTCAATGTTATCTCTCTCCACAAAGCTAGGCAAGAGATTCTTTGGAATATGGACCCTCTTGTCTGCAGGGGCACTGTGGGTACACTGCCACTAACATTGCTGAACTTTAGTTGTCTGGCCCTTATGTCTCTCTGAGACTTAGCTCAAGGGCCATTTTCCTCTGTTCCATGGCTATTCTCTTTTTCTCCAAGGCTTTCTCAGCCTCATTAATTTCCCATGCTAAGGCCCTGTCAGTCTTCCTCTCCTCTGCTTCCATGACCAGTTTCTTTTCTTCCATCTTAAGCATTGGCCATCTGCAGCCTAAACTCCCTTTCAGCTTTCCTGTATGTCAGCGCCTGTGGGGACAGACCGTGGGAAGATGCACTGTGCTCTGCTCTGGCAGGGTGCTCCAATCCAGGAGACAAGTCATCTCCGTCAGCTGAATGCTGCATCTCAGGAATGGTATCTAGGTCCTATCCCTGCCTTTCCACATCATCATCTCCTTCTATTGCTGTGACCAGTGACTGGTGGATGTTTGCCCAGGCCCTCAGCACCTTTTGGAGCTCCAGCTTTCTGGTCTTCCTCTTGACTGGAAGTCGGCTCTCTTATTGCAGAACTCCTTGAACTCAACCACAGTGCAGGTATCCATGTTGGCAAGTTCAAACTCCATCCTAGCAGGTGTGGTTTCCAGCACAACACTTTGGTAGAATAAGAGGGAATTTGAAAAATGCAAAAAAGGCCAATCATGGAGAATGTTAAAGAAAAATGAAATATTATCAAAGTATTTATCAGGGATTTTTATGTAACACAAAATCATTGCATGGTCCTGCCCAAACACAAGTTCAAATCTCATCGCTGACCACCAGTGGTAAAAATGTATTTACTGGTTGAGGGGGCGGAACCCTACTCAAGCAGGAACCACAATCTCTGTAAGGGGGAAATACAAATTGGTGATTATATCACTGCTCCCCTCAGCTCCTTCAGGAATTTTTAGCAAACAAGTGTTGTTTCTCCTTTGTGAGTTTTCGAGAGATTCCAACTTATCCTGAAAACTTATTTCCTTCTCTTTTATCAGGCGCATATACTTTACGCTTTCCTCCGTCTGCGAAACTAAGTACAAAACAGTGAGTTCTAAAGCTGTAGTCTTAGCCGCAAATAAGTCCAGCTTATCTTCCATTTTTAATATCCGGTTGGTTCTTTTCTGACACTGCAAACTTAACTCTAACTTCTTTAGTCAGCATGTGCAAAAATCTGAGACAGATTGTTGTGGAGGGGTGTGATCATCAGGATCATCAGGATGCCCTCTTTGGGTTCCCCCTAGCTCAGAGCCAACCCCCACAGACTGGCCAGACTGATTCTTACTTAGAGAGACCAGATTCTCACTTGAAGAGACCAGATCTACCTGTTTTGTCAGGGTAGTCACGTCTAACACTTTGTCGCCTTCATCCACCATCACTGATTACTCTGTGAGTGCTTCCTCTGATAATTCTGGTAAATCCGGATCCCTATCGAGTAGTTAGAACCTATTTGGACCTAATAAGCCTTCTGGAAATTCAGATAGCTTTGTGAGGTTACTCAGAGGCTTGCTGGCTATTGGTTTTAAGAATAATGTATTTGGGGCAACCTAAAAATAGCTCCTCAGTGAGGGAGTAAGTTTTGGATTGTGTTGCTTCTGGGCAGGCTTTTTCACTTTTTTAGATTTTCTACTTTTTGCGGTAACCCATTTACCAGTTGTTACTTTTTCCTGAGCCGGCAACAGTTTGCTATATTTTTTGTCGGGGAGAGGCCCCTGTTTTCATGCACTGTCCCAAATTTGAAAATCCACGTTGGAATGCTTCAGGCTTGCGCTCCCTATTGTATATCTATTCTGTCCTCCTGACTTTAAGCCTGAGGGCCTGCCCCCATTCCATTATCCAATGTCACTGACTCCGCCCCCAGTTAAGCAGGCAACGCCCGGCTTATCCTCCACAGTTGCACTTACTTTGACGCCAAGTGAAGTTTTCTCCACCCCTACCTCCTCTGACCTCTGAAGGGTGTCCTGCGGTTTCTGTAAGACAGGAGCAGCGTGTGTGCTGCCCCTGCCTATGCCGCTCTGAATGGAGAGTATGGCTTCAGCTTTCCAGCCGCGTCCCAGCTCCAGAGCCGTGCGGGACCACCACGAGTCCTGCACCTCCAGGGACCCCTGTGGCTCTCCCCCTGCAGCTGCCACCTTCGAAGCTTCGATCGATCCTGCCACCTTCACTACACCGGGCTCCCAGCCGATGACCAAAACCAGACCGTTATCCGGAACCAAGATCCAGCACATAAAGTCAACGAACCGCTACCAGCTACTGCGGGGACCGGTAAACATTTTTTGATTGTCTATCCCTCACCTGCTCATTTCAGCATTAACAGCAATATTATGTTGGTTAAAGATCTGTTTTCCAGGTCGTATTCGCATTGAACTCAAGACTTCTAGTTCCGTCTTGCTCCTGACTCGCGGGAGCCTCCGCGACCAACTACTCGCTGGCCGCCATGTTCTCCCCATGGAGGCCAGGGCTTTCCTTGTTGCAAAAAAAAGAAAATCCTCACAAAGTAAAAATATATTGTCCATTCCCCTTGTGCACATTATCTGCAATAGAAAACTAAACCCAGGGTGAATAGGGAGCCTATAGGAGCAGCCCCAGTTGAACTCCTGGAAACTGGTGCCTGCTGGAGCTTTCCGGGTGAACTTCTCAGAATGTGAATAGAACAAAACTTACACAGCTAGGCTCAGCTGCAAATCTCTTCTTGTAATTTTACGAGTGCTTTTGTCAATAGGCCCTAGTGTTTTCACTTGGATTGAGCAATCAGTCTGGAAAAGAGGACAAACCTATGGAGGAAATGGACATTAACCCTGGGCATAGTACTACGCTTCGCTAACGGAGCATACGTAGTTTATATTAATTTTCACTCTGCAAATTGCACAGTACAAAAACTGTGCCTAATCACGTAGCGTAGCAGCTAAATCAACAACATGCCAAGATGCTTTGATAAAGCAATTTTACATGCTAAAAAACATATAACCAATTCACAAAAGTGAACTTTTTCAATGAAAACATTAGGCAATAAGAGAGGTGATGATTTTGGGGTCGCCCCTAACCTAGGGGGAGGACCAAGCAGATGCCTTGAACACAAAGAGCCTCTCTAGCCTCTTTTTTCCACAACAAGATTGCTGACATCCACAACAGCTTTGACAACCAACCCGGAAGCCAACCCACCCTACCATCTGCTGACCATCTTCCCCCCGTAAACACCCTTAACGCCTGGAACCCAATCTCCACTGAGGACACCATCCGCCTGATGAATTCCATCCACTCTGGATCCCCCACAGACCCATGCCCTCACCACATCTTCAACAAAGCAGACTCCGTCATAGCTCCGCACCTCCGAGACGTCATCAACTGCTCCTTCAACTCCGCTACCTTCCCAGAAGACTGGAAACACGCTGAACTCACCGCCCTTCTGAAAAAACCAACAGCAGACCCCACCGAACTCAAAAACTACCGCCCCATCTCGCTTCTTCCATTCCCGGCCAAAGTCATCGAGAAAGCCGTCAACAACCAGCTCGCCGCCTTCCTCGAAGCCAACAAATCACTCGACCCCTCACAATCTGGCTTCCGAGCCAAACACAGCACTGAGACCGCCCTCATCGCAGCAACAGACGACATTCGAACTCTACTGGACAATGGAGACACAGTCGCCCTCATCCTCCTCGACCTCTCTGCAGCATTCGACACAGTCTGCCACAGCACCCTTTTACAACGCCTCAGAAACATCGGAATCCAAGTAAAAGCACTGGAATGGATCACCTCGTTCCTAACCGGAAGAACCCAGAGAGTCCGCCTCCCACCATTCAAGTCCGAGGCCTCTGAAATCATCTGCGGCGTACCTCAAGGATCCTCACTCAGTCCCACCCTCTTCAACGTATACATGAGCCCCCTCGCGGCCATCGCCCGCCAACACAACCTCAACATCATCTCTTACGCGGACGACACTCAACTGATCCTTTCTCTCACCAAGGACCCCAGCACCGCCAAAACTAACCTACACGAAGGAATGAAAGAAGTCGCCGAATGGATGAAACAAAGCCGTCTGAAACTGAACTCAGACAAAACAGAAGTCCTCATCTTAGGTACATCCCCCTCTGCATGGGACGACTCCTGGTGGCCGGAAGCCCTCGGAAAAGCACCCATCCCGACAGACCACGCACGGAACCTTGGCGTCATCCTGGATTCTTCACTCTCAATGAACAGACAAGTCAGCGCCGTATCCTCTTCCTGCTTTAACATTCTTCGCATGCTCAGAAAAACATTTCGCTGGATCCCCTCCGAAACAAGGAAAACAGTCACCCACGCTCTAGTCACGAGCCGACTGGACTACGGAAACACCCTCTACGCAGGCACCACCTCTAAACTCCAGAAGAAACTACAACAAATCCAAAACGCCTCAGCCAGGCTCATATTAGACATCCCACGCAACGAACACATCTCTGGTCACCTTAAAGACCTCCACTGGCTACCCGTCAATAAGAGGATCACTTTCCGACTGCTTACCCACGCACACAAATCACTCTACGACATCGGACCAGACTGCCTCAACTCTCGACTGTCCTTCTACACCCCCTCCCGCCAACTTCGCTCTTCCAGCCAAGCCTTCGCCACTGTACCTCGCATCAACAAGACCACCATGGGAGGCAGATCCTTTTCATACCTGGCTGCCAAAACATGGAACTCACTCCCCGCCTACCTTCGCCTCACCCAGAATCACCTAGCGTTCAGAAAGCAGCTTAAAACGTGGATATTTGACAAATAATCCTCCTCCCCTTCCTAAGCGCCTTGAAACCCTCTGGGTATGTAGTGCGCTATACAAATTTTATGACTTATGACTTAAACAAAAAGCACATCTTGTTGAACTTCGGTGGTGGTCCCATCCTCTTAGGACCTCCCAAGCACAGTTATTGGCAAAAAAACAATCCCAACAAAAGGCCCTGCAAAGCATTATGGGACGAGATCAGCAGTGGGCAGTGGATATTATAGTATCCAATATCAAAACAATTCTACAACGGGCTGCAGTTCAACTAGTCGTTACTAGATGTCCCTCACGAGTTAAATGGAAAAGCATTGAAATTATTCTTACATCAAGCTGCAGTTCCACTAGTCATTACTAGATGTCCCTCACGAGTCAAATGCAAAACCATTGAACCCCTTTCATCAAGCATTTGCATTTGACTCGTGAGGGACATCTAGTAATGACTAGTTGAACTGCAGCTCTTTGTAGAATTATTTTGATATTGGATACTACAATATTCACTACCCACTGCTAATCTCATCCCTTAACGCTTTGCAGGGCCTTTGGTTGGAAGTGGATGGACAAGGGGCCCCCTCCTCAACACGGGGGTGAAATGACTAGATTAGGTGGGTCCTCAGGTATACAAAGAGAAAGGATGGATAACGGTACTCAGTCCGAATGGGAGACCTTGGAAATGCCTGGTCATAATCCATGGGGTTCCTTCAGGAGCATTCTAAAATGTAAGAGTGCAGCTGAAGTGAGATACTACCACTGAGCATAGAAAACAAAGGGGCACAAGAGGAATCCTCCTGCCTGGATGACTTATTCTATCATCAAAAGAGATGTGAGCTTGTAAGTACCACAGACGATATCTGTTTAGCGCAGTCTGGGGCTTGTGGTAGAGGGCTCTCCATTGCCCAGCTAGACGAGAAGCAGCCCAGCATCCAGCCCCTGAGCGAGGAGGGGGAAAAGTACACACCCAGAACTGCTCTTTAGTCCCCGACACTCACCAAAAGACCACATGGACCTTCTCAACAGAGGGAATCTGTTGCAGCTGTGTAGTTACATCCCTTCATTAAAGAGCATATCCTCAGAGGATTTGAACTGGGTCAAATTTGGGCCGCTACTTTTAAATACAACTGGGGATGTAACCAGAACAGTCTGAAAAAGAGGGGTAAAAAGGGATGCTGTATGGGCAGAAAGACCCACCTTTGATGAATGGGGCATTGATCTTCATATCCCCTCACTGGTGAAATATCCGTTTCTTCTCCTAAACCCACATTAAGGTCAAGCACCAACATGCATGCTGAAGGGCGCAACTTTTTTTCTTTCATTTTTATAGACCTGATACTGCCAAAGAAAAAGCTCTTGATGGGATTCCTCCAATCAATCCATGCCAACTATTTCCAACCCTTAAGTGAGGCATATGGAGAGAAAAGGGATTTTTCACTCCAAGATGTTACCGTTACCTTCTTCCACTCCTGTTCGCATTTCAGGACTGACGGTACCTTGACTTAATCATAGGACTCACTTTACTTCTCCCACCAGTCCACCAGAGCTGCCCAAATCTTGCTTTTACTTGTTTGGTTGCAAGCCACATCTGATTCGCTGGTATAAATAATATTCTTCAAGCATTCAGCAAAAGTCGGGGGTATTTCAGATTTCCATGCCCGGCAGATTTCCCTCCTTGCAAGAATTACCACATAAAACACAAATCTGAAAACAGATGTATTCATAAGGTAATCATTCGGTAGACCAAAAAAAAATCAAACTGGGACGTACTTCCATCTGTTGATACAGCACAGCTTTCAAAAAGACACATACCTCCATCCAATACTGCCTAATTCTTGGACATTCCATAAACATGTGGATGTCATCCGCAGTGGGGCACTTACACCTGGGGCAACTATGGGCCAGATGTAGGTAAAAAACATTTACCGATTTTAAAATACCGAATTGTACCGATTCGGTATTTCAAAATCGGTAAATGGTATGTAGGTCCCAACATCTGGATTCGTTACCGAATCCTTAACACTTCTTTAATTACCGATTCGGTAAATACCGAATCGGTAATGTCCATTCATTCCTATGGGCTTTGAAGCCCATAGGAATGATTAGGCATTACTGATTCGGTATTTACCGAATCGGTAATTAAAAAATTCACAAGGGTGCAGGGGGTGTCACTTTGACTCCCTCTGGCACCCCCAAAACAGGCACAGGTGCCATGTGGCAGGCATACCTGCCCTAAGGGCAGGTCTGCCTGTCACATGACATAGGTGTGCATGCACACATGTGCATGCACACCGGAATCGGTATTTTACCATCAAATTGGTTTTGATGGTAAAATACCGATTCGTAAAGGCTCCTGGGACTCTGAAGAGTCCCACCTACATATGGGTGGCTTCAAAACGGTAAATTTACCGATTTTTTATTTTACCGAATTGGTAAAATTACCGAATCGGTAATTTTACAGATTCGGTAAAATATTGCCCCCTACATGCCAAATCTTGCAAACCGGTCGGTAACGGCCGAAAATACCGATTTTCAGCCGTTACCGACCGACCTACATCTGGCCCTATATTCCTTCCCAGTGGCTTTAGATTAGACTCTTTAGGCCATATAAAGATGGTTCCTCCTAAGTGCGGCTGGTTTAACTATTGCCTGCAACATAGAAAAAGAGTCAAACAATATTTTATACACTTCCTTTTCTCTGCCTTTAAATTCTTCGCCCCACAGTCTTATAACTTCAGGTTCCACATCCTCACCAGCTTCCAGGAGGGCCCAACACCAAAAGGAAAATTCTCTTTATCATTTGCTTGTTCTGGAAACTAAATCCAGTTTCCAGTTAGCTTCATCTTTGCCCCAGGTCTGCGTTGCCCACCAGGAGGATAACTGATAAAACTTAAACCTAGTCAGTGTCCCTCAAGTTAGGCTACTTAATGCCTCCCAACTTATTAACTTCGAGTACTCTTGCAGGTCACCCCAGTATCTTATACTTCACGTTTTTAGCGGTTGACAAAGTTGATCTTGTAAGCATTCCGGAGTGCCGGGAAAGTCCCAGACTGGAGCCTGCGCTGCATAGTACAGAATTTTCATTCTTCTCCTAATATACATCCAATTCTTTAGTGCCGCCCCCAAAATCTTTAGTATGACTTTTTTTAATAGAACTTCGGGTCTCCGTAATTATAAAGGAAAAACTCCTGCCCATGCTCCACATCCTTTACCATTGCCTCAAGCAATAAACCTAGTGATGAGGAATCAGTTTTGTTGGCCAAAATCCAATTTATTTTTAATGAAATGCATAACACTAAGTGAGTAGGTCTGGTAGCGCTAACCCACCCACAGTAAGGCCTCTCCTTAGCTTTTTCCATGCTTTCCTTTTTGTAGCCCAAATGAAGGTGCCTATATTACCCTGTAATTTAGCGATATCGTCCCCCTTAAATGGTAATGGGACAGAGTTGTATAAAAAGGTGATTTTCGGTTGACCCTCCGGTAGAATTTTTAAAGGGAGGTTAGCCCATCGTGTTAATAGACTAACAACCTCTTTGGAGACCCTCTTCCGGTTAATTTTCAGGATACCATCTAGATTCTGAGCTAATTGAACACCAAGATACCTAATTTGGCTATTAACCCCCTGAATTCCATTAGCTTGATTCCATTCCATTATTTCAGTCTTTTCCTTATTAATTCTATATCCTGAAACTTCGCCAAATTTTTCTGCCTTCTCAAAATAACTTCTGCTGGATTTGATGTAAACAGAAGCAGATCATCTGCATAAAGAGCCAGTTTTAACTCTAGCTCTGTGATTTTAAATGGGTGAATGGTTGGATCAGCCCTGAGCCAACTAACAAACGGCTCAATGTACAAGGTGAAAAAGAGTGGTGACAAGGGGCACCCCTGCCTAGTGCTTCTTGAAATATTAAACCAGTCTGTCAGTGCTCCATTTACCAACATTTTTGCTTTCAGGTTAAGATACAGCCTGAATAAAGTTTTTTGGGAAACCAAAACTTTGTAATGTCTCCCAGAGATATACCCAGTTCACCTGGTCAAATGCCTTTGCGGCGTCTATTGCAACAATTGTAAGAGGGACCTTCTTTACTTCGGCTACATCAATTGCCCCCATTACCTGAAAGGTAAGCTCATATAACTGTCTCCCTGGTATGAACCCTCTCTGATCAGGATGCACTATAGCCTTAATGACTTTTGCCACCCTTGCTGCCAGGATTCCTGCAAAAACCTTATGATCTGAATTTAACAAGGATATTGGTCGGTAAGACTCGATCTTCTGAGGATCTTTGTCTGCTTTTAAGATTAGGGTCACTGTTGCTTCTGCCCATGAACTTGGAGTGCCTTCCCCATCCATGTATGTTTTGTTGAACAGATTTTTTAAAACTGGCACTACCTTATCCAACATACCCAGATATACCAGCTGGGCCAACTGCTTTGCCCCTAGCCATATTTTTGCATTGTGCTCTGACCTCTTCCTCCATTATACTTGCTTACAAGAGTGACCTATATTCTTCTGTCAATTGAGGGAGACTTTTTAAGTTTAACCATTCCTGGGCTCCCTCAAGTCGTAGTTCAATATCTTCCTCATATAAGTCGTTCATAAAAGATCTGGCCTCCTTCCGAATTTCATCATCCTCATATAACAACACTCCTGTCCCTCTTTGTGTTAGGTTCTTTATCAGGTTCCTTACCCTATCTGTCTTTGCCTTCCACGCTAAAAGAGAGCTACATTTCTCGCCGTATGAGAAGTGCTGGAGCTTGCTGGCTTTCCACCTATCCATAAGTTTCTTATCCAAATTTGCCTAATATTTCGCCAGTAAACTCTCCAACTCTTTTTCCAAACGCAACACCGAACTCTGGTACACCAATGATGCCTTCTGTCATTCCTTCTCCTTTTCCTTTATCTTCCTCCTCTTATCCGCTTCACCTTTTTTCATAAGTTTCCTCTTGCTAATCATTATAGAGGTGAAGGGCGCAATTGGAGGAAACAGCTGATGGGATTTGGTTTTAGAGGGCTCAAATGCGGGTATAGAGTAAAAAAAGTTTTTATTATTGACTAGACATAATATCGCGTAAAAAATATAGAACAGACATAATATCGACTAGACATGATATAGACTACCAAAATATCGACTAGAAAATTTTAATATCGAATAGAATGGACATAATATCGAATCAAAAATATACAATGGACATAATATCGACTAGACATAATATAGACCACAAAAATATCGAATTTAAGGTAAGTTAATAATAATTTTTAATTTTTGTGTAATATAATTCTGTAGCGGGTTGTAGGTTTATAGGGGAATAGGTTGGGAAATAATGTAATTATAATTAGTTAAATATGTTATTTTATTTATTGTTATTTATTTAAAATTAATTGTTAATTAATTATTACTTGGTAAATAATAAAAATATAATTGGTAATTAATTTAAATTGATTAATTGATAAATATGTTAATTTTAGTATTTTATTTTCTGTAGCGGGTTGTGGGTTTATAGGGGAATAGGGTGGGAAGTAATTTATAATTAATTAATTAAAAAGTTTATTTTATTTACTGGTATTTATTTAGAATTATTGTTAATTAATTATTAATTTGTAATTATTAAAATATAATTGGAAATTATTTTTAATTGATTAATTGAAAAATATGTTAATTTTAGTAATTTATTTTCTGTAGCGGGTTGTGGGTTTATAGGGGAATAGGATGGGAAGTCATTTAATTATAATTAATTAAATATGTTATTTTAATTATTGGTATTTATTTAGAAATAATTGTTAATGAATTAATAATAGGCAATTAATTAAAATATAATTGGTAATTCATTTTCGTTGATAAATTGAAAAATATGTTAATTTTAGTAATTTATTTTTTGTAGCGTTTTGTGGGTTTTTTGGAGAATAGGGTTGGAAATAATTTAATTATAATTAAGTAAATATGTTATTTTATTTATTGTTATTTATTTAGAATTAATTGGTAATTAATTATTAATTGTTAATTAATTAAAATATATTTTGTAATTTATTATAATTGATTAATTGATTAATATGTTACTTTTATTACATTATTTTCTGTAGTGGGTTGTGTGTTTATAGGGAATAGCTTTGGAAGTTATTTAGTTGTAAGTAATTACATTTTTTAAATATTTGTTTTGTGTCTAATTTTTATTTATTTTTATATTGTAAATTAATGTATTGGTAATTGGTGAATAATTAGTAGGTCATTTTTATTATTAGTTAATATGTATTTGTAATTTTACGTTAACGTTACGTTACGGTAAAAATATTTGTATCGCGCACGTTCACCAACGGTTTCATGGCACTCTTTGACAAAATACAGTAACCAGGGAGGAGGGGTTACTCAAATGCTGACTGGAATAACAGAGTTTTTAGCAGCCTGCGGAAGCAGTCATAGCTGGGGCAGAGACGAAGTGCCGTTGGAAGGGAATTCCAAGTGCAGGAGGCCAGGAAAGAGAAACTCAGTCCTCCATGCTTTTTCCGTCTGTATTTGGGTACCGCAAGGTAATTGAGAGAAGTTGAGCGGAGAGCTCTGAGGGGGATGTAACGTGTCAGGCAAGATGAAATAAAGGCAGGGGCTGAATCGGAGAGGGCCTTGAAGACGGTACATCCAAGCTTGAAGGTACAGCGTTTGGAGACAGGGAGCCAGTGAAGATTACGAAGAAGGGGGGTAACGTGCTGATGTTTGGGCTGGCGAAAGATCAGGCGGGCAGCCTGATTCTGCACTAGTTGCAGCCGGTGAAGGTGGAAAGCAGGGATCCCCGCATACAGAATGTTGGCATAGTCGAGTCTGGACGTGATGAGAGCGATGATGACAAGAGTCAGGGCCTCTCTGGTGAGAAACCTACTGATTTTGCGGATCCGCCTTAGATGAAAAAAACAGGATGAGGTGACTGAATTGATTTGTGGTCTCATCGAAAGGACTTCAGAGATGATCACCCCCAGACTCTTCACCGTGCTCACAGGAGTGGGTGCCGTCCCTAGGGATGGAGGCCAAAAGGTGGTGTTCCATGGATTAGTGGAACCCCCCACTAGTACTGGCTCTGTTTTTGTGGGGTTCAATTTCAATTGACTGTGATACATCCACTCTGCAATGGCCAACATGGTGGACTGGAAATTAAGGCAGGAGGAAGGAAGGGAGTCAATGGGAAAGATTAACTGAAGATCGTCTGCGTAGTTGAAGATTGTGACCGGGGTATTTCGGAGGGAAGCTAAAAGGGGTTGCAGATACAAATTAAATAGTAAGGGTGATAGCGCAGAGCCCTGAGGGACCCCGCAGGTTAAGGATGAGTAGGATGCAGCAAAAGTGGATAGGTGGACTGCCTGAGATCGGTGGTCGAGGAAAGATCTAAGCCAATCGAGGGCCACCCCCTGGATGCCAGCATTGTTGACACGGTCGATCAAGATTGCATGATCGACCGTGTCAAATGCTGCCGACAGGTCCAACAGGACAAGGGCCTGTGAGAGGTTTTTGTCGGCACCTTTCCTGAGGGCATCCATGACGGATACTATGACCGCCTCGGTGGAATGGAGGGGTCTAAAGCCTGCTTGTTGGGCATCCAGGAAGGAGGATTTCTCGATGAAGGAGCTAAGGCAGCGGGTGACATAAGTCTCCAGGATCTTTCCTAGGTAGGGGAGAAGGGAGATGGGTCTGTAATTGCTTAAAATTGTGGGATCCGCATTAGTTTTTTTTAGGATGGGTAGAACAGCTGCCTGTTTGATGGAGCGAGGGACTTCTCCAGTAGCTAAAGAGTTGTTGAGCAAGGCTAGTGGAGGGCCAGGGCAGGCCAGGAAGGCCTCTCTCAGGATCTGAGGGGGGCAACAGTCATTAGGGGAGCCTGAACTGACTTTATGGAGCAATGAAGAAAATTCTTTTAGTGAGATTGGCGGAAACTCTGTCAGACGACTAGTGTTCATGGGGGGGAGAGTAGGGGGTAGAGGGGATGAAGGGGAAGGGATATTATTTTTAATGGTAGAAATGTTGTCAATGAAGTAGGAGTTGAGGGAGTCACATAAGGTTTGGGTTGGTTGGGGTTGAGGTGTGACCCTGTCAGGCAGGGAAAGCTCATTGACAATGGAGAAGATGTCTTTGGCTTTGTTGTTGGGGTCCATTATCTTATGGGAAAAGTAGGCGGTTTTAGCTGCCAAAATCGATTTTTGTAAGACTTTAAGGAATCTACATATACAATTCTGAGCTGAGGATCGTAGTTGCACCTCCAGCGGCGCTCAGCTTGTCGGAGAGCAAGTTTGTCCGCTTTAAGTTGGTCAGAGAACCATCGCTGGGCGTCATGAGGGCGCTTGGCTTTAATTGTTTTGAAAGGGGCAACTTTGTCGCATGCAAGGAGTAGCCATTCTTCGAGGTGAGCAGCCTGATCGGCTACCGAGATCGAGGATGTGGGTGGGGAAGAGGCCAGTAAGGCATGTAAATCAGCCAGATTTGCTTTTTTCCAGTTACGAGCAGAAAGATTCTTAACAGGGGGGGGGAGGGCAGAAAGTATGAAGATGAAGGTAAAAGGAAATGGAGCAATGGTCGGACCAAGAACAGGGAAGAACAGAGGGAGGGGAAATATCGAGATTGGACGTCCAGACTTGGTCTAGGATGTGGCCCTTGTGATGGGTGGGAGTGTGAACGTGCTGGTGAAAGTTCATACTAGTTAAAAGATCAGTAAACTCCGTAGAAGATTGGCTTTCGCGGGCATCAGATGGCCAATAGTTGAAATCGCCAATAATCATGATGTTAGCATGATTAATCGCGAGTTGCGAGATGAAATCGCCGAATAGTTGGGGGAAGAGAGGCATGTAATCAGGGGGCCTGTAAGCAAGAACACAAACAAAGGCGGACTTGGCTGAGGAAAATTTAAGAGAGAGGCAGTCAGTTCTGGGAATAGATATAACAGTCAGCTCTGAAAATTTGTGTTCAGAGCGGATGATGGCCGCCACGCCGCCGCCGGTCTTCCCGGCAGGCAGGTTGGCTTGCATGATATAGTATCCAGTAGGAATTGCTGCGAGGATGTCGGGGGCTGAGTCCTCGGTAATCCACGTTTCAGTAAGGAGGAGAATATCAATGGCGCTCTGGTGTAGTAGTTGAAAAATCTCCAACTGATGGCGTATTAAGGAGCGGGTATTCAGGTAGTACACTAGTAATGATGCGGATTTCTGAGACGGGGAGGGGGAAGGGACTGGGGAAGAGTCGTGAAGGGGAAGAGTATCTAGAACAGAGGTATCGGAAGGGACAAGAATGCCACAATCGTGAGCAGCCCTCGCAGTGCGGGCAGGAATAGGCCCTGAGGAGTTAAGTCTATGAAGGTCGGCGGAGGAGTAAGTATAAAAATGGGCATTACGACAGAGCCAAATCAGCAACTTTTAAAATAAAACAGCATCCACAGCAACACACATACGCAGCCTAGATCGCCGCGTTTGTCAATGGGCGGGAGCTGGAAGCGAGAACTAAATACCACCAGGCTCGGCAGCACTAGACCGCTAACCTGCGATGAGTAGGTGCAGGGCAGAAGTGGTGTCGCGAGCAGGAAGTGACGCTCCTCAAGCTGACCCTCCGCACAAACGGCACAAAGCCGGGGCGGAACGGGGCCACGAGCGAGTAAAGTACAGGTAGGAATGCGCTTACAAATGTCACAGCGTAAATGCAAAAATAAAGTTTTTAAATGAAGATTTCAAACGTGCTATTAAAATCAGCAACTTTTAAAATAAAACAGCATCCACAGCAACCCACATCCGCAGCCTAGATCGCGCGTTTGTCAATGGGCGGGAGCTGGAAGCGAGAACTAAATACCACCAGGCTCGGCAGCACTAGACCGCTAACCTGCGATGAGTAGGTGCAGGGCGGAAGTGGTGTCGCGAGCAGGAAGTGACTCTCCTCAAGCTGACCCTCCGCACAAACGGCACAAAGCCGGGGCGGAACGGGGCCACGAGCGAGTAAAGTACAGGTAGGAATGCGCTTACAAATGTCACAGCGTAAATGCACAAATAAAGTTTTTAAATGAAGATTTCAAACGTGCTATTAAAATCAGCAACTTTTAAAATAAAACAGCATCCATTGATTGATTAATTAATATGTTTTATAGAATTGTAAAATATTTTAATTATTTTGTAATTGGTATTAATATTTATGTTATCTATATTTATATATGAAGTATTTACTTTCCCTACTATTCCACTCGCTGGAGTGGGAATAGTAATTTTCACCCCAACACTATCCAACGCTTTTCCTACTGTTGTACTTACTGGAGTGGGAATAGTAATTTTTACCCCTACGATATCCAACGCTTTCCCTACTGTTGCACTCTCTGGAGTTGTAATAGTAATATTAACCCTACACTATCCAACGCTTTCCCTACTGTTGCACTCTCTGGAGTATGAATAGTAATTTTTACCCCTACGCTATCCAATGCTTTCCCTACTGTTGCACTCACTGGAGTGGGAATAGTCATTTTTATCCCTACGCTATCCAACGCTTTCCCTACTGTTGCACTCACAGGAGTGGGAATAGTAATTTTTACTCCTACGCTATCCAACACTTTCCCTACTGTTGCACTCACTGGAGTGGGAATAGTAATTTTTACCCCTACGCTATCCAACGCTTTCCCTACTGATGCACTCTCTGGAGTTTGAATAGTAATTTTTACCACTACGCTATCCAACGCTTTCCCTACTGTTGCACTCACTGGAGTGGAATAGTAATTTTTATCCTTACGCTATCCAACGCTTTCCCTACTGTTGCACTCACTGGAGAGGGAATAGTAATTTTTACTCCTACGCTATCCAACACTTTCCCTACTGTTGCACTCACTGGAGTGGGAATAGTAATTTTTAACCCTACTCTATTCAACGCTTTCCCTACTGTTGCACTCACTGGAGTGGGAATGGTAATTTTTATCCCTACGCTATCCAACGCTTTCCCTACTGTTGTACTCTCTGGAGTAGGAATAGTAATTTTTATCCCTACGCTATCCAACGCTTTCCCTACTGTTGCACTCACTGGAGTGGGAATAGTAATTTTTTCTCCTACTCTATCCAACACTTTCCCTACTGTTGCACTCTCTGGAGTGGGAATAGTTATTTTTACCCCTACGCTATCCAATGCTTTCCCTACTGTTGCGCTCTCTGGAGTGGGAATAGTAATTTTTACCCCTACGCTATCCAACGCTTTCCCTACTGTTGCTCTCTCTGGAGTGGTAATAGTAATTTTTACCCTCTAACTATCCAACGCTTGCCCTACTGTTGCACTCTCTGGAGTTGGAATAGTAATTTTTACCCCTACGCTATCCAACGCTTTCCGTACTGTTGCACTCACTGGAGTTGGAATAGTATTTTTTACCCCTACCCTATCCAACGCTTATCCTACTGTTGCGCTCACTGGAGTGGGAATAGTAATTTTTAACCTTACGCTGTCCAATGCTTTCCCTACTGTTGCGCTCTCTGGAGTGGGAATAGTAATTTTTACCCCTACGCTATCCAATGCTTTCCCTGCTGTTGCAGTCTCTGGAGTGAGAATAGTAAATTTAACCCTCTCGCTATCCTATGGAAAAAATATTGCATATGTTTTGTTAATAATATGTATAATATATATATATATATATATATATATATATATATATATATATATATATATATATATATATATATATATATATATATGTTTTAAAATTAAATATATAGTTTTTTAAAGTTACATTAATTATTTATTAATTTTAAGTTTATTTAAGTATTTTAAGTATGTTTAAAGTAATTATAGGTATTATTATATTACTTTTAAATTACTTTTAAGATATTTAAAAAATTCGATATTTTGACTGTCTATATTTTTTCCTATCGAAATTTTAGAGTCGATATTTTTGTACTTACCTGTTTGTAGATAGGAAGTCGATATTCTGGCATTCTATATTTTTACCTCGATATTTTGGCAAGTCGATATTTTGACAATCGATATTCTGTCAGTGATTTCAAATGCCATCAAAGGCATCATCAGGAGGAGGCACTCTCCGAATCCCTAAGAGATGCACAGAGGATGCTGGGTATGCAGGTATTAACCGTGCCTAAAAGACAGATTTACTACCCTTAAAATTACGCTGTGCCATAGACATTTGTTCTTAGGATCTAAGCCTCTGCTAACTGTTCTTTCATGGAACTTGGCTGTTTGAACTGGCCCTTTTTGCTGGGTTATCCCCAAACGTTTTGCCTTCTTCCTCCTATTTTTCTGACATATTTTTGTTGGCTTTAACGCTCTGGGCACTTTACCACTGCTAATCAGTGCTAACATGCCTACGCTCTCTGTCTAAATTGTATTGGTGACTGGTTTATCCATGATTGGCATATTTGTGGGTGCCCGGGCATGTAAATCAAATTCCACTAGTGGGCCTGCAGCACTGATTGTGCCACTCACATGAGTAGCTCTACAAACATATCTCACACCTGCCACTGCTGTGTCTGTGAGTGCAGTTTTAAACTGCTATTTTGACCGGACAAGTGCAACCACTTGCCAGGCTCGAACCTTCCCTTTTACTATATGTTAGTCACCCATTAAGTAGGTCAAAGGCAGCAACATGGACATGGTGCAGTGTATTTAAAAGGTAGGAAATGTGCTGTTCTGTTTTACATGTCCTAATAGTGAAATACTGCTAATTTCGTTTTGACTATCTTTCCTATAGGTTAACATGGGGATTGCCTTAAAATATCTTTAATGTGTAATTTCCCATTGGGAACAGATAGAGATTCGGAGTGTGGGGCCTCTGAACTCATAATTAAAAAATACATATATTTGCAAAGTTGTTTTTTAAATTGCGTGTTGGAAAATGCCACTTTTAGAAAGTGTTAATTTTCGTGCTTTACCCTTCTGTTCCTCTGCCTGTCTCTAGAATCCACGTCTGGGTTAGGATGACAGTTGGGCTCTTGTGAATTCATTCTAGACAGTCACACAAAGAGAGCTGAGGTGTGCCCTGCATATCCTCTTGGGCCATCACCAGGCTGATGGGCCTTCCTGCAGTAGAGTGCTGAGAGGAGTTGTCATTGACACCTGAATCAGGCTGTGCCTGTCCTCACACATGCTGTCTCCACCCCCATGTAGTGTGTCTGGGGCTAGAGCAGGGAAAGGCAGATTCGTTTGCACTATAAAGACTTTCCTTTGACATTTGACTTCTTCAAAGGTGGAAAGGGGTTTAAGTATTGGACCTCTGACCCCATAAAAACAGAACACTTCTGGACTAAGGAGAATCTGCCAGGAAGAAGAGCTGGATGCTGTAGGGGGCACTGACACTCTGCTTGTTGCTTTGTTGGTCTGGCCTGCTTCTTGCTGCTTCTGTCCTGGATGTGAAAGGAGTGGAGTTTGATTTTTGAATCCTTCTTCGAAGGTTCTCCAAGGGATTTTCGGTGTTGTCCTCTCAGGGCCATCAAAGACTTCCCCTGCATCTTGCTAACAGCACCTGGACTTCTCTGCTGGGGCTCCTGATTGCCAAGTGGTGCCAAATCCAGTTCCTGGGCCCATGGAATCGTGTGGCTGGTGCTGCAGCTCAGGAAAAGCAACATTGACACAGCCAGCAACTCCGCTGCCTGCTCTGGAGCTCCGGGTAACACTCGTGAATAGCACAACACACCGCCTGGCTGACACCACAGTCCTGGTATTGCTGATGATAACAACCTATCAACGCCGATCTCGTCATCGAGGCCGCTGCCTGCACCGGAGCTGAGGGCACCACTCGTGAAGTACATGACGCACCGGCTCGACTTGCACTGCAGCCCCAACCTCTCCAGTGACAGTGCTTCATGCCAACTCCGCACTGCTGTCTGCAACAAAGCTGAGGGCACCGCTCATGAGGAACATGACGCATTGCCTGACTTGCACAACAGTCCCGATGTCTGTCGACGCTAGCACCTCAACTGCATCATGTCAGAGTCGATAACTGATGTTGGTGACCTCCCTAACTCATCAACATCGCCTCTTCATAAGGAACTGAAGTTTCACCCCCAGCCCCACATCACCTTCTCTGCACATCAGTAAGGAACCAATGCCGCACCATGACTCCTTATCTTCCTGATGCCGTGCAACGTCTTTGTTTCTATCATTTTCAAGGTACTGTTACTGAGGGTTCATGTGACTTTGTACCCGGCCCCCGCTTCTTACAGTCAGGAATGCACTGTTGGATTAGTACCTGTCACGACCCTGGTTGGAGCTATTGTTTTCTAGTATCTATATTTTTACAGTAATCTTTCTAAAAATGATATCTTGATTTGTATATGTTGGACTTTTGTCATTTTGGTCTTGTTTTATTCAGATAAATATTGACTTTTTTCTAAACTGGCGTGGACTCCTTTTGTAGGCTTTTCACTGCGTTTTCACTGTGTATGTACAAATGCTTTACACATTGACACTGAGATAAGTCTGACTGCCCGTGTCAAGCTACCAAGGGGTTGAGCAGGGGTTATCTTAGCCGTGTGACTTAATTACCCTGACTAAAGTGAGGGTCGCTACTTGGACAGTGCGCAAACCACAGCCAATTAAGGACACCATTTTTAACATTGTTGGCAGCGTTTGGATGATAGGACTTGTGTTTGTACTTTACATACAGTGATTGGTGTACACTACTTCCATATCACAGACCATTACGTACCACCATGCTGCTTTTGATTTTTCTTTTCTTTTATTTCTTGCAATCCTTGTGTTTGATCCACAATCATGTCTCAGTATGGTGAGACATCATCAGTACCTGCAGAGTTACTATTTGAGCAGGAGAAGTTGATGCCTCAGCTCAAAAAGTTCTACAGGGATTTCAAGTGTTCTTTTAAAGGCCTCATTAGAGAGTAAGATCTGCAAAAGGCAATGAGTCAGGGAGGGTGATTAGTTCTGAGAGGAGGAGGTTGTGGAGGAGTATGATCAAAGTCTGCACCTGATATGGCTGGAGGAGCCGGCATCTCGTGTGTGACAGGGGGCCAGCCTGAATGATTGAATTGTTCCCTCCACAGCCAGCAGCAGTGTTTCCTCTCCAGGTCTGTCCCCAGTGGAGCTGAAGGACAGATGGGAAACTAGAAAGTATTTGCTGGAAAAGCTTGAAGTGAAACATGTAAGGAAGCTCTTGTAGGAACTGGCGAGTCTCAAAAGGGAGGCATAAAAAAAGAGGCTTTGGCCATCAAAAAGAATAAAATGGGCATGGAGGAGAGAAAAAATTGTTTTGCTCATGAGAGCTAAAGTTGAAAGCCAAGAGGGCTGAGTCCAGCACAAATGGCTGCAGTGTAAGTACCATGTCCAGTACTGAAGAGGTTCACACACCCAGCAACTTGTTTTCTAATTTCAAGGAAGACGGTGACATACATCAGTGGACATATGAGGTAGCTCCAAAGGTGGGCAGGGTCCCTGAGGATGATAGTGGAACTGGCACAAGGAGTCACATACTTCTTCTAATCAAGGGTGAGGGAGATGGATTGTGTATCCATTCACTTTCCAAGTTAGAATTTAATCATCAAAGGGGAATGGATCACTTGTCCTGCTCAACCATTAGGTATGCAGGAATGAGGATGTCCCAGTGAAAAAAGTCCCTCATGCACGTGATGGGTATGGTGGTATCTGAAGCGGTATATCTTGGTTCTCCGCTTATGGATCATGTGTGTGCATAATCATTAGGTCTATTTTCGGTTTATGCAGCCTCCACCAGGAGGTTCTTACCCATGGTTGACGCAGTAGTGAGCCAGTGATAAGGGTTCTGTTAAAAAGACACAAAGGCCAGGAGTTCTGATTCTTTATTGTACCTGGTTATTGGTCTGGTAAACTCTATGGGAGTGCATCACTTGGACTGGGTTACGAGTACTGGATGCACTCAGAGTGATAAAAAGGGGAGGAGTTGTGGGGGTGTTCTTAAAAAAAGGTCGACATGTTTCTGCCTCTATCTGCCTGGGTTTAGGACTTACGGGCATTCATCAGGACCAGTGGTGGGAAAACGTGAGGATATAAAAATTAGGTGCTCAAAGGTGAAAGAAAAAGGTGTTGACCTGTTTCTCTGGACTGGAGGTCTTAAGGTACCTGTAAAGAGTAAGCACAAGGTTTGCGGCATACATACAGGGCGAGGGGAAAAGGGGGACACACACACCAAGCAGAACGTTGCTGCTTATATCTATCCATACACAAATACATAAACAACTAAAAAATGGCAATACTTTAAAAACCGGTTAACAATCATGGCAATGTCAACTCTCTCTTTTTCTCTCCAAACTCATGCAACGGGTATTTAGCGTGCTATTCGACAGGGGTTTCATTTTATTCAGTGTCGACTTAGAACGCTGATCTTAGCTATGGCTATTATCAAGTGGTGATTGTGGTGAGCCATAGGTGGGTGCTGGTGTTCAGCGGTCGCGGTGGGGACTCGAACTTTGTTAGTGATTACAAGTGCTCAGGAAATGTTACCTCGCGCATTTGATTAACACGCTCCTGTCGGATCATAGAGCTCTTGGAAGGGGTTGGGGGGTAGAGATATGGGATGGTTAGCATGGGTGGTTCAGAATACTTGCGGTTTTTTGGAGGCGCCTTCTTTGGTCTCGCTACCTGTTGCACCCGATCCTCAGCTTGCTTCGTGGGTGCGCTGCTCTGCCCTTACTGATCCGGAAACAGTTTGTGGTGTTTCCGGGTCGTTTTTATCAGGCTGGGATACCGCTGTTAGTAACTACCTATTGGTCGGCTCTAGTTGTCATGGTAACTGAGAAATGTTGACCATGTTGTGTGGAGTCAAGAGTACAAGGGTAATACGTTGGCGGAGCGTGGTTAATTGTTTATCTCTTAGCCAAGGTCAGCCAGGGTATATTGTCATTCAGCCCTTCGCTATCAGTTTTGAGCCTATGCACCCATCTTTGTTCTTTTTCAAAAATAATTCTTTCGGCATTGTGATCTTTGTTCGGCAAGGTTTCAAGGATGACACACTGTAGATCTAGTACAGTTTGACCCTTCTCTAGATAGTGAGTGCCATCTTTGTAGTGCTCTTCTTACATTTCACATTGCTCCTGTGTTCGCAGTGTCTTTGTTTAGCTTTCCTGCAGGTCATTCCAATGTACTTGAGGTTGCACGGACATGTGATCATATACACCACGTGTGTGGTGTTGCAGTTCGTGTGGCTATTCAGGGTCCATTTTTGAAGTTGGGAAGCAGTTGAAGCTCTTTGGTCGGTTTCGTGAGGCTACAAACGGAGCATGAGCAACAAGGGTAATATCCCTGTACTTGTGGGTTTCCCCATAGATTAGTGTGTTCTCTCGGTGTTTTTGGTGGTGGTCTCGTGTGGACCAAGATGTCTTTCAGATTTCTGCTCCTTTTATTTGCAAATCTGGGTTTTTGCCAAGTGAGGTTACCTGATGTCAGTATGCGCCAGTTTTTGTTCACAATTTTCTTGATGTTATTAGTCATAGGACTATATGTGGTCACACATGTAAGGACTTCGTCGGGTGGATTTTTTGGTGTGCATTCAAGGAGTGCGTCTCTATTCTGATTCCTGGCACGTTTTTTGCATTTGGCAATGACCTTTCTTGGGTAGTCTCGAGCCTCCAGTTTCTTACATAGGTCTTCAGCTTGTGATTTGTATTCCATAGTGTCACTGCAGTTTCATCGTAACCTGAGGAACTGGCTGTATGGTAAGTTCTCTCGTAGAGGTCGGGGGTGGACACTGTTAAAAGATAGGAGGCTGTTTTTTGCTGTGGTTTTAAAGAAGGTGCGTGTTTGGAGGGTGTTAACTTCAGCATAAATTGTTACATCTAAGAAGTCGATACTTCTGTTGTCTGCACAGTAGGTGAACTTAAGGCAGTCGTCTTTCTGGTTGAGCCAGGTGTAAAATTCTGCTAATATCTCTCGATCTCCCTTCCAGATGACAAAAATGTCATCAATGTATCGTTTCCAAAAAAGGATACATTGATGATAGGGGTTATTGGTTGCATTCAGGATATGTGTGTCCTCAAAAGTGCTCACGTACAATCCGGCCACGCTCGGGGCAAAAGTATTGCCCATCGAGGTGCCATGGCATTGGAGGTATAGCTTGTCCTTGTACTGAAATTTTTTTTCCATGAGTGCCATCCGGCAGCACTCCAGAACAAAGTGTCTGGGTGTCTTGTATGACCATGATGAGCTGAACAAAATGCTTTCAAGAGTCTCCATAGTTTTCTCCTGTGGCAGACTCGTATAGAGGCTCTCGACAACGAATCCTACCAAGAGCATGGTGTTGGGTGAGTATTCGATGTCTTTAAGTTGGTTAAGGAGGTCTCTTGTGTCCTTCAGATATGTAGGAGTTTTTTAGACGAGGGGTCTCAGATATTGATCAGCGAATTGGGAGAGGGGTTCGAGGATGGACCCAATTCCTGACACAATTGGTCGTCCTGGTGGTGGGATGCGCCCTTTTTGTGTTTTCGGTAATGAATAGAAGTGAGGGGTTCGAGGTGTGTTGGTCCTGAGGTAGTCCCCCTCCTTTTTGGATATCCAGTTGTTCGTCTCTCCTTCTTCTATCATCATTGCGATCGTCCTTTGGAGTCTGGGCGTGGGGTCTTCTGATAGAATTTTATAACATTTTTCATCTGCCAGTAGATCCATACATTGTTGGTCATATCCTGACTTTGTTAGAAGGACCACTCCTCCGCCTTTGTCGGACGGTTTTATGACTAAGTCACTGTCGCTTTTTAGTGCATTCAGTGCTAGTTGTTCTGATCTGGTGATGTTCTGGAATGGTTTCCGAGTGTCACGAGCGAGTTCATCAATGCCTTTTTTCACTGGGACATCCTCATTCCTGCATGCCTAATGGTTGAGCAGGACAAGTGATCCATTCCCCTTTGATGATTAAACAGGGAGTCACATACCTCATGGTGGGAGGAACACTCTACTGGCTCTAGAAAGGAGTGACAGGGAGAGTGTATCCCCATGGAGGAAGCCCTGCTTGGGGAGCATGTTGTCACCCCAGAGAAGGGAAGGTTGAGGGGCAGTCAGACACAGTCTCAGCAGATGGGGCTTGGTGTTGGGTACTTTTTCAAGGTACTCAATTGTTGTTTGAAGGGTAGTATGGTGAACACACAGGAAGGGTTTTAAAATCTGAGTGCTGGAGAGCATATGTTCAGTTATAGTTTTCCAGAGCTATGCCAACAGCCTGTGGAGTGTGAGTTCTCTGACCCCATAAAGCTTGCACTTGAGGCACACCTTTAGGTGGATGCCAGAGGATCTAAAGAGGGATTTGGGTGTGATCTTGTGGGGAGTGGTTCAGGCTTTCTGAACCCAGAGGGGCAGGCAAGATTTTCAGTAGGTCAGATAGGTCCCAGTGTATTGGGATGGGTGGAGGGTCTCATGTCCCTTCCCAGGGTAGGAGGAGAGGTGGGATGGGCAGAGGCCGATGTTGCCCACAACCGAGTCCCAAAGCCTGGGAGTGCCAGAAGGGGGGCCTAGTCTGTACGGGGAGACCATACGCTGAGGTCATGAGTGTCAGGAGAACTTGGGGAAGGGGTGGCTGTCTTGTGTCTGACAGTACCACTCCGGAGAGGAGGGTGCAGAATTCCAGAGTGAGGTTTGAGAGAGGGAGGCAGTCCCAAGTGGAAATACCAGAGGGTAGGGGGACAGCTCTGATGCCAGAGTCCCCCCCCCCCCTCCAGGAACGACCCTGGTAATGGCACTTCTTATCAGGGAGATCTACATACTCTGTCAAATGGACAGGGGTCAGGCAACTAATGCTAGGCAGACTCTCACGTGAAGAATGCATTTCCTTTGAAAGGGTAGCAGTACTCCCTTGGAAGTCCTGGCTTGCCAGGCACACACTCAACCTACGGGTACAAACCCTGGGGTGAGTGTTCCAGTTACAGGTTAGTACTGATGAACTGGTGGGAGAATTGTGCAGGACGGCTAACTCCAGTGCCTTGAAATTCTGTAATCTGGCATTGCCTCTCCACAGTGAAAGGCACAGGACCACAGAGGGGAGGACAGGGTATTGGAAAGTCCACTCCAGTCTAGGGCAGCTTCAGGGTAGGGTACAGACCCTGTGCTGAGTGACCAAATACAGTATAATACCCCTGAACTTAGGGGGGAGGGAGAGAGGACAACGGGTGCTGGTCACCTGGGGCTACCGACCCCCCCTCTCCGAGAAACCACATAGGTTAGAGAGCCCTGGACTGCCTGAGGCCTGGTTCTTGTCACTGACAGCTGTGAGTGGGCACTGTGGGCTGCTGTCCTTGTGGACAGAGTTGCTCTTGGGTTGTGGGCAGGAGTCATACCCTGTGGGTGGAATGGGCCACACCACTGTTTAGGCCATAGTATTACTGTCTGTCTACTGGGAGACATCTCTGAGCAAAATAAGGTTAGGTGCTGCACAGATGGCATCCTAAGGTGAGGAGAAGGGTGCCCCATGGATTAGCATAGTGGGACCTGAGGGTATGGACAGAGGGAGACAAGTGGGTTCAGAGAGGCATAGAGCAGGAACGTGCCCCTGCTGTTGCGGGTCATGGTCCATGCTCTATAGCCCTAAGCAAGAAAGTTCATCAATGTATTGATTAGTCTACCCTGGCTTTAGGGTAAAAGGGGGTTATGCTGGAACTGGCCTTTTTTGCAGGGTTATCCACAAACTTTTTGCCTTCTTCCTCCTATATTTTCTGACCTGTTTTTGTTGGCTTTAGGACTACGGGCACCTTACCACTGGTGATCATAGCTACAGTGCATATACTGTCTGTCCAAATTGTATTGGTGATTGGTTTATCCATGATTGGCATATTTGATTTACCAGTAAGTACCTAGTAAAATGCACTGTGGGTGCCTTGGGCCTGTAAATGAAATGCTACTGTTGGGCCTGCAGCACTGATTGTGCCAAACAAATGATTATCCCTGCAAACATGTCTCAGACCTGCCACTGCAGTGTCTGTGAGTGCAGTTTTAAACTGCGATTTCAACCTGGCAAGTGCCACCACTTGCCAGGCCAAAACCTTCACTTTTACTACATGTATGTGACCCCTAAGGTAGGCCAAAAGCAGGCCGATGGGCAGGATGCAATGTATTTAAAAGGTACGACATGTCCTGTTGTGTTTTACGTGCCCTACTAGTGAACTACTGCTAATTTTGTTTTCACTATTGCAAGGACTATCCCTCCCATAGGGTAAAATGGGATTGCCTTGAAATATCTTTTAAGTGTAATTTTCCATTGGGAGCAGATAGAGGTTTGGAGTTTGGGTCTCCCAACTCACAATTTAAAAATACATCTTTTTGTGAAGTTGGTTTTAAATTATGTATTGGAAAATGCCACTTTTAGAAAGTGAAACTAAAGGAAATGGAAAGTGGGCATTTTCTTGCCTAACCCTTCTGTGCCTCAACCTGTCTGTAGAATCCACATCTGGGGTAGAATGACAGTTGGGCTCTTGTGCATTCACTCTAGATAGTCACACAAAGGGAGCTGAGATGTGCCTTTCATATCCTGATGCGCCATCATCAGGCTTTCAGGGCCTTCCTGAGCTAGAGTGGTGGGAGTAGTTGTCACTGCCACCCATATAGGGCTGTGCCTGTCCTCACACAAAGCTGTCTCCACACCCTGTAGTGTGTCAGAAGCCATGCCAGGGAAAGGCATTGTCTTGTGCACTACAAAGATGTTCCTTTTACGTTTGCCTACTTCAAAGGAGGAAAGGTGTGTAAGTACTCCCCAAATCAGAACACTTCTGGAATAAGGAGATTCTTCCAGGATGAAGAGCTGGGTTACGTAGGAGAGACTTCCACTCTGCCTGTTACTTTGTTGTACAGAAGTGGGTGGTGATGGACGGAGCATCTGACCCAATCAAACACTCACACCCAGTCAACAGATCTGGGTTTAATCCATCACCGTTCTTTAGCCCACTCTGCCACCTCAGTTCAGACATGGCCATATGCAAATCAGTCCAACCCTGTGCCTCATGGGAACAGTCCAGGCCGAACTGCCAAGCCATGCCTTCGCTGGACCGGAAACAAGCTTCCTAGGAATGGTTTCTGGCATTACAGCCATCTTCAGCCAGGCTTGCTTGAATCCAGTGGCAAAGTGAGCAACGGACTCAAGTCTGAGCATACCCTCCCAACTTATGGCGAACAAAGCAGTCCAAAAGGGGGTGGAGATGGACGGAGCATCTGAACCAATCAAACACTCACACCCAGTCAACAGATCTGGGTTTAATCCATCACCGTTCTTTAGCCCACTCTGCCACCCCAGTTCAGACTTGGCCATATGCAAATCAGTCTGACCCTGTGCCTCATGGGAACAGTCCAGCCCGAACTGCCAAGCCAGGCCTTCCCTGGACTGGAAACAAGCTTCCTAGGACCGGTTTCTGGCATTACAGCCGTCTTCGGCCAGGCTTGCTTGAATCCAGTGGCAAAGTTAGCAAGGGACTCACGTCTGAGCATACCCTGCCACACTTATAGCGGCCAAAAGCGGTACAAAAGGGGGTGGTGATGGACAGAGCATCTCAACTAATCAAACACTCACACCAGTTACTTTGTTGGGCTTGCCAGCTACTTGCTGCTTCTGTCCTGGGAGTGAAAGGACTGGAATTTTCTTTCTTAATCCTGCTTTGAAATTTCTCCAAATGCTTGTGCGTGCTTGTTCTTGTTAAGAAATCTCAAGATCATCAAAGACTTCCCCAGTATCTTGCTAATAGCACCTGGACTTCTCAGCTGGGAGTCCTGATTGCCAAGTGGGCCCAAATCCAGTTGGAATCATGTGGCTAGTGCTGCAACTCAAGAAAATCAACATCAATGCTGTCAGTGACTCTCCTGCCTGCACTGGAGCCGAGGGCACCAGTTGTAAAGAACATGACACAGTGCCCTGACTTACACTGCAGCCCTGGTGTTTGCAGCTACTGAAACTGATTAATGCTGTCTTTGTCATCGAGGCCACTGCTTGCTCCGCAACTGAAGACACCCCTCGTAAAGTGCATGACACACTGCCCGACTTGCACCAAAGCAGCGATTCATACCGATGCTGCGCCGCTGCCTGCATTAAGGCCGAGGGCACAGCTCGTAAAGAACATGATGCTTCACCCGACTTACACCAAAGCCCTCAAGCCTGTCGATGCCAGTGCCTCAAATGCATCATCTCGGAGTCCATAACAGATGCGGGTGACTACCCGAACTCATAAATGCTGCAACATCGTAAGGAACCAACGACTCTCGCATCCAACTCCACATTACCTCCTCTGCACAGCAGTAAGGAACTGATGCCGCTTCGGCACCTGTGACACCTCACCTTCTCAACGCCTTGCAACATGTTTGTTTTCATTGTTTTCAAGGTAATGTTACTGAGGGTCTGTGTGACCCCTTAGCAGGCCTCATCAAACTGTTGAATTAGTACCTGTCATGACGTCGAGATAGCCCTGGTTGGAGTTATTGTTTTCTAGGAGCAATAGTTTTATAGTAATCTTTCTAAAAGTGATATCTCGATTTGTGTTTATGTTGGAATTTTCTCATTTTGGTGTTATTTTATTCAGATTAATAGTCTCTATTTTCTTAACTGGTTTGGACTGCTTTGTAGTGTTTTCACTGCTTTACTGTGTGTGTATGTTTGAATGCTTTACACATAGCCTCTGAGATAAGACTGACTGCAAGTGCTAAGCGATCAAGGGGGTATGAAGGGATTATCTTAGCTGAGTCACTCCCTTACCCTGACAAGAGTGAGGGGCTCCTACTAGACGGGACACAACCCACTGCCAACTAAAGTATTAACAGAGCAAGGAAGAAATGAACTACTTGGAAACATGTGACATCCTTTACCTCCAGGAGACCTGGGCACTTGCCCTCACTATCTTCCAATTCTTTACAAGATCATTAAATTTGCATTATGATGAAGCCAGTTTGGGCACCTGCCATGGGGGTTATCAATTTTCATCAAGCACTCAAGCAACTTAGTGGCTGCCCCACTGGATTTCACCATCACTATTGCCCAGGCTGTTTCAATCACTGGCCTGAAATTTAACCAGAACACAGCTAATATCATATTGTTTAACTGTTATCTCAACTTTGGAAATAAAACCAAGCTACTGCTAGTCAACGATCTGCATGACAGACTGGAATCTCTCAAATTAGTCCATACTTGTCACAAATTTATAATTGGATGGGACTTTAGCATTTGTGGTGTGGGGGAACCATCTGATAGTGCCAATCAGGAGAGAGTGGATCATATTTAACATACATTGCTGTCATCTTACAAACTGGTATCTGCTCAAAGGGAGGCAGTATTGAAAGAGAAGGCTCTGCTGTATCCTCAACCTGTTAAAGCCAATCAACTGTTGATTATGTTTTTGTTTCTGATTCCCTAGCCTCACAGCAAGTAAATGTTGACATCGAAGAAAGATCTGAAAGTGATCTTAATCCCTTAAAATGCTTCGTCAACATGCTAGCTCAACCCTATATGGATTGCAGACACATGGGCAGGTCAACAGGGTAAGGAAAATCAAATCTAGGTTGAAGAATAAGGTAGAAAGAAAAGTACACATCAACAACTATTGCTTGTATAAGCGAACAAGAACTAGCAGCAGAAGCAAGACATCAATATTGGGAGAGCTGCACAGAAAATATTAGATCTCTCTTGATGCGGGATGGAATCAGGCACACCACAATGCAACACAAAGGGGGTAGAAGAGTACAAATTCTGGGGCGTATTCTCAAGAACACATCGCCGAATTATCGACACTTTATCGCAGCCAAAGTGGCGATAAATCTATAGCCCTATTCACAAGCTGGTGACAACAGCCGATATCACCAGTTTTCCTGCGATAGCATCCGAAAAAAACAGCGCCACAGATGACCCCGGCAACTATTGCTAATTAGATGCAGAGTAGGCATTCCTGTGCAAAAAGCAGGGACAACACCACTACGCAACATTCAAAATGACCAGCCAGATCATTGATAAGAACCCAAATCAGGGGATAAGGTTCGTTAGCAGTAGGAAATGAACACCTGCTCTGACCTGGTGTACAGTCAGATGATAGCTTGCACCACAAAAGGGAACCCAGCACACAGCCACACCTTAAGGCCTACAGATGCCATGGAGCCACTGATCATGCAGGTCGGACACCCAAGAGGGCTACAACACCCACTGCCACCAACTCCAGGACCCCCCCCAAACCGCCAGAACCCTTACCATTCCTCCCGGACCAACACTGAGGCAACGCAGACAAAGACAGCGACCTTCAGAAAATGCACCAACCACACAGACTCAACACCAGAGAATGTCATTGCACACTACAGGCTCAAAGGGACAACCATCCTCCTCATCCTGACCACCATAGCCGACAGGCTGACAGTACCTACACAGCAGACAACTAACATCCCAACCCAGACAAAGCTGCTGGCCGTGCTGCCCGTGTGGACCTCTGGTACTCTTCAACCAACAACCGCCCGAGTCGGAAGAGTCTCAAGGCCATCCCAATACAAGTTCCTCACAACGGTCCTGGATGACATCATCAGCTTGGTACCCCGCTATCTATACCTACTCCACACTGTGCAGTAACAACTGGAGACCAAGCAAGGTGTCTATACCATAGCTGGAGTCCCACACATGTGAGGGGGTAATTAACTGCACACATGTCCCGATTTTGCCCCCTGGCAACACTGCACACATTAACTGAAACAGAAAGCACATGTATTCCATCAATGTGCAGGCAATAGTGGACCAGCGGGGAGTCTCCACCAACGCAACGCCAACCACCCAGGCAGTGTGCATGATTCCTACAAGTTCCGACAGTCCATCATCAAACAGTGCTACCAGGATGGCCCCTACGGAAAAGCACTGCTTGTTGGGAATTACCAAATTAACACACTACACACCTCAACTCCACAATCATGCAACTCACAACGCTGGGAATGCACACGATACAAACCCACATACAACATGCCAAACAACAGGCCCATCCATCAGACACAACAGCACAACTTACTGTGGGAACCTGGACCAGCCATGCACATAAGCCATCAACGGCATGGCACCTCAGCCACATGATAGCAGATTGTGAGAAGAGGTGGGTACCAGGCATGTGCGAGGGTAGCAAACCGATGAATGAGAATGTACACAATGCCAAGTGTGGTGTGGATGTGCTGACCAGACTACAGTATGCAGACCACACACATATGCATGTCGACATACCCCGCTGGTGTTTGGAGTGTAGTGGACAGTGGATGCAACCATGTCACCCTAGCCAGTGGGGAAGCTCGAGGATATGTAGCTTGTTATATCCCCCCGTAAGCGTGAGTGGAGTGGGCTGGCCCGGCGTATGCCAGGCCAGCATAGGTGTGTGAATAAAAGGCATGTAACTCTGGGCATGGTCCTCTTCCGGAGTGCCCAACGTGTCTGCCAGGGTGGCGCCTTTCACCACGCCACGAGGCTGATGCTGTCGCCATGCGCGGTGCTGCCTGTGATCCTGTGCACCTGCTGCACCTCAGGGCGCTGGTCCCCAAACCAGTCTTGCCCGCCCCTGTACACCTAGGCCTCAATGCTCACCTGCCGAGACCAACGTGTGTCGAAGAGGGACCACCACATGCCAGTGCAAGCTCCAAGCTCGAGGACCGTGACCCTGGTAGCCTCCTCAAACCATCACAGCCTCCGTGACACAGGCCCAGAGTACTCCTTTCTCATTGACATACTCTACCGGCATACACAGCGGACTAGTAGGTCATACATTTTGAACAGAGTCTTGATTACACTATGGCAGAGGACGATGTTTATGGCTGAGTTGAAGTCACTATACTCTCTTCGATGTGGTGCCACCAAGTATGTGTATAGCATTCCAACCACATGTGTCTGTGGACCCACGCGGACTACTGCCCTCGGGCCACACTCCGCTCGAGTAGGTCACACATTTGAGACTGAGTCTTGATTTGGCAACGGCCAAGTTCATATCATTGTACCAGCATCAACACAGACTGCATCCCCTCTAAACCCCGGTGTCAATAAGTCTGTTCCCCGACATTCATGGACTCTCTCTGATAGAACTTTGGTGGCGTCTGAGTCCTTGGACTGGGGGTTGTCTTCATCCTCACGTAGCTGATACCAATGTGCTGGTAATGACGAGGTTGTAGCATTCCACTCCTCAATTTGCCACTTCCGGATGGCTTCAGCCCTCTGCATCATGCCCTGCAGGACATCTTTCACTGTCCCCGCAACCGTCCGCCACATTCACCTCGGACATCGATGAGGACCTGCTCAGTGTGCGTGGCCTTACCTCAGTGCACCACAAGTCACTGTCCCATGGCAGTGTGACTGTGCAGGCCGCAGTGCATCTGGGGCCACTAACTCAGTGCAGCTCAAGTTATGGAGCCTGTCTGATAGAATATTGGATGGCCTTTGAGACGATGGCCTTGGGGTATCAAATCGAGTACTGACCGGCCCGCACGTTGCATCACCACGGGAGGTACATGCCACCACCGCCAGGTCCATCTCCAACTGCCAGAGTCAAAACAGTCATACTGGCAGACTAACAGAGTTGCTCACACCTGTCGTGGATGCCATCATCTGCCTGATACCCTGCACAGCACTCCAGGTGCCACTAACTCAGTGCACCGCAACCCATGGACCGCTACTGATTGAGTTTTGTGCTGTGGAGAGGTTATGCAGCAATGTCACCTCAGGCAGTGTGGGAGACCTGGGACAATGAGGGATGGCTTACACTCACCATACACACATCCAGCGCAGGCGTGTCTGTACATGTGGCACTGCCAATAAAGGGGCCGGGCGCACGTGCCCGTAGCCAGTTCCACAAACTATCTGCATTTGTTCGTGCGGTCATGATGTATGCATGAGGGCCTCGGGCCCTACAACATTACATTGTGCGGCGTACAGTGGACGCAAGCATGTCACCGCAGGCAGCGGATTGGACCTTGGACATGTAGCTTTGTTGTCACCCACTCAATACGTAAGAGGAGTGGACTGGGCCATCGTACACAGGTCCAGCGTGGGTGTTTGAATCATAATTGCGTGCCTCTGAGCGTGGTTCAGTACTGGAAATTTGCCAATGCATTTGTCTCTCTCACAGTGTGCAAAAACCACAGTTGATGGACAGAATGCAGAACAATGTCATACATTCACCCCAGTACAGAGATCTGGGTCTAAATCCATCGATTTTTTGCACTCCACACCACCCCAGTTCCTTGACCCTGTGCCTCATGGGAACAGTCCAGCCCGAGTGGGATGGGTATGCTCAGACGTGAGTCCCATGCACTCCACACCACTGGATTCAAGCAATCCGGGCTGAAGACGGCTGATAGCCAGAAACCGGTCCTAGGATGCTTGATTCGGGTCCAGGAAAGACATGGCTTGGCAGTTCGGGTTGAACTGTTCCCATGAGGCACAGGATCAAGGCTGATTTGCAAATGGCCATGTCTGAACTGGGGTGGTGTGGAGTGCAAAAAAACGATGGATTTAGGCCCAGATCTCTGTACTGGGGTGAATGTATGACATTGTTCTGCATTCTGTCCATCAACTGCTAATTTTTGCATCTCTCACAGTGTGGGTCTCCGTTGTGGGGTGTAAGTGGTCCTTGAAGCGAATTCGACACCCACGTATGTGATCTAGTTCAGCTTCCATGGGTTCGGACCCCACTCACACCTGTTCGGCCACCTCTTCTTGGCATTCTGACACCTGGCATTGGGATGCCATGTGTGGCTCGGTGAAGTGTTGGGAGCCAGCTGTGCTGGTGAGTGCTTCCTGCTGTGTGGTCTGTACAGGGGCTGGGTTCTCCTCTATGTAGCTTGGCTGCCTTGGGCCTGGTAGTGGGTTGCCTGGAATGTCCATGAGTTGTTGTAGGGCGTCGGTGTGGAAGGTCTGGTGGTCCTCTCCAGCATCACTGATGGGCTGTCTGGTCTGGTCTGCTGAAGGTGTAGTTTGTCCTTCTGCAATGTGAAGGGGAGATGCATGTTGATATTGTCTTGACATCTATGTTGGTGCATTGTTCTTGTTTACATGCAGACTGTATCACAATGTACATTGTGACTGTTTGGGAGGTGCTGTTTTTTGATGCAGGACAGTGGATATTTGGACTACATGACGGATGTGAGGTTGTATGTGTACATTTCCATCTCCCAGTTTCCTGCTCTGTTAGATGTAGTTGGTCTGTTTCTAGGCATGAGCGGAGCCAGTTGAGTCCTCTGTTTTACAGTGTCAGGGTTGCACATTGCTATGTGTGTGTGCTGCAGTGTGACACGGGGATCATGGACATGATCCAGGGTCATTGTGGGTGTGCAATGTGCTGCCCATCTCCCCCTTCCCCCCAGTCCCTGGTCGTTACTCACCCTGTTGAAGTTGTGTCAGGTCCTCTCGAGCTGTGTCTGGACTCCTGACTCCTTGCACCTTCTCCACACTGATGACTGTGGCCTCCATGTCCTCCAGCTCCGCCTCTGGTACAGGACTCCCACCTCCTGTCACCGTTGCTGCCTTACTCTTAGGAGCAGGTTTGTGCTTGGTTTTGCTTTTCACATCATGCCAGCGCCTTTTGGCCTCCTCCACTGACCTCCTCAACACTCTGACTGCATTCACATAAGTCTAATTGTGGGTCAGTTGATGGTAGTGTTCTGTCACCTCCCTGACGCTGATCTGGTTTGCCTGCAGGACTGCACCCCGTCTTCTTCTCCCTCTTCTCCTTGAACTTCCCTGACCTTGTTGTTCCTTGCTGGTGGTCTGTGGGGCTAGTGGGGTTCTTCTAGACCTCTGCACTTGGTCTGGGTGCATCTATGGTGATACGCACTTTGAAATATTTTTGGTGTGTTCTTTTTGCAGCTTTTATTGTGCATTTTCCCGTATGACACGTGGAATTTGTAGGCCTGTTGCTGGTTTTCAGTGCAATTTGTATCACAATTGGCCTCATTGCAACTGTTTTTGCGTTTGTGTTTTGCATTTTTGCGGCGTCGCATTTACATTTTAACGGACATTTGAACGTTGTCGTAGGCCTATTGCATGGTATCGATGTGTTGCGAATACTTAGTTAACACGGCGGTGTTTTCCCACGATTGACTGTGATATGAAGAGTTGCGTTACGCTCAATTTGCAGTAATTTTCACACGTGCTTGAGGAATATCCCCCTCAGCTCAGTAAAGCCATCACCACTTCAAGAAAAAACCTCTGCAGAGCCCAGTGGACTTTCAAATGAAATCCATCAGAAACTACAGTGGGTATGGTCAAGCCAAAGTGTTTAATGTAGAAATGGCAGTCTAGGATGAAAAGGAAGCAAACACAAGGAGATGATGGACGGAGTGCTGAAACTTTTTAGACACTCACCCCCAGTCACAGATCTGGGTTGAATCCATCATTGTTCTTTATCTCACTTCGCCACCCCAGTTCAGACACAGCTATATGCAAATCAATCTTGACACTGTGCCTCATGGGAACAGTCCAGCCCGAACTGCCAAGCCATGTCTTCCCTGGACTGGAAACAAGCATCTTAGGACTGGTTTCAGGCTAACCACCCTCATCAGCCAGACTAGCTTGAAACCAGTGGCAAAGTGAGCAACGGTCACACGTCTGGGCAAACCCAGCCAACATAGGGCGAACAAAGCAAACACAAGGAGATGATGGACGGAGCGCTGACATTTTTCAGACTCTCACCCCCAGTCTCAGATCTGAGCTGAATCCATCATTGTTCTTTAGCTCACTTCACCACCCCAGTTCAGACACAGCTGTATGTAAATCAGTCTTGACCCTGTGACTCATGGGAACAGTCCAGCATGAACTGCCAAGCCATGTCTTCCCTAGACTGGAAACAAGCATCTTGTGACTGGTATCGGGCCCCCTCATCAGCCAGGCTAGCTTGAAACCAGTAGGAAAGTGAGCAAGGGACCCACGTCTGTGCGTACCCTGCCAACCTAGGCGTGGGTCCTGTGCTCTCCATGTCACTGGAGTCAAGCTATCCTGGCTGGACTGTTCCCATAAGGTGCAGGGCAAAACTGATTTGCATATGGCTGGGTTCAAACAGGAATGGCATGGTGAGCAAAGAAACTATGGATTTAAGGCTCACATGTCTGTACTGGGGTGAATTTATGACATTGTTCTGCATTCTGTCCATCAATTGTTCTTTTTGCATTTGTCACTCCGAGTCAGATGGGTATGCCCAGATGTGGGTCCAGTGCTCTCCATGCCACTGGAGTCAAACTATCCTGTCCGATGAGGGCTGAAAGCCCTAAACCGATCCTAGGATACTTGTTTCCAGTCCACGGAGGATCTAGCCTGGCAGTTCGGGCTGGACTGTTCTCATTGGGCGTAGGGTCAAGACAGATTTGCAGATGGCTGGGTCCAAACTGGAATGGCAGGGTGAGCAAAACACAAAGGATTTAGGCCCTGATATCTGTACTGGGGTGAATGTATGACATTGCTCTGTGTTCAGTCCATCAATTGTTCTTTTTGCATTTATCACCCCGAGTGGGATGGGTATGCCCAGACGTGGATCCCATACTCTCCATGCCACTGGAGTCAAGCTATCTTGGCTTATGAGGACTGAAAGCCCCTAACCAGTCCTAGGATGCTTGTTTCCAGTCCAGGGAGGACCTGGGCTGGCACTTCGAGCTGGACTGTTCCCATTTGGTGCAAAGACTGATTTTCATATGGCTGGGTCCAAACTGGAATGGCATGGTGAGCAAAATAACCATGGATTTAGGCCCAGATCTCTGTACTGGGGTGATTGTATGACATTGTTCTGCATTCTGTCCATCAATTGTTCTTTTTGCATTTGTCACCCCGTATGGGACAGGTATGCCCAGACGTGGGTCCAGTGCTCTCCATGCCATTGGGGTCAAGCTATCCTGGCTGATGAGGGCTGAAAGCCCAAAACCGGTCCTAGGATGCTTGTTTCCAGTCCAGGGAGGACCTAGCCTGGCAGCTGGGCTGGACTGTTCCCATTGGGCGCAGGGTCAAGACTGATTTGCATATGGCTGGGTCCAAACTGGAACTGCATGGTGAGCAAAAAGACGATGGATTTAGGCCCAGATCTCTGTACTGGGGTGAATGTATGACATTGATCTGCATTATGTCCATCAATTGTTTGTTTTGCAGAGGATGAAAAGAGGGCAAGAAATCAATAGAAATGAGTAACCATATTTCACTTAAGAGATAGGAATCAAGCTTGATTCTGGGAGCATGTTGGCAAACTAAAGAATGGCAAGGAAACAAGAGAGAATGGCGCCCCAGAAGTAGCCTGGATAAGACATGAGTTAGAGCTATACATTAACAATCAGGCAGCCCTGTTGGTAACCAACTACCCTGCCTAATGGTCCAGAAGCAAACCTCCACCAGGGTTAAACCTACTGAGGAGCCAGTAGCGTGAACACTGGGAAATGCCTCACCAGGGGCTGGAACCAGCACTTCATTCAGACGAAGATAAGTGCACAGTAGTCAAACAAATAAGCAGCAAGAAGGACGAATGTATCATCAGGTGAATAAGAAAAGATTGGGCCCCAACCCAAATGGTTTGCTGGCAATCCTTTTCATATGTGCACCTAAAAACTGGGCAAAGCTGATGTCCCCACTCTTAAATTGTGCTCTTCAAACTGTGACTGTCCGTAAAGCATGGCGAGGATTCATTCTCTGCCCTATATATAAAAAGGTGGACCGGACATTGGCCGCAAATTACCAATTAATTGCACTTCTTGACGTGGAAGCAATAGCCTATACCCGAGTCCTTTGCAGCAGTTAGAGTCATGGGCTCGAGAGCAAGAAATTTTGCAGTTTTTTCAATCAGGTTTCAGAGCTGGGGTGTCAACTGCGGACAATATCCTGACACTATCATTTTTGAGGCATCAAACCACTCAGAACAACACTTTTCCCCTTTTTTGTCTATAGTGGGGCATTCAATAGGGTTGATAGGGCAACCTATTTTAGGAAGCTTGTCACATGGGTTATACCTCATTTGCTGGTGAGGGCCATAACCTCGCTGTACACTAGGATTTGGTTCCTGGTGCAAACTGACCCCTGCATGGTTACTTGCAAAATCAGAACAAATCGTGGTCTAAAGCAGGTTGTGTCCTGGCCACACTGCTCTTCACTCTGACTACATAGTGATCATGGACTGCACTGAAACATGGTTGGTGACTCAAACAACAGATTGTCTAGTCTCCGTGTTGAAATATCACATCAAGTCCCTGAGTGCACAGTCAAAATCATTAAAAGGTCATCTAAAAGCCATCCTTGAAACTGCGGACAATCCCTGGCACACTCAAGTAAAAGATGCAATAAAGACTTTCAAGATTGAAGAAGCAGGCTTCCACAATTGGGGAAGTCTCAATCAATATCTTGTTGAGAGCGATTCACCAGCAAGTAAAAGCGACCTCCAGGGAGCACAGTTTGAAATCTGTAGATAAGTCCTTACTGGTCCAGACCCTGAACACTACTTATCTTCCAGGGAAACCACAATCGTATCTTATGGTAGCTATAAACGCAGAAAGTTGATGGCAGATACTGTACATGAAACTGTTAGTACTGCCAATAAGAGTCTTTAATCCTGCCTGGGCGGGCCATGGAGACAAAAGTTCAAATTGTGTTTCTACCAACATGATGTGTGGATACAGCTGTTATGTTGTTGTCCTGCTCTAGACGATAAGAGAAGATTTTTTATTTGACCAGGTTTCCTGGCTATTTGGGCACGAACGTGCCAGAATACATCCTCTATCAATTTTTAGTTTTTTTTTGTTTAAGGGAGCTTTATCGAAGTATAAGAAGAACAAAGGTATAAGTTACAACATAGTTAGAATTAAACAGTAAAACATAATGCATAATGTGAGAGATCAAAAAGAAAAAAACAGTATGCATTGATAAAGCAGTATGGTAAAAAGTAACAAGATTCGAAAAGGTACCTTAATGAAACAGCATGTTTGTTTTATATATGAAAGGAAAAGGAAAAAGAAAAAAGAGAAAGAGAGAGAGAGAAAAGAACATAAGATAAAAAGTTCATCACTATAACAATGATAATCAAAATTGAATTCCAATATTATCAAAAAAAGGTACGGACAACGTAATGATAACAATGAAATAACCTTATGTGTACAAGTGGTTGAAAAACTGAAGTACTGTCCTGGAACTGTATTGAATGAGAGGAAAAATAACTTGTAAGTGGGGACCAAAAGGCTTCTTTTCTGAGAAGTAGGTGGGATGAGGTGACAGAAGCTCTGTCCAACCTATGATGGTGACAGAGAAGGTTCCACCAACCATTAAAAGTAACCTTAGTGGGATCTTTCCCGTTTGATGTAATAACTTGAAAAGCAATGGCCAATACCAAATCTACAAACAATCCCGGTTTATGAAACCAAACCAAACTGGAAAAATACTTCCTAGGAATATTGACTTGATTTCAAATGGACAACTAATAGAACATATAGAGGAAATAGTTTTACAAACTTTTATCCAGAAAATGGAATGTAGGTAAGGCAAGTTCCTGGAATAGTTGAGCAAGTCCAACAGGCAAGCGGTGGGCCATGTAAGTATTTAGAAATAGATGTTGAAGTTAAATACAACTTATTATAAAAGTAAAATAGAGTCTGAGTGGTGATGGCATTACAAGACGTGTGAGGTAGTCGCAACCAAATACAATTCCAAGTGTGTATGGGGAAAGTTTGTTGCAAAACCGACTCCCATAAGAGTTCAAACTTACTCTTAGGGCGATTAGGGAGGGAATAGTGAAGATATTTCTAAATGTGGGAGGCCCGAAGAGAGGAAGAGATAGGCAGCAGCTCCATTAAAGGATTCAATAAAGGAGAAGAAGAACTAGAAAGAAGGGGAACTTGTTGAGTAAGGATCAATTTCAAAGAATCATATTTAAGGAGGGAAGTGGCAGATAATCCATATTTAGACTGGAGTTCAGTGGAGGAGCGAGGGTGCATTCCTTGAAACAAATGTTTCACTTGGACTATCCCCTTGATAACCCAATCTTTCCGAAAAACGGTACGATTAGAGAGTTTAATGAATCTATTGTGCCAAATAGAAGAGTCAAGAAACATATGCAAAGGAGAGAGAGCTTTTGGTGAGTGCTGGAAAAATAGCCAAAATAGATTGAGAAATGATGGCAGATTTAAAGGAATGAGGAGAGTATAGGAATTTAGGCACTGATAAATAAAAAGGGTTGAATCAAAGAGTTCTCTAAATTGCACCAGATGGTTAAAGGAGTATCCTCGGACAAGGAAAGATGGGGTAATATTTGGCGACTCAAAAAATTTGAATGAAATTGTCTAAAGTTCAGAAAATTGACACCACCCTTATCCTTAGGGCTGCATAATGAAGACAGAGATATATGGGCTTTCCTTTTATTCCATAAAAAAACTACTCAGAGTACTGTTAAGAGATTTGAAGAATTTTAACAGAATCTTCACCGGAAGCATGGAAAATAAAAGTTGATAGCAGAAAGCATCATCACCTTAATGGTATCCAGCCTGCCCCACCAAGATAGGTATAAAGTTAACAATTCCTCTGACATTTGAAGCACTTTTAATAGGTCATCATCTAAATTGAGTTGAACAGTGTTAGCACTTGTGGAGGAGTATTTAACACCCAGGTAAGTAATGTGACTGGAGTTCCATTTAAAACCCTTGTCTGAAAACATTTCCTTCAAACAATATTTTTTCAGAGAAAGAACTTCTGACTTTGTAAAGTTTAACTTGTAAACCAATAGGGAAGATTAGGAGAGTAAAAGCAGGTAGTGAAACGTGGGGATCAAAAACACATTGCAGAATGTCTTCAGCATAAGCTGTGAATTTGATTTCAGAGGTTTTGTGATGAAATCCCCAGGATAAGGGTGAATGGCGTAAGGTGTGATGAAAAGGTTCAAGAGATAGAATAAACAGTAAAGGAGAAATTTGACAGCCCTGACGAGTGCCCCTTTGAAGGGTAAAGTGAGAAGATTGAGATCTGTTATCAAAAAACTGAAGTAGTAGGGGAAGAATAAAGCACATTAATAAGAGGCATAATGACAAGACCGAAACCGTGCCTTTTAAGGCTCGCATCATGAAAAGCCAACATATGCGGTCAAACGCTTTTTCAGCATCAAGAGTGATAGCAGCGATAGGAGTGGACCTCTTGGAAGCAAGATGTAAAATGTTTTTAAAAGTTCTAGAATTGTCCGCTAGTGTTCTACCTTTAACAAAGCCTGATTGCTCAATCCCTATTAGATCAAGAATCACTTGATTAAAGAGGAGAGCCAACACTTTAGCAAAAATCTTGCAATCCAAGTTTATCAAAGATATAGGATGACAATTTGCACAAGAGAAGGGGTAAGTGTCCTTTTTTGGAATCGGACAAATCATTGCCTCCAAAAAAGTGCAGCGGGCTTCCTTGGGGAGACTGAAATACTGAAAAAGAGAAAGGAGATGAGGGAGAAGGTTTTGTGAGAAGCAAGAATAAAATTTGCCTGTAAAGCTATCAGTGCCAGGGGCTTTGTCTTTAGGTAATTGAGCTAAAGCAACCTTAATTTCAGAAATAGATAAATCTTTGTCAAGGAATGAACAATCAGGAGGGGAAGAAGAGCGGGGAGGAAGAATAAAAAACACAAACCTACAGCAGAGTCCAAAGGGGAAGACTCAGAGTATATAAAAGTTTTATAAAAATTCATAAAACAGTGTATTATATCTTCATCTTTAAGATGATTAATGCCCATATCATCTATGATATTAGTTATTCTGGATTTTTGTGATTTAACTTTTGAATAGTTAGCCAGAAGTTACTAGCTCTGCAATATCCCGCAGGCCTCCACAGTCAATTTCTTGTTGAAATTTAATTTAGCGTGAATTAGTTATTTTAGGGTTTCATCATTATTAGTAGTGTAGTAAGCGTGTTCAAGTTGTTTGATAGATGACAATAGAGCTGAAGACTCCTTAAGGATGTTTTTCCTTTGGACGGCGACATAATCGATAATAGATTCTACTTTCTCCATTCATGTAAAAAGACAACTAATGGCATTGCGGTTTGGAAAGTTCCCCACCCTGGTGGATGCGCCACACTGAAAGCCCTTGGAGAATATAGAATGCCGTCATTGCGGCAGTAAAAAGCAAGGTTTTATTGACCTTGTATGTCACTGTAGGAAACTGCAACCAGCGCGAATCACCTCCTTAAGGAGAGTTTTCTTGGACAGAGGAATACATTTGTGTAGAACAGCCTTTATAAGAGGACTGGACTCAAATGATCCCCAAATGTATTGTAAATTGATAGACTTTTTACGCATCTATGAACAAGCACTGAAAGCAAACGCATTGTAAAGAGCTAACTTAAACTGGGAAAGACTATTTTTAATACTGTTTGCACATTTTTACATTGTAAAAAAATGTAACTTTAAACATTTTTGAGAGAAGGAAATTGTATATGTAAAATTTTTATAGTTTTAACTAACTAAACAATAAGCTATCAATAATAATAATAATAAAAATAATAATAATACGCCTCTAGTCATCACCTTAATTGCGTCCCAAACAACCCGAAGTGGCATGTCTGAAGTGGTATTGGTGTGAAAAAACTTCAGTCAAAAGGATTAAAAGCGTTCCACTAAAATAGGGTCTTTAAGTAAAGTGTTATTAAAATGTCACCTATGAGATTTAGAAGATTTGGATGCAAGATCTAGATCAATAATGAACAGAGCATGATCAGACACAAGTATAGATCCAATTTCAGCATGAGTTAAATTGGTAAGTAGTTGAGGAGTCACAAAAAATGTAATCAATTCTGGATCTGGAATTGTGTGTTGGGAAGTTAAAGATGAATTCCAGACTATCAGGGATACAAATCCTTCAAGTATCCACCAAACCTCCAGACCGAATAGTGTTTAAAAAGGTTTTTTGCCTTTTGTTAGGGATATACCTAGAGAGAGATGTTCTATCCGTGAAGGGGTCCATGATCTGATTAAAGTCACCACCAACCAGGAGATTCGGGTTAGAACAGGAGTGTAGAACATGTGACATAGCCAAAACTGAACATCTAGACCAGTAGGGCTATAAATATTGAGAAGTGACATAGGGGAGCCATTAACAATAAGAAGAAGGAAAAGCCATCTATCTTCAGAATCTTTCCCCCCCTTTTCGATCTTTAGGGATAAAGATTTATGAAATAATATCACTACACAATTTTTTCTTTCTTTGGCAGGGGAGCAGAAAATATCATTCACCAGTGACTTTTGAGAGAATTAATATCATTGGCAGTAAGATGAGTTTCCTGTAACATTGCAATTTTACACTATAATCAAGATAAATGTATAAGCATTCTTTGTTTCTTGTTTGGGTTACGTAGACCTTTTACAGTCCAGGACACAATACGAACATTAACAGTCATGAGGTAAGAGAGAGAGCATAATGATTCATTATGAAAACAAAACATAACCATCATAGATACGTTTTTCAATAAAAAAAGATACAAGATAAGAATCTAAGAGAAGGAAAAAAAGAAAAATATATCGAGGAAAGGAGAAAAGAAAAAAGGAAAGAAAGGAAAGAATAAGAGACGGAAAAGAAACTGCAGGGAACAAAAGTAAAAGTTAAAATAGAAATCCCAAAGATAATGTATAAAAAAGAAAGAAAGCCAAAAACAGTGGTGAGCTTAATATAAGAAGAGAAAGTTGACAAAAAGCTGCGGAGCTTCAGTCAATAATAGTAACATGTACAACAAGTGTAAGGGGAATGGCATGGAGAGGCAAGGAAACGCGAAAGGGAAGACAGAAAACAGAATGACAATTTCAAAAGATGACACAGAGATCGAAAATAGAACTTGGGTGTAAATAAGGTTAGGAACAGCAGTTAACCCCTTAAGTGCTGCCTCGGTGCATTGGCCGACGGCAGCACTACCTCCCCAGTGCTGCGCACGACCATTGAACGTCCATTCAGCACTAGTTCTAATGGACAGCGCAGCACTGGGGAGGAATAGCAGCTATGAGGTTAAAAGAAGGAAAAAAGAGTGTCCGGGAGCTACATCAGATGCAAGAGGAAATGGAAATATGTAACGAACGAAACCAGTGAATTGAGTGACACTTACCAACAGATAAAGATGAACTACACACAATAGGATTGGGAAGGAGGCACAAGGGAATGGACACATCGAGGAGGGAAGTCGATAGAAACAAACATCTGCATTGAAAGTTAATGGAATATCAATCGGAAAAAAGGCAAATATACAATAAACGTCTTGTTAAAACATGAGATTAACAGCAATAACATCGATCCCTGAAAATTAAAGATATATTATGAGAGCAAGAGCAGGAATATAATAAAAATGTTCAAGATTAGGTTTTCCCAAATTCCGTCTCTTCTCCTTTGTGGCGAGCAATGAATGGCCTTAAATCATCAGGGCAGTCAAATAAAAAGGTCTTTTATTTGTAAGTAAACTTGAAGAAACATGGATGTACCAGACCATACCTGGCGTTCATGGAACGCAAAGCAGGGCAAAAAGAAAGAAATGATTTACATTGGGCAGCGGTCGCATGAGCCACATTTGAGAGAAAAATACCCTCTGGCCGGACCACAGCATTTGTTTTCGTTGCTTAGCTGCTTACAAAACCATTACAAGGTCAGTGTACTCCAAGAAAAGGACAATTATCCCTCTAAGATGACTAGTCGATGATGAGGCCGATGGACCTCCAGACTTAGAACCTAAGCTGTGCACACACTGTAGATTAAGGATGGTATCTTCCTTGAGGCCAATTATTTTAGGGATCTTTATCTTAAGAAAAGACAGCATGTCAGAGCCTTCTGTCCCTTCAGGAATGCCATAAATTCTGAAGCTATTCCCCCTATTTCGGTTTTTCAAGTCCTCAATCAGTTGTTTAAGGAGAACAATCTCTTTAGACATAACTTCAATCTTGAAAGCTGTATCCTGGACATCACTGATCCGCTGTTCCACCGTTGACACTCTAGATTCCAAGTTGGTCCAGTTCTCCTCCAGTCGTTGAACGGTGGCATTTGTATCAATGACAAATGGTTTCATGAGCTTTATTTCCACGATAAGATCCTCTAGTGTTAAAGATACTAGAGACTTTTTAGGTGAGTTATGTTCTTTCTTCTGTCGCTTTGTGGCAGTAGTAGATTCCTTGCAGACAGAAACCATGTTGGTGGTAATGTCCTTCTGACAAGAAGCGAGTGTGGGCTCCATATACAAATGTATAAATCCCCAGAAGAACCAAATGAGCTTCTGAGCAGAAAGCTATTTATTAGCAGAGCATCAAAAGCAGTGGGAGAGGCATGTAAAAAATACCCAAAATTTCAAATAAAAGCACACACTACTAGAGTCCACCAAGACCTTGTTTGTCAAAAGTGAAAAGTTGCCATAAGCGGTGTATATTTTGAGATGTCACATAGGTAGGACCAAATGTAAACATTACCAGAGAGGAGAATGAGCCAAGTGTGTAGAGAGCCCAGAGAAAAACAAGCAGCCAGCGATATTTTTTAGCCTAAAGCAATAATTGGGCTGGCTAGGAAACAAGAAACACCTCAAACTGTATTTTATTTACTCAAAAGAATTCCCTCTGTAAGACCAAAGCATTATGCAGAGCACTCTCTGTCTCAGTGTTGAAATCAAAATATCGGTCGCATCTCTGTTCCCTGAGGAGAACACGCATCAGGAGCAAAAAGATTGAAGGAGCAGCTTGGCGACGATAAAAACAGGGAAATACCTGTGCCCCCGGAATTCACTTGTTAAAAATTCACTCCATGATGGGAAAGGAAGTGAACTGCTGTCCCAGAAGTTCCCTGGACTCCGTCAGACAACGGAGCTTTAGATATTTGCAGATATCTTACGGGCAGATAAGCCACGCCCGCCCTATCAGTCTTAAGAGCACTGCCCCGTGGGACTTGGTGAGGCGTGCCAAATTTGTTAGCATACTTAGGCAATGGCTCTTTCCCCTTACGGCAACTGATCAAATACACAACACGAGTATTGCCAATTGCTTGAAATTGGGAGATGTGGCTCTCGAGCTACCATTGTAACATCCTGGCATCTGGAGCCTGGTCCGCTTGCACTGACTGTAAAACCGTACTGTAACGCACTGACTGCACAACTTGGCACTCTAAAATTGGCTGCTAGCACTTATTTTCAGTAACTGCCCTGTATTGAACTAACTCTCCTTTTTCAAGTGCACATAGTATTTGCGCAAATCTTTTATACATTTGAACAAATAGCCAATTTTAACTGTTAGTAATCGTTCTAATTAACTAAACAATAAATAAATAAATGTCAATATATCAGGTTTCAGTTGTTTAAGGTAATTAGGTGATAAGCCCTGTCTTGTATTGTTTTGCAGGTTTGTTGATCACGGTTCTATTTTTGTATTCCTAATGTCCATAATAATGTAGTCCGTTTGAAATGCATCTCTCACATGGAAAGGCAGTATAGGATGTAAATCAGTTGCTGTTTACTTCTGATCGAAAGAGCCAGCACATGCGTGGACTTTGTCTGTGGTTTGGGACTAATGATTTTTGATGTAGTTTGCTGCACCTCATTTTTTTCTCCGATGTATGGAATCTCACCAGCCTCGGATTGGCACGGCAGGAAATTTGGCATCGGCCAATGGGCCTCTGGCTGAGGCCGTTTGTGGGCTGTTATTTTGGTCTATTAAAGGCTCCACCCCTGGTGCACAGCGTGAAAGGTGTTACAGCCTTAGCAAACCTGACCACATACATGCACTTGAAGTCAAGCCAGCGGGCTAATGTCAGAGGCAGAATGACAATGGGCTGCTCTGCTCTGACTGTCACAGCATGAGGTGTGCTTGCCTCCCTCCAAGTGTGACTGAGTCTGCAAGGAGCTGCTGATGGGAAGACATTAGCACTTACTTTTCAGGGGACGGCAGCAGGGAAGAGAACCGGAGCATCGGATGGTGGGGGCCAGTGTGGCAGCTCCTCAGTTTATTTTTGTCCTCCTCCACTCCATGCTACAGGCGGAGATAAATCAGTCTCTGCTCTTCTCCTTTGTCTGCAAGAGAACAATTACTGCAGTAAATAGGGACAGGTTGTGGTCTTATTTGTCTTTCAAACTGGGAAACCAGGTTCAAGTCCTAGCGTCAGTTCGAAATCCTGTGATTCTGGGCAAATCACTTAACCTACATGAACCTAAAAAATAAATATGACCCTCTGTAAGGTTATCTTGTGCTCATGTAAAGTGGTCCAATGCCTCTGGGCTTAGCATGTGCTATTTAAAACTGTATGTACCAGAGGTGACACTATTTTTTGTTTATTTTTCCATTTGCACCCCTGTGAACATTATTCAAACTATCCACAGGAAAAATATGTATAAAAATGCATTTTAAGTGAGTTTCAAGTATTTTTGAAAATGCTGTGCTTTTAAAGTAAAAAAAAAATCATTGGCATGTTAATTTCCTATTTAAGTACTGGATCTATAGGATTTAAAGTACTTTTTTATTGCACACCTTTTTCATCATTTAGCTCCATTATCCTAACTAAGGGGTCGATTAGGATCGCGGACGGAAACGTGTTCCGTCCACTGAGGAAGGTGGCAAGATACTCCGGACCAGCCAGCGGAAAAACCGCTATAGCGATTAGGATCAAATGTGATAGAAACGCCGACCGCGGCGGACGGAGCACAACAATCTCCGTCCGCGGCGGTCGAAGTACACCTGAGGCCGCGGCATGCGGACGGAACCTACAAAACACCGACCGCCGCGTACGCACATGACCAGGAGAACAACAACCTCCCCCGCGATACATGCGTAGTGTCCGTGTCCGCAATTAGGATAACTCCGCAAGTACCCCGGTAGCCACCGCGATCCACGTCCGCGGCGGTACCAATGCTAGGAGAAACGGTGCACCACAGCGGAAGTCCAACATCCCTACAGTCAAACCAATGGCATACATACCGACAGAATTCATCACCAAACACCGGAAAATGAACGACCACCCACCTGACACATCTAAACCAAACACAAGACACAATGACCCACCCCCAAGAACTGCATGAACCACACCTGCCAACACACCCACCTATCACCTGACTGCCAATCAACATTCACACAGGGCCAACACACAGACTATAAATTAACTCCCACCCACTCCAGAAATCCTCTGCATCACAGCATAGCTGCTAGCAGGAGACAACACTTGGCGAACAGCAAACAATTTAAATCAAACACATAACCCACACCCAAACACACCCTGCACACAAACACCCACCACACCATACCCAAACACCACACACCAGCACCTCCTAATTCACACACACAAACACACACCCCGAGCACCATGGCAACCAAGAAAAATCCGAAATTCACCGACACCGAGCTCAGGGTAATGGTCCATGAGATTATTCGTGTTGAACCCCACATCTTTGGATCCCTAGTGCAGCAGACTAGCATAGCTAGGAAGAACAGCCTGTGGGACCGGATCGTCACAAGGGTCAATGCCTCCGGGACCTTCCCGAGGACCAAGCATGAAATCCAGAGGCGGTGGCACGACCTCAAGACCCGGGTGAAGTCCATCAGAGCCAAGAACTTCCTCCGGGCCAACCACACAGGCGGTGGAACCCCCCCGGAGCCCCTACCGTACACCGAGTGGGAGGAGAAGGTGCTGACCATCCTGCACCCTGAGACCCTCGATGGACTTGATGATGGAGAAGAGGCTGGTAAGTACCAACCAAGCACCACAAACACAACAACACGGTGCGCCTCACAAAACTCTGAAGACACATCTGACATACCCCAGCCTTGCATGCAGTCCACATACTCACCAACGTCTAAACCACTCCTACAGGCCCCCATGTCCATAGAGAGGGTGGTGGTGGTGGGTGGGGTGTGTGAGGGGTCACTAGTCCAACTCCCCACAGGCCCCCATGTCCATAGAGAGGGTGGTGGTGGTGGGTGGGGTGTGTGAGGGGACGGAACTACAACTCCCAACAGGCCTCCATGTCCATAGAGAGGGTGGTGGTGGTGGGTGGGGTGTGTGAGGGGACGGAACTACAACTCCCAACAGGCCCCCATGTCCATAGAGAGGGTGGTGGTGGTGGGTGGGGTGTGTGAGGGGTCACTAGTCCAACTCCCAACGGGCCCCCATGTCCATAGAGAGGGTGGTGGTGGTGGGTGGGGTGTGTGAGGGGACGGAACTACAACTCCCAACAGGCCCCCATGTCCATAGAGAGGGTGGTGGTGGTGGGCGGGGTGTGTGAGGGGTCACAAGTCCAACTCCCAACAGGCCCCCATGTCCATAGAGAGGGTGGTGGTGGTGGGTGGGGTGTGTGAGGGGTCACTAGTCCAACTCCCAACAGGCCCCCATGTCCATAGAGAGGGTGGTGGTGGTGGGTGGGGTGTGTGAGGGGACGGAACTACAACTCCCAACAGGCCCCCATGTCCATAGAGAGGGTGGTGGTGGTGGGTGGGGTGTGTGAGGGGACGGAACTACAACTCCCAACAGGCCCCCATGTCCATAGAGAGGGTGGTGGTGGTGGGTGGGGTGCGTGAGGGGTCACTAGTCCAACTCCCAACAGGCCCCCATGTCCATAGAGAGGGTGGTGGTGGTGGGTGGGGTGTGTGAGGGGACGGAACTACAACTCCCAACAGGCCCCCATGTCCATAGAGAGGGTGGTGGTGGTGGGTGGGGTGTGTGAGGGGTCACTAGTCCAACTCCCCACAGGCCCCCATGTCCATAGAGAGGGTGGTGGTGGTGGGTGGGGTGTGTGAGGGGACGGAACTACAACTCCCAACAGGCCCCCATGTCCATAGAGAGGGTGGTGGTGGTGGGGGGGGGGGTGTGTGAGGGGACGGAACTACAACTCCCAACAGGCCCCCATGTCCATTGAGAGGGTGGTGGTGGTGGGTGGGGTGTGTGAGGGGTCACTAGTCCAACTCCCCATAGGCCCCCATGTCCATAGAGAGGGTGGTGGTGGTGGGTGGGTGTGTGAGGGGACGGAACTACAACTCCCAACAGGCCCCGATGTCCATAGAGAGGGTGGTGGTGGTGGGTGGGGTGTGTGAGGGGACGGAACTACAACTCCCAACAGGCCCCCATGTCCATAGAGAGGGTGGTGGTGTAATGTAATGTAATGTAATGTAATGTAATGTAATGTAATGGGCATTTATAGAGCGCTGCTACCACTCCAAGGAGTATCTTGGCGCTTACACAACCCAGATGGAAGGGTTGGATAGGGAAAGAAGTCCAGTTTCTTAAACACAGCCACTACACTAGGGTTCTACACATTGAGTCAGGCATGGAAAAAGGTGGTGGGTGGGGTGTGTGAGGGGACGGAACTACAACTCCCAACAGGCCCCCATGTCCATAGAGAGGGTGGTGGTGGTGGGTGGGGTGTGTGAGGGGTCACTAGTCCAACTCCCAACAGGCCCCCATGTCCATAGAGAGGGTGGTGGTGGTGGGTGGGGTGTGTTAGGGGAAGGAACCACAACTCCCAACAGGCCCCCATGTCCATAGAGAGGGTGGTGGTGGTGGGTGGGGTGTGTGAGGGGTCACTAGTCCAACTCCCAACAGGCCCCCATGTCCATAGAGAGGGTGGTGGTGGTGGGTGGGGTGTGTGAGGGGACGGAACTACAACTCCCAACAGGCCCCCATGTCCATAGAGAGGGTGGTGGTGGTGGGTGGGGTGTGTGAGGGGTCACTAGTCCAACTCCCCACAGGCCCCCATGTCCATAGAGAGGGTGGTGGTGGTGGGTGGGGTGTGTGAGGGGACGGAACTACAACTCCCAACAGGCCCCCATGTCCATAGAGAGGGTGGTGGTGGTGGGTGGGGTGTGTGAGGGGACGGAACTACAACTCCCAACAGGCCCCCATGTCCATAGAGAGGGTGGTGGTGGTGGGTGGGGTGTGTGAGGGGACGGAACTACAACTCCCAACAGGCCCCCATGTCCATAGAGAGGGTGGTGGTGGTGGGTGGGGTGTGTGAGGGGTCACTAGTCCAACTCCCAACAGGCCCCCATGTCCATAGAGAGGGTGGTGGTGGTGGGTGGGGTGTGTGAGGGGACGGAACTACAACTCCCAACAGGCCCCCATGTCCATAGAGAGGGTGGTGGTGGTGGGTGGGGTGTGTGAGGGGACGGAACTACAACTCCCAACAGGCCCCGATGTCCATAGAGAGGGTGGTGGTGGTGGGTGGGGTGTGTGAGGGGACGGAACTACAACTCCCAACAGGCCCCCATGTCCAGAGAGAGGGTGGTGGTGGTGGGTGGGGTTTGTGAGGGGACGGAACTACAACTCCCAACAGGCCCCCATGTCCATAGAGAGGGTGGTGGTGGTGGGTGGGGTGTGTGAGGGGTCACTAGTCCAACTCCCAACAGGCCCCCATGTCCATAGAGAGGGTGGTGGTGGTGGGTGGGGTGTGTGAGGGGACGGAACTACAACTCCCAACAGGCCCCCATGTCCATAGAGAGGGTGGTGGTGGTGGGTGGGGTGTGTGAGGGGTCACTAGTCCAACTCCCAACAGGCCCCCATGTCCATAGAGAGGGTGGTGGTGGTGGGTGGGGTGTGTGAGGGGACGGAACTACAACTCCCAACAGGCCCCCTTGTCCATAGAGAGGGTGGTGGTGGTGGGTGGGGTGTGTGAGGGGTCACTAGTCCAACTCCCCACAGGCCCCCATGTCCATAGAGAGGGTGGTGGTGGTGGGTGGGGTGTGTGAGGGGACGGAACTACAACTCCCAACAGGCCCCCATGTCCATAGAGAGGGTGGTGGTGGTGGGTGGGGTGTGTGAGGGGACGGAACTACAACTCCCAACAGGCCCCCATGTCCATAGAGAGGGTGGTGGTGGTGGGTGGGTGGGGTGTGTGAGGGGTCACTAGTCCAACTCCCAACAGGCCCCCATGTCCATAGAGACGGTGGCGGTGGTGGGTGGGGTGTGTGAGGGGTTACTAGTCCAACTCCCAACAGACCCCCATGTCCATAGAGAGGGTGGTGGTGGTGGGTGGGGTGTGTGAGGGGACGGAACTACGACTCCCAACAGGCCCCCATGTCCATAGAGAGGGTGGTGGTGGTGGGTGGGGTGTGTGAGGGGTCACTAGTCCAACACCCAACAAGCCCCCATGTCCATAGAGAGGGTTGTGGTGGTGGGTGGGGTGTGTGAGGGAACGGAACTACAACTCCCAACAGGCCCCCATGTCCATAGAGAGGGTGGTGGTGGTGGGTGGGGTGTGTGAGGGGTCACTAGTCCAACTCCCAACAGGCCCCCATGTCCATAGAGAGGGTGGTGGTGGTGGGTGGGGTGTGTGAGGGGACGGAACTACAACTCCCAACAGGCCCCCATGTCCATAGAGAGGGTGGTGGTGGTGGGTGGGGTGTGTGAGGGGTCACTAGTCCAACTCCCAACAGGCCCCCATGTCCATAGAGAGGGTGGTGGGTGGGGTGTGTGAGGGGACGGAACTACAACTCCCAACAGGCCCCCATGTCCATAGAGAGGGTGGTGGTGGTGGGTGGGGTGTGTGAGGGGTCACTAGGCCAACTCCCAACAGGCCCCCATGTCCATAGAGAGGGTGGTGGTGGTGGGTGGGGTGTGTGAGGGGACAGAACTACAACTCCCAACAGGCCCCCATGTCCATAGAGAGGGTGGTGGTGGTGGTGGTGGGTGGGGTGTGTGAGGGGTCACTAGTCCAACTCCCAACAGGCCCCCATGTCCATAGAGAGGGTGGTGGTGGTGGGTTAGGTGTGTGAGGGACGGAACTACAACTCCCAACAGGCCCCCATGTCTTTAGAGAGGGTGGTGGTGGTGTGTGGGGTGTGTGAGGGGTCACTAGTCCAACTCCCAACAGGCCCCCATGTCCATAGAGAGGGTGGTGGTGGTGGGTGGGGTGTGTGAGGGGTCACTAGTCCAACTCCCAACAGGCCCCCATGTCCATAGAGAGGGTGGTGGTGGTGGGTGGGGTGTGTGAGGGGACGGAACTACAACTCCCAACAGCCCCCATGTCCATAGAGAGGGTGGTGGTGGTGGGTGGGGTGTGTGAGGGGTCACTAGTCCATCTCCCAACAGGCCCCCATGTCCATAGAGAGGGTGGTGGTGGTGGGTGGGGTGTGTGAGGGGACGGAACTACAACTCCCAACAGGCCCCCATGTCCATTGAGAGGGTGATGGTGGTGGGTGGGGTGTGTGAGGGGTCACTAGTCCAACTCCCAACAGGCCCCCATGTCCATAGAGAGGGTGGTGGTGGTGGGTGGGGTTTGTGAGGGGACGGGACTACAACTCCCAACAGGCCCCCATGTCCATAGAGAGGGTGGTGGTAGTGCATGGGGTGTGTGAGGGGTCACTAGTCAAACTCCCAACAGGCCCCCATGTCCATAGAGAGGGTGGTGGTGGTGGGTGGGGTGTGTGAGGGGACGGAACTACAACTCCCAACAGGCCCCCATGTCCATAGAGAGGGTGGTGGTGGTGGGTGGGGTGTGTGAGGGGTCACTAGTCCAACTCCCAACAGGCCCCCATGTCCATAGAGAGGGTGGTGGTGGTGGGTGGGGTCTGTGAGGGGACGGAACTACAACTCCCAACAGGCCCCCATGTCCATAGAGAGGGTGGTGGTGGTGGGTGGGGTGTGTGAGGGGTCACTAGTCCAACTCCCAACAGGCCCCCATGTCCATAGAGAGGGTGGTGGTGGTGGGTGGGGTGTGTGAGGGGACGGAACTACAACTCCCAACAGGCCCCCATGTCCATAGAGAGGGTGGTGGTGGTAGGTGGGGTGTGTGAGGGGTCACTAGTCCAACTCCCAACAGGCCCCAATGTCCATAGAGAGGGTGGTGGTGGTGGGTGGGGTGTGTGAGGGGACGGAACTACAACTCCCAACAGGCCCCCATGTCCATAGAGAGGGTGGTGGTGGTGGGTGGGGTGTGTGAGGGGTCACTAGTCCAACTCCCCACAGGCCCCCATGTCCATAGAGAGGGTGGTGGTGGTGGGTGGGGTGTGTGAGGGGATGGAACTACAACTCCCAACAGGCCCCCATGTCCATAGAGAGGGTGGTGGTGGTGGGTGGGGTGTGTGAGGGGACGGAACTACAACTCCCAACAGGCCCCCATGTCCATAGAGAGGGTGGTGGTGGTGGGTGGGGTGTGTGAGGGGTCACTAGTCCAACTCCCAACAGGCCCCCATGTCCATAGAGAGGGTGGTGGTGGTGGGTGGGGTGTGTGAGGGGTCACTAGTCCAACTCCCAACAGACCCCAATGTCCATAGAGAGGGTGGTGGTGGTGGGTGGGGTGTGTGAGGGGACTGAACTACAACTCCCAACAGGCTCCCATGTCCATAGAGAGGGTGGTGGTGGTGGGTGGGGTGTGTGAGGGGTAACTAGTCCAACTCCCAACAGGCCCCCATGTCCATAGAGAGGGTTCTGGTGGTGGGTGGGGTGTGTGAGGGGAAGGAACTACAACTCCCAACAGGCCCCCATGTCCATAGAGAGGGTGGTGGTGGTGGGTGGGGTGTGTGAGGGGTCACTAGTCCAACTCCCAACAGGCCCCCATGTCCATAGAGAGGGTGGTGGTGGTGGGTGGGGTGTGTGAGGGGACGGAACTACAACTCCCAACAGGCCCCCATGTCCATAGAGAGGGTGGTGGTGGTGGGTGGGGTGTGTGAGGGGTCACTAGTCCAACTCCCAACAGGCCCCCATGTCCATAGAGAGGGTGGTGGTGGTGGGTGAGGTGTGTGAGGGGACGGAACTACAACTCCCAACAGGCCCCCATGTCCATAGAGAGGGTGGTGGTGGTGGGTGGGGTGTGTGAGGGGTCACTAGTCCAACTCCCAACAGGCCCCCATGTCCATAGAGAGGGTGGTGGTGGTGGGTGGGGTGTGTGAGGGGACGGAACTACAACTCCCAACAGGCCCCCATGTCCATAGAGAGGGTGGTGGTGGTGGGTGGGGTGTGTGAGGGGTCACTAGTCCAACTCCCAACAGGCCCCCATGTCCATAGAGAGGGTGGTGGTGGTGGGTGGGGTGTGTGAGGGGTCACTAGTCCAACTCCCAACAGGCCCCCATGTCCATAGAGAGGGTGGTGGTGGTGGGTGGGGTGTGTGAGGGGACGGAACTACAACTCCCAACAGGCCCCCATGTCCATAGAGAGGGTGGTGGTGGTGGGTGGGGTGTGTGAGGGGTCACTAGTCCAACTCCCAACAGGCCCCCATGTCCATAGAGAGGGTGGTGGTGGTGGGTGGGGTGTGTGAGGGGACGGAACTACAACTCCCAACAGGCCCCCATGTCCATAGAGAGGGTGGCGGTGGTGGGTGGGGTGTGTGCCAATGCCGACTGAATGTCAAATATAAATAAATGTACACGTTTAGGCAACATGACTCATCCTCACATTTTTGTTTTGCAGGGGATCCTAATCTGACTTCTGCAATTAACACCAGGCCTCCAGCATCCCCACACTCTGAACTTTCAGGGGACGAACGTCCAGCCACCTCCGGGGCAGAGGATGGTGCCGGATCAAGCAGCCAGCCAGGGACCTCTGGCTCGCAGGTCACACCTGCACCAACAACAACTACGGGCTCTGGCATCACCACAACACCGGCTACTGTGACCTGCACAGCTACCTCCAGCACCACCTCCACCACCACTACTACCACCACTTCTGCCCCTGCCACCCTGCCCAACCCACCGGCCAACGCTGGGGCAGCGCCTTCCCAGCCACGCAGGGAGAGAGTGAGGCAATCCACTAATGCAAGGGCAGATCCTGCAGGCAGGAGCACAGCGGAAAGAAGGCATGATGACACTACACCCAATGCCGTGCAACAGTGTCTTGAAGCACTAGTCCGGGTGGAGGCGGGCTATGTACGTAGCCAGGCACATGCCGACCGGGCCCACCAGGACTTTGTGGACAACACAGCGATGTTGGGGGCCATCGAGAGGCGGCTTGGCCAACTCGTGGACATTTTTAGCACGAGGATATCCGCCAACACCACCCACCACACCCCCCCTCAAACAACGCCACCGCCAACAACACCGCCACCGCCACCTGCGCCCCTGGCGGCGGATGTGCCACCTGATCAGCCAGCGCCCCCAGCTGACTCCGTCCCGACACAAAGACGGAGGGGCCGTCCGAGGCAGGAAGTGGGCGAGAGCAGTGTCGGAGCTCCTGCCACACGCTCCAAGAGGAGCCGACAATGACTCTTTAGAGTACCTGAGCCTGCCATCCACCCTGCCAACTATCCGGTCCCACCTGGCACAGGCCTGCTGCACTAGGCAGACAACACCCTATGTGGTGTCTGCACGGACATCTCATCTGCCATTACCTTGGACTCTCACTCCCCCACCCCTTCACTCATTTGTAAATATGCACCTACACCTATGCACAATCTGTAAATAAATACCACTTACTCACTCAATGATGTGTTGCCTCCATGTTTATTCACATGATTGCATCAGAAACAGACCTAACCAGGTTCAGGGATACAACTGGTACAGAATCATGCCGCAAGGGAGTGACCTAGGGAAACATAGAAATCGCAAACAGACGTTAGGAAACACCATCACACTCATCCCAACTCACTGCAGTGCAACTTTCAACAAACTACACACATCACTACACGAATGGATGACACTACACACATCATGGAGAAGTGCATGTACTCATAAATGAAGAGACACACACACATGCATACATCACATAACAAAACACATAGATGATGCCCAACACAATGACACAAGAGCAGCAAACCTACACAGGGCATACACAAGCAGCACAAGAGGGGCACACTCACAATCAAGGGAAGTAGCGTTCAATGAGCTGCCGCCTCTGGTCCACACCTTCCTCCTCACCACTATCCTCATCAGTCGACATGGGTGGGTCGGGAGGGCGAGGAACTTGCTGTTCATCTGGGTCCAAGATCAGTTCAATGTTATTGCGCACAGCCAGGTTGTGGAGCATGCAGCAGGCAATCACAATCTTGCATACTTTGCCTGGTGCGTAAGGCAGGGCCCCTCCAGTCTTATCCAGGCACCGAAACCTAGACTTAAGCAGGCCAAATGTTCGTTCCACCACTCGACGTGTCCTACCATGGGCATCATTGTATCACATTTCTCCTGCTGTAGTGGAATTGCGTATTGGACTTAGAAGCCAAGGGCTGTTTGGGTAAGCCGAGTCGCCTGTGTTTGTGGAAATTAGAGAGAGAGAGAGAAACATCACTACCTGAACATGTGGCCACACAAAGCCACACAGATATCCCTCCTGTCACCACAGCATACTCACCAACAAGCCAGGCTTGTGCCGGACGCAGATTTGCCATCAGTTGGGGGACAATGCTGCTCCGCATGATGTGGGCGTCATGTGCAGAGCCAGGAAATCTTGCACACACATGTGAGATAATGTTGTCGGCCTGGCACACCACCTGCACGTTTAGGGAGTGGAAGTGCTTCCGATTCCTAAACACCTGCTCACGTGCTCGTGGTGGAATGATCGCAATATGCGTGCCATCAATGGAACCCACAACGTGTGGTATGCGACCCAGTGCATAGAAGTCAGCTTTGACCGCTGCCAACTCTGCCGCCTGTGGAAAATGTATGTAGTCATTCTTGTACAGCATCATGGCTCTCAGTACATCCCGAAGTACCGTGCTGAACATGGCCTGTGACATTCCCCCGGCATGTCCAACAGTGTACTGAAATGTGCCTGTTGCAAAAAAATGGAGTGCCGCCATCACCTTTTGGGTGGGTGAAATGGAGCCTGGATAGGTTCTTCGCGGCTGCAGGTGAGGAGACAATTGATTCACAAGCTCTAGCAATCGACGTTGATCAAGCCTGAATTTCCTGATCACCTCCTCGTCCACCATATCCTCCAGCACAGTGTATGGGCGATGGACATTTGGAGCCCTCCTGTGTGGGAGTAAATGGAATGGAAGTCAATTCACATACAACGCATGTCTGTGCAACTCATTCACATGTCATCGCACTCTATCCAACATGTAATAGGCAGTGTTCAATTAGCATATGTGTGACATCTCTGAATGTCACAACAACATGGATTGACGTAGCAATGTGCACCCACTAGCTACATGATGTGTTGCAACATGTGCAATGCACTTTGTCTCACCTCAACATCACTGCCAACAAGACATGTGACATGACCCAAAAGTGACGGACATTAGTGGCACACCGATGGGCATGGTATGGACACACATGGGATAGAGCATGAAGTGTGGAGTCACGCAATCACGCACACAACCGTCATCATGCAGCTGCAGACAATGAAACAAGGTGCATCGTCAGCTGACATGCAATCATTGACGCCGCCATGGCGGTGCACTGCTTCTGCTGTTTACGTCTGGCCATACGCCGCCCGCGTTCAACATTACCATTGTCTGCATGTGCACAGACCGTCACGCTCACACACCGGCAAGTGCATGTGCTAGACACCGGGACGGATGCATCATTTGCAACAAAGTTCCAACAGTGGCGCCTCCATGGCGGGGCCCGTATTCGGCGGGGGAGGTGGAGGCCAAAACATCCATAAGCTGATGTCCATGCACATGGCAGTTCATGACCCCCCTCACAGTGACATTGCATCAGCCAGCCTACACCGGCCGGCCCATGCCTGCCCATGACCGCCGTTCCGGCCATGCCAACTCCCGCTGCTTCAGGCCCCCTCCACTACCGCCGTGCCAGGCCCAGCCCATGACCGCCGTTCCGGCCATGCCAACTACTGCCGCTTCAGGCCCCCTCCACTACCGCCGTGCCAGGCCCAGCCCATGACCGCCGTTCCGGCATGCCAACTCCCGCCGCTTCAGGCCCCCTCCACTACCGCCGTGCCCTGGCGGGCCTGGCACGGCGGTCATGGGCTGGGCCTGGCACAGCGGTAGTGGAGGGGGCCTGAAGCGGCGGTAGTTGGCATGGCCGGAACGGCGGTCATGGGCTGGGCCTGGCACGGCGGTAGTGGAGGGGGCCTGAAGCGGCGGGAGTTGGCATGGCCGGAACGGCAGTCATGGGCTGGGCCTGGCACGGTGGTAGTGGAGGGGGCCTGAAGCGGCGGTAGTTGGCATGGCCGGAACGGCGGTCATGGGCTGGGCCTGGCACGGCGGTAGTGGAGGGGGCCTGAAGCGGCGGGAGTTGGCATGGCCGGAACGGCGGTCATGGGCTAGGCCTGGCACGGCGGTAGTGGAGGGGGCCTGAAGCGGCGGTAGATGGCATGGCCAGAACGGCGGTCATGGGCTGGGCCTAGCACGGCGGTAGTGGAGGGGGCCTGAAGCGGCGGTAGTTGGCATGGCCGGAACGGCGGTCATGGGCTGGGCCTGGCACGGCGGTAGTGGAGGGGGCCTGAAGCGGTGGTAGTTGGCATTGCCGGAACGGCGGTCATGGGCTGGGCCTGGCACGGCGGTAGTGGAGGGGGCCTGAAGCGGCGGTAGTTGGCATGGCCGGAACGGCGGTCATGGGCTGGGCCTGGCACGGCGGTAGTGGAGGGGGCCTGAAGTGGCGGTAGTTGGCATGGCCGGAACGGCGGTCATGGGCTGGGCCTGGCACGGCGGTAGTGGAGGGGGCCTGAAGCAGCGGGAGTTGGCATGGCCGGAACGGCGGTCATGGGCAGGCCTGGGCCGGCCGGTGTAGGCTGGCTGATGCAATGTCACTGTAAGGGGGGTCATGAACTGCCATGTGCATTGACATCAGCTTATGGATGTTTTGGCCTCCACCTCCCCCGCCGAATACGTGTCCCGCCATGGTGGCGCCACTGTTACAACTTTGTTGCAAATGATGCATCCGTCCCGGTGTCTAGCAGATGCACTTGCCGGTGTGTGAGTGTGACGGTCTGTGCACGTGCAGCCAATGGGAGGTGTGGACATGGGCCACGGTTGGCCAATAGCAAGTACCGTATGCTGTTCACCGCAACACCAGGGCCAATCATTGGCCCAATTCCAAACACGCTTTCACGGCTTACCAATGGCTGGCGCCGTATGCCACTGACATGGCCACAGGGCCCTATATATGTGTGATGTGCAAAAGCATACCTTCTACGATGACCACCGACTGCTGCCTGTGACCATCACCTCCACCTGCTGCTGCGGAGCTGACCACCGACTGCTGCCTGTGACCATCACCTCCACCTGCTGCTGCGGAGCTGACCACCGACTGCTGCCTGTGACCATCACCTCCACCTGCTGCTGCGGAGCTGACCACCGACTGCCGCTCTAGTGCCATACTCCGTGACCTTGCCATGTCGAGAGTCAAAGAGATCCGGTCTCGTCCCTTCACCGCCGCGGAGCTTGATATCCTCGTGGACGCTGTGCTCCGCAACTACGGATGCCTGTACGGCGCACCCGGACAGGTGGTAAGTGCAGTGGGGGATAAGTTGTTGTGCATGAGGTGTCATATGACACCTGGGCTCTAGAAACTTGGCGGTGTGATGTGTGACCAACAAAAGATTCGATATGTGCATGGCTGCAGAAAGAAATGTGTTGCTCCTATCTGTGTGACTGGCCAACTGTCCACTGACTTCCACCCTTTTTTCTCCCATCATGGTAGGTGAAGCTGCACCTTCGCAAGGACGTGTGGAGGAGCATTGCACGTGAAGTACGAGCAGCGGGGGTGTCCAATAGACGACATACACACTGCCACAAACGCTGGGACGACATTTCCAGACTGAGCAAGAATGTAGCGGAAGTGACACTAGGGATGATTCCAAGGACGGCACGTCTGGCCCGACGCTCAATGACCCCTCTCATGCACCGTATCATAGCTGTGACGCATCCTGACCTGTCCGAGCGGTTGCGTGTGGATGAACAGCAACGTGGCGGTAAGCATACTGTCAGTGTATGTTGCTTGTGAGTGCTATGCATGTATAGTTGACTACACACATTATGGACTTCCGTCGATCGTGGGGCTCGTTCCAATGGCATGTTGGTGACATTGCCGCTGTTAAATTTCACTTTCCGATGCGGCATGTTGAGACGCCACCCGCTAAGCGGTTCAGTTTTCATGCACATGCTGTAGTGCTCCGTCACCCCTTGGCAACACTTGTGTGCAGATGTAATTCCTCATGCCCAGTATGCATGCTGTACATGTATTACAGCCAATGCCACTTAATTCCTGTGAGGATGACTGGTTGGGGTGGGCCGTGTGCAGGTTGGGGGATCGATGGACATTGTCATCATTGGCTTTAGGGATTCCGTAGCAGTACTGTACGTGAGTGTGCCCATGACTTACACCAATTTCCTGTGCATTTCAGCTTTGGCAGAGGGCACTCAGCCACAGACGGCGGAGATGACAGAAGGCAATGCATCCGGATCAGACGTCGCGCACACGCAGACTGACACCGAAGGGGCCAGCGCCGGAGAGAGGGGGACAGGACCGTCCCGGAGGACTCGCATGTGGAGACAACATCGTCATCATCTTCCGACAGTGTTGGTGAGTCAGCACTGTTGTCACAGACTGGGAGTGGGCAATCAACACCTTCGGTCGGGACACAGCACACAGGGCCCACCCTGCCGCCAACTGCACCATGTACTGTTCGTGCACGCAGGAGTAGGGGGAGCAGAGTGGCGTTCGGTCTGGGCACCGCTGCCCCAGCCTCGGTGAGCCAAAATGCTCTTTGTGCAGAGGCTGTTGATCTGCTGCGACAGCTGTGTGTGGGGCAGACCAATATGATTAATGCTTTCCAAGACCATAATAGGAAGTTGGGGCAGGTGGTGGCATTCATGGAAGGTATGCATGGTGATCTGGCTGGTGTACACAGGACACTGCAGTCATTGTCTAACAGTGTGTCGTCTGCCATTGTACAGTCGCATGGACTGGGTGGTACTTCTGTTCCACCATCTACAACTCTGGATGTGTCAGGTGGGAGTGAATTTTCTGACCAGGACTCTAATACAGGTTATTGCAGTAGAAGCAGCGTCAGCCAGCACGTCAAGGCACGGAGGCCTCAGACCCCATCACCTAGGTCAGGTAAATCTGTTCACAAGGACAACGTCAGATATAGTGGAGTACACACACGTGAAGCTAAAGAGGGGTTGGGTGTAATGGCCACACATGCAGCACAGCCATCCCACACACAAGGTACTACCAAGCCAAGACTCACTCCCACTTCCAGTGGCACTACCTTGTACGAGGACATTGAGAAGACGAATGAATCTCTTGAGGGCTCGCATACTCCCAGTGCCAGGGACACCAGAAAGGAAGGAGCCACTCCCAAGGGCAGGGATACCAGGAAGGAAGGAGCCACTCCCAAGGGCAGGGATACCAGGAAGGAAGGAGCCACTCCCAAGGGCAGGGAAACTAGGAAGGAAGGAGCCACTCCCAAGGGCAGGGAAACTAGGAAGGAAGGAGCCACTCCCAAGGGCAGGGAAACTAGGCAGGAAGGAGCCACTCCCAAGGGCAGGGACACTAGGCAGGAAGGAGCCACTCCCAAGGGCAGGGACACTAGGAAGGAAGGAGCCACTCCCAAGGGCAGGGAACCTAGGAAGGAAGGAGCCACTCCCAAGGGCAGGGAAACTGGGAAGGAAGGAGCCACTCCCAAGGGCAGGGAAACTGGGAAGGAAGGAGCCACTCCCAAGGGCAGGGACAAGGACAGTCACAAGACAAATGCACCTAAGAAGAGCACGGACACTCCCAGGGGCAGGGACACACACGGGCAGAAGGTGTGTCCTGGGGACATGTACACCACACACGACAAGTCTGCTGCCTGGAACAGGGCACCATCCAGGGAACAGGGAAAGTCCGCAGACAACAGTACTCCTACGGAAATTGAACATCCAAGGCCCAAGCCATCTCCCATGGACAGTGGCGCTGTCAGGGACAGGCATACATCACCCATTGTTGCACTGAGGCAGCTGTTATCTGGGAAACGGAATACAGATGTCTCCGCAGTGGAGTCACCCCTTACCTCCACTCCCATCAGGGCCCGTCAGGGACGGATGCAGGTGGACCCTGTAGTAGCATCCCCCATGACACATGTTGCAGAGGCCACAAGGCAGCCACACAGCAAACGACAAGCAGGCCCCAGCACGTCCCCAGAGAGCATTCCCCCCCCAGCAGATGCCACTCCCATGGTGGGTGAAATTTCTTCTCAGTCCGGTCCACTTGTAAGTCCTGTCCTGTCCAGGGTACAGGCACATGTCCAAAAGAAACGTAGACACACAGCATTGACACATGCACAATCCGATATCGCACAATTGCAACTATCTCCCGCTCCCAGAGCCACCCTGCCTCCTGGACCATACAGCTCTGTGGCTCATCATTTCAGTGGTCCCAGTGGCGCTGGTGCAGTTGACTCGCATGTGTCTGTTAGTGGCAGGGTATCAGTTGAGACATATCCTGTATCAGGTGCTGGCAGTGTATCTGTGATAAAAGGAAGGGGTCCCAGTAAGCAAAGAACAATTTACTACATAATAACAAAATAAATCAACCAAGAAACAAATCTGTTCACATTGTTTTAATCACAATGTGAAATGTATATAACAAATATATATTTTTGTCACAGAACGTGAACACAATTTCACAGTGCCCCAGGTATAGTAAGGAAACAAGGGAAGGGGGAGTGATCCTGTGAGGAGGAAGTGGAGGGAAGGAGGAAGAAATTCTCAAGTGACAGTTTAATCAAAATATGTACATCATTTATCCTCACTACACAGTGTGTGTAGAGATAAGGACCATACGGTTCAAATAGTTATTTCCACAAAACAGCATACTCCACAAAGTTCAGAAAATGAAAACAATGGGGCGTGGAGTTGGTAATGCGAATAGTTGTCGACGTTTCGACCCCCTAGTATGCAGGTAGAGTTGCTATCCTTGCTGTGGGGTCTTCATCAGGACAGGGGTGGGGACACCACGAAGCGGTATTCAAAAAGACCGTTGTGCAGTCTAATGGCGCGGTCCAGATAAATCGTCAATGGTGATGATACACAAGTTGGTATAAGGACGACCCCGGGTTAATCAATTAAATTGATCCAAAGTGTCGTCAAATGAAGCGGAACTAAAAGACTGAAAATACGCGATCAAATGTGGGATCGTGTGTCGGTCTGGTCAAGTCAGACACGGGCTCCGTGATTATTCGGTCAAGGAAATAAATCGCGTCCCGCAGCGAGCACAAATCTGTGGCTCATCATTTCAGTGGTCCCAGTGGCGCTGGTGCAGTTGACTTGCATGTGTCTGTTAGTGGCAGGGTATCAGTTGAGACATATCCTGTATCAGGTGCTGGCAGTGTATCTGGGTCTATGGGCCATGTGTCAGTCACTCGGTCTGTGGCTGTGTCTCACACTCCTGTATCAGGTGCTGGCAGTGTATCTGGGTCTATGGGCCATGTGTCAGTCACTCGGTCTGTGGCTGTGTCTCACACTCCTGTATCAGGTGCTGGCAGTGTATCTGGGTCTATGGGCCATGTATCAGTCACTCGGTCTGTGGCTGTGTCTCACACTCCTGTATCAGGTGCTGGCAGTGTATCTGGGTCTATGGGCCATGTGTCAGTCACTCGGTCTGTGGCTGTGTCTCCCACTCCTGTATCAGGTGCTGGCAGTGTATCTGGGTCTATGGGCCATGTGTCAGTCACTCGGTCTGTGGCTGTGTCTCACACTCCTGTATCAGGTGCTGGCAGTGTATCTGGGTCTATGGGCCATGTGTCAGTCACTCGGTCTGTGGCTGTGTCTCACACTCCTGTATCAGGTGCTGGCAGTGTATCTGGGTCTATGGGCCATGTGTCAGTCACTCTGTCTGTGGCTGTGTCTCACACTCCTGTATCAGGTGCTGGCAGTGTATCTGGGTCTGTGGCTCACGTGTCAGTCACTACATCTGTGGCTGTGTGTCACACTCCGGTTTCTGGTGCTGGCAGTCTGTCCGATGCGGGTACTTCACGCAATCCACCTGATAGTGTGCTGTAAGTTGCTGTAGTGTGCCCTCAGATGTACTGCCTCTGATGGACTTGTGCTTTGCCATGCAGTGTTTGTGCACCTAGACCCTCTCATGTACTGACTCTGATGTACCTGCTCTGGTGTCCACACTGCCCTGTTGCTGCCCTGTTGCTGTTCTCATACTGATGTACTGACTCTGATGTTATTGGTCTGGTGTCCACACTGCCCTGTTGCTGTCCTGTTGCTATCCTCATACTGATGTACTGCATCTGATGTTACTGGTCTGGTGTCCACACTGCCCTGTTGCTGCCCTGTTGCTATCCTCATACTGATGTACTGCATCAGATGTACCTGCTCTGGTGTCCACACTGCCCTGTTGCTGCCCTGTTGCTGTTCTCATACTGATGTACTGCATCTGATGTAACTGCTCTGGTGTCCACACTGCCCTGTTGCTGCCCTGTTGCTGTTCTCATACTGATGTACTGCATCTGATGTTACTGGTCTGGTGTCCACAATGCCCTGTTGCTATCCTCATACTGATGTACTGACTCTGATGTACCTGCTCTGGTGTCCACACTGCCCTGTTGCTATCCTCATACTGATGTACTGACTCTGATGTTACTGGTCTGGTGTCCACAATGCCCTGTTGCCATCCTCATACTGATGTACTGCATCTGATGTACCTGCTCTGGTGTCCACACTGCCCTGTTGCTATCCTCATACCGATGTACTGACTCTGATGTAACTGCTCTGGTGTCCACACTGCCCTGTTGCTGCCCTGTTGCTGTTCTCATACTGATGTACTGCATCTGATGTTACTGGTCTGGTGTCCACAATGCCCTGTTGCTATACTCATACTGATGTACTGACTCTGATGTACCTGCTCTGGTGTCCACACTGCCCTGTTGCTATCCTCATACTGATGTACTGCATCTGATGTTACTGGTCTGGTGTCCACAATGCCCTGTTGCTATCCTCATACTGATGTACTGCATCTGATGTACCTGCTCTGGTGTCCACACTGCCCTGTTGCTATCCTCATACTGATGTACTGACTCTGATGTAACTGCTCTGGTGTCCGCACTGCCCTGTTGCTGCCCTGTTGCTGTTCTCATACTGATGTACTGCATCTGATGTAACTGCTCTGGTGTCCACACTGCCCTGTTGCTGCCCTGTTGCTGTTCTCATACTGATGTACTGCATCTGATGTTACTGGTCTGGTGTCCACAACGCCCTGTTGCTATCCTCATACTGATGTACTGCATCTGATGTTACTGGTCTGGTGTCCACAATGCCCTGTTGCTATCCTCATACTGATGTACTGCATCTGATGTACCTGCTCTGGTGTCCACACTGCCCTGTTGCTGCCCTGTTGCTGTTCTCATACTGATGTACTGCATCTGATGTAACTGCTCTGGTGTCCACACTGCCCTGTTGCTGCCCTGTTGCTGTTCTCATACTGATGTACTGCATCTGATGTTACTGGTCTGGTGTCCACAATGCCCTGTTGCTATCCTCATACTGATGTACTGACTCTGATGTAACTGCTCTGGTGTCCACACTGCCCTGTTGCTGCCCTGTTGCTGTTCTAATACTGATGTACTGCATCTGATGTAACTGCTCTGGTGTCCACACTGCCCTGTTGCTATCCTCATACTGATGTACTGACTCTGATGTTACTGGTCTGGTGTCCACACTGCCCTGTTGCTATCCTCATACTGATGTACTGCATCTGATGTACCTGCTCTGGTGTCCACAGTGCCCTGTTGCTGTTCTGATACTGCATTGTGCCCTCTCATGTGCTGCCTCTGATGGACCTGTGCCTTGCCATGGACTGTTGGTGCACTTAGCCCCTCTCCTGTACTGCCTCTGATGGACCTGTGCCCTGCCATGGACTGTTGGTGCACTTAGCCCCTCTCCTGTACTGCCTCTGATGGACCTGTGCCTTGCCATGGACTGTTGGTGCACTTAGCCCTTCTCCTGTACTGCCTCTGATGGACCTGTGCCTTGCCATGGACTGTTGGTGGACTTAGCCCCTCTCATGTACTGCCTCTGATGGACCTGTGCCTTGCCATGGACTGTTGGTGCACTTCGCCCCTCTCATGTACTGCCTCTGATGGACCTTTGCCTTGCCATGGACTGTTGGTGCACTTAGCCCCTCTCCTGTACTGCCTCTGATGGACCTGTGCCTTGCCATGGACTGTTGGTGCACTTAGCCCCTCTCATGTGCTGCCTCTGATGTACCTGCTCTGGTGTCCACACTGCCCTGTTGCTATCCTCATACTGATGTACTGACTCTGATGTTACTGGTCTGGTGTCCACACTGCCCTGTTGCTATCCTCATACTGATGTACTGCATCTGATGTAACTGCTCTGGTGTCCACACTGCCCTGTTGCTGCCCTGTTGCTGTTCTCATACTGATGTACTGACTCTGATGTTACTGGTCTGGTGTCCACACTGCCCTGTTGCTATCCTCATACTGATGTACTGGCTCTGATGTTACTGGTCTGGTGTCCACACTGCCCTGTTGCTATCCTCATACTGATGTACTGCATCTGATGTACCTGCTCTGGCGTCCACACTGCCCATGCTCCATCCTAGACTGTGATGTTACTCCGATTCAGCGTAAATAAAATTGTGATTCATGTGTCGTGGTTTGTCGGAGTCATTCTTGCGTGTGTGATGCTGGTGTGGATTTGTATTTTCTTGAGGGCGTTGGGTTCAGATACATGTCACTCTCCCCTACCTGGGTCACGACCCTTGGAGGCGTTGCCGTACACAAGAATATGTCCATTTCGGGACATGTCACTCCCCCCTCCCTACGTCACGGCCCTTGCAGGTACTCCTTTCCAGTCAGCGAATGGTTTGTAGCCTACCTGCGTCGTCCTCGATGGTGGGCCAAGACTAGGACGTAGTGGATCGCGAAGAGTATCGGGTAAGCCTGTAGTGCAGGGTCCATGTCGGCGAGCGGCTCGTGGTGGGTATGGTCGCTGTGGAGCATCCGCAGTGTTCAGGCAGGTTGTTTTTCCGCTGCGCTTTTATGTGTATTTTCCGCCATCTTGATTTGGAGGACGGTCCTAGACGTCAGTCCGTACGGCGGAGTCTCTGGATAGGTTACGTCCGCCGCGTGGTTGGGTGTGGTTGTGCGGCGGACCGTGTTCTACCGCAGCAGACGGATTTTGGCCCGTATTTCGTATCCTGATTTGGCGGCTGGAGTGTCCGTGACGGGTGTACGGAAAATAGGCATGTTCCGCATGCTCTGGGTCTGCGGAGGCACTTCCGTCCGCCATCCTAATGAGCCCCTAAGTGATACAAAAGGGGATGATGGACGAAGCGTTTGAGAAAATCAAACACTCACCCCCAGTTAACTGATCTGCGTTTAATCCATCACCATTCTTTAGCTCATCAGCCAGGCTATCTTGAATCCAGTGGCACAGGGTCAGACTGATTTGCATATGGCAATATCTGAACTGGGGTGGTTGTGGCGTGCAAAAAAACGATGGATTTCGGCCCAGATCTCTGTACTAGTGTGAATGTATGACATTGTTCTGCATTCTGTCCATCAACTGTGGTTTTTGCAACATGGGAACAGTCCAGCACGAACTGCCAAGCCATGCCTTTCTTGGACCGGAAACAAGCATCCTGGGACCGGTTTCGGATTCATAATCCTCATCAGCCAGGCTATCTTGAATCCAGTGGCAAAGTGAGCAAGGGACTCACGTCTGAGCATACCCTGCCAACTTCGGGTGAACAAAACGATACAAAAGAGGATGATGGATGGAGCGTTTGAGCAAATCAAACACTCACCCCCAGTCAACTGATCTGGGTTTAATCCATCCCCATTCTTTAGCTCACTCTGCCACCCCAGTTCAGACATGACCATATGCAAATCAGTCTGACCCTGTGCCTCATGGGTAAGCATGGGCGGAAAATCCGTTACGCTCGCAGATTTTGCGGATTTTCGGTAAATTCGCAATCCGCGAGATTCGCAAATTTCCCGCAAAATCCGCAAATCCGCGAGCAGCGGATTTTATGGCTTGCTCGCACTGTTCGCATGAGTTCGCGGCATCCCAGTTCAACTTCGCGCCCCGCGAATAAGCGCTAAATTGCAGAAATACGATCTTAGCAAAACTGAAACTACTTACCAGGTTCAAAAGTTCAAGCTCATCATTAGTAGCCATTTCCTGTAGTGCTTCCTGAGGGGCCCCTCCAGAGTTCAGTTGCCTACTTGCAACTATTATGTGACCCTGCTCTGACCCTCAGAATAGTTACACAAAGGTCCTGAATTACAGCTAAGGCAGACAAGCAGGAGCCAGGCTGGAAGTTCAAATCCAGTGACACATTAATCAGCCCCTAATTCATTATTGTCAGTTGGGGCAGGGCAGGTGTTGTAACTAATTTTGCAACAATGAAAGCACTTAGCAAGTGCAAAAGATCACTAATCAGGAAGCACTAAGGAAGCAGGTGCCAGCTAAAAAAATATTCTGTGACACATTAATCAGCCCCAAATTAATTCAGGTCACTTGAGGCAGGGAAGGTGTGCTTTGCTTTGCCACAATAATGTACACTGGACAACCAGAGGGTGCTGTGATGAAACAGAGGGTGGCATGGGTGGGCCAGAGGGTGGCATGAGTAGTCAGAGAGTGGCAGTGGTGACAGAGAGTGGCAGTGATGAAGAAGAGTGTCCCAAACAGGCTGGACACGTAGAAACAACAAGTTCGCAAAACTTGCGACCCGACAGGTAAGTTCGCGTTTGCGAAATTGTACAAAACCCTCGCGAACTGGCAGAAACCCGCGCGAACACAAAAAAAAATCCGCAAATTCACGAGAATTCGCGGATTTTGCGGATTGCGAGTTCGCAAATCCGCAAAATTCGCGAACGCGAGATTCGCAAAATTCGCCCATGCTTACTCATGGGAACAGTCCAGCACGAACTGCCAAGCCATGCCTTCCCTGGACCGGAAACAAGCATCCTGGGACCAGTGTCGGATTCATAGTCCTCATCAGCCAGGCTATCTTGAATCCAGTGGCAAAGTGAGCAAGGGACTGACGTCTGAGCATACCCTGCCAAGCTAGTCTGGCTGATGAGGGTGGTTAGCCTGAAACCAGTCCTAAGATGCTTGTTTCCGGTCCAGGGAAGACATGGCTTGGCAGTTCGGGCTAGACTAGAGACAGATTTGAGAAGGGGACTTGAAGCCCCACCCCTCATTTTCATTGGCTGACGTCACTGTTTATGCTAAACAGTAGCCTGCCATTGGAAATTAGGTTTTTAGGCCACTGCCCTTATGCCTTTTCAACCAGCCAATCCAGACAGGGTGATCTGCTTTGCTGCTGCCGCAAAGCAATTTCTTATCTTTTTGGGGGCCATCTGTTTTCACACAGCCTCATTTTTATTTTTTGCATGGTGCTTTCATTTAACTTGCATGCTGATGACGGCCCCCATCCATCATGCACTACGGTGCTCGTGTGCTGATGACGGCTGGGGGCCGTCATAAACCCGCCCACTCACGATTTTGACGCACAGGCGCAGAATCGCGGCAGCATGCAAGGGGTTAAAGTGAAAGCTGGATCCAAATATAAACATGCAGCTGAGTGAAAACAGATGGCCAGAGCTTGTGAAGAGGGTCTTGTGGGATGCTGCGGCGAGGGGGTGGTGGGTGTGTGAACATGTACATCCTCGGGGAAAACAGAGGGTACGGGCTGAGGACAGAACTTTGTTGAGTTGCCCTTTGGGGTTGAGAATAAGTCATACACTCCCTTGCCTAAAAAGTAATTTATTTGTAGTTTTCCCTATCGCATACCGGGTACGTCTGCACTGAGAGGGCCAATGAGACTCTGACATCAGTGGGCGCTCTGAAGAGTTTCTTGGCGCGATGGCTGTAGGGTTGACATGGGCGGGGTAAGGGTGACTGACAGTATGGAGGAGAGGGCCTGTTCTCAGGGCTCCCTGCCAGCCCCCTCCTTCCAGCCTCCCTCCGGGCAGTGATCCTGTCTGACAGAAGAGAGGCCCAGAGCAGAATGCCATATTTAATGTTCGCCTCAGCATGAATCTCCTTTCTGCTTCAAAGGAGCACCTCGCCTCTTTTTAGGTCTTGCCTAGCGTTGCAGCGCATGCTGTGCTCGCTTGGAGAGATATAGTGTTAATGAGGACTTTCAGAAGGGGACTTGAAGCCCAGTCTCTCATTTCCAGTGGCTGGCGTCACCGTTTATGTTAAACGGTGGACTGCCATTGAAAATGAGGGTTTTTTATTGATGCCCTTTTGCCTCCGATCCGGAATGCGTCACCAACTTTGTTGCTGTCACAATGCACTTTCTTTTCTTCATGGGGCCATGTGTTTCTAATTAGAACGTTTTCAAAAATGGGATTATGCTGTTCCTCTGGAAAAGGTGCTGGTGAAATCACGAGTGACTTGGTCCCACTATACCCTGGAAGGGTCATAGATGGGAATCCTTATGTTGGATCTTAATGCCCTCACCCACCCTTTCAGGTGTCATGCTTCATCATCTTGAAGTATTCAAAAATCCTTCTCAGGGGTTTCATTGATACTTAGTCCTTTTAAAACAACAATGAAGAAATTCGCACAGAAGCTGCAATATAAAAGATCATATTTATTAACCTCAAATGAGGTGAGACTACGTCACACAGAAGCCTTAGCAACTGAATGAGGCAGTCTAAGGAGTACAGAAAGCTGGGGCTTTATATATGTTGACTCATCAGAACAGTCAGATCAAGGTGAAAGTCCGGGCCCCTCCAACCAGAATTTTTTAGGCCGAGGTCGGGGCCAATCAGAGGCCCAGGGCCCAGTAAAGGGCAAACAACCACAGAGATGGCCCAACCCCCAGAACCCTCCAGGCGAACGGTTTACCCGCCGCCAACACTACCGTTGGTGATTTCACCAGAGGAGACAAATACAGGGAATGTGGCAGAATTAGAGTCAGATCTTCAGCCCAACTTTAACCTCACCAGACATAGCTTACCAGATAATTAAATGTCTCTCCTCAGTAAAGGGTTATCATTCGTCCCCACTATACGCCCTAATTTCCTAGATGCCCAAACGGAACTATTAAGATTCTTCAGGAAAATAAGGCTACCCAGCTTTTTCTTGTTAAACCCAAGTCCACCAAAGCATTACAATACCCCATTCAAGCTACCGTCCAAATTCTCCCCCACTGCTGGGATGATACCACCTGAAATCCCGACCTTTGAAAAACTAGTCTTAAATGACCTTACAGCATTAGAAAACAAGAGGAGTTTCATCCTCTACAATATCACGATTGAGGAGAGAAAGGCCATTTCCTCCCTCAAGAACAACCAATCCCTGGTTATAAAACCAGCTGATAAAGGGGGAGGGATAGTCATTCAAGAACTTGACCATTACAAAAGCGAGATACTACGACAACTAGGTAATACTGAACGTTATTGCAAATTACCATGCAACCCTACCACTGAAATCCAGAAACTAATAGTACTTGTAACTACAGAAGCATTGGATTCTGGTTTTCTATCCAAAAAGGAATTTGATTTTCTGAACACAAAGTCACCACGTATACCGGTAATTTACTGTCTACCCAAAATACATAAAAACTCTGAATCTCCCCCGGGTCGCCCCATTGTCTCAGGGTGTGGCTCGGTACTTGAACCTCTTGGGCATTACATCAATTTCTTTATAAAACCATTTGTAGCCACAACCACATGCTACATAAAAGACACAATGGACATGATCAACATCATAGAGGACCTCCCGTTTGATCCCACATCCAGCACCATGTGTACGCTGGATGTGGAATCACTCTATACAAACATTCCTCAGTATGAATCATTACGTGTCATCAAAAAAGTTCTTGAGACACGCCCGACCACATAATGTCCCATCAGTATTCATCCTCCAATTGTTAGAGATCTGCCTAACAAAAAACATTTTTCTGTTTGAGGGTCAGTTCTACGGCCAGGTACGGGGAACTTCAATGGGAGCGATTTTGGCTCCCAATCTGGCCATTCTGTATATGGACCATCTTGAGACATCCTGAATCTTGGATGTATCAAAACCTTTCCACAGTGGCATAGCCATGTGGAAACGATACATTGATGACATCTTTCTACTATGGTCACGACCCCCAGACAGCCTAACACAGTTCCACCACTGGCTCAATAACAACAGTGCAGGATTGAAATACACACTAGCCACCAGCAAAGACTCACTACCATGCCTAGACCTAGAAATAAAACACATTGAGGGCCGCCTTTTAACCCCTTCCATGCTGATGACGGCCCCCAGCCGACATGCACTACAGTGCTCGTGTGCTGATGACGGCTGGGGGCCGTCATGACCGCACCCGCGCTGAAATCTTCAGCACAGGAGCAAAATCGTGGCAGCATTAAAGGGGTTAACAAATCTACACCGTAAACCCACAGAGAGAAACACCCTGCTTAACTATGCTAGTCATCACCCTCGCGCCTTACGTGACTCTCTCCCGTTCTCACAATTTCTACGCATCAGGAGAAACTGTTATTTTAAGGAAGATTACTTCACAGAGACAAAAGTTCTGAGCAAAAAACTCAGGAATAGAGGGTACCCACGTAAACCTGTACGTAGGTCTCTGAAACGAGCATGGTACTGCCCCAGGGAAACCCTCCTTGAACCCAAATCCAAACAACTACAAGACAGGCTTATATGTATTACCACATACACTCCAGCATCTAATGCCATCAAAAAAAGTGTGTTAAAACACTGGCCGGTGCTAAACGCTGGCCCGCTTAATCTTGAGCGTCCAATGTTTGCTTTTAAGAGGGCCAAGAACATAAAAGACCACTTCGTTTGTGCTTCCCTCCCACAACAACCAGTAAAGGCCACCCTCAATGATGCATGGGGCCTTCCAACTCTCTCAGGGCATGCCAAATGTGGCAGCTGCATCTGCTGCGATTCAACAATAGAAGGCAAATGCTTTGAATATGGTGACATTAAATTTCAAAGAAAATATTTTTCTAACTGCAATGCGTCAAATGTGGTATATGTAATTCTATGTCCCTGTAAACTCATCTATCTAGGTCAAACAAGCCAGAAGATCAAACTAAGGATTGGACAACACCAGAGTCGGATACACTGCAAGACAGCCAATGTCCCGCTTGTGGATCACTATACTGAAAAAGGACACAATTAGAGAGATCTTACGTGGACTGTCATAACCCTGATAAAACCCACACCTAGGGGAGCTGATGTCTCAACGTTACTAAACAAGGAGGAACTGCACTGGATTCTGAGGACTAATAGCATCAGGAATGGACTCAATCGTATTGAGGACTGGACCCCCTTGCTATAATAGACAATCAGTGATATTCCTTCCAATACAGAAACTGGATCTAAATGATACATGTGACTCAATGTGTTGTATATAATCATGCTAGCAATTTTCATAATCTATGTCACTTGCGCCGTTTAAACACCACCATTTCACCAATTTTTGTCACACGCGCCGGCAGCACCTTAGTTAATATCACTGTTTCCCACTCTGACGTTCTAAGATGGCTGCCACCGTAGAAAGCTACACAAGCACAACAATTTGCCGTTCCAAGATGGCCACCGCCCCTGAACCTCGAGGCTGTTAGTCCCTTGCCTCTTTCCATCACCCACCATTTTTGGCTCCAAAAACATAAAGTAACTTGGAGACTCTGCTTCACCTCACACGCCATCCAGCGCCAGCAGGAGCCCCCGTGCCCTGACTTTCTGCCGTTATTCAAGTAAGTAACCGAAACACTGGAAGACCATGTTCGTGACCAGTCCCTTTTGGTTAAAAGACTTAATCTGATTAATGAATGCTTTGTATTTTAGGAGGTGCAACCTGGCACCTAGCGGATTTGTTACTTAACCAAAAGCCTCCAGTGCGATCCGGCACTTACATATATTGATATCAGGAATTAAACCATTCAAGGAAGGCCCATAGCCTATTAACGGTAAATTACTTTTCACTGCGCCGTTTTGAGCACCCCCGTTTTTTTAAAATCACATCTGAATGCCTGTTTTAATATAGACTGTTTGTCACTGCAGATTTAGTGGCTGTCAGCGCTCGTTACGGATCTACTAGGCCGTATTACAAGCGTGCCATTACCGTTGAACCTTGTTCATCCTTCATACGTAAGGAATGTTTTAACAACACTGTTTAACTTTGGGCAATCTGTATCGAACCGCTAAATAATTTATGGTCAACACCAGCACCGTAATACTAATGCTTGCTTCGAGAAATTAAAGCCACAATTTAGATTCCATAGCACTATTGGGTTTTAAAATTCACTGCACATGCATCGCGTCGCCCGCCACCACCCCTTGTGATTCACATCCCCTGAACAAATATGATACGTCCTTATCCCAATGGTTCCTCCCCATTAGTTTCATTCATCGCCGTTTTTTCACCTTAAACCACTGCGTCTTCAACCTCCATTGTCATTGTCGTTTTAATACCTTAAACCACTGCGCCGTCAACCTTTACTGACATCTCGGGCACAAGCCACATGAGTACTGTGCGACTAGACTCTAGTCCTGAAGCGGATGTCCTCTTCTTTGTGTCACTCATCAATTCACCCTCACAGAAGTCACCATTCAGATGCCTAGCAGTTTAGTTTTACTTATCTCTATTTATTGTATCTTTCTCCCCCCTTTTTTATTCCCTTGTAAATGTTGATACAGTAATGCGATATAGGCAAAATATGTGATTAAGCTTAAGACAACAATGAACTATTCCTTGTCCTGAAAATGATGCTTTATATTGTTGTGAATAGCATCAAAACGTCGTCGACACTAAAAGCACCATATGCAATCTGATTTTATAATATTGTAATGATCAATGGTGTGAAAATGGATATTTAAGTCTGTCATAGTGATTACAAACAAACAGACACATCTTATACCCTGCCTTTGGCCATTCTGTTTTTCGTTGGTTTGTCTTGTGTTCTGTGGGTCACGGCTGTGCCCACTTGTCATTTAATGTTTTGAATCACAAACAACTGAACTTATATAAAAATAAATTCTTGTACGGCTGGATGAAAGACATACGATCTATTTAAGCGTATGATTATTGTGCTTGTCCATTTTTCCTTCCAAAATAGGGACCACTGTTCTCTAAAACATAGGGTTACATAGTGAGCATAAATGCAAGGGGCAGTCTTGGCTCATGTAAGCATGCAAAATGACTAAGATGGGCATACAAGATCTACTTGCTCAACAAAGTGGGAGGAGAGTTACTTATCCATACAGCAGCAAAAATAGCCTGACAGTTATTCAAGAGAAGCAGGTGCATTCTACTAGCTAGGACCTTCTGGGCATGTGCGAAGTGGAAGATGCTGAATATAGTTTGTCTCTAGGCAGATTTTAAGAGCAGTTAACACCAAGGGAGGACAGAGCACATGGGGAGCACATGGCAAACAAAATGGCTGCCAGAAATACAAAATGGCTTTCACAAAGCCGATAAGATAACTTCAAAATACAGGATGGCTTCAGCTAAATGCTAACCCATTGCTGTCAATTTACGACAGACGACCGTTTTAGCATTAGCTGAAGACATTCCTATGATCCAGTAGGAACATAGAAAAGATTTACACATTAATTTTCATAATTTTATCAATTTCCTAATTCATTGCTAGGTGGGCATTTTCCATTTCAAACATTTCATTAAGCTTGTATGAGCAGGAATACAAGGGGAACAGAGCATTTAGTCATCATTACATTCAGAAAGCAGTGGAAAGTAATGACCACTATAGAATTATAATTTTTTCTAGTCCTAAGCAAAAGCAAATCCTAAAATCATCTAGTAAACATTTTTAGGGCTCCTATGCATTTCAGTGACTATTATATACTCAGGTGAGACAGTGGCTATCCTTATCAATGCTCTCAAGTGAAATGGGAATACCCTTTATCAGAGTACAGACAGAACACTACTTTAAAAGGATGCCAGCAGAACAGTAAGAACAGTCACATACATTTACTTCTGGTGGACCATTTTGGATGCTAGGGGCGGAGCCACTAGAGGCTATTCCTATTCCATGGCAATTCAGTCAAATGGGAACATATCCAACACCCACTTTATACAATTGCACTGGAATCACTTGTGCAGCCATGCAAAAGTCAGTTCTAAGCCTCATTGGTAGGCTTCTATCATTCATCAAATCTGCTTCCGTTGTCTTCTTCCGCATTGGGCCTCTTCATTCAGGCCTTCCATGGAAATAATGCTTCTCAATATCTGTTGGAGTGCCCTTCTGGCAAACACTCACAGCTCACTCGAAAGTCTCAATCTCTCAATGCAGTGCACCAGTGTCTCTCCTCTGTGGCAAGTACTACAGATATTGTGCTCTTCATAGCTCGTGGGCACAGATCATCTTGTGCAGACCCGGGTACTACTTAAACAGAAAAAGCCATAAAATGTCATGTTCAGCTACATTCTCAGGCTCCAACATTTGTTATTCAGTGTCAGCGGACGCTCGGGCTGCTCTTTCATTTTATTTTTCCTTTCATCATGGGTACCACAATCTAATGCCTTTTGCCAGTCTTGGATCCTCAGGTGCACTGCCCTTCCATTGGAGCAAAGAAAGGGGGGGTGGCTAAAACTCAGGCCAAGGGGCTCAAAGGACCGCGCGCTGTCAGAGGTTACCAGCACATGACAGGTAGAAAACTGAAGCCTCAACCCAGCCCTGCCATCAACAACCGGGATCCTTCTCTTTCGCTCTTTTGCACTGAAACTCTGGTTCTATGGCAAACAGGGAACCAGCTCCACCTACTTGTCTGATGTCCAACGCTGTCTGATGAAGCAAGCACGATGCTTTGGAAATGCCATTGATGTCGCGCTGGCGATCGCTGTCCAGCCTTGCTACTTTCTGGGTGCTGGGACTGTATGTCCAAGACGTCTGCCCTTCATCTGAAGCTGTCACGGATGGGAGTTAGGACTCATCTTTATCCTCGTTCTGCAGGTTATTATGACTCGTCCTTTTATTCTGGAAGATCCTGCATAACCTGGTGAAATAAAAACCTGACACAGCTGTTAGTTTCCTTCAATATAGTACAAAACCAATTCATTGTATTTATCAATGGGACTGCAGGCAGATGGCCTGCAATCTTCAAAGGAGTGGCCAGAAGCCATGGGACAACTCTGGTCTAGAATGCACTGTCACTCTGAAAGGCAAAGGCAGCACTTCTAGTCTCTTCAATTGGGTACTCTTCATTATCCTCCCTAACTTCAATGTGGGAGCATTATCCTCCACCATTTAAGGGTAGATAGCTAAAGGGGAAGTCTATCTGCTGAAAACGTTTGCTCATAAATTTTACATTTACTTGTACAAGACTGCAGACACTTCTAAAATGATTCTTCTCAATAAAAAGCACGTAGATTGGATGCTTAGGACCATGCTCTCATGTTATATGAGCAGCAGGAAAACCTAAAACTGCTAATTTCACTGGGGCTCTTATCTATAAAAGAACATTTTCTTCAAATAATTTTTGCTAAGGATCACATGGGCATCTTCCCTACGTTCTACTTTTCATGATCCAGACTATGCAACATCAGCTCTAATAAGGACTGTCAGTTTATTTACGCAGACTAGCTAATTAAAAACTAGCAATGCCCTTGCAAAACTACAAAAATGGTGTTATCACCTAAGACTTGTAGAACAAAACTACCCACATCTAATTCCCCTTAAAGATCAAAATAAGTGAACAACAGTCTAAACTACTGATACTGTCATAATTTCATCAAACAGGATGGGCAGTAATAAACCTATATATTTATTCATTTTATTAATGCTAACAATGTTTAAAGCAGTATTACTGAATAGCCAATTCAATGTGTCATTGCTATTTCACAGACAGTTCAGACAGGCTAACAAAGAATTGAGAAAAGGAGAGAGCCACATACATATTACCTAGCCTTAATTTGTAGAGGAGCTAGCCTCCTTCCTCCAGTTTGACAGTAAAAAACCTGAAACAGGTTTCACTTCTGTCAACACTATCAACCCCTATATGTAGCAACTAGGCATAAACAAAGTTATAGGAGATACATAGCACTTTTGAGAGGGCTAAACATCCTTTTAGTAAATGTACAAATGTTATTGTCTCAGCTTTTAGGCATTAGTGCTGTATAAATATGGCAAAGCTTATCTGTTAATCAAAGTTCACTTATACCATTATATCATTTTCTATCACATCAGTGCATAAAACTTGCTTCGCCAAAAAAAAATAAGCACAACTCCTCCATGTGCTACCATCAAAATTTCAGATGTCAGAATGTCAAAGCAGAACCTTACTGTGGGAGCCCTACCAGGCTTCTAAATATAGAGCTGACATTTAACTCTTCCCAGCTATCCCATTCTGTGTGCGAATGCAGCTTTCCCCATTCAAAGTCAATCTAGAGACAGAAAGCTGGAAAGCACTTATCGCCCTGTTTGTAGTTAAAAGAATAACTTCTGCTGGTTATTTTATAAATTTTTCAATTATAAGCAGTGTGCAGTATGCTCTTGCAGCAAAATAAAGGTAAGCTTTTTTTATACCTAAATGTATGCATTTACTGAAGCCTAAGGCTACTCTAAATGAGCAAAATGCTGTTTAATAGTGCTTTTTATCCAATTTCGACTTTGATATTTGGGGCACTTAAAAATGAATATCCTCTAATTGTTTTGCATAATATTCATTATCAGAATGTTCATTACATAGCTCAGGAGTTAGAAATTGAAAGTAATCATTTTTACCTTTATAAAAATGAGTTTTTTTACGCCTGCGCAGAGTGATATTCCACATGCAAATGTCCTCATTATGCGGTACAACACAACTTAAATTTAATTTGAATGCTAAGGGGTCACAGTATGAGTATTAAGCTTTATAAATCTTTAAAAACGAATTTAAAAGCATTTATATTTTTAATAATTTTTCATAATTAAAAAAAAAAATAATATAACCAATCATTTTGATAATTCCACATAGGAAAAGCAAGCTGCATCCTTTGCCTATCATATTTAGACTCATTCAATCATAAGCCTAAGCACAGAAGCCTAACTTGAAACAGAACAAATTTTTGCACTACTTTTTTTTTTTTAAAGGACAATTAATATTTAGCAACAGAACCAAGAATATGCTTATAAAAACATTTTAAGAAAGTAAATCCTCACTTGAAATCTTTTCCTGTTATACAAAATAATGAACGTGATTTTTGTAACCTTTTTTAAAACAGCAATCTGAAATGCAGAGTTTCACCTGTTTTTAACTGACGAATTCCTGGCTGAATGTATATTCCTGTCAATTTGTGGCTTACAAAAACGACAGCTGTTTGTTTAATGGCAGTAAAAGCTTTTCTCAGTGTTGAAATGTGAGCACGGTGGCAGCCTACTTAAAAAGGTGACATTTCATGATTTAAAATGTGTGTGCAGTTCAGCAAAATCTAATTTATTCAGATGATGTGTTTGCCTGTTAATATCTAATGCAAAATATCTAAGGAAAATGCTTTATAATTGTTTATTTATTTCAAAACATACAATTTCGTTTTTGAGGCCTTTTGTACTCCTATTGAATGTGAATTCTAATTTTATCGTTTTAAGCATTTAGCAGTTTGTACATGTGCATAATTGCTTACTCTATAAATTAAATAGTAACATATAGCTATTTTAGCATATCATATGGTTCATTTCTGGATGTTTATTCAATTTTTATTTAAAATTAATTAAATGACTTTTTTTTTAAAGTTTGAGTTTATTAAGTAAAAAGAGTCAAAGACAGAAAATGAAGAAACAGTCAAAGGTTAAAGAAACAAGAAAAAATATCATGTGTACAACATATGCATTATAAGATACAAATAAAATAAAATGACAATGGTAAATAGGTAGAGCAAATACAAAGTAATGCAGATAATTAGAACATAAATGGTAAATCGAATAAACAATATTCAATGCAATAAGGCAAATGTAAAAGATCATGGTGGTTTATGGACTTCAACAGTTCGAACTTGGGGAATTGGTGGAGGAGAAGCAACCAAGGATAAATAATTGGTAAGGGGGAGCCATACAGATCTCGTTTGACTGCTAGGGAAATGGGGGAAACAAAATTAGTATCTAGCTGATGATTAAAACACACTGCATTCCACCAAGCACGGAAAGAGACGTCAGTGGCCTGACTTCCAATTAGAGGTAATATGATGAAAAGCAATAGCTATTAAAAGATCAATCAATTTATATTGTTGTGGGGAATTGGCAAAAATAGGGGAAAGAGACCCCAGAAAAATAGCAGGAATGGAGAAAGGGGAATGCAATTTGAAAATTTTCTGGAGTCGGGACCAAACTAAGGGGCATATTATCAAGCCTGTGCGCTAAAATTATCGCCGCTTTATCGTCCGAAAACGGCCGATAAAGCGGCGATAATGGGCTTGATAATATGCTCTGTGGAATTCCAATCGAAGCCCATGTTAGATGTCTTCACATCTAACATGTGCTTCGATTGGAATTCCATAGAGCATATTATCAAGCCCATTATCGCCGCTTTATCGGCTGTTTTCGGCCGATAAAGCGGCGATAATTTTAGCGCACAGGCTTGATAATATGCCCCTAAATGCCAAAAGTGTGCAATGGGTGGGCAGTCAAAAAGCATGTGTTTTAGGTCAGCAGAAGGGCAAGGACATGACCAACAAGCAGCAGGAGTGTCTGGGGAAAAGGATGATAGGGATAGTGGAGTAAATAAAATATGATTATAAATGAAAAATAAGGTTTGAGTGCTGCTAGCAGCTCTAGAAGTACGGTGCATTTTTAACCAAATTTTATCCCAAACGGGGATTGGCCAGTTTTGAGAAAGATCATTTTTCCAAGTCAACTCAACTCTAGATTTATCTCTGTCAACTGTGTAATGAATTGACTTATAGAGAAAAGAGGCTGAGGGTGAGTGTTCTAGTGCATTAGATATGGGAACGAACGCTACAGGGATGTCATTAGTATTGGGAAGGGAATGCAGGTATTGAGTAAGAATGTGGAGAAGTGAATTGTAATGCGTACGAGAAGAGGAAGGCAAAGAGAATTGGGTCTGGAGGTCTAGAAAAGAGAGAGGCTGATTGGACGAAACAAGTTGAGAAATCCATTTGAGGCCGTGAGAGTGCCAGGATTTCCAAAATATAGAGCGATTACGAATCTTAAGGTGTTGATTATACCAAATAGGTTGGACGTGAATGGAAGACAAAGATGGGTAAGACGAGGACAAGAACGGGGTAAGAAGATTTAGAGAGTGAGTGATAATGGGAGTGCGGGTGCGCAGGAAAGCCACATTATCAGAGAAATAAAGTATCTCACGAAAGTCAAAAGGAGAAAGGAAGGAGGATTCTAATTTAATCCAGAAAGGAGGGTAGAAGGGGAGATCAAGTGAGAGCCAGCACAAAGCCTGTTTCAAGGAGAAAGCTTTGTGGTAATTTTTAAAATCCGGAAATGTTATCCGTCCCGCTTTTTCAAAACGGCAATAGCAATCCGAGATTTTTTACCTTTCCATAAAAATTTTAGTGAAAGGGAATCTATTCCTTTGAAATAGTAGGCAGGAATCTGAATAGGGATCATGGAGATTGTATAAAGCACAAGGGGAGCTAACATCATTTTAATATAGTCCAGGCGTCCCCATCAGGAGAGAAAAATAGTATTTCAATGAGCAATGGCTGTAGTCAATTTTTTAGTGATATAATCAAAATTAAGTTTAAGAGTGTCCGATAAATGAGGAGCAAACCAAACCCCTAAATATTTCATCTTTGTCGGTTATTAAATGACATTTTGAATAACAGACTGATAACAAAAAGAAAAACCACAAACACACACATTGAGCTTATTCCAGACATATACATATAAAGGGTCAAACACTCAGGACACATAATACAGCACGCTTAATAGACATTATTTCATAAATAGCGCAATCGCTATTTACTTACAGAAATTGCACTAATGGGAAAACCACAAACCACATAGACATTTAAACACACATTTAACCCACAGATCAACACTTAAGACAGAAAACAAAAAACAGCCCACAGACTGTACTTAAACCAAACCATTTGTAAATACTAGTTGTAAGTGATATTTACAAGAAGCGCTTCTCAATAGTATTCCAAAAGACTGCAAAAACAGCCCAACAGACTGTTTTATTTCCAAGAAGCCAAAATCCACTCAATTCACTAGCTTTGTCTGGCAGAACACCAAAAAAATCGTTCTGCATATCTCCATTCATAAAATTGCGCAGAAAAAGGATTCTTGTATGTATTTGTACATATTTGAATTCCATGGGGATACAGAATCACCAAGGAAGAAATATGTTTTAATACCTAAACCTATTTAGATATTCCCTCAAGGGAGCCGGCTAATTTAATTCACATCTCACTATGGTACCTCCAAAAAGCAACACATTCTTCGATGTGTGCTTGAAACAGGCATGCCAAAAATAGTGCAAAATATGCAGTATTATAATCAAATTAGCTCTTAAAGTACTCTTTGTACGTTGAGCCGTTCAAATATTCTGAGAAATAGAGAAACATCTCATTTCCTGCCTATATGTATTGCAACACATACATTTGCATATTCATAGGACGAGTTCAATATTTGGCCAATACAAATGCCACAGTAAGCCTTTCTAAACTACCTTACCAATCCAAGGCTTCAAACTTACAATAAGTGCTGTAAAATGGCTCTTACCAAACAAATAATTGTCCAAATTCTAACTGCCAAGTTCTGAATGACCTAACGCTCGTTTTAAAACACTCACGCCAAAAAGGTTCTCAGTCAGGGGTGAAATCATGTGGAGGATCAAAATCTGGAAGATCAGAAATATACTGGGCTGCAGAGACAGAGAATCCCCAGAATCTCAGTGCACAGAGTACCTCCTTAGTAGAGTCCTGTCCTGTCCTCCTCAGTAGATTTCTGTCTCCTGACTAGATCACTCCTTAGATAGCCACTTCTGATGAGGTCCACATTGGAGCGCCATTTTGAAGTATTCAAAAATCCTTCTCAGGGGTCTCACTGATACTTAGTCCTTTTAAACTAACAAAGAAGAAATTGGCACAGAAGCTGAAATATTAAAGATCATATTTATTAACCTCAAATGAGGCGAGACTACGTCACACAGAAGCCTTAGCAACTGAATGAGGCATTCTAAGGAGTACAGAAAGCTGGGGCTTTATATATGCTTAGGGTTACATAGTAAGCATAAATGCAAGGGGCAGTCCTGGCTCATGTAAGCATGCAAAATGACTAAGATGGGTATACAAGATCTACTTGCTCAACAAAGTGGGCGGAGAGTTACTTCTCCATACAGCAGAAAAAATAGCCTGACAGTTATACTAGAGAAGCAGGTGCATTCTACTAGCTAGGCCCTTCTTGGCATGTGCGAAGTGGAAGATGCTGAATATAGTTTGCCTCTAGGCAGATTTCAAGAGTAGTTAACACTGAGGGAGGACAGAGCACATGGCAAACAAAATAACTGCCAGAAATACAAAATGGCTTTCACAAATCCGATAAGATAACTTCTAAATACAGGATGGCTTCAGCTAAAATCTAACCCATTGCCATCAATTTACGACAATTTGGGCTGCTCCTCGTTGGGTCAGTGGTGCAATACCCAATGGGCTCCCTAAAATAGGGGCACTTTGTTGGAGATCTTCTATCCAACTGCCATGTGATGAAGTACCGGTGTGGGGCCAGGACTGTGTAGATGCGGTGCAGTGATTTAAAATAGGATTGGGAGTACCTAGAAGGACAAACTTTATTCTGGGGGTCTCCTATTCTAACTAAAAACAGTGTACAAGGCACTCGCCCGAGGATAATCACTCGCATGGTGGTGTCCTTGTTAGAACGTGTGGGTCAACATGTTTCTCGCTGTCAGTACAATAAAGTTGCGATTCTTCAGGACCTTGGTAAAAACTATCTACATCAATGGTAATTGGCATACAAAATTGTGTACACAAGTAATGTCTATTACTTAAAAGTACCTTATTACAACCTGGAGTTACCTGTTGTGGGAGACAAAATCGTACAGGTAACTTTTGCAATGCTGTAGTTCATCACATGAATAGACATTGTATCATCGTGACTCCAGAACCTAATATTTACATTTGTGCGGTGAACGCAAAAGCGTTTTGAGCACAGCTAAAAAGACAATGGGTTAACAAACATAGGTGGTGAGTATCCACAGTGAACTATGGTGACTTATTGCCCCTGTGGAAGAAAAAGTTTGTAGAAGAAATATCTTGGGCAGGACTCACCCAATAATTATGGTTCCCAGGCTTCAACAGTGCCCAATGGATTCACACACAAGGAATTGCTCCTGTGTGTGAGGAACTGGTGTTGGAGAAAAAAACAATATGTGCACAACATGACATTTGTGTCTCAATCTGTTAGAACGGTATCCCATCCAACAACCATAGTTATATAACAACCTCATAAAAAATCTGTGGCGCTGATAGGAAGTGTCAGCGCTAGATCTCTAAAGTTGGTCAAGGTGTAGCGATGAAATAGTAGTCGTATGCGTTTCTCACTGCCCAAATATTCATGTAGATGCTATGTCTTTAAGTCAGTGGTGGGGTAGGCATATGCAGCAAGTGCAACAAATGATTGAAGCCACCACGGTTCTGGCAATCCTCATGTTCCCCCCAGGCCCACCTCAATTTGGAGCCCCGGGCATGAGCCAGCCTTTTTTAGGCAGAGGTTGGGGCCGAGGGTGAGGGCGAAGAAGAGGGATTCAGCCAGAAAAGAGAGTACAATGGGAGGAGCCCCAACAGTGGGTCTACGAGACCAGGGGCCACACAACCAACACCAAGAAAAGAACCTAGTGGTCAACCTCTCACCAAGGATTTTGACGAAATTGGAAGAGGAGGTCCTCCAGAAAGGTTTGGGCTTTGTTCCCACGCCTAAGGTGGACAACTTCAGACAGACATGTGAACTACATCAGTTCTTTCGAAAGGTACCACTCAATGCATTCTTTGATGGTAAAGAGAGCAAGGAGGAGGACGTTTCAGGACTACACAATCCATCCACCTTCACCCCTCACAATGGGATGATACCAAATGAGGTGTTAACCTACGAACAGGCGGATCTAAAGGATGTCAAAGCATTGACTACCACTGGAGCTTTCAATAACCTTTCCAAAAAAGAGACACAAGCAATAGAATCACTAGCCAATGACCCTACAATCAATCACCATCAAACAGGCCGACAAAAGCGGGCCACAGTGATAATGGTGATTTCTGACTATGACACTGAGTGCCTCAGACAATTGAGTGACTGCAAATACTACACCCCCATCACTAAGAATCCCACTGAGAGACTTATCAGAACCATCACGGGCATAGTGGACTCAGCAGAAAGCCAAGGTTGGCTGAGTAAGAAGGAGGCCTCCTTCCTCATTAAGAAAGACCCGAGAACCCCTTACTTCTACAACCTACCCAAAATCCACAAGGGAGTTAGTCCTGTGCCAGGTAGACCGATTGTATCGGGTATAGACTCTGTTCTGGAACCACTGTCACAATTTTGTGATCATTTCCTGCAACCCTTGGGGAAACTTGTACCCTCCTACCTCAGAGACACCACGGATGTCCTACGCTTGTTGGCTCAATTTCCACAATCTGAAGACTTTGATTTCATCATCACACTAGACATGGAAGCCGTATACACCAACATCCCACAAAGGGCCACTCAATACGTGATTGAGGAGAACATCGCTGTAAATTTCGCTGTCACAAAACAAACATCAAGTTATGTGCCCACCACCTGGAAAAAATGCACTTACCAGATTCCCATAAGTGGGTAATCCTAGAAGCCTCCCCCAGCAAATCAAAAAGAAACCTCTTTACCAGAGAACAAAGATGGGTACACCGCCTTCTACGCACAGTAATGGGCTAAATGAGGACATACCCTGGAGCGCCTTACAAACATAATCAAACAGCTACACAGACCTTAGATTGGAAGGGTATAATGCTCAATGAGTCAGCCACCCTCCGACTACACTAGCATGCCCCTTTATGCATTGCATACACATCCTGGCACCTTTGAGTATTCCTTCCCCGTACCTATGAACCAATTGTTATCATTCAGGCTATTTTCAACACTATTCCAAAATGGCCGCCGCATTTTACCTACTGTGGCAAATACCTGATTACAAAACGGCGATACACTAGAGAATACAATTAGAGGGGGCAACAGGTTTGGGCAAACTTGCAAGTGACTCACTGATTTAGAAATAAATGCTCCACAGACACGGGGTCCACTTTATACCTATTTCCCCATCACAAACATTCAACACAAACCACTCTGTAATGGCCGCCTCTTCCGGACCAGTAAAGCCTCTTGGGTGTAACGTGACTAGTCACATGACATCCACAATGAGTTTTTAATCACATGTCAATGGTGAAACAGACACCCCCCGGACCCGGTGGATTGGGCAGGTTAAGGAGCACACGCACAAAGCGTTAACCGTGAGTAATATGCACCGTAGTCTGTGACTCAACTTTTGGTTTACCCGCATCCTTTTAACTCTGGCCGAGCAGCTATGTTAGCGATGTACTTGCCCAATGGACAGCTGTCCGCGAGTGCCCTGCGGGATTGTATTTCCACTTTCTCGCCCTCTGCGATTATCCCTCTTTCTGCATACCTCCCTCACAGCATGGGACTACCTGCATTGTCCCTCGGAGATTTTTCAGAGAGCCACTGCCTACCTACTCCCAACCGCCGGCGTAGTCACATCCTGCCACGCTGTTGCAAGGCACCCTCACTCTGACACATTATATCCGTACCCGTAGGAGCGGCAGTACCACAGATTCTGATGATGCAGGATGGGGGCAAAAATGCGCAGACAGATTACATCCTGTCTTGAGCAGCAGTGAGCCACCATCTGCCTACACCCTGCCTCACCCAGTAACCCGATGCAGGCGTAGTCACATTCTTCTACGCCCTTGTAAGCCACCCTCATCTTTGACACATTAAATCCGTACGCGTATGTGCGATGGCACCATATTTTTGACCTGGCAGGACTGGGGCCACAACACGCATACGGATCCCCTTCTGTCTCCAGCGGTGTTGGTCACATCCGCCCCGCTTAACAATCGGCGGGCTTCCCTACTTCTGCCTATTTTTCCTACTTCGAATTAGCCTACACCATTTTGGTTTGTGGTTCTACTAAATGCCAATACCTCCATATCCACTACTAAACTCCGTGGTCTCCTAGAGATTGATCTCAAGAACCGTGGTGGCTTCAATCGTTTGCTACACTTGCTGCATACGCCTTCCCCACCACTGACTTAACGACATAGCACCTATACAAATAATTGGGTAGGGAGAAATGTATACGACTACTATTTCATCGCTACACCTTGACCAACATTAGAGACCTACCGCTATCACTTCCTATCAGCGCCAAAGATTTTTTATGAGGTTGTTATATGACTATGGTTGTTGGATGGGATGCCGTTCTAACAGATTTAGACACAAATGTCATGTTGTGCACATATTGTTTTTTTCCCCAACATCAGTTCATCACACACAGGCACAATGCCTTGTGTGTGAATCCATCGGCACTGTTGAAGCCTGGGGACCATCATTATTGGGTGCGTCCTGCCCGAGGTATTTATTCTACAAACTTGTTCTTCCACAGGGGAAATAAGTCACCATAGCTCACTGTGGATACTCACCACCTATGTTTTTTAACCCATTGTCTTTTTAGCTGTCCTCAAAACGCTTTTGCATTCACCGCACATATGTAAATATTAGGTTTTGGATTCTCGATGAGACTATGTCTATGTATGTGATGAACTAGAGCATCACAAATGTTACCTTTACACTTTTGTCTCCCACAACAGGTAGATCCAGGTTGTAAAAGGGTACTTTTGAGTAATAGACATTACTTGTGTTCGCAATTTTGTATGCCACTTACCATAGATATAGATAGTTTTTACCAAGGTCCTGAAGAATCGCAAGTTTATTGAACTGACAGCGAAAACCATGTTGACCCACACGTTCTAACAAGGTCACCACCACGCAAGTGATTATCCTCGGGCGAGTGCCTTATACACAGTTTTTAGTTAGGGTAGGAGACCCCCAGAATAAAGTTTGTCCTTCTAGGTACTCCCAATGCTATTTTAAATTACTGCACCATGTCTACACAGTCCTGACCCCACACCCTCACTTCACCACACGGCAGGTGGATAGAAGATCTCCCATAAAGTGCCCCTATTTTCGGGAGCCCGTTGGCTATTGCACCACCAGCCCAACGAGGAGCAGCACAGATGATGAAGCATGACACCTGAAAGGGTGTGTGAGGGCATTAAGATACAGCATATGGATCTCCATCTATGACCCGTCCAGGGTATAGCGGGACCAAGTCACTTGTGACTCCACCAGCACCTTTTCCGGAGGAACAGCATAATCCCATTTTTTAAAACGTTCATTGAGGCCTCCTTTATGCTGGACCTCCCCACTCCTGTTTGAGTGGGAAAAAGACCCCCGTCCCCTTCTTATTGTTTGGTTTCTAATTAGAAACACGTGGCTCCATGAAGCTAAGAAATTGATGTTTGTTTTGAAGACAGCAGTCGTGCATTGCGTTCTGTGAAGCTGCACAGCCAGTGCCTTCTGGTTGGAGTGTGTGTCATGTGTTTGAGAGATGATGTTTTTTTGTGTTTATCGAACCGTTGCGGTGGCCCAGCTTTTTGCTGATGCCAGCATAGAAGAGGGAGGTGTGCTTGCACTACAAGGTAAGGCGAGTGTTTGTTTTTATTCATATTATATGTGCCTTCCCCTCTTGTCAACCTTCCTCTGTTTCCTTCCTTCCACCTTACCTTTCTCTCAGCCGCCTCCTCTCTTTGCGCTCTTTCCTCCGCCGGCCCACATCCTTTCCGCCCGCTTCCCCTTTCCTCTCCCCTGCCCCTCTTCCTCTCTCTCGCTCTCTCTCCCTCCCTCGCTCCCACCCTCAGCCATGCTGGCTCTGCCTGCTCTGTCCTTCCTCCAGCTCAGTGTGTTCGGCTTGGTGTTTGGGCCTCTCACTGCTCTGTCCGGATCTCCGCTCCGAGCTTGCCTCTTCCCCAGAACCTGGAGAGATGTGGCACTGAAAGCCACTTGCAGCAGGCGGAGGCAGTCTGAGCCTTGCCCCCTCCTCGCCCTAGAGAGCCAGGCTCTGGTTTAAGGGGATGCCGGCTGAGAGTGGAGAAGGTGCCCTTCTGCCGCCCACCCTGCAGCCTGTGGATTGGGATTGCTGTCTCCCACAGAAGCGACTTGGCCGGCTGTGTTTCTTTCAGCCTTTTACAGAAGTGTTGTTAATGCATCTGGGGGACCTTTCTGACACAATGATACAGTTGCAACAGATGATGAATCGTATAATGAAACATGGACAGGACAAGTAATCAGAGACAGAGACATAAAAGTGACTTTATTTATATTTGCCTTCTCTTCCTTGTATGCTTAGTACATACATACATGATTACATGTTCATGGCAGTGGAGGAGGGGGACCAGGGACTTGGGTGTCCCAAGTTGTGAAGCTAAGGTCCCACCTGAGGAGTGGTGGCTGCTGATTTATGAGGTCCATTTAACAGAGGTTTGAGATATCTACGGATTTATATGAGTGCCATATAACAGCGTCTTGCAATATCTGCTGCTATATTAGAGCACTATATAATGGCGCCTTCAGATATCTGCTGATTTATAAGAGCTCTATATAACAACGCTTTCAGATATCTGCTGATTTATAAGAGCGCTATATAACAACGCCTTCAGTCTAGCGATAAACCATACTGAAAGGTTCTGGAACGAGGGGGGTGGAGATTTATTTTATTTATTTACTTGTGGCCTCAAGGCCTGAGCGACCTCTTTGGAACCGGGAACCAGGCTTGAGTCCCGGCATGAACTCCACATACTGTCATTCTAGGTAAATCATTCAATCACCCACAATCCTAAAACAAATCTGACCTTATGTGATGTGATCTGGTGTTCATGTAAAGAGCTCTGATGCCTTTGGGCCATGATTGTGCTATATAAAACTGCAAAGAAAAAGATCCGGTTGGTGAGGGGATTGGAGCTGCTGAGGAGACATGAGTAAACAAAGAATTACACTCTTCCTACCTTGCCTCGTGGTCACCTGGGCACTTATTCATCTTTGAGACCCTGCGCAGCCGAGATTAACGCTGCCGCGGGATAGGGAATTCGCTACTCTGCGCCATCACCACGCCTGTACTCAGGCCACGCCCCCTCACAGTAGGCCACGCCCCCCACCCTTAAAGCCGAGCTGACTGCTAGCTCACTTTCAAGACCGCTGACACTCCTGAGGCACAGCCGGGAGCTTTGTTTGTTTGTATTTTTAAAACTGTTGTGAGAATATTTAACTTCTGTTATTTTTTTTTTTGATCAGATATGTTTTATTGAGTTCCACAAAGCAACAACATACAGCAGGAGAAGACAAAAAGTAAATGCAGTACTGGCAAGGCAACAAAACAAGTGCTGTGAGTATAGGCTTGTCCCGGTAAAGTCCAGCCTGCGGTGAAACTGTTCAACCATGTGAAATCATGCGGCAAAAACAAGCCCATCTCCAAGTGCAAGAACTCTTTTCTACCCTCCCCCCCGAAACTGAGCCCCCCCCCCTCCCGGATACCCAGCCAACTCCCCCCCCCAACGAAGCCCCCCCCCCCCTCGGTGTTGTACAAGTAAGCCTAGCGGAGGCCGAGTGAGAGCCGGATCAGACCTTATGTTCCGCTCTGGTCTTCTCCCCGCGGAATTCTTCCGCCAGTTTCAGGACCCTCAGGTATTTCGGGCAGGTGAGCTCCGTGAATTCTTGAGACAATAAAGATAGAAGTGGTTGCCATGTCTCGCGGAAGGCGTCCGAGGCCTGTGTGAGCGAGGCCTGGATCCTCTCCATCCCCATGATATACCATAACCTGTGTAGCCACCCCGTGTGTGTGGGTTTCCTCGGCGTGCCCCATAGCGACAGAATGTGGTATGTCGCCGCCCCCATAGCCAGCCCCATCTGCCGCCCCCGCAGTGACTTGAGAGGGAACATGAGTTTATTGGGGAGCCCTAGGACCGCGTATGCTGGGAAGCGTGGGGTGTCAGTGTCAAAATAAGTGTCAATGTCCTTTAGCACCACCTCCCAGTACTCTTTAACTGCCTCGCAGTCCCACAGTATGTGTAGCATGGTCCCAGTGTGTCCGCACCCCCTCCAGCAAGTGGGATCTCTGCTTGGGTTTCCCTGGTGCAGTCGCTTGGGGGTCAAGTGCCAGTAGTAGGCGATTTTCACCGCTGCCTCCCTGCTAGCCGTGTTTCGCGCAGTGTGGTGTGCTCTATGAAATATGTCCCGCCATTCTTTATCCGACAGCGAGCGCCCCAACTCCCGCTCCCACCGTTTCTGGCCTGCAGACCTATCCCCAGGAGGGGGTGGGGAGAGCAAGAGGTACAGTTCGGTAATGGACCCAGAGTCTGACTTCTTGGTCACGAGCCACTTCTCGTACGGGGTCAGTGGGCGGCCTACTAGCGGGGCCACCTCGGGGTGTGTCAGCCAGTGGCGGAGTTGGAAATACTGATAGCGGTGGGGCTTGTTGAGGGCGTAGTCCACCACCACCTCGTCCCACGGGAGGAAGCCTTCCGTGTCAAACAAGTGGCCTGCCGAACGACACTCCGACGATCGCCATTGGGGAAACGAGCCTGGCGGTAACCCTGGGGGGAAGGCCGGGTTGTCCAGCAGAGGAGTCATGGGTGATGGGAAAGTTGTGAGGCCCTTCGGGACAGCGGTGGCGTTCCAGACCTGCAGTAGGGTCCTGGTGATAGGGGATTTTCTCAGATATGCCGGCCTGTCCGGGCGCGCTAGGAAAGGGACCCTCCACAGGGACATGCCCGCCATGGCCCTGTCCTGGAATAACCAGTGCTTTTCGGAGGTGGGCCTAGACCACTCCAGCAGATACCGAAGTTGTGCCGCTTGGAAATAGCGCCGCAAGTCCGGGACTCCCAGGCCCCCCTCGGCTGTAACCCGCAGAGCTAGGTCGCGACGAAGTCGGGGTCGCTTGCCCGCCCACACATAGTGGTTCAGGGCGTCTTGGAGCCTCTTGACCATCCCCAGCGGGGGGGTGACCGGGAGAGTCTGGAAGAGGTAGAGGATCTTGGGGAGAAGTGTCATTTTAACGGCCGCGACGCGGCCCAGCCAGGACAGCGGCTTTTGCCTCCACCGAGCGATGTCCCCTTGCACCCGGGAGAGGAGTGTGGTGTAGTTAAGGTCGATCGTCTGTGTAGTTGCGGGAGTCAAATCTATCCCCAGGTAAGGTACCGTGGTGCTGACTTCCAGCCCACCTATGCGAAGCGCGTGAATGTGAGCTGGCTTGGTGTTGCGCCCTAGTGGGAGGACCACTGATTTCTGTACATTCATTTTAAAACCCGACACCGCAGCAAAGGCCTCCATTTCGGACAGGAAGGCGGGCAGGGAGACCGTGGGGTTGTCCACCGCGACCAGGATGTCGTCCGTGTACAGGCTTATCGTCTGCTCCACTCCCCCGAACCTAACACCGGTGATTGCCCTATTGTCTCGGACAGGTTGAGCGAAGGGCTCGACGTAGAGGGCGAATAAGAGCGGCGAGAGCGGGCAGCCCTGCCGCGTGCCGCGTCGGATATCAAACGGCTTTGAGCTGAGTCCATTCACCTTAATGGACGCTCTGGGTGTCGCGTAGCAGCCCGCTATCCAAGAGCGAAAACGAGGGCCGACCCCAAATTTCGCTAGAGTGTGGTCGAGAAATCGCCAGTCCACCCTGTCAAACGCCTTCTCGGCGTCCACTGAAAGCAGTGCGGCGTCCGAGGCATTGAAGTGGGCCTTGTCGATGACATGCAATAAGCGTTTGGTGTTATCCGCGCATTGGCGGGAAGGGACAAAGCCTGCCTGGTCGGGTTCAATAATGCCCGGGAGGCACGGGCCGAGGCGCGAAGCCAAAATGATCGTGAAGAGTTTCAGGTCGACATTGAGCAGCGATATCGGCCTATAGGCTGCGCACTTCTTGGGGTCCTTCCCTGGCTTCGGCAAGACCACTACGTCTGCCTCCAATAGCTCTGCCGGAATCGAACCCGGCCCCCCAAAGGAGTTAAAAAACCTCGTGAGAACCGGCGCCAGGAGGTGGCAAAAGGTTTTATAGAAACCCGCGGAGAAACCGTCTGGGCCTGGAGCCTTCAGGGGTTTAAGTTTGGCAATGGCCGACACCACCTCCTCTAGCCGGATAGGGCTGTCCAAGGCGCTGGCGTTGGTCTCATTAAGGGAGGTGACTTCCATGGTCTCAAGGTAGGCCTGTCCGGCCGCACCCTCGATGGCCTGGTCCGCGGCGTAGAGTCGGGCATAGAAGGCGCGGAAAGCCTCGGCTATGCTGGCATCGTCCCGGAATGCCTCGCCGCCTTCCCCCTGTATAACTGGAACCCTAGAGCGGACTGTCTTGGCTTTAAGTGTGCTGGCTAGGAGGCGACCCGTTTTATCGCCACCCACGTAGTACGTGTGGCGGAGGCGAAGCGCTGCATATTCCGCCCTGTCGAGGTCTAGGCTCGCCAGCTGGGCTCTAGCTGCCTTAAGTTGGCGCCAAATGCGAGGGGCTCCCGTGCCGCAGTGGGCCCTTTCCAGAGTTGTTACCTGCTCTTCCAGCGCCCTCTGGCGGTCCCTGCGCTCCTTGTTGTCTGTGGCTGCAATCGCTATGATGTCGCCCCTGACCACCGCCTTGAGTGCCCTCCATAGCGTCGCATGGGCTACCTCCCCAGTGTCATTCACCCCTAGATAATCAGTAATGGTTTGGGAAAGCCTCTGGACCGTCCCCTGTCTGGATAGTAAGCTTTCCCTAAGCCGCCATCGTCCTTTGTGTGGGGGTGTGTGAGGAACGTTCAACTGAAGGACCACCGCGTCGTGGTCCGACAACGCCGCCGGGGTAGTGTCAATGTCTGTAAGCGTGGGAAGGAGGTCAGCGGAGCACAGGAAGTGGTCTATTCTGGCGTAGGTGCGGTGGACTGCGGAATAGAAAGTGTACCCTGGGGCAGTGTGGTGAAAATCCCGCCAAGCATCGATCAACCCCCTGTCTGTGAGCCATTGCTTCCCCGCTGCTGAAAGCGCCCCCGAGTCCCCAAACCTCTTGCCTGATCTGTCCCTCTCATTGTCCATGACCAGGTTCAGGTCTCCCCCGATCAGGACATGCCTCAGGTCGCCCGACAGCGCCTCCGACAGGGCCCCCCGCAGGAAGGCCTCTTGGCGGGCATTAGGCGCGTAGATCGAGCCGAGTGTGAAAGAAAACGTGCCTATGTGAACAGTGTAAGCCAGGAGTCTGCCCTTGATTTCGGCCACCTTACTGCCCACCTGCCCCTTAAAATGCCTAGATACCAGGAAAGCCACCCCCGCTTTCTTCTCGGAAGTCGCCGAGAAAAACTGCTGTGGGAAGGCCCTAGCCTTCATGCGGTGCCAGTCCTTTGCCAACAGGTGCGTTTCTTGCAGCAAGCAGAGCTCAGCCCCGGAATGTTCTAGAAAAGAAAGCACTGCCCTGCGCTTGATCGGGTTGTTAAGCCCCTTCACGTTAAGAGATATGACGCGGATACCATCAACTGCCATGGGAAAGTGTGGAAATGAATCGCAGTAGGACCGGCCCCCTCCCGCCCTCCCCGTACCCTGCATTCGTTAGCACCCCCCTAACACACCGAGTACCCCACCCCAGTCCCGAACATGTCCCCCCCAAACCCTGAACCCCAACCAACAATCCCCAACAAGAACACATTGTCCGGGGCCTATCCGGCAATTGTCCAGGCCCCTGGTGAAGTCTCTGGAAATGGGAAAACGTGGCAATGGCCGGCCCGGAGCCCCCCGTCCCGCCCCCCACATAGCGTGCTATGCAATAGTCTACCTTTGTGCACAGGGCTCCTCAAGGCCCAGCCGCAGTGTCCGTGGAGACCTTCTGAATCGCTGCTGCATGTTCTGTCGCGACCTCCGTAGGGTCCGGCTTGAATCCTTTCCTGGGGGAGCGGCGGTTCCGCACAGTCTGCCAGCCGTCCGCCTGGGGACGGGAAGATCGCGCCTGGGAAGGCTCGAGGTCCGCGTCGTCGCCCCGGCCCTCCTCCTCCGCAGTGAGGCCCAGCACTGCACAAGTGTCCCGCAGGGACCGTAGCTGGTGAAGTGTGCCGTTCCACTTAAAGATCAGTCTAAAGGAGTGGCCCCAAGAGTACGGGATACCTTTATCATGGAGAAAAGTAGTCGCCACCTTGAATGTCCGCCTCTTTTGTAGAGTGATCGCCGACAGGTCTTGGAAAAGCTCGATGGCGTGGTCCCTGAAGTGGAGAGGCTGTTTTTGGCGGGCTGCTTTCAGGATGCGTTCTTTGAGGGGGTAGTCCGGGAGGAAGGCCAAGATGTCGGGTGGGGGGGCCGGCGCCCTGCGTGCCAGGCCGACCCGGTGGGCCCTGTCTATGCGGATGTCGAAGTCATCTCCCTCTCCCAGGACCTCCCGGAACAAGTCCCGTAGGTAGGCGGCAATATCGCCTCCCTCTGCATTAAGCGGCACGTTCCTCACCCTGATGTTATTTCTCCTGGACCGGTTTTCCAGGTCCTCAGCATGGGCCTGGAGCTGCGTCTGTTGGTCGTGGAGCCGGAGGATTTCTTGCTGCAAATGTTCCACTTCCGCGCTCCTAGCCTGGTCGGATGTCTCAACAGCTGCCACCCGTTCACCAATGTCGTCAACATCGCGGAGGAGTTCCCTGAATTCCCCTGCCATATCTTGCCGGAGGGTCAGAAAGTCCGCTTTAAGGGAGGAGAACAGTTCCTCCATGAAGGCCTTGGTCGCCGGAGCGTCGCCCTCATCCCGCTCCTTGACTTTAGGCGGGGGGACCGTCGTTGGCTTGTCCGGGCTCTTGTCCCCTTTGGAGGCCCCCTTCGCCAGCATATCGGGGATAGTTTGGCCCCGCCGGCGGCCGTTATTGGACATGACCCGGTCGTCCCGGGGGAGCCCAGGTCGCGCCGTCCACCAGGCCACGTGGAATATGGCCGCCTAACGGCCGGCGAGCAGCGTCCTCGGTCACGGTCCCAGGGCCCGGGCTGTGATGAGTGCGGGGCGGAGGAGGCTCGACTGGCCGCCCCCCAAGGGTCGCCCTGCACCGGGGGCTCTCAGTTCCTCACCTCCTTGCTGAGTGAAGGGGGGAAGGCCCAAGCCGGGGCCTCGCGTAGATTGTCAGGCCGCCGCCTCTCGCTCCTCCGCCGGGCTGTCCGCCGGGCCCTCACGGGGCTATCGGCGTGGCCGCTGCTCCCCTTGCTGCTCCCTCGAGCGGGGCACCACTCCCAGCGCTGCTCCTTCGGTCAGGCCTCCACGCCCTCCGGCGCCCGGCGCCGCTCCCATGGGCCCGGCTCCGCGGCTCCGCTCCCGGCTGCTCCGTCTGCACTGGCGCCAAAGGGCCCGGGTTTGCCGCGCGACAGCGGCGGATGGGTCCGCCCGGGGTTTCCGGGGCCGATTCAACGGACAGACGGCCGCCCCCCGGGTTCCGCGAGCTTGGGGCGTCTTGGTCACCAAAATTGGACTAGGTGCTGCAGCGTGGCTATGCAACGGGGGGATCGGGACGAGGAGCTCCGCGAAAACGCGTCCTCTCAGGCCGCCATCTTAGCCACGCCCCACAACTTCTGTTATTTTAAAGAATCACACTCTTCCTACCTTGCCTCGTGGTCTCCTGGGCACTTATTCATCTTTGAGACCCCCGCGCAGCCGAGATTAATGCTGCCGCGGGATAGGGAATTCGCTACTCGGCCCCATCAACACGCCTGCCCTCAGGCCACGCCCCCTCACAATAGGCCACACCCCGAATTTCCCCTATAAAAAATGTGCTTTCCACGGATGCGCAGCGGACGGGCGCAGCGGGTGCATCGTCTGAGCGCCGTCTGCACGCCGAAGGCTCGCCTAAGGCAAACCCGTCTGGGCCCGTCCGGGCCCGGTCGGCCCCAGGCCCAGTCACTATGCCCATTTCCCCGAAGAGCCGACTTACTTACAGCCAAGGTAAACTCCTCGCACTTAAACCATCAAAAAACATCAACTGTACTTACACCTATATAGGAGAAAAACCCTTCTCTAACTGCAACCTTTGCAACCCGGCTTTTGCCGACGCAGAATGCCACAGCCTACAATTAGGCCTCCTCAATTGTAGGTCCCTCCCTAAACACTCTCTTGAGATAAACCTTCTCATACAAGATATGGCCATAGACATTCTGTTCCTTACGGAAACTTGGCTCACCCCCTGTACCGACTCCGACATCGTCAATGCCCTTCCACCCGGCTACCAAATCCACTCTCAAAACAGACCCCTCGGAAGAGGAGGTGGACTGGCAATAATATACAGAGAGCACTTTGCCTGCTGAACAAATAACGGCAATATCGATGACTGCAAAAGCTGCCATTTCGCCCTTCAGATCTCACCTGCAACCTCCCTCTCTGGTCTACTGATATATCGGCCACCAGGAGCCCCTTCTAAGTTCCCTAGCTCTCTTGTTGAGACTGTTACCCTCTTGCCAATGACATCCCCCAACTTTGTTATCTTGGGTGACCTCAATCTCCACTTTCTAGACCCAAAGGACCTTATTGCCTCTGAACTTCTCACGGATCTCACCTTTTGTGACCTACGTTTGGTGAACTCTGAGGCGACCCATGTCAAAGGGCACCTCCTGGACCCCGTCTTTACCAACATCCTTGATCTCAAGACCTGTACTCCCCACCAGCTCCCTTGGACAGACCATTTTTTGATTCCCATTGACTGGCATCTCCAGGTCCCGCCACTCCAACTGCTCACTACCAGGGTCACAGATAGACGCTGGCACAAACTCTCGCTCGAAGAATGGGCCTCCAGGCTTACGGAAGCCCCCCCCCCCCCCGGCCCTAGATCCAGTCACCGCCGATACGCAGTTTAACTCCTGGCTCACTCAATCACTGGACTGCATACTCCCTAAAACTAGTACAGTGAAACGAGCCAAAAGAGTGAACCCGGCCCCCTGGTACACCCCCGAGCTCAACGTACTACGTAAAGACTGCAAAAGGACAGAACGTACCTGGAGGAAGGACAAATCCACAGTAAAAAAGGACGCATTTCGTGCCTCCATAAGAACCTACAAACTTGCACTACGTAACACCAAAAGCCACTAAACATTTCTCATTTTAAAAGAACTTCTCATAATCCCGGATCCTCGGTCGGATAGACCCCCTGATCCCAAATCCTCCGAGGAGAAATGCCACAAATTGTCTAAATACTTTGACGAAAAAATCCAGAAAATTCTCGCCACCCTACCCCCAGTCGACCACAGTACCAACGACGAAGGTCGCCCCAACCTGGACCCTATTTCCAGCCCTCACCCGGACCACCCTACCATCCACCTAGACACCCTCGGTCCGGTAACCATTAAAGAAGTCCTGAGCTCGCTCGTCACAATCAAAAGTGGCTCGCCTAGTGATCCGGTGCCCATGCGCATCCTAAAAAAAGTGGCTTCCACCATTGCCCCTCCCCTTACAGACCTCCTTAACTCCTCTTTATTGCAGGGAAAGGTCCCCTCCAGCAGGAAGGCGGCGGTTGTTAAGGCACTTCTAAAAAAACCCTCACTTGACCCACTGGACCTGGCCAACTACAGGCCAATATCCCTTCTCCCCGGAATCAGTAAAATCACTGAAAAGATAGTGAATAAAAAGCTCTCCCAGTTTCTGGAATCTAACAACTTGCTCAAGAGCTCGCAGACGGGATTTCGACCTGGTCAGGGCACGGACACCGCCCTTCTGGCTGCAGTGGAAGAGACTAGATGCATTCTGCACGAAGGAGGATCAGTGGCAGCGATCCTCCTGGATCTCAGTGCGGCATTCGACACTGTCAACCACCGGGTCTTAATCAAGCGACTCAGAGACATCGGGGTGGAGGGCATGGCCCTAGCCTGGTTTTCGTCATTTATAAACCACCGCTCCTTTCAGGTCTGGGAAAATGACACCCGCTCCCCAGCAGTCCCCTCCAGTGCGGAGTGCCGCAGGGCTCTTCACTTAGCCCGACATTATTTAATATCTATATGTCCCCACTGGAGGAGGTAGTCACCCCGTTTGGAGTGAAAATCATTAGTTACGCTGACGACACCCAGCTTGTGGTGTCCCTATCACATCCAAACCAAGAACCATCTAATCTCCACAGTTGTCTCTCCAAAATTCAGGGGGGGATGAACAACTCAGCGCTGAAACTCAACGGGTCCAAGACTGAAATCCTGCTTTTTGGTCAAAGAGGGCTCTCCCTTCCCCCCAATGTCTGGCCCTCCTGTCTGGGGGAAACTCCGGCCCACAAAACCGAGATTAAGAGCCTGGTAATCTGGCTAGAGGAAGACCTGTCCTTCAAAACCCAAGCAAAACAAAACGCTGGCATTTGTTTTGGACTACTCAGATCAGTCAGGAAAATCCTTCCCCTGCCCCCTACCACCTCTCGCAAACTACTGATCTAAGGACTTATTCTATCTAGGCTGGATTACAGCAATGCCATCTACCTGGGAGCCCCCAAATCCACTTTTAACAAACTGCAAAGAATTCAAAACTCCGCGACCCGGCTTCTCACCAACACCCCGGCCAGATCTTCGGCTAAACCAGCTCTGAAGCTCCTTCATTGGCTCCCAGTAAGAGAAAGAGTCAAGTTTAAAGCTCTCTGCCTGGCTCATAAACTTTTACAGGACAAAGGCCCCCCCCCCCATTCTCAAAAACTTAATCATGCCCTACAAAGCCACAAGATCCCTCCGTTCAGATGACGAACACCTCATCATAGTTCACAGAGTGAAAAAGGCCCGCACAGGCGGTCGTCGATTCTCTGTGAACACGGCCAACCTTTGGAACTCCCTCCCCCGTAAACTAAGACGGAATCAGATCACCTCCGTTTTAGGAAAATGCTGAAAACGCACCTCTTCTCTTGATTTCCTTTCCTCTCTGGCTCACCTCTCTCTCGACTGTCTTGGTTCAGCGCTGGGATGCTTACGGGTTACTATGCACTCTACAAAACCCAATTAATAATAATAATAATAATAATAATATTAAGAGGGACACCCTGTACACCATGCCTTTAGGCAGATCGATGGTTTGGTTTGCAGGGGGTTCCCTAGGGAGGAGGAACAAAATATGATTGTCAACAGCACAGGAATAAATTGAGACGCCGCACAGAGGAGATAATGTCCCTGAGGAAGGCGGTGTATGATGGGCCATAGCAGGGGTCCGAGGACAAGTCTGTGGTAATCCACCTGTAGGGGGGGCGGTAGTGTGATGACAGCAACGGGGGCCACACAGGGCTCTGGAGACAGACCTGATTCACTCAATTTGTAAATATCAGCTTTCAGGTGATGTAATAAAGGAAGGAGTGTTAGTGAGTGAGCTGAGAGAAAAACTGTCATCCAGAAACAAAGAAAGAATGAAGTTTGGCTAGCGGTGGTACGTGGGGACGGAGGGGCCATCGCCACAGTAGCGGAAAGGCCACAAAGGATTCTGGGTAGATGAATGACAGAAGAGAGAGTTGAGGCGAGGCAGGGCTCGCGGTGGCGGCAGCTCAGGGTATGAATAATTAGAGAGAAGGGGTCTCGTTGGAGGGTACCAGAGCCGGGTAAGGGGATCACGTCATTCATTCTTTTCTCATTTATGTCTGTCAGGTTGTGATGCATAAGGACCATCTGCAATCTATGCTTTACCACAGTTCTAAGCCAGACAGTATTTATTGAAGCACAGTGCCCAGCTATTCAACGAGCAAGCACAATACTGACGTTATTTCATGTTTAAGGGGTTCTGTCTGCATTGTGTGCTTTAGTACAGCGCTAAGAGCGCTCCATGTCTGAGTACAACTCAAGGTGAAAATTGCAAAAAACACAGTTGATGGACAGAATGTAGAACAATGTCATACATTCACCCCAGTACAAGGATCTGGGCCTGAATCCATCGTTTTTTGCACTCCACACCACCCTGGGTTAGACACTGGCTATATGCAAATCAGCTCTGACCCTGTGCCTCATGGGAACAGTCCAGTCCGAACTACCAAGCCATGTCTTTCCCAGACCGGAATAAAGCATCCAAGGACCGGTTTCTGGCTATCAGCCTTCATCAGCCTGGATAGCTTGACTCCGGTGGTGTGGAGAGCCTGGGACTCACGTTTGAGTATACCCAGCACACTCGGGGTGAAAATTGCAAAAAACACAGTTGATGGACAGAATGTAGAACAATGTCATACATTCATCCCCCGGTACAAGGATCTGGGCCTGAATCCATCGTTTTTTTGCACTCCACACCACCCTGGGTTAGACACTGACTATATGCAAATCAGCTCTGACCCTGTGCCTCATGGGAACAGTCCAGCCTGAACTACCAAGCCATGTCTTTCCCAGACCGGAATCAAGCATCCAAGGACCGGTTTCTGGCTATCAGCCTTCATCAGCCTGGATAGCTTGACTCCAGTGGTGTGGAGAGCCTGGGATTCACGTCTGAGTATACCCAGCACACTCGGGGTGAAAATTGCAAAAAGCACAGTTGATGGACAGAATGTAGAACAATGTCATACATTCACCCCAGTACAAGGATCTGGGCCTGAATCCATCGTTTTTTTGCACTCCACACCACCCTGGGTTAGACACTGGCTATATGCAAATCAGCTCTGACCCTGTGCCTCATGGGAACAGTCCAGTCCGAACTACCAAGCCATGTCTTTCCCAGACCGGAATCAAGCATCCAAGGACCGGTTTCTGGCTATCAGCCTTTATCAGCCTGGATAGCTTGACTCCAGTGGTGTGGAGAGCCTGGGACTCACGTCTGAGTATACCCAGCACACTCGGGGTGAAAATTGCAAAAAACCCAGCTTGCCAAAAGGATCAGTTTGAAGTGGAAAACATTTGTTATATCAATGTTTCATTTTGGGCTGTTTCCTGCTGCGGTTAGTAGGCCTAATCACACAAGCGAGGTACCATTTTTATAGGAAGACTTGGAGGAATGCTGGGTAGAAGTAAATTTGTTGCTCTCTGCATATTTCAGAATATTCCATCTCAGAAATGTGAGGAAATTATGCTTTCAGTTAATGTTTGAGGTTTGAAAGGAATTCAAACCTCTGGATTTTCCTGGGTGTCTAGTTTGACAAAATGTACAGGTTTGCTAGCTTTCCCTATGTGCATGCTGAGCTAGGGCCCAAAATAGACAGCCACTCACCTTGCAAGAAAATGGTGGTTAGAGTGGAAAAATGTGATGTCTCCATGTTGCATTTTGGACCGCAGAGTTACCAAAAAACTCTGTGAGACTCCGTGGAGTTCCATCAGAGATAGAATTGTGGCACGTTGCGGTGCTCAAGCTGACTTTATGCGCCAGAAGCGAATCCCTCACTGTAAAATCAGCATTAGCGGCACCACATGGCACTCCAGTGGGAGCTGCTGCTTTCTGTCACCTATGTAGATTAGAGCCACAAAAGTCTCCCTACCATGGATTTACCTATGTGTCTAGTTTTCAGAAATGTACAGGTTTCCTCGGTTTCCCTATATGTGGGCTGGGCTGCGGCCCAAACTCCACAGCCGCCCAGCTTGCCAAAAGGGTCAGCTTTAAGTGGAAAAATTTGCTATATCGATGTTGCATTTTGGGCCGTTTCCTGTTGTGGGTACTAGGCCTATACACACAAGTGAGGTTCCATTTTAATCCAGAGACTTGGGTAGTGCTGATTAGAAGGAAATGTGTGGCTTCCTTAAGATTCCAGAGCTTTTCACCACAGAAATGTGAGGAAAATATATTTTTTAGACAATGTTTGAGATTTGCAATGAATTATGGGCAACAACACCTGGTGAAGGCTATGCAAGTCACCCACAATGGATTCCCCTAGGTGTCTAGTTTTCAGAAATGTACAGGTTTGCTAGGTTTCCCTAGTTGCCGGCGGATCTAGGGCCCAAAACCCACAGCTATTCACCTTGTAAGAAAATGGTGGTTAGAGTTTAAAAATGTGATGTCTCCATGTTGCATTTTTGGCCACAGAGTTACCCAAAAACTCTGTGAGACTCCGTGGAGTATCGTCAGAGGTAGAATTGTGGCATGTGGAGCTGCTCGAGGTGACCTTATGTGCCTGGAGCTTATCCCTCCCTGTAAAATCAGCATGAGCAGTACCAAGTGGCACTCCTGAGGGCGCAGCTACTTTCTGTCGACTAAGTAGATGTTCTACTCGAGCAGGTGATTTCTCACCGTGAGCAGCAGCTTTCTCAATGTGAGCTGCATCGACCTGCTTTGACCGCCTGCATTGAGAAATCTCACTGGGAGGTGACCTAGTGCTTGATTTAATTGCTCACACTAGCCATCTTATCATTGCCAAGCGATAAGCAAGAAGAAACTCCAGCACGCAACGGTTGGCAGAGTTTTTCCTAAACTCCACACCCAAAGCAGAGCACAGGATGGGCAAAACTCCACAAACTGCACCGGAGGAGTGGAGTTTACTGCCCACCCCTAGTTTTGAGTGGAAAAATGTGATGTGTCCATGTTGCGTTTTGGGCCGTTTCTTGTCATGGGTACTAGGGCTACACACAAAAGAGAGGTATCATTATTTTCGGGAGACTTACGGAAATTCTGAGTAGAATAAATGTGTGGCTTCCCACAGATTCAAGAACCTTCCAACATAGAAATGTGAGGAAAATATGTTTTGTCAGTCAAAGTTTGAGGATTTCAGTGAATTCAGGGTACCAAAACCTGGTGAGAGCAACACAAGTCACCCCTCTCTGGATTTCCCTGAGTGTCTGATTTTAAAAATTGCGCAGGTTGGATAAGTTTCTCTAGGAACCAAAATCCACAACTACCCACCTTTCAAAGAAAGGGTCTGTTTTGAGTGAAAAAATATGATGTATCCATGTTGTGGTTTGGGATGTTTCCTTTCGCAGGTACTAGGCCTACCCACACATCTGAGGTACAATTTTTATTAGAATATATGGGTCAATGTGGGGTAGAAGGAAATTTGTGACTTCCTTCTGATTCCAGAACTTTCCATTACAGAAATGTGAGGAAAATATGTTTTTTAGTCAAAGTTTGTAGAGTGTGCAAGGAATTCTGGATAAAACAAACATGGTGAGAGCCACACAAGTCCCTCCACCCTGGTTTCCCCTAGGTTACTAGTTTTCAAAAGCATACAGGTTTGCTAGGCATCCCTAGGTGTGAGCTGAGCTAGTGCTCAAAATCCACAGCTACCCACATTGGAAAAATAGGTCAGTTTTGAGTGGAAATATGTAATGCATCAATGTTGTGTTTTGGCCCGTTTCCTGTCACAGGCACTAGACCTACTCAGACAAGTGAGGTACCATTTTTATCGGAAGACATGTGGGAGCATAGAATAGTAGAACATTTGGAACTACTAATTGTATTTCACTGCATTTGGGTCTTTCAAATGTAAGCCACTGTTTCAAGAAAAAAAGATATTTGCAAAAAAGACCCTCTAAATCTTATGCTAGTGCAGGTACACACAAATTCAGCGTTGGTTAAATAACTACTGCTCCTGAACTCCACATCTTATGCAATATTAGCTCTATGTGTATTTCTCCATGTGCATCAAGAGACATGTCTAAACCTGAAGTACAGCATACGTCATTATGGCAGCCACCTACCCATTTCTGGGGATACCAGGTTTTATGCTGGGAGTACTAGCATTTTCCTTTTGTACAAATTGGTACAGTTATAAAGTAGTTTTACCCAAACACTGTATCAAAATAGACTATTTAGTTATAAAATAGCTTGAAACATTGAAAAAATGCACACAATTTTAAATGGGATCCCCTTTTGTCTCTCAAACATGCTTTGTATCCCCCACCAAAATAAAATAAAGAGAATCGTTTTACAGAAATCAGTCAGTTTCCACCTACATTCATGGTGTATTACTTCACATCAGTAAAGTACGATAAACATAAAAAATATAAGACAATGCAAAAAAGTATCAGAATGTGCTTTGTATAGTGCTGCACAGTGAACTAAAAAAGTATGCACACAAAAAACGTGCGTCACCAAAGCATCACTATAATGAATTTCTGTTGGAGTTTAGCTAATCTCTTTTATTCAGTCTCTGGCACCTCCAGCAAAAAAACATGAAACTCAAGTGCCTAAATGTGAAACAAGCAAATACCAGTTGGTCTGGCCTGAGCATTACTGTTAAACTGTTACCAGACAAGGGGAGACAAGTGCAGAGGGATGCCAGGAAAGATACATGCTAAGGAAGTACAGTGAAATATCGGTCTAACAGGACTGTTATATGGGAAAGGAGAGAAGCGAGAAGCATGACTAACATAGGAAGGACGATAAACTCTGTGAAAGAGAAGAACAAACCAGAACTGGTCTGGACACAATACACATATTCTATGGAAAAAGAAAATAGCAAAGCAGGAGAGTCTTGGGAAATACTGGTAATCTCGTTGGAGGAGAAGAGCATACGATCACTGACTTAGTTAGGACTGAATAATTCTCTGTTCTAAGGACAGAAAAGAAGCAGGACTGGCCTCCCTTTTCTCCTTTCTTCCATTCTTTCCTTTTCTCCTCCTCAGTTTCCATTTAGCGTTGTTTACTACAATAATATTACAATAATATATGGTTTTATAAAGCACTACATAACACAGTTATAGTGTTTCTAAGCACTGTAAATAACAGATACCATTCCTAAATATATTATACTAGTTATGGTGTTTCTAAGCACTGTAAATAACAGATATTATTCCCAAATATAGTATACTCATATTGGAGAGGGGGAGAGAGAGAAAGACAGAAAGAGAGGGAGAGCGAGAAGACGGACAGAGAGGGGGAGAGAGATGAAGATGGAAAGAGAGAGAGAGAGAGAGAAAGATGGAAAGAGAGGGAGAGAGAGAGAAAGATGGAGAGAGAAGGGGAGAGAGAGAAAGACGGATAAAGAGCCCTTGATGTGCCAGTAACTCTGTGATCCGGGAGGCATGGCCATGTGGCGGTAGGTCTGTGCTGCCCACGGTCCAGCCCGCCGTGACGGGGCATCATCCCAGGCTGCACACCTGCTCAGCACTTAAGGTGCCGCTACCTCAGAGCACCCAAAGTCACTGTCCTGTGGCGGTGTGCCTGTGCCAGCCGCAATGTGTCTGGTGCCACCAAGCCTGTGCCCCAAAAGTCATGGACCCAGTATGATTGGGTATCTTGTTGTTGATGTCATCAAGTCACCTCAGGGTAGGGGGAATGTGATGTTGCAGGGCCATAGGCCCTCATGCCTACATGAACACCACACGGATACACCCAGATAGAGAGTGGAAATGGCATAGAGCACATACGCCTGGCCCTTTTTATTGGCAGGGTCACATGTCTTGTGACGTGTGTGCTGGATGGGTGTGTTGTGGGTATAAACCAGGCATGAGGGAGTGGCTGTGGCATGCTGACAACTAGACCTGTGATCAGTAGATCACTGCAGTGAATCCCTGGGACATGTAACGTTGTTGTCCCACCCTGTGAGAGTAAGCGGAGTGGGCTGGCCTGGCATATGCACAATGACCCCAAGGCTCTGGGTGTGGTTCCGTACTGGGCTGGACAAGGAAGTAACTAATGCGTGTGTTTCTGTGGTTGTGTCAGCACCACCAGGACTGCATTCGGCAATGTGTCACCCTGTGACCCCAGCTCCACGACATGAGTCACATGGCTGTAACAGGAGTCTAGTGACCCTACATTCATCCGTACTTCCACACTTGAAAGACCATAGACATGACATATATGTGTGATTAGGATTGTTTTATGCACATTCAGTGGAGTGTTGCATCTGGAGCAGTAGAGGGCGATGCAAACCCCACATGACGATGTTGGCCTGTGGTGGGCCAGCCATAGTCCTTCAGGGAATGAAAAGTCTACAGGAAGAGGAAAAGTTCAGTCCGTAGTGTGATTGCAGTGTCATTGGTGATCAAACAGAATATGGCAGTCCATGCCAAGGTCCAAGGTGAGTGTCTCAAAGTGCATCAGGGGACAGTAGATGGTGATGATGCAGAGGGCAAAACCAAGCAGAAACAGGCCCTATGGTGGAGATGCATGCTACTGCATCCTTCTTACCACAATGGCAGATTCATCTGCATCTTCACCCTATGCTGTTGCATGTGCCTCACGTGTGAGTGGTAGTGTTCTGCCTCCTGCACTATGTGGCAGTGACACCTCAGGGGCCAGAGGTGAAATGTCTGCTGCACTGTGTGGCACTGACACTTCAGGGAGCGGAGCTGTGGATGTAGTGGTAGCAACAGCATGCATCAGGGCCAGGCCTTGATGCAGCAATGCCATGAGGATGGTCTTGAGGTCATTGAGGAACCCATCAAACACTCGCTGATGTGCAGCTGTGGCAGTCGCTCATTCCGCATTTGCTCACTCTATGGTCTCCATTAACCTTTGCATGTTTCCCAACTCCCGGGTGACATCGCTAGTCTGACTTTACAGTTGTTCTATTCTCTGAGTCAGCGATCCAGCGATGTCAGCCATGATCCATTGGAGAGAATGGAGCGGACTGTGGGTGTCCGTTGGGGACTGTGAGTGGTCCCTGATGGGACTTACACACCCACCTTTGACATCTAGTTTGTCTGCCATGCGGTCGAAGCCCACCCGCACCTGTTCAGCCAGATTCTCCTGGCACCCTAATACACAGATTTGGAAGGCCATGTGTTGTTCGTGAGGGGTCTGGGAGGTAGTCGTGGTGGTGGGTGCTGACTGCTGTGTGGTCTGTGCAGGGGAGGGGTCTCCTCATAGCAGCTGGGCTCCTGGAAGTGGGCTGTGGAGGATGTCCACCAGCTGTTGGAGGCGTCGGAGTCGAAGCTGTGGTGGTCCTCTTCTTCATCAGAGAAGAGAAGTTAGGCCTGCTCTGCAGGAGGTGTTGATTGTCCATCTGCAATGTGAAGGGGAGATGCAGTTTAACAATGTGTCCACATGTATGTTGTCACATTGTACATGTTTCAATACAGTCTGCATCACTGTGTACATTGTGGCTGTTTGGGGGGTGCTGCCTATGTGTTTGGGGACAGTGGATATTTCGACAACATGACATGTGTGTGTTTGTACTTGTCATTTAGCAAAGAATCTCCTTTTCTGATTCCATCAGGTTGCACAGCTCGTCTTTTTAATTGAGTCAATATTTTCTCCGCCTTTCTCTTACTCATTCTTCGTTATTTTAACTATTTTAATTCATTTTTTCACTTGTGTTATCAATTCATTTTACTCAATAGTTCGGTGAACGAAATTATTTCACAAAAGCTCAGGAGTCCAATGTGGGTTCCACAACCCATAGTGTTTATTAAAAAGGCCCAATGCATTTCGGAAAATACTTTTCCTTCTGCAGGGGCATCTACAAATAAAAAAAACAATTTTAACTGACCAATTCACTTTTGTTAAATGCTTCATTACAAATATCAGTCATTTTAAAACCATAACTAATTATGACATTAGTTGTTCTTGTGTTTCGACACCTTCCCTCTTACATTTCATCTTTGATATTCGGTACTTTCTAACCCCGCAATTCTACCCCCCTCTGTGCTACGCAACCTTGGGTGCTGTTTTGCGCTTACCATGTTAAATGGGTCCCCAGGGTGCTTAAAATGACGTCTTACTTCATACTTTCATAGCGTGTACATACGCCTCCGGTGCAAATAAAGTTTCCTTACTTTGAAGTTCTTTTCTAAGGTGGCCCCACCCATATTCAGCGTTACGAGGTAATAAATTCCTTTCATGTGTGCACCTCCTACCTTCGCGTAAACATTAACAGAGGACTAAAGTAGTCATTCATCGATCGCTTCCACATCATGACACTACATTTCCCAGAATACCGTTTAAAAGGCACAATGTTTTGCTGTATGCTGAATGTTCACCCTTCTCTAATTACATTACTTTTGAGAACAATGACTATGTAAGCCATTGTCTGATTGTCAGTTCGATGTCAGTTTACAATGTTCCCACTTGGGGGGGGAATCCCAGGTCCCGTGCTCTTCGTTCTTACTGATGTTGATTTTTACAATTTAACGTTTCGTTTTCCTGCTGTATGCTGTGTTTTACACAATGTCATGTTGGGTGCAATCTCCGTGTGAGACGATTGGAAATAGTACTATTCAGTTCAAGAAAAGAGATGCACTCCTAGTCATCTGAGTTTCATCCATCTTTTTATTTGTGTTGTATTTTCGCAGAAGGTAGGAGGTGCACACATGAACGGAATTTATTACCTCATAACGCTGAATATGGGTGGGGCCACTTTAGAAAAGAACTTCGAAGTAATTAAACTTTATTTGCATCGGAGGCGTGTGTACACGCTATGAAAGTATGAAGTAAGACGTGATTTTAGGCACCCTGGGGACTCATTTACCATGGTAGCGCAAAACAGCACCCAAGGTTGCGTAGCACAGAGGGGGTAGAATTGCGGGGTTAGAAAGTACCGAATATCAAAGATGAAATGTAAGAGGGAAGGTGCCGAAACACGAGAACAACTAATGTCATAATTGGTTATGGTTTGTAATGAAGCATTTAACAAAAGTGAATTGGTCAGTTAAAATTGGTTTTTATATTTGTAGATGCCCCTGAAGAAGGAAAAGTATTTTCTGAAATGCATTGGGCCGTTTAAATAAACACTATGGGATGTGGAACCCACATTGGACTCCTGAGCTTTTGTGAAATAACTTCGTTCACCGAACTATTGAGTAAATTGAATTGATAACACAAGTGAAGATATGAATTAAAATAGTTAAAATAACGAAGAATAAGTAAGAGAAGAGTGGAGAAAATATTGATTCAATTGATTCAATTAAAAAGACGAGCTGTGCAACCTGACGGAATCAGAAAAGGAGATTCTTTGCTAAATGACATTTCTACACAGCGCACCGAGACGAAGCGCATAGCAGGTGAATGCACTCTGAAAAAATACAACACAGATAAAAAGATGGATGAAACTCAGACGACTAGGAGTGGATCTCTTTTCTTGAACTGTGTTTGTACTTGTACATTATCAACTCACATTTCCCTGCAATTCCAAATGTGACAGGCCAGTGTCTACACACAGTCAGCACTAGATGTGTCCTGTGTTCTGTTGTGGACGTGTTGCGGTTTGTACCACATTGCTGTCAGTGATGATGTGCTCTGCATGTTATGTCTGTGTGCTGCATTTCAGGTGAGTCGCCCCTGCAGGTCTTTATTTGCCGCGCCTTATCCCTTTCATGCGGTGTGCCTTTGACTTCTGTGCTTATACAGTGCTGAGATGTTGCGTGCTTGGGTACATTGGTCTCTTGGTAGGAGTTGGGGGCTGAGGCATGGTTTGTCCGCAGATGTGCTCGACTCAATTGTGCGTGTGTCATTGTGCCCATCTCCCTACTTGCCCCCAGTCCCTGGTTGTTACTCACCATGGTGCTGTTGCATCCGGTCATGTTGAGCAGTGTCTGGTCCCCCAACTCCTACCACCGTCTCCCCACTGATGACTGTGGACACCATTTCCTCCATGTCGCCCAGCTCCTCCTGTGGCACTGGACTCCCACCTCCGGTCTGCATTGCTGCCTTCCGGTTGTTGGTGAGTTTCAGCTTGGTTTTGCGCTTGACATCATTCGAGCGCCTCTTTACCTCTTCCATTGTCCCCTTCAGCACTATAACTGCATTCACCTTATCCACAATGGACTGCCATAGTCCATTTGTTGTTGCCAATGACACAGTGGAGGTGACGAACGGTTGTTGATAGTGTTGTACCACCTCAGTTATCAGGATCCTTTTGTCCGACGGACTGAAGCGCTTCTTCCTACTCTTCTTCTCCTGGCCTTTCCCTGACCCCAAGGTCCCAAGGAGGTCCTCCGGGGGGCTTAGGAGTTCTGGTTCTCCTCCGTACTTGCTCCGGCAATGTCCATTGTGCTTCGCTGTTGTTTGGCATTTGTTTGTCTGTTTTTGTCTACTTTTATGGTGCTTTTTCCTGCCTGATGAGTGTGAATTGCAGGCCTGTCGCTGGTTTTCTCAGATTTTTCTATCGCGATTAGCCTCATCACAGCTTTTTTTGCGTTTGTGTTTTACATTTTTGCGGCATGGTGTTGGGTTTAACGCGGTCATTTGACGCGTTATTGTGAGACTATTGCATGATACTGCCATGTTGTTAATACTTAGTTAACACAGCAAAATTTTCCAGAGATAGACTGCGATGTTAAAAGTTGCGTTAAGCTAATTTTGTGATACTTTTCACACGTTCTTGAGACTATCCCCTCAACTTTATAGGAACCCAGTATGGGCACTGTTATGTATCTATAATTTTTTAGCTGCAGTCTTTTTGTTTCTGGGCGGCGCACCAGTCATAGAGGTCTGTAAGCAGAGTGAAAGGGAACATTAGTTTTTTTGATACCTTAAGTAGACTGACTATCCCGAAATATTGTTTACCCCACCAAAAAGAGACCCAGAAGTGCAAGAGGAAGCATAGCAGAATTAATGTCTCACTCCTCACACTGACTCGGAAGTGGTGTTTCGGGAAAACTATGGGGTGGCTATTAGTAAGCTGGGGAAGATATAGAGAAATGGATCCGGCTGCCGCTGTAGGTGCTCGGGCGTATCTCGATCAGGAAAATGGTGGTCCTCCCGCGATTTCTGTTCTTGTTCTCTAATATTCCGATGGTCCTTCCCAGGGTTTTCTTCCGCACACTCAACGCGATTCTGACAAAATTGGTGTGGGCAGGCAAACAAATAAGGGTCAGATGGAATGTCCATACTCTTCCGTACGACCTGGGTGGGCTGGGAGCGCCGGATCTTGACTTATTCTACAGGGCTGCACAATGCAAACATGCTCACCAGTGGATACATGACTCTCCAGACACACCGCATATACAAATAGAACGTGTGGCACACTCTCCTCTTCCTTTGCCCACTATGTTGTTCACACTGTCAGATTGTAGAATTGAGATACAAGACTCTATAAACGTGACAAGACATGCCTGGCATCATCTGTTGAAGTTACATTCCTGTGCGATTTTATATTTCCTGCTAGCTCCGTTAGAATGGTGAAATTGGCTTCCTGTGTGCAAAGATATTGGACTGACTAAAGCGATCAGATCCATGGGAGCGCTGACTATCGGGGAGATGTTCCAGGAGGGAAAGGCCAAGACATAGGAACCATTTACAGGGCCCAACAACAATGCCACTCTACTAAAGAGATTTCAATTTCACAGAGACATGCAATGCTAGACCCCCTAGGGGCAGACTTGGACGAATCGCCAGAGGCCATACTACTCACATATACTAACAAGACGTCCTCCCCCACCAAAATTGTATACAAACTTACAAACTTTCCTTGGGGTCCTGGGCAAACTACTGCCTTAAGTCGAGACTTGCTTGGCAATCTGATCTGGATAGACAGCTAGAGGACGTCACTTAAAGTACTATTGAGACAACATGAAAAGGATCTCGCTGAATGGGAGACATAGGCTCGTTCAGTTTAAGTTCATAAATATGGTGTACTACACTCCAGAGAGGCTATGCCGTTACGGGCTGCGAGATACTGCCACCTGCGATAGATGTGGGGACCCTAGAGCAGACTTCTTCCATTTAGCATGGTCATGCCCTGGGATAAGTAACTTATGGGCTCTGGTTTGTCAAGAACTAAGTACTACCATAGACTCACAGATACTACCAGACCTGATACTGGCACAGTTGGGTTCTCTAAGCCACTAACTAAAGAGGTTCACCTGTTAGTCGACAATGGTTTGTCACTTGCTAGACGCTGGGTTGCTAAACAGTGGTTAAAAGGCCTGCTATCCTCAATTGCGGACTTGAGACATGTTGTTTTGTAGCTCGCACACAGAGACTTACAGTGAGCTTCTCCCCCAGCGCAACCGCCCGAAAATTTCTTTGGGCGCTATTCCATACCTATTGACTGACAAAAGCTGGGACGATTGATGGTGATGGGGCGGGGGGTGAGACAAAGGAGAGCCGATGGAGTACTAACCACAGACTGGTAAGAGTACAGTGACACAGGATAAAGCTGTGTAATACATGCCAACGCCGTATTTACATTGACCAGGGTCTGATGAGCTAGGGACTGGAAAAAGCTGTTGTAATGTATTCTACTCCGCATATGGCTGACACAGGGGGTGCTGAACGTACAAGTCTACTGAATGATAACCACTGATGCGATTATATGGAAGGTGATATGCTCCTTTACTGCCTCTTTGTGCAAACCTGTCTTTATACTGCATGAAGATATGTCTCTTTTGTTTTGATGAAAATACTAATAAAGTCTCAAATAAAAAAATGAAAAAAGGAATGTTTCATTCCTACAGTCCTTTCCACCTCACTTCCATCAGGCCTTTACTTCCTTCTCTCCCTCTATGCCCTACCTCCATCCTTCAATCCCTCTCCCTCAGTGCTTCAAGGCTGCAACCTCACTGCCTTTGTAGCTTACCTTCTCAACTTACTTGACCTCCTCCGGGGTGGTTGCGTCTAGGGGTGTGTGAAATTTGCATGGTTTGCTTTTACATAATTATGTTAAATTTCAGCAAAATTACTCAAACTTATGTGAAATGCAGATCTGTCATTTCACTGCAAATGCGGGTAATTATGCTTAATGGTGTAATTGCAGCAATTTCACGTAACAAGCATAACGCAAAGTTCCCAAAATACACAGGGGTACTTTAAAATGTTCCCAGGTCTACTTACTTCCTGCAGTGCTGCTGCAGGAAACCAAAACAGAGCAACCTTAGTCAGGGCCGGCTTCTGGAATGAGCCAATTTTCTGAGCGGCTCACTGAGCTATTGTATTAAGGTTATGCAAACAGTAGCACCCTCCCTTTCATACCAACACAAATGTACACCACCTGCTCTCTCATATTTCTGATTTTATTCACCAATAGCAGTGAGTGCACTAGATGTGTTTCTATCATGGACGTTATCCGAGCAAGGGCCGACTCTGACCTCAGTAGACAATAGTGCTGTGACTTGGCATGGGAAAGTTCATTGCTCCTTAGGGCTCCCTCCCAGACCCACTCTTTAACTTTCCTACTGCAATCACTCTCTGTCTGCCTCCTAAAAACTAGAACTAGTGTTAGATAGGAGGAAACTATTTCCCCTGCATTCCACCTATCAATAACAGCAAATATATGTTTACATTGAGTGTGCAAAAGCCCTAGAGCCCTAGAATGAGTACTTTGTTTCTCATGGTAGGAAAGTAGAAAAGGATTGTTTTAAATGCTAATGTTGTGTAAAGTGAATTATTGTGCTTCCTATTGTTTAACCCTGCCCTGCCCTAGTGTTGGGCAGTGAAAGGCAGGATTGATTTAATTCACTCTTCAAAGGGAAAGAAACAGAATTACACTGCCACATAAAGGCTTAATCGAATTAGAAACGTATGCACACTCTGGGAATTTCACTGCATGGTAATTTGAAAGGAGCAGCGCTCCCACTCAGGCGCACCCGTTAGAGGGAACAGAGGGGCATATTAGCAAGAACCGTGTTAAAATTATTGCTGTTTTAGCGGCAGAAAACTGCCGCTAAAACAGCAATCATGGGCTTGCTATTATGCGTTATAGAATTCCAATAGAAGCCCAGGTTAGATGTGCAGGACATCTAACCTGGGCTTCTATTGGAATTCTATAACGCATATTAGCAAGCCCATTATCGCCGTTTTAGCGGCAGCTTCCTGCCGCTAAAATGGTGATAATTTTAACAAGGTTCTTGCTAATATGCCCCATAGATCTTATACCCATTTCAGAAATACATAGGATTCCTTGATAACCTTTTTTCACTCTACATGTTTCACTATATGAATTTGTCTATATTAGATACACAATGAAAAACCATTGTATGATGTAGCTCAGATGTTGGCTGTGGGTACCTAGTGTTCTTGGAGAACCTACAAACCCTATATATACTCTCAACCAGAAGGGTCTAGTAGACATAATGGTATGTTGCTTTTGTAAATCGTTGTAAAGGAAAGAGAGAAGACCCCACTTGTTCCAGGGAACAGGGTGCTATTGTCTAATAAGGCCTAAAAGAGTAACCCTAGAAGGTCCAAAGTATCACTATATTTGATTCACTAGCTCAATCTTGCATCCCATTCATCTTGCATCCTTTACACAAACATATACACAAATATATATCATATATATCTGACCCGGGAAACAACACTTACAACGCAACTTTTACAATGCACTACCTTTACAACAAAACTTTTACAACGCAACATCCATTACAATGCATGCCATTACAACGCAATCATTACAGCGCATGTCACTACAATGCATACCACTACAACGCATGTCATTACAACGCAGTTATTACAACGCATACCATTACAACGCATACCTACACTATCCAACACTTACCCTACTGTTGCACCCCTTGCAGTTAGAATAGTAATTTTAACCCCTAACCCCTACACTATCCAATACTTACCCTACTGTTGCACCCCCTGGAGTTAGAATAGTAATTTTTATCCCTACACTAACCAACACTTACCCTACTGTTGCACCCCCCTGGAGTTAGAATAGTAATTTTTAAAAATGCGTTGTAAAGGTATGCGTTGTAAAAGTATGCGTTGTAACGACATACATCCATCTGACACACTCAAATGTAACGTTTACAATTCTTTTTTTTTTGTAAAATCGGCCATGGTGACAAAAAGGTACAGATGAAAACATTGTCATAAATGGCCATTTTATCCAACTAATTTTCAAAATGTCTTTATTTTACCAGTTAGTTTCTTTGAGAAACTCTGGAGGGATCTACACATATTACCTCTGCTGAATTCGGAATGGTGTCTACTTTTCAGAATTCGGAATTCTGTACGTTCTCAATTACCCATTGGTTACTTATAAGTTTCCACCATAAACTGAAAGTAGGTTGAGAGCACAAAAAAATAGAGAAATGGACTGCCCCTTAAAAAATGTCAAAACTGTGGAAAAAAATATTCTGCATGTTCCTGATAGTTGTGAAGATGGTGACTTTAGCACAGCAAACCTTTAGATGGTGCTGCTTTTAGGTAAAAATCCATACAATTATCCAAATTACTTTTTTCCTATTCCCCCCCCCCCCAAAAAAAAATTTAGCCATGTATTGCCATTTTCTTGGACTCCTTCAGGGTCTACCCACAAACGCTGGGTAGCTTTAGAATCCCCTGGATGTTGGAAAAAATGGACACAAATTTGATGTGGCTGCTCTTATAAGCAAAAAAAGGTTAAGGGGCCTAAGCGCGAACATCCTTAAATAGATAAAACATGGCTTGGCACTGGAGTGAATGGCCCAGCAGTTAAGGAGTTTAGTTTAAGATATATTTAACGTCACTGTGCAGTTTGATGCCACATTCAATAATTTAAGGACAATGGTACAACTTCTGAAACAATTATACAATTTCAGCACAATAGCTCTGATAGACAAGAATAAATATCACTGCAGAGAGATGTGAGGTGAGTGGTGAACATGGCTCTCCTCTGAGCCCCTCCAGGCATTTTCTCTCTCCTATGGCTCGCCATCTGTCTCTAGCTCCTTGGCTGTTTTCCCTCAACAGCGTTTCCAAATGACATCAGTGGCACTGCCCGCTGTGTACATTCATACCGCTATTCAGGCACAGACAAGATCCTGCTGCCCCTATGCCCCCACAATTCCTGAAGCAAAACCCTCTTCTTTTGTTGGCAGTCATAAACTGGTCTATTTTGCTTCTTTTGAGCATAATTATTTTACTTTTCTTTAAAGACATGCTGGTAGGTATTTGAATGTATTCATCTATTGTATTAGTGTGTAACATCATTTGTTTTGCAATCACGGAAATAGATGCTACCCCCCCACAAACAATATTAAACAAGCATTTACAATGCAACTGTTTTGCCTTTGGAGAAGTTACAGCTATTGGCATTGTAAATGACAAAATTTGTATTTATGTGTTGGTTTTGAAAACAGATAAATAAATGGCATTGTCATTTACATTGCCAATAGCTTAATCTCTCGCAAATGTGAGAACTATTGTACCCTACGGACGAGCTCAGCAGACAGCAATTACTACCACCCACACACACACCCAGAGCCACACACACACACCCAGAGCCACACACACACACCCAGAGCCAGCCACACACACCCAGAGCCAGCCACACACACCCAGAGCCCCCCACACACCCAGAGCCCCCCACACACACACACAACCAGAGCAGTCACATAACACACCCACTGGAGCAGTCACACACACACACACACACACACACACTGGAGCAGTCACATACACACACACACATTGGAGCAGTCGCATACACACACACACACACTGGAGCAGTCACAAACACACACACACACTCTGGAGCAGTCACATATACAAACACACACTCTGGAGCAGTCACATACACACAAACACACTGGAGCAGTCACATACACACACACACACACTGGAGCAGTCACACACACACACACACACACACTGGAGCAGTCACAAACACACACACTGGAGCAGTCACACACGCACACACTCGGGATCCCTCATGTGTAGACAGCGGGTGAGATCGTTGGTGTTTTCAAATATAGAAGAACGGGCAAGGAACATACAAGAACTAAGAATATTGTGTTCATTTGTCCAAGTTCTATTCCTATAAAAAATTACTCTGCCAAGAAAATAGTCAGAGGGCTCAATATGGGAGATGGGCTTTAACAGCGAGGTTCTTCACGATCACCCTTCTTGAAATATGTATGATTAATTAGGTGGACCAAGAGGGAGACAGATGAAAAGTATTCAATCACACTGGATCACCAATAAAATGTAGCATGGAAAGAACCATGAACCTTCTTCTTGACGTACCTGAACTAACCAGCGCCTTAAGACAAATCACTTGTCTCGCTATTTAGGTTATTCTTTCATCTTCTCTCCGTGTAGCCTACTGGACCAGGAGCAAACTAATCCAATTTGTATTTCTCTCACTAACAATTGGACCTATCCTGTTTTCACCTTGCTATCTGTGGCCATGTCCTCCCTCAATCCTCCACATATCCCCTTCCATTACCTGGCTTCCCTCTTCCACCTAAACAGCATTTTCCCTTATCTGTCCTAAATTGTCCTTAATGCCTCATATACAGACCTTATATTGTCCTTCCGTAGGAAGCCACAAGTGCGGAAGCTGTTGGAGGAAAGCGAGGTGCGACCCAGATCGGAGACGCACTTATGGGGGCCGACCCGACTTTGCCTCAGAATCAACAAGCTTGGGTGCTCAAGGCTAACGGACCCCGAAGAGATGGGAGGCGGGCCGGCGCGTGTTGCAGTCTCCCCGCGCTGATGCGCCCCCGGAGTCCTGCATCGGACCGGGAGAGGCCGCAAATGGTTCTTGCTGCCAAGACCTCTGGGACTGTGAGACCCCTTGCCTGGGGCACTTGAGTCTGCTGGCTGGTGAGTGAATTGGCAGCTTGCTCCTGGCATGGTGCCCGGAAAGAAGTAGCACCTGAAATCATGCTCGCTCGGGGGTCAAACTGGGAGCAGCGCTACGCTGTGGTGTGCTGGGAGAGCACCCACTGCTCCGAGAGGGGGGGCGGTGGGGGAGGGGGCGGCTATAGTCCTATAAATGCTGCGAGGGTACCTGCCCAAGTGAATCGGGTTCTGCCACTGGGTGGATATATTTTAAATCTGCCGAAAAGAAGTGGTGCTCCCTGCATGCTTTCTGGCTTGCTGTAAGCTGCCTACACTGCAACATGGAATAGTTTGGATTGCTGTGAAGTGCAAGGCGCCTTGGGGATCATGGTGATCCAGTCCGTGTCTTCCAGGCTGCACCGGACAATCCAGCCATTCTGTGAGAGGAGCAGGAGCAAGTGAAGAGCGAGCGAGGAGCAAGGAGGACGCCACTCCTCTACCTCAAGTCCCTATCTCAATCCCCTGCAGCAACTGACAGCTAGGAGCGGTGGAGAGGTGAGCCGCGGTTGCACCGCTGCGGGAAACGTGCTGGGAGTCGGGAGCGGGCAGCTGCGGTGCCGCTATCAGCGGGCGGTCCTGCAAGTACTTTTTCCTCTCCTTTGTTGCATGGCTGGGAGAGAGCCGGGGAGCAGGTGCCGCGAATGAGAGTGGCCCCGTAGACTTTTCTCCCCCTACTTTGATGCACAGAAGAAGCCACGAGGATCACTCTGCACCTCGCACTTGCTCTTTCGGTGCGTGGTGCCACAGCTGCAAGTCGCTGTCCCCACCGTCCTCGCCAGCTCTGCCAGTCAAGCCATTGCAGCTAACAAGCTGCAGAGGAGACAGAGTGTGGAGGAGCGGTGAGGAGTGCCACGGCCCGGGGAGGAGGAGAGGCGAGGTGAGCAGCTGTGGGTGCCGGGAGTGGTGTGGCTCCGTGATCACAACTATCACAACCATGCTTACGACCAGGGCGCGAGGCGGCGTTCTAGACCTGACAGTTTGAGGCAGCGGGTCACAGGTTAAACACGCGCGGACATACAGCTGACAACCAATAATAAACAAGCCTGGCCAATGACAAATCCTCCTGTTATCGTTTTTTCCGCTCTCGGAACGCAGATAAGCTCCAGACGGCAACAAGTCAGGTCCCGGGCCGGCAGCCAATCACAGCGCGGCCCGGGGAATGACGTCACGGGGGTGTCCCGGCCGGCAGATTCAGGGGCGTGTTTTTCGCGCTCTCCCCTTCCCATTGGCTGGAAGGTAAAATTCCAGCCAATGGGAAGAGGAGAGGGCGGTACTTAAAAAAAGACACAGAAACGCCCCCGAATCGCGTTTTCACATTGCTAATGGTCACAGGCATTTGGAATGCTCAAGATCCTGAGTTATGGAATGAATTAGATTAACCTGGACAATATAACATAGATAAGTACCCGGAGTAGACCATTGGAAGTTGAACAACCGATCAGAACGTTTCATTTCGTGGGATACAACTGCCCCTTTACAGTGGAGTAACGCAAAATGGTGCCTCCTCATGAAATATAATGAGAGTCCCTGGTTTTCGTATATCTCAGAGTCGTTTTAAGACATGGGCAAAGTGGGCAATTGCCCAGGGCTCCCACCTTCCAAGGGCCCCCCTGCAAAAGGGGATTTTAACTCTATTTGCCCTTTTTCAATCCTAATTCTCTTGCTAAATCTTTCCCCCACTCTGCCTACTTTTACCTTTGACTCTCTACCCTATATCAGTTTAAGGATGTTTAGGGTTCTGAGCAAGATATGTTTCAACTGTTTTTCTGTGATCCTGGTGAAGTTTAACACATAAATTAATTTTGCTTGGCATCATGCTGGATTGAATTAGCAGCAAATGAGTAATACAATTCAAATGTTTTTCATACCGGGGCCCTCAAAATATGTCTTGCCCGGGGCCACCAAAATCCTTAAGATGACCCTGGTATATCTCTCTGATATTCATTTGCCATGGGCTGAAATGGGGACACACTGAAGTGTTGGAGGCCCCTTAAGTAATGCCTCCCACCGTGCACCGGAGAGTCTGTAGGGACCTATGATACACCCTTGCCACCATAGGCCTACTGAGGGAGATTACCGATGCTGCCACCTCTCTCTCCCTCCGGTAAGCCTGTGCCCTTCAGTCTATATACTCTCATATTTCCCATAGCTGTACTCGTGTGCATTTGCCTCTTTGGCTATGGGACCAAGGAAGCTCTTCTTTTTAGAAGGCAAAAACAGATCATCTACCCTGCAGTTAGCCTTCAGGTGTCTCTCAACTAAAGCTTCTGATGTTGATCCTGGGTCCCAGGTTACTAAGAGGAAATGTACGCTCGAATGTCTCAGAGCAATAAATAATAAAAATAAACAAATGTACCAGGGTGTTTATTTTTCTACTTTACTAGGGTTGTTGGTGCTTACATTCCCCTACAGCAAATCAGGGGGTGCAGCAGAGACACTATACCTCTGACAGTAGGTTGTGTGGAGAGAGGCAGAAGCGCGATGCAGGTTTAAAGTTTCATTTGTCGCTATGGTAACGACGGGTACGGAGCTCTCAATGGGTCATGGGTGGCACCTGCTCCTGCGTTGCTCCTTATTTTTGGTGGCATCCCGGAAAGTAACATTTCTATTGCTAACACGTGTTGGTAACAACACCTAATTAGAACATTGGAACGTTGGGAGCTCCTGCGCTCTTGCATCATGAGAACCACTTCACAGAGCTTAGGGCCTGTGACTTGATGAGCTGCTCATGTCTTATCCAAAAACCACTCTAGTAGTGGTAACATTTATTTGCTACCTAACCATAAGCTTTTCAAAGCTTTTCGATCTTGAGACGTTTTTGTTTTGAAAAATGTATTTGGCTCTGAGATCAGTAGGGTAGATTGTCCTAAGTCTAGCTCCTTCCAGGGAAAGGATACCCAGGTTCTCTTTTTTAAAATTGGGCACATTTGTGGTGGTTTGCAAACCAGACTCAAAGTACTGAAAGTACATTTCATGACACTTGTTCAGAGATTGCCAGTAACATGGCATCTACCAAAAATCAGCACATGAACCTCAGGTCACACTTTTGGTGCCCCCGCGTCTAAATGGGGGGGGGGGAGGTTTATTTCCAATGGCAGAGATTCATCTGTCTTCACAGTGGAAAACTCTTTTGCAGCAATCAATCAAGCAATAAGGGGGTTGTAAAGAGCAGCTACTCACCGTGAGGGTCTCAAGGCACTGGGGGGGGGGGGATGAATGGGATTGCAGGACCCTGTTGGTAGGGGATCATTCGAAGAGCCAGGTCTTGAGGTCTCTATTGAATTGGATCAGTGACACTGATAGCCTGAGATGGAGGGTCAGGGTGTTCCAGGTGTTGTCAGTGAGGTAGAGGAAAGAGCTTCCACCGGTTCTGGTCTTGTGGATCCTGAGGACAGAGTCTAGGGTGAACAGAGTTGTCTGGCGGGTATGTGGAATGCAAGGCGTGGTTCAGGAATGATGGCCCTTCATCGTGGAGAACTTTGTAGGAATGCGTGAGGAGCTTGAAGTTGATTCTTTTGTTGTCTGGGAGCCACTTGAGTTGACAGAGGTGCTGCATGATTTGAATGCAATGGGGCGATGTTGAGGACCAGTCTGCCTTCGGCATTTTTAATGTTTTGTACTTTCTAGAGCTGTTTCTGGGTGACACTGGTGTAGAGTGCTTTGTCGAAGGCTAGTCTGCTTGTGATGACCGTCTTACTGGATTCTGTGGGGATCCATCTGAATGTCTTTCAGAGCAGGTGGAGCATATGGAAGTAGGCGGAGGAAGCTGCATTGATTTGGCAGTTCGCTGTGACCGATGAGTCCAGTATGATGCCAAGGTTGCGTGTGGGGTGGGAGGGGATCCCATAGTGGCTGGCCACCAGGAATTGTCCCACGCAGAAGGGGGTGGGCCCCAGGTTGAGTACTTTGGTCTGGTCCAAGTTTAGCTTGAGGCAGCTGTCTTTCATCCAGATAGTAACGGCCTTCTTCTGGTGTGGAAGTTGGTTCTGGCGGTTGTTGGTTTGTTGGTGAGGAAGAGGATCAGCTGGGTGTCATCTGCATAGGAGAATGTGTTGAGTCCATGGCTTCTGACGATGGCTGCAAGGGGGCCATGTAGATTTTGAAGAGGGTGGGGCTCAGGGAGGAACCCTGGGGCACTCTGCAGCTGATGTTTGTGGGCTCTGAGAGGAATGGAGGTAGTCTAACTCGCTGTGTTCGGCCGGTGAGGAAGGAGTGGATCCAGTGCATTGCCTTTCTGTGGATGCCAGCATCATGGAGTCTCGTGATTAGGGTTCAGTGGGAATGCAGCCGAGAGGTCCAGTAGGATGAACGCTGCAAACTTGCCCTAGTCGAGGAGGATGCAGATGTTATCGGTGTCAGGGAGGAGTGCGGTCCCTATGCTGTGGTTGCTTCGGGAGCCGGATTGGGAGGTGTACAGGATGTGAGAGCTGGGCATTGATGGTCTTCTCTATTACCTTGGCTGGGAAAAGGAGGAGGGAGATAGGTCTGAAGTTCTTGAGGTCTGTCAGGTCTGAGGACGACTTCTTTAGCAGGGGGTAGATCTCGGCGTGTTTCTAGTCATCGGGGAAGAAGGCAGTTGATGGTGGGGCGAAGACAGTGCTTAATTTGTGCCGGTGCTTTCCGGTGCTAAACACCAGCACTTAATTTTCAGGGCCGGGTCTACACAGGATATTGGCTGTTCACTAAATTCACACAAGTCTTCCTGGTGAGGAGCTGATATTGCACGCAATTGTATGTAAAATAGTACAAATTGGATGCCGCGGCAGCAGCCCATTTTATGAGGCACACTGTCACACAGAAACTGCCGGGGCCCCTGCCTCATCATAAATTACAAGTCTCTCTAATCAAGCGTTGTGGCCTGCACACACTGCTCCTGCAGGCTCGTGGTGATTGCAGATGATTTACTGGCTTCTATAAGGCTAACTGTGCTGCACTGCTGCTACAATGTAGCCTATTCTGATGCCAGCGGTGCAGCTGAGGCGGGATGTAATGCAAAGTCTGCCCGAGGCGCCGCGGGGGCGGTCCCGTTGCCAGAGTGGGACATTTGAAAAGAAGGCAGCTGGCTATTAGATGCGTCTGGGTACAACGGGGATAGAAGGAGGAAAGATAGGAAGAACTGGGGGCATATTCACAAAGTCCTCCAGGCACAGCCAAAAAAATCACAAATAATGTCAGGGCTGGAGGCGGCAACTGGCAGAGCAGGGGAACTCATGCTGACTCCATAAATCTGGGACAGGAGGTGAACCCTCCACGAGTTCTACCAGGGCAGGGGCTGGTTTCTTCCAAAGGAGGGGGCAAAGCAGACGCGGAAGAATAAGGTAAATCATCTTTGGTTTCGGTAACCTGAAAGTTTCCTTTGTCATTTCACGCTTTTATTTCTAGTCATCGTTTTCTCTTTGTCTCTCTCGGGCACTGTGTTTTTCTTTCACTTTCTTCTGGAAGGTTTTCTTTTTGTTCAGCTTGGCTGGGGAACGTCTGCCCTTGGGCGATGAGCTAGTGTGGTTAGAAAAGTGCCATTCTGAAAAAGAAAACCCTTAAAAAATATCACAGAGTAAATGAACTACCCTGTTCATCAAACATTTTTAGTCACTGTAAGTGAACGACCCTCGTCGTCACAACCCCTGTTGAACAAACAGTGTCACAAATAGCAATGACGCCCCTGTTAACGCAAACGAGCTGCACTCAGAGAAAGTGCACTACTTGTATTCACCAAACAAACACCACACTCAAATCAACAGCATACCAGTGGTAAAAGTGGGTGAGATCTGCAGGGCACAGCGTGTCCCCACTTCTTGAATTTAATTGATTCTGTTCCCCTACTTTTTACAATTTTAATTGTGTCCCAGGAAGGGAGAAATATGCAAGGGCTGGAGATAAAAGTCTAATTCTTTCTGCTATGTTTCTTAATATTTGTCCTTTCCCAGTCTGCTCCGCCTTTACCGCGCCAGGATACTATTTTTTAGTAATAGAGCGCGTTATAAAAGCCTTTAATAATAATAATAATAATAATAATAAGGCGCAGCGTTCGTGGCCATTTGGAGACGGGCGGGCTGGGCAGAGAAGGAAAAGGACTCTGTCTTTTCCTTCTTGCCAAGTGAAGACAAGGACAGTGTCCACATCTGTTCTGCCACTGGCAGCTGACTCCCCCTCCTCTTTCTTACTCATCCTCCCTCTCTTTCGGTCTCGCTCCTCCTCAGGTACTGAAAACCAAGACTTCAAGAAATGATTATTACTCCCTCTTTCCTCTCCTTTCGTTTATTTCTTCCTCCGTGAAATGTATCGAAAAACACTTTTTCTGGAAATGTTGTCTTTTTCATACATTTTTATGTTCCAAAGGGCAGGAGAGAAATAAAAGGTCCAAAATATGAAAGACTAAAGCAAGAAATATTGAGCAGTCGCAAAGTGGCATGATTGATTTTTATTCAAACCCAAACACATTAGCCCCACTTTACAGGGTTGCCAGTAAAGCGCTACTTTTGTTTTCTAGTCTTTCCCTGGGTGGGGAAGTGCACCATTCTTGGATGTCCTCTGCAATACATGCTTGATGGGTGGATGGAAAAACAAATTGTGCACCGTGGCTCTGTGTTCAAGGATGTGGTCTTTTTAAACCATACTTTTTATATTTTGTAAGGATATAAGCAATAGACATTGAAAGAGGTCCCTTCTGGGCCCTGTAGTCATGTCCTTAACATTTCATGCAAAAGCACTCACTGATTTCTGAATGAGTGCAAAAGTGTTGAGGTAACCAATGCTGTTCTGCGTACATTTCACGTGCTTTACTTAATCTTGCATTCCCTTGAGTGTTTACTTTTTCCAGGATATTGTTGTTCTTTTGTTTTTTTAGGCAGCATAGTACTTCGTGCATAATTTGAATTGAGCATACCCACGTAATCGAACAAAGGACACATTCACTCTAAATAAACACCACCTCTTCACCAAACAAATATTACACTCACCACACTCACAGAAACTCCGGAAGTGCACCTCCCCTTTCACCCCTTTCAAGGCAAAACATTCTGTCAATCAGTTTATTAGTAACTGTTGATGCTTTGATCACTGAGTAGAGTTCCTAGAGTCTCCAGGTAAAGGTTGAAGATGAATGGGGACCCGACAGACCTCTGAGTGACTCTGCAGGCAGTGGATGCTTCTGGGTTCTTGTGAACAAACTGGTGTTGTTTGGATAAAACCAGTGGAGGACGCTGGCAGCCAATCCCCTTCATGCTTCAGGATGTGGATGAGAGGGGGATGGTCAACACAGTTAAAGGTGAAAGATAGTTCCTGAAGTTTTGGAGCCAGCAGTTATCCTTATCTGTGTTCAAGAGGGCATCTTTTGGGATTTGTGAAGAGACTGGCTTCAGTGGCGCAGCGCAATCTGAAACCTGTTTTGTAGTTGAGCAGGAGAGGCTGAATGTTAAAAGAATCTAGAAGCTGGGCAAAGGCGCTTTTTTTTATAATACTGCAGATGGATGGTGGACAGCTGGGGGGTCAGTTTATTGTGGCTGGAAGTCAACAACACACCCTGGCTGGATGCCTATATGTAACATTTCCATGGTTTATGGCCTGGATCATGGATGTTTGTGTGACATTTCCACAGGTTGTGGCCTAGCCCTTGCCTGGATGCTTATGTGTGACATTGCCATGGATTATGGCATGCTTTCTGGTCGGGGTGTTTATGTGTGACATTTCCATGCTTTCTGGCCTGAGGGCTTAAGTGTGACATTTCCATGGTTTATGGCTTGGGTGCTTGCTTAAGTGTGACATTTCCATGGTTTATGGCTTGGGTGCTTGCTTAAGTGTGACATTTCCATGGTTTATGGCATGGGTGCATATGAGTAACATTTCCATGCGTTCTGGCCTGAGGACATGTGTGCCATTTTCACCGTTTTTTGCTTGAGTGCCAGTTGAGGGTGTGGGTGGAGCCAATAGAGGAAGTGGGTGGAGCTAGTGAAGGAAGTGGGTGGAGCTGGGAAAATGGGTGTAGCCCCGATAAACATTTGAGCACCTGGACTTCATATTTTACAAATTAGGCACAGGGCGAAGATGTGGGCCGATGGCTGTGGCTGCTCTGTGGAAGATGTGGTACGGGCAGGGATCGGACAGGGTTCCTGAGTGGATACTCTTCATGGTCTTGAGTTTGTCCTATGTTGCGAGCGGCGTCCAGCTGAGCATGGTCTGTTGGGGTGTGGCGTGATTGCGTGAGGTGGTAGTGGGCGTTGGGGCAGGGTCAAGGTTATCAAAGCTATCATAGATCTGTCTGTTCTTGTGGTGAAAGAAGGATCAGAGTTTCTTACCATGTTCTTGGAAGGGTGGGACGTCTATGGTCTCGCTGTTGGGCTTGGTAAACTTCTTGACTCTGGAGAAGAGTTCTTTGCTGTTGTGTTTGTGCATTGACATTGATTCTGTCTTGAAAGGCTGCTTTCTTCTTGGTTTCTGAGGAGGAGGTGGTGTGCGTTGACGGTCGATTTGAAGGTTGTGTGCGTTTACAGGGTTTTGTTGTTCCTCCATCTCTTCTCTAGTTGTCTGCAGCTGCGTCTGGACATGTGGAGGGCGGGAGTGAACCAGCTGGTTTTCTTGGAGTGTTGCTTGCCTGGTCTCCTCTTGAGGGGTGTCAGAGTGTCTGGACAGTTGTCAATCCAACAGTGGAGGTTGTGTGCTGTGGTTCTTCAGGGCTGCAAAACAACATATATAAACAAATATACATTTACATTGATAGGAATAGGCATATATACACCAGATATGAAGATATAACACTTATGTAGCATATGCATAGTGCATGCCTTACTGTAATCTAAATCATTACAACAATAAAGAAAAAACACATTACCACAAATTTGACACAAATATTGGGACAAATGACCAAACATAAACAAACAGATTACTTCCCAATGAAATAAAACATACAATTATACATGTTAATATCCCCGGAGCCATAAATGACATACTCGATTTCAATGACAACACCTGGGATATCCAATTCCAACCCATGCACATTGGTGTTATTATTCTGTCTTTGACTAAAATTTGAGGCACTCATTGAAAAGAACAAAAAGAGAACAAAGTCTGGAGGAGAAACACAATGAGAAATAAGATAGGAAAGCATAGAGAGAGAAGTCGCATAGGGAGAAAACTGGACAGAAATATCAAAAAATGAAAATAAACTGAATCATTCTTGTGCAAACCCACTCATAGAGATTGCAAAAACTTGTGAATAAGGATATGTGGAGCTATGATACTAAATCTAGGAATGTGGTATCCGATAAAAGCCCCAACCGGAAATATGTTGGACCACATATAGGGATTTTAACGACCTATGACAAACAGTACTTAAGAACATATCCATACATTTGGAAGAGGGTGCTCACCAGATAATCAAAACAGATATATGCCGCGGTTCTTCAGTACAATAATTCCCAAGACGGATTAAACAATCCCGGCAAGTCACTCACAGTTGTAACCTGAATAAAAACTGACACAGATGTAACTATGGCAATCCTCCCTCTGAGGATGAACTACTTGAAATATCGCAGGACTATGTAAGTCACTAGTAGCTATGCATACTTACTGCATGATAAGCAGTTTGCTGAATAGAGCAGAGCTGTGTGTGAAGATAAGAGATGACACTGAATTATTCTGCGTGTACGATCCAAATGGATATTTACACAATTTAAAGTCGCTCCATAATCGAGAAAAGTGGGGTAAATTGTCCCTAGTGTAGGCACTTGCTAAACATATGAGAGGAATTTCAGGGCTAGATGTCAAAATTGTATTGGCTGTCACAGGCATGCTCCTATATGAAAATGAATATACTGAAAGGTTATCGCCCCTGAACAGTCGGGTCAACCTGTGGTATATCCCTTAATGCACAAAAAATAAAGTCCAAATAAGTTAGGACTTCTGAGGGACATGCCGTCCACATAAACGTTCACTGCCCCCCACGTGGAGGCCCAAAATTATAGAAGCTATCCAAATTGGCGGCATCGTAAAGTATGAAAATAACAATTGCGTGCCTACCCAAACCCTGCTCTTCATGGATAAAACCGAGAAAGGGAGTTTCCACATTGAATTGTAATCTGTAGCCCCCCACGAAATGTACTCACCGAAATCCTTCACTATGGCAAATATGCCCAGTCGAATAAATGCAAATAGAGTGGTTGGACCCTCCAAACCGAACTCCAGAATCGTATTCTAATTAAATGGTCCCCACTCAATAATATTGTTGTGAAACACCTGAATAGGTGTCCACACTTATACGATGCGTGAAACGCACTCAAAGATAGTCAATGTGCGCGTGTGGCCGCCATCTTGCCAGTTACATATATAAACTATGTGAAGGTGATATTATCAAATAAAAACGAATACGGCCACAAGACCAGAATAAGTATTCTAGATCAAAGTCAAAAGATAAATGAGGTGCGGGTGTAGATAAATTCAAAACTGAACAAAAAAATGTACAGTTCCAACAAATCAACTGTTTGTAAATGCATATAAGTAATGTGTGTTCAAAGTTTGGAGGATGATGTCAAAGGCGGTCGCCATGTTAGAAATGGCAATCCAGTGGTCCGTTTAGTGCTTGCATGTACAATAACCATGAATCAAAAACAAGGATATAAACTTGGAACATCAGAAATAAAAGGCCAACTACATAACTATTTGTCAACATGTATAAAGTGACGCAAGTTCAAAGTTAGGAGGATGAGTTCAAAGAATGTTGCCATGTTGGAAGCAGCCACGGTCGGTAGTGGGAGAACCTGCCAGGCGGTGACGTGGGGAGGGGGAGGGGCAGGGGGGGGGGTAGTAAACTATGGTTTACAGAGGTTTACAGATAAGTAAACATATAAATAAATAAAACACATTTAGTTGCTTGCACTGCATCCCCAAATGTGATGCAGTGCGCGCAGCAACATTTGCCAGCATATTGGAGGGTAGGGTCAGAAAGAGATGGGAGGTTAGCAGGCTATCTCATGTTGAATATGGGGACAACTGTAGCAACTCAAAAAAGACCGGGTGAGGAATTTGGTTAAGGAGATTAAATATAAGCACACTGGGGCCGAGCTGAATTGCAAGAAGGGGATTGAAGGAGCCTTCTTTAGCTATTTTGAAAAAGTATATCAAGAAAAGGTAGAGAGACATCTGAAGATGAGGTCAGAAATTGGCTAAAGCAGGAACCTTTTGAAGCCTTAACAGAAGAAAAAAGTAAGATTTTGAATGAGAAGATAAACAGGATGAAAGTAGATCACGCTATTAAACTTGGAAAGTAGGGGATGGCTCAGACGTGAGTCCCTTGCTCACTTTGCCACTGGATTCAATCAAGCCGGGCTGAAGACGGCTAAAATGCAAGAAACCGGTCCTCGGAAGCTTGTTTCCGGTCCAGGGAAGGCATGGCTTGGCAGTTCCGGCTGGACTGTTCCCATGAGGCACAGGGTCAGACAGATTTGCATATGGCCATGTCTGAACTGGGGTGGCAGATTGGGCTAAAGAACGGTGATGGATTAAACCCAGATCTGTTGACTGGGTGTGAGTGTTTGATTGGTTCAGATGCTCCGTCCATCACCACCCCCTTTTGTCCCGCTTTGTTTGCCATAACTTGGCAGGGTATGCTCAGACGTGAGTCCCTTGCTCACTTTGCCACTGGATTCAAGCAAGCCAGGCTGAAGATGGCTGAAATGCCCAAAACCGGTTCTCGGAAGCTTGTTTCCGGTCCAGGGAAGGCATGGCTTGGCAGTTCAGGCTGGACTGTTCCCATGAAGCACAGGGTCAGACTGATTTGCAAATGGCCATTTCTGAACTGGGGTAGCAGAGTGGGCTAAAGAACGGTGATGGATTAAACCCCGATCTGTTGACTGGGTGTGAGTGTTTGATTGGTTCAGATGCTCCGTCCATCACCACCCCATTTTGTATCGCTTTGTTCACCATAAGTTGGCAGGGTATGCTCAGACGTTAGTCCCTTGCTCACTTTGCCACTGGATTCGAGCAAGCCGGGCTGAAGACGGCTGAAATGCCAGAAACCAGTCCTCGGAAGCTTGTTTCCGGTCCAGGGATGGCATGGCTTGGCAGTTTGGGCTGGACTGTTCCCATGAGGCACAGGGTCAGACTGATTTGCATATGGCCATGTCTGAACTGGGGTGGCAGAGTGGGCTAAAGAACTGTGATGGATTAAACCGAGATCTGTTGACTGGGTGTGAGTGTTTGATTGGTTCAGATGCTCCGTCCATCACCACCCCCTTTTGTACCGCTGGAATGCTCAGGCCTGAGTCCCTTGCTCGCTTTGCCACTGGATTCAAGCAAGCCGGGCTGAAGACGGCAGAAATGGCAGAAACCGGTCCTCAAAAGCTTGTTTCCGGTCCAGGAAGGCATGGCTTGGCAGTTCGGGTTGGACTGTTCCCATGAGGCACAGGGTCATACTGATTTGCATATGGCCATGTCTAAACTGGGGTGGCAGAGTGGGCTCAATAACGGTGATGGATTAAACCCATATCTGTTGACTGGGTGTGAGTGTTTGATTGGTTCAGATGCTCCGTCCATCACCACCCCCTTTTGTACCGCTTTGTTTGCCATAAGTTGGCAGGGTATGCTCAGACGTGGGTCCCTTGCTCACTTTGCCACTGGATTCAGGCTGAAGACGGCTGAAATGACAGAAACAGGTCCTCGGAAGCTTGTTTCCGGTCCAGGGAAGGCATGGCTTGGCAGTTCGGGCTGGACTGTTCCCATGAGGCACAGGGTCAGACTGATTTGCATATGGCCATGTCTGAACTTTGGTGGCAGAGTGGGCTAAAGAACAGTGATGGATTACACTAGATCTGTTGACTGGGTGTGAGTGTTTGATTGGTTCAGATGCTCCGTCCATCACCACCCCCTTTTGTACCGCTTTGTTCGCCATAAGTTGGCAGGGTATGCCCAGACGTGAGTCCCTTGCTCACTGTGCCACTAGATTCAAGCAAGCCAGGCTGAAGACGGCTGAAATACCAGAAACCGGTCATCGGAAGCATGTTTCCGTTCCAGGGAAGGCATGGCTTGGCACTTTGGGCAGGACTGATCCCATGAGGCACAGGGTCAGACTGATTTGCATGTGGAAATGTCTGAACTGGTGTGGCAGAGTGGGCTAAAGAACGATGATGGATTAACCTCAGATCTGTTCACTGGGTGTGAGTGTTTGATTGGTTCAGATGCTCCGTCCATCACCACCCCCTTTTGTACCGCTTTGTTTGCCATAAGTTGGCAGGGTATGCTCAGACGTGGGTCCCTTGCTCACTTTGCCACTGGGTTCAGGCTGAAGACGGCTGAAATGCCAGAAACAGGTCCTCGGAAGCTTGTTTCCGGTCCAGGGAAGGCATGGCTTGGCAGTTCGGGCTGGACTGTTCCCATGAGGCACAGGGTCAGACTGATTTGCATATGGCCATGTCTGAACTTTGGTGGCAGAGTGGGCTAAAGAACAGTGATGGATTAAACTAGATCTGTTGACTGGGTGTGAGTATTTGATTGGTTCAGATGCTCCGTCCATCACCACCCCCTTTTGTACCGCTTTGTTCGCCATAAGTTGGCAGGGTATGCCCAGATGTGAGTCCCTTGCTCACTGTGCCACTAGATTCAAGCAAGCCAGGCTGAAGACGGCTGAAATACCAGAAACCGGTCATCGGAAGCATGTTTCCGTTCCAGGGAAGGCATGGCTTGGCACTTTGGGCAGGACTGATCCCATGAGGCACAGGGTCAGACTGATTTGCATGTGGAAATGTCTGAACTGGTGTGGCAGAGTGGGCTAAAGAACGATGATGGATTAACCCCAGATCTGTTCACTGGGTGTGAGTGTTTGATTGGTTCAGATGCTCCATCCATCACCAACCCTTTTTGTACCGCTTTGTTCGCCATAAGTTGGCAGGGTTAGACGTGAGTCCCTTGCTCACTTTGCCACTGGATTCAAGCAAGCCGGGCTGAAGACGGCTGAAATGCCAGAAACCGGTCCTAGGAAGGTTTTTTCCGGTCCAGGGAAGGCATGGCTTGGCAGTTCGGGCTGGACTGTTCCCATGAGGCACAGGGTCAGACTGATTTGCATATGGCCACGTCTGAACTGGGGTGGCAGGGTGGACTAAAGAGCGGTGATGGATTAAACCCAGATCTGTTGACTGGGTGTGAGTTTTTGATTGATTCAGATGCTCCGTCCATCACCACCCCCTTTTGTACCGCTTTGTTCACCATAAGTTGGCAGGGTATGCTCAGACGTGAGTCCCTTGCTCACTTTGCCACTGGATTCAAGCAAGTCCGGCTGAAGACGGCTGAAATGCCTGAAACAGGTCCTCGGAAGCTTGTTTCCGGTCCAGGGAAGGCATGGCTTGGCAGTTCGGGCTGGACTTTTCCCATGAGGCACAGGGTCAGACTGATTTGCATATGGCCATGTCTTAACTGGGGTGGCAGAGTGGGCTAAAGAACGGTGATGGATTAAACCCAGATCTATTGACTGGGTGTGAGTGTTTGATTGGTTCAGATGCTCCGTCCATCACCACCCCCTTTTGTACCGCTGGTATGCTCAGACGTGAGTCCCTTGCTCACTTTGCCACTGGATTCAAGCAAGCCGGGCTGAAGACGGCAGAAATGTCAGAAACCGGTCCTCGGAAGCTTGTTTCCTGGTCCAGGAAGGCATGGCTTGGCAGTTCGGGCTGGACTGTTCCCATGAGGCACAGGGTCAGACTGATTTGCATATGGCCATGTCTAAACTGGGGTGGCAGAGTGGGCTCAATAACGGTGATGGATTAAACCCATATCTGTTGACTGGGTGTGAGTGTTTGATTGGTTCAGATGCTCCGTCCATCACCACCCCCTTTTGTACCGCTTTGTTTGCCATAGGTTGGCAGGGTATGCTCAGACGTGGGTCCCTTGCTCACTTTGCCACTGGATTCAGGCTGAAGACGGCTGAAATGCCAGAAACAGGTCCTCGGAAGCTTGTTTCCGGTCCAGGGAAGGCATGGCTTTTCAGTTCGGGCTGGACTGTTCCCATGAGGCACAGGGTCAGACTGATTTGCATATGGCCATGTCTGAACTTTTGTGGCAGAGTGGGCTAAAGAACAGTGATGGATTAAACTAGATCTGTTGACTGGGTGTGAGTGTTTGATTGGTTCAGATGCTCCGTCCATCACCACCCCCTTTTGTACCACTTTGTTCGCCATAAGTTGGCAGGGTATGCCCAGACGTGAGTCCCTTGCTCACTTTGCCACTGGATTCAAGCAAGCCAGGCTGAAGATGGCTGAAATGCCCAAAAACGGTTCTCGGAAGCTTGTTTCCGTTCCAGGGAAGGCATGGCTTGGCAGTTCGGGCTGGACTGTTCCCATGAAGCACAGGGTCAGACTGATTTGCATATGGCCATTTCTGAACTGGGGTAGCAGAGTGGGCTAAAGAACGGTGATGGATTAAACCCCGATCTGTTGACTGGGTGTGAGTGTTTGATTGGTTCAGATGATCCGTCCATCACCACCCCCTTTTGTATCGCTTTGTTCACCATAAGTTGGCAGGGTATGCTCAGACGTGAGTCCCTTGCTCACTTTGCCACTGGATTCGAGCAAGCCGGGCTGAAGACGGCTGAAATGCCAGAAACCAGTCCTCGGAAGCTTGTTTCCGGTCCAGGGATGGCATGGCTTGGCAGTTTGGGCTGGACTGTTCCCATGAGGCACAGGGTCAGACTGATTTGCATATGGCCATGTCTGAACTGGGGTGGCAGAGTGGGCTAAAGAACTGTGATGGATTAAACCAAGATCTGTTGACTGGGTGTGAGTGTTTGATTGGTTCAGATGCTCCGTCCATCACCACCCCTTTTGTACCGCTGGTATGCTCAGGCCTGAGTCCCTTGCTCGCTTTGCCACTGGATTCAAGCAAGCCGGGCTGAAGACGGCAGAAATGGCAGAAACCGGTCCCCAAAAGCTTGTTTCCGGTCCAGGAAGGCATGGCTTGGCAGTTCGGGTTGGACTGTTCCCATGAGGCACAGGGTCATACTGATTTGCATATGGCCATGTCTAAACTGGGGTGGCAGAGTGGGCTCAATAACGGTGATGGATTAAACCCATATCTGTTGACTGGGTGTGAGTGTTTGATTGGTTCAGATGCTCCGTCCATCACCACCCCCTTTTGAACCGCTTTGTTTGCCATAGGTTGGCAGGGTATGCTCAGACGTGGGTCCCTTGCTCACTTTGCCACTGGATTCAGGCTGAAGACGGCTGAAATGTCAGAAACAGGTCCTGGGAAGCTTGTTTCCGGTCCAGGGAAGGCATGGCTTGGCAGTTCGGGCTGGACTGTTTCCATGAGGCACAGGGTCAGACTGCTTTGCATATGGCCATGTCTGAACTTTGGTGGCAGAGTGGGCTAAAGAACAGTGATGGATTAAACTAGATCTGTTGACTGGGTGTGAGTGTTTGATTGGTTCAGATGCTCCGTCCATCACCACCCCCTTTTGTAACGCTTTGTACGCCATAAGTTGGCAGGGTATGCCCAGACGTGAGTCCCTTGCTCACTGTGCCACTGGATTCAAGCAAGCCAGGCTGAAGACGGCTGAAATACCAGAAACCGGTCATCGGAAGCTTGTTTCCGTTCCAGGGAAGGCATGGCTTGGCACTTTGGGCAGGACTGATCCCATGAGGCACAGGGTCAGACTGATTTGCATGTGGAAATGTCTGAACTGGTGTGGCAGAGTGGGCTAAAGAACGATGATGGATTAACCCCAGATCTGTTCACTGGGTGTGAGTGTTTGATTGGTTCAGATGCTCCATCCATCACCAACCCTTTTTGTACCGCTTTGTTCGCCATAAGTTAGCAGGGTTTGCTCAGACGTGAGTCCCTTGCTCACTTTGCCACTGGATTCAAGCAAGCCGGGCTGAAGACGGCTGAAATGCCAGAAACCGGTCCTAGGAAGGTTTTTTCCGGTCCAGGGAAGGCATGGCTTGGCAGTTCGGGCTGGACTGTTCCCATGAGGCACAGGGTCAGACTGATTTGCATATGGCCACGTCTGAACTGGGGTGGCAGGGTGGGCTAAAGAGCGGTGATGGATTAAACCCAGATCTGTTGACTGGGTGTGAGTTTTTGATTGATTCAGATGCTCCGTCCATCACCACCCCCTTTTGTACCGCTTTGTTCACCATAAGTTGGCAAGGTATGCTCAGACTTGAGTCCCTTGCTCACTTTGCCACTGGATTCAAGCAAGTCGGGCTGAAGACGGCTGAAATGCCTGAAACAGGTCCTCGGAAGCTTGTTTCCGGTCCAGGGAAGGCATGGCTTGGCAGTTCGGGCTGGACTTTTCCCATGAGGCACAGGGTCAGACTGATTTGCATATGGCCATGTCTTAACTGGGGTGGCAGAGTGGGCTAAAGAACGGTGATGGATTAAACCCAGATCTGTTGACTGGGTGTGAGTGTTTGATTGGTTCAGATGCTCCGTCCATCACCTACCCCTTTTGTACCGCTGGTATGCTCAGACGTGAGTCCCTTGCTCACTTTGCCACTGGATTCAAGCAAGCCGGGCTGAAGACGGCAGAAATGTCAGAAACCGGTCCTCGGAAGCTTGTTTCCTGGTCCAGGAAGGCATGGCTTGGCAGTTCGGGCTGGACTGTTCCCATGAGGCACAGGGTCAGACTGATTTGCATATGGCCATGTCTAAACTTGGGTGGCAGAGTGGGCTCAATAACGGTGATGGATTAAACCCATATCTGTTGACTGGGTGTGAGTGTTTGATTGGTTCAGATGCTCCGTCCATCACCACCCCCTTTTGTACCGCTTTTTTTGCCATAGGTTGGCAGGGTATGCTCAGACGTGGGTCCCTTGCTCACTTTGCCACTGGATTCAGGCTGAAGACGGCTGAAATGCCAGAAACAGGTCCTCGGAAGCTTGTTTCCGGTCCAGGGAAGGCATGGCTTTTCAGTTCGGGCTGGACTGTTCCCATGAGGCACAGGGTCAGACTGATTTGCATATGGCCATGTCTGAACTTTTGTGGCAGAGTGGGCTAAAGAACAGTGATGGATTAAACTAGATCTGTTGACTGGGTGTGAGTGTTTGATTGGTTCAGATGCTCCGTCCATCACCACCCCCTTTTGTACCGCTTTGTTCGCCATAAGTTGGCAGGGTATGCCCAGACGTGAGTCCCTTGCTCACTGTGCCACTGGATTCAAGCAAGCCAGGCTGAAGACGGCTGAGATACCAGAAACCGGTCATCGGAAGCTTGTTTCCGTTCCAGGGAAGGCATGGCTTGGCACTTTGGGCAGGACTGATCCCATGAGGCACAGGGTCAGACTGATTTGCATGTGGAAATGTCTGAACTGGTGTGGCAGAGTGGGCTAAAGAATGATGATGGATTAACCCCAGATCTGTTCACTGGGTGTGAGTGTTTGATTGGTTCAGATGCTCCATCCATCACCAACCCTTTTTGTACCGCTTTGTTCGCCATAAGTTGGCAGGGTTTGCTCAGACGTGAGTCCCTTGCTCACTTTGCCACTGGATTCAAGCAAGCCGGGCTGAAGACGGCTGAAATGCCAGAAACCGGTCCTAGGAAGGTTTTTTCCGGTCCAGGGAAGGCATGGCTTGGCAGTTCGGGCTGGACTGTTCCCATGAGGCACAGGGTCAGACTGATTTGCATATGGCCACGTCTGAACTGGGGTGGCAGGGTGGGCTAAAGAGCGGTGATGGATTAAACCCAGATCTGTTGACTGGGTGTGAGTTTTTGATTGATTCAGATGCTCCGTCCATCACCACCCCCTTTTGTACCACTTTGTTCACCATAAGTTGGCAGGGTATGCTCAGACGTGAGTCCCTTGCTCACTTTGCCACTGGATTCAAGCAAGTCGGGCTGAAGACGGCTGAAATGCCTGAAACAGGTCCTCGGAAGCTTGTTTCCGGTCCAGGGAAGGCATGGCTTGGCAGTTTGGGCTGGACTTTTCCCATGAGGCACAGGGTCAGACTGATTTGCATATGGAAATGTCTTAACTGGAGTGGCAGAGTGGGCTAAAGAACGGTGAAGGATTAAACCCAGATCTGTTGACTGGGTGTGAGTGTTTGATTGGTTCAGATGCTCCGTCCATCACCACCCCCTTTTGTACCGCTGGTATGCTCAGACGTGAGTCCCTTGCTCACTTTGCCACTGGATTCAAGCAAGCCGGGCTGAAGACGGCAGAAATGTCAGAAACCGGTCCTCGGAAGCTTGTTTCCTGGTCCAGGAAGGCATGGCTTGGCAGTTCGGGCTGGACTGTTCCCATGAGGCACAGGGTCAGACTGATTTGCATATGGCCATGTCTGAACTCGGGTGGCAGAGTGTGCTAAAGAACAGTGATGGATTAAACCCATATCTGTTGACTGGGTGTGAGTGTTTGATTGGTTCAGATGCTCCGTCAATCACCACCCCCTTTTGTACCGCTTTGTTCACCATAAGCTGGCAGGGTATGCTCAGACGTGAGTCCCTTTCTCACTGTGCCACTGGATTCAAGCAAGCCGGGCTGAAGACGGCTGAAATACCAGAAACCGGTCCTCGGAAGCTTGTTTCCGTTCCAGGGAAGGCAAGACTCTGCAGTTTGGGCTGGACTGATCCCATGAGGCACAGGGTCAGACTGATTTGCATATGGCCATGTCTGAAGTGGGGTGGCAGAGATGGCTAAAGAACGATGATGGATTAAACCCACATCTGTTGACTGGGTGTGAGTGTTTGAATGGTTCAGATGCTCCGTCCATCACCACCCCCTTTTGTACCGATTTGTTTGCCCTAAGTTGGCAGGGTTTGCTCAGACGTGAGTCCCTTGCTCACTTTGCCACTGGATTCAAGCAAGCCGGGCTGAAGACGGCTGAAATGCCAGAAACCGGTCCTCGGAAGATTGTTTCCGGTCCAGGGAAGGCATGGCTTGGCAGTTCGGGCTGGACTGTTCCCATGAGGCACAGGGTCAAACTGATTTGCATATGGCTATTTCTGAACTGGGGTCGTAGAGTGGGCTAAGAAACAGTGATGGATTAAACCCAGATCTGTTGACTGGGTGTGAGTGTTTGATTGGTTCAGATTCTCCGTCCATCACCACCCCCTTTTGTACCGCTTTGTTCGCCATAAGTTGGCAGGGTATGCTCAGACGTGAGTCCCTTGCTCACTTTGCCACTGGATTCAAGGAGGACGGCTGAAATGCCAGAAAACGGTCCACGGAAGCTTGTTTCCGGTCCAGGGAAGGCATGGCTTGGCAATTCGGGCTGGATTGTTCCCATGAGGCACAGGGTCAGACTGATTTGCATATGGCCATGTCTGAACTGGGGTGGCAGAGTGGGCTAAAGAAAGGTGATGGATTAAACCTAGATCTGTTGACTGGGTGTGAGTGTTTGATTGGTTCAGATGCTCGGTTCATCACCACCCCCTTTTTTACCACCCCCATTTGTACCGTGCTGTAGAATGCAGCATGCATTAAAAGAGGAAAAAATGAGGAGAAATTAAAATATTTCTCCTCGTTGCGCCTCCCTACACCTCCCCTGGGGAGGTGTATCATTCACACGCCTTTCTAGATTTACGATTTCTCGTAAATCTGGAAATGTGTCTAGTTCAATGTGTGTTGCATGGGGAACACCCTCAGCAACACCCATGAAACACCCTTTCACGCAAAGTGCTGTGTGTAAAGTGTCCATATTTAGAAGGACAGGAAAAGCCACACAGGGTGGCTTTTCCTGTCCTTGTAAATATGGAGCTGTAAAATACGCCACTAGTACGTCACAAAAAGTGACGTACTGGTGGCACAGGGTGCTTGTAAATCTGCCCTATAGAGTCCAGCGGATGCCCCGCTATTTGTGTAGGACCCTTCACTAATTTAGTCAGATGGATACCTCCCAAATCACTAGTTAAATAATATACTTGACTACAGTTGTTTTACTCAAAGTGTAAACTGAGATCGTCAATGATATTAAAATTTACCAATTTCAGACCTACAGGCGAAATATAGTACATCAAAGTTTCCCCAAAACATTTCTCATGGCCAAAAGGTTTATAGACCAGTAGGCCTGAAAAGGTGAAGTTGTTTTCATTTAAGTCTGAAACAGTGCTTTTCACACTCCTGAACCTTAAATAAATCTAGTTGGCAAGTAAAATGGTATTTCTAAATAAAAGCAATACCACCCCAATACCAGAGGTATATGTAATAGCCAGTAGGAAGATCTAGTTCCGCCTCTGCATGAGTGAAATAATTTAGACATGTTTCTGAAGAGAATATGACATCAAGTGAGTGCTCAGTGATGAAATCCAAAATTTCATAGTGATGGTGACCAGTGAGTGGGAGCTAATGATGAACATATTAAAACACATTAGTCGGCTTCCCCCATTACAGATCCATCCCTAACTGTAGGGCTGATAGTGAAGCATCAATGCTTATCAATAGAATCCCCCTCCTCCAGGTCCATGGCATGAACACACTTACAATGCAATATAAGACCTAAAGGACAGCAACTGGGATGCAGAATAACATACGACCTTTCTGTTCAAACTATCAGAAACTTTGGCAGCTGGCGCTGTCTGGGTGTGGATGGGTGCAGAAGGGCTTGCCTTTGATTGTCTTTTGTTACTCCTGCTGCGCACAGCCGCTGTGTGTCTGTGCATTGGCATGATTTTTATAGAGTGTTGGGCTCTTAGATTCTGACAAGTACTGGCCCACTACAATGCTCACTTCCTGGTTTCAGTTTCTAAACGAAGTGGCCAAAAGGAAGAGTATTCCCCCGCAAACAAACACAGAAAAAAGAGCACTGCAAAGATGTAACCGAAACTGGTGTGAAGTTGGGATAACCTGCAATACACCCTGGGTGGGTCAGCGAGCAGATAGATCATGGTCTTCTGTCAGTTCTCAGAGCACTTTTTGGCAGAAAAATGTCTAAGTCCCCGTTTTGGATTTGGGCTATCTGGGCACTTTCAGGACCACCTCCAAGGGTCCAGGACTGGAGGGGCACTTCCTGGAGAGTCAGGGCACACTCAGGCTGGGCCCAAGTGCGGGTTAAAGATGGTTGGATCCTTTTCTGTCCCTAAGGCTCTGATAAGAAGGCGAGCCAACTAACACTTGGAGTCACTCGGACAGTCTTGGGTTCAAGCAGAAGTGCAGGCCTCAAGCAGTCCCGGCAGTACTGCTATGCCAAGTGGAGACAAAAACAGTCCTTGGACCTTGGAAGTGAGTGTTTGGGGCTGCAACCCAAGAAACCAACCGATTAACAAGGAATCGTAGTTCTGAAACAGAGCATTCCCTGCAAAATATATGCATTGCTGCTGCCTGCACTGAAGCAGTAGACACCGCTCACCAAGTGCACGATGCCACAACCTCGACTTACAACACAGGCCCGTCTTTGCCATTGCAGCGCCTCCAGTTCACCGCTCCTGCGTGAGTCTCAGACAGCACATCACCAACGTCTGTGATGTCCTGTCCCTGATTCTGACACATCCAAGGCCCTGCATGGTTTCAAACCAACGCATCGCCTTTAGCCCATTGGTTTGACATTGATGGCTTGGAACAGAGGCACAGCGCTCCTGACATCGACACATCAACGACATTTCCTGATTTTGTAACCGACGCATTGCCTGCGACAGTGACGCATCATGTCGGTATTTCAATGTATCATTCCTGAGCATCGACTCATTCAAGGTACTGTCAGTGGGACTGTATGACTCTTGCATCCGGCTTGCACTCTATCATGGTTGGATTGAACGTTTGCATTTGCCCCAGTCAAGTGCGACCAGATAGCCCCAGGTTGAGCTATTGATTTCTAAGCAGTGCATTTTGAATTAATCTTGCCAAATTCGGATCTTGACTTATATATGTTGGATTTTTTGTCTTTTTAGTTTTGTTTTACTCAGATTAATATTGGCTATTGTCCTAAACTGGTGTGGAGAACTTTTCTGGTGTCTTCAGTGTGTTACTGTGTGCACAAATAGTTTACACATTGCATCTTTAGTTTAGCCTGACTGCTGTGTGCCATGCTACCAGAGGGTAAGCCACAGGGAAACCTTTAATATGCATTACATTAATCCTGATTAGGATTGTGGTCCCTGCTTGGACAGGGTGCATACCTCTGCTAACAAGAAAACAGATTTCTAACAATGATCGTAATTATTTTATGTTATTCACAACAAGGACTAAGTCAGGTCTTTGAAGCAGGTGCAGCTGGATAACAATAGTTTTAGACCCATCAGCCACAGGGCAGTCTTCCCCCAAACATTTTGTCTTCCTCTTAAATTTTTGCTGCCCTCGTTTGTGCTGACCTTAGGACTCTGCACATTTTATCACTGCTGACCAGTGATCAAGTGCATGCGCTCCCTCCTTATAACATGGGAACATTGACTTTTCCCCAATTGGCATATTCAATGTACTTAAAAGTCTCTAGTAAATTGGTACTACATGTAGTCAGGGCTTGTAAATAATGTGCTACTGGGGACCTGCAGCACTTATTGTGCCACCCACTTAAGTAGCCCTTTAGTTTAAATATGCCTTGGGCCTGCCATTATAGCCTGTGTTTGCAGTTTTAAGCTGCCCCTTCGACCTGGCATAATAAACTTTTTACCATGCCCAAACCTTCCTTTTTAAGTCACCCGAGAGTAGAGCCTGGACAGCCCAGAGAGCAGGGTGCAGTATATTTAAAAAGTTAAACATGACCTTTTAAGTTTTACATGTCCTGGTAGCGAAAAACTCAAAAATGTGTATTTCTCTACTGCAAGTCCTACCTCTCCCATAAGATGACATTGATGTTACCTTGTTACATTTAATAAGCTGTAATTTCCAAATGGGAACAGGTAACCATTTTATGTTTGGTGTCTTTGGAATTGTAATGAAAAATCCTCTGTTATGGAAACGTCTGATTTTGAATTTCAATTTTGAAAATGACACTTTTAAAAAGTTGGCATTTTCCTGCCTTGGCCAGTTGATGCCTGCAGCCTGCCTCTGGGTCTCATGACTGTGTGTAACTGACAGTTGGGCGTCTGTATTCCTCCAAGACAGCCCCACATATTGGGGAGCTTAGATGTGCCTGTGTGTCCATCTCTAGCAGGATGGGAGGGTGGAGCTGGGCACAGCCCTACGTACGCTAGAAACGGCTGGGTCCTGTTTCTGCACAAAGGACTGGATACCCCCTTTAGTTATTATGGACCCAGAGGCAGGAAAGGCAAGGAACCTGTGGACTTCAAAGGCAAACCTCTAGAACCTTCTCCCACTTCAAAAGCAGAAATAGGTATAAATACTTGACCTCAGACACCAACTCTTCCGTACACTTCTGTACCTGTGGATACTCTGCCAGGAAGAATGACTGCTGTGCTTCTGAAAGGACTGATAGCTATCAATGAAAGAGGGAGGAAAGGTACTGAAGCCAGTTCACTTACCCGGGTTAGTATATATATATCAACGGGAACTAGATGTGAGGTAGGTGCTCCTAGTTTATGTTTGTACTGAGAAAAACACTTTTGTGTTTTTTGAATGCCCTATCTCACCAACCTAGTTGGTGACATGCTTCATCATCGGGCCCCACCCAAGGCATCGAGTGCCCCTATGGGTGTGCTTTGACGCCTGAATACAACGGGGCAGATTATTGCACTGTGAGTGCACAGTGAAAGTGAGTGAGTGAGTGTGAAAACCTGTCCAATGGGTCCCCGGGAGCAAAGAAAGGACTATTTTAATGATTGGGCCCTTGGCAGTGATTAAAAACGAGAGGCGGATATCAGTGGAGGTCTTAAGTAACTCCGATATCCTAATAGGTCAACATGTTTCAGCCATGCTCTCATTAATCGGATGGCTTTCTTCGTGACCTTAAGTGTATGCAAGTTAAGTGGTGGTCTAAAGAAGTAGTGTTTAAAAAGACCATCTATGTGACGCACGCGCTATACGTTATGTGGTAGAGGATGTTTTCCTCTAGCGGCACATTCTCAGACAATATCTGGAAAAATGCCACCTGAGTTCCATGTGGGGGCCAAACCTGTAGTCACACTTTCATCAAAGTCAGGGACCCGCTTCCGTACCTTCTGCAGCCACCATGGAGCTCCATGCACACACTTAAGGTCCTGAAGAAAGCCATCCAATTAATGAGAGCATGGCTGAAACATGTTGAATGATAAGGATATCGGAGTTAGTTAAGACCTCCACTGATATACGCCTCTCGTTTTTAATCACTGCCAATGGCCCACACATTAAAATAGTTCTTTCTTTGTTCCCTGGAACCCGTTGGACAGTTTTTAACACTCACTCACTCACTTTCACTGCACACTCAGAGTGCAATTACCTGCTCCGCTGTATCCAGGTGTTGAAGCACACCCAAGGAGCACTTGGTGCCTTGTGTGGGGCCTGATGATGAAGCATGTCACCAATTAGGTTGGTGAGCGAGGGCCATCTAAAAACACAAAAGTGTTTTACTGAGTACAAAATACACTCAGAGCACCTACCTCATAGCTAGTTCTCCTTGATACATATATACTTCTGAAAGGACACCCAACTTCTGTACTGCTTCCCTGCTGCAGTAACACCTGCTTTGTTCTGCTGCCTGATGTCCTCTTGCCGGGGTGAAAAGGACTGGACCTGCATCTGTTGAATCCAGGACCCCAAAGTGACTCCCAGGGCTAGTTGACTGGCCTCCAGACTAGAGGCTCAGGGACAGAAGACCCCAACAACCTTCAACATAGCAGCTGGACTCTACTAGCTGTGAGTCCTATCCTGCCAGGTAGAGTCACCCCAGCCCTGGGCCCTTGGAAGTGGGCCTGAAGGTGTCTGTGGATGCAGCATCTGTGGATGCAGCAGTATCTCGTCTGCTGCATGCCGCAATCCTGAGGAGAACCGACACATCGCATCTGCTGTAAGAGTTCTCTCAGCACAAGGACTCTGCATTGACCTCGCAGCCTGCATCAGGACTGCCACCTGTAAGAAGCTTTCCCGATGCAGGCCCCTGCATCACAAATCTCTCGTTGATGGCAGCCTTGAAGATGATGCATGTTCTCACTTCGCAGCCTCATAGCTCCTCAGAACGCTCTCATCGCCTCAATTGCACAACACATCCTCCACTCCTGACATTGAATTGTTAGCCCTCTTCAACGTTATCCTTGACAATGAGGCAAGTCCTCACATACCCGCTTTGCAGCACCTCAGAACTGATGCATCACCTCGGCTGTGTGACACATCTTCAGCACGGAACCACACACTGTATCACAACCAGGATCTAAGGTACTCTTATTCAGTGGGACTAACTGGTCCCAGTATCTTGCCCATGATCCATCACTGTGGGTCAGAATTTGTGACTTTGTCCCAGGCTGACATGACAGTAAATCCACAGTTGGTGCTTTGTGCTTTTTGACACTATTTTCACTAAAATCTTTAAAGATGCATATTTGTGGTAATACTGATTGGAATTTTGTCGTTTTGGTCTTGTTTTAGTTAATAGGAGTTACTCTAGTTTTCAAATTTGGTGTTAGATCATTTTGTGGTGTGTTTTCACTGTTTGAAGTGCGGGTTGAACACAGGTTAATTTAGGAGTGCTTGTTATTTCACAGTGGCAAGATTTGTGGGGGCATATTATCAAGAAAGGGCGTTACATTATTGCCGCTTTTGTCTGCAGGAAACTGCCGATAAAGCGGCGATAATGGGCTTGATAATATGCTCTAGGGATTCCAATCGAAGCTCATGTTAGATGTCTTCACATCTAACATGGGCTTCGATTGGAATTCATAGAGCATATTATCAAGCCCATTATCGCCGCTTTATCGGTAGTTTCCTGCCGATAAAAGCGGCGATAATGTAACACCCTTTCTTGATAATATTCCCAGTGGTTCCCACTTGAGTAGGGTTTCAACCCTGCCTTCCCCTAACCAGGTACCCAATTTCTCACAAATAACATTCTGAAAGATAAAACAATTTCCAGGTTGTTCAACTGAGCAGAAATTAAAGTAGCAGGCATAATCGAAAAAGTCTCTCTCAATAACTGAATCATCTTAACATCTGGACTACATGAGAGCAATTGTTCCAGTGTTCAGAGTAGATTTAGCATTTAGAAAATTTAGGAAATTTACATATCTATTTGCCAGTAACCTACTGAATGAAAATGTGCCTAACTTCTTGCGTTTCCCTCATCAACAGCCCTTAAATCTGAATTATATTTGGTTTACTGTTTTAATAGTTACTCATAAAACAGCAAATAATCCAATACGAGTATATTTTTTATCTGACCTTTGCTTCCTCTATATTATGCGTAATTGAAATAAACATGTTGTAGTGTATCCAGTTGAATAATATGTGCACTGTATTTTGCAAACCACAATAAGTTTCCAAAATGTATTCCACATTCCGTTCTCTAGAGAACAATAATCTTGTGATTCCCATGACAATTGCTGCCTTGCTTTCTGCTGCACAGTTCCGCCCCTGATCCATCCGCTATGTGCTTGATCATTAGTCTCATCCATTTAGCTGCTTGAACAGCTGTGCTATTTAATGGAGCTGAAAGAAGGAGAAATGCTGCATAGGCATGTTTTTATGTTCTTACATTGAGTACCAGCTTTTGCAGGACAAGGATGAGAGGTCAAAAGAAAATCTGCAAATGTGTTTGTGTCCTCTTTTTTCTGGGTTTCTATTGAGTCAATGGTTACTGGGTAGTGTTTATGGAGTGTAAAGTTGTTTAAATCTTGTGTTACATCACACTATGGGGCCCATTACGATGTCGGGCGGATTGCCCCCGCCAGGCTGGCGGTAGCCACCGCCAGCCTGGCGGGGGCAATATGCCTGACATCCACACTTGTTTTCCCCCCCGCCACATTGGTATGGCAGGGGGGACCTCGGCGGACGGAAAGACCGTCCGCCGCTTTTCCGCCGGGTCACCTTGCGGCCGGGGCGGAAAAGAAATAATATGGTGGCGGTGTCTATCAGACACCGCCAGCCATATTATGATGGTTGAATTTAGGTGCCTTTCCGCGGCGGCAATGCCGCCAAGGAAAGGCATGCGGTCTTCACTCTGGGGGCCCCCTGCAGGCCCCCAGAGTGAAGTATAAGTGAGGGGTGCACACAGGGGGGTACCACAGGTAAATAAAGGGGGGTACCTGTGGTACCCCCCTTTATTTGAATTAACAAAGCGGCAGGCACCGCGCGGTGCCTGCCGCTTTGTTAATGCAAATGCTGAAATGCATTTTTAGCATTGTGGCGGGCGGTGCACAGAGCACCGCCCACCACAATGCTAAAAATGCAGGATGTGCCCGCCACTGTGGTGGGCGCATCCTAATACCCCCCACGGGACCCCCGCCCTTATGGGGGGCAGTCCGGAATTCTGAAAGGATGGCGGGCGGACTTTGTCCACCTGCCATCCTAATGACCCACTATGTATTAGCACAGCACAAAACAGCAGAGCACATCATATCAGATCACAGAAGAAAAACTAAAATATAATTTCACATCAAGGGGTACCTTACTGCTGTTAACAAATTGCATATATATTATTGCAATTTCTTCTTTCACCTCGGTAGGATGATAGGTGGAGTGGATTGTCTAGGATATCAACCAAAATCCCTGCAGGGATTTCAGTTATCCACTGTGTGACCAACTTTGGCATTATTTCCCAATAACGCTCTTTGGTCAGCAACCTGATTTATAGTTATTTATAGTTATTAACATACATAATTGAGTGTGATCGGCACCCTTCTTCTTGCTCAAGAGCTTAGGTCACATAATTGGTAAACATGATACCGGTGACACTTTCAACGTCATGAAGGCCCCACTTATACTTGAAGTGGAACAAAATAATGTGCCTGTTTTGCATCCCCTCAAAAATCAACCAAAAAGAGAAGTATTTGGCTTCGTAGGAAATTTAGAGTTTGGAGTAGCAGAAGGTCTGCCATAAACTAGACCCAGCCCCACCAAACCTGCAGTTCCCTCACCCTATTTAGAGTCATAGTAATTGATAGATTTCCATTTGAGGCTCCTAAACTGACCCTGTCATTGGACTTGAAGATTCGCCTGCTATAGAGCTACCACATTATGGTGGCGGTAATCCTCCCCTATCATGGGTGGGGCCACTGATTTCCCCAGTTTGGAGCCAACTTGAGGTTCCTAGTGGATCCAACCTGGGAAAACAATCAAATGCCCAGACCATGCTGGAAGAAAACTCCCTGTTCAGTGGGCCATTGCCTTTTCCTTTCCCCTGAAATAAACTAGGTTTCTGAAAGCTTGCTTCTGAAAAACAAAAAAATATATACCGTGGGAGCCAAGCAACACTGAGACCACCTGGCAGTCTGCGGCGTCAGCGAATATGCCATACAGGGTACAATCCAGGCACTGAGACTTCCACCATACAGATGGACAATGCTAGTTAGGGAAGGCAGACGTCCACCCAATAAGGTCTAAATGGTACCCATAGTCATTTAATCTGACTGATCTCTGGTTGCTGGGCTCTAAATTATACTCAGTTGACCTCCCTCCTCCCTCCCCCTCCAGTATAACTCAGGGTGGGATCAGGTCTTGTCTGGAGCTGTGACTTGGAAGAGGTTGCAAAAGATGGATTACAATCTGTCATGAAGTTACTAATTCACAGCCCATGAGACTCAGATATCTCCTTTGCTAACCCTCTACAGTCAGCTAAGCACAGTGAGAAAGAGTTGCACTGTAAAATTATTGATGTGTTTGACGTGGCTGGTCTTGAGTCTGTATCACCAGACTTAGTTCATGGAATACTTCAGAAGATAATGATTTGCATCAGATGGTCAAGACATGCCCATGATGAGTTTTTTCCCATGCCCAGATGCCCATTTCCGTTTTTTGACAGAAATTTCTAACTTCTAATCTGAAGATTCATCAGCGGTGCACCCTACTGAGACAATTGTCAGAAAAGTCCGTTCTGGTGATCTTGGCCAGCCTCTTGCTGCTCGTATGGTAATCTCTTCTCTTACTTTCCTGCTGAACTAGGTCAGGGTCTCTATTATCTGAAAACTATGAGACATGAGCATCAAGGTGTCTGGATGCAGCTACAGAGAAACTTTTATGACTGGGATGTGTGGGGTTGATATGCGGATGATGGATATATACATCATAAATATTGATACACAACCTCCTCTTGGTTCTGTTTTCTTTTTCAAAATATTTTTAAGACCTTACTAAGTGTTGACCATGAACAGCTCCACTTAAATTTTCACTTGAGGCATATTTCCTTTTCAGTGGCACCGCCCCACCCCCCCTCAAAAATCTCCTGATCTTAAACAGTGGAATGCAAGTCTGTACCTTCTTGTATAATCATTGAGGCCATTACCTTTTTAAATCAGGTATGAGGGTTTGGTTGTAGTTGACCGCACAAACTCCAGCTCCTGATACCAAGGAATTCCTTTAGCACTACCAGCATTTATTGTGCAATGGTTAACCAACAGATGCCTGTATTGATCATCTTTCATGGCCACTCTGGATGTGATCTTCAAGATCAGTAAGATAATTGTACCATCCATCCTGGTAAGAGAATGGGATTTGACTAAGCAATTCTTTTTCCTTTGCATGCAATCTCAGGAGAGGATTGCTGCCTCCGTTTAGTGTTTATTTTCACAATTGAGGGACTTCCTAGTTGCAAATTATAGCTAAAGCTCCCAGTTTTCCGTTAATGAAGCTTACATAACTGCAGCATAAAGCAGTTGAGCTGTTCTTCAATACAAATGATTTCAGATGACTGTATTGTACTGTGAATGTCTAAAACTAATGGGGCATTCAGCCATGAGTAAGCATCTGTTGATTAAATAAACGTGGAAATATACTAATTTCAGCTTCATTTTGTCATACTACGCACAACAAAAATATGGATAAATAGAGATAAAATTGGCAAAAAATAAATATAGAAAAATAATGATGGAAATGTAAAAATAATTAAATACTAGAATCCTGGGAACCCTATTTATAGTCCCTCAGGTCAGTTAAATGCATTCCTCTCCAATGGTGTCCACTGGCAGTTCCGACTTTGATATTTATACTGCTGTGGTCAATGTGGCCAATGTCTGATCTACCATAAGTTGCACATTAATATCCATGTTATCCATCTTATCAAAATGTCCATCTAATGTGACATTACTGAGCAATGTGGAGCAGTCCCTGTGAAGGGCAGGATCTAGTGGTATGGGGTCCCTAACAATGGCATATATCTATATGTGGAAATGCCTGTCTTCCCACAAATTAACAATGAACAGTTTCCCTTTCAATCTGTGAAAACCAATGTGCAATAATTTCCCTAATGCGTTAGAGGCTTTGATTCAAAGTTACAAATGTACCTGATGGTCACGTTTGTGCACCTTTTAAATATCTTGAAACGCTTTGTTTCGAAGGTACCCTCATTGCAATCTCCAAAGGTGCTCTTTAACAATCTACAGCAGGTTTCTATAATCTAGAAAATAATCTGCTCCAGTACAGAGACCTGAGTGGCTGCATTCTTGGTGTCACTCACCTTCTCTATATCATCTTTAGTACTGCTAAACAACTGGCATTGTTATACACTCTGAGGATGTCCAAACAGGAAGAAAATGTATGTTAAAAGTAAGTTGCATGTAAGCAAACTGTAAGGTACACTTACCCGGTAAATACGTAGAATGGCCATAATTCATTCTACAATGCATTATATATATATATATATATATCCAGAGAACTGCTCAGAAAGACCGCTTCCCACGTGCAGGAAACAAGCAGACACGAACCCAAGCTATGTGCAAAATTTGTGCGTTTATTTGTTGACGGCCATAACGCGTTTCACCACCGAAGTGGCTTGATCACATGACAACACTAACATTTCCACTGACCATTAAGAAGGCTGCAACTATAGCACGTGACTGCGAGGTGAGTGATAGACATAAACAAGTTTTTAAATTTTTGTCGTTCCCAAATTACAAGTAGGATGCACTAAGTGAGCTGGGGATGCCCAGACGTGGGTCCCAGGCACTCCACACCACTGGAGTCAAGCTAGCCGGGCTGATGAGAGGTGTTACCTCAAAACCGGTCCGGTCCTCGAATGCTTGATTCCGTTCTGGGAAGGACATGGCTTTTGTAGTTCGGACTGGACTGTTCCCATGGGGCACAGGGTCAGAGCTGATTTGCATATCGCCATTGTCTAACCCAGGGTGGTGTGGAGTGCAAAAAAACGATGGATTTGGGCCCAGATCTTTGGACTGGGGTGAGTGTGTGACATTGATCCACATTCGGTCCATCACCTGTTGTGTTTGCACTGAATATATGAACAAAAGCAATGGCAAATTTCATAGAAGTAAAACAGGCAAATATCAGGGGGAAAGAACATTGAGTTCAAATTAACAGTATAAATACACAGGCGCAACAGAGAAACGGAAACCAGTAATAATTAACTATTAGACACATGCAGCTGTCAAGGTGTCGGTATGTATGTGGTTCTATACAAAAATATATAATATTTGTGTTAAAATCATTTCATATATATACACATTTGTAATTATAAACAAATCGATAATTTAAAAAGATTTTCATTTCATAATACATGCCTAAATGCAGTACACAAATAGTATTGTGGTTTCCAACTTGGGCCAGACCTGACAAAATTCATGAAGAGCCCCCTGTTTGAAAAAGTATGCCATGGGTACTGGAACTAAAGTGCATGTTGGTTAGGGAACACAAGATTGAAAGTGCTAAGTGTGGTGAGAAGTGAAACTTAAAAACCAATGTACATATGGTGGGGGAAGTGGTTGGCGGCTGTGGGGATAAAGAAAGAATGCATAAAAGAATTTGATGAAGCTCCTCTGGGTAATGGGGAAATTTAGAATGGCAACCCCAATGACCTTGCATAAATGAATGGATACAAAAAGGAGGACGTCGGAAAAAGAAGACGCAAGGGTGAAGCTCAAATGGTGAAATGGTTTGTTGAGCAAAAATGATAACAAAAATGGTTATAGAATCATTATAGGCTCGTGTGTAAATCTTCGGTGTTATTGAGACCTCCCGGATTTTTGCTATTGAAATTCAAGATGTAGCGAGTTTCTAGTTTACGCATTTTGTGTTCTCTATCTCCACCTTGTTTAGTTTTAGGGACTGTGTCAATGACATAGTATTTGAGGTCCTGTAGGTTGTCGTTGTGGACCTCAAGAAAATGTCTGGCCACCGGGTAGGTGGGATCATGGTTAGTGATGGCCCTCATATGCTGTAAGACCCTCATGTTGGCTGGTAGCTTGGTGCTACCCACGTATCTTAGAGGACACGTGTACTCAAGTACATAAATAGCAAATTCGGTCTTACAATGTAGATTTTTGGTAATTTTGATTTCTTTATCGCTGAAAGCTGTGCGATAACTGGTTTTATTAATACCGTATTGACACGCTTTGCAAGAGTGACATTTGGTAAAACCATTGGGTGCCCTAAGCCAATCTGTGGAAGGCTTGGAATCAGGGCAGTTGGAGACCAGGCTATTATGTAAAGATATGGCTCTTTTGTAAGTTATGCTGGGCTTGGCGGGCATATCTGTGCCTATGATAGGGTCGCTGCGTATGATGGGCCAGTTCTTGTTGATAATTTTGGTTATAGTGTTTTTTTGGGCACTATAGGGTATGATGAGTCTGACTCCTGAGGTGCTTTGGGGGGAGTTACCTTTGATGTCGATAGGGTTTTCTGATTTTTTGGGAATAAGGAGAGCGTTTCTATCTAGCTTTTTGGTTTTATTTATGGCTGTTTCAATGATAGCTAACGGGTAACCTCTGGCAAGGAATCTCTCTTTGCATTCTTGCTGGGCATTAGTTAGATCTCTGGGGTTACTACAAATTCTTTTGATTCGCAGCATTTCCCCGTAGGGAATGCTGTGAATCAAATGCTTGGGGTGAAAGCTAGAGTAATGCAGGATAGAGTTGCCTGCCGTTTCCTTCCTATATAGTTTGGTTTCCAAAATGTTGTTGACAATGTACAATTCTGTGTCCAAGAAATGGATATTTGTTTTACTGATGGTACTTGTGAAAGTGAAGTTTATCGTGCTGGTGTTGAGGATGTTAACCCTCTCTTGCGCCTCACTTGCTGTACCATCCCAGACTAAGATTAAGTCGTCAATGTACCTATAGTACAACTTTGCATGTTTTTTGTACCAATCTGAATGTGTGCCCTTGAGGACCAGCTTCTCCCACCAGCCCATAAAAATACAGGCGTAACTGGGGCAGAAGCTGGCCCCCATGGCCACACCCCTGGTTTGCTGGTAGAAGGTTTGATTAAAAGTAAACATGTTGTGGTTCAAACAAAATGTTACCATATCTAACAGCAGGCGGTTGTGATCAGGAGATGTGGTTCTGGTCAGGTTTAAGAAGAAGTCCAGGGCTCTCAATCCATCGTGATGGTTTATACAGGTGTATAAAGACGAAACGTCTAAAGTCAACAAGTGATAATTGGGATTCCAAACAAAGTCTTTCATTTTACCCAAAAAATCACTAGTATCCCTTAAGTATGATTCAAGCCCAGTGACACAGTCCTGTAGAAAAAAGTCTATATAGTTCGAAGTATGTTCCAAGAGGCTTTGTCTAGTGGAAATAATGGGTCTTCCCGGAGGGTTCAGGGTGTTTTTGTGTATTTTGGGCACAAAATAAATGTTGGGGATAGTAGGGTAGTCATTTCTCATATATAGGTATTCGTCCTTGGTTATCAAGCCAGCACTTTTCCAAGCTATTAGTTTCATGTAGAAAGTGTTGGCGGTTTCTTTAATTGCCGATGCACTACTTATGCGATAGCATGCGCGATCATTTAATTGAGACATCGCTTCCGCTATGTATTGGTCTTTTGCCCAAAGGACCACGTTGACTCCTTTGTCGGAGTTCCTGATGATAACGTGGTTGTTGCGTGAGTTTAGAAACCAAAGTGTGATATTGTCGATATTGTGTGGACATTTTCTTTTTCGATGCGCATGTTCTGTAGTTCAATAGTTTAATTTCCTCCACTATGTGTTCATTGAAGATGTCTATCCCGTCACGGAGCATGACTGGATTGAAAGTGGATTTCCCTTTGAAGGGAGTAAGAGTAACTGCTCCTGCATGCTGGCTTGTGGGTTGACTCAAAGGATTGGTAAATGAATATTGGGAATTATCCAGACCACTTTCTGCTTGTAGATCAGTAAGTGCATTCAACAAGGACGATTGAGACCCCGTAGGTTGTGATGCCCCCTCTTTTTCCCTATTGGAGGAGCCTGATGCCATTGGCTCGAGATTGTTTCCTTAGATTTAGTTCATGAAATTTGCGTAACTTTAGTTTGCGGATAAATTGGTAAATATCCATGCGGGTGGTAGCGTAATCAAAGATAGACTTGTTGCAGAAATACAGTCCTAGAGAGAGTATTTGGATTTCTGCTGCATTGAGAACAGTCTCAGTCAGGTTAATGACAGTTTTCTCATTTTCTTTTTTGTTGGTTATTTTTTCCTGTTCTTTGTTGTTTAGTAGTTCGTTATCAGTGATGGTTGCAGTTAGCGCCTGTTCCACCATCCCCGTCCCCGTCCTCTTCTGTTGCTGCTTGGATCTGTTGGCGCGTTTGCAGGCTTTGCGCCTCTGGCTGCGTTTGTAGTTTCGCCTCTGCCGGCTGAGTTCTGCTGGTTCCTTGGTCTTAGACTGGCTATTCGTTCCTTGGCTGAAAAAAAACGATTTCATCGCCTGGCGTAGGTACAGCCTTGGGATCAGTGGGTGGTGTCCTGGTGTAATATCCCTCGTTATCACTTTCTGCTGTAGAACTGATGTCTGAATAGGTTGGCTCGTCCTGGTTTCCGGCACTAGCGGTGCTTGCTTTAGATTTATTTCTGTTTGAGCCCATATTTTTACCTGATTTTATGCCGTCATATTTTCGGGCTAAGGTAAATATGCGCCCACACTCGTAATCTACGAGGTTGCGTTGGAACTTAAAAGCCATGCGCGTTTTGATTTTTTCTTCCTCTTTGCGCAGGCGAGCTGTCATTTCGGCGTTCAGTTTATTAATTTCATCGGGGGTTCCCATTTGAGCAATTTCATCAGTTAGAGCCACTATTTTCTTTTGCAGTTCAATGCGGTCTATTTCGGCATATTTCACCAATAACTTAACTAGTTCTTTTGATGAGTCGAGGTTTCGCTGAGCCCACTCTTTCATTAGGAATCCGTCGACCACACTGAAGCATTGAACTCCCACCCAGCATTCAGGAACGGACACGAACCACAGAAGTAGGATGCTGATTATTTAATTAGTGCTGCCGCCATAACCTTTCGGCTCCGGAGAGCGTTGATCACATTACAACGTGAGGTAGTGAACCACCTACTTTTAAAGTGAAAATGCATTGAACAATATGAGTCACATGGCATAGACATAGAAGACAGGTTACCTCAGGTTTTCAACAAATAAATAAATAACTAAGTTGAAACATAACAGGCTAAGATGAATGTATAAAGGTTAAATACATGTTACATCCAGGTAATATCACTTGGAAGTGCAAATTAGGCCTATTTACATGTGCAAAGAGTGCTTGAATAGTGCAAGGGATTGTGCAACATATCGCAAACTGTCAGCTGCGATACTACAGTGTTGTAATTGAATACACTGTACTGCTAATATATATAGACAAGTAACAAAAGAACTCCTGTCATATGTATTATAAGGGCGAAAAGTCATTATCTAAAATATAAAATGACAATAATAAGTTTAACAATAGAAGTCCACTGTGATGTTACACATTGACCTAAATCCTACAATTCAGCAGTCATGATGAACATGTTTTAATGTCAGCATACCCTAAAAGTGAATAAATGCCATATATATCTTGCACATATTTGATCACGGGATAAATCCCCAGATGAGGTAAAAAATTGTCAATAAATTACAAAAGCCAACAACCAATATAAATGTGCTAATTACCCATAAAACATGTAGATATAAAGTGCTAAAGTGAATTTAAAATCTACTGTGTCAAAATCATAGATAGACTGAGCCCAGTTCTATCTAGTCTGCATTTGCCTAACCGATAATAGCCCAAATCATAGCAAAAATGACCATGATCAAACAAATACAGTACCATCATAATTACACAGTCAAATACATAAAAAAAACTGGCTATAGCTTCATAGATACTCGAGAATCAAAGACTTGTACTGTAGTATAAGCACAATGACAGAGGGGAGGATATGCGTGATCAACTGAGTAGATTTGAATGATAAAAAGGAAGGCAGGGGATTAGAGAATCTAGTGATCAGGTAAACCAGGGGACTTGTCTAATATACTGAATATTCATTTATTTATTTATTAATTTTAAAGGTTTTATAGAGCGCTGGCTAGACCCGGAGGTTTCAGAGAGCTTTACATGAGCATCAGGACATAGTTACAGGTTACATAGTTTCAAAGGTTACATAGTTATTAGAGCATGGCAACATAGTTACTTGTAAGGTTGAGATAAACAATAAGCATAAATACGTAAGGGGAAAAGCAGGCAAGGGGAAAGATTCAGGGGAGGGAGAAGGATCTGGGGAAGTATAGAGGTAATGAAGGCAGAAAGAGGAGGGGAGGGTAAAGGACACCGCATGGAAAGAGGAGGGAAAGGGCGACGGGGACACAAATCGGTAGACGAGTCAAAGCAACATCCAATGTCCAGTAAGCTGTGAACCCAGGGGAAGTTGTATCACGTCCCTATCTCTGTTGCGGGAGGCTCCCTTTACGCAGTGGACTCTCTCAGAGGGGTCTCTGAGACTCCAAGGCCTACATACTAGATCCTTCCCCAAAAAGGGGAGAGGGAGTGCTTTGGCAAGGGGTGCCATACCATACCTCAGCTGTGAGTGGCTTCCTTGGCACAGTGGACTCTCTCAGCGGGTTCGCTGAGACTCCAGAGTATAAATATTGGATCTTTCCCCAACAAGGGGAGAAGGAGTGCTTAATCAAAAGGGCACAAAGGACAGGGGGCTAGGCAGACTAACAGGCAAGGTGAGAGATTCGGGGGAGAACGAATAGGAGCTAGGAGCTCGGGAGGGAGGCAAAGAGAGAAAGAGTACTAAATGGTAACAAGTATAATTAATGAGTTATTATATAGCGCTAGCTAGACACGAAGGAATCAGAGCGCTTTAGATGAGGAACAATAATATTGTAATTTACATCAGTTAAAAGTTACATAAGTATCAAGAAGGCATTTAAAAAACATAGGGGAAAAGGTGAATGGAGCAATGAAGGGTAAGGGGATAGGGTAAAGGAGTAGGAGGAAGATAGGACATAGAGACGAGGGGAAAATCTGCCCAAGGTATGGCTAGGTAGGTGAGGGCAGGGATGGGGAGTCCACAACCCATCTCTTCTTTCGCTATATGGTAGCTCCACCGGGCATCAGCCAAATCGCTAGGTCTCCACAGTCTGGGGTAAGTTCCTCAGGTTCCAAGTCCTGATGTGTAGGCAGGTTAGGGGATAGGATCAAGGTCTGGTCAATGTCCAATTTTTGTCCCAGGGAAGTAAAACAACATTTAGGGGACCACTATGAAAGCCATTATTGGGGTCAGGCAGGGGACTGTCCTGTACACTGGTACACGGGTGGCCATCATAAGGTCAGGCATCTGGCAGTTAAAGTCAATATCCAGGACTGCAGCCGCCAGAGAATAACAAATCCAGCGTGCACACACCATCACAAGCACAGACATGCACAAGCTCACACTAATGTGAGCACACACTCTCATATGTGCACAGATGCATGCACACAAACACATAAACAGAAACATCCAAAAAACACAAGCACACATACAATCCCATGCTCTAATACAAAAACACCCAAATACATGCACACACAAACACCATCACATGCACAGACATGCACAAGCACACATAAATGCGCTCACTCTCATACACGCAGACACGCACACAAGCACACATACAGAAACTATCAAAAACATAAGCACACATACAATCACATGCTCCAGAAGCAAAATACCCAAGGACGTACACACAAATACATGCACACACACACACACACCATCACATGCACAGACATGCACAAGTACACACAAATGTGTATGTACCAAGTATATGACAGTACTTAATCTGGGGGTCAGTCTCAGTATAGGATGTATGTAATAAAACATATCCAAGTTAAAACAATAAATAATTATCCAAAATAGTAAAAAACTGTTCTAAAATAATCCCTATTGTAATAAAGTGTTATTATACGGACAATATGATCACAAATTGAATACATATTGCTAATGCAAACAAGTGTGAAGATCCTCCGTAAGATTAAGACCCCCTGACTGTTTAGTATCGAGTTGTAAAATGTATTTAGTCTCCAATTTACGCAGCTTTGATTCTCTAATACCTCCCCGTCTGCTGGCACTAACTTCATCTATGACATAATACTTGAGGCCTTTGTTGTTACTTTGATGATGTTCCTTGAAGTGCCTTGCTACCGCGTACCTATTGTCTTAGTTGTCAATAGCTCTCAGATGTTGTAGGATATGCTTGTGAATAGCATGTTTGGTACTCCCTACATATCTGAGTGAGCAAGGACATTCTATAATGTAGACAGCAAATTCTGTCTTACAAGATAATACTTTATTGATCTGATGTTCTTTATTACTAAACCCGTCCTTGAATGTCTTTTTGTTAATCCCGTGAGTACATGATTTGCATGTCTTGCACTTATAAAAACGACTATTGGTTTGCAACCAAGTGGTTTTTTCAATTACCTCAGGGCTTGTATCCACCAATCTATCCCTCATAGAGGTGCTCGACTGAATGTGATGGATACTTTTTAGGCTGTGTATTGCCAAAGACAGGATCTTTAAGAATGATGGGCCAATTATTGTTGATGATCTTACACAACTCCTTGTGTTGTTTGTTGAAACCAACTATAATCCCAAAAGGATTAGTTGGATTTACAGATACTGTGTTGGTCACAACTGTGTCAGATACAACAGGGGTAGCTATCTCTACTGTAGTGTCATATTTGCTCAGTAATTGCTGTTGGCTGACAAGCATGGATTAGGATCTGGCTTTTTCAATGACCTTGCTCGAATATCCCCTTTCCAGGAACCTAGATCTACTGGTTACCTGGGCCTGGTATAAATCAGTGTAGTTACTGCACACCCTTCTCAGGCAAAGCATTTCGCCATAAGGTATGCTCATAATCAAATTAGCCGGATGTGCACTACCAGCATGCCACCGTATTTTGAGCGGTTGCCTTCCTGAATAGCCTGGTCTCAAGTTTCTTACCACTAGCGTACACTTCTATGTCCAAAAAGGACACCATAGTTTGGCTGAGTGTAGTGGTAAATTTAAGATTTCATTGATTTATATTGATTTTAGCCACAAAATCCATTGCTTCCTCCTGACTGCCTTTCCACACCACAAATAAATCATCTATGAATCGGTACCATGCTACCACCTTTGATTCAATGTCTTCACCATATTCAGCTCTGAGGTCCAGTTCCTCCCAAGATCCATATGCAAACAAGCATAGCTTGGGGAGAAACTATCCTCCATTGCTACTCCTTGTAGTTGCCTATACAGTAAGTTGTTATACATGAATACCTTATTTTCTAGGCAGAATTCAAGCATTTGTACCAACATCATGTCATGATCTTTAAGAAGTACACTTCTTCGTGACAAATAGGAGTTAAAAGGAGCTATTCCATTCAAATGTTTGATACTAGTATACAGTGCTGTTACGTCCAGTGCAATCATCCAATAATTGTCTTGCCATTCAGTACTTTGCAGTTTAAATAAAAAGTCCCCAGTGTCCTGGATGTAAGAATCCAAGGATCTGACAAAACTCTGCAGAAAATAGTCAATATATACTGAGGTATTTTCAAGTAGCCCCCCTCTAGCAGATATTATCGGTCTACCAGGGTTTTTTTCAGATCTTTATGTACCTTCGGTATAAAATAGATAAGGGGTGTCACTGGTTTGTCAGTTCTCAAAAACCTGTATTCTGCTTCAGACAAAAGTTTTTTACTTTTCCATTTTGTCAATTTCTGGTGAAAATCAGACTGCATCATTTTGAGTTGGGCCATATTAATTCTTTCATAATGTTGCCTGTCATTCATGTGTTTGTAGGCTTCCTTGTCATAGATACTTTGGGTAGGCAATACTACATTACCCCCTATATCACTGGGTCGTATTGCAATGCTCTTATCTTTGCACAATTTGGTTACAAGTTGCTCATAATCTGTAGTTGGACCGTCGTATCTGCGTTTGCTCCTGCAGATCTTGCTTTGTAATTCTTTGAGTTGGCTGGTAACATTTTCCTGAAAGACATCAAATAAATCACATGGCATAATGGGGCTAAATGTTGATGATGGCTTAAAAAGGTGTTAACAGTGCTTTGGTGTTGGATATCAGAACACCTTCAACTGCTGTCATGCCATCCACTGTTCGAATAGTATCTGAGTCTGCCCCTTCAGTTTCCCGAAGTTCTAATAGCTCATCAGATAGAGTCACTTCATTATCAATGGCACTGAAATTGATGGAACTAGTTTGTGTGTCAGTGGTATTCTTAGCTCTTAGTAAATGACATTTTTTGAGCGTGTGTTTCCGAGTCGTTTTATATATGTCAGTTCGGATAGCTGGATAATCCATATTGGTTTCTGGGGCATAAGTGAGACCTAATTTAAGAATATTCTGTTCCTTAGTCGATAGTACCAGGGGGGTTAAACTGACAATAGTTCATTTTGTATTGCCTAATATATCTATTTCTTGGTCCATTAACCTCTGCCCCTCCTATTGTATTGTCCTCCGCCTCTTTGCGTCGAACCTCTTCCTGCGTGTGCAGTTTTTGTGTTTTCGTTGTAATTCCTTTGCACGCGAGGTCTTAGGGATTGCATCCGCTGCTGACATAAAAAACTGATCTCTTCTCCCGGAGATGGTTTCTTTTGTTGGATATTTGACGCCACATTACGAAACTCTGAATCAGACTCGCTTCCTCCTCCAGAACTCAAGTCATATATAGTAGAATCAATATGATCTTTGTTTTTATTTGCCACTCTTGTGCGATCCGGTGCATGTTGCAAAGCTATTGGCCCTAGCAGCGCGTAATTTTTCCGTGAAAACCTAAAGATTTGGCCTATCATTTCTGTCTTGTTGGAACTTGTAAGTCTTGCGTTCCATGATTTTTGCCTCCTCCTTTTTCAATCTGGTCAATCTGGCGTTCATTTCATTAGTAAGCTTAGATTTCTCCTCCGTGGTGCCCATTGTTTCAAGTTCTTCATAAATGGCTGCTATTTCTTTAAGAAGCTGAGCTCGATCGATGTCAGCATATTTAATTAAAATTAATACCAAACATCTCAATGCCTCTAAATTACTTTCAGCCCATTCTTTCATTTAGTCAGGATAAGGGCTTTCATAGTCCGGGGCATTTCGAATGTGTAAACCCCGGGAAATCCTATTGACATCAATGTTGTGTCCTAGCAGACACAGTCTAAGGGTTAAAAATGTAAGCCTACACTAAACACCCACCCACCACTGATGTCACGAGGCACGTGACATCAGTCAATAAAAGGAGCCGAGCGCACGTGCTCGTAGCTCACTAACCCACTGTACATCTGGTGTCTGTCACAATTCTTATGAGTACGTGGGCCTAGGGCCCCACGACTCAACAATGGCGACGAGGGAGTGATCTAACTCCACGCGATGCAGCCACCGCTAAAAGGGAGGTGAATGCAGCCTGCCTATGGGCACCCCCTACGAGAAAGCAGCGCCAGCCGCCGAGAGGCCCGTGGGGCATGTGCCGTGCCCCGGGCCGAATCATCGCCGAAAAGCGGACCGGGCAGTGCCCACCTGCACCGGCCGCAACTGTGCCCCAAGCGGACCGACCGGAGCCCACCCGAGCCGGCCGCAGCAGCAGGGATCCCCACCGGAGTGGAGTGCTGACCGGGCGGAGCACACTCGCCACAGCCGCCGGAGGAAGATAGGCCCGTAGGCCGGAGGTGAGCCCGGGTGCTGCGAATGGCCCCGGGGGTCACAGATGCCAGAAGCGATCCCCCTCATGTAGCCTACCCGCATGACATGGCGCCTTGCCGAAAATAATCTTTAAATACAGCAGCGCCAGCGGAGCCCACCCGCGGCCTGCTTCCAGCGTCCCCTGCCGCGCAGAGTGAGTGAAGTGCCGCGGCGGGGTGAGGAAAATGCACGGGAGGGCTGCCGGTCCCTGAACGAAAAGCGGAACACACCCGCATCAAAGGCAACCGACAGGAAGACTCTGAATAGCGCAGTGCCAGCGGAGCCCACCAGCGGCCTGCCAGCATCGTCCCAGCCACACAGCGTGTGTTTAGTGAGGCTGCAGCGGCGGGGGAATAAAGGTTAAAGAAAGAGCGCCCGCAGCGTATGAAGAGCTTCGGGGTGCCGACGATGAAGCGGAGCTCACCCGCCGAGTTGCAACAGCGGAGCCCACCCGCAGCAAAGAAGAACCATGCCCCACCTGCACCAGCGAGCACGCATGCCAGCCACTGCTCCCCCAAATAGGCCAAGCCGGTGCGAAGCCCACCTGTGGCTGGTCTGAACAGCGCCGAGGAATCTATGCCCTAGCCCCCCTCCCGACAGAAGAGCGCAAGAGTGAAAGCAGAGCTCCAGGCGAGCACAGCAAACCAGCGATGTGGCCCGCCTCCTGATCCTCCGCCAGGGGCTGAAAGCCTGCAGCGAGCGCTATGTTTCCTCCAGAGAATAAAAGTACAATTGAGAGAGGGCATACCTGGCGAGGGGCGGCAGGACATCCAGCATCGTGTAAAAAGGACCGGGAGGAAAACAGCCATGCCCACGCAAGTCTCCAGGTGTCTCCGCTGTGCTGAGTTCCTTGGCAGCTCCTAACTAGCAGAGACATCAGGAATCTGGTCACCCAGAGCACTGGACTGGTCCCGAAAATTACACGAGACCGGCAGCGCTGGGGAAGCTGCTAGAGCCAGGAAAAAAAAACATGCAGCAATCCCAGCCTAGAAATAAATCCAATCAACAAACAAGCATTGGCAAGCCAGTCACAGCACTCAACTTAAAGCAAGCCTGCAGAAACGCAGACTGAAGACTGCAGCCCGCACCAGTTACTAGAAGCAAACTCATGAAACAAGCACAAGCAAAGCCAAGGGAAAGCCTACAGGGAGAACAAGCCTGCAGCGACGCGGACGAAGACGGAGACCCATCGCCACTGCAGAAGTGACACCTGTGGCCACAGGTGTTCATTGCAAACGCAGGAGAGACAACAACCTCACGCTGGACGTCGAGGCAGAGTCAAGAAATCTACCGCAAGCAGCAAGATTCAAAGGCAACCAATGGAAGAGCGCAAGTGTACCCCGGACGCGGACAATACAGGACAGCGCCTAACAGAGCGGAAGCCACACCCAAAACACCAGAAGACGTGCGAGGCAAGTACCCAGTGTGAAGAAGAAAAGTGCGACACGCAAGTGGAAGAGCGACAACGCCAAAGAAACTAAAAGTGCAAGGAACAAAGCTACACTGAAGATGTATCACGACGGTACCAAGTGAAGCCAGAACTTGCCACTGCAATGCACACTGACGTGCAACGGAAGAGTATCATGAAGTCACCCCGCAGCCAAAAGGAGGCGAAGCAACCAAGCACGGTCAACGCCCCAAGAAGCTAAAGAGCCTCACCGGAAGCGAGCACGAGAAGTGCATCCACTGGAGAAGGTCCATGTAGCGGTGAAGTAACCCTCCGGAAAAAGCAGAGCACACGAAGAGCGCAGGCGAAACTGCGCCAAACGAAAAAACACTGCAGCAGAAGCACATGGCGATCCCAATGATCGCGGATAGCAAGAACACTCACGAAGAGCAAGCTGTCCACCTCATCTGGTAGCAAAGAAGATCGCCCAAGAAGAAAAGGATGATCCGACAAACCAGTGGGGCGCCCAAACAAAAGCCGATCACCAAGATGATCGCCCATGAAGGTAAAAGAAGATAACCGACCTGCCAACAGGTCGCCGGAATACTGACCCGCCACAAAGGCTCAGCAAAGGGATTCTGTCAAGAAGTCAGGATGAAGATGTCGTGCCGTAAGACGTCCGTCAACTGAGAGATCAGGAGAATGTCCGAAAGAAGACCCGGAGAGACGCAATACTTACAAGAAAAGAAGTAAAAGGAGGCAAGAGTGAAGATCGTAATGACCGGTCCAGTCACCTAAGAGTGGAGAGAAGACTGTGTCCTAATGACAGGACAAGACCAGACGGAAACAGGTGGAGTGCACGCTGCTTGAAGAAGCCTGGTCAGCAAGACAAAGGAAGAAAGGTGATCGCGTAAAGGAGAAAGGAGAATGAGTGGCACAAAACCATTGAGAAAAGAATGAAGGAAGAAGTCATGTGGCACGACGCCAAGAACAACATCTGGAAAAGGTGAAGAGAGGTGTAACAAGTCCACACACCTACAAGAAAAAGAAGAGGTGACACACACCACAACACCGTGTACAGTGAACCACACGTCCAGGAGAACACTGAGACCACCAAGAGCAGAACAGCTACCCATTCACAAGATCCAGATGACCCGTGGACGGTAGGAGAGCACAGGCCGGACCATTGGCAACACCCACCTTTGGGATTGAACGGAAGTCTGGAAGCGGAGGGAGCTCAGATGGCCTGAATAAGGAGAACTGACCAATCCCCAACAGCCCGTGGACACCGGTGGCAGAGGGTCCTGACACGAGAGATGGATCCATCGCCGTCTCACCTGCACGTCCCGGGTAGAAGAGGAACTTGTGCGCAAAGGAAGGAGTCGACAACTACCCTTCAGCCCTTCAGGTGGAGCTACGGACTTTGCGAGGTAGTACCCTCATCGTCTCCTCCATTGACACGCAGACTGTGGAGTTGGAGCAACGCTGTGGAATAATACCCGGCCTAGTGGAAACCTGACACAGAGGGCCTCCGGTATATCTCGTGGCAGGAGAATACCTGCGAGAGGGGCATCCTAGTGAGAAGAATGTTCTTCAAACACTCTATCCTTGCAATGTGAAGCCAAGCTGCTGACAGTGAAGAAACCGACGGACCAGCAGAAGACAACATCATCCTAGTCTAACATCTGGTTATCCTGTTTGGCGTCACCCTCACAAGCAATATCTCAGTGGACTGACCAACACAATTCCGCGGTGCAAGTCCAGAAGCGCTCGCCCACCGAGAACTAGGACGCCAAACCAAGAAGAAATAAAGTTTCAGCAGCAATTTCCATCGTCGTCATCAAGCAAGCAGCTGAAGAGACTCGATGTAAATTTGTAATTATTGTATATTTGTGTATTTCCTCCCACAGGTTCGGACTTTTGTTCTTCCTTAAGTTTTATTAAATTTTGGGAGGAATGTTGTGTCCTAGCAGACACAGTCTAAGGGTTAAAAATGTAAGCCTACACTAAACACCCACCCACCACTGATGTCACGAGGCACGTGACATCAGTCAATAAAAGGAGTCGAGCGCACGTGCTCGTAGCTCACTAACCCACTGTACATCTGGTGTCTGTGTCACAATTCTTATGAGTATGTGGGCCTAGGGCCCCACGACTCAACAATCAATATAACGTTATAATGACTTGGATTCCCACCATTTACTTTGTTCAGCTTTGGACTTTTTCTCAAGTATCTTAAATTTCTCTTGTTTGGGCTACTTTCGATGTTAGGTCTTCCACAAATGTTCGCTGGTATTGGGAGGCTGTCCGAGAACATCGTACTGGCCACTGACACCCGCTCTTTCACGTTGTCGGCTGACATTTTATTTAGCACTTGCAAAGGAATAAATGCAGGCATCTTAAACTTGTTCAAACCAAATGTAAAACAAGTAGCACCCACGCATCAATATAACTCTCCTCCCTGAGTACCTGGTGCTGTTTCGCCGGGAAGTCGGGAATCGCCTCCGGTGTCTCGCGTCATCCGACACGGCCTTCGCAGAGTCTTCTCCTGTTCGTCCACTATGCACGTCCAGGGTTAGGGAGGTCAAAGGCCTTTCTTCCTTCCAGAAAACCTTCAATCCAGGCGTGCCTGGAAATAGTTTTGTAACTGGCGTTGTCCTTGAATTTCTCAATGGAGAGGGTCCCGTGTTTAGCCAAATGAAACCAACTGGCTAATAATATGCAAGAATCTGTCGACCACCCTGAAGCATTGAACTATTAGCCAGCATGCAGGAACGGACACGGACCACAGAAGTAAAATGCCGATTATTTAAGTAGTGCTGCCGCCATAACGTTTCGGCTCCGGAGAGCCTTGATCACATGACAACGTGAGGTAGGGAACCACCTACTTTTAAAGTGCAAATGCATTGAACAATATGGGTCACATGGCGTAGACATTGAAGACAGGTTACCTCATCTTATCAACAAAATAAATAACAGGCTAAGATGAATGTATAAAGGTTAAATACATGTTACATCCAGGTAATATCACTTGGAAGTGAAAATGAGGCCTATTTACGTGTGCAAAGAGTGCTTGAATAGTGCAAGGGATTGTGCAACATATCGCAACCTGTCAACAGAGCTGCTATACTATAGTGTTGTAATTTAATATACTGTACTGCTAATATATATAGACAAGTATCAAAAGAACTCCTGTCATATATATTATAAGGGCGAAAAGTCATTATCTAAAAATATTAAATGACAAAGATAAGATTAACAAAAGAAATCCAGTGTGATGCTACACAATGACCTAAATACTACAATTCAGCAGTCATGATGAACATGTTTTAATGTCAGCATACCCTAAAAGTGAATAAATGCCATATATATGTTGCACATATTTAATCACGGGATATATCTATATTATCTAATGGCGGTCACTCCTAGGTAGATATAGTTAGGTCTGCTTTTCCGTAGAAGTAGCATTTTTTTATGTTGCTAGATAAATCTTCACAATACTTTCCCCCCCAAAAGTTCATCCACTTCAGCTCATTCCTGAAAATTTTTGGATGATCCGTCCAGCCGGGGCCCCAAAACATAAAATCCACATGCATTTTCAGAAGACTTCTTTTGACAAGGCTTCACCAAAAATTGCTGAATTAAATTACACCAAATTCAATAGGATGCAAGATATTGGTCCACAGATTGTGCATTTGTGATTTGGTGTAAATCAGTTTAGCAAGTTTTTAAATATTAAGGATAAAAAATATAGCTATTTGAGCTGTGGCACTCGCAAGTAGGCCTGTAGGCCTCACACTTTTCAGCTGCAATCTTGGGGGTAGGCAGGCTCGTGGGGCGGGCCTTAAAACTAAGTGCCCTCCCTCCGCGTAGCCGACTCGAGCAGCGGACACGCCTCCCACACGCCGAAGGAGCGCCAAAGGAAAGCCCGTCTGCGCCCGTCAGTGTCCTGGAGGCGGACGGGGGCTAGCAGGGTCGGGTGAGCGGCCTAGAATGATAAAATACACCCAGGATGAGCTGCTAGCTCTTAGGGACTACAGGAACAACTGCTGCATGGTCTTTCTTAAACCACCTAAAGGTAATAGACGCTGCCCTGGGTGCAGCTGGCTACCAGGCAATGGTGCCATTTCTACTTCTAAGCCCATAACTATTAAGAGTAACTCTCAATTATTAAACACCAGATCCTTAGAGAAGTATGCTATGGACGTTTTTAATCTGTTGACAGATATAAAGCCCACCTGTCTTTTTTTGACAGAAACGTGGCTGGGAGACGGTTCGGGTCCAGATATAGCTACAGCAATCCCCCCCAGCTACGTCATCCTCAGGAAAGACAGAGCCAGTGGCCGGGGTGGCGGAGTCGCCATGGTGGTGGACAAGCGCTTTGCTTGTTCAATCATAAATACGAATGATATTCAGGGATGCGAGACTCTGGGATTCTCGCTTTCCCTGTCTCCACACCAATCGTGCTCAGGGCTCCTGGTTTATAGACCTCCCGGCCCGATGGGCTCCTTTCACGAGGAGCTCTACTTTGCAATCTCAGCACTATGCCTAAGATCAAAACACTGCTTGCTCCTAGGTGACTTTAATATCCACATGGACACTATGGACGACACAGATAACATCAAGATGAGTGATACTACCTCCTCATTGGGGCTTATTCCATATCTTTCGGCCCCCACACATAGCAAAGGTTATATACTTGACCAAGTGTTTTCTACCATCCCGATTGATATCTCCACTCCCGTACCAGTGCTCTGGTCGGACCACCATTTAGTGGACTTTCAGATCACTCTTTCTGGAAAAGTCTCTTCCTATGGGCAGGCAAGCCAAGCTCAAAATGTCAGAGCCTTCCATCGTGTCTCTCCTGACATGCTGGCGCAGGCCTTACTCACCCACCTGTGCCAGTGGACAGGCATTCTGGACACTGATCTAGAGCACCTGCAGACCTGGCTTCTCCAGCAATCTGATGAACTGGCCCCTCCTCATGCAGACCGTAAACACTCTTCTCGAGCATCTGCCCCTTGGTTTTCCTCTGCTCAGGCAGAAAAACGGAGGCAATGTAAAAAAGCAGAAAGAGCATGGCGTAGACAGTATGACTCTATATCCAAGGAGGCATATAGAGACTCGATCAGAGAATACCATCATGACATCACAGCAGAGAAAAAATCATACTTTGCTAAAAGAATCGAGGCAGCCGCCAACTCTTGCAAAGAAATATTTAGGATAGTGAAGGATTTCACCTCTCCCTCTTGGTGTGCCCCCAAAAGCGTGCACTCCGAGCTTTGGATTATTGAGCTAGCCAACTTTTTTGCCAATAAAAAAAAGGGAGTCGGTGTACAGTTGGTTTGAGTCTTTTCTAGCTGACCGCCAACAAACAGTCTGGGCCCCCCCGTTCTCCACCACAATGCCGCCACTGGAGGTGGGAGTTCCTCAGGGCTCAATTTTGAGCCCAACTCTCTTTAACATCTATATGGCCCCTTTGGCGGCACTGGCGGAGGCCCAGGGAGCTCAGATCGTGTCAGATGCCGATGACACCCAGCTCCTTTTTTCGTGTAACAGAGGCTGCAACTGTGATGGTGAGATCATTAGTGGCTGCCTTGAGGCTGTTTTCGACTGGTTTCAGCGGAACAGCCTCAAGTGCAACTCCGATAAAACAGAGGTGTTGTTCTTTGGCTGCCCTCCGGATTCTAGGTGGAAGTCATGGTGGCCGGCTGCTATGTTCCCCCCTCCAGCGACTCAGCGCTCGCAAAAAATCTCCGAGTGCAGATTGACAACGGCCTCTCTCTTAAACCTCAGGTTCTGGGCCTTGTGGGCAAAAGTTTTGGTCTCCTAAAGATGATCAGGAAATTTCTGCCCCTACTTTTGCTGGACCACAGAAGAGTCACTGTGCAGGCGCTGATAGGCTCTCGCCTGGATTATGCAACTGTACTGTATCTGGGCCTCTCGGAATTCCTCCTTACGCGCTTGCAAATTGTCCAGAACTCTGCTGCACGTGCTATTTTTGGCCTCAATCAGAGAGCCCGTGCCAGCCATCTTCTTAACACCCTCCACTGGCTCCCAATCAGAAAGCGCATTGTTTTCAAGGCACTGACGATGGCTTTTAAGGCACTTCATGGCACAGGTTCCGTGTACATCCGGAAAAGGATGATGTTTTACCAGCCATCTAGAGCACTTAGGTCTTCCACTCTGGCCTTGGCCGCTGTACCAGCGATTCGGCATACCCGGTGCGGCGGACACTCTTTCAAACGCCTGGCTCCTCAGTTATGGAACGCTTTGCCTCTGTCTCTTAGGACCAATGGTAATCATTTAGCTTTTAGGAAGGATCTCAAAACTCTGCTCTTTGTGCAGTAGGTGCTCTTTTGCTCCCTGTCTTCTGTACCACCGAGGGTTTTAAGCGCTGGGACACTCCACGGAGTAGCTGAGCGCTATATAAATCTCTCCTTAACATAACATAACATAACATAACATAACATAACAAGAAGATCACGATCATCCAGAGAGAGCTCAAATTCAGAAATTGAGCCCAGTGATTTGGGGAGAACCTTTTTTACCCATGAGTCTTCACACTTTTACAGGAGCATGAAGGCTCCAGAGAGTGTTGCACCAGTGAGCCCTCTGATTGTATGGCTGGTGAAATTTGACAAATTAAATGGAGGCCATTACTATTTACTGAGAAAAATTGTAGGTATTGTGGAAATTAGGTCAAAAAAGCTATAGAATGGGCAGGGAGAAAGGCATGCTGTCCCCCTAGATTTGGAGTGAGGTCTCTAAGTCATAACTACTGTGATGAAATGTATTTTACATAGTTTTAAAAAAGAATGTACTCCCTCACAGGATTGCGAATCGTAAAAAGGAGTAGACGAGTGCTCAATATATTCTACAAGTAAAAATGCATGTTATGAACCTTGTTACTAAAAGGAAGTGTGTAAGACATAAGTACTGTGATGAATAGGAGGTTAAATATTTTTTAAAACATTGTTATGATGTCGCAATACTCTTGTGGGATCGTGAAAAATAGGAATGAGTAAGTGATCTTTGAATAAACTCTGGTATGCATATTCAATGCTGTAGGAATGAGTCTTAGTGGAGATGGTGTGTATAAGAGTCTACTATTTATGCCCACCAGTTTGGGAAGAGTTGTAATTGGAAACCAGTTGCTCCCCATAAACTCTGCTCTGAATATCTGTCCTTGGAGAGAGAGGTCTGAAAGCAGAGGCCATTCCATCCACACACGTTACCATGTGCACCCCTCATCTCAGAGAGGGGCCCGAAAGGAGGGACCAGTTCCTCTTCGCACACTACTATGCACACCCATCATCTGAGAGAGGGGTCTGAAGGGAGAGGCCATTCTCCCCCCTCACCCTGCTATGCACACCTATCATCTAAGACTAGTGGCTGAAAGGAGAGGCTAGTCCCTTCCAATTCTCTATTATGTACATTCATCATTTAAGAGAGGGGTCTGAAAGGAAAGGCAAGTCCCTCCCAACATCCTACTATGCACACCTGTTATTCAAGACGGGGAATCAGTGAAGAGGCCAGTCCCTATACACACCCTACTATGCACATCCATTGTCTGAGAGAGGGGTATGAAATGAGAGGTAATTTCCTCCCTGAACCCTATTAAAAACAACTGTCATTTGAAAGCGATGTCTCAAAGGAGAGGCCAGTCACTCAACACACCCTACTACACACACCTATAATTTGAGAGAGATGTGTGAAAGGAGAGGCAGTCCCTCCCTACTCACTATTATGCACATCCATCATTTGAGAGAGAGGTTTGAAAGGAGAGGACAGTCCATCTACTCAACCTACTACTCATTCTTGTCACCTGAAAGAGCGGTCTTAAAGAAGAGACTAGTCACTCCCCATACACTCTACTAGGCACACCTGTCATCTGACAGAGAGGTATCAAATGAGAGGCTGGTCCATCCACATACACTCCTACAAAAACTTGTAATGTGAGAGAGATGCCTCAAAGGCAAGGCTAGTCCCTCTCACTTCTATGCAGACCCATCATCTGAGACAGCAGTCAGAATGAAGAGGCAAGTCCCTCTGTCCACCCTACTATGCACACCTATCATTGAAGGGCAGGGTCTAAGCAGAGAGGCCATCCCCTACATACACCCTACTATGCATACCTGTCATCCAAAAAAGTGGTTTAAAAGAAGAGGGCAGTCCCTCCTTACACCCTAGTATACTCACTAATTATACAAGAGGGTTGTTATTAGAGAGGCTAATCCCTTCCATATACTCCTATTTCCCTACAATACTGTTGTGAATTTGTGACAGTCTTCCAAGAGTAGAATGAAACTTCAGGGAGTGAAGGGTGCTGCATGAGATCCTGCAAGCATGTTGCGGACCCTCAAGGAAAATTACTGGGTTTGCCAAGATCATATGGGGAGAAGTAGGAAAAAAGGACCAAGGTGAACCAATAGATTGAATTCTTCTTACATGGTTGAAGAAATGCTGTGATGTGACTGGCTGCAGAAGCAGATGTAGCTCAGATTGTCTGTGGTGGTTTGGAGGAGAAGGAAGTCTGTTTGAATTGTGATCAGCAGATGTGACTTAGGGCCTGATTTAGATGTTGGCGGTGTTCTCGCCAAGCTGCATCTGTGGCGGGCCCGAGAAGACTACCCAGGTGGCGGTTTCATGCCTTCCATATTTAGATGTTACAGTCCTGCATGCAGGGTACTGGTTGAGGTTCGCTGACGGCAGGCCTCAATAGACTTCATATAATGGTAGCAGCTATTGAAGAGAGGTAAGTGAAATGCACACTGTCTTTTGGCTATAGGTGCACAGTGCCCTACACACTACACAACACATACACACATGTACGCATTGCCAGTCCAACACAACACGACCTGTACCACCCAACGTACCCTGACAATGTGGCGTCCCTACCTTGTAGTCTGTCGACGAGCGGCAGTTGTTGTCCAGACGTGGCCAGTCAAAGACGGGAGAAGCAGTGAAAAGGTGAGTTTTCAACCCCTTTCCGGCCCTATCAGCCAACTAGGGTGTGACACTTTTTCTTGACGGTAAGGCACATCTAAATCTGCACAGCGGGAAAGCTGTCTGCCATCCCGCCAGTATCCCCTTTTCCCTTTCCTGCTGTTGGCGCTTTTTAAGTTTCTTGGTAGAGACAGCAGTTTGAATGTGGTCTTTCGTATGTAGAACCAATCAATCAATCAATCAGTGACACTTATAAAGCGCGCTACATACCCGTGGGGTCTCAAGGCGCTGGGGGGGGGGGAGCCGCTACTGCTCGAACAGCCAGGTCTTCAGCTTCTTCCTGAAGGAGAGGTGGTCTTGGGTCAGGCGCAGGTCGGTCGGGAGGGAGTTCCAGGTCTTGGCGGCCAGGTGGGAGAAGGACCTTCCTCCTGTAGTCGCTCTTCGGATGCGGGGGACGGCGGCGAGGGCGTGGTTGGCTGATCGGAGGTGGCGTTTGGGAGCGTAGAAGTTGACTCGGCTGTTGAGGTAGCTCGGGCCTTGGTCGTGTAGGGCTTTGTGTGCGTGGGTGAGGAGGCGGAAGGTGATTCTTTTGTTGACGGGGAGCCAGTGAAGGTCTCGCAGATGTCCGGAGATGTGGCTGGTTCGTGGGATGTCGAGGATGAGTCTGGCTGAGGCGTTCTGGATCCGCTGGAGTCTCTTCTGGAGCTTGGCGGTGGTCCCGGCGTAGAGGGCGTTGCCGTAGTCCAGTCGGCTGGTGACGAGGGCCTGGGTGACGGTCTTCCTGGTCTCGGTGGGGATCCACCAGAAGATCTTCCGTAGCATGCGTAGGATGTTGAAGCATGCCGAGGAGACGTTGTTGACTTGCCTGGTCATGGAGAGGGAGGAGTCCAGGATGAAGCCCAGGTTGCGTGCATGGTCTGTCGGTTTGGGTGCGGTGCCCAGGGCGGGAGGCCACCAGGAGTCGTCCCAGGCGGAGGGAGAGGAGCCCAGGATGAGGACCTCCGTCTTGTCCGAGTTCAGTTTCAGGCGGCTGGCCGTCATCCACTCGGCTACCTCTTTCATCCCTTCGTGCAGGTTGGCTCTGGCGGCGGCGGGGTCGTTGGTCAGGGAGAGGATCAGCTGGGTGTCGTCGGCGTAGGAGATTATGCTGAGGTTGTGTTTGCGTACGATGGCCGCGAGGGGGCTCATGTAGACGTTGAAGAGGGTGGGGCTCAGAGATGATCCTTGGGGGACGCCGCAGATGACTTCGGTGGCCTCTGACTTGTACGGTGGTAGGCGGACTCTCTGTGTTCTCCCGTCGAGGAAGGAGGTGATCCACTCCAGCGCCTTGTCCTGGATTCCGACGTTGCTGAGGCGCCGTACTAGGGTGCGGTGGCAGACCGTGTCGAATGCCGCGGAGAGGTCTAGGAGGATGAGGGCCGCTGTTTCTCCATTGTCCATCAGGGCTCGGATGTCGTCGGTGGCGGCGATGAGGGCGGTCTCGGTGCTGTGGTTGGCTCGGAAGCCGGACTGTGAGGGGTCGAGGGATCCGTTAGTCTCGAGGAAAGCGGCCATCTGCTTGTTGACGGTCTTCTCGATGACTTTGGCTGGAAACGGGAGGAGCCACCAACATCTAAATACGGTGGGTGGACCATTGCACTGGTGGGTTGGTTTGCAGTCCAAATGTCAACAGCGGGACCATTACTGCCAACATCTAAATGAGGCCCTTAATTTGGAACTGAAAGAGATTGGTGTTTTCAGCTGCATTTACAAAACAGCTGAAAGTTCAAGTGTTTAATGATAGATTTTATGAACTTTGTTGAGAAGTGTCATTAAGTCCACTACTCTTAGTAATCATGTTCTACACAAGGTTTACTGAGTGAAAAGATGATTTAGATGCATAGATTTCTAAATATAACTCTTAAGAAGTAGAGAAAAAATGTAGAGAGTTATCAGCAAGTATTGCACATTGTGTTAAAAAATGAACTGTTCAATGTGTATGTATTTGTAAGTAAAAGAGGATTTGTAATTACAAAACAAGGAATCTGCAATCTGTTAATACGAGATGTTTGAGTGGAGATATTGCTATTTCTAGAGTAAAAAACCATGCTCACTGTTAAGAAAGGTGAATCAAGAGGAATGTGTTTCTTTATAAACTTTTTTTGAACCGGGGTTGATAGCAGGATATAATTAAATTGTGAAAAAAGAATGCATGGGTTGAGGGTGTGGATTTTTTCCAGAGAAAGGATTAACAGATTATTGGTACACTAAATATACATTTATGATTTTGGATAAAAGCTATAGAAAAGTTTAGAGAATATAGTGAGGAATCAATAATATTAATTATTAAATAGTATGTAAGTTTTAATTTTCTGGTTATTATGTCTTTTTATAGGAGGAAAATGGCATATGAAAATTGTGAAAAAGAAAGGTACCATGTCAGAAAATATATGGGGGAGGGAAAGAAAAGTTGTTCACTTTTCAAGAAAAAGGAAAGAATAACTGTAGAAAATCAGAAAAAAAAGTTAGGGTTAGGTGGTAAACTCCACTCTGCCGACCAAGTTTGCAAAGTTTTACCACTCTGTGCTCCACTTCGAGCATGGAGTTTGCCAAAAACCCTGCCAACCATCGGCAGAAGGGAGTCTACTGGTGAGTGTAACTCACCCCCTATTGTACACAGAGGAAATCTGCATGTGACGTGGGGCCAAGGGCAGGTTCAGAGTGGTCTTTGAGAGATACAGCGGCTGGATTGTATCAGAGGAGGCTAATGAGACAGGACACGTGAGATTGGGGCGCCTGGATTAAACACAGGAAGGAAGGGACTGCTGCTTGCTGGTGGGGAGAGAGAGCTTGTCTGCCTCCCAGCCAGCAGAAGAGGACTCAAGGAAGCCTGGGAGCCTAGAGGCCGGAATGTGCCAGAGAACCTGCCACACCACACCAACCGAGAACAACAATAGGAACAGGCAGAGGAGTCATAGGGGATCTGTCATCCAGCACCCAGCTGGATGTTCACTGGTATCATTTTACTCGGGAGACCTAGGGGAATGCTTGGTGAAAGGACATTTGTGCCTGCATGGTGATGCCACACAAAAATGTGTTCAAAAAGTGTTTTTTTTCAACAAAATTTTAGCAACTGTTATTACCTATTGAAGTTTGATGCTTTTCTGCCTTCCAAATGAAAGACAATGTGTAAAAAAGAAGTCACTTTGAAAAATGGCCTATAATTCACATGCTAGTATGGGTACCCACAATTTCGGAGATGAGGAAATAGTTACTGTTTTTAAACTATATATTTTGTTCCCATTTCAGAAATAAATAGGTGTCTTTCATACTGGTTTTTCACTATTTATATTTTCCCAAATGAATTGTAATATACACTGTACACAATAAAAAACCCTTGCAAGACGCTGCTCAGTTATTGGTTCTGGGTTCCTCGGGTTCTAGATGAACATACAAGTCCTATATATCCCCACAACCAGAAGGGTCCATAAAATTTTATGGTATAATGCTTTCTATAAATTGTCATACTTAAAAGAAGTTACAGTGAAAACGTTGGCACAAATGTTTTTTTTTTTCAACTTGTTTGAAATGTTTCCTATTTTCATCTGTTAGTTTCTATAAGAAAACCATGAAGGATTTACACAAATGACCCCTTGCTGAATTCAGAATTATATCTTATTTTTAGAAATGTATAGCTTCCCAGGATACATTATTGCTTTCATACCTATTTTTACCATTAACTGGAAAGAGTTTGAAAGCACAAAAAATAGCAAAAAATGGGCTAGGTTCCAGTAAAATGCCAAAACTTGTGTAAAAAATGTTGGTTTTCTGTCAAAGGTCTGCCAGTCCCTAAAATCTGGGAAGATGGCAATTTCATCACTACAAACCCTTTGTTGATACCTCTTGCAGGGGAAAAAACAGGCGCTTTCATCTGCAACATTTTTTCCCATTTAAAAAAAAATAATAATTGCTGTATTTTGAGTAATTTCTACATCCCCTCCAGGGGAATCTGAAAATAATCGGGTACCTTTAAAATCTCCATGATGTTTAAAGAAAGGGACGAAAATTTGGCGTGGATAGCTTATGCGCGAACGATCCCAAATAGCCAATGAAGGCTTAGCACAGGGGGCAAAGGGGTTAAAATGCCCTCTAGTTTTCTAATTTGGTGTGGGATTCTCCTTGCTTTGTATTTTCACTTTATTACTATTTGAAGTGTTCCACACATACTTTACTCATTGCCACTAATTTAAGTCTGACTGTTTTGTGCCAAGCTTCCAGAGAATTGGGCACAGGTTAATTTGGGCTTTGCTTGTGACTTTGCTCTGACAAGGAATGTGGTTTCTGCTTGAGTAGGGTACAGCTCCCTCAAAAAGTAACCCAGCTTCTTACAACTAAATTTGTGAAATGTAGTGTTGTACAGGGTATTTAAAAAAATTATATATATACATTTTTTTTTTTAGGTATTGCAGTACTTCATACAAAGTACCACTGTACTACGTAAATATTTTCAAAATATACCTACCTCGTACCGCTTTAATAAAAATGGAATGCAGTCGAAGGAGCTGTCAGAATATGCAATGATGAGAAGTAGCATCATTTAATGAAGATACTAGAATATTGCCCACTGGAGCTTTTAGCAGTTCAGGAGAATTAACTGTATACAAGTACTATTCTTTTTAATGAGCAATTTGGAATTATGGAAATGTATCCAGCTTATTATTTTTCAGTGTTTGAATTGAGTTTAATAGTGTCATCCACTGGGGAGCAACATATATGAATTTATTATGTTGACTTTGTGTGCATGGGCACTTCATATGAGATAAGAAAGTATATGTTTCCATGTACAGAGCAGCAGGTATTGTGCATCACTCTAAGATGGTGCTTGAATTCTAGACCATATTGAGTCTTCCTTATATAGCACAGCATGCGCTTACATAGAGTACATCATCTGCCAAGAGGTGCGTAATAACATTTTATATTGTGTACACATGCTAATTTTGCTGCTCTTATGAAATGGATAAGAGTGCCTGCAGCATTGTTCAAAAGTCAAAAATGACACTTGGATTTCTAAACTGCTAAGAGTCCCTTTTTTATGTTTGATGTAATCACCTTTGTTTAAATATGGAGTTGAGGAAGTAAGTTGGCGTCGTGACAAAGGCTAAAGAAGCTGAAATGCGTTGATACTTTGTTTTCCACCTACATTGGATTGCAATAAGTCTTTTCACACTGCCTGGAGTGCCGTTTTTGTTCTTTCCAACTTTGAACTGGAGTTGCTGATATATATAAGTATATATAAATATATATATATATATATATATAAAAACTACATATCCCATAATGCCACTTAAGGGCTAATATGGGCAAGTATAAATATAGAAACAGTAGAGGGATTACTGACCATGACCAAAGCCTTGTGTGGCTGAAACGCGTTGGCGGGGTGAAACGTTGAATTAAAGGCTTCCAAAAGTATCCGGTTGTGCCGCCTCCTTTGTTAAAAAAAAATATATATATATATATATAGATATATATATATATATATATATCTATATATATATATATGTATATATATATATGTGTATTCCAATGCCCCAAAAGCTTCAAAGAGCGCAGTCCCAGCAGGTTAAAACCAACCGGCTTTTAATATTCAAGGAGAACCGGCAACTTCATTTCAGTTAACATTTTCGCCGACGCGTTTCAAGGACACAGCCTCTTCATCATGGGCAGCTCAGACTCGCACAGATGCTTCCAATTGCTGCTTTTAATTACGTGCAGAGACCCCCAGTGGGTCATGCGCAGTGCTTATGTATAGTACATTGCATGTTGGGACATCGGGTCCCCAATTTGAAAAATAGTTGTCCTCATAGTGAGTTCTGTGCAAACCTTTATTAACACCTTGGCTGCTAGGTGTTTTCCCCCCCTGTGCTAGAAACTGCACTTAGGCTGCACTCATGACGAGCTCAGCTCGTCATCAGCACAGCTCAACTGTGCATCATGACGAGCTGAGCTCGTCATCAGCATCGAAAGGGTTAAAGAGCATTTCTCCCCCTCCAGTGGGGCCTCAAATGTCCTGCCGGTTATTTTGTCTCCAAACTTCTGGACTGATCGCAGCTACGGCAAAAAAACAAATCGCTGCGCAGCCTCTCTTAATTGTCGAGACGGTGCATTCTTTCACGGCAGGGATGCTGTGTTGTTTATGTATTCCAATGGCCCGAAAGCTTCAAAGAGCGCCATCCCAGCAGTTTAAAACCAACCGGCTTTTAATGTTCAATGGGAGAACCGGCAACTTCATTTCAGGTAACATTTTCGCCTACGCGTTTCAAGGACACAGCCTCTTTATCATGGGCAGCTCAGACTCGCACAGATGCTTCCAATTGCTGCTTTTAATTACGCGCAGAGACCCCCAGTGGGTCATTCGCAGTGCTTATGTATAGTACATTGCAGGTTGTCAAAGTCTATCTCCTTCGCTTCATAACGTGAAATGAAGGAGATAGACGCTGACAACTTGTTTTCAAATCGAGGAAACAATGCCTTTCTCCTCCTACCGAGCTGTATAAATAATTATTACAGAGATCTAAGGATTAACTTGATATTGGCTGAGTCGGCTGACCAGCAATACAACTTATACAGGACCAGGTATCCAAGAGGAGCCGAGGCTGTCCCACAACTGCACAGTCCTGATGAAGACCCGCCCCTGATGCGCACAACCAGCACATCGCCCCACAGGGCCGAAACGTCAACGCATTTCTCTCTTTCATGAATCAACTATACAAAATCTACTAGGACCCAAGAATTAATTGATGTACCTATTGGATTATTGCATATATAGTTGACTTCGCTAATAATTCTGTGATTTGACATCTTTGTAAGTTGTTTTAAATGTATATCAGTCCTGCACAAAATTTATGTGGTCTACATGTTTTATGTTTGTTTGGACAGCAAAACGAATGTTTTAATACAATTCAGAGAATATGAAAGTATATGAATAAAGCTTTACTTTAATTTTCTTTGTGGTCAGTGTGTTTTGTTTATACTGATATAGGTATCACTATCTTTGTACCCTTACACGGACGGATGTCCTAAATAACACAATAGGAAATACTATATTACTGTGTATTTCGGTCCGACAGAACCATTATTATTTGTTCTATAACTGTCAAAGCGGCAAAAACTCCTATAGCACCAAAAATGTTCCTTTGTTTATTAATTTCAGCAACAAAATCAAAAATAATCGTACGAGCTCTTCTGCCATGGGTAGACATTGCTTTCTTCACCGAAGATCAAGAAGGGTGTCACTACACTACTCAGGGCTGATCCTCCCCCCCCCCCCCCCTTGTCATATCGGCATTCCGCTTCCACTACCCAGGGCAGTTGCTCAACCTGTCTCTTTCAAAACTGTAGATTCTTTTCTCGGCCTCAAGTTGTATCGCAATGCTCCAGGGGTCGTCTGGTCTGGGAAGAACTCCGCAGATTCATCAGGTGATACAGCATGGCCTTTCTCCGTAGTCAAGATCTCTCGATGATCGGACAGCACAGCAGGTTCCACCAAGGTCGACAATACCTTGCGACAATGGGTTCTATGCAACCAATTTTTCTTGTTGGTGACTCGGACCGCTGTTCTCGTGGCAAGGAGTACCTCTTCTGTTCCACACCACCTCGACTCCAGGCTGCTTGACCTCTTAAACACTTTCACCATCACAAAATCACCAGGTCGGAGTGCATGGCCATCACCTGCAGATCTTTCGCGGAGTGCTTCTCGAACCTGTTGATGAATAAAAACCAAACTGTCAGTTAACTGTGCCAAGTAGTCATTCATTAAGACACAAGGTACATCATACACAGAACTCGGTTTCAGAATTCCCCAAATATTCATGCACCTCCCAAATACCACTTCATAGGAAGAGAGGCCTGTCCAAGAATGTGGAACTGATCTAATAGACAACAATGCCAGAGGCAATGCATCCGGCCAAGTCAAAGATATTGAAGCCTGAATCTTCGCTATTTTCAACTTCAGAGTAGCATTATACCTAAGCATGAGCGGGAAATCCGTTACGCTCGCGGATTTTGCGGATTTTTGGGAAATCCGCAATCCGCGAATTTTGCGGATTTCCCGTAAAATCCGCAAAAAAAAATCAGCGAACGTAACGGGTTCAAAAGTTGAACCCCCACTCATGCAACTATTTTACAATGGCGCCAGCAAGCTACCAGCGCCGTTGTAAAATAGTTACAAAGTTAGCTTGCACAGGAACCACTAGATAAAACGAAGCAGGTGCTGCTTTATTTTATCTCAGTGCTTCCTGTGCAAGCTAACTTTGTAACTATTTTACAACGGCGCTGGCAGCTTGCTGGCGCCATTGTAAAATAGTTGCATGGCTGGGCACAGGTCAGGTCTGCAGCTCACTCAAGGGACCCCTGCGCCCTTCGGGGCGATTGCATAGTAACACACACATGGTCACTCGAACTAGTTGATGCTCAAATTCAGTGACTCATTCATTAGCCCAAAAACAATCGTGAGCGTCGTCGAGGCTGGACAAGTGTGCCTTCTTCCCAAATCTACTGTGGAAAATCAGCTGTGATGCTGGATAGGCTTTGCATCCTTCACTTTCACGAGCGCAATACCCGAGCTTCTTTCTCTTCATCTGCTGAACTGATCTTTCTCTGACCTTTTATTCACACAAGAGGCACATACCCTACTGGGCACATTGTGTTCGCACGGGTTTCTGCAAGTTCGCACGCGTTTTGTACAATTTCGCAATTTGCGAAATTGTACAAAACCCTCGCGAACTTGCAGAAACCCGTGCGAACATAAAAAAAAAATCCGCAAATTCGCGGGAATTCGCGAATTTTGCGGATTGCGAGTTCGCAAATCCGCAAAATTCGCAAACGCGAGATTCGCAAAATTCGCCCATACCTAATTATACCTTTCCACCAATCCTGCTGATTGTGGATGGAGCACTGCATGAAACTTCTGTTTAATTCCTAATCCTTTCAGGACATGTTTGATAACCTCCCCACAAAATGAGGTCCGTTATCATTCCATAAGAATTTGCTGACACAAAATCTCGGGAAGAATTCCTTCAGCAACACTTTTGCAGTAGTAATAGCAGTATTGTCCTTTGTGGGGTACGGCTCGATCCATTTACTGAAGGCACAGACCACCACTAAGACATACTTCAAATGATTACAACGCTCAAGTTGGATATAATAAATTTGTAAGACTTCGAAAGGTGCAGTTGGTGTAGCAAACCCTCCAGCTGGAGTTCGTGTCCTTTTCCCAGGATTATATTGTAAACAGATAAAACAGGACTGTACTACTCTCTAAGCTGTGCTAGCAATTTCTGGATGCTCTCAAACTTGTGTAAGCAATCTCGTTATTGCTGAAGCTCCAACATGTGCTAGCCCATGTGCCATTTGAACCATAGGTTGTATAAAGGCTATAGGCAGCTCTCATCTATCCATCTGTTTATTTCGCCAACAACCTTCATTATCCAATTCTCCTTCTTCAGACCATTGTTCACGTTCCTTTACAGAAGCTGATTTCTGTATCTCTCGTACTTCCTGCCTAGCATCATGCCAACGTTCAGCTTGTGACTTCACTACACACATAGAAGTAGTGCTTCTCTGCGTCGCAGTCTCACGTTCCAAGTGATCTGCAAAGGCATTCCCTTGTCCAATCTTATCTGTCACTTTCTTATGCGCACTACACTTCACTATGGCTATTTTCTTCGGGTATGTCAATGCAGTCAAAAGATTATGTACTAAATCTCCGTGCATTATCTGCATTCCGTGAGATATAAGAAAGCCACTTTCCATCCAGAATAGGCCAAAATCATGCACCACTCCAAAAGCATAGCGGCTGTCTCTATAAATATTCACACATAGATCAGCACTAAGCTCACATGCTCGTGTCAGAGCTATCAATTCAGCTGCTTGGGCCGATTTCTGTGGTATGTGAGCTATCTCCACTATTGTCTCAAGCGTAGTAATTGCATTCGCGGCTGAGGTCGTACCATCTGGTAATTTCAAACAGGACCCATCAACCCACAATTCACCATCCACATCTGGAAGGGGCGTACCTTGCAAATCAATGCGACCCTTTGTCTGTTCCTCAGTCAGGAATATACAATCATGTGTTTCTTGTGACTGAGGCTGAGTCACCGGATAAGGCAACAAAGTGGCTGGGTTTAAAGTTGCACATCTCTTCAATGTAATAAGAGGAGCTAGCAATGTCAGTTCATATCCTGTCAAACAAGCGTTAGTTAAATGCTGCATCTTCGTCTGATTTAAAAGGGGATCAACAGCATGGGGTACCAACACTAACAGCTTATGTGACAAAACTATTCCTTCACTCTGTCGTATTGACACAGCTGTTGCTGCTACTGAGCGAAAACACCCAGGCAACGCTCGGGCAACAGGATCAAGGACTGCTGAAAAATAAGCACAGGGACGTTGCTTATCGCCATGTAACTGGACTAAAACTGACAACGCGCATCCATCTTTCTCATGCACGTAGAGTGTAAAAGGCTTCGTATAATCTGGTGTACTTAACACTGGTGCTGAACAAAGGGCTTGTCGTAACTATCGAAAAGCAGTTTCACATTCATCTGTCCATGGAAGGGGTATTGGAGTGTCTTTTGTCAAAAGTGCTAGCAAAGGTTTAACAATGTAGGAAAACCCCAAAATCCATTGTCTACAAAAAGAAGTAAGATCAAGAAATGCACGCACTTCTTTCTGTTTCGAGGGTACTGGTGTATCTAAAATTGCTTGGATGCGATCTGATGTCAATGCACGTCCCTCCTTAGACAAAAGGTGTCCTAAGTGGGTTACCTTTGGTCTACAATATTGCAATTTCTTTCGTGACACTTTATGATGATGTGAAGCAAGAAAGGAAAGCAAAGACAAAGTGCATTTCTCACATTGTTCAGGGGTATCGGCTGCCAACAAGATGTCATCGACATATTGTATGAGAGCCACAGCTTTAGGTAAAGCAAAAGAATCAAGCTCTCTTTTCAATGCTTGACTGTAAATACTCGGACTCTCAGTATAGCCTTGAGGAACTCTACAAAATCTGTACGATTGACTATTCAAAGTGAAACCGAACAAATATCGGCTATCAGGATGAATAGGGATCGAAAAGAAAGCATTCTTCAAGTCTATAACAGAGAATGTGGTTGCTGTTGGAGGAACCAAAGTAAGGAGTGTCGTAATATCAGAAACCACAGGGTATTGTGGTACTACGATCTTGTTCACCTCTCTAAGGTCTATAATGAACCTGTAAACTCTAGTATCAGTATCTTTTTTCAAAATCGGGAGAATCAGGCTGTTACAAACATTAAATGGAACTTCCTCAACAACCCCAACTTGAATAAAGTCATGTACAATTTGTATGAGTGTTTCCTCACCCTCCTGTGAAATTCTGTATTGAGGCAAACGCGGTAACACAGCTCCCTCCTTTACAATAATGTGTACCGGTGGGATAATCATCTGGCTCACATCAGTGTCTGAGGTAGCCCACAAAGTTTCAGGGAGTGAAGCTAATGCAACATCCTCTTTAACAAGACAAACTCTCTCAGGCACAGAGTGATTATCGTTCAAAATGACACGCACTCCATCAGGAGAGCATCGTATTGTGGCTCTGAAATACTTGAGCATGTGAAGACCCACAATATGGTCTGGTGTATTTGGAGAAAGCAAAAACGGACATGGAGCACTAAATCTATTGACATGGAATGCAAGTGGTTGTGAAAAAGGCCTAAGGGAAGGTGTTCCATCGAAACCTATCATAGTAATAGTTACCCCAGACAGGGGAGCCCTTGGAACCAATTGTTTATACAAAGCGCTACAAGTAGCTCCTGTATCGACCAGAAACCGATCAGTAGAACCCAAAACATGTGCTGTAACATAAGGACCCCTCTGATCTACTGGAACTTCAACTGATTCCTTACCCCATCCTAGGCAATCCTATGCGTGAACAGAATCATAAAGGTCAGGCTGCACATAATCAGACATTTGATACTGATTTTTTTATCGAAAGTGTTAAACCTATCCTGTATTCGTACATTGGTGTCGAATCGACCACGATCATTTGTATTTCCTCTAGGCCCTGAGTAATCAGACCGATTTCTCATTTGTCCCCGACCTCGCGAACCCTGTTGAGCACGTAACACTGGGCAATCGGCCATCCAGTGGCCAAATTGCTTACAATACGCACATTGATTAAGAGACAAAGTCGAACGAGTATAGGGGGGATTCAAAGATCCACGTCCGCCTTTATCATAACCTCTAGAGGGCGGACCATAAACTTGAGCTAACATAACCTTCGTTTTCAGATCTTTAGATTTCTTGTCTTCATTGCCTTTCGTTTCTAATTCTTGACGCTCATAATACTGAGCCATCGTTAAAACATATGCTGGAGAAGATGTAGTCCAAGAACTTTCACTGGCTTTCAAATGGCTAGCAATCCCTGGTAACAAATTCGTAACATATTTATCGACAAAAAGATGTCTGCCTGTATCATCTGTCAAGGACTGACCGCTAAAATCGTGAAAAGCTTCCTCAAAACGTGTAAAGAAATCAGAAACCGATTCATCTACTTATTGTTTGCACGATGCCAAAACAGTCCAATCTATTTTTTATGGGGGAATAACTGTTTTAAGCATAGTTAATATAGATGCAGGGAGATCTAATATTAACTTATGTGGCTTTTGAGCGGGTTCCCTCTCCACATCCATTTGTTCTAATTCTTTCGATTCCGCACCAAAAGTAGCACGATCGTTAATTCTAAGAACTGTCCTCCACATATCCGGTGGTAATATCAACCCGAAAAATAAATCAATGTCACACAAAGTTATAGTACAGGAATTTATTGTGCCTTCAATTTCCTCATAGAAGGTAGCTGGATTTTTACGTGGATCGGGTAATGCTGCTTTAAGCGCCATTACATCTGCCCTATTCCAAGGAGTATGAATCCAATTATGAATAAAATTACCTTTTGCATCAACAGAACTTTTATCATCATTGTCACTCGCTCCTTTAGGAGGAACATACAAGGGCGCGGCTTCCCGCATGGGCTTCATATAAACCACCATTAGCTTATCTGTTCCGCAGATAGAAGACTGTGACTTTCCGGTCTGAGATTTCTTTGCAGCTTCATCTATGAGCTGTTTCTTCTCCTTCAAGTGAACCGCCTCAGTTCGTAATTTAACCAACCTTCTAATCGTGTCACCACCTGAGAAAAAACAAAAAGACCATCTTGCATGTTCGTACAATCAGCTGCTACATCATCAGGTTCTAAATCTGGAGAGAATTTCCGAAATAATTCAACAACTTCTGCAGCAAACTTCTCAGTGAAATACATCTGCTCCCTTTCCGGCCACCCCTGTATATTAGCTAAGAGATCGGAAGCAGAATCAGTGCTACGTAATGCTTTACGAGCAGCTTGTCTGATATCGGCTGCATGTTCTGCGGACAGCATAGAACGGGTGTCCCGCGCCTTTCGTTGTTCTGAATCGGAATCCTCACCACCATCGGATGGAGCGGACGGAACGGCGTACGGAGTTGGAGGTCGATCTAATAACAAAAAATCATCTTGTGATTTATTAAGGACAGGGTAGAGAGGTTGTCGGACAGGGTATTGGCCAGATACCTGCCATCTGTGTTCTTTCTCCTCTCTCTCTTTTAGCTCTTTCACTTCTTTCTTTTTCAATTCCAGTGCTTTCTCATACACAGTCTTTCGCTGTTCTTTCTCAAGAAAGGCTTTCTCACGCTTTGCTCGTTCACGCACTTCTTTCTCCCACATACGCACGCATTCAAACATATCACGTCTAGACTTCAGCTCAAACATACATCACTCCACATACTCAATCTTTCATATATCAAATGACCCATGCATTGGCAAACGTAACTCAGGATCCTTGCGGGTATATCTGTGCCATAATGTGCTGTACATTATGGAAGAAAGACCATATTTTATATACATATCCCTATTAGGCATCCCCTCTGGGGGAGCCGGTTGCGAGTCTTGAAGTCTAAGTCGGTCCCCATTACAAAAGCAGCACATCCTTCGAAGTGTGCTAAAAACAGGCATGCCAAAAATAATGCAAAATATGCAGTATTATACACCAAGTGGCACTTAAGGTACTTCTAGTACGTTGCGCTGTTCAAATTTGACTCACTGAAGAAAAATCTCCACATTGCCTGCCTATATGTTTTATAACTCATATATCAAATCATACAAATACTCATACAAATAAGACTAGTCTTTACCAAATACCAAATACCAAATACCAAATATGCCCCAGTAAGTGTTCCTAAAACTACCTTACCATACAAGGGCATCCAAAACCCATAGTACGTGCCGTAAAACGGCCCTTACCAATCATAGGGTGTCCAGGTTCCAACTGCCAAGTTCTAAATTCGACCAAACGGCCACTGCACAGCGAATCGACAGAAGAGATCTCAGTCGAAGACCGGCGCCACCTGGATGGTCAAATGAGAAAGAAGGGAAAAACGCCTTGGATGCCAAGACTCGAGTCTCCTCTGGCAGTGATCACATTCGCAGCGAGATCCCAATCCTTTGTTGCGATCAGTCCTTCGGGCATCCGAGTCGCCGATGAGCCCCACGTGTTGGGCGCCAATTTGTAGTAGAAGGCCTCAGCTAGACCCCCCTAGTGCAAGGGGTTCGCCCTTCTCTGCACAAAGTCCTCAGACCAATAGGAAGAAGTTGGCACAGAAACTGGAATAGAAAAAGTAACATTTATTACACCTCATGAGGTGGTGATACGGTTCAAACAGTACCCTTCGGTATTGCAAGAAGTAGCACCACGATCCAAGAAAGCATGGTTTATTTGTACCCGCACAGGGGCTCAAAAGTAGGCGGTACAAACACAAGAGCACAGTTTATGTACCTATAAGATAATATCGAGAGGCACAATCGATCAGTGGGAGCAGGTAACAGTTTTGGGGGTCGACAAACACATTCCTATCTGGAACTAATTACTAACAGATGTGGATCCTACTTGACATGCGCAAAAGTGAGGGATGCTAAATATAACTTGTTGCCGGGCAGATTTTAAGCGCCATGAACAGGAAGATAGGACAAAGCACATGAACGGCACGAGGCAGCATGTAGCAGACAAAATGGCTGCCGCAAATACAAAATGGAGTCTGCTAAATGTCAAGATAACAGCCAGAACTAATATGTCTTCTGCTAATGCTTAATCTAATCGCTGTCAAATTACAACAGGAGCTTGCACAGGGATGTCGTTGGATACCCCAATGGTGGCAGGTGATCAGTGAAGCCTTGGTGTGCAGGAGCTGCAATTAAGCACAGTGCAGGGAAAGGGGCTGGGGTGCAGCAACATGGGTGCTCAGGTGCGAGCAAGCGATGTTAATGTGCGTAATGATGTGATCTCTGACCTCATTCAGTCACATCTCTATCTCATTTTAAGGACCTGCTGGACCGTACTGTAGGCCTGTGCCAGCGGGCAGCGATGCCGTACAGACACGTGTTGAGCGCAGTGCTGCAGGAGGGGTGGGGTGCATCAGCCTGGTTAATTACGTGCAGAGACCCCCAGTGGGTCATTCGCAGTGCTTATGTATAGTACATTGCAGGTTGTCAAAGTCTATCTCCTTCGCTTCATAACGTGAAATGAAGGAGATAGACGCTGACAACTTGTTTTCAAATCGAGGAAACAATGCCTTTCTCCTCCTACCGAGCTGTATAAATAATTATTACAGAGATCTAAGGATTAACTTGATATTGGCTGAGTCGGCTGACCAGCAATACAACTTATACAGGACCAGGTATCCAAGAGGAGCCGAGGCTGTCCCACAACTGCACAGTCCTGATGAAGACCCGCCCCTGATGCGCACAACCAGCACATCGCCCCACAGGGCCGAAACGTCAACGCATTTCTCTCTTTCATGAATCAACTATACAAAATCTACTAGGACCCAAGAATTAATTGATGTACCTATTGGATTATTGCATATATAGTTGACTTCGCTAATAATTCTGTGATTTGACATCTTTGTAAGTTGTTTTAAATGTATATCAGTCCTGCACAAAATTTATGTGGTCTACATGTTTTATGTTTGTTTGGACAGCAAAACGAATGTTTTAATACAATTCAGAGAATATGAAAGTATATGAATAAAGCTTTACTTTAATTTTCTTTGTGGTCAGTGTGTTTTGTTTATACTGATATAGGTATCACTATCTTTGTACCCTTACACGGACGGATGTCCTAAATAACACAATAGGAAATACTATATTACTGTGTATTTCGGTCCGACAGAACCATTATTATTTGTTCTATAACTGTCAAAGCAGCAAAAACTCCTATAGCACCAAAAATGTTCCTTTGTTTATTAATTTCAGCAACAAAATCAAAAATAATCGTACGAGCTCTTCTGCCATGGGTAGACATTGCTTTCTTCACCGAAGATCAAGAAGGGTGTCACTACACTACTCAGGGCTGATCCTCCCCCCCCCCCCCCCCCTTGTCATATCGGCATTCCGCTTCCACTACCCAGGGCAGTTGCTCAACCTGTCTCTTTCAAAACTGTAGATTCTTTTCTCGGCCTCAAGTTGTATCGCAATGCTCCAGGGGTCGTCTGGTCTGGGAAGAACTCCGCAGATTCATCAGGTGATACAGCATGGCCTTTCTCCGTAGTCAAGATCTCTCGATGATCGGACAGCACAGCAGGTTCCACCAAGGTCGACAATACCTTGCGACAATGGGTTCTATGCAACCAATTTTTCTTGTTGGTGACTCGAACCGCTGTTCTCGTGGCAAGGAGTACCTCTTCTGTTCCACACCACCTCGACTCCAGGCTGCTTGACCTCTTAAACACTTTCACCATCACAAAATCACCAGGTCGGAGTGCATGGCCATCACCTGCAGATCTTTCGCGGAGTGCTTCTCGAACCTGTTGATGAATAAAAACCAAACTGTCAGTTAACTGTGCCAAGTAGTCATTCATTAAGACACAAGGTACATCATACACAGAACTCGGTTTCAGAATTCCCCAAATATTCATGCACATCCCAAATACCACTTCATAGGAAGAGAGGCCTGTCCAAGAATGTGGAACTGATCTAATAGACAACAATGCCAGAGGCAATGCATCCGGCCAAGTCAAAGATATTGAAGCCTGAATCTTCGCTATTTTCAACTTCAGAGTAGCATTATACCTAAGCATGAGCGGGAAATCCGTTACGCTCGCGGATTTTGCGGATTTTTGGGAAATCCGCAATCCGTGAATTTTGCGGATTTCCCGCAAAATCCGCAAAAAAAAATCAGCGAACGTAACGGGTTCAAAAGTTGAACCCCCACTCATGCAACTATTTTACAATGGCGCCAGCAAGCTACCAGCGCCGTTGTAAAATAGTTACAAAGTTAGCTTGCACAGGAACCACTAGATAAAACGAAGCAGGTGCTGCTTTATTTTATCTCAGTGCTTCCTGTGCAAGCTAACTTTGTAACTATTTTACAACGGCGCTGGCAGCTTGCTGGCGCCATTGTAAAATAGTTGCATGGCTGGGCACAGGTCAGGTCTGCAGCTCACTCAAGGGACCCCTGCGCCCTTCGGGGCGATTGCATAGTAACACACACATGGTCACTCGAACTAGTTGATGCTCAAATTCAGTGACTCATTCATTAGCCCAAAAACAATTGTGAGCGTCGTCGAGGCTGGACAAGTGTGCCTTCTTCCCAAATCTACTGTGGAAAATCAGCTGTGATGCTGGATAGGCTTTGCATCCTTCACTTTCACGAGCGCAATACCCGAGCTTCTTTCTCTTCATCTGCTGAACTGATCTTTCTCTGACCTTTTATTCACACAAGAGGCACATACCCTACTGGGCACATTGTGTTCGCACGGGTTTCTGCAAGTTCGCACGCGTTTTGTACAATTTCGCAATTTGCGAAATTGTACAAAACCCTCGCGAACTTGCAGAAACCCGTGCGAACATAAAAAAAAAAAATCCGCAAATTCGCGGGAATTCGCGGATTTTGCGGATTGCGAGTTCGCAAATCCGCAAAATTCGCAAACGCGAGATTCGCAAAATTCGCCCATACCTAATTATACCTTTCCACCAATCCTGCTGATTGTGGATGGAGCACTGCATGAAACTTCTGTTTAATTCCTAATCCTTTCAGGACATGTTTGATAACCTCCCCACAAAATGAGGTCCGTTATCATTCCATAAGAATTTGCTGACACAAAATCTCGGGAAGAATTCCTTCAGCAACACTTTTGCAGTAGTAATAGCAGTATTGTCCTTTGTGGGGTACGGCTCGATCCATTTACTGAAGGCACAGACCACCACTAAGACATACTTCAAATGATTACAACGCTCAAGTTGGATATAATAAATTTGTAAGACTTCGAAAGGTGCAGTTGGTGTAGCAAACCCTCCAGCTGGAGTTCGTGTCCTTTTCCCAGGATTATATTGTAAACAGATAAAACAGGACTGTACTACTCTCTTAGCTGTGCTAGCAATTTCTGGATGCTCTCAAACTTGTGTAAGCAATCTCGTTATTGCTGAAGCTCCAACATGTGCTAGCCCATGTGCCATTTGAACCATAGGTTGTATAAAGGCTATAGGCAGCTCTCATCTATCCATCTGTTTATTTCGCCAACAACCTTCATTATCCAATTCTCCTTCTTCAGACCATTGTTCACGTTCCTTTACAGAAGCTGATTTCTGTATCTCTCGTACTTCCTGCCTAGCATCATGCCAACGTTCAGCTTGTGACTTCACTACACACATAGAAGTAGTGCTTCTCTGCGTCGCAGTCTCACGTTCCAAGTGATCTGCAAAGGCATTCCCTTGTCCAATCTTATCTGTCACTTTCTTATGCGCACTACACTTCACTATGGCTATTTTCTTCGGGTATGTCAATGCAGTCAAAAGATTATGTACTAAATCTCCGTGCATTATCTGCATTCCGTGAGATATAAGAAAGCCACTTTCCATCCAGAGTAGGCCAAAATCATGCACCACTCCAAAAGCATAGCGGCTGTCTGTATAAATATTCACACATAGATCAGCACTAAGCTCACATGCTCGTGTCAGAGGTATCAATTCAGCTGCTTGGGCCGATTTCTGTGGTATGTGAGCTATCTCCACTATTGTCTCAAGCGTAGTAATTGCATTCGCGGCTGAGGTCGTACCATCTGGTAATTTCAAACAGGACCCATCAACCCACAATTCACCATCCACATCTGGAAGGGGCGTACCTTGCAAATCAATGCGACCCTTTGTCTGTTCCTCAGTCAGGAATATACAATCATGTGTTTCTTGTGACTGAGGCTGAGTCACCGGATAAGGCAACAAAGTGGCTGGGTTTAAAGTTGCACATCTCTTCAATGTAATAAGAGGAGCTAGCAATGTCAGTTCATATCCTGTCAAACAAGCGTTAGTTAAATGCTGCGTCTTCGTCTGATTTAAAAGGGGATCAACAGCATGGGGTACCAACACTAACAGCTTATGTGACAAAACTATTCCTTCACTCTGTCGTATTGACACAGCTGTTGCTGCTACTGAGCGAAAACACCCAGGCAACGCTCGGGCAACAGGATCAAGGACTGCTGAAAAATAAGCACAGGGACGTTGCTTATCGCCATGTAACTGGACTAAAACTGACAACGCGCATCCATCTTTCTCATGCACGTAGAGTGTAAAAGGCTTCGTATAATCTGGTGTACTTAACACTGGTGCTGAACAAAGGGCTTGTCGTAACTATCAAAAAGCAGTTTCACATTCATCTGTCCATGGAAGGGGTATTGGAGTGTCTTTTGTCAAAAGTGCTAGCAAAGGTTTAACAATGTAGGAAAACCCCAAAATCCATTGTCTACAAAAAGAAGTAAGATCAAGAAATGCACGCACTTCTTTCTGTTTCGAGGGTACTGGTGTATCTAAAATTGCTTGGATGCGATCTGATGTCAATGCACGTCCCTCCTTAGACAAAAGGTGTCCTAAGTGGGTTACCTTTGGTCTACAATATTGCAATTTCTTTCGTGACACTTTATGATGATGTGAAGCAAGAAAGGAAAGCAAAGACAAAGTGCATTTCTCACATTGTTCAGGGGTATCGGCTGCCAACAAGATGTCATCGACATATTGTATGAGAGCCACAGCTTTAGGTAAAGCAAAAGAATCAAGCTCTCTTTTCAATGCTTGACTGTAAATACTCGGACTCTCGGTATAGCCTTGAGGAACTCTACAAAATCTGTACGATTGATTATTCAAAGTGAAACCGAACAAATATCGGCTATCAGGATGAATAGGGATCGAAAAGAAAGCATTCTTCAAGTCTATAACAGAGAATGTGGTTGCTGTTGGAGGAACCAAAGTAAGGAGTGTCGTAATATCAGAAACCACAGGGTATTGTGGTACTACGATCTTGTTCACCTCTCTAAGGTCTATAATGAACCTGTAAACTCTAGTATCAGTATCTTTTTTCAAAATCGGGAGAATCAGGCTGTTACAAACATTAAATGGAACTTCCTCAACAACCCCAACTTGAATAAAGTCATGTACAATTCGTATGAGTGTTTCCTCACCCTCCTGTGAAATTCTGTATTGAGGCAAACGCGGTAACACAGCTCCCTCCTTGACAATAATGTGTACCGGTGGGATAATCATCTGGCTCACATCAGTGTCTGAGGTAGCCCACAAAGTTTCAGGGAGTGAAGCTAATGCAACATCCTCTTTAACAAGACAAACTCTCTCAGGCACAGAGTGATTATCGTTCAAAATGACACGCACTCCATCAGGAGAGCATCGTATTGTGGCTCTGAAATACTTGAGCATGTGAAGACCCACAATATGGTCTGGTGTATTTGGAGAAAGCAAAAACGGACATGGAGCACTAAATCTATTGACATGGAATGGAAGTGGTTGTGAAAAAGGCCTAAGGGAAGGTGTTCCATCGAAACCTATCATAGTAATAGTTACCCCAGACAGGGGAGCCCTTGGAACCAATTGTTTATACAAAGCGCTACAAGTAGCTCCTGTATCGACCAGAAACCGATCAGTAGAACCCAAAACATGTGCTGTAACATAAGGACCCCTCTGATCTACTGGAACTTCAACTGATTCCTTACCCCATCCTAGGCAATCCTATGCGTGAACAGAATCATAAAGGTCAGGCTGCACATAATCAGACATTTGATACTGATTTTTTTATCGAAAGTGTTAAACCTATCCTGTATTCGTACATTGGTGTCGAATCGACCACGATCATTTGTATTTCCTCTAGGCCCTGAGTAATCAGACCGATTTCTCATTTGTCCCCGACCTCGCGAACCCTGTTGAGCACGTAACACTGGGCAATCGGCCATCCAGTGGCCAAATTGCTTACAATACGCACATTGATTAAGAGACAAAGTCGAACGAGTATAGGGGGGATTCAAAGATCCACGTCCGCCTTTATCATAACCTCTAGAGGGCGGACCATAAACTTGAGCTAACATAACCTTCGTTTTCAGATCTTTAGATTTCTTGTCTTCATTGCCTTTCGTTTCTAATTCTTGACGCTCATAATACTGAGCCATCGTTAAAACATATGCTGGAGAAGATGTAGTCCAAGAACTTTCACTGGCTTTTAAATGGCTAGCAATCCCTGGTAACAAATTCGTAACATATTTATCGACAAAAAGATGTCTGCCTGTATCATCTGTCAAGGACTGACCGCTAAAATCGTGAAAAGCTTCCTCAAAACGTGTAAAGAAATCAGAAACCGATTCATCTACTTATTGTTTGCACGATGCCAAAACAGTCCAATCTATTTTTTATGGGGGAATAACTGTTTTAAGCATAGTTAATATAGATGCAGGGAGATCTAATATTAACTTATGTGGCTTTTGAGCGGGTTCCCTCTCCACATCCATTTGTTCTAATTCTTTCGATTCCGCACCAAAAGTAGCACGATCGTTAATTCTAAGAACTGTCCTCCACATATCCGGTGGTAATATCAACCCGAAAAATAAATCAATGTCACACAAAGTTATAGTACAGGAATTTATAGTGCCTTCAATTTCCTCATAGAAGGTAGCTGGATTTTTACGTGGATCGGGTAATGCTGCTTTAAGCGCCATTACATCTGCCCTATTCCAAGGAGTATGAATCCAATTATGAATAAAATAACCTTTTGCATCAACAGAACTTTTATCATCATTGTCACTCGCTCCTTTAGGAGGAACATACAAGGGCGCGGCTTCCCGCATGGGCTTCATATAAACCACCATTAGCTTATCTGTTCCGCAGATAGAAGACTGTGACTTTCCGGTCTGAGATTTCTTTGCAGCTTCATCTATGAGCTGTTTCTTCTCCTTCAAGTGAACCGCCTCAGTTCGTAATTTAACCAACCTTCTAATCGTGTCAACCACCTGAGAAAAAACAAAAAGACCATCTTGCATGTTCGTACAATCAGCTGCTACATCATCAGGTTCTAAATCTGGAGAGAATTTCCGAAATAATTCAACAACTTCTGCAGCAAACTTCTCAGTGAAATACATCTGCTCCCTTTCCGGCCACCCCTGTATATTAGCTAAGAGATCGGAAGCAGAATCAGTGCTACGTAATGCTTTACGAGCAGCTTGTCTGATATCGGCTGCATGTTCTGCGGACAGCATAGAACGGGTGTCCCGCGCCTTTCGTTGTTCTGAATCGGAATCCTCACCACCATCGGATGGAGCGGACGGAGCGGCGTACGGAGTTGGAGGTCGATCTAATAACAAAAAATCATCTTGTGATTTATTAAGGACAGGGTAGAGAGGTTGTCGGACAGGGTATTGGCCAGATACCTGCCATCTGTGTTCTTTCTCCTCTCTCTCTTTTAGCTCTTTCACTTCTTTCTTTTTCAATTCCAGTGCTTTCTCATACACAGTCTTTCGCTGTTCTTTCTCAAGAAAGGCTTTCTCACGCTTTGCTCGTTCACGCACTTCTTTCTCCCACATACGCACGCATTCAAACATATCACGTCTAGACTTCAGCTCAAACATACATCACTCCACATACTCAATCTTTCATATATCAAATGACCCATGCATTGGCCAACGTAACTCAGGATCCTTGCGGGTATATCTGTGCCATAATGTGCTGTACATTATGGAAGAAAGACCATATTTTATATACATATCCCTATTAGGCATCCCCTCTGGGGGAGCCGGTTGCGAGTCTTGAAGTCTAAGTCGGTCCCCATTACAAAAGCAGCACATCCTTCGAAGTGTGCTAAAAACAGGCATGCCAAAAATAATGCAAAATATGCAGTATTATACACCAAGTGGCACTTAAGGTACTTCTAGTACGTTGCGCTGTTCAAATTTGACTCACTGAAGAAAAATCTCCACATTGCCTGCCTATATGTTTTATAACTCATATATCAAATCATACAAATACTCATACAAATAAGACTAGTCTTTACCAAATACCAAATACCAAATATGCCCCAGTAAGTGTTCCTAAAACTACCTTACCATACAAGGGCATCCAAAACCCATAGTACGTGCCGTAAAACGGCCCTTACCAATCATAGGGTGTCCAGGTTCCAACTGCCAAGTTCTAAATTCGACCAAACGGCCACTGCACAGCGAATCGACAGAAGAGATCTCAGTCGAAGACCGGCGCCACCTGGATGGTCAAATGAGAAAGAAGGGAAAAACGCCTTGGATGCCAAGACTCGAGTCTCTTCTGGCAGTGATCACATTCGCAGCGAGATCCCAATCCTTCGTTGCGATCAGTCCTTCGGGCATCCGAGTCGCCGATGAGCCCCACGTGTTGGGCGCCAATTTGTAGTAGAAGGCCTCAGCTAGACCCCCTAGTGCAAGGGGTTCGCCCTTCTCTGCACAAAGTCCTCAGACCAATAGGAAGAAGTTGGCACAGAAACTGGAATAGAAAAAGTAACATTTATTACACCTCATGAGGTGGTGATACGGTTCAAACAGTACCCTTCGGTATTGCAAGAAGTAGCACCACGATCCAAGAAAGCATGGTTTATTTGTACTCGCACAGGGGCTCAAAAGTAGGCGGTACAAACACAAGAGCACAGTTCGTGTACATATAAGATAATATCGAGAGGCACAATCGATCAGTGGGAGCAGGTAACAGTTTTGCGGGTCGACAAACACATTCCTATCTGGAACTAATTACTAACAGATGTGGATCCTACTTGACATGCGCAAAAGTGAGGGATGCTAAATATAACTTGTTGCCGGGCAGATTTTAAGCGCCATGAACAGGAAGATAGGACAAAGCACATGAACGGCACGAGGCAGCATGTAGCAGACAAAATGGCTGCCGCAAATACAAAATGGAGTCTGCTAAATGTCAAGATAACGGCCAGAACTAATATGTCTTCTGCTAATGCTTAATCTAATCGCTGTCAAATTACAACAGGAGCTTGCACAGGGATGTCGTTGGACACCCCAATGGTGGCAGGTGATCAGTGAAGCCTTGGTGTGCAGGAGCTGCAATTAAGCACAGTGCCGGGAAAGGGGCTGGGGTGCAGCAACATGGGTGCTCAGGTGCGAGCAAGCGATGTTAATGTGCGTAATGATGTGATCTCTGACCTCATTCAGTCACATCTCTGTCTCATTTTAAGGACCTGCTGGACCGTACTGTAGGCCTGTGCCAGCGGGCAGTGATGCCGTACAGACACGTGTTGAGCGCAGTGCTGCAGGAGGGGTGGGGTGCATCAGCCTGGGAGAGCACGTGCAAACGAGCAATGATGCTGTGCACCATGATGTGACCTCTGACCTCATTCAGTCACATCTCTTTCTCATTTTATTGAGCTGCTGGACAGTACTGTAGGCCTGAGCCAGCGGGCAGCGCTGCCCTACAGACACATGTTGAGCTCAGTGCTGTAGGGGGGTGGGGTGCATCAGCCTGAGTTCGCAGATACGAACAACCGCTGTTGCCCTGCGTAATGATGTGATCTCTGACCTCATTCAGTCACATCTCTGTTTCATTTTAAGGACCTGCTGGACCGTACTGTAGGACTGAGCCAACGGGCAGCACTGCCCTGCAGACATGTGGCGTTGGCTTTTAGAGCACTGTAGTGAGCTGATTACTAAGTGTACATGCACACCGGCTTGCCCCACTGCATTACGTGATGTCATCAGTGATGTCATTTGAGATGTCATCAGTGATGTCATGAGTGATGTCACTGACCATATCATGAGTGATGTAATATGTGACGTCATCAGCTGTGCATTGCGGGCGCACGAGTTATAGTTAGCTGAACTAACTATAACGGGGGAATTTCATTGGTTTTGTACGAGTGAAATGTCCAGCTAACTATAACGTCCCTGAAACCTTTGGTTTTTTCAGTGACTATCTAAGGTTTTTTAAATGTTAATTCCTAACTATAATGTGGCTGAAACCTATGGTATTTTCAGTGAATTTCAAAGGTTTTTTAAATGCTAATTTGTTACTATAACATGCCTAAAACCTATGTTTTTTCAGTTTATTTCAAAGGTTATTAAAATGCTAGTTTCTAACCATGCCTACAGAGGTAGGACTTTTAAAGAAAGAAGAAAAAACACACAGAAAGAAGAAAAAGAAATGCAGAAAGAAGAAACAGTCCTCAAAAGACGAAGAAAAGTGCATGTAGAAGGAAGACATGCAGAAAGAACAAACAGAGGAGCAGAAAGAGGCCTTGTTGCAAAATCATCCTGAACCCTCAACTTTTTCAGCTGGATACTGGTGGTAACTGACTCTGACTAACCAGTCCTAGAGCCAGTGCTATGCTAAAAGACACTTAGAATACAGTTAAAACAACTACATACACTAGGGAACACTATGCGTTGGGGTACCCCTATGATTCCCATGGCCTCCTCTGTAAGCCCCGAGTATATAATAGGGCAGGGGGATTAAAACGACCTCTTAAAACTCGCCACAGAGCACGTTTGCACACTGGTGAAGGGAGGGGGGAGCTGAGCTTACATGTGAGAACAAGCCCTTTGGCCGTTTTAACTTGGTGGATAAAGTCCCCTTGAATCCTGAGTGTCCCTTGGGTACAAGTAGCCCACCAGGTATCTTCAGTTAGTGCCACAGAGCTGCGTTGCAGAGAGGTGTAAAAAGGGGCGTGACCTCTGAACACCTCTCTGCAACGCAGCTCCCTCGCGCATACTGAAGTTACCTGGTGGGATAGTTGTTACCCAGGGACCCTCAGGATTGAAGAGGCATTAATTCCTCAACGTAAAATGCACAACAGAGCGCGTTTGCACAATGGTGAAGGAAGGGGGCGGGCCCGAGGTGACATGTCTGCAAACATGCTCTGTGGCGCGTTTTAAGTTGGAAAAGTAAATCCTCCTCAATCCTGAGGGTCCCTAGGGGCCAACTAGCCCACCAGGTACCTCAGTATGCGCCAGAAATCTGCATTGCAAAGAGGTATTTAGAGGCCACACCCCTTTTTACAACACTTTGCAAGGCAGCTTTGTGGAGCTTACTGGAGGTACCTGGTGGGCTAGTTGGCCCCCACGGGCCCTCTGGATTGAAGATGAATTAATTCCTCAACTTAAAACGCACCACAGGGCGTGTTAGCGCACATATCACCTCAGGCCCTCCCCCTCCCTTCACCACTGTGCAAACGCGCCTGTGGCGCCTTTTAAGTTGAGGAATTAACTCCCCTTGAATCCTAAGTGTCTCTGGGGTGCAACTAGCCCACCAGCTACCTCCATTAAGTGCCACAGAGCCCAGGGCCAGACCCCTTTTTATTTAAAAAATAATTTGAAAGGTGGCCACGTGGCCCCCCTCCCAAGGCCTTAAATGGTCCCGGGGCCAAAAACCCAGGGGCATTGCCTTTATTGTTTGTAAAAAATCTTTAGGAGGGGGGTCTGCATTGCCCCCCTTCTCAGGCCACTTCTGGCCTGGGGCTGGCCTTTTGTTTAATTTTTTTATTTATTTTTAAATTTTATTTTGGGGAGACGGCCACTTATGGCCCCGGGGAACCCATCCCCCAGGGTGTGGCCTCTCGTTGGGGTCTTTGGGGGGTCCCCAATCCCCCCACGGTCCCATCCAGCTCCCCCCATTCTGCGGGAGCCAGCATTGCTTTTCCACACGAGGAGTAGCTAAGATGCAGCTCCCCATGTGGAAAAGCAATTTGGTTTGCATTTTGAAAGAGAGAGCAGGCTTCCCTGCTCTCGCTTTCAAAATGCAAACCAAATATGCTTTGGCAAGGCGGGAGCTGCAAGGCTCCCATTCTGCCATAGCAAACTACTGTGTCCCGGGGGTGGGCTCCCCGGACCCTGCAGGGGCCGGCCCTGGGGGTGGCAGTCCCTAGGGCCATCACAAGCTCCAGGAGGGGGGCTGCACGGCCCCCCTCCCAACAATTGCAAAGCCCCAGGGGTGGTGGTCCCCGGGGCTTGGAGATCTGTAATGGACCCCCTAATTTAAATATTTAGAGTCCTGGGGAGGTGGTGGGTACTGGGGCGTGTGAGGGTGGCTCAAGCCCCCCTAGGCAGGTTTCTTAAAAAAAAAAAGCTACGATACACGTAATGATGATGACGTTGTGGTTCAACGCGACGTTATTTGTTTCTCAGAATTTTCAAGTCTGGATGAATTGTGTCCACTAGCCCCTGCGTACGAGAACCCAGACCCTCTCCTGCTGGAAACGTGGCCTGCACATATAGCCAACTCCTGCAAAGGCATGTTGGAGATTCTAATCCAATTCGCGTGGAGTGATCGCGATAAAGTGGTGAAAGAGATCGAGGAGTTGGAAGCACTAATCCTACTAAATACTGACAAAGAGGAACAAGAACAATTAAGGGCAAACATGAAGAAAACATTACAGAAATACGAGACAAAGATCAAACTGAGGAAACAGGAAAAATTTGACCGAGACGAACGGGACTACGCAATGGGAAGGGTCCTGACCTTTTCCAAAAAATATGACCAGCCATGAAAGGAAGTAGCAAGGAAGAGACAAATGCCGAAAACCTCAGCTGAAACAAGAGTAGAAACCTCGGACTCAGATCTCACTGCAAGTGAAATATCTGGAGACGAGACGACAGGTCCGGCAACAACATCAACCACCAAAACTCCTTTTCAACAGGAGTTCAAAGTAATCCAAGAAAGTTGGCTCAGGGATGGCAAGAACAAACCCCCAGAAGAGGTAGGCAAACCCGGCGCGGCGGCTGGAAAGGGAAGAGACAGCGGACAAACAAAAACAACCTCAAGGGTAACCAGAAGCCAGTGAAGAGGCAGATGATGAGCGCCTCCGAACATCCTACTATTGTGAACTTATCCAAAAGACAACTAACATCAGTGGAATAGTCCGTTTTGAAATTAGGACTCACATTCTGTCCGAATAAAAATATGGAATACACACAAACGAGAATTGACTTGTACAAATTAATTCGGAAGGTCAAATTGCATAAGTTTTACAAGACTAAACCAACTGTAAAAGAAGTCAAACACCTGAGACACAACAAAAAAGATACTGACCTCTTAACTGTCAATGATTTGACAGCATGTGAAGTTCTGCAGAATCTAAGACTAGAGGGATACATGGAAACGAATGTGATGTGCAATACTCTTACACAAAGACTAGCCAATGTCAATATCGACCAAGAGGCACCCAATAGTGGGTTCAAACCTACATCGAAATTTGTCCCTTAGACTGTCGTAGACTCTATTGATATCTTTTGTGATGCGGTCATTAGGGATCTGATGACCATGAGGACAGAACAGAGTCATCAAAAACAGCATTTCAATACCACCAAGGAACAACAATTGGCAATAAAGGATTTGACGGAGGATAAAACAATCATATGCAAACCTTCCGACACAGGAGGCAACATCGTTATCATGTCCAGGTCAAAATACATTGCATAAGCCATGCGTCAACTAAAAGACACAACTTGTTATGCCGTGATAATGAAAAGAGAGTATCTGGCAAGCATTGAGGCTCTACATGTTTTGCTCAAAAAATGGCATGACAAGCAAATGTTAGAACTTGAAGAGTATCTTTTTCTGAAGACTGTTAATCCTATCCTACCTTGTTTTTACCATCTGCCCAAGGTTCACAAGAACACTGACAATCCCCCAGGGAGACCCATCATCTCCTCCATGGGAGGACTTACCGAGAATCTTTCGAAATTTCTAGATCACTATCTATTCAATTTTGTACTCTCTCTGAAGTCTTATATTAGAGATACATCAGACTTCATAGAGAAGGTGGAACTTATAGACTGGCAACCTTCATATGTACTGATTACCTTAGACATAACAAGTCTATACACATGTATAGAACATGAACAAGGCCTTTTCGCTGTGGAATATTTCCTGAACAAAAGAGAATTGAAATATGCAATGCACAACAAAATGCTGTTGGAGTTAATTAAATTCTGCTTATATAATAATATCTTTCTCTTTCAGGATGCCTTATATCGACAGCTCTCTGGTACGGCGATGGGCTCCTGCTTTGCCCCCAGCTATGCGAACCTTTTCGCAGGCTGGTGGGAGGATCAGGTAGCCTGGGCCCCTAAAAACGCCACTTGGAACAACAAAGTGGTGGCATGGAGCAGGTACATTGATGACCTGTTTCTGGTGTGGGACGGGTCTGTAGATGAGGCTAAACAGTACATACAAGTGCTTAATGACAATGAGTGTCACTTAAGATTCACGGGTGAAGTGAGTAGGGAAAAGGTCAATTACTTGGACCTTCAAGTCAGTGTGAGAGACGGACAAATTTGCACAACATTATATCGCAAACCCACGGCTGGTAATAGCGTTTTGCACGCTTCCAGCAGTCACCCTCGGAAACTCGTTAACAACATTCCCTATGGGGAATACTTAAGACTGAAGCGTAATTGTACTCAGACTGAGGATTTCGAACAAGCAGCCAGTGATAGTGTCGAAAGATTCCTAGTTAGAGGTTATAACTTGAATCTCTTACAGGATGCATTGAATAAAGTCAGAACATTACCCCGCAGAACCCTCTTTGAGAAAAAGACCCGTCCCATTACAGATGGAAAATTCCGCATGATAACACCTTACTCAGCAAATTCTTTCAAGTTAAGATCCATCTTAACTAAACATTGGCATATTTTAAAATCTGATCAAATTGTAGGGCCTGAAATACCAGCTGTCCCACTCATAACTTTTAGGAAGGCCAGATCATTACGTGACCATATAGTTCACAGCCATTTGAAGCCACTTGAGAAGCAACAAGGCACGTTGAAGGATGCTAGAGGTTTTTTCCCTTGTGGGAAATGCAAAGCCTGCTCCGCCAGTAGGAGTACTTTGACGTACGATGTAACAGGCTGCAAAGGGGGCAAGAAAATCAATAAATTCATGTCTTGCCACACAGACCATGCGGTCTATTGTTAATGTGCCCTTGCTTATTAAGGTACGTTGGAAGTACCATTAACCCTGTTAAATTGAGAGTGTTGGAGCACATGCGGGCCATCGTGAATAAAGACTTTACATATCCGGTGGCCCGCCAATTTGCGATCAAACACAACAGTAACAGGGATCTTCTGAGGTACTTCTGTTTGGATTGTGTTGTTGAAAATCCAAGGGGAGGCAACAAATTACAGATACTCAGAAGAGTGGAATCTCGATATAATATCGATTTGGAAACTAGGGCACCAAAGTGTCTGAATATGGGAGAGGAACTGGCTTCTCATTTGGGGTAAAGAAAGCAATATCAGTATTGAAAATGTGACTGTCATTTATATTGAATTTATTAGTAGGATATTATGTGATACATATAAATTGAAGAAGGGTTTATTATTGTTGAAGATGCACCCAGATGTGAATTTCAGTTGTATATTAGAAATGTTCAAGGCTTGTTTAAACCGCTTAGCTTTTGATTTCATTCTGAGATTTTGGCAGCCATTTGGGCTGCAAATGCCGATACACGGCAAGATATTGTTTTGGAAGGACATTGAAGACTACGATACACGTAATGATGACTACGTTGTGGTTCAACGCGACGTTATTTGTTTCTCAGAATTTTCAAGTCTGGATGAATTGTGTCCATTAGCTTGCAAAGAATGAATTTTTATCATTATAGTAATATTGCCACTACACGGCGTGAACTGACGGTATAACAGCCTATTTTATAACGTTTCTATGACAAACTGTGAAAATATAACACACTCAAAGATGGCGCGCAAAATGAATTGACCGCTAAAGTCCATTGTTTGTTTTGATGATTCTAACAAACATTGATAATGGTGCCGCACAGCGTTTTCTGATGTGAACACTGACGAAGGGATCTCATTCCCGAAACGCGTTTGCTTTGTAATAAAATCCCTTGCTGAATGCTGAAATACCCGTGAGTGCTGTATTTCTTCGAAACCCGGCTGGGTATCTTAGAGGAAATTGGAGCCGCTATATATATATATGGCATTATGGGAGTTGTGGTGCGTGAGTGCGTGAGTACTGTGCGTTTCCGTTATTAAAGCTGCTCTGAAGTAAATCTCCTCTGTGGTTGCCGCCTTCTTCTTCATGTGGATGGCTGTTTTGAACATTGTCATGCGCTAACCAATGGCGCATTAGGATAACCCCCATCACGTTTTGGAAAGAAGTCCATTGGTAGTGCCTCAACAGCACAATTAATATTCCTGGTAAGGATACACTTCGGACCTGCCTTTGTGTGTGGCGACTGGGGCGGTGGAGGTAATTTACCTCCTGTTGTGGCAGTTTGCCCCCGCTCATTTGCTGCCTTACACCAGGGCTGTGATGGTTTTGAGGAGACCGGAGGAGCGGCTGGACTGGCGGAGAACGGACATAGATGAACATCGAGCCCTGCTGATCTGGGCTACTGCACAAAGAAAAATAACATTTGAGTCTCCTCCATGTCACCGGCCCATTCTGCCTTAACATATGGCATTATGGGAGTTGTGGTGCGTGAGTACTAACATGCACTGCAACAGGTGTGCTTCACGGCAAGGGGGAGGAGCGGAGCCTCGTTTCCATCAAAAGACAGCAGGAGGTACTTACCGGGACATTCTGTCGGGTGAAGGGCGCTGAGGAAGGCAATGCGCCGAAATGCATTCGCCGCCACCGGACTGTGCGTTCCGTTATTAAAGCTGCTCTGAAGTAAATCTCCTCTGTGGTTGCCGCCTTCTTCTTCGTGTGGATGGCTGTTTTGAACATTGTCATGCGCTAACCAGTGACGCATTTGGATAACCCCCATCACGTTTTGGAAAGAAGTCCATTGGTAGTGCCTCAACAGCACAATTAATATTCCTGGTAAGGATACACTTCGGACCTGCCTTTGTGTGTGGCGACTGGGGCGGTGGAGGTAATTTACCTCCTGTTGTGGCAGTTTGCCCCCGCTCATTTGCTGCCTTACACGAGGGCTGTGATGGTTTTGAGGAGACCGGAGGAGCGGCTGTACTGGCAGAGAACGGACATAGATGAACATCGAGCCCTGCTGATCTGGGCTACTGCACAAAGAAAAATAACATTTGAGTCTCCTCCATGTCACCGGCCCATTCTGCCTTAACATATGGCATTATGGGAGTTGTGGTGCGTGAGTACTAACATGCACTGCAACAGGTGTGCTTCACGGCAAGGGGGAGGAGCGGAGCCTCGTTTCCATGAAAAGACAGCAGGAGGTACTTACCGGGACATTCTGTCGGGTGAAGGGCGCTGAGGAAGGCAATGCGCCCGAAATGCATTCGCCGCCACCGGACTGTGCGTTTCCGTTATTAAAGCTGCACTGAAGTAAATCTCCTCTGTGGTTGCCGCCTTCTTCTTCGTGTGGATGGCTGTTTTGAATATATATATATATATATATATATATATATATATATATATATATATATATTCAATGAAAAAACCATTGGTTATAGAACATATATAGTTAGGAATTTGCATTTACAAAACCTTATTTTACTCGCATAAAACCATTGAAATTCCATATATAGTTAGATGCGCTAACTATATATCGCGCACCCGCAATCCACTGCTGATGATGTCACATATTACATCATTCATGACATGGTTAGTGACATCACTGATGACATCACTGATGACATCTCAAATGACATCACTGATGACATCACTGATTACAACATCCAGTGACTGTATGTTTCTGTAAAGTTAAAATATGTTTTACATATTGAAGAATGAGTGGATATATAAGTGTCTGGATGAAGGATTTACTAGGTGCATGACTGACTGATTGAGTGAGTGATTAAATGTGTGTCACTGAGTGCATGGGTTAGTGACTAAACTGTTTTAATTTGTGCATCATTATATCTGTTGTTCTACAAACTGCTGCATATGTTGATCAGTAGCTATATGAGTAACTGTATGGGTTATTGATTGGTTGTCCAAGTATTTGTATGGGAAACTGAGTGTGTGTGTATGGGTGGCTGGGAGGTGTGTGACTCTGTACATAGATGTGTGAGTAGTTGATTCACTATATGTATAGATTCAAAAGTGCATGTGGAAACAGCTGTATGGGCAGTTGACTGTGCATGAGTGTATTAGTGAGTGAATGGATATCTCAGTGCTACATGTCAAAGTAAGTACATATGTAAAACACAGTACATGTGAGAGGTGACATATATAAATAACTATGCATAAGAGCCAGTGAATGTGTGAGTGGCTGTATGGATCATTGTGAACATGTATCAGAGATTGTATAAGAGAGTAAAGTAAATATGTGTTAGTATATGTTTGAATAAGTAAGGTGTGTATAACTGTATAGTTGAGAAAATGGAGGTGTGATTGATTTTTGGCATAACTGACTAGGTGTGTGAGTAACTCCATGGATGAGTGACAGTCTGTGACTGTCTGTTTACACTGATTGTATCTAAGGTTATATTAGAGTCTGAAGAGGTTCATGGTATTATCACATGAATGATATCATCAGTGATGTGATCAGTCATGTCAAATGACATGTTATCAGTGATTTTATCAGTGATGTCATTTGAGATGTCATCAGTGATGTCATCAGTGATGTTACTAACCATGTCATGAATGATGTAATATGTGACATCATCAGCAGTGGATTGCGGGTGCGCGATATATAGTTAGCGCATCTAACTATATATGGAATTTCAATGGTTTTATGCGAGTAAAATAAGGTTTTGTAAATGCAAATTCCTAACTATATATGTTCTATAACCAATGGTTTTTTCATTGAATTTTCAAGGTTTTGTAAATGCTAATTCCTAACTATATATCGACTATAACCTATGGTTTTTTCTGTGAATTTCAATGGTTTTTTAATAGCAAATATCAAAAGCTGTCAAATGTCAAGTACGTGATAGGTAAAAACGTTTCGTATTTATGCACGCTGATGTGCTTTGAACGCTGCCCCCCCCCCACTCCCCTCTTTTCTCTTAGTAGTACTCTCTCTTTGCAGATAGTGAACGGTAGTTAACGCAGACCTTTACCCCTGTTGTAATCCGTCGTACCTGCTTGTCTCTCCATTTGATTGATTATTATCCAAGCATTTACTGTTTTACAATTGGTTCTCTTTGGATCATTCTCTATTTACAAACAAGCACAAAGTCGCAATACTCTGTTTAGTCTTTGCAGATAGTGAAAAATCGTGTAAAAAAATAAAAGTAATCGAGCAAAATCAGTAGACCACTAATTCGATCTCTTTTTGACCTCGGTAAAATACAAACATTAGGAACAACCCTTCATGAGAAATACGAAAATAGTGAAATGAACTGAGCTCCACACCATGAGGGCTGCAAGACAGCTCGACTCCGCCACCCACACCGCCCAAAATAACGACAAACCCTATGCAAATATTATAAATATACACAACACACCAGCAAAGAAACAGAGTAAAACATTTTATTAAATAACTATTTACATAACTATTTTATACTTTTTATTAACCGATCCGGCTAGCTCAACCGATCGAGCATGAAACTCATGCACTGATAGCAAGCGTTGAGAGTTTGTAGAACGATGGCTTTAGATTTTCCACATACGGTGTAGTGGCGCGAACTGGCAGGGGGCGTTTGGATTCTACCCCTTCCCCAAATAAGATTTTCATACGTGAATGTTCGTTCATGCTTTTTGTCCCTGAGTTGCTTCCATGTCACTGCCTTACACAAATGGCATAAGTCCTGGTTGTTGAGTGCCATACTTCAGAGTTCTAAGCAGCTCTTGTAACACTGTTTAAACCTTATTTGCACCTGCTGCAGCTTCACTATTCAAAGTAAGTGGGGTCCGTTTGTGGACCTGACTGCATTGGAAAACAATGTGATACGGTGCCTCCCTAAACCGCTTGACGGAGGCCCCCGAGGGGCGGTGAGATGGCGCGGACTGAGAAGGGGCGCTTGGCTCCTGCCCCCTCCCCAAGTCGTGTTGCCCTGGTGAGGCCTGAGATCGCCCCCGGCATAGGTGGCCGGCTCCCGGGGTCCGGCGGAATTTTTTCCCTTTTGAAGAATCTTCCATTCTGGACCTTGTCCCACAATCCGTTTGACCTGAAGACACGCTGTCGTGGGGCGCCCCTTTACCGTTTTAGTTGCCATTCCGCCCGCTTTTGGTACTCTGTGCCTCTTCCGCCATTCAGCTGTTTACCGCCCGCTCTTGCGACTACAACGTCTCGCTTACCATGTAGTTGAGTTGCTCCCGCTCTTAAGATTTAACCGAACTTTTTGGACTGCTGAAAGCGGTTGTATTCCGACCGCTGGTTGGTGGAGACATTTTGACTATATTCTGGAACTGCATTGTCGCGTAATGCGTCATATGACGCGACGCGTTAGCGTACCCGGAAGTGCTCCGGTGCGCAAGGCGCAGCTTCCCGGAAACAATCCAGAGCGCGCCGCGCAGCGCGTAACGTAAGCATAACAGGTCATGTGACTTGTTAATAAAACTTTTCATTGGTTCATTTTACTTTTCTTTTCCTAATGATGTAAGACTAGGTCATGTGACCTACAAATAACACTTTTCATTGGATTAAAACATTTTTTTTCCCAAACGATGAAAGCCCCACCTTGTTTCTGGATGTTTCAGACTGAAGCTGGCGTCACCATGAGAGCACCACCATCTCGTAGCTCCGTCGTGGCCATTCCGCAAGCAATCATGGCAGCCGCTCCCCACCGGAAGCCTGCGGGAGTCGACGGCCCCCAAGACTTTTGTACAATCTTCAAGGCTGAGGGGACGCTTTCGAGAATGGAACCCAAGCCCTGGCAGACAAGCGTCCGAGTTCCAAGGTGTCCCAGGGCCATTTTACTGGACCGGGCCCAAATCCGAAGAGCCGGCCGCCATTTTAAGAGTCCTGTGGAAGCCGCCTATCGCTGCACCGCAAGAGTGGGAGCAACTCAACTACATGGTGAGCGAGACGCTGTAGCCGTAAGAGCGGGCGCTAAACAGCTGAATGGCGGAAAAGGCACAGTGTACCAAAAGCGGGCGGAATGGCGACTGAAACGATAAAGGGGCGCCCCACTACAGCAGACAAGCCTCCGCCATGTGCTTCAAAACTGCATATGTATCTCGTGATATCAAGGTTGGGCAACCAGTACACAACAAGCAGTTACGAGTCCCATTTACACCGGCACCATTTTGGGCGCGGCCGGGCAGGTCCAGGATCTACTGAAACATAACAAATGAGGCTGACGTCTCTGAAGCAGTTGACGAACAGCAGGACATAGCAAATAAACATGAACTCTCTAAAGCTGTTAACTCACTGCAGGACAAAACAAGTAAACCTGAAACCTCTGGAATAATTGTCGCTCAAAAGAACAACACACAAAACTCTGTAGAGCCTGAAGAAAAAAAAACAGAAGGGCACTGTAGTTTCAGACACACTTAACACTAATGACTAAACAAAGATATCGTCTGTTTATGAAGCAGTTATCATCTTCACAGAATTGACAAAGAAGTGTACAGACACCAATGCTATTAAGAAACACAAGGAAATCCTAACGCATCAGCATTCTCGGAAGAGGTTGACACAGATAACATCTTAAGGAACAAAGAAAGACCTGTTCACTCTTGACACCCCAGGTGCTGTGTATGTTGCACTATAGTGCTGCATCGAGAAAACGGACAACCCTATTGATGTGGATTTTTCATTATTGATTATTGTAAAGAAATGGCGACTCCCCCCTTTAGCAGATTAGCTAAATGTTTGCGTAATTTAGGCATAAAAGTTATATTATTGTTGTTGTTGTTGTTATCGTTATAGTTCTGGTTAATTTCAAAAAATGGTTAAATATATTTACAGTTTTTGTTGCGTTCGTTATATTTGAAAGTTAATAAAGTTTTAAAATCTAACTTTGTTGGAGTACTATATATCTTTAAAAAATCGGGTGAATGGGGCCTTGAATCGGGTTATTGTCATGTGTGGGCTTTGCAAGTGTACTGCTACAAGATCGGACATTTCAAACTCAAATGCACGTTCTTTTTCTTACCTTTCCGAAGCATGGAGCGCAATAGCAGGCAGAGAAAGGGTGATGCACGTGTTGAACACTGCCTGGCCTGGCAAGTTGCTGGCAGTGCCCCCCGCCCGCTCCTGAAAGAGGGCACACACACACCGCCGCCCCGAGTACTTCACAAATCTTTAAAAGACCATGCGCTTGTTCATGAGGCTTAAATGGTGTATCACCCCTTCTAGAACCCCTGCATCGACCCTCTGACGTTTCCTGGAAGAATTAGCACGTAACACAATACCAAGCCCTGTCAGCTGAAACCCCCGAGAAATCATGGGGCATATTATCAAGGGGGTTTATTTCCACTTTTTTGGCTTTAAAAGCCAAAAAATAAAGAGATAAAATTATCTCCCTATTACCAAGCTGTCGCTAACACCAGTTAGTGACAGCTAAAAGGAGATAGCGACCATCTTGGGCCCTGCTTTGCATATCAGTGATATTTATCACTAATGACATGCAAAGTGGGCGTGCCAAGATTTTAGCGACTGGAAACAGTCCCTAACCATCGCTATCTCCTATTACCAACTTTTGGAGATATTCGCGCTAAGCGCGAATATCTCCAAAACCTAACAACTGCCCTGAGCAGTTTTAGCCATGTTATCCAATGGGAAGTGGATAACATGGCTAAGAGCATTTGCTGGATAATGCATGAATATCGCTGACTTTTCAACGATATTCATGCATTGCGGCCGTTTTTTATCGCATTTGCGATAAACCTTGCTAATAGCAAGGTTTATGTGCGATAAAATTCGCCGATGTGCGGCGATAATTTTTGTCTCTAAACAAGTTAGAGACAAAAATTATCGCTAGTTGTTGGTAATATGCCCCCGGGTTTTTCCTTGCTGGAATCGGGAAGCGAAAGACTAGCACTGAAATCAGTAGTCTCACGCCTGAATCGGGAGGGTTGGCATGTCTGGATACTCTACAGCTGGGGCCATAAACTACATCCGCAGGGCTAGGTGATAGCCTGGGTCCGGCCTGGACAATCGGACACAGAGGAAGAGGAGTGTCAGAGGGTGCGTTAGTGAATAGGTTGAAAGGGAGGTGTCGGGCGGGCACAGGGTGTGATTCTCAGAGAAGAGTAGCGCAGATGGGGGGAAGTATATGGCCCATGCATGAGAGAGAGAGCGGGGGTGACCAGTGCGTGGGGGAGATGCTTGCTAGGGTGGGGAGCCATGCTGAGGATCGGCGGCGTGCAGAGAGTGGCCCTGGTCAAGGCATCTAAAATGGCTGCCGTGCACGACAAAATTGTGGCATTGGACAAAAACGCAAAATGGCGCAGACAATGTTTATCAATAAGGATTCATTTATAACAAAATATTTACTCGCAGTGACAAAATGGTGGTCAACACTTCCTGATTTCCATCGAATCGAACGTTAACAAACGTCACGCAGCAAAAAAAAAAAAAAAGCTCCCGCACAGAGCAGTTTTTAGACATGTTATCCAATGGAAGGTGGATAACATGGCTAAGAGCATTTGCTGGATAATGCATGAATATCGCTGACTTTTCAGCGATATTCATGCATTGTGGCCGATGTGCGGCGATAATTTTTGTCTCTAAACAATTAAAACGAAGCACAAAATGGCGAATTCCCGTTTCGCTACCAGTTTGCGGCCCAGTTCGCGGCCCGTGAAGCGCTTCTACAGTGAAAAATCATTTTTTTTTATTTTCCCCACGGGACTCTTTAATAACCCCAACAACATTCCTAGGGGGTCGAGAGGGGTATACCTTGCCCCCTTTCAATAAATTCCCCCTTCGTTTTTCACCTCTTCTTCTCTCTCGATCCTACCGAGAGATAAGATGGCGGCCGCTCCGGACTGTTTAGAATGTTGACAGACACCGGAGAGCCAATCAGCTTTCTGCGCGCAAAGTTCCGTTTCGCGAAAAGTAAGCGGACCGGAGCGCAGCCCGGAGCGCTGTTACAGATATATATCTTGTTTTGAACGTTAATTTCTCAAAAACTACTGGAGCACATATATTGAGACCTAGCAAAGGCACATCGGGCTAACAGTCCCTACAATTTTGCCAAGTTTCGTGCAAATCCATTCAGCCGTTCGAGCTAAAAGTGAGTCCAACCGCCCTATGGAAAACTCAATGTTAAAAACGCGTTTTGGGACCCCCCTTTTTTCTCAGCCCCCCCTTGACAAAACCCCCCCAAATTTTCAGGGGCTGCTCAGAAACAAAATGTGCCATTTTCCTGAAAATTTCAGCCGATTCCGTCCACAAACGCCAAAGTTATTAGACATAGAATTTTCAAAAATCCCATAGGGAATTAATCCTAACTATATATACCTACTGGCGATAGCCAGTAGGTAATATATATATATATATATATATATATATATATATATATATATATATACTCTCTTACTGACTTCGCCATTGTTCAACGAAGCTATAGATAGGTCTTTGAATGAGACACAAGCTAATTTAAAGCCCAAAACTACTTTAGTAAGCCATTTATAGTTTAGTGAACTAACTATAACTTGTGCTTCCATCATACACTGCTTATGAAATCATGTTACATCACTCATGCCATGATAAATAACATAATTGATAACATCACTAATGACATCTCAGTCATATACTTCAGTCAGACCCAGTTCTCATCAGGACTTGAACTCAATGCCAAGGCTTCATCAAAGCCCTGCGCCCATCCCTCTACAAGCATCAAACCTCCACTGCACATGATCTTCAGCCATATTTAGGACAACTTTGACACAGTGCTTTGCCTTGGTCCAGGTTCTGCACTGACCCCCCTCCACAAGCGGCCGACCCCCACTATGCACAGACTTTTGACAAATGAGTAAAAGCACATCAGTACCGTTGCTCTAAATAACATGTTACTCATTTTCACTTCCATGGCATAAATTCTATATATGTAGATGTGCGGAGTGTAATAAGCTTTTTAATAATATTGGCCAGTGTGATGTGAGGTTCTGAATCACCAGAGGCGAAGCCTCGAATGAGTCATGAGGCCCCTCTCCTCTAAGAACAATGATAATAAATAGCATAGGAATTGTAATAAATAACATATGGCCGAAGTATTTTTTATTTTGTATTTAAAGGAACCAAAACCAATATGACAGGAGTTAAATTTATGAAGCAGAGTAAAAGCACACTCAAGCTATCATAACGATTAGGAGAGCTGTTCCATCCGAATATTAATTGTCACATACAATCTGTGTGGCAGTAAAACGTTTTTTTCGTGTGTCACTTTTGCTGTGCTGAGGTAATGAACTCAAAGTGTATCTTTGAACTACAGTAATAAGTGTATGAATGTGTGGTTATTAGTACATTTGCTGTAAAGAACTTGTTTTTGAGTCCTCATATTTTCACGTTCATGGAATAAATATATAGGTTTCGTTTGTGAGCTTTTTGACGCGAGGATAAGTACTTTTCTTGAGGACATATGTTCTAATCAAGGAACATCTGCTTTGGCAAACAACTTCCTGAAGCTCATCGTGTGCTAATGTGTCAATCTTCAGGCTCTTTCCTGGCTCAAATATGTTGTGCTCCTGGCTCCAAAATTCTGGAATCCCATTCCACTGTTCCTTACTGTCATATTAATTTTACCACCTGTATTATTTCGAAAGCTTTCTCCTTTAGGTTTCCAGTCGTTTACTCTTATCACTTTGTATTGTTAAATGCAGGGCTTTAAGTGGGCTGAGTCCTGCCAGAGCTGAGAAGCAATTTTTAAAAGCAGGTGCCGAGAAGGGTCCCTATTTGGCTCTGCAGTTTTTACTCTCAGGGTGAAAAAACACCCCAAAAACATAACTCTGCAATAGTACAAACAGTCACTACCTTCGATGTAACTATAGATTTGGAGCACTGTTCATGAGCACCAGTTACATTACACATGGACATATGCATGTTTTGAATGACAGGACGTCAGACTCGAACCTGTTTCCTCAGCTCGAATATCTCTGCTCTAGCCTTATGCCACAACCTCGCCCACAAGAGTGAGTAGCATTTTCAATTTTATAAACGAATTGATCGTTTTTGCTTATTTATCTTATGCAACTGACAACCATTGATAAAGCCAACAGTCCTGGCTTGTTGTAGGTGTAATGTTACTTGTTGTTTTATATATCTGGATGAATGGTCAGAAGCAGCAAAATTCCAGTAGGGCGGCACAATATGCTAAGTACAAATTTTTAGCTTGTGTTTTCAGCCACGCCCTTAATTACAGCGGCCCCACCCCTATGAGAGGCCCCCAAGTTTGTTCATCCCACTTAAAGCCCCGGGTAAATGTGATAAACTATAGTGACCCCGGATCAAGATTAGATGTTAAAGTCGATTAGTTATATTGTTAGAACAAAGTTCCCTTCCAAAGGGAACTGATTATGATAACATAGAAATTGCAATGAAAAACTACGTATGCTTACTCCAAATTGAGACTTGAATCATTTATACTATAAATATACTGCTGGGGCTCTCTGCTTCGGCACTCCTGAAGATGACCCCAGGTCCCGCACTCGGGGAGTTCTTCTTTTTCTGCTTGCGTATGATGCGGAAACCTCATTGTAGTACCCGTTTCATCTCCAGGCAAGGCTACCCTCCTAAACCCCCAAGCTCCACCGCTGCAAGCATTCTAAGACTCTGATGAACCCTCCGTCGTTCCGGCATGGAGTGCTCCTCAAGTGAATCTGGTCCATCTTAATATTTATCGTCGCTTGGCATGATTATATTTGAAGGCATAGTTCTTTGGCATAAATTCTGTGTCCTGATGATGATCCCCTTATTGTAATTGGGATCAAAACGTTATCAACAGCAGTGTCTTGACTTGATTCTTTACTTGTATATGTGCTAAGTGAAGACACTTTAATGTACTGTGGCTTAGAAGTGTATTGTGTTGCAAGTCACCAAAGTAAATAATGCCAGAGACTTGGAAATCCTTAGATTCCTTGCTTGTGTTTCCCACTAATTCTTTCATGCTAACATTTCTCTTAACCTCTTCCATGCGTCTGACGGCCCCCGGCTGTCGGACGTCACGATGAGCGTGTGCGGAGAACGGCCGTCCGAACCGTGCAGGCATCAAATTCCTCAGCACAGCGGGGGTATTTCGGCTGCAGCAAAGCGGCTAAATGATTGTTAATAAATGATTCAAGTCACCATTTGGAGTAAGCATGCATAGTTTTTCATTGCAATTTCTATGTTATCTTAATCAATTCACTTTGGAAGGGACCTTTGTTCTAACAATATAACTGTACACCCTGTGGGGCATATTACCAAGCAATAGCGATAATTATCGCTATTGCTTGGTTAGCGGGAAAAAAATATCGCCGAGCACCGAGGATTTTTACCGCTGAGATACCTTGATATTATCAAGGTTTATCTCAAAAGCGGGAATAATCCTGCGAAATGCATGAATATCGCTGAAAAATCAGCAATATTCATGCATTATCGTGACAATGCTCCTAGCCATGTTATCCACCTTCAATTGGATAACATGGCTAAGAACTGCTTTTAGCAGGCGTTAGCTTTTGGAGATATTCACACTTAGCGCGAATATTTCCAAAAGTTGTAAATAGGAGTTAGAGATGTTAGCGACTGTTTTCAGTCGCTAACATCTTGGTACGCCCACTTTGCATGTCATTAGCGATAATTATCGCTGACATGCAAAGTGGGCCCCTAAATGCCCGCTATCGCCTACAAGCTGTCGCTAACTGGTGTTAGCGACAGCTTGGTAATAGGGCGATAAAATTATCGCCGCATTAGCGGGAGAAAGTCCCGCTAATGTGGCGATAATGCCCTTGGTAATATGCCCCTATGTCCCTCATACCCTCAGGATTCGTTGTCTTTTAATAGTGTTAAAGTCGATTAGGGCACAAAGGATTGCTCCTGGCTCTGCATTATAAATTGTTCAACATTACCACATTTCAGCGAATTATCCCGTTTCATATTTTGCAGGTAACAACTGATGAATTTTGCTCGATGTAAAGAGTAGGCAAAATGTACTTTATTCAGCTGTAGAAAGATTCATACCACGCATTGTCCCTCATTCATATTTCACTAATGCAGAAAGATTTGTTAAAATTAGAAAATTTGGCTGTAATAATGCTATTGAAGCGAATACATTTTTGACACAATTGCATGGTGTTAAATTATTGGAAGGCTGCAAATGAAATTCATTGTCTTTTTAGTACTGACTTAGAAACATTAACACATTTGATTTGACTTATTTCCTTGCACAAACAGGAGCAGGAACTTGGAAAGGAAAGTGGTTTTATTTAATGATAAAAAAATATATATATATCTAAATATATATATATATTTTTTTTGATAGAACTATGATTTATCTGGAGAACATTTGTACAAAATGAAAGTAACGTGTTGCTGATAAAATATAACCTAGTCGCTTAACTCTATAAAAGCACTTAGCAGGGGCTTACTACAAACATCAAATGGAAAGGAAAGAGACGAGATTACACATTTTAACTTGATTTTAATAGCCTGTTTAATGATGCAGCACTTTACTCATCTGCTTTTTGTGACTATTCCAATTTAAATTCAGCGTGGCAACACATGGTTAATAAAGAGCAGCAGTTACAGGCTCTCCCGTCCTGCCCCCACAGCGTTACTGAGTCTGGAGAAAAGAAGGAATCAGTAGCAGACCAGACACCGTGTCCTCTGCTGACGAATTGTCATTCAGTCGTGCTTTCCGCCAAGCTGCACAGATGATTAGTCCGTGCACCTTACTCGCGAGTCCTGGGTGTGCTATTTGTTTAATACTGCCATGGGCCTGTCTATCTTGAGAAGGTCTAAGCGCTGGACCCAACCTTGATTTCCCACGGGCCACCTTTGAGTTTCCAGAAAGTTCTTTAACTTTTAAAACAGGCATTTTCACTTGGTCGCCAAACCTTTGTTTTCCATTAAACTTCCACGCAGTGTGGTACACTACCGGCTCTTCAACTCATGGCTCGGACCACAACACCTCTCTGTGCTCGCCAACAGAATCACTGAAGGGACTGCTAAGATCTGTGTAATTGTGACAACCATATTAGCAGTGCTTGAAATGGAAAAATAGATGTGCAAGTACTCTGTATCAGAATATCTGCTTATTTCCAGGTGCGGCTCCTCCATGTGAGTGGAGGAGCGTCGCCCCACTGCTTTCTCGCAGTGTGAGAAGCAGTAACATAAAATGGTATGAATACCATTTTATATTACTGCTTCTCACACTGTGAGAAAGCAGAAGGGTTTGGTTGGGGCGGGCGGGTTGGTGGAGAGTTCCTAGCCCAATGTTGCAGTCCCTAGCTGTGCGACCAAACCAGTCATGCGCACTCTTTAATTTTCTCCATGGAGAAAATGGCCTCCCCAAAGGTGCCTGGCTGTGCGCCTTCCCCACCAATCGCAATGCTGCTATTGCAGCGTTGTGATTGGCTTAGGGGAGGGGAGGGAGGTTGCCTACTTCATGAGGCTGCGAGGAGCAAAGAAGCAGAGACGACGTGGGAATGGATAGTGCCGGCTAAGGTTAGTTATATTTTTTTCATATAATTAGATTTAAACCTTACCCTCTCGTGCGATCCTCTACCCGCGCGCCCCACCCACGAGACATGCCAGTCACGACTGCTTATTTCTGAGAAGTGCAGCTACTCTCCAATTAAAAGTATTACGTCTCTCTTTAGAAGTGCCGGTATTCTCCCTCTCAAAATAAAAAAGTGCTGGTACTCCGTACCGGATAGTACTGGTCCATTTAAATCACTGCTTTTTAATGAGCAAAGGCACTGGAGTAAAACAATTACTAAGCTCACAACCATATCACAACTATATAACACCACTGGCACCAACAATTGCAATGCTTAATGACAATATTACATAAAATTACTGGATTCATTCCTGCAATAAAGCAACACTATGGCTGGAAGTAAACCATAACGTTGCCCAAAGGCATGTTTGATTTGTAGGTGCAGGGAAATGCATTCAAAGAAAGAATTACTTGTGTTTCATTTCTGGCCTCAGAACTCTTTCACCTACACTCCAAGAAGCAGAAGTTGATAATCTATTTACCATTTTTAGGTCTCGCCTACGCTGCACATATTCGCTGCTTAGGCAAAAAGACCTTTTGTTATCAATAAGGATTTTCAGCCAAAAAACGTGCACACGTTCCATTGCCTTCAATGGCAATGCGTGCATGACGGAGATTCACTTGCGGGAGCAAGCACCACCATATGGTAGCAATTGTCGCTACCGCAAGTGAATCGCGCAGGCCCCCCTCCTTCCCCCTACTGCCGCGCGAGACGCATGTGCACCTCCCCCTGCTGCCACGCAAACTTGTGCTTGTTTAAAGCTATTTGGGCTTCAAGATATAAACACAAAAGGTACCGGATAAAACAGCCTTGCAGATTGATACATAGGTTAGTCAGTCATCTGTGTAACCATTAGCTTAAGATTCCGTTTGGACCAACCTCGCATTTCATCATCCCAATGCTGGAAAAAAACAGTATCATAACACCTTTTTTGGGAGGAGTTAGGTCTGCAGGACTGTGGCAGTGTGTGCTACATAAAAACCAGTAGGTGAGCATGACTACCAGCAGTACGACCTAAGTGGGTAAATTACAAATTTTATTTTGTCAACAAACATTTTAAAAAATCCCCATCTCTTCTGCTGCTGTGCTTTGTCATTTTGCAGTTTATGAAACTAATGTGGATGGGCTGCCTGCTGCCTCTCAGAGCAACCCCTGCCCCCATCCTCGGCAAACTTTCGAACCAGGGTTTTAAGCTGGACCCTGAGACCCTCATGCAGGTACGGTACAAATTACACAGACCGCTCCTTGTGATCTTGAGCAGACGGCTGACATGTACATTTGTCTCGGTTTTATTATGTGATTCAAGAAAAGGACCGAAGCGAATGTGACACTATCTTTTTTAAAGCTATTTGGGCTTCAAGATATAAACACAAAACGTACCAGATAAAACAGCCTTGCAGATTGATGCATAGCGCACGCGGCCAATGCTTGTTACATTTGGGATGAGTTTTTTCAAGAAACATAGCAAGAGCGATGTCAGGCCAGAAGGCTAAGCACCACCACACAAGGTTGTCAGCGGAAGTCGGAGAGGACCTGGAAACATGGAAGGGGTTCTTGTATAATTTCAATAGGACGCTATTATGGGAGCAACCAGCGCGTAGCAACAAGGCAGTCACCCTCTACACCGATGCAGCGGGCAGCATTGGTTTTGGTGCTGTGTTGGGTTCTAGGTGGTGCATGAAGCACTGACCAGCGGAATGGGTGGTGTCTGGGCTCACACGTAACATTACTTTTCTGGAATTGTTTCCCATTATTTTCCCCTTACACATCTGGGGGGCTTCATTAGCAAACACCAGACTGGTGTTTTGGTCGGACAGTATGTCGGCGGTCATGGCCATTAATATTCAGAGTGCAAAATGTGGGTTGATGCTGCGGCTCCTGAAGACTCTAATTCGCCTGTGTCTCTTGCATAACGTGCGTTTTTCTGCAAAACATGTACCCGGTGTGGAGAATACTGTGGCTGACTCTTTGTCTCGATCTAAGTTCGCAGAGTTCAGGGCACGGTGGCCGCAAGCGGACGACTTGATGGCGGAGTTTCCAGAGGAACTGTGGAGGCTTGGTGCCCCATTGCAGCAGACCTAATTGCAGCAGCACTGGCACCCCAGACTAAACGTATGTACGAGAGGGCTTGTGGGGTGTACAGCGCAATGTTCAGTTCAGGAGAGGAGCAGGATAGATTCACACCTGAAGGAGTGCTGAATTTTCTGGTAAAGCAGAAAGGTCAGGGGAAGTCACTGTCATTGGTGCGCAGGCAATTATCTGCCATCGCATTCTTTTCTGGGTTAAGTGAAGTCAGTGACCCACCAAAGACTTTAAGGTGCGAAAGGCCATCAGGGGTTCGGAATGCATGGTACCGGGAGTTCAGGACACTAGGCAACCTATTAATGTGGAAAGGCAGGGTAGACTTTTACAAAGTCTTCTGCATGTGTGCTGGTCTCAATATGAGGTGAAACTGTTTAGGCTAGCATACGTTCTGGCCTTCTTTGGGGGGTTGCGTATCTCTGAGTTGGTGGCCGCATCAAAAAAGGCGGAAGGGGGATTAGGAGTAGTGGATGTCATTCTGGAAGGTGGGGCTATCCATCTTAGGATCCGCCAGTCAAAAACTGACTCTCTCGGGAAGGGTACGTGGGTGACTTTGCACGCGGCGCACAATGCCACATGTTGTCCAGTACTATTAGCCAGAGAATACCTTAATAGGCGCCCCGGGATGGTCTCTTCCAGACTTCTAGTCCACATGGATAGGAGGCCAATGACAAGGTACCAGTTCAGTCAGGTGTGTAAGAAAGCGTTGGGCTACCTAGGCGAGGATTCTACGCAGTTTAATCAATCAATCAATCACTGCATTTCTTAAGTGCGCTACATACCTGTGAGGGTCTCAAGGCGCTGGGGGGGCTGCTACTGATCGAAGAGCCAGGTCTTGAGAAGTCTTCTGAAGGCCAGCAGGTCCTGGGTCTGTCATAGGCTGATGGGAAGAGTGTTCAAGGTCTTGGCGGCGAGGTAGGAGAATGATATGCTGTCGGCAGTGGATTTCCGGATGCGAGGAACTGTGGCGAGGGCTATGTTGGCTGAGCGGAGGCTTCGGGTGGGGGTGTGGAAGCTGAGTCGGTTGTTGAGGTAAGTAGTTACAGTGTTGTGTAGTGCCTTGTGTGCATGGATAAGGATCTTGAAGGTGATTGTCTTGTTGACGGGGAGCCAGTCTAGGCCTCTCAGGTGGGGTGTGATGTGGCTGCATCGGGGAACATCGAGGATCAGTCGTGCAGAGGCGTTCTGGATTTGTTGTAGTCGTCCCAGGAGCTTGGTTGTTGTTCCTGAGTAGAGGGCGTTCCCATAGTCAAGTCTGCTTGTGACGAGGGCGTGGGTGACGGTTTTTCTCGTGTCGGGGGGTATCCATTTGAAGATCCTGCGGAGCATTCGGAGGGTGTTGAAGCAGGACGCGGAGACGGCGTTGACTTGCCTGGTCATGGAAAGGGTGGAGTCGAGGATGACCCCCAATTTACGTGCTTGGTCTGTGGGTTCCGGAGCTGCGCCTAGCGATGTGGGCCACCAAGAGTCGTCCCAGGCTGATGGGGTGGGCCCGAGAATGAGGACCTCCGTCTTGTCTGAGTTCAGCTTCAGTCTGCTGTCCTTCATCCAGTCGGCTACGGCCTTCATTCCTCTGTGGAGGTTGGCTTTGGCGGTGTGGGGGTCTTCAGTGAGGGATATGATCAGCTGGGTGTCGTTGGCATAGGAGATGATGTTGAGGTTATGTTGACGTGCGACGTGGACGAGCGGTGCCATGTAGATATTGAACGGCGTCGGGCTGAGGGAGGATCCCTGTGGGAGGCCCCAGATGATCTTGGTGGTTTTTGAGCGGAAGGGTGGGAGGCAGACGCTCTGGGTTCTGCCGGAGAGGAAGGATGTGGTCCAGGCCAGGGCATTCTCTTGAATTCCGGCGTCGTGGAGGCGTGCTGATAGGGTTTGGTGGCAGTCTGTGTCGAAGGCTGCTGATAGGTCCAGGAGGATGAGGGCGGCTGTTTCTCCTTTGACCATCAGGATCCTGATGTCATCAGTGGCAGCGATGAGGGAGGTCTCGGTGTTGTGGTTGCTGCAAAAAAACGGATTGGGAAGGGTCCAGGATGTTGTTGTCTTTGAGGTAGCGGATTAGCTGTTTGTTAACAATCTTCTCTGTCACATTTGCCGGGAACAGGAGCAGGGAGATGGGCCGGAAGTTCTTGAGGTCTTTGGGGTACGCCTTGGCCTTCTTCAGAAGAGCGTGGATCTCGGTGTGCTTCCAGCTTTCCGGGAAGGTTGCTTTCTCGAAGGAGCTGTTGATTGTTTTCCGGAGGCGGGGTGCGATGGTTGTGCTGGCTTTGTTGAAGATGTGGTGAGGGCAGAGGTCGGATGGGGATCCGGAGTGGATGGAGTTCATGGTTTTGATGGTGTCTTCGTTGCTGACGTGGGACCAGGTGGAACTAAACCTGGTAATATTTGGCAGCCACCGGCAACCCCAGAAGATGGCCTAATGCCTGCTGATGAGGGGTAAATACCCCGAAACACGTGTACAGGGATGGCAAAGAGAGCGAATATAGCAGAGAATCGAAAGAAGATGCATCGCGGAACACGAACTACATTTACCGCAGTCCTTAGGGGCGATACCGCTGGTGTGCGAGCAGTGTGCGACCCCACCCCAATTGTAATGTTAAATGCTCCGTCGAGCAGCGGACTGACGAGCCTGGGACCCCACACCTGCGCACCTACAGTGGTACTAAACCTGGTAATATTTGGCAGCCACCGGCATCCCCAGAAGATGGCCTAATCCCTGCTGATTAGGGGTAAATATCCCGAAACACATGTACAGGGATGGCTAAGAGAGCAAAGATAGCAGAGAATCGAAAGAAGATGCATCGCGGAACACAAACTACATTTACCACAGTCCTTAGGGGCGATCCCCCTGGTGTGTGAGCAGTGTGCAACCCCATCCCAATTGTAATGTTAAATGATCCCTCCAGCAGCGGGCTGACGAGCCTGGGACCCCGCACCTGCATGCCTGGAGTGGTACTAAACCTGGTAATATTTGGCAGCCACCGGCAACCCCAGAAGATGGCCTAATCCCTGCTGATGAGGGGTAAATACCCCGAAACACGTGTACAGGGATGCCGAAGAGAGCGAAGATAGCAGAGAATCGAAAGAAGATGCATCGGTGAACACAAACTACATTTACCACAATCCTTAGGGGCGATCCCACTGGGGTGTGAGCAGTGTGTGACCCCACCCCAATTGTAATGTTAAATGCTCCCTCGAGCAGCGGGCTGACGAGCCTGGGACCCCGCACCTGCGCGCCTGGAGTGGTACTAAACCTGGTAATATTTGGCAGCCACCGGCAAACCCAAAAGATGGCCTAATCCCTGCTGATGAGGGGTAAATCCCTGAAACACTTGTACAGGGATGGCGAAGAGAGCGAAGATAGCAGAGAATCGAAAGAAGATGCATCACGGAACACGAACTACATTTACCACAGTACTTAGGGGCAATCCAGCTGGTGTGTGAGTAGTGTGGGACCCCACCCCAATTGTAATGTTAAATGCTCCCTCGAGCAGCGGGCTGACAAGCCGGGGACCCCGCACCTGCGCGCCTGGAGTGGTACTAAACCTGGTAATATTTGGCAGCCACCGGCAACCCCAGAAGATGGCCTAATCTCTGCTGATGAGGGGTAAATACCCCGAAGCACGTGTACAGGGATAGCGAAGAGAGTGAAGATAGCAGAGAATCGAAAGAAGATGCATCGCGGAACACAAACTACATTTACCACAGTCCTTAGGGGCAATCCCGCTGGTGTGTGAGCAGTGTGGGGCCCCACCCCAATTGTAATGTTAAATGCTCCCTCGAGCAGCGGGCTGATGACCCGGGGACCCCGCACCTGCGTGCCTGGAGTGGTACTAAACCTGGTAATATTTGACAGCCACCGGAAACCCCAGAAGATGCCCTAATCCCTGCTGATGAGGGGTAAATACCCCAAGACACGTGTACAGGGATGGCGAAGAGAGCGATGATAGCAGAGAATCGAAAGAAGATGCATCGCGGAACACAAACTACATTTACCACAATCCTTAGGGGCGATCCCGCTGGGGTGTGAGCAGTGTGTGACCCCACCCCAATTGTATTAATAAATGCTCCCTCGAGCAGCAGGCTGACGAGCCTGGGACCCCCCCACCTGCACGCCTGGAGTGGTACTAAACCTGGTAATATTTGGCAGCCACCAGCAACCCCAGAAGATGGCCTAATCCCTGCTGATGAGGGGTAAATACCCCAAAACACGTGTACAAGGATGCCGAGGAGTGCGAAGATAGCAAAGAATAAAAAGAAGATGCATTGCTGAACAGAAACTACATTTACCACAGTCCTTTGGGGCAATCCCGCTGGTGTGTGAGCAGTGTGCGACCCCACCCCAATTGTAATGTTAAATGCTCCCTCGAGCAGCGGGCTGACGAGCCTGGGACTCCGCACCTGTGCGCCTGGCGTGGTACTAAACCTGGTAATATTTGGCAGCAACCGGAAACCCCAGAAGATGGCCTAATCCCTGCTGATGAGGGGTAAATACCCCGAAACACGTGTACAGGGATGGCAAAGAGAGCGAAGATGGCAGAGAATCGAAAGAAGATGCATCGCGGAACACAAACTACATTTACCACAGTCCTTAGCTGCGATCCCGCTGGTGTGTGAGCAGTGTGCGACCCCACCCCAATTGTAATGTTAAATGCTCCCTTGAGCAGTGGGCTGACGAGCCTGGGACCCCGCACCTGCGCGCCTGGAGAGGTACTAAACCTGGTAATATTTGGCAGCCACCAGCAACCCCAGAAGATGGCCTAATCCCTGCGGATGAGGGGTAAATACCCCGAAACACGTGTACAGGGATGCCGAAGAGTGCGAAGATAGCAGAGAATCAAAAGAAGATGCATCGCGGAACACGAACGACATTTACCACAGTCCTTAGGGCCATCCCGCTGGTGTGTGAGCAGTGTGCGACCCCCACCCCAATCTTAATGTTAAATGCTCCCTCGAGCAGTGGGCTGACGAGCCTGGGACCCGGCACCTGCTCGCCTGGAGTGATACTATACCTGGTAATATTTGACAGCCACTGGCAACCCCAGAAGATGGCCTAATCCCTGCTGATGAGGTGTAAATACCCCGGAACACGTGTACAGGGATGGCGAAGAGAGCAAAGATAGCAGAGAATCGAAAGAAGATGCATCGCGGAACACAAACTACATTTACCACAGTCCTTGGGGGCAATCCCACTGGTGTGTGAGCAGTGTGCGACCCCACCCCAATTGTAATGTTAAATGCTCCCTCGAGCAGTGGGCTGACGAGCCTGGGACCCCGCACCTGCGCGCCTGGAGTGGTACTAAACCTGGTAATATTTGGCAGCCACCAGCAACCCCAGAAGATGGCCTAATCCCTGCTGATGAGTGGTAAATACCCCGAAACACGTGTACAGGGATGCCGAAGAGTGCGAAGATAGCAGAGAATCAAAAGAAGATGCATCGCGGAACACGAACGACATTTACCACAGTCCTTAGGGGCAATCCCACTGGTGTGTGAGCAGTGTGCGACCCCACCCCAATTGTAATGTTAAATGCTCTCTCGAGCAGCGGGCTGACGAGCCTGGGACCCCGCACCTGCGCGCCTGGAGTGGAACTAAACATGGTAATATTTGGCAGCCACCAGCAACCCCAGAAGATGGCCTAATCCCTGCTGATGAGGGGTAAATACCCCGAAACACGTGTACAGGGATGGCGAAGAGAGCGAATATAGCAGAGAATCGAAAGAAGATGCATCGCGGAACACAAACTACATTTACCACAGTCCTTAGGGGCAATCCCACTGGTGTGTGAGCAGTGTGCGACCCCACCCCAATTGTAATGTTAAATGCTCTCTCAAGCAGCGGGCTGAAGAGCCTGGGACCCCGCACCTGCCCGCCTGGAGTGATACTAAACCTGGTAATATTTGACAGCCACCGGCAAACCCAGAAGATGGCCTAATCCCTGCTGATGAGGGGTAAATACCCCGAAACACGTGTACAGGGATGCCGAAGAGTGCGAAGATAGCAGAGAATCAAAAGAAGATGCATCGCGGAACACGAACAACATTTACCACAGTCCTTAGGGGCGATCCCACTGTTGTGTGAGAAGTGTGCGACCCCCACCCCAATTGTAATGTTAAATGCACCCTTGAGCAGCGGGCTGACGAGCCTGGGACCCCGCACCTGCGCGCCTGGAGTTATACTAAACCTGGTAATATTTGGCAGCCACCGGCAACCCCAGAAGATGGCCTAATCCCCTGCTGATGAGTTGTAAATACGCCGAAACACGTGTACAGGGATGGCGAAGAGAGCGAAGATAGCAGAGAATCGAAAGAAGATGCATCGCGGAACACAAACTACATTTACCACAGTCCTTAGGGGTGATCCCGCTGGTGTGTGAGCAGTGTGAGACCCCACCCCAATTGTAATCTTGGGGAGGCTGCCTGTGTGCATGTAACCCGGAGGGCCTGTGGGCTATGCGGTGCCCTGGATTTCAAGATGGAATTCCAAATGTTTAACTGTTTGCTGTAGCGCATTGGGGCCTGATGGTGTAATGTGTGCAGCAGAGCGTTCAAGTGTATGGTCAACTTGATTCAATGGTTAACTACAAAGTGAATTTTAATTCCTTACTGCCTCGTCATGATGCTGACGCTAGAGTGTGATGCAATGTATAATCAGATATATATCCAAGTAGGATACGGAGTATGAAGCTATGTATAATAGTATATATATATATATATATATATATATATGTCCAAGTTGGATAATGGTACTCTCCTAGCGGATTGTGTAGCATTTCATGATGTGATGTGTGTAAATTCTACGCCTTGGACAATAAGTCCTTGCCTTGAGATTCATTGGGCTTTTTTGCATATTGGGCAGGCAAGGGTCTGGGCGGAGTTGGTTGTTGGGAAGTGCATTTTACAAGAAAATTTTGTAAACAATGTTAATGCTCTTTTAAAATCCTTTGATAAAATCGTCAGAACGCAATATTAATAAGTCAAACTGAAGTAAGTTGTAAAACTATTAAAACTTTTCTGAACATCATTGAAAGAACAAGTACAAAGGTTAAATCTGCCACATGGACAGTTTCCACTTTGCAAATTCAATACCACCCTCTTTGGGGAGTTGGTCTAGCATTAATGGCCGCATGTTATTGTGTTTCAAAAGGCAAGGTGACTACCCCGGGAAACATCCTTTACAACGCAACTTTTACCACACAGTGCTTTTACATCGCAACTTTTACAACCCAAACCATTACAACGCATTGCGCTGGGGGGCGCTCTGGGATAGGGAAAAGATTTAATTTACTATCCAACACCTTCCCTACTATCCACGGGGACTGGAGTTGGAATAGTAAATTAAACTATTCACTATCCAGCACCCCTCAACACTATGCGTTGTAAAGGCATGCGGTGTAAAAGTTGCGATGTAAAAGCATGCGATGTAAAAGCATGCGTTGTGATGTCATACATCCGACTACCCCCTTCTACAGTGTCTATATCATGACTGCATAATGCATTTGAAAAATATACCTTCTTTGCTGATTTAGGAGTTTTTCGGTCACAAAGATTTTGATTTTGCAATTTGGAGGCTTTATGATTTTTAAACCCTTTAATCCATAAGGACTTTTGGTTGGTTAATTATAAGATTCGATATTTTTGTGAGTATATCTTCACTTTGAGTCAATATACAAGTGTTATGATCAAATGCATGATTTTTTTCATGTACAAGTGTTTCATCAACATGATAGCATGCAATATATAATAAACCATAAAATGTGATAACTAGGGATTTGTGAGATTCATGTAATTTTCTTTTGAATTATTATGCAAAATGTTGGCAAAATTACACAAGATACAAATCTGTCATTTAGAGCTAGATTTTAGTGTGAAATGTGTTCTTGAGTCAGTTTCTGATGCAAGAACCCATTTCACACTAAAAAAAAAGGAATTAGCTCTAAAATGCTGGACATGTTCTGTTGCTTCCACTCGTGGTACGTTTTTACTGTGCAAGGCGCATTGACAGAAAATATTAACTGCAAATGGCACATAATTATGCAACATTGTATAATGCCGTAATTTCGTGAATTTCCCAGAAAATGTTTTGAATTTCGCTGCCATCATTTAATTTTTGCCCTGACATAGTGATAACCAATCAGGGGGGCATATTATCAAGCCCGCGATAAAAGCATTAGCAACTTTTTACAGTCGCTAGCGCATTTTTTTATTATTGCACTATTCTCAATACGTCTCTAACCGGAGTTAGAGACGTATTCTTGGCATCTATTGCCCTCGGCTGGAGGAGATAGATAACGCTAATGGGATGCAGGGTGGGCGTTCCCACGTCCAACCACATGTAGAATGTGGTTGGAGGTGGTAACACCCTATTATCAAGGCAGACGTTGGGAGAAGGAGACCTGCGATAAACCCGTTTATCGCAGGTCTCCCAATGCCTGCTTTGATCAGGTGTTAGGCATTGTTAACTTGGGGGTGTGGATCATAAAGCTGAATCCACCCCCCATATTATCAAGGCACACATTCGCGCGTGACAACAACGCTTGTTTTCACGTGCTAATGTTCCCTATTGCCGACTATCGCCGGATTTAATATCGCCTACGTGTTGCGCATTGATAATAACGCGCTATCACGGCAATAAATTCCGGCAATAGGGAAATGTGCCATGTGCGTTTTGTAACGCACATCTTGATAATATGCCCCAAAGTGTGTTGAGGGCTAATTGAATGAAAAATATTAATAAAAATACCACCACTACAAAAGGTGTCACACTTGCTATTGTGAAGTTCTTTGAAAATAATAAATGGTTAACCAGAGTAAAGAAACAAGTGAGTTCTTTTTATCCTGCCCAGATTACCTATCAATAACCAACAATGGGCATTCCAAAGCAGTTTTTTGTTTAGTGCCGTTAGGTAGGGTTTTAAGATATATTGTGACATCGTTCAAGATCTGACTAATTTAAATGACGCTAATCCAATTGTCTGTTTCACTTTGCAGTTTGGGAAACTGCATGGTGACCGTAGCAGTACAGAGTACTTGGTGACACCTGATGATTAAAATACAAGCAAAAGTAAAGGCATCAAATGGAACCGAGTTTGAATTATTGTCCGGCTCCTGGAACGATGCATCATGATTCGAGCCTCGTGATTCTAGCTTATTAATATAATTTTTAAACTTCTGGAATTTTAAACGATAATGAGTTTCTGAATTAATACCGCAACTTCCCATTTCAGAATTTGATGAGCTGAAACCAAAGTTCATTAAATCCCTCTGTTTTGCAGAGTACAGTTTGTAATCAGTTTTGAAGTGTGCATTTATTATGGTTGGTCTTGTCCAATATATCGCGCGCAATGCGCTAAGCCATCGCCTTTCGAAGACTGGCAGCCAACTGTACCATGCATGATGAGCGATGTTAATAGGACAAATAAGAGACTTGATGATATGGTCTTGTGATTATGGCACCATCATTTCGACTGTTTAATAAAAGCTGCATACAGAACTACAAGGCTAACAAAAAATGCTCTAATTGTTTGCTATATCTGAAGTCTGGTGTGCAACTTGCCACTTGCAACGCAAACAGATCCATGCAAGAATGTTTATCACTCGAGGTAAAATAGAAATGTGCTTCCTGGAGAGCAATATATATATATATATAGGTCAGCAACAATATGCACTTGGCAACTTTAATTTGAACAGATTGCACTGAAAATGAAATGAATATATTTTGAACTTTGATGTTAAAGGGAAGCTATTAAGCAACATTGTAATAGGGCACCACAGTACGAACCTGTAGGAGGTTGCAGCAGGACACGTGACCACATGGATTTAAGCACCCGGGACAGATTTGCAATAACTGGAGCATCCCTGCATATCAGCAGGGATGCACTAGTTATTTGCGTCACGGCAGAAACCCCTTGCACCACCATGGATGTGCCGCATTTAGAATGCGGCGCACCATGGTGCAAGAATAGACAGATGCATGACGCATCTGATGCCGTAAAGGTGACGCAGTGCTGGAGTTGTGTCGCAAGCGCGATGCAACTCCAGCACTGCTCGGGGCAGCCTATACTTGCTGTACTGAGTCACTCCTTAAGCCTGCTACAAGCAGGCGTAAGGTGTTGATGCAGCGGGGACGTAAACGTGACTCAGTGAAATCTTGTAGATTTCACTGCCGCACTTTTACGGGGCCTCCTTCCACTCTCACTAGATGCGTCATGTGGTAAATATGTCCCATAGTGGTGCATTGTTTACGCGCCGCTGCATCACAAACGGCACGCAACAGTGGCGTAAAAGTGTCACAAGGGGCTTGTAATTCTGCTCCCCAGCATTTTGCTTGATACAATTTGACTCCCTGTGAACAAGGCAGCATCGCCGAGATGCGTAAGATTGGAATTTGCTGCCACTTTCATGATGAAGGAATAACAGCATGGTTGTGCATTGTTATAACAGGATTCTCCAATCCTGAAAACAGAAGCCGCCCAGCAGGATCGAAGGCCCCATTCATTGAGTTCTTTGCTGGACATATACAAATACATATATACACACACACACACACACACACCCACCACCCCACCCACACACACCCACCTACACACACACACACCAACACAGGCAGACGCACATAAAACACACACACACATATTTACACATATTTGTATATATATCAGCCACACTCGAAGAGGACATGTAAACAAAAGATGACAACACGCCAAGGCCTGCAAATAGTCTGCATATATAAAATAATAGAACAACTGAAAATTGAGATCATGGAGCATCTCAAAGGGCTGACTCCACCTGAACTAGTTCTTTCTCATCCTTGCCAGACACAAATTTCGAGAAGGCATGGAAGCTGTCGCCAAATGGGAGAAAAACAGCTGCCTACAACTAAACATCAACAAAACGGAAGTACTCATCATGGGCCCAAACCCAGATGCCTGGAGCGACACCTGGTGGCACCCCTCCCTCGGAAGCCCGCCCACCCCCACGGACCATGCACGCATCCAGGGAATCATCCTGGACTCAGAACTCAAAATGGACCGCCAGATCAACTCTGTCTCGTCCTCCTGCTTCCACACCCTCCGCCTCCTATGTAAGACCTCCAAATGGTTCCCCTTCGAACACAGAAAGACCATCACTCACGCCCTGGTCACCAGCAGGCTCGACTACGGCAACACAGTCTATGCCGTAAGAAGCAAAAACCTCATTGCAAGCTACAGAACATCCAAAACGCCGTCGCAAGACTGGTTCTCAACCTGCCAAGCCACTGCCACATCTCCCAGCACCCACGCACACTCCACTGGCTCCCCATCGAAACTAGAGTCACCTTCAAGATGCTAACCCATGCTCACGAGGCCCTCCACGACACCGAACCAGCATACCTGAACAGCCGACTCAAATTCCACTCACCCCAAAGGACCCTACGATCAGCCCAGCTCTCCTACGCCGTGGTCCCCCATACCAGAAAGACCAGATCGGGAGGCCACTCCTTCTCATTCCGCGCGGCCAGAGCCTGGAATGACCTTCCGCTCCACCTCAGACAGATAACACCACTCCCCATCTTCGCAAGAAACCTCAAAACCTGGATCTTCGACAGATCCCCTCCTTGATGTACGGTAACCTGTGAACCCTCCCCCAACACCCCCAATGCCTTGAGACCCTTATGGGTGAGTAGTCGCGCTTAACAAACACCTGATTTATTTCTGGGGACTTAAACATGAATATGCCTGGATCACCACTATCAAAATGAGATTGTAGGTGCTCAACATGCATATTGGGCAATATCTTTTCAAAGCACTCACCGATCTTCTCGACCAGAAATTGAACTTGTTAATGAATTGGAGCATCTCAGCCTATGGGTAATCAACGGACACTTTCCTATGGACAGTCTGCCAGTGGCCTCTTCCCACAATAATTCAAGTAGCTCTCTAATTGACTTTACATTATTATCAAACTCTCTGGTTCATCAGGTTGAAAGCATGAAAATGGTGGCCAGAGATGAAAGCAACCATCTGCTGCAGAAACTGTCTTTCGCGAATAATCTTGCCCACCATATGTCATCATTAGAAACATACGGGTCAATTTACACAGTCAACAATAAAAGAATAAAATGGTGCACTGGCTCAGCTCACAATCTTCTGGAGTTTGCAAAAGCAACATTGCAGCAGTTCACAATTCAAGCGAAGGCAGGTCTAACGAACTCGGTTCAGTTCACCAGGAGATTTTCAGAGCAATAAGCCACCCCAGTGATGAGGCCGGCCCTCAGTACAGCAGTCCAAGGATCCCAGTCTCCTGCAAACTAAAAGTACTAAAACACAAGGTAAACCAAGCATTATAAATAAACTGGCTGATCAATCCCTTAAAGCTGTAGTGGCACAAACAAAAGCAGCCAATAGGAGATGGAGCAGGCAGCTAAGGAGAAAGACTGATGACATATTGTGTGCCAAGTTGCTATATGACATCAAAAACAACACACGTGAGAAATTTTGGAATACCGTGAACAGGCTTAATTGTCCAGCGACTGCCACAGCAACTTGAAACATATCGGAAGAGTAAGGGTCAGAGTTCTTGTCAAACCACTCGCTTGTAACAAATAACAGTGAAAACAACAGAGTTTACATAATGCCTTGCAAAATCAGCACCAAAGGACACTTAGAAGGACTATGTAGGGAATCAAGTGGGAATCAACTCTGGGTTAGCACAGCGTGAAGTGATGGTAACAAAATAGTCCTTCTGTGATGTAAGTGGAGATTATGAAAAAACTGATTTCAAAGGGCCTACAAGAAGGAGCACCTGGTCCCAACGGCATCCCACCTGTGATTTCCAAAGAGAACCAGGAGTTCTGGGCAGAACACATGGAGCTTGTGTTTAATAGTACCACAACAGCCAATGTTAGACCAGATTCATGGAAGGGCTTGAATATATTACACATTTGTAAAGGAGGCGACAGCTCAGATCCCGCAAAACTTTGACTGATAGCCCTCCCCGACGTAGGGTCGAAGTACTTTGCCGGCAGTCTACCGAAGGAATTAACTCCCTGGGCTGTAGAACAGTGCATGGTCCCTCTTAACCAAACAGGCTTTTCAAAATGTATTGGAACAACAATATATATATTAGCCCTTTCCTTGCTAATAGATCAATGCAAGAACTACAGCCTGGCTCTCCATCTCTGCTTCATTGACTACAGGGCGGCCTTCGACCTGCTCTGGCAAAAGGTAGCCAGCTGGAAAATCCCAGAGTTCCTGCTATAGGCCCTGATTCTCCTCCACCTGGGTCTGGGTTACGCTGTGGAGTGGTATCCTTCTGTACAGAATGATTCAAACAAATCATGGCTTTAGGCGGCGCTGTGTGCTTGACCCCACCCTTTTCAACTTATTTCTGTCAAATTTACAGATTTACCATCAACTCTAGATGAGATTAACGCACACACCCCAAAGCTAGGGAGTCTACATCTATGCAGCTTGATGTATGCTGACAACTTAATTCTGATTAGTTGCACAAAGATTGGCTCCCAAGACTTTTGAATGCCACATCAACCTACTCAATGAAGAACCAAATAGAAATAAACATGAAAAAACACAAATTATGGTAATAGGGAAGCGAGCCACCAATCCTATGCCATGGTACCTGGAAGCAGCAAAACTCTGCTCAACTATTGAATATAAATATCTCAGACTACTGTTTGATAGATTGGGGTTCTTCAAACAGCACAAAGAGGTCATGCTTCTGAAAGCCAACATCCTACTGATGGCCTTCCATCAACTGAGAGCCAAGACTGACGGACCAATGCTCACACCACTTTTGCAAATGATACAGACAAAAATAGTACCCTTTCCAGCATACGATAGGAAGACTTTAAGGAGCTGAAATGGCCCACTCCTGGATAAGATCATAGTCAAAACTTTCAGGTATGTATTTCATCTGCTTCAGCACTCATCATCGGCTCAGTTGAGGCTGGAATTTGGTTTAATAAAACAAACCCTTGCAAGGCAAGTAGCATTTATCAAATTCTTTTTTATGCTAAAAAATTCTCATGCATATACTTTAAACCATCATTTGAGATGTCATGAGTGATGTCATGAGTGATGTCATGAGTGGTGTAATATGTGACGTCATCAGCAGTGCATTGCGGGCACGCGAGTTATAGTTAGCTGAATTAGCTATAACGTGGGAATTTCAATGGTTTTGTATGAGTGAAATGTCCAGCTAACTATAACATGTGTGAAACCTATGTATTTTTCAGTGAATTTCTAAGGTTTTTTAAATGCTAATTCCTAACTATAACGTGTGTGAAACCTATGGTTTTTTCAGTGAATTTCTAAGGTTTTTAAATGCTAATTTTTAACTATAACATGGCTGAAACCTATGTTTTTTTCAGTGAATTTCTAAGGTTTTTTAAATGCTAATTTTGAACTATAACGTGGTTGAAACCTATGGTTTTTTCAGTGAATATATATATATATATTTTTTTAATATTTAATTTTAACAACTGTCCTATTGTTGGAAGGTTCCATCGTTTTCATTAACTGTGCACTTCATAAATAAACTTGAAACTTGCTGAAAAGCTCCCCATTTCATTGAAAAGACCGTTTTGAATAAGTTGGTGCCTCTAATATCCAACACGTTTCAGAATTCCCCCCATGGTGTCTGGCGGTACATTATTACATTTTAAGGCCTTTGCAAATGCCATGAAAGAGGAGTTGACTGATGGAGATGCTAATCTAAGTATGCACACAGGAAGTTCCAAGTGCAGTTCACACAGCAGATTTGAATCATATGTGACACGGGGACTGGGTAGAAATTGTGTTCAAATCCAAACAAAGTGCATTAAATAAATTCAACGCAATTTCCTATGCACACAACAATCAATTTAGGTACAAAATGTATTTTAAACAGACATCCAGTAAGTTCCGTTCTAGAAAATAATATTTTCCGCTTCTTTTGTTTGAGCAATATTCCGCTGTTTTATTGCCCACAAAAACCTTTTCGCCAGCCGACACGTGTTTCGTCAGAGTACAGATTGCTCTGACTCTTCAGGGCTGGAAATAAAACAGAAATATATACAGTTTTGTGATTCCTGTCACTGTACAGAGTGACTACATATACAAATGGCAACACTTAGAGAAGAAAATTCTCCTTATGTATCTGCAGGCACAATTGTGGCTGCATATGCATCCAGTTTTATAAAAAAGTAGAGGTTTGTGGAAGGATAACGTATCAAGTTGTCTCCTACAGACAAAACCATTATATTGTTCCGTCTTATAGGATTAACCTGGATATACTTTATACTTCTGAAAGTGACATGCACATGCTTTGAAAGTGAAAGAAAAAGTGACTGCAAAACAACGCCACGCTGTTCAATCCAGGTTTCAGTATAGATAGGAGTTACATTGAGTATATACATTAAAATCAAAAAGAGCACGCTTCAGAGAACACTCCAAACAGTTTTCGCGGTCGAGTTAACTTAAATTATTTATGGGTAAAACTCATCCACACTGTGCTAGGTGAGGGTGCAAATTCCCAGATAAATGTGCAGCTATATTGCATTTCTCATTAACAGCCGGAAAGAGAAAGTCCCTCCACCTGCAAGATAATACGTGACTAGTGCGTATATTCCTTCCTGTATCCATGCCAACACATACCTTTCTTGTAATGATGGCGTATATTGTAATCCCTATTGATGAGAGATATGTGGGATTGGTTTTAGAATGTGAAACAAGATAACGAGTTGGGATAGAGACAATAGTCTTGATAAGTTAGTATAAAATTCACTAATACACTCACCACTTGACCGGTGATAATTCCAACCCGGTAAGGGTATCATGGACGTTCAATGGTTGTAACAAGTCTTCCTACGTATCTTCGGTAGCTTTGATTGGGACGCAGTCACAATATCTGAATAACCCCAAGAATATAAGAGGAAGGAAGAGTAGAAATACAAAGGGTAAATGTACCGAATATTCCTACACAGAAAGACCACTTAGCCATATACCACAAATGGGTTGAAAAAGATATGTTCCTATGAGGTACCCCTGGTGCTTCTAGCAACTATGCCAATTGTGTAATTATAGTAATGGTACCAGACAAACGCAATTTAATCGATGTATCTGTTCACATCACTTGCTATGCCTCTTTAGGACTGTACCCTCCAGTCCATCTACCATCCAAACTATAGTGAAAAAGGGCACAAAGTGAATCTATAAAAGTGACTCACCAATTATGTGGAACTCCTATCTGCGTTGGTACCGTGGTACTGCTTCTAAATTCATTTATCTCCTAAAGAGTCCATAAATGAGTTGCAGAACAGATGAAAACTAACCGCTCACCTATAAAAATCCGTGTTATTACACTGGTGGCCGTATCTAGAAGCGCGTAGGTAAACAAAACATGATCGGTATAATCCGCTCGTCACTATCTGCAAGGACATATAAATTACTAGTGATATTTTCCCAATTCGAAACATATTGAAAATTAACGCAACGTGGTAACCATCAACAAGGAGTAAAATGCTTACTCATAAATGCGTGCTCCAATGCAGGCGAGGTGATCGTCTAAAAGTGTGTATCTTGCGTTACTACATCCAGTCCGTATGTCCCTGGACCTAATTATGGAAACATAATTTTGACGAACGTTACCACTTCACCTTCGATCTTTGTTAATCTTAGAAAAGGGGGGCCACCGTACGAAAGAGTTACCTTGGACCGTGTAAAAACCGCGAATCCGGCGATCTGCCTTCCCAGTCTTCTCGTTGAATGCGGAAGAGGAAAAGTTCCTGCGTACGCAGTGTTTAAAGCGATACGTTCTCTGTGAAAGACTAGACCCGCGTAGTCTATTTCCGGTTGGGCGATATGTTACAACCGGAAAGAGATAAAACTGGAATTGTCTCGGAAGTAATCACCAGTCTCCGATACTGATCGCAAATTAAATAAGCACCATCTTTAAAATAGTTATGCACAATTGCGTCCCGCTAGAGAAAGGTAAATTTCGAGTAGTGCTAAGATGTATTAAACCAATTGGCAAGGAAAAAACTAGTTTGGCTAAGCGGAGCATTAGAGCCAGAATTTAAAGAAAAGGAGTGTATGATAAATTGTTGATATTTTTAGAACATAAATCGGATCCTATTTGTCAGGGAAGGATGACAATGCACCCTTACAACATAGTTAGAAATCCTAGGTGAGGTCATGACCGGGGAATTATGTATTTATAGGAGAAAACACACCGGACAAACACTTAGAAGAGAACATGGTTCAATAAGGGGTAGCCAGCAGACTACGATAGAATAGGCTCCTGCCCCAATTAAAAGGGAAGTTTGCTAAGCAGTGGTGAAAAAAAGGTCAAACAAAATGCCTTCTGGATAATCCATAGTAGATGTAATGTCACAAGAACTATATGGATGTAATAACCTGACACTAGATGTTATATTAGTTCTCATTTGCAGGTTGACACACACCCAGTGATAAATTCGCAGTGACAATAATGTGACTTGTAAATGTACAAGAGTCATACATTGACCATACATTGGTTCAAGGCACAGTATTCTATGAAACATACGATATCCTCAGAGCTGTTGAGTATGCAAAGACCCTAATATCAGATATAGTATTCCATTCCATTGCCCTAATATCAGATACAGTATTCCATTGCATTACCCTAATAACCGATACAATATTTCATTGCATTACATCATGATACATATTAAGTTGGTATTTGAACACATTTACTGGGTTTCAGACTCATAATTCAGACCCCGTTGTGTATCTCATAAAGCCAACATGTGTATTCATCCTAAGAAAAACTGCATTTCTGAATCACAATTTAGACCCCGTTTTACTGAATCCAAACGCATTATCCAAAGGGCTTCTGCCCTACGGAGTTTCAGTTCTCTGTCACCTCCCCTCGGGTTATGCTCTATCACTTCGATACCAAAAAACTGAATTTCTCTATGGGTGCTTTGCGCTGGGCAGAGTGAAGCATGGATCGCTGCGGGGTATCTAGGGTCTACATTCTTTAGAGCTCTTATGTGCTCCGTAACTATAACATGGCTGAAACCTATGTTTTTTTCAGTGAATTTCTAAGGTTTTTTAAATGCTAATTTTGAACTATAACGTGGTTGAAACCTATGGTTTTTTCAGTGAATATATATATATATATTTTTTTAATATTTAATTTTAACAACTGTCCTATTGTTGGAAGGTTCCATCGTTTTCATTAACTGTGCACTTCATAAATAAACTTGAAACTTGCTGAAAAGCTCCCCATTTTATTGAAAAGACCGTTTTGAATAAGTTGGTGCCTCTAATATCCAACACGTTTCAGAATTCCCCCCATGGTGTCTGGCGGTACATTATTACATTTTAAGGCCTTTGCAAATGCCACGAAAGAGGAGTTGACTGATGGAGATGCTAATCTAAGTATGCACACAGGAAGTTCCAAGTGCAGTTCACACAGCAGATTTGAATCATATGTGACACGGGGACTGGGTAGAAATTGTGTTCAAATCCAAACAAAGTGCATTAAATAAATTGTAGAGCATACTGCCATTGCTCTTTTTGCCACCTCCAACCTGTACTGCTGTGAATGCACCCACAGAGCACCCAGACTTGAGTTCATTGAGCGTTTGAGTCTTGTAGGCTCACTGGCCAAGGACTGCCTAAATCCGATGATTTACTGACCATAAAGGGCTCTAGATCCATTCCAAAGACCGATAAAGCGGTTTCAAAGATTAAACTGCAAACACTGGCCGCATATGACTTCATTTAGGCCAAAATCGAGTTCTCACTGTATTGCCTGTCAAACCACGGCTGGCCGATGCAGAGATATTCTGCTTTGGCAGCAATGAAAGCTTTTATTGTGATCACCCTCTCAGTAACTGTCTCTAGCTATGAGTAGCCATCCCAGTTCCAAGGTGCATAATTTTCTTGTAATTGAAATTGCGATTCTCCTATTAACATGACCAGAGAATCTGGATTTCATTTAAGTCAGGGAAACTAACGTTATGCACTAATCTTTTAATGCATTCACAAGCAGCTGCACTACATCATAAAGGAAACAAATCTAGAATGCAGTGAAGACATGGTATAAAAGGCATGAGGAGCAAACAGACTGCCTCTTTCAAATGTATCGAAGCAACAAAAGTTCAATAAAGGTGAGATCCAACTTGGTCTTGAGAGTGAAGGAAAAAGGTCTCCGAATGAAAGAAACGAAGTGAGGAGGATTAGAAGGTGATGAGAAAAATCCATCAGGTGGAGTTATCTGAAAAGAAGGAGGAAAATATTAAAAAGGTTGCAAACTCTAGCGCTAAAGGCAGTTTAAATAAATGCATATAATAAACAAAATATCAATAAGTTCTCCGTCCAAGGGAGGGACGGGTGGGATAAGGTTAGCCTCCGTGACTTTAAAAAAATCCAGATTCTCTGGTCATGTTAATAGGAGAATTGCAATTTTTTTTTCAAGACATGAGGCTACATTATGAATGTTGGTAGCCTTGAAGGACAACATCTGAGATATGCTTGATAGGTTTACAATAGTGATTAGCAAAAGTGGAAGCATTGGACCAATCAGCCGCTTTCAGGGTAACATCCAACTTACCACCAGACCAGAAGGATTTACTTGCCATAGCACCTCTGAGAGAGTGGGCTTCGAATTGTTAAAGGTCAATACCAGCAAGGCTCATTACGGATTTAACCTATCTGGCTATGGAAGAAAAAAAAACTGGCTTAAAGGGTTTAACAAAGAAAATAAGGATTTGATTAGCATCTTGAGGGCGAACAGCTCTCATTCTGGAGTCATACTCTTTCATACAATCTACAACACAGAGTTTTTTGCAGAGATCGAAACGAGGGTTAAAAATAGAGTCTGACATAGTTTTAGTACTTCTAAAGATTTCAAACTTAACTCCATACATATTTTAAGATCTATTAGAAATATCAAGAGATTTACCATCAGAAACTCTACGACAAGAAATGAGACACAAGAGAGTTGCAAGTTTTATGGAAAATACATTTTCTATTGACTGAAGCGTTATTGGGCCAAGATGAAAAATGGTCTAAAATAGCTTTAACATCCCATAAGGATTGGTATTTAGGTTGAGGGGGTCTCCTCAGTCTAATACTTTTTAGAACCCTGCAAATGATAAAATTTTTACCTACCGTTTTACCGTTGACAAGGGAGTGTCCAGCAGAAATAGCTGATCTATCACAATTAATAGCTCTATAGGAAAGCCCTCTGTCAAATTGTTTGACAAGAATGTTAACAATATTCACGATAGGAGCCTCCACGGGATCCAAGTTCCTCTCCATGCACCAACAAAACCATTTTCTCCAAATGTTATTGTACCTATGCTGTGTTCCTGGTGCCGAGGATTCTCCGAGGAGAGAGAGAGCTGATGACAAAAGACCAGACAATTTGTTGGATTGCCTGACACTTTCCAAGCAAGAAGGATCCAATTCCCTGAAGGAATTAGGTGGTAATCTTCTCCCTCTGTGTTTCAAACCAGATGCTTGGCCCCTGGAATTAGGAAGGGAATGTCGCAGGATAATTTCAGGGTTGTGGGGAACCATTTATGCGAAGGCTAAAATGGAGTTATCAGGACCAGGGAGCACTGATCTTGTCTCACCTTCTGAAGGACCCTTAGAATCATGGCAAAGGGAGGGAATGCATAAGCCTGAAGGTGAGGCCAGCACTGGAGAAAGGCGTTTACAGCAAGAGCGCCCGGGTCCGGCATCCAGCTGAAGTACTTCGTCAACTGGAAAGTCAACCTGCTGGCTATTAGGTCCACATCCAGAGGACCCCAGCAGCGAAACAGACCATTGAAACGTTCACATTGAGTTTCCAATCTCTGAAGTCTGCGAGGAATCTCGAGTTCCAATCCACCGAAAAATTTGACTTTCCAGGGAGGAATGCTGCCTTCAGAGAAATCTTGTGTTCTAAGCAGAACATCCAGAGCTACTTGGCTAAATCAGAGAGGTCTGATGATCTGGTCCCGCCAAGGTGGTTGATATAAGAGACTGCGGAGATGTTGTTCATCTTGAGGGCGACGAATCTGCCCTGAATTGAGTCTTTGAAGCTCATTAGGGCGTATAAGCCTGCCGTAAGTTCTAATACATTTATATGATGGGAGGATTCCACAGGAGACCATACACCACCAGTGTTTTTGTCGAGGAAGCGAGCACCCCAACCGTGGAGGCTCGCGTCTGATTCCAGGACAAATTCCGGGGCCGACTCGAAGATTGTTTTGCCATTCCAGGCCTCCAAATTCTCCAGCCACCAAGAGAGTTCTGACCTACCATAGACCAGACTTGACCTGAGGGCTCTTCCTTTTATTCTCTGAAGAGCACTGTAATTTAGAGTTCCCAGAAAAATAACTTGAATGGAAGAGGAAAGTAGCCCCAGAAGTCTGGCTAACTCCCGGAGGGAAAGAGATTCTTGTTTTCGAACAAATCTGATCTCTTTGCAAATGCTGGCAATTTTCTTGGTGGGAAGAAGGAGAACGCAATTCGAGGTATCTACGGTGAAACTGAGGAACTCCAATGACTTTGAGAGGGTAAGGATAGATTTTTTGTGGTTTAGAATGAAACTAAGACTTTCTATTAGGTCCATTGCAGTCTTGAGGTCCTTCAGGAGTTGTGAGTGGAGTTGGGACATGAATGATGAGGATGTCGTCCAGATAAATAATTAAGCGAATGCCTCTTTCTCTCAGGAGACAATAGTTTTCAATCTTGGTGAAGCACCAAGGAGCAGAGGAAAGGCCGAAGGGCAGAGCTTTAAATTGGAATAGATGGTTGTTCCAGATAAATTGAAGGAAGGGTTGGTGTTCTTGAGCCACAGGGATGGTAAAGTAAGCGTCTTTTATATCCAGTTTGACCAACCAATCTCCTTGCAGGAGGAGGTTCCTGAGCAGGTGAATACCCTCCATTTTGAAATGTCTGTATACTAGATATTTGTTTACTTCTTGAAGGTTTATGACATGTCTCCAACCTTTTTCCTTTTTTTGGACGAGAAAAAGAGTGCTGACAAATCTCTTTAGAGACTATGGAACTTCTATAATAGCACCTTTTTGAAGCATAGAAGAGATCTCCTCTTCAACGATTTTCTGATGGTCCTCCGAAAGGACCAAAGGTTTTGGAGCCTGCGTTTGAAAGGGTATATCTAGAAAGTCTATTTTGAAACCACGAACGGTCTTCAGAACCCAGGGTTCTTGAGTCAGAGATTCCCATACATGATGACAGTTTTTGAGCCTATCCCCTTGGTGTTGTTGGGAGTTCCACGGGATCTGTAACCTCTGTTTTGTGAGCCTCTCCCTCTCTGAGGGTAGAATTGGTGATTAGATGGGTAGAATCCTATACCAGTTCCTCTGAAGGATGAGAAGGGCCGTTGGTTGCCATGGCCAAAAGAGCAGCCCCTTCTTCCAGCCTGTCCAAAAAGTTTGTAGTTGAAGATGCGTTTCATATTGGCTTGAGCATTGTCAAGAGCAGTAAATGTAGAGACATATTTTCCTATTGATTTAATTATATCCTCTCCAAAGAGGAGGCCTTTAGGGTTCAGAGAGGGTTCTTTTTCTGCTAGATCACCTAACTTGGGGTTGATCTTTGTACGGATGGTTCTCCTCTTTCATTGTTGAGGCTGGAATGTGCCTTGCCCAGAAGGACAATGGCCCTTTGACTCCATCCTCTAATGAGGTTGATGTCAAGAGGGGAGTTAGAGATGTGAGACTCCTCTGCTAAATCTAAAATCCTGGCGCGGGGGCCAAGAATGTCGAGGAGGCGATTCTGGCAACCCTTAAGGACTCTCTCTAGACCTTTCATGAGGTCTTTGCCCAGTATAAATAAAAATGTTTTCAAGTCAGGGTCAAGATTTGGGGTCTGACAGACCTTGTCTTATATAGAGGGTCTTGGGTGCTCGGATTTGAGGGTCTCCCTTTCAAGTGAATGTTTGAGCCATCTTGTAATAAATTGGGAATTGTGTTCCTGCGGGAACCATTTAGAACTATGGGGGTGGGGTGAAATGTTGAGAGGGGAGAAAATTTCCTCTCCCAAGGGGTTGAGGGTGGCATTTTTGGAGGAGGAGGATTAGTCAACCTCAAATTGATTATTAAAATCAATGTATTCGTCATCCAAGTCCAGGACAAATTTGTCGAAGGGGTTCTGGAAACTTTCCTCCTCTTCTGAATCAGTGTCTGTGTCTTTCTGAGCACTATTGTAATTTGTGCCGCTAGGGACACCCATCAAATTTGTGTTGCTACGGACACCCATCAAAGAGGTGCCATGAGGGACAACAGTAACATTTGAGGCGGGATGGCCTCCCATCAAGTTTGAGGTGCTAGGACCTCCCAAACCAGTTGAGGTGCCAGGACCTCCCATAGTGCATTCAGAAAGAGGCTCGGAGTGTTTAGATTTTTTGGTGCTCTTACCACGAGTAATACAATGAGGATCACCAGAAGAAGGATCAAAAGGGATACTATTGTGATCACGGGGGAGGGATCTCTTGGAGGACATCACCTCTCTAAGGGTGTCCAGCATGCAGGACCTCATTTCTCTTTAGAGAAATTATTTAAAGGATTCGTTATCATGGTTAGGGGAACTAGCAGTTGCATCGTTAGACTCAAGGTCAGACATAGTATTAGTCTGATTAGGCAGTGGTATGGTAAATAATCTGCTTTATAATCTGCCTTACTTAGTGTGTCTTGATAAACTGCTTTGGCTATGGAATCTGCCCTTCTTTTATTTTGGGAACAGTACAGTACAAGATTGCCTTAATAATCTGCCTTGTTTGGCTAACAAATCTGTCTTCCCTTTATTTTGGCAAGAGTATAGGACTAATTTGTCTTCAAAATGTATATGCCAAAATTTCCCCTTTTAAAAAAAAAATGTATGCAGGATATTATAAATATAAGATGCGCGATGAAACTGTCTCCGACGATCCCCGGCAGCAGCTGATCAGAGCGATATAACCGACGTGATCGCTCGAGCTCAGCTGCTTCCGGAGAAGGAATTCGATGAAAGGCCGTAGGCAAGCGGTGCGTGTTACGCGACCATTGCCAAGGGCCATTCCTCGTCTGAAGTTGAAAGACGCGCTCGTGAAGGCAGAGCGAGCGCGTCCCTAAATCAAACAAAATGAGGGGAAATAGAGTCCTTAATGGATGTTTAGGCGATCGTAAGGGACTTAAGTAAAAGAGGGGACGCTTAGTGAACGTTGAGCGCCCTGCAAAATCGAGTGCTGGCCCACCAAGAAAGAAGGTACTTCGGTGAGGATGGGAAGGGAAGGGTGGGTGGAACTCGGCGACCATAGATTGTAAGTCTAGGGGGGTGGGTGGAAGGGGGCTGGGGGAAAACCTGGGATAAGCGCAAACTTGAAAATCAAGTTAGAGAACCAGAGTAATTAGGGGGTCAAAGTATAAGCAACAGAGTCAATAGAGAATATAAGGAATACAATCCAATAAATATTGGACAGTAAAAGCATAAAATATGTAAAGTAAAAGCTTACAAGGAGAATAAGAAGGAGTAAGCAACTTATCTGCTTGTGAGCCGCATTAAAAAGAGGCAGTCTGTTTGCTCCTCATCCCTTTTATATCATGTCTTCATTGCATTCTAGATTTGTTTCCTTTATGAAGTAGTGTGGCTGCTTGTGACTACATTAAAAGATTAATGCGTAATGTAGCCTCCTTTCTTGTAATAAAATTCATCAAAATACAGTTGGAAAATAACCCAAAAAGGCCATAGAGCCTGTTTTCCATCACCAGTGGTTCTCTCCAATATTTAAGTGGACGGATTCATTCAGTAACCATGTCTGTCACTCTGGGGTCAAACCACTACTCATGAAATAGTCAGGAATACAGGTGCCCAACCTCCATCAACGCACAATGAAACATCAGAAATGGTGAACATTGCCATCTCTCATTTGACTTCAATAGTCCTCTGCCACAAATCTGGTTGCCTCAATTTTATTTGGTTTCACCATCAAACCTCTCCTAATAAACCTATTTTATATATTATATTTCTTATAACCTATTTTATATGTTTCTTGGGGATTTAAATGACTAGCTCTTGACTCGATGGCATTGAAAGTGTTGTTGCTTTTGCCAGCAAAAACATGACATGCACAAGAAGCCTAGGAGAGACCTTGACCTATTTGGCTGCCTGAACTTTAGGACAGAGGGTCTTGTGAAAGCTGCAGAAGTCTCTTTGTCTTCTAGCAGTGTCTCCTCAGGAAGAGAGAGTGACAGAGGTAGAGTGAGAGGGTATTGCTCTTAGTATTAGAGAAAAAAGGTTCTTTAGAACATTGACAGGTTAGGGTGCATTATATGTTGTGTTATGTAAATGTATATATTTTTTAATATACCAGAGGCAGACCCTATCGCGGTGTTTCCTTAATTATTTCTCACTTTCTCTTCATCTCCTGTTACTTCCTTCTCCCTGCTCTCTCCCTATCGTAAGTCCCTGTTATAATTCTATAATAATATACATGAATTTAAAAAGAACGCTAGTGCAGATCAGTTTGGGTTAAAAAGGGAAAACAAGAAAAACTTTGGAGTGTCAGATTCAGGGCCGCACTGGCCTTTTATTTCACCGGACGTTTCAGTGCAGGTTTTATTGCAACAGGCAGAGGGGACTTCTAGAGATATAAAGGGAGAAGGGGGTTAAAGAAGAAGCAAACAGAGAGGGAGGATAGATAGAGAAGAAAGAGACTGAATGGATGGATGGAAAGAGAGAAATCCAGCAAGAAGACGAATGGAGTGGGGCTTGTATAATTATTTTGTCCAGGGCTGATTCTAATTCCTCAGTCCAACCCTGTCTGTTTTTCTAATTTGTCCATCTTTTGCTAAACTGCAAGCTATGTTATTGGGACCATCAACCATGCTTTACGCTTCGTTCCTTTCAAACTAGCCTCAGCACTGGCAGCTACACCGTTTAATACACTTCCTGCAAACCAACTGAAACCTCATTATTCCATATTTATAGATGATCCACGACATTAAAGCCATAATCCAAATTCACAATATGTAGCATCTTTGAAAATCGGCGCTTCTCTGAACTGTCCAGGAAAAATGTATATATGGTAAACCTCGCCAGTGCAGGTAACACTGACAACATTTTATGGTAACTAAAACCAAGACTACTTTCTGCATGTTGCTGGCATTTAACCATTTCTAGGCACTCGTTAATTTGCCAAGAAAGGAAACTAGGATCAACTCTGTGTGCATTTTCCCCAAGATCACACAACTTTGCTATTGTAAAGTGCCAACATTTGAATACAGGGGGCTTCATGAATGAATGAATGACTGACATGAATGAATGAATGAAATGCCATTTGTAAAGTGCATGCCTACTCCAAGGAGTGACCCGGAGCTAAATAACAGTTTCTCTTAAGAATAGACCAATGAGCGAAAACATCCTCAGATGCCTAACAACCAAGTTTTTATGTTCTTGCTGGAACTGTGAGAGATCCGGATTGGCCCAAAGTGCCAGTGGAAGTTGATTCCAGGCCTCTGGCCCAAGGTGTGAGAAGGATCTACCTAAGATTCTAGAGTGATGGATCTTGGGGATGGTGGCCAAATGGCTAAAAGTTGAATGAAGTGTCTTGGCATAATAATGGCTGAAGAGCCTCATTCAATATATGCTACGCCTTTATCATATAGCGCTTTATGCACCATGACCAGTGTCATGAACTGAATACTCTTTCTCACAGGAAGCCAGTGAAGTGATCTCAGATGTGGAGACATGCGGGCCCTAGAGGCAAGATTGAGAATCAATCTGTCTGCCGCATTCTGCACCACCTGCAGCCTGTTTAAAAGATATTCAGGGAGCCCCATATACAAGACGTTTCCATAATCCAGTCTGGAGGTGATTAATGCCTTAACCACTGTTTTCCTGGATTCAACCGAGAGCAGTGGCAGAAATTTTCTCAACGTTCGTAAAAGGTTTGCATTTTGGGTTGAAGGGATAGAGCGCTATCAATCTTGATCCCCAGGTTTTTACTGTATTTATAAGTGTGGCTAGGGGAGGGACATCTTGGGGACACCATAACCTCCAAGCATCTAATGGCGGTATCCTAAAGAAGACAATCTCTGACTTGTCTGGGTTGCATTTTAGTTGATTAATTGCTAGCCAGTTGAACAAATTAATTGGAAGGTTTTAATGATTTCTCCATCAAATTCGGCCCCTTTATTGCAAGAAAAACAAAGCTGCGTGTTGTCAGCATATGACATCATGCCGAATAGGCAGTGGGGCCATGTAGACATTAGAAAGTGGCAGGCTCAAAGCTGAGCCCTGGGGAACACTTACCTTAGCATTCTGTATAGGGGAGGCAAAAAGAGAAATCCATAGCTCTTGGCCTCTATTGTCAAGGAAGGAGGTCAGCCATTTTAATGCCATTCATCCAATTATAATTTTGTGGAGACGATCTAACAGTCTGTCATGGGGGATCGGTATCGAAAGCCGCAGAGAGATCCACCATGAACAAGAAAACCTTGCCCCAGCATCCAGCTTCGCCTTGATGTAATCAGTTACCTCTAGCAAAGCTGTTTCTGAGCTATAGTTTGGTCTGAGGCCACATTGGCTGGAATGTAGTATATTGTTGCTTTCAAGGTGGCATGATATCATTGAGTTGACATATTTTTCTAACACATGCGGAAAGGAGAGAGATAGGTCTCTAGTTGGCCAGGACCTTGGGATCTGCAGACAACTTCTTAAGTAGAGGGAGAATTGTTGTATGTTTTCATATATGAGGCATTTAGAACTTTACTAAGCACTGGAATTATAGCTTGAGACACCTCTGCCATGAGCTGAGGGGTTGGCACGGAACAGCTGGGGAACCTAACTTTAATCACCTGATGGCCAACAGGACCACATCTATGGATATAGGTGGGAAATGGAGGAGAGGAGGTATTTTTTCCATGGCCAGCTCAAGAGCAGGACATTTGAAGGCATAGGAATCATTCATGTGAGTAAGAGTAGTTTGAACCAAAGCAACTTTTTCATTAAAGAAAAAAAAATGCCATGCGGGTGGTCCATTCAGCTGTGGGTTGTTGGTGTTGCATGGTGGCTTCGGGATTTAAGAAATTCTTTACTGTTTTTAAAAATGATTCATGATTTTTTATACGATTCCTCAATTTTTCTTTCAAAGAAGGCTTTTTTCTTTAAATTAACCATAGCATAATATTCCTTGAGAGCTACGTTATAGATCAGTTTGTTTGTTGGATCATACTCTTTACGCCATCTCCTTTTCAGGTGCTTACATTGTTTTTTGATTGACCTCAACCCGTCAATAAACCAAGTGACTGACTGCTTGGATCTTAGAGAGCGACGTTCCATGGGAGAGGCTAGCTCATCTATATTCTGGGTAATCCATGCGTCTAACCGACTTACATCCCATGAAATGACTGGAGAGGACATTTCTAAAGCAGCCTTTAGCTCTGCAGGCCAAATTATATGAAAAGCTCTCGTCCCCCAAAAAAATTCAACAAGGGAAAAAAGCTTTTTGGAAGGTTGTGGCCACTGAAAACTTACTAAGCAGTACCTTGACCTGGTTAGTAGCAGCGGGTCATCTAGTTTAAGCATAGTATTAGAGAAAATCTGATCCAGAATGTGACCTGCCTGGTAGGTGGGTTTAAATACGTAAGGGGCAAGACCTAGGGCGGATAAAGTGTCCAGAAGGGATTGAAGTCTCCCAATACCAGGAGGTGCACATATTTAAGGGACCAGGATGATAAGCTGTCATTTGGTGATTGCAAAAAGGAGTTTGCTGATCCAGGTGGGTGATATATCAGGATTCCGGCAACCAACTGTTGGGGCGACAGAGCAGCAGAATTCCAAATACTCCACTCCGTGTAAGTCCCCATGATTAATTTGCACACAGTCAAACTTAGTTTTATGGATAATGGCCTTCCATCCCCCTTGCCTTTTCGATCTCTCTTTCCAAAGGATTTTATAGTCCTGTGGGATAGCAGTGGCTATATTGGTGTTGGAGGAGTCAGTGAGCCATGTCTCTATTAAGAAAAGTAGATCTAGTTTACTATCTTTGAGCAATTCAAAAACCTGCATATCATGCTTTTGTAGTGAGTGGACGATCAACAAAGTTGCCAAAAACTTTTCAGCTTTGGGAATAGTATTCTGGTTGCTAAATTGAGGGGTCCTCTCACCTGGAGGCTGCTTATTTCAGTTACATTGTGGATACCAATGGCCATCTTCCCATCTGCTAGTACGAGAGTTGCAAGGGAAATTAGACTCTGAAGAGAGATTTCAATTGCAAAGACGGTACTGCTATATACAAAACTAGTTTTGCCAGTTAGTTGGAAATTGCCAGTGTGGCTGGCGCTGGTCGCTTCTGGGATGCTGATGGGCATAGACGGGCTTGCCTTAGGCACTCCAGCAGTGCATCCGCGCAGCGCCTCTCTTTATAGGCATATGCCTGAAGTTAGTAAAAGACTGGAGTGAACACTGCGTTCAAAATGGCACCTCCAAATGTCCCTAACAAGGAAAAATGGTCGAGTAGTTAGCCAAAGAGTGCCCCGTGTAATTAGCTGCTCCTTTATGCACTGTACAAGAAGGCATTGCTCCCATTTTGAGATCCTCTGTATTTATACAATCCCAAATCCGCCAAATTTGCCTTGAACATTCTAACCCAGGAAAGTTTTAGCAATGATAGGTCCTATGCAGCTAATCAAGGAACTTACAAGCAAGACCTGTGTCTCTGTGTTGTCACACAAGGTCAAATGCCCTTGATGCATTATAGTTGTGCAGCTAATCAAAAGTGACGAATTTCATTGTGTTTTGTTACGTGTTATTACCATATTCTGTCTCCAGCTATACTTTAAGAGACTATGGGCCATATGTATGAAACAAAACTTTGTTCGTAAATGCCAAAATTCACAGAATTTTGGCGTTTGTGATCGCAATTCAGGTAAGTGGGAAGTAACGGCCTCGCAAAATAAGGAACTGCAAAATAGCATTTCCCTATTTTGCAATTGCCTTTAAGGAATCGCAATTTGCAATTCGCAATTAAGGAATATGTAGGATTTGCAAAATTATTTGCTAATCCTACATACATAGCATTTTGCGATTCTCAAATAGCGATTCACAAAAATTCGATATTTGAGAATCGCAAAATGACTTTTGATATACATGGCCCTATGCTCACTCCTAGTTCAGTACCATAATTTCTCTTTAACTTTTAATTACTATATATATTTCTCCCAATCAGTGAACCTGTGTGTTTCAAATAGAGTCTTGATTAGCTTTGGACAGCAACACTTTCAATCAGTCGAGGCACTCTGCAGAGTTGACCAAAGTCCCTGGTGCTATTAGCACTCTATATTTCTGACAACCTGATCTTGTGCCTGAGTGCTGTTGAGCACAACATAAATAGAACATTTGCTAAAATTAAAGCCTTTTAAGACTTGGGTGGCTACAGAATTATTCACTTTAAATCAGAAGTTCCGTTATTCAATTCTTCTGTCCTTGTATTGACCATTAAAATGCGCATACAGCTCCAGATCTCAAACCCTAGTAGATAATTATGTATCTGTATATGCCATGACTTTTTGGAAATTTATTAACATAATTATATTCCCACTCTATCTAAAGCCAAGAATGTATTGCATCAATAACAATCTTATCCTCGTACCATTAATGGACGAACACCATTGGAAAAAACGATGATTCTCCTACTTTCCCTTTTTATTGTTTCTAACATAATAATTAAGATACCCCAGAGCTTCTTCACTGAAATTGACTAGACTTTATTTGGCTTGGTAAGATTCCCCATACTAAGCTGGACAATTTACAACTATCTGTGGAGGATGGCGGATTATCGTTTCCTCATTTCAAAAAGTACTATCAGGCTTACTATTTAGACTAGTGTGTTCGCTAAGCCACTCCACAGAATTTTCCCAGTAAGTATTTTTTTTAAGAGTTCTTTTTATTATATCAAAAAGGAACTTCAGAATGAAGCCTTTCAAGGATATACAAATAAAGAAATCACCAGACATGGTCATAGCATACCTTAGGAACAAAATACCCATACATGCTGTAGACAAGCTGCCCGCCACCCATTGAAGTACGTCTCTAAACACTCCCAAAAGACCCAAGCAGAACCCAGCATGAGACCCATAACAGACCTTTGTATAATTACCATGCCCCCATATCTTCTATTTGTGGGGACATTCGCGGCTTTGGTAACCACCTGCTCCGCTCCGTGACACCAGTCCAAATCACGGATCCAAGTGGCCACAGTCAGAGGTTCCACGGCCCCCATGCACGTGCAATTTTCCTTTTTGTGAACCCTCCCGCCAAGGCCAACCATAACATGCCCACTTTGGCCACGTGGTCTCCCCTGTAATGCTGAGAATATGCCACCTAGGCTCCAACGGAATGCGTGTACCCACCACAGCCTTCATCACACGGTTGACACCACTCCAATACCTCTGAATCCTGGGGCACAACCACAAAATATGAAAAAACGATCCCCTCTCACCACATCCCCTGGCGCATAGATCGGAGCCATCTCCCTTAAACCGGACCTGCACCATTCTCGAGGCATGGGACCTATTGAGGATGCAGAGCTGGATCAGTTGAAAGCGTGCCCTGATAACTATTTCCCGGGGACACTGCAGTGCCTCCGACCAATCAACATCCTCCAACAGGCCCACGTGCGATTCCCAGGCCTCCCGCAGGGGACCCAGGCAGTCCGGAGTATTGTTTACCAATTTCTTGTACATAAGTGACACCGCTTTCTGAATCATAGGATCCAAGAGGAGCCTATCCTCTAAGGGTAAATATTCTGGGAGCACGCTTCCTTCCGTCAATTGAGAATGAAGTGCCAACCGTAACTGTCTATAGCAGAGAAATTCACCCATCCACATTTGAAACCCCCCCTCAAACTATAAAATGTCACAATTTTGCCATCTTTCCAGACGTCCCCAAGCAAGTCAATACCCATAAGGCTCCATTTCCGAAAGCCCTGCAGTCTGTGCACCTCCCTCATGAAGTCCCCTTTGCAGATCGGGTTCTGTTTCGTGAGATTCCCCTGCCACCCCATCATTTTGGTGGCTGCATGCCAGATATCTATGACCGTTCTAGTGTGTGGTGGCAGAAGTGTGGAACTCCTACCCCTGCGGTGCAATAGCTCCGCTCACCCAAGACTAATCTGTCCACCCAGTAGGCCAGCTGGTCCAGTAGGGAGAAGACCCACCCATATAAGTTTATGAGATGGGCAGCTCAACAATATTTCTTAAGGTCTGGACTGCAAAACCCATTCATACATTTTTTTCTGCAGATTTTTAAGTGCAATCCTGGGGCTGCCCCACCCCTCCCTAGCAACTGGCGCAGTTCGGAGTCAATTGTCCAAAAGAAAGAGTCCTGAATGCGAAGGGACGTATTTTGGATAGCATACAGTAAGCGCAGAAGGGCCATCATCTTGAAGAGAACTGCTTGCCCCATTAAAGAGATGGGGAGCCCCCGCCAATGCATCACATCCTCCCGCAACCTTGAGTGTTGAGCCTGCAGATTCAATTGTGTAAAGTCCGCCTCAGACTTGGTTAGCCATATGCCTAAGTACCTACATTTCTCCAGCAATACCATCTCCTAGCACGCCGACGTTAAGACCGGCGTGTCCCCAGCTAGCGAAAAAAACAGAGACGTGTCCCAATTAATGCGGTATTCAGAATAGTAGCCAAAAGACCTTATTATATGAATGAGTCGAGGAAACGTTTGATGGGGCATATACTGTATAAAAGGATATTATCTACATACAACGAGATGCGCTCTTCCCAGTCCCCCCCGATCAATCCCCCTCACCACCGGGTCCCTCCTGATCCATGCTGCCAAGGGCACCAGAGCCAATGCTAATAGCTTCAGGGACAGAGGACCCCCCTGACGCGTCTCCCCATGCAGTGCAATTGATCGTGAGATGCCCCATTGACCCTAACACGGGACACCAGGCCAGTGTAAAGCAACCGGATCCACCTTTGGACCTGCGTGCCAGAGCACACCTTCTCCAGGACAGAAAAGAGATACGGCCACTCAATGCTGTCGAATACCATCCTTGCGTCTAATGAAAGAAGAGCGTCCGGAATGTCAGGCTGCCTCCGGGTCACATACATCACCCCATATAAATGTCGTAAGTTGAGCCTCGTGCTCCTATGGGGTATAAAGCCTGATTGATCCGGATGAATCAGGCGACTGCAGAATCGGGCCAAGCTGATTACCAATAATTTTTGCTAGAACCTTGGCCTCTAAATTATGGAGGGAGATGGGCCTGTAGGAGCTGCAGAGGTCATGCTGCTCCCTTTTTTAAGGAGTTAAACAATAGTGGCCATTCGCATGTCGTCTTGGAGTTTCCCCATTTTAAAGGCTTCTTTAAACATGTAAAGCATGTTGGCAGCCAGCTTGCTTGCCATACATGTAAACAGCTCAGTGGGGAGCCCATTCTGGCCCGCCGCTTTCCCAGACTTCATTTCCCGCATGGCGTTTTAAACCTCCTCCACATGAAAATCAGACTTGAGTAGCTCCCTGTCCTCCGATTCAAGAGTTGGAAGAGAGACATCGTACAGAAATGTAGTACATTCCAGCTCCCCCCGCGTGGATTGAGATTGGTAAGCGGCTACATAATTTTTCGGCAAAAATTTCCATCAGAGCCACCCCTGTGCCACCCTGAACCCCCTCTGCAGACCGAATTTTGGACACCACAGTGCTACTCCTATCCCTTTTTTCCAGTCACCCGATCACCTTATTGACTTTGTCACCCAAATCATATACTCTCCGTTGCGTGGCAAGCGATGAGCCACAGCCGCATTGTCGGCAAGGTCTCGAAGAGATCGTTCTTTAATTTTACGGAAGTGCTTATGCCATTCGACCACCCCGCAGCCGCTGCTTCTGTGCCCTCCAGAGTAAGTATCTCCTGCTTGAGTTCCTCACACCGAAGTCGAGTTTCTTTACGTTTGGCACCGCATGCCGCTTGCACACAGTCCCTCTCTACTGCCTTAAATGCTTCCCATAGTGTTCCCGCGGAGCTAACAGAGCCAACATTCTCAGCAAAGTAAAGTTCCGTATGGTCCTCAAAGCTCTCCATAAAGTCCTGGTCCCGAAAGAGAAAGGGGTCCACCCTTGGAGGGAGGGACCAATCGTGAACTGGTCTGTGAAGCTGCACCTCCACCGGTGAGGCATCCGATATACCACACACCTTATGACGCCCACCCTGAAAATGGCCCGCCGAGGCAGTACGCAGCTGAGATATAAGTATACCGTCTAGATCTGGGATTGTGACATCTCCAAAGGTCCACCAGCCGCTGAGCCCTCGTGAATGAAAACAATGGTCTAGGCCCCTTGGTACCAGACGGGAGCGTCTCCCTATCCACGTCCGAGCAAACGGTGTTGTTCATGTCGCCTCCCAATAATATTGTGCAATTGCGGGGTAATGTATACCGAACATAATTTTATCACCTGTCCCTCCCAAGTACCTGACAGGGCCGATAGCGATCCAATGGTCGCACCATGGGCACTGCATCACCAGAGGGATTGCATTTTTGATGAGTATCGCCATGTCCCTGGATCCAGACATGAAACCAGCGTTGACCGAAAGTGTGTAACCATATCTATTAATGGTCAGGTATTTTTTCCCTTAAGGTGCATCTCCTGCAGTAGTACATTGTCTGGGGAGTGTCGATGTAAATACTGTAGAACCATTTTGTCTCCCAGGTCATTCACATTCCAGGAGAGGAATGTTAGCTTTTTGTTAGGATCGTGTGGTCACGCGCTGCAGGACCAAGATCATCCAAAGATGGCATCTGACACCAGCAGTGACTCATAATTTCTGAAGCAAAAACCCAACAAAGAACCGTGCTAAGAATGCACAAACCCATTATAACAACCCCCCACCCTGTAACCCTGCCTTGCTGGTGCAAATCTACCTACATCCCAAATAGCACAGTACCTGTCACCCCAGAGAACAAGAAACTAAGATAGGGCTGTCACCACACTTTAGCGCCCCCTCTGGAGCCTCCAAATCTGCCCCTTCACCCATTATGAAGCCAGAATATACAAAACAATGTCTCCTGAGGATGTGCCCCCAAATGTCTAGTGTGCCGGATCAGGAGTAAAGATATTGGCCCATCAAGTTAGTTCCTCGAGCCCCACCAAGTTTAAGCAGCAGTTCACCACAGTGCGGCACTACAATGTCTCCCCAGGCCGTGCCCACAAATGTCTTCTGCGCTGGAACAGGAGCAAAGATATTAGACCCTCAACACTGTACCTCAAACTCCACAAAGTTTAAACAGCAGTTCGCCACCATCAGTCCTGTCCCTCACTTCCTGGGAGAACGTGCTTCGCTCTCAGGGTTTCCATACTGGGAACTTGGGGAACTGGACGCAGACCTTCCTCCTTCTCGGCATCAAGGCAGAGACTCGAGAGCACGAAAGCGACTTCCGAGCCAGTCTCCCTCAGTACAACGACGGTGCGACTGATGAGAGCCCCCATAACGCAGGCGATGCGAAGAGAAGGGTCTTATCATTATCTAGGAAATTGAGCTTGCCCGGTATGTCCCAGTAATTTTTAGCCAGAGGAAATGATCAGTGAATCTGGAATTAGGCTTCCCCACTTACTTAAAATTCCAAAACGCTGCAGATAAAAGCATCTGGTTGCGGTCCTTGTAAATTTACTCATCTGAAGGAAGAATACTGTTTTCCCCAACACCATCCCTATATGTTTTTGAAAGACTGTGATTTGCTAGGCCTCCAGATAGGAAAGGGGGACATCCAGGATTGGGGTAAAGTTGTGATTCTCTGTTTTAAGGATGTTTTAAACACTGGAAGTATGATTCGTTGGAGGCAGAATCAATAGGGCAATCCAGCAATATCAGATACAATGTTTTTGATATCTCTAACTTCACCATTTTTGCCAAAAATGTCAGCCCCCAAGAGATGCGCTGGCTTCTAATATTAGTCAAGCTTACGATGTGGTGGAGTAGTTGGAATTAGTAAATGGTACTGTATACTACTGCTACAACTTTTCATCAAATTGGAGCAGGCAACTTTAGATAAAATTGAGATTTCCACCAGGTGTAGGATCGAGGCTTCTACTTGGAACCAATATAATCAGTGGGCCTATAAAGCCATTAGAGGGTCCAACTATAAAAGCTGGCCTTTTTCTCAAAGCGGTGCTGTACTATAAGCCATCTTGGTTAAAAATTTTGTCTCCAGGGTTCAATAATACCTGATCCTTTGGGAGCCCTTTTTGGGATACGTAACTCATTGAAATTACATGTACGTCAAAAACAACTAGATTTCATAGCATCCTTTGTGGCTAAATCTTTGATTGTACAAAAAAGGAAAACTGCTGAAATTCCTTTCTATGAATCTTAGGTATATAAGTATAAGATGCAGCAGAAAAAAGTAAAGGAAAAATACTTTGCTTTACAAGTAGGGGCCTTAGTTAAGTTCCAGAAATCTGGGAGTGGGAAGAATTGTAACAGGATACATTTGGCAAATTATTAATTAAATATTGCTGTTGTACTATGAACAAGATCAATCGCAGGTATATTGGAACATGATGAATACATGTTCTTAACAACACCAGTATTTTACCACTTACTGAAAGTTCACTAAATTGTGACAACCGGCCTGGGTGTACCATCTGATCTTCCAAACAAATCCTACCTATATAGATCACTATCTTTTTCCCTTCTTGTTGGCATTTAGTTTCTATGCTAAGAATACTAAGAATCTGAGATATTGGCTAGGAAAGAGACTTTATAATTAGTTGTGAATAGTCTCTAGCCTATATCAGCATTAGACATGAAGATGAGATTGAGGTCTGTAATACTTTCTTACAGACACGATCAACTATTACAAACAAAAGAGACGGTCAGTCATAGGCACCTGTTTCACCCCCAGCTAAGCTATTTTATTCATGGGCTGGTAAGAGAAGTAAGTAATCAGGATAAGGAGAGGATGGATTGGACGAGACACGTAAAAGTCTTGTTCTGTTACATAAATTATCTATTTATCATCTGGAAAGCTGAAGAAAAAATTAAATAGGTCTTTATAGATCACCTGAATAGAAATAATTGAAGTTTAGGATTTATAGCACATATGAGCATCAAAAAAATAGAATATTTAGACATTACTGTTGAAGTAACAGGTTCCTCTATTGGAAAACCTACTCCAGAAAAAAAAGTATCCCTTGGTTAGAACATACCAAGAGATTCTTTCCATGCACTAAATGCGAAGCATACAAAATAGAATAAGCAGAACATCCTATGAGATTCCTTACAATGAAAAAGAGATATATATTACTAAACATATAACATGCAACGCTGATTATACAGTGTACATGTTGATGTGCCCACACAATGACTGTTTTACAGTACACCCTCTTAAAATGAGAATTTTAGAACACATGCAAGTGGTAGTAAAACAAGATCACTCATACCCAGGGGCCAGACACGTCAGAGACATGCACAACAGCAATAGGAACCTACTCCATTATTTTGGAATAGACAGAATCCTTCCAAATCAAAGCGGAAGAGACAGGATTAAAGGAACTTTTAGTTATGGAATCTAAATACATAAGTGAATTACAACAGACTAAGTTATCTCGAGGTCTGAATATGGATGAGGAACTAGTCATGCATTTAGACTGACTCCATTTCCTCTCCACAAATATAGGTGGCCGTGATGAAGAGAACATATTGTAACCCACTCTTAATACATACATGCCCACTTGGGAGTAACAATGTAGAATAATAATTAAATAATACAACTTGGTTCTTGTACATTTCACAGGAAACTATCATAATATCTTTTAATTTAACTAAATAATCTATGGAATACTGCAGCCTGAATACTGACATGAAAAGTAGTATGTTTCAAACACAACTTGAAAAACATTCTTTCTGTATTTAGCATATCAAGAAACAAGCAAGTACAGATTGTATATTTCTGGGAGTTTGAAAATGACGTAATACCAATTGACACATTGAAAATTACCATATGGAATTGCACATTACGATCATTAATGTAGTTGTAATGAAAGTATTTTCTTAATGTTTAATAAGTAATGGTCAGGGAACAAGAGTCCCTTTTGTATTCTAATTTATGCACAAGCTCTTTGACTACAGCTGAAATAGAAGGCTGTGAATGAATTGAGCAAGGCTCAAGTCAACCCGAAATGTGTTTGTCTGTAGCCATAAAATATAGAGCAATATTTTTTCTTCAGAGTGCATGTGTCCTGTGCATTGATTTTGGCATTTGGAAAGAAGTAAAATAGTACACGGGTTGTGTTATGACCTGCGTTTGGTTGTAATGCAATCTCTCCTTAGATTCTCTTTTCCCCACTGATAGAACAGTTAGAGCACAAGGGCTGAGGAGAGAGGATGCTGCTCCTGGTATGGTACTTACTATGTAACCTGTAATCTAACCTAGAACCTCTTCAATAAACCTACAACTTGTTATAGTACATGAGCTGGCTGCCTGATCGCTACTTACGAAGATAGTTCATTTAATTACAACAGATTTCTCACACCCATGCTGACTGGGAATCAATGAGGATTGTGAGCCAAGCAGAGGTGGAGATATATTTCTTATTTTCCAGCTTAAAAACAAGGCTGGCTCCTCTGTAGGTGTTGTGTTGCACTGGCCAGTGTGAGCCTCTTACTTTCATACTAAAATCACAAATGCATGGACTGTGCTCACTCTTGTAATGCTGGACATCAATACTAATATTACCAGATCAGTAGTGTATTTCATCCTGACTTAATTACTTAACCAATTAAAAACAGTAATAGTGTTGTTAGCATCTTAGGACAATGTTTTTTTAGTCCTCATTCACCATTAAGAAAAAAACTGAAATATTTGGCATTACTCTGGGGCCCCCTCGCTCAGCACATCCAAAGATCTCTTTTTGAAGCCCAAGGTGGTTCACTTTACACAGAAACTCTCCTTCATGGTTTATTCTGACCCCTTACCAGGGTCATCCAAAGAACGACCGGAGCAGTGAAGTATCACAGTGTAAAGGCATAATCATCGGACTATGTTCACATCCGATTCAAGCCAATTATCACATGGTAACCAATAATTTTTCTTCTACTTTGGTGATGACCTGTCTAAATTAATTGTGTATTTCACAGAATTAGTCCAATCTACTGTAGTCGGGTTAACATTTTTTATCCATTTTTTTACAAAATTCTCTTATTGCACGTTAAAGTAAATAAAACATTAGTTTGTTTTTGTCAGAAGATAAAAATTCATACTGTCCTGGAACGCCAAAGAAAACCGATAATAGGCTTACCTAAAGTTCCATTCAGAGTATTATAGAAATACTATTACTCACATCTGCCCAGAAGCATTGTATCACCGGATAGTCTAGGAACATGTGTGCATCATCTACCTTTTCTTCGGCTCATTTACGGCAATTCGGAGTAACACCCTTCCCGAATTTAGAGAGCTTAAAAGGTGTCCAATAGACCCCATGGAGACAAAAAATGTGGTTTCTCTTTAAATTTGCAGCTTGCACCGTGGAATACAAGATGTTACAAGATACTTGCCTTAAGTCTTCTAACTGGATCCCAGGCAAGCTCTTTCCCCATTACTCCGTCGGCAGTCTGAAGTCACCCTCTGAAAGGTCAATCAAAAGCAGTATAGGTTTGCCACCTCTTTTTTTCTTGCAACTTACCTCTTCAATACAGATTCCGGCTCATTTGGAGAGCCAATATCTTCTCCAGTTACTTGATACCAGCTTTTCAATTGGAGATATTTGAACCTGGATAACTGTTGTCCTTCATCTCTGACCACTTATCCAAAGAAAGTAGAGTTCCATCTTCAGCTAGCTGTTTCCATTACATCACTCGCGCTTCCCTCAGGGGTGCCACTAGAGTATCCTTTGTCCATTCTGGGGAGCTAGGAGCATCCCATATTGATGCTAACGCATTGTAATAGCTGATCTTTAACTCTTTCCTGATTTTATACCGCGTGACAGCTAAGCCATGCAGAGTTTTGAGACGCACCTTTTTAAAATATCTAGGATCTCCGAATTTGAAACCCTGCTCCCCTCCCTTCACATCTAGAAGCCACACCTTTAGCATTTTCCCAATGTCTGAACCATGCGGTCCATTCAATAAAATGTTCCCCTTCCTTGTGAGAAAAACTCATGCATAATAGGATAAATACGGTAAGCACAGACCCCCTCCCCCTTATTTTTCTTTCTGCTCAACTTTTTCCATGAGATCCATGTGCCTTTTTAGGCCCAAATAAAACTACTTATCTTGGACTGTCATTTCTTGAACTGGTCCTCTCTAAAAACCAAGGGGATGTTCTGAAATATTAAGATGAGTTTCAGAAAGATCATAATTTTGATTAAGTTCACCCTTTCAAACATTTTAAGAGTGAGAAAATCTGTAAGTACCCTGCTAGATCATGCTGAGGGTGAGGTTGAGGAGTGGGTTAGCCCCAAGAGGGGAAAACCAAGGACGGTAAGGGTGCCTACCCAACAGCACAAAGTAAAGGTTACCCCTTCATTGAGAACCTTTTTTAAAGTAATTCCAAGAACTTTAACATTGAAAAAGCAAGACAGATACTATTTTCAGCCCGAATAGGTTTCAGGTTTTGGCGGACAACCCTCAGTTATTGGAGGGAATTACCTTGGAAGTGCAGATGGCGGATGTTGTGAGTCAGGATACAGTTGCGAACCCCCAGGTTGAGATGCAGAGGGACTCAAAATCAGGGGATAATGGCCAAAGTTCAAAAGTTAAGTTCTGATTTTTAAGCCGGACCATCAAATCTACAGCACCTCAGTCAGTCTCAGAGTCTCAGACTTGATTCAGAGTCTCAGACTTGATTCAGTTGCTGACAACAGAAGTCAGGAGCAGATTTGAGAGCTTAGAAACAAAATCAGACTGAGATTACGTCAGCATGTGAGAAAATGGAAAATAAATTGGATATCCTGGGAGCCAGAACTTTAGCATTTGAAACAGCAGTGAAGGTGTTACCCTCCCAAACTGAGGAAAATAAGAAAGAGATCACTCTGTTAAAGGAAAATGGAGTTGGCATTCAAATAAAATAAGAGATTCTGGTCAAGGCTCTAAAAATGAAATTGTTAAATGTGGATGGAATTAGCTTCAAAATAAGATCAGATGTGTCATAGATCATGGTAAACAAACAATGAGTGCTAGGGAAATTACTTGTCCCTTTGAAGAAGCTAGGCACCACTGCGCAGTTAAAATTCCTTGCAACTCTGTGGGTGATGCACAACAAAATGCAGATTTTTCGGTGGGTGGAAGATGCAGAGAAATTCATACAGTGTAATTCAGAGGGAGTGGTAAGTGAGTGGATTTGGGGTAGAAAAATAGATTTTCTTTTTTGTTTAATTTGTTACTATTTTTACATGTTTTAATGCTAAGTAAACAATGCAAGTGGCCAAAAAGCGGAAAAAACAGTAAGGTTTTATGCATTCTTCCATCCCCAGGGCGGGCTCCTATAGGCCTAGGTTTGGGCCATGGAGGAGGAAAAAGGAGGGTACTCTGGGGTGGATGTCACACTGGGGTTTGGGAGGGGTAGGGGTCACTGGGTCGGGAGCAGTGGGAAAAAAATCTAAAAAATATGTCCTGTTGGGCTTAGTATGGCTTCTGGCTCCCTGTGGTTAGATAGAACATGGCACAATCGATGAGTGATGAAAGTGCCCAGCTGAAGGTCCTACCTTGGAATGAGAATGGGCTAAGAGTCAAGTATAGGAGGGAAAAATTCTACAATCAGCCACGGCCCGTGGAGTGAGTTACAGTGGGGCAGGAAGGCGGGTGGGGGAGGGGCAGGGTGGTGGTTGCTAAAAACTGGAATATGGATAATTGGAGGTAAGTAAACAATTTAATTAATAAAACAAATTTCATAGCACGCACTGCATTGCATTTTGCGATGCATGGTGCGCTACAAAATTTGTTTTATTTATTAAATTGTTTACTTACCTCCACTTATCCATATTCCGGTTTTTAACACCCCCCACACTGCCCCTCCCCCGCCCAGCCTTCCTGCCCCACCGTAACTCCCTCCACGGGCCGCAGCTGTCTATAATATCTAAAAGATGCCCCAGCATAGATCTTAATATTGCGGGAAACGCATTTAACGGACCCAGACATTAGAAGCCCAATTTCTTATTTCTACCAACCAACTGCTAACTATGTTATTTATTTATTTTATACAATTTATAGAGTGCGCAAATACCCACGGGTGTCTCAGTGCTACGGACAGCGAGCGTGAACCAAGGTCTGTATACTATTGGCTAAAAAGCCATGTTTTTATCATTTTTCTGAAGGCAAACCAGGGCGGGCTAATATTGATGTGAAAAGGGTGTGTATTTCATAATTTGGCGGTGGCGACGGTGAATCGTCTGTCATCTCATGAAGCTTCCTTAGTGCGGGGGATCCACAACAGATTTCCTGTTGGTGACCGTAGGGGTCTATTAGGGGTGTAGGCACCAAGAGCTTCCTTCAGGAACATGGGTCCAATATTTCGTGTAGCTTTATAGGCGATACAAAGGGCCTTGAATTTGATTCACCTTTCTTATAGGAAGCCAGTGGAACTGTTTCAGCACCTTTGAGATCGGCTTGTGCTTAGGAGTGCCTGATAGAATCCTGGCGGCTGAATTTTGGACCAGCTGTAATATATTGAGGACCTTACTTTGTGTGTTCATGAAGAGACCATTGCAATAGTTAGTTTTTGACATCACTAAAGTACTGACAAGAGCACTAGGTGGGAGGAATGGTAAAAGTTTTTTTATCATCTTCAATGTGTAGAAAGACGATGAGACAATGGTATTGACGTGAGGTGCAAAGGATAGCTTGTCGACAACTATAAAAAGAGTGGCAATTCTGGTCAAGAGGAGTCCACATATCATAGTAGAAGACGGTAGAGTAGATAGGGCAGGGAGATGGGTTATAGCTAGAAATAGGTGCTATCTTCATAATTTACTTTGGTTGGGTATTATGGACCTAATGTAGACGATCCCAGCTCTTTTCGAGGATTACTCACTGAGTTATTAAGCATTCCCGACCCTATAATCTTAGCAGGAGATTTCAGTGTAGTGTTGGATCCTGACTTGGATCATTCATCAAAGAGTAGAGCAATTCTGAATAGTAAGATTCAGTCCTTATTATAGTCTTCTATGAAACAGCTAGGCTGGTTGGATATATGGAGAGATAAAATGGATACCAAAGGGGTTTTACTTCCAAAAATAAAAAGTATGGCCATCAATCAAGATTATATTTTTTTATTTGATCAAAATTTGAAAAGCTGGGGGAAAGATGCAAAACACCTAGGTGTACATTTATCAGACTGTTCTGCAATAACCCTAGTTTTGGACCTGCAAGTTAAGTTAGCACAGAGGAGGTGGACAATGGACTGTGTTTTATTACTAGATAAGTTAGTGATTGAGAAGTTGAGTATTGAGACTCATGAGTTCTTTGCGATTAATCTTGATAGTGCCCCACTGGGGTTTGTATGTGACACAGCAGGATGGGACAAAAAGGTGGCCTTGTACGCTGACGATTTAATGGTGTATACCTCAGATCTGTGCAACGCTGTCCCTTTGTTGTATGACTTGATTTCTCAATGTGGCCGTATTTCAGGTTATGAAGTGAACGAAACAAAAACAGAGATACTGGTCTTGAATATGAAGGTACAACAAGGAAATATTAAAACTGAGATGAGATATCTGTGCATCAGGGTCTCACAAAATATTGAGAAGATTGTGGAAATAAACTTTAAAAGAGTTAGTAAAGAGATCTTTAAGTCATTAGCAAACTGGCCACACCTACCATTGATCTAAGGACAATGTAGGAAAGAGAAAATCGAACTCGACTCCAAAGACAAGCTCGGAATATAAACAGAATCATTTAGATTTGGTCATAATGCCCCAAGATTAGGGTAGTAGTGTGGTGCTCTGGGGCAAACAACTCTATTTGAGGAAACATCTTCACAGATAAAAGACCCCTTCTGCAATGAGAAAATCGTGTTGGAGAAATACAAACAAACAATGTTCATGATTGAAGCAAAGTTATGGTAATGGAGAGGAAGAGAGGAAGAGAGCTTTTGGATAATTACAAATTTACTGTTTTGAGTAATTTCACATGCTGCCCAAAGTTCACAAACATTGGCAGAACCACTGGTAAAATCTATAATCTCGTCTATAGGCAGCCATCGGGAAGGAATGTCACAATATGTGAAATTGTGTCTGCCCCCTTTGTGCAGAGAATATACTCATGGGAAAGAGACTGCTCAGACTTCATCAGCAAGGTTTACTGCGTACATTAGGAAGATATCTATTTAATGATAGGCTGGTATGTGATCAGCCTATGCACTTCAATCAAGCATCAGGTAGATTTCGAAGTCCGTAAATATTTCTTGAGAACAGGATCTTTCAAGAATGCCTAGCACATGAGAATGTTTTTACATATTATTGAGATTTGCTTGAAAAAGATCGAAGCTAAACGATAGGCTGGTGGGAGGGGCCGGTGCTATGGTCACAAAGGTATGAGCATTTCATGCTGTTTTTACAAGTTGGCAGCACTACGTTGCTGATTTATTCATCATATGGAATGGAGCAAGCTGACTAGCAATGAAATTCATCAATGAACTTAGTCGGAATTTACTGAGTTTGAAATTCACATATCAAATCAGGAAACAGAAAACTGACTATATGGACTTGAAGAAAACAGTAGCAGTAGGCAAACTAGAGACCTCACAGTTCATGCAAAAGACAGCTGGAAACATTTCTCCATAGGCCAGTTATAGGCTGCCCAACTTATTGAAACAAAACTTCCCTAATAAAGAATTCTTGAGAGTCAGGCATAATTGCAGTAACAAAGAATATTTCCTGAAGGAAAAAAACAGCTATGATCAAAACATTCATAGATAGTGGTTACTCAAAAATAGTACTTAAAATAGGGGAACGGATTGCTAAAAGCACAAGGGAGCATCTACTGTTTAAGTCAAACAAAAAATGCAGGAAAAAGAACAAGTCATAAGAATGATACCGACATACAGTAATAAGCAAATAATATACAGAATATTTTAGAAAGCACTGGAAGGTGATAAAAACAGATCACATTATCAATTTGAGAGTAGGAAAAGGACATCTGGTGACATTTGGAAAATCTCCATCACTCCAAGACAAATTTACATAAAATATTTTGAGAAGGCACTGGAAGGTGATAAAAGCAGATTGAATTATCAATTTGAGAGTAGGTAAAGGACAACTGGTGACATCTAGAAAATTTTCATCACTCCAAGACAAATTAACATAGATTGGCAAAACAACTTTTAAGAGAAGCATGAAAATGCAAAGCGTGTAAACATACCAGAGAACAGACAATGAATGTTGTACCATTCATCAAAAAGAAAGAGAAAAATTAAAAAAACTGAATTGCAGTTCTGGTTTTTTGGCCTACAGTTTGATAAATACTATGTAGGAAACAAGTTTAACTCTGAACAAAATAATGATGGATAATCTTTGCACATTAAAGAACAACGAAGCAACTGTGCTCTGGCTAGACACCTCAAAGAACCACATCAGAGTACATTTAAGATGTTCGACGTGTGTGCTATTAACAGGATTCAATCTGCTGTGAGAAGAGTAGATAGAAAAATGGGCGAAAGAAACTTAGAATTTGTATATATAATGATTTTTACATTACATGAAATTGAATGCAGATAAGGAACTGTGGGATCATATGTGAGAGTGTCCACTATGGAATAATTTATTATAAGACCAATATTAGGAATCATAAGTGTATGATTTTTGCAGCAAGAGCTGTGAGTTCACATCATGAAAAAAGTGCTATGTGTGTATATCATAAGTAATGGCATGACATTTATTGAAATATGACAACATTAGTAACTTGGATAAAGTTTTGGTGTTCCTGAACTGTTGATGATTGTTTCACATTCTAGGACACATTCCCATCTGGATACTGATGTACAATGTGTGCCTACTGTAAGATAATAGGTTACTGGTTGAGGGGCTTGGAACCCTACTCAGGAAGGAGCCACAATCCTTGTCAGGGTGAAGACATGAGCAAATCCCAAATTAACCTGTGCACAACCTTCTGGTAGCTTGTCAAATAGTAGTCCAGCTTAACATAGAAATAATGTGTAGAGTATTTGTGCAACACTTCAAACAGTAATAAATTAAAATCATTGAACAAGAAAAAACCGACACCAATTTGGAAATAAAGAAGCACTTCTAATAAATAAGACAAGACCAAAACTGCAAAAATCAAATTAGTATAACCAGAGATATGCAAGTTTAAAGATGTCAGTGAATATAGAGCCAAAAACCACAAAGGAACAACTGTGGTTATCTGTTCATGCCACACAGGGATAAAGTCACAAGTTTAGCCTGACTACAATGGAGTGTGTGCTGGCTATAGGGACCCAGTTAGTCCAGCTGAACAAGAGTACCTTAAATTCTAGTTGCAAAGCATCGCAAGGTCCGTGTCGAGAATGCTTCATGCATTCATGGTAATGTGAGGTGCTGTTCAGAGATGCATCATGCACAGTCGGTTCCGGGGAGCTGCAAGGCTGCAATGTGAGGTCCTGCATCATCATTGAGGAGGCTGTCTACAGATGACATGTGATGCAAGGGCCTGCGTTGGGAATACACAATGCAGCATTGATTCCAGTGAGGCTGCAGGGGTGATGCAAAGCCCTTGAGATGGGAAAAACCTCATAGATGTGATGCATCAGTTCTGCTCAGGGCTGTGCTGCGCAGCAGAGGATAGGCGTTGGTTCTTCTGGGACAACAGATGGGCCGGCAGAGCGCCTTCACACCCACTTCCAAGGATCCAGGACTGGGGTGGCACCACTTGGCAGGGTAGGACTCACAATTACAGAGTCCTCGAGCAAGAAACAAGACCCTAAAGCCACTCTGGCGGTCCTGGGTACAGGTTGCAGGTCCAGTCCATCTCATCCAGGCAAGTGGGCAGCAGGGCAGCACAGCAGAGCAGTGGTCCAGCAGAATGGCATTCCTTTCAGCAGCACAGCAGTACTTCCTCCTGGTAGAGTCTTCCACAGATCCAGAAGTGTACTGAAGAGTTGGGGTCTCAGGTCCGATATTTATACTTCTGGTGCACACTTTGAAGTAAAGGAGACTTCTAGAGGTTTCCACCCTCTGAAATGCCAGGCATTCCCTCTCTCTTTGTCTTGGCCCCAGCTTGTCTGGGGTCACAAAAGACCAATGCCAAACCCTTTGTGAGAGTGATCAGGCAGGGCATTTGTGATGTGAAAGTGTTGTAGGAGATAGCTCCTCACCCTCGTTAACTCAGAGTAGCTCATCTTGTCAACACCTATCTTCCCATTGTCTCTCTTTCCGGCCAGCTGCCAGCTACACCTAGTCCTATGGCCCAGGATCAGGCAGCAGGCACCAAATGGCTAGGACAAGAAGATGCCAACTTTCTAAAAGTGCACTACAAGATATCTAGCTACCACTTTTTACGCTGTTATTATTATTATTATTATGTTTCTTATATAGGGCCTGAATCGACCCCCGAAGGGGTATCTCCGCGCTTGCCTTGGGAACCCGTCCTGGCTTTTCCCTGTGAGATAGACCCTACAGGGCATCCCCAAGGTGAAAGCCAGGCATCCCGCCATGGGGGGCCGTTGTGGAGATTAAGCAAGCTTAATGCCCAGAGTTGCAGAGTGTGAACCCATGATTAGGTCAGGCACCGAAGCGAGAATTATCGAGTCCATGGATATTTGAGCTCATGACTCTGCCACGTCGGGAATTGAACCCTGGTCCCGGGTCTGACCTCTGCTTCAGGGTCTGCCTGCTCTGACCAGTGAGCCACACTTGTCAACTTAAACAGACAAAGGACCCGTACCTTACTTCATTGGTCTTGGTTATTAATAAAATAACTTTATCTTATTTTGTGCTCTTTTTTTCAAAATATCATATATGTCTGAAATTGAGAAAACACCTTTTGCTTCAAACAAATATTTGACATAAAATAGGTACAAACTAAACAACAGTACACAAAACACACAATGAACGACAATACATGAACATCATATTCAAAATAATACACCAGTCCAACATTTTGTAGGTTTCACGTATGCAGCAATCCTATTGCACATGGTTCAAACAGTCCTTTTCACTAGGATGCTGCCCATTGGGAATAATTTAAAAAACTAGCTGGGGTTAACTGTACGCAAGATATCCCTCAAAGCTGCTAAAGTTCATCAATGAAAATTCCTCAATGGAAAAACAATGCCGACACGTTTCGAATCCCTGGGTTATTAATTGGACTCTCTTCAGGGCTGTGACCTAAAAAATAATAAACAATGTTGCTGTTTTTCAACTGATCATCTTTTCTCAAAATGAAAGCAACAAATAGAGGAGTGGAATGTGACAGTCCATTGTCACCACCAATTCCATATCAGCTACATGGGTGAAATCAGCTTCCTAGTCCATAGGCTCAGACATCACCACTAATTTTACCAGAGAGTGTCCATGAATGTCGGGGAACAGACTTAGTGGCACCGGGGCAGAGTGGGTATGCAGACTGCGATGATGCTGGTACACTGATATGGACTCCGCCATTGCTGAATCATGACTCTGTGATCTACTGGACCGCAGTGTAGGCCGTAGGCAGCGATCAGCAGTGGCCCAGAGCCATGTGTCTTTGGCTCGCAATGCACACCCTAGTGACACCAGGGCAGTTGTCGGTAGTGTACCAACACCTCCTTAACGATGATCATTTTCTCTCCGCCAAGATGCAAGGCGACATCCTCTTAGGCCTTTCCTTGCGTTCAAGGACGTGTAATCTGCCTGTGCATACCTGATGTTCAGTTCCAAATCTGTGACCTACCCGAGCACAGCCTAGGCCGAGAGCAGCCTTGGCCGAGAGCAGTGTAGGACGTAGGCAGCGGTCAGCACGGGCCATTCACAGAGTGTCGTCGTCCTAGGTTAGTGGCCCCACTAGCCTGCATAGTTCAGGTTCAGTGGCACCACATGTTCGGTCACCACTGTGTCTGTGACCCACTTTGATCCGGACTGAGCTGCATACTCCTCTTAATCCTCTACGTGCGACCACTGCTGTGGACTCTACCATTCATGATTCGTGACTAGGTGCAGGATGTGAGACCTGAGGATGTGAGCAGGGTGGTCCTGGTCCCTCATCCTTGCGTTGGACAGGGGTTGTGGCAGCACGGCTTGCCGGCTGGTGTTGGACAGGGTTTGTGGCAGCACGGCTCGCCAGATACGGTTGGGCAGGGTTTGTGGCAGCACGGCTTGCCAGATGGTGTTGGACAGGGTTTGTGGCAGTATATGTCACAAGAAGCGCATATGACAGGATGCCTCACAGATTGAAGTGGGTCTGGTGCTGTGGCCGCTGTCCCAGATTTAGGGTAACTGCCATTCAGAAGCCAGGACACAGTCTCACATATCAGCCGCAGAGGTCACTGGTAGAATATGTAAACGAGAAACGTTTAAAGGAGTAATGTGGGTCAGCGTCGGGGGGACAGCGGTGGTCTGAAAGGCTGGCCGGGTCGCAGGCTTCGGGCTTGGAGCTTACACTGGCATATGGTGGGCCCTCCATGACACACCTCGGTGTTGGATGCATATTGGTGTGGCCTGGCTGCGTAGGGTTGGCCCTACAGGTTTGTGGTCCAGCGAGCCGGGGTATGGCAGGCCGCATAGGATCTCAGACAACTCCGCTAACGAGGACAGGACCTGGCCTTGTGGCGGCGTGGGAGGCACCACCCTGGCAGAGACATTGGGCTTTCCAGAAGAGGACAACGCCCATGGCTATGTGCTTTTTATTCACACCCCTACACTGGCCTGGCATGGCATATGCCAGCCCATCCCACTCTGCTCACATTTACGGGTGGGGCATAACAGGCAAGAACTCCGCAAGGACCCCCACTGGCTGGAGTGACATGGTTGCGTCCACTGTCCCCTACACTACATTCACCACAGGTGTATATCTCCATGGATATTGGTGTGTTCTGCATACTGCGGTTTGTTCAACACATCGTCGCCACACTTGGCATTTTGTACTTTCCCAATCATGGTTCTGCTGCATCCTTCACCTATGCCTTGTTGCCTCCTCTCCCAACATTCGTCTATTGTGTGGCTGAGGTGCCATGCCGTTGGTTGGTCATGTTCACGGCTTGCCCAGGTTACCATTGTGAGTTGTTCTATCATGTCTGGTGGGTGGGCGTGTTAATTGGGAGCCGCCAAAGGGCTGTGCATTTCCCTTTGTACCATCCTGTGACAGCTGGTTGCTGTTGGACTGTCCGAGGGTGAAGGGGTCATGCACACTAGCGGTGTATTTGGAGGCGACATTGGTGAAGGTCCCACAGTGTTCCGATGTTGCCTGCACATTGATGTGTGACGTATGCTTCCTGTTGCACTGATTGTGTGCTGTGTCACCAGGGGGCACAGGTGGGACATGTGTGCAGTGGATTGCCTCCAACACATGGGTGCATCCGGCTATGGCATATGGTCCTTGCTTGGTCTCCAGCGGTTCCTGCGCATTGTGTTGGCCGTACGGGGACTGGGGTGCCAGGATGATGGTGATGTCCAGGACAGGTGTGTTGGTCTTGGATGTGGCTGGCTGTGAGACTCCGCTGCCTCTGACAGGTGTTGTTTGGGGTGTGCCAGGGGCAACCAGGTGGTGCACAGCCAGCAGCTTGGTGTGGGGTGGGATGTTGCTTGTCCGCTGTGTTTGGGGTGTGCCAGGGCCCACCAGGTGGTGCACAGCCAGCACCTTGGTGTGAGGTGGGATATTTCTTGTCCGCTGTGTTTGGGGTGTGCCAGGGGCCAGCAGGTGGTACGCAGCCAGCAGCTTGGTGTGGGGTGGGATGTTGCTTGTCCGCTGTGTTTGTGCAGTTGGCCTGTTGGGAGATGACAGCAAGGATGCATAGGATGGTTGCTCCTTTCAGCCTGTAGTGGACAGTGACGTTGTCAGATGTTGGACCTGTGAGGCAGGTGCTTTTCCTGGGGGGCCGCTGTCTTTGTCAGCGCTGCCTCTGTGGTGGTCCGTGGGGGTGTGCCAGGTGGGTGTTATGGCCCTTTTGGGTGTTTGTGTTGCATGATGAGTGGCTCAATGGCATCTGTTGCCCTTCCGATGACGCACTGGGAAGGACTCCCTATTGTGGTGCAGGCTGCAGTCTGATTTTACACCAGGTCATTGTAGGTGTAAAATTCCTGCTGCTAACACGCCTTATTGCGTGTTTTGTGGATGTTTTGAAACCCTGCCGTCTAGAACATTTAGATTATTTGATTAAACTTGCCATTTCGGATTTAGGCAGTGCACATTGAGGGACACTTTCCAGTGGGAAGGGCAACAGTAGTTACATCTGTATGTAGGACACATGGAATATTGCATTCAGCGAGATGTTCAGCATGTACAAGTCACAGTGTGTGCACACCATGAGCTACAGCCACGCTTTTTAAATACTGTAACAAGCACCTTCGACCAAGCCCCTCTGGGCATCGATTAGTCTTGTAGCACGTTTATATGCAAAATTCACAGGTTCAGGACTGGTGCAAAGCCCTGTGTATGCCATATACAGATACATTGCGAACATAGGGCATGGCTTGCTTCGTCAGTGATGAAATCTGTAATATCGAATGTGATGTCATTGATGCCAATTGACATGATAAATATGAGGCCGTGAAGAGTTCTTTTTTTTAAGTTTGAGTTTATTGAAACAATAAAGAACAGAAACAGAAAAGAAGAAACAGATAACATTATAACTCATCTACACTACTTTTATGAAGGAAGAACTTTGAAGCTTTGAGGCTGGTAAACTCGGGAACCACAGTGACAATCCATACACCCGATACATCGTTGTAATCGTCAGGGTGTGCAGATGGACATAGGCTATATAAACCTAATAAATATACGTTATTTAAAAAAATGTACCGAAAAAAAAGTAGTCCCTTGGAAGAAGCGCCGGCCGCAACGTACATGCCCGACGCGAGGAGCGCCTGGGAGGAGCGGCGTCCAGGAGCGCGAGGAGGACAGGTGGACATGGTGCGGGGAGGAGCGGTGAGGAGCGGCGGACAGGCGGTGAGGAGCGGCGGACAGGCGGGGAGGAGCGGCGGACAGGCGGGGAGGAGCGGTGAGCGGCGGATGAGGTAGTTTATTTATTTAGGAGCGGTGAGCGGCGGAAAAATGAAGCAAAAATGAAAATCGTGAGCAAGAGGAAGCAAACGGAGCATTACAAAAGTGAGCCAAATGGTGCATTACAGGAGGAAAAAGGTAAAGTGTGCAGGTTACAAAAGCGTACATTGTGAGCAAGAGGAAGCAAACGGAGCATTACAAAAGTGAGCGAAACGGTGCATTACAGGAGGAAAAAGTTATGTGTGCAGGTTACAAAAGCGTAGAAAGTAAACATAGAGGTATAGGAGGAAAAAGTGACGTGTGCAGGTAGCAAGAGGATGCAAACGGAGCATTAAAAAAGTGAGCCAAACGGTGCATTACAGGAGGAAAAAGTTACGTGTGCAGGTTACAAAAGCGTAGAAAGTAAACATAGACGTGTGCAGGTAGCAAGAGGAAGCAAACGGAGCATTAAAACAGTGAGCCAAACGGTGCATTACAGGAGGAAAAAGTTATGTGTGCCGGTTACAAAAGCGTACAAAGTAAACATAGAGGTATAATACTGCAATATATGGAGGAAGGCTCCGGGGGACCCACGGACAACGTCGGGGCGGGCAGGGGCCCTGAAGCCTAATTGCTCCCGGACAACGTCGGGACGGGCTGCTAGTTAAGTTATAAAAACGGGAGGGTTGTGATGTAATGTAATGTAATGATATCTTGTAAAGCGCATGAATCACCTCACATGGGGTATCTCTGCGCTGTTGACCGCTGGGGAACCTGTCCTGGCTTTCCCTGAGAGATGGACCCTACTGGGTATCTCAAGGGTGAAACCAGGCATCCCTGGCGTATGTGGGGGGCCATTGTGGAGATGAGGCAAGCTAATGCCCAGAGTTGCCGAGTGTGATCCCTGGTTAGAGTAGGCACCGAGGCGAGAGAATTTTCGAGTCCGCTGACCCTGGTCCACGACCCTGCCGTGTCGGGAATTGAACCGTGGTCCCGGGCCGTCCTCTGTTTCCGGGTCTGCCGCCTCTAACCAGTGAGCCACACCACTTCATGGAGTCAATGGAGTTGTAAATACAAAATACAATAAATAAAAAGAAGATGCTATCAAAATTATAAAAGTAGAATGACAAAGCAAGCATAATGAAATTAGAAAAATGAAATAGATTAAAAAATCATATTGGATACAACAATAAATATCATTCAACAGTTAAATTTGGAAAAAAGGCAATGGGGAAATCAAGGTGGTTTTTGGAACTCAACAGAACTAACAACACGGGTAGTGACTGAAGGGGCAGAGGAGGAGAGATAATTTACTAAAGGTAGCCAAAGGAGATCTCTTTTAATTGCCAGAGAGACGGGGGAAACATAGTTGGTATTTAATCGGTGATGAAAACAGACCACATTCCAACACGAAAGAAACATTAGTGGTTTGTTTCCAGTTCAAAGTAATGTGATGAAAAGCAATAGCTATTAGAAGGTCAATGAGCAGGTAATGATGGTGGGCATAAGGAAGGTCAGGAGATAAGAAGCCTAGAAAAATATGGGAAATGGAGAAGGGGACTTGGAATTGAAAGATCTATTGGATTTGGAACCAAACTAGTTTCCAAAATTGGGAAATAGGAGGACAGTCAAATAGCATATGTTTAAAATCGGCAGAGGGACAGGGGCATGACCAACAGGTAGATGTGGTGTCAGAGGAAAAGGTAGACAAAACCAATGGGGTTAATAAAATTCAATTGTAAATAAAAAAGAGACGTTGGGTAGTATTAGATGCTATAGAGGTTTTATGGATTTTAGACAAAATCTTATCCCTTAGGGGGGTCGGCCACTCTAGTGAAAAGTCATTTGCCCAGGCTAACTCAGTTTTGGTTTTGGATCTATCTGCAAGAAAATGAAAGGAGTTATAAAGAGATGATGCGGAGGGAGAGGAATCAATTACTAAAGAGATGGAACGATGAGTGATAGGGATTTCATTAGAATTCGGTAATGACTGAAGATATTGAATGAGAATAGGATATAGCAAATTATATTGTGAGCGAGCATTGGAGGATAAAGAGAATTAGGACCGAAGTTCCGAAAAGGAAAGAGGACGATGATGAGAAAGAAATTGAGAGATCCAGCGCAGGCCATGTGAATGCCAATTTTTCCAGAAAAAAGTGCGGTTATGGATCTTAAGCAGTTTCTTGTACCAAATAGGTTGCACATGTATCGAGGATTGAGAAGGTAAGAGGAAGATAAGAAAGGAAGAAGGAGTTTGCGAGAGTGAGCAATAATAGGGTTGCGAAGTCGAGTCAAAATAGATGTGAAAGATAATATTTCACGAAAATTCAAAAGGAGGAATAAAAGAAGATTCTATTTTTAACCAAAGAGGAGGATAAAAAGGGAGATCAGATGAGAGCCAGCGAGAGGATTGTTTAAGAGAGAAAGCACGATGATAAGCCTTGAAGTCAGGTAAACGGATCCAGCAGAAGATTTGTCTTTCCTTAAAGAAGAAAGAGCAATACGAGAACGTTTACCGTTCCATAAGAATTTTAGTAAGATAGAGTCGATCCTCTTAAAATAATAATCGGGTATATGTATTGGAATCATAGAAATCGTATACAACAGAAGAGGAGAAGCCATCATTTTAATAGAGTTTAAAAGCCCCCACCAAGACAAAAAGAGTGGGTTCCATTAAGTAATGGCGGTATCTAATTTCTTAGAGACATAATCAAAATTTATTTTAAGAGTATCGGATAGGAGGGGAGCGAACCAAACACCTAAATATTTTATCTTGGTTGGCTGCCATAAGAAACCAGAACAGTCAAAGAGATGTTTTTGGCACAGGGAATTCAAAGGGAGAATTTCGCATTTATCAGCATTAAGACAGGAGCCAGATACATTGGAGAAAGAGGAGACTTGCTGAAGAAATGAAGGAAGAGACAAGAGTGGGTCTGAACAATAAAAAAGAATGTCATCGGCGTAAACGGAGAGTTTGACCTGGTCCGAGCCAAAGTGAAACCCGAAATGGCATCATCCTGACGGATTTTGGTAAGAAAAGGTTCTAAAGCTAAAACAAATAATAAAGGGGACAGTGGACAACCCTGGCGAACACCTCTTTGGAGGGTAAAATAATCAAAAATCATACCATTAACGAAGATAGACGCATGAGTACCAGAATAAAGTAATGAGATAAGAGAAAGGAATTTGGGAGGGAAACCAGCCCAGATGAGAGCTTGAAACTTAAAATCCCAACTGATCCTGTCAAAAGCCTTCTCAGCATCCAAAGAGATAGCAGCTAGAGGAAGATCAAGAGAGGAAGCTTTACTAAGGATATCGAAAAAGACTCATGAGTTGTCTGAAGAGAGTCGGCCTTTGACAAAGCCAGATTGCTCAGGACCAATCAAATCAGGTAAAAGAGGATCCATCCTAAGAGCCAGAATCTTGGCCAAGATTTTATAATCGGTATTGCCCAAAGAGATGTGTCGATAGTTCTTACATAAAGAGTGGTCTTTGCCATCTTTAGGAATTAAGCAGATTAGGGCTTGTTGGAAGGAGCCACTCGAGATACCAGCATCGAGAATGGATTGAAATAAAAGTAAAAGTTTTGGTAGAAGAAGAGAAGCAAAATTACTGTAAAATTCAATAGTGAATCCGTCAGGACCAGGAGCTTTACCATTACTAAGTTTTGAGACGGCTTGGGAGATTTCTGCAAGCAAAATATCGAAATCTAAAGAACCAAAATCTACATGAGTCGAAGGAGCAGAAGGAATAGAATGAAAATAGGAAAGGAAATCAGTCGAAGAAGGAACGTGTTCCGGGGTATAGAGAGTCTTGTAAAAATAAACAAATTCATTGAGAATGTCTTTGTCTTGAAACACTGAGTCGCCAGAGGAGGTTTTGATCAAGTCAATTTTCGTTCGCTCCTTTCGAATTTTCAAATAATTAGTAAGTAGTTTCCCCATTTTGTTTTGACCACCGTAATACTGGGCCCGATTCACAGAATGAACTTAAGACTCAATCCTAAATTTACTACTATTTTGGTATTCACAGAATGCACTTTCTACCTTTGGCATTCACAGAATGCACTTACTACTTTTGGCATTCACAGAATGAACTTACTACTTTTGGTATTCACAGAAGTTAGGATTTTGTCTTAAGTTTGTCTTAAGACAGACTTAAGACAGACTTAAGACAAACTTAAGACAGACTTAAGACAGACTTAAGACAAAATCCTAACTTCTGTGAATTCCAAAAGTAGTAAGTTCATTCTGTGAATACCAAAAGTAGTAAGTGCATTCTGTGAATGCCAAAAGTAGTAAGTGCATTCTGTGAATACCAAAATAGTAGTAAGTTTAGGATTGAGTCTTAAGTTCATTCTGTGAATCGGGCCCATTGTGAATTACATTTCAATAGAAGATTAGAAGCAGCATCAGTGGTAAATGTATTAAAAGAAATGTTGGCATCAATGAGAGCCTTAAGAGAAGATTCAGTGTTAGAGGAGTGATAGACGAGTTCAAGTTGTTTAATTTTGGCAAGCAATTGAGTACATTGAGCTTATCTAAGTTTTTTCTTCTGTGACACAAAATTAATAATAAAACCTCTAGAGGCTGTTTAAAGGAATCCCAAACCATAACGTAGGGGGAATCAGGTGTATGATTAAGTAGAAAAAATTCAGAGGCAAACTTGGTGAATTCAGTACAAAAAGTGGGGTCCTGGAGTAGAGAGTTGTTAAATCTCCACCTGCCAGAATGGGGAGAAAAGGTGATGAGGTCAATATCAACTAGTACGGGGGCATGACCCGAAATTAAAATGGAGCCAATGTCAGAGTGGGGGCATAAACATTAAAAATTATGAGAGGGATGTTATCAATAAGTAAATTAACAATTAACCAACGACCATTAGCATCACATTCCTGAGAGACTATAGAAACATTTAACTTTTTGTGGAACAAAACTAAAACTCAATTTTTCTTATCATTAGTAGGAGAAAAGAACACATGTCCCACCCAACAGCGTTTTAGTTTTAAGGCTTCAGTCTCTGAAAGATGACATTCCTGAAGAAGGGCAAAATCAGTTTTAAGTCTTGCAAGGTGGGACAACACCCCTTGCCTCTTAATCGGGTTATTTAATCCTTTAACATTCCAAGTGGTGACACGGAATGGGAAGGTGTGAAGAAATATAAAGCATTAGTATGCTTACTGAGTCTATAGGTGAAAGAATGTAAAGAAGAATGCAAGAATAGTAGAAAAGAAAACAAGAATTGATATGAGAGATAGAAGAAAAAGAGAGATAAGAAAGAAAGGAGGGAATAGAAGAACTTGTTAATAAGAAAGAAATAGAACAAAAAGAGGTAAAAGACACAAAGACAGTACATGTCCAAAGCAGACGACTGAAAGACATACAAACGGAAAAACAGGGGTGGCGGTGTCAAAAGACGCCGGCAACAACAACTAGAACAGGCACCAGACCTCCATTTGCAGTGCGTCAAGGAAACATCATAAAAGAAACCAACGGGACACATCGGGGTAAGATGACTGAATGAGGAGACATCTGTAGAAAGAAGAGAGAGAAATATAAAAACCTGGAAAAAGGCAGAAAAACGTAAAGTCAAAACAATGTAAACCAAGGGTAATAATAAAGGGTAATACGACAATCAAATATAAAGACAACAAAAGAAGATCAGGATCCGCAAGTCAAAGGTGACATCTGGTCCAATCAGGTGACTCTGGAAGTGTCCATGTTATCTGCTCCATGACGACGAAGGAAATCTTGTAGGGCTTCCGGATCTTCAAACGTGGAAGTTTTCTCCTTGTAGTGACCTTGAAGAGACATGGAAGAAGGAGACCATATCTAGCATTGAGAGCTCTCAGTTGCGGGTGCATATCCAGAAAATTCTTCCGGCGATCAGCGGTGACTTTAGCAACATCCTGCGACAGGTAAAGACAATGACCTTCCCATATAATTTGCTTTTTGACCTTGGCGGCGGAGAGAACTTGTAGGAGGTCAGTGTATTGCAGAGATAACATAATGACCCCTCGAGGTTTAGTAGATACTCTGGGACCAAGGCGGTGCGCTCTCTGTATGTTGACAGAAGATAAGCCAGGTGCATCCAAAATTTTTGGAAGAAAAGTTCAGAAAAAAGCAGTGGGATTTGATCCTTCCGAAAGTTCAGGAAGTCCGTAAAGCCGTAGTTTATTTCTACGATTTCTATTTTCCAAATCTTCCGTGTGCTTCTTTAATTGAAGTATTTCAGCTTCCATGGATGGGATACGAGAAGGCGGAGGACCCTATCCAAGGCATCCTATCCATTGCGACACTACCTAATCTGTCCATCAAACTGTAAATCAGGCCCTAATTCTTTTCCTGTGGACTGAGAGTCCGAACTTTACTAAAAAGTTACTTTTACTTCCAGTAATTCATACATTTGTTACTACTCATTGCCTCAGACTAAATATTAGCAAGAATAGATGTGCAGTTAACAAAATGCAGAATAGGCCACCACAGTTTGAATGTAACTAAGAAAGAAAAAATGGTTATGACAGGATAAACATCCACTTGACCACCAACAAATATTTAAGAACCGCATCTTTGATCACTTAAATTTAGGAATCTGAAAATCATATATAATCCTAAACTCTCTTTCATTCCCCTGGTTAAAGCAGTGGTCAGTGGTCAAGGGTATCAATCTGCAGTCATGGACATTGATTCGTCAAAATGTGAGTTATAGCGGAAGTGACATCATGTTCCCTGTGACCAAGGATGAAATCACAGGAAGGTGCATCACATTACCTTTTACACCAACGTCTTCACAGGAAGTGGCATGTGACCTTTAAACCTGGTGCTATCACATCAAGTGCAAAAACAACAGGTGATGGACCGAATGTGGATCAATGTCACACACTCAACCCAGTCCAAAGATCTGGGCCCAAATCCATCGTTTTTTTGCACTTCACACCACCCCGGGTTAGACAATGGCGATATGCAAATCAGCTCTGACCCTGTGCCCCATGGGAACAGTCCAGTCCGAACTACAAAAGCCATGTCCTTCCCAGAACGGAATCAAGCATCCGAGGACCGGACCGGTTTCGAGGTAACACCTCTCATCAGCCCGGCTAGCTTGACTCCAGTGGTGTGGAGTGCCTGGGACCCACGTCTGGGCATCCCCAGCGCACTTAGGGCGGAATTTGCAAAAACAACAGGTGATGGACCGAATGTGGATCAATGTCACACACTCAACCCAGTCCAAAGATCTGGGCCCAAATCCATCGTTTTTTTGCACTTCACACCACCCCGGGTTAGACAATGGCGATATGCAAATCAGCTCTGACCCTGTGCCCCATGGGAACAGTCCAGTCCGAACTACAAAAGCCATGTCCTTCCCAGAACGGAATCAAGCATCCGAGGACCGGACCGGTTTCGAGGTAACACCTCTCATCAGCCCGGCTAGCTTGACTCCAGTGGTGTGGAGTGCCTGGGACCCACGTCTGGGCATCCCCAGCGCACTTAGGGCGGAATTTGCAAAAACAACAGGTGATGGACCGAATGTGGATCAATGTCACACACTCAACCCAGTCCAAAGATCTGGGCCCAAATCCATCGTTTTTTTGCACTTCACACCACCCCGGGTTAGACAATGGCGATATGCAAATCAGCTCTGACCCTGTGCCCCATGGGAACAGTCCAGTCCGAACTACAAAAGCCATGTCCTTCCCAGAACGGAATCAAGCATCCGAGGACCGGACCGGTTTCGAGGTAACACCTCTCATCAGCCCGGCTAGCTTGACTCCAGTGGTGTGGAGTGCCTGGGACCCACGTCTGGGCATCCCCAGCGCACTTAGGGCGGAATTTGCAAAAACAACAGGTGATGGACCGAATGTGGATCAATGTCACACACTCAACCCAGTCCAAAGATCTGGGCCCAAATCCATCGTTTTTTTGCACTTCACACCACCCCGGGTTAGACAATGGCGATATGCAAATCAGCTCTGACCCTGTGCCCCATGGGAACAGTCCAGTCAGAACTACAAAAGCCATGTCCTTCCCAGAACGGAATCAAGCATCCGAGGACCGGACCGGTTTCGAGGTAACACCTCTCATCAGCCCGGCTAGCTTGACTCCAGTGGTGTGGAGTGCCTGGGACCCACGTCTGGGCATCCCCAGCGCACTTAGGGCGGAATTTGCAAAAACAACAGGTGATGGACCGAATGTGGATCAATGTCACACACTCAACCCAGTCCAAAGATCTGGGCCCAAATCCATTGTTTTTTTGCACTTCACACCACCCCGGGTTAGACAATGGCGATATGCAAATCAGCTCTGACCCTGTGCCCCATGGGAATAGTCCAGTCCGAACTACAAAAGCCATGTCCTTCCCAGAACGGAATCAAGCATCCGAGGACCGGACCGGTTTCGAGGTAACACCTCTCATCAGCCCGGCTAGCTTGACTCCAGTGGTGTGGAGTGCCTGGGACCCACGTCTGGGCATCCCCAGCGCACTTAGGGCGGAATTTGCAAAAACAACAGGTGATGGACCGAATGTGGATCAATGTCACACACTCAACCCAGTCCAAAGATCTGGGCCCAAATCCATCGTTTTTTTGCACTTCACACCACCCCGGGTTAGACAATGGCGATATGCAAATCAGCTCTGACCCTGTGCCCCATGGGAACAGTCCAGTCCGAACTACAAAAGCCATGTCCTTCCCAGAACGGAATCAAGCATCCGAGGACCGGACCGGTTTCAAGGTAACACCTCTCATCAGCCCGGCTAGCTTGACTCCAGTGGTGTGGAGTGCCTGGGACCCACGTCTGGGCATCCCCAGCGCACTTAGGGCGGAATTTGCAAAAACAACAGGTGATGGACCGAATGTGGATCAATGTCACACACTCAACCCAGTCCAAAGATCTGGGCCCAAATCCATCGTTTTTTTGCAATTCACACCACCCCGGGTTAGACAATGGCGATATGCAAATCAGCTCTGACCCTGTGCCCCATGGGAACAGTCCAGTCCGAACTACAAAAGCCATGTCCTTCCCAGAACGGAATCAAGCATCCGAGGACCGGACCGGTTTCGAGGTAACACCTCTCATCAGCCCGGCTAGCTTGACTCCAGTGGTGTGGAGTGCCTGGGACCCACGTCTGGGCATCCCCAGCGCACTTAGGGCGGAATTTGCAAAAACAACAGGTGATGGACCGAATGTGGATCAATGTCACACACTCAACCCAGTCCAAAGATCTGGGCCCAAATCCATCGTTTTTTTGCACTTCACACCACCCCGGGTTAGACAATGGCGATATGCAAATCAGCTCTGACCCTGTGCCCCATGGGAACAGTCCAGTCCGAACTACAAAAGCCATGTCCTTCCCTGAACGGAATCAAGCATCCGAGGACCGGACCGGTTTTGAGGTAACACCTCTCATCAGCCCGGCTAGCTTGACTCCAGTGGTGTGGAGTGCCTGGGACCCACGTCTGGGCATCCCCAGCGCACTTAGGGCGGAATTTGCAAAAACAACAGGTGATGGACCGAATGTGGATCAATGTCACACACTCAACCCAGTCCAAAGATCTGGGCCCAAATCCATCGTTTTTTTGCACTTCACACCACCCCGGGTTAGACAATGGCGATATGCAAATCAGCTCTGACCCTGTGCCCCATGGGAACAGTCCAGTCCGAACTACAAAAGCCATGTCCTTCCCAGAACGGAATCAAGCATCCGAGGACCGGACCGGTTTCGAGGTAACACCTCTCATCAGCCCGGCTAGCTTGACTCCAGTGGTGTGGAGTGCCTGGGACCCACGTCTGGGCATCCCCAGCGCACTTAGGGCGGAATTTGCAAAAACAACAGGTGATGGACCGAATGTGGATCAATGTCACACACTCAACCCAGTCCAAAGATCTGGGCCCAAATCCATCGTTTTTTTGCACTTCACACCACCCCGGGTTAGACAATGGCGATATGCAAATCAGCTCTGACCCTGTGCCCCATGGGAACAGTCCAGTCCGAACTACAAAAGCCATGTCCTTCCCAGAACGGAATCAAGCATCCGAGGACCGGACCGGTTTCGAGGTAACACCTCTCATCAGCCCGGCTAGCTTGACTCCAGTGGTGTGGAGTGCCATCACTGGTAAAAAATACACTAAGTGCAAGAGCAAAAATGTACTTACTATAGCTGATAAGTCAATTTTAGAGTCTACACATTTTTTTGGTAGAGTTCAGTCACGATAAGCTGGGGACAGCTATGATACAAGACTTCTAGGACCAGCACATGACTGGATATTTTTATTTGATGCCCATGAATAATCTCAAATGATAATTTACAGCTGCCATATCTGACAAATTAGAGTCTAAAAGGCTGTGGACTCAGCCGCCATATGTTGAGACACAGCCTCAAATGTATGTGTTTAGCTAATCAATGTCTAAACATAGTATTACATACTCAGACCCAGGTCCATCCAGTCTGCTCGTTCACATGCCCAATTTATCAGTCTTGAGGTTACTTAATCTTCAGCTCTGGATTTCTCCTCACAATTCCGCTATTCCTCTGTGGTTGTTTGAGTTCTTATTCATTTTTTATGCTGATCTTGCCCTTCCGCTGCTGCTTAGATTGACCACTACAAGCCAATGCAAGTGTCTTGATACAGCACCTTTTATGACTAAAACACAATGATGTGGCACTTATTACCAATAATTAAGAGAAACTGGACTATTAGTTGGAGCTGCCAAGGAGTAATGTTACAATTCTGTACCAGTTCCACTTAGGTCTCAATAATTTACACCTGAGCTCAAACCATGGCAGCTATAGCAGAGAGCAGACACACTTTGTTTAGAAGAAATGTGGAAGCATTTATCAATACCAAAAACAGTTAAAAAAGTAGATAACATAACAACATAAAAATCCACAACAATTCATAAAAATAGTAAAAAATGTGTTGCAGTTAGACACGAAAACTAGGCCAGGACAGAATTTCAACTATGCGGGACTAATCCGAGTTAATTAATAAAGTCTGCATTACTCTTTCACACAGAATTACCACTTATAATGCAATTATGTCTGATTGCGTAGGTAAGAGAGATTTTGGGGAACACAATGCTACTGCGGGCGCACATTTAGTGAGTATGAGTGGGTGCTTGGGTTTGCTATTTGTGTTCTGCTGCATTTAGCACTATTTCTTGCACAAAATGTATCCTTGTGGCCATTTTAGACAAGGGGCGACATTGTTGCACTAAGAAAATAAAACTAAATGCAGACTCACTCTGCTGCATAATTCTGAATGTTTGTGCAATTCTGTGTGGTTACACTACACAGACTTATGCAAGTTATGCCCAACTCTAACCAAAACAACAAAAATCAGAAGTAGGCAATCGAAAAATTGATTTATGGGTCTTTTATGTCACAGCAGCACTTATGAGCACAAATTGCCACTCACGTTTATCTGATCTTGCTAAACCAAGTCCAAGTCAAAATTTAAGGCCGAATGCAGACTACTGCCAGTCGGGTTCACAGACCAGGTTTGCCCCATTGGAAAGTTTACCTTCACACTTAGAAGTTATTTTGGAGAAAAATCCTCATTGACGAGTTGTTGGTGGGTTGGACTGCAGGCTGGGTGTATAGGAGGGCTGAGCTATGGCAGTCTGGTGAAGTGCAGGCCCTCGGTGTGAGCCTCAACTCCGGTGGGAAAATTGCTATGGTCGTCATTGGCAGTGAGAAGCTCAGAGTTAGTGAAGTCCAGAATCCATGCCCAGTAGGATCTCTTCTGCAGTTCGACACTGTTTTGCATTGTTAAAGTACCTCTACGTTCAGACTTAGACCCTTTTCTGAGAGTTGAAATCCTTTTAGTGGGGGAAACTGGTGAGTTGAATGCAACTGGCAATTCCACTGCTGTGGCTTCATTGTGGGGCCCGGTCTCCTTTGGGTCCTTGGAGAAAAAGTGCTGTAAAAGCTTCTTTGTGTCCTGTTTTGCAGATTGTAGGCTCAGAGCAGTGCACTCTAACAACATTCAAGGGGCCTGGACCATATGGGTACCACTCTGGAGTTAGGCCTCACACTCCCAGAACTCACCAGCAGGGCATAGGGTAACATCAGTAGGAACTGGTCTGCGGGGCTCTTAGAAAAAGTAGGCTTCTAGCAGCCTTTGTGGCACTATAGCTCATCTAACTAACTAATGGAGTTCACTAGCTGCCCTGGGTAAAAATGGGAGCAGATCCAGCCCTTGGAGTCTCTCTCCACAGGTTCAACAGCAGGTGCCCTCCTTCTTTTGTCTTTCTCAGGCCCAGATGTGTTCTGAAGAAGGTACGTAAGAGGGCCACATTTACGCCTTGTACTAGCTCGTGGGAGACGTTCCCAGGGTAATCCTACTCATTGTAACATCATTTTCTGGGGGTTGGCCCTAAACAACTCTTTAGTGCAGTGCACTGTTCTGCCAACATCCAACACTGAAGAACCATTCTGCCCCTGGGCAGAGGCCTGGCCACAGCCCTGGGCACACTCCTGAGGTGTGTCTTGGGAAATGGGGAAAATGATAACGTTCCCTGCAAACCAACTCTGAACTGATCCCTCCTACTGGGATTGGTGCCATCCCAAATATTTGGATAATTGAAAGGGCAGGCCTAGATCTGAGTCACATCTGTCTGTGAAAGGGGATGCCCCTTTGAAGCTTATGCAGTTGGTGGGCACATCCCCCAGGCTATCCAGTTAGAAGGAGGACACAGCTCCTCCAATCCAAGGAGCTTTTGTTCCCTTTCCTGGGACCCATTCACACCTCCTTGCAGAGGGCAGCAGGCTTTCAGGTGACAGTTGGGATTAACTCTGAAAAGGATACTCGAGGTCTTAGGCAGAAAAAATAGTGACTTTCTAAATTCTCTATTTCTTAAATGGAAAAAATGTGCCTTCAGCATTAAGTAAAAAAAATTTTAACTGTGGAAATGAGATTTTGAAGTATTTTACTAGCTAGCACCAATCTTAAGTTAACGTTATTAAGTGGAATAAAGTAACCCCTTGTTTTCTAGGACACAGCCAGCCTTGCTACAATGAAAAACAAGTTTGGGGCATTTTTCATGGTGATAACATGTAACAATATTAAATACGTATGTCCTACTTTTAAACACTTTGCGGCCTGGCTTGGGGCTGGTAAGGCCTACTTAAGGGGCGACAAACTTCTATTTATAATAGTGGAAAATCTTTATTTCGGTTGTAAAACCATAAAAGACAGCATTTCATGTTAAGAATTAAAAAAAGATTTTAGCAGGAGTAATTAAAAGAATAAAATACAGTAATAAAAAAAAGGATCTTTCAGAATTTGTCAGTGACCACAGGTAAAAAAAAATACAGGTCATTAAGGTTTCAAAAATTGCAGATGAGCCCACCACATTGCATCAAGAAATCGTGAGGTAGCAAATATTATGTGCATGCTGGTTTCATGTTTTAAAAGCCTATACACATCTATGCAATGAATAGCACCAAGATTCTTACATAATTGATGTAATTATCTTCTTCTGACCTTTGAGTAGCCTTGGCAAACAAAAAAAACATGCAGTTCTGTTTCCTTGGCTAGACCACAGGCGGGGCAGGCCATGGGAACATCCTTAGACAATTTATTAACAAATGAATGCATGGGGAGACAACCATGACGAAACTGCAAATAGAGTTTCCTGGCAATGGTTGGATGAATAAAGTCCAAACACGTCTCTAGTTGGTAAATGGCTTTTTTATCCAAGAACTGGCGAGTCACAGAGGCGATCTTGGGGTCCTCTAAGATGTTATCAAATTTCGCCTTCCAGTACATGGTACATAAGTATGTTCGCGTGGCCCTGATGTGGGCAATTAGAGGACTCACCCATAGCTCGGGACAGCCTATCTCATTTAAGCTTTTCTTGATATGCATAAGCCAAGGAAGCTTCCCTGCCCCAGGAAGGCTGAGTACCCCTTGCTATTCGGCTCTGTACTCCGCCAGCTTGTTTGATGCCCACAGACGGCGCCAATACAGTAGCGGACGCCTTACAATTTCTTGTGCAATTGGTCTCAATCCCCCAGATCCATATACAGGGGCAACAGAGGGGAGGATCACGGAAGCCCTATCAATTGCCTAAGAAAATTATTTTCAGTATGTGTAATTGGCCTAAGGTTCTGGTGCCCCCATAGTTCAGCCCAGTAAAGAGCTGAGCTTCTGGCCTGCGTCTTGTAGATCTCTATATAGCCGGGGTCAGGGGTTTGTGGAAGGACTTTCTATAATGTGTAGCCAGACCCCCAGCTGTCTGTATTAATTTCAGATTAGATCATGGCACTTGGGGTTTCCATGTCATATATTTATTTAGGGTAAGACCCAGGTAGTCAAATTCTATCTAACGGTACAACCATTCATGCAGAGATTAGAGCAGACAATATTACTGGGATTAAAAACCATACATTTTGTTTTTTGTATGTTGATTTCTAAACCCCTACCCCTACAAAATTCGCAGAAGGCATCCAGAATTTTCTGCAGGCCCATTGGGGATTTTGAGAGGAGCAAGGTGTTGACTGCAAACATCATTGCTGGTATGCTCTTGCTTGCTAGCTTAGGGGCATCGGTGTACTGACATTTATTTATAACATCCACTAAGCCATTAACGAAGATTCAAAACAGTGTGGGGGCCAATACGCATCCTTGCCTCACTCCCCTATTAACCAGAATTTGATTAGTGTATTTCCCGTTCTTACAAATCTAATTTGGGCAAAGGTGCCATTGTGTAATTTCCTAAGTAGGAGTAAGAGATAGGACAGAAGTCCCAACTCCTTGAGCACCTTCCATAGTGCTTCTCTGGGAACCAAGTCAAAGGCTCTTTTAAGGTCAATGAAGACCAGATACAGACTGCCGCCCCCCATCGTTACTGTCTTCCAATAGACGAGTTGCAGCCTGAAAATCTGGTCTATTGTTGACATTTTGGCCCTGAACCCCGCCTGGAGGGGGAAAGGATTTTATTGTCCTCCATCCATAATTGTAGGCGATCCAGAATGATCCTAGCAAACACCTTCTGAGAGACATCGATCAAGCTGATCGGTCTGTAGTTGATTGGGAGAAGAGGCGAACCCTTTTTGAATATTGGTATCACCTCTGCACCCGGCCAAGTCTCTGGGGGATCCATCCCTTCCAGATGGCATTAAAAACTACCCATAAATAAGGGCCCGAGATCTTAGGTTCCGCCCGATACAAGTCGCCAGGAACCTTATCAAGGCCAGCTGCTTTCCCTGGGACTATTCTGTCTAAGGAATTGTACACTTCCTTCAAGGTGATCTTTGTGCTATCTAGATCTGTTTTTGAGCGAACTATAGTTTCCTGCCCCTCGCCAGTGCATCCATCGGGACTTTACGCATCTAGGAGTTTGTAATGGCTTCCCACTTTTCTGCTGCTTTATTAGGTTCTACAGCACCCTGTCCTCTTGCAGTCCCTGAGCTCACTATATTCTGAAAAGATTTTAAATCTTTTTTTTCCAGAGCCTGTTTGAGATTTGCTACTGTTCTTATCCCCACTAAATTTTAGCAGCATGAATGGCGTTTTTTGTAAACAAGCCATGCCATTTTTATGGTAGGACTACACTTTGATTTTATGGTCTCTATCAAGGCGCTTTTCATTTTCCTACAATTGGAATAAAACCAAGATTGCCGTGGTTTGTGGGCACCAGTCCTACGACATTCCTTCCAGAAGACATCTTTCAGTCTCAGGAAAGCTTGGCGATTGATTTCAGCAACCTTACTCACATGGGGTACTAGGTTATCATTGTGCACGTATACTAGCATACCCTCAAGGTCTGGTATGGACTTCCTGTATAGTATTGCCATTTTTTCCTGTGAATTTTCTAACTATGACCACTTCACTGTCTTCCTATTGCTACTGAGGAGAAGCCCATTGTCTTGGTCGGTATGATCCAGGCTTTGTTTGGCCACGGGGGAGATTGCTAGATTTACCCTCAGAGCGCTATTGTCACTATTCTCACGTGGTATAACACTAAAATCAGAGGCTGACGACCATACTCTGGTCTCCAGAAGTATATAGTCTAAGATTCAAGAATAGGCCAGCCTATTGTAGGTAAAACTACCTGGGGAATCCAAGGGAAACCGCCCATTGCATGCTCTCAGTGAATATCTGAGAGTTAGCGCTTTAATTTGAAGAGCTAAGGGGGACCAAGCTCTGATCCGATGGATTTTGGGCTACGGAATAGCCCATATCTAATCTCTTCTGCGCTGTCCAAATCCCCTGATTCCAGTAAGGGCTCAAACTGGCAGTTCAAATCGCCTCCCAGAATTATCGCTGCATCCATGGGGATATCCGAGAAGAGATCTTCTAGGTGTGCTAGTGCAGGTGACTCCTTACCCGTCTCGACAGGCCTAGAATAAATATTAATTTAAAAAATTTGAGATTGTTCGAAAAGGATAATATAAGGCAAAGGATATCTGGACTATGTGGGTCCACTTGCCTAACATCGCAACTCAGATGGCATCCCACCCAAGTGCTGAGTCCACCTGAAGGCCTGCCCCTAGTTCCAGCAATGGCAGGGATATGGAATGATGCAAAGCCTCTGCGAACGGGGTGGTCTGTAGCCCATGTTTCCTGAAATAACTTATGTCACAGGAAATCTACAAAGACTCCCCATTCTGGACAATGTAGTTTGTTTTTGATACCAGCCACATTCCAGGATAGTAACTTGATTCTATGGAGAGAGGTCTGGTTATCAGCTGAGGCCTTCAAAACTAGTTCCCTCATGGGTGGGGGGAAGGACCAACCGGTACTGCAGTTACTACACAATTTTCAGTCTGCTCAAGGATAGATGGAATCTTGCACGCTGCCCTTCCACTATCAATGACAGTCTTCAATTTACCCACTGCCCTCATTTTGTTAGCTTTGATCGTTGCTGGCCCCGCGTTGCTACATGGGAGCCTGGGATCGAGAGTCAATCCACCTCCTCCAAGCTCTCGAATCTGTTAAAGCGGGGTAAATGAAATGGTTGGGGCTGTTGCATGCCTACCACCTAACCCCTCCCAGATTGATGAGAAGGCCATGCCCTAATGCCATGACGTGACCCGACCCCTGTACCACAAGCAAAACCATGGTTGTAAAAATAGGTGAGAGGAAGAAGTCTGATGGTAGAACTCCCGTAACTCAAATATAAGACTTGTTGTACCAAGTGGGGATTCCTAAAATTGTCAACCACACAATCCCCATTAATGTCCTTAGCCCGATTGCCAATCCACTTCACCCTTCGAGTCATCAAAATGTCAACTGCATTGGCATAAGGAAACTGATATTGTCCGACAAGCAAATGAAGGCATTTGTTTTTGAGTTCCAAATGGGTTTCAGTTTTGTCTTCACCCAGTGAGGGCACACCAGCAAGGACTAGTACATATGGTACACTAGCAGGAGGCAGATTCATAAGAGGTAGCTCTTGGCCTCTGTGACCATGAGGTGTGGGGGCTACACCCGGAACTGTGGCAATCTGCTTTAAGCGAAGAAGACCGTCTGCCTTTGCCTCAGTGGTACGCGCTGTTACATTGCTAGAACTTGCTGTCCCCTTGTCTGCAGTATGGACTGTAGAACCTTCCACTCTGCTTTTCTCAGCAGATATATTTCCCAGACTAGTGCACAAAATTGGAGCCGTATTTCTCCCAAGTGTGTTGGCTGGGAGTGATGGGTTTGGTTGAACCGAGTCTGTGCATGTGCAGGTCTTAGACATAGTGTCCAAACGGGCATGGATTAAGGCAAATTCTTCTTTTAGAAGCCCTGATTGAATAGTATGTTGGAAAATGAAGCAGCCCATGCACGAGGCGATAAATCCATTTGGATTAGAGGCTCACAAACTCTCTGGTCGGCTAGTACCGACATGGCGGTTCCATTGTTTATTTTCCTCTTTTTGCCCCCCTCATTCTTGGGTTGAGAATGATGTTTGGCCGCACTTGAGTTAGCGGGGGTTTTGGTGCACCCTTTGCTTCTAGTAGTGGCCATGCATATAAATTCTGTAATTGGAGCAGGCAACTTAGGTGTAAAAACCTGACTTTGTACACTGTCCCCCATTTCACGGGGAAGGGACAGGTTAAATAGTGACAAGGCCAGGGGAAGGTCCGGAGTTCTGGACAATCCGCGCTCCGTTAGCTTGATTTCTGTGGCCACCACTCCTATCACCCTTTGTAACATCCGATCAATTAATGTCTGGGGGAGAAGTTGAGGGGTGGAACAAGGGGGGGCATGGCATAAGGCTTTTACAGTTTGTTTGCCCATAGTCAGCTCTGTGGTGTCAGCGAAAATTGTGGAGATTTTCTTGATACTAACAATAAAGACAAGCCCAAGGAAACAACTTTCTTTAGGAAAGTAAATGGTAGGACTTACAGTTGTAGCGGTTAGTCACTCCTGCTACTTCATTTCCAACCCCCTGTGCAGATCCCCTCACTTCCTGTTACTTTCCTTTGGGCGCGATTTCTAAACCAAGGAGGGAGGCCCAGCCAAGCCTCCTCCGGCCACTGACAGGCAAAGACGGGCCTCAGCGGCGAATTCGGCCGCAGGGGAGCCTTGGACCTGCAGTCCTGTCCCTATCCTGCTCTCCCCCCTTGAGTGGCGCTGATGCTGGAAGAAAGGGCGTCCCGCGCTGCGGGAGCCCTGCTGGAACTTAAAGCGCCTCCAGTCTCCAGAAAATGAAGGTTAGGCCATGAGCAGTGGGCTGACGAGCCTGGGATCCCGCACCTACGCGCCTGAGTGGTACTATACCTGGCAGATATTGGCAGCCATCGGCAACCCCAGTACACCGCCTATCCCTGCTGATGAGGGGTAATACCCCGAAACACGTGTCCAGGGATGGCGAAGACAGCGAAGATAGCAGAAGATCGAAAGATGATGCATCGCGAACACTTTACTACATTGACCAGAGTCCTTAGGGGCGACACCGCCGGTGTGTGAGTAGTGTGCGACCCCACCCCCATTTGTAACTTTAAAGGTCCCATGAGCAGTGGGCTGACGAGCCTGGGATCCCGCACCTACGCGCCTGAGTGGTACTATACCTGGCAGATATTGGCAGCCATCGGCAACCCCAGTACACCACCTATCCCTGCTGATGAGGGGTAATACCCCGAAACACGTGTCCAGGGATGGCGAAGACAGCGAAGATAGCAGAAGATCGAAAGATGATGCATCGCGAACACTTTACTACATTGACCAGAGTCCTTAGGGGCGACACCGCCGGTGTGTGAGTAGTGTGCGACCCCACCCCCATTTGTAACTTCAAAGCTCCCATGAGCAGTGGGCTGACGAGCCTGGGATCCCGCACCTACGCGCCTGAGTGGTACTATACCTGGCAGATATTGGCAGCCATCAGCAACCCCAGTACACCGCCTATCCCTGCTGATGAGGGGTAATACCCCGAAACACGTGTCCAGGGATGGCGAAGACAGCGAAGATAGCAGAAGATCGAAAGATGATGCATTGCGAACACTTTACTACATTGACCAGAGTCCTTAGGGGCGACACCGCCGGTGTGTGAGTAGTGTGCGACCCCACCCCCATTTGTAACTTTAAAGCTCCCATGAGCAGTGGGCTGACGAGCCTGGGATCCCGCACCTACGCGCCTGAGTGGTACTATACCTGGCAGATATTGGCAGCCATCGGCAACCCCAGTACACCGCCTATCCCTGCTGATGAGGGGTAATACCCCGAAACACGTGTCCAGGGATGGCGAAGACAGCGAAGATAGCAGAAGATCGAAAGATGATGCATCGCGAACACTTTACTACATTGACCAGAGTCCTTAGGGGCGACACCGCCGGTGTGTGAGTAGTGTGCGACCCCACCCCCATTTGTAACTTTAAAGCTCCCATGAGCAGTGGGCTGACGAGCCTGGGATCCCGCACCTACGCGCCTGAGTGGTACTATACCTGGCAGATATTGGCAGCCATCGGCAACCCCAGTACACCGCCTATCCCTGCTGATGAGGGGTAATACCCCGAAACACGTGTCCAGGGATGGCGAAGACAGCGAAGATAGCAGAAGATCGAAAGATGATGCATCGCGAACACTTTACTACATTGACCAGAGTCCTTAGGGGCGACACCGCCGGTGTGTGAGTAGTGTGCGACCCCACCCCCATTTGTAACTTTAAAGCTCCCATGAGCAGTGGGCTGACGAGCCTGGGATCCCGCACCTACGCGCCTGAGTGGTACTATACCTGGCAGATATTGGCAGCCATCGGCAACCCCAGTACACCGCCTATCCCTGCTGATGAGGGGTAATACCCCGAAACACGTGTCCAGGGATGGCGAAGACAGCGAAGATAGCAGAAGATCGAAAGATGATGCATCGCGAACACTTTACTACATTGACCAGAGTCCTTAGGGGCGACACCGCCGGTGTGTGAGTAGTGTGCGACCCCACCCCCATTTGTAACTTTAAAGCTCCCATGAGCAGTGGGCTGACGAGCCTGGGATCCCGCACCTACGCGCCTGAGTGGTACTATACCTGGCAGATATTGGCAGCCATCGGCAACCCCAGTACACCGCCTATCCCTGCTGATGAGGGGTAATACCCCGAAACACGTGTCCAGGGATGGCGAAGACAGCGAAGATAGCAGAAGATCGAAAGATGATGCATCGCGAACACTTTACTACATTGACCAGAGTCCTTAGGGGCGACACCGCCGGTGTGTGAGTAGTGTGCGACCCCACCCCCATTTGTAACTTTAAAGCTCCCATGAGCAGTGGGCTGACGAGCCTGGGATCCCGCACCTACGCACCTGAGTGGTACTATACCTGGCAGATATTGGCAGCCATCGGCAACCCCAGTACACCGCCTATCCCTGCTGATGAGGGGTAATACCCCGAAACACGTGTCCAGGGATGGCGAAGACAGCGAAGATAGCAGAAGATCGAAAGATGATGCATCGCGAACACTTTACTACATTGACCAGAGTCCTTAGGGGCGACACCGCCGGTGTGTGAGTAGTGTGCGACCCCACCCCCATTTGTAACTTTAAAGCTCCCATGAGCAGTGGGCTGACGAGCCTGGGATCCCGCACCTACGCGCCTGAGTGGTACTATACCTGGCAGATATTGGCAGCCATCGGCAACCCCAGTACACCGCCTATCCCTGCTGATGAGGGGTAATACCCCGAAACACGTGTCCAGGGATGGCGAAGACAGCGAAGATAGCAGAAGATCGAAAGATGATGCATCGCAAACACTTTACTACATTGACCAGAGTCCTTAGGGGCGACACCGCCGGTGTGTGAGTAGTGTGCGACCCCACCCCCATTTGTAACTTTAAAGCTCCCATGAGCAGTGGGCTGACGAGCCTGGGATCCCGCACCTACGTGCCTGAGTGGTACTATACCTGGCAGATATTGGCAGCCATCGGCAACCCCAGTACACCGCCTATCCCTGCTGATGAGGGGTAATACCCCGAAACACGTGTCCAGGGATGGCGAAGACAGCGAAGATAGCAGAAGATCGAAAGATGATGCATCGCGAACACTTTACTACATTGACCAGAGTCCTTAGGGGCGACACCGCCGGTGTGTGAGTAGTGTGCGACCCCACCCCCATTTGTAACTTTAAAGCTCCCATGAGCAGTGGGCTGACGAGCCTGGGATCCCGCACCTACGCGCCTGAGTGGTACTATACCTGGCAGATATTGGCAGCCATCGGCAACCCCAGTACACCGCCTATCCCTGCTGATGAGGGGTAATACCCCGAAACACGTGTCCAGGGATGGCGAAGACAGCGAAGATAGCAGAAGATCGAAAGATGATGCATCGCGAACACTTTACTACATTGACCAGAGTCCTTAGGGGCGACACCGCCGGTGTGTGAGTAGTGTGCGACCCCACCCCCATTTGTAACTTTAAAGCTCCCATGAGCAGTGGGCTGACGAGCCTGGGATCCCGCACCTACGCGCCTGAGTGGTACTATACCTGGCAGATATTGGCAGCCATCGGCAACCCCAGTACACCGCCTATCCCTGCTGATGAGGGGTAATACCCCGAAACACGTGTCCAGGGATGGCGAAGACAGCGAAGATAGCAGAAGATCGAAAGATGATGCATCGCGAACACTTTACTACATTGACCAGAGTCCTTAGGGGCGACACCGCCGGTGTGTGAGTAGTGTGCGACCCCACCCCCATTTGTAACTTTAAAGCTCCCATGAGCAGTGGGCTGACGAGCCTGGGATCCCGCACCTACGCACCTGAGTGGTACTATACCTGGCAGATATTGGCAGCCATCGGCAACCCCAGTACACCGCCTATCCCTGCTGATGAGGGGTAATACCCCGAAACACGTGTCCAGGGATGGCGAAGACAGCGAAGATAGCAGAAGATCGAAAGATGATGCATCGCGAACACTTTACTACATTGACCAGAGTCCTTAGGGGCGACACCGCCGGTGTGTGAGTAGTGTGCGACCCCACCCCCATTTGTAACTTTAAAGCTCCCATGAGCAGTGGGCTGACGAGCCTGGGATCCCGCACCTACGCGCCTGAGTGGTACTATACCTGGCAGATATTGGCAGCCATCGGCAACCCCAGTACACCGCCTATCCCTGCTGATGAGGGGTAATACCCCGAAACACGTGTCCAGGGATGGCGAAGACAGCGAAGATAGCAGAAGATCGAAAGATGATGCATCGCGAACACTTTACTACATTGACCAGAGTCCTTAGGGGCGACACCGCCGGTGTGTGAGTAGTGTGCGACCCCACCCCCATTTGTAACTTTAAAGCTCCCATGAGCAGTGGGCTGACGAGCCTGGGATCCCGCACCTACGCGCCTGAGTGGTACTATACCTGGCAGATATTGGCAGCCATCGGCAACCCCAGTACACCGCCTATCCCTGCTGATGAGGGGTAATACCCCGAAACACGTGTCCAGGGATGGCGAAGACAGCGAAGATAGCAGAAGATCGAAAGATGATGCATCGCGAACACTTTACTACATTGACCAGAGTCCTTAGGGGCGACACCGCCGGTGTGTGAGTAGTGTGCGACCCCACCCCCATTTGTAACTTTAAAGCTCCCATGAGCAGTGGGCTGACGAGCCTGGGATCCCGCACCTACGCGCCTGAGTGGTACTATACCTGGCAGATATTGGCAGCCATCGGCAACCCCAGTACACCGCCTATCCCTGCTGATGAGGGGTAATACCCCGAAACACGTGTCCAGGGATGGCGAAGACAGCGAAGATAGCAGAAGATCGAAAGATGATGCATCGCGAACACTTTACTACATTGACCAGAGTCCTTAGGGGCGACACCGCCGGTGTGTGAGTAGTGTGCGACCCCACCCCCATTTGGAACTTAAAGCGCCTCCAGTCTCCAGAAAATGAAGGTTAGGCCAGGAAATTCGTGCTTTTGACAAGTCGAAATTGCAAGTTGATAATGACTCAGCTAGACTGCTGTGGCAGGTCTAGAGTCATGCTTTACATGGACACTTTAGTGGTGGCGGAACAAATACTGCAGTCCACTGGTGACATTTAACTGGGAAGCTATGGGCACACACTGTACCATATACTAGGAATTTATATGTAAATTAAAAGTGCCAATGAGAGATTTTTAACAATTCCTCAAGATTTTAGGCAACAGAGCACATGAACTGGGGCCTAGTTAGCAGGGTCAAAGTGAAAAGACCCCAGCATCAGTCCACAAAAATGGGGGTTACGATGCAAAAAGAGGCACTTTCTTACAATACTAGTAACTTTAATTTTTATGTTTCATTTCATACTACAATTTTGCTATCTGTAAGTGCTGCCAAGTTTTTCTATTCAAAAACAATTTCTAACCTCAGAAGAATTCAGGCTCTTGCCAGAATTTTTTCTGGTGACTTACTGTCAGCAGAATTCACTGAAGTATCTTGTCAGCAAATTGAGATGCATCTACAGTATGCACACATCTGCAATAATGATGCTGAATTGATTTCATAAATTGGGAATCATTATATTAAGAAAATTACAAAGAATTTACAAAAAACAAATTACAAATCAAGCGCCAATTTAAATTGAGCTGTTATTATCCAGTTTGATGTCTAATGTGGTGTTTGTGTGGTGTTTAGTTTTATGTATATGGCAGGATGCACTCCGGTGTTTACATAAACGCTCACAGGCAAATATTTTACATTTAATCAAACGCTCAAGTCAGAACTTTTGGTGTAGGACACCCGTTTGTGTTCCGTCCTAACGATGCATAAACTTTGCAAAAAGCTGATGCTCAAATCGTGCATCAGGCCCAGGATGCACAGCTGTAGCGACAGGACTCCATCATTTTCATCACTCTTTAAACATTTTGACATTGTTATCACACTTTTAGCATAGTCTGTAATATTAATCCAAATGAAACGAGAATTTCCAAATTGTCCATATTTTATTTGCAGATGGCAGTGTTCAGAAATCGTACACCGAGCTGCTTCAGACTTGTTTCAACAACGTGTGAGGATGTAAATGACATCCATTGTAGAGTATACCCAAGGCATTTTGGGAATATTCCCTTTATCACTGTTGTGGAGTATTGAGACAGAAATGCCACCTGCCAGTCTATGTGGAGCCACTTGCTAAAATTGGATTGGAATTTGAAATATGCATGACTTCATATGCTGATGATACACAGCTGATCATCTCGCTTGACCCTGAGAACTGTAAGGATGGAGAGAGACTATCTTCTTGGCTGGTAAAAGTTAAAGATTGGATGACAGCAAGCTGTTTAAAGTTAAACGGTGATAAAACTGAGCTACTGCTCCCTGGGAATAAAGCAATACCTTAACCAATCATAGACTGGCATGCATGCCTAGGTAAGCTACCAATCCCTGCAAAAATAGTAAAGAACCTAGGATTCTGGCTAGAAACGGATCTCTCTATGGCGACACAGGCCAAGAAGGTCACAGCAACCTGCTTCGGACTTCTCAGAAGTCTGCGCAAAATCTTAGATAGAATTCCCACTCAATCAAGAAAAACAATGGTGCATTCTCTTGTCACCTTGCAATTGGATTTTGGGAACTCATTGTTCTTGAGGGCACCCAAATATGTCATTAAGAAGCTGCAGGTGGCCCAGAATGCAGCCGCAAGATTGCTGTGCAACATCCTGGTACGGGAATCAGTGAAAATGCATTTACTTAAACTACATTGGCTCCCAGTAGAAGCCAGAATAAAATTCGAGGCACTGGTCATTACACACAGAGCATGGCATAATAAAGACCCAAATAAATCAAGAGCCTAGTCTCTTCCTATATCCCTAAGAGGCAGTTGGGGTCTTGCACGGAAGAACGCCTAAATCAGACAAAGGTTATGAGGAAAAAATGGGGAGGAAGATTTTTTCCCACAAAACTGTGGAATTCGTTACCGTTGGAATACAGACGGATAGACAGGGAACTACAGTTCCGTAAAGAGATTAAGACCTGGCTGGTCAGGCAATATCTTTAAGGCATGGCCTGTTCGCACTTATCACCTGACCGCCTAGCGCTGGGATGCCCTCAGATAGCCATGCGCTTTACAAGTCCCTATAATAATAATAATATTATAAGGTGGGTTCCCCTGACCTCAGTACGCAAATATGTGCATATTGTATATCCTAAAATTTTTTTGAACTCTGGTGTGAGGTTCCGTGACAATTGTAAGTGGTGTTTTTGACTCGCACGAATATGGTCGAGTCTGGTATCTATGAACCGCAAATGATGAGTTTAGTGGGTGTACGCGTTTACGCTGTGCTAACCTAAACCATTCGTTTGTTTCGTGGGTTTCTTCATCTGAACCCACGGGTTCCATCTTAGATACAGCATCCATTTTGTTTCTTGCCCTCAAGTAGCCAGCGAACGGACGCTGTCCGCTTCGCGACCCTGGGATTCCCAAGCTCCTGCGAAAGACACGTTTCCTTTGGAGGTGTCTTTATGATGAGGGGGATGGCACTGTAAGGCAGATGGCCCCGCTCGAGGCTCATCTTGCTGTGCCGCTCTATTGTCTTAGCTGTGCATTCATTAAGCACGTCCCCTTTGATGCCTGCAACTCGTGTTTCCTGGTACCACCCCTTTTACACCCTTTTCGATCTGCTCACTGTTCTCATCTTCCTCTGCACCTGTTTCTGTCTCTCCCTCGATTCGTTTACTACCGATTGGAATGTACTTATGGTGGGAAGATGCGTTTTTACAGTTGGGAACTACCAAATGTTACTGTGATTATGTTCCGGGCCCTGAATACATGAAAGCGACCCCTTTTGCCTTTTACGATGGGAACCAAGTTGTAAACCTTTGTGCACCATGTTATCCTATGCATGAAAACTGTATAAAAGGAGCGATCCACAGGTACAAATTGAATCAGACTCCTCGAACCTACACATGTTGTACTTCTTGTGACTTCTGTGTTCCCTGCAGTAATAAATCTTTGACGCCGAAGGAAGTGTCCCGTGTCTCTGTCATTTGTACGCCGGAACAGGTTACCCACTTGGACCGATTCTTGAGTCCGCTGGTTCCGATGGTCCCCAAAGGCGAAGTCAGCTTCCCGGTAGTAGGGAACGTGACTGTCTATATAATATGGCGATGGCTTGGATGAAATATCCCCTTAGGAATCCTCCACGTGTGGTGATTGACACGTTCTCTCAGTTCAATATACCAACACAGAGGTTCGTGTTTGAGGAAATGTGCAAGGTTTTGCGCGATCAAATATCGGTTGATGCGTCTGAGGATACAATGGCTGCTTTAACTAATCTTCAGCTTCAGTTTGCGAGCGGAATGATAGTGGGTAGCAATGTTCGACGTGCTGTCGAGCAGTTGCTATCTTTCCGCCCTTCTATAATGCCTCGAGCATTGTTTGTAGAAGACATTGAGGGACCGCTAGAAGCGCCTGGTCAGTATCCCATGCGCGAAGTTCCACCAGTGTGGATGCCGGGTGATGCTACTCGAGCTCCGCCGATCTTGCCACACTTTCAGAGAGTATGGATACATCTTCCGTGGAAACGATCGGAAGTTTTGCAGGTAAAGCAATCTTTGCCTGACCCTCGCAAAAATCCTGCGGGGTACTATAAAGAATTGTCTCAGTTAGTGGATGCTACGATAATGAATCTTGCCGACATCAATATGTTGTTTGGTAACGTCGTACCGCAACCGGTATGGGCGAAGATTCGTCAGGAAAATCATGCAAACGAGCTAGGTGGTGACTGGCCTGCTCTTGTGGCAGCAGACACCCGTCAAATTGGTGGGGCTAAGCCTGAACAGCTCATTACCGATCTCCCTCAGAGAATAATCACTCTTATGAAGACGCTTATGCCAGCTATGAAGGTGAATTGGGACAAGTTGTCCGCTTGCAAACAGAAGAAGGACGAGAGTGTCTCTGATTTCTTTACGAGATTTGAGGAGGCATTCATCGATCATAGTGGTCAGGATATGGGCACTGAGGGAGGTCAGAGGTTGTTCGTGGACAAATTTGTGTCTAATTTGTTACCGGACTTAAGCAACAAATTAAGAAACTCTGAGAGTGCGTGGGCTGTTTCTACTTCTGCTCAAATATTGGCTACGGCCCAATATTATGAGAATAGAGAGAAAGAGGAAAATGATCGTGCCGATAAGAAGACGAAAGAGCTCAAAATGAAAGTGCTGTTGCAGCAAGCATATCCTCCACGTTCGAATCAGAATGATTCGCAACAGCGGAATCGATCGCAGTCTCAGTCGAATAGGTCACAATCCCGAAATGACTCCTCTTCTGAGAGATCTTCATTGGGGTACAATCAGTGTGCCTATTGTAGGAACGAGGGTCATCTGAAATTCGATTGTCCAGTTTTGCGTGATCGAAACAGTGGTAATTCATCTAGAGGAGGTCGTAGCGGCCCCCAACAAGCATCACGTGGTAGAGGTTGTGGTGTTCAAACTGATCGTTCCAATAATTCTTCCAATTCTAACAATTGTTTTGATCAGCGTGGATCATCACAAAGCAGATCTGCTCAGTACAATGTAGACGATTATTACGTCGATCACAACATTGACGACGGTAATTACTAGGACAGCCATAGACAAAGAGAGGGAGTAGTATCAGTTCCGGTCGATCAGAGAGGGCCTTACGTCGCAGTTGCCACCTCGGGCGTCGTTGAGCCTTTTCTGTTGGACACTGGTGCAGCGAAAAGTTCCATCATGCATTCGAAACTCCCTGGCGCACCTTTGTCTGGCTTAACAAATGTTTCCATTGGATTCTCTGGCGCCCCTGTTAGCAATCCGGTTTCGTGCCCTTTGCCCCTTACAATTGGGCCTCGTGAGCTGAAAGCTCCCTTGATTTTGACTACTGGTTGTGGTGAGAATCTTTTAGGCCTGGATTTGCTGAAACGTCTGTATGCGACTTTGTATCGCTCTCCTGCGGGATTAAAGCTTACATTGGGTGAGAAAGTTATCTCTCCTATGTACTTGTCCCTCGACAAGCTTCCACCGGAATTGAGTTCTCTTCCTGCATCTTTGTGGGCAACAGGTCCCAATGACGTGGGCCTACTTGATATCTCCCCTTATGTTGTTCACTTGAAATCTAATGTGCGTTTGCCACGTATTCCCCAGTATCGTATCTCCCTTGATGGTGAACGGGCACTGTTAGCAATCATCTATGATTTGATTGAGAAAGACGTCATTGAGGAGACTCGGGGAAACGTGTGCAATAGTCCTGTACTGCCCATTCTGAAGCGTACTGATCCATCTAAGCCTCCTGTTAATCGTTTTGTTATTGATTTACGGGAGGTGAATAAAATTGTGATTCCTCAGTTCCCTGTGGTGCCTGACATTACGGCTCTACTGACTCTGATTCCAGCTTCTGCATCTTGGTTCTCAGTGATCGATCTGAAAAATGCGTTCTTCAGCATTCCGATTGCTGAGGAGAGTAGAGACCTTTTCGGTTTCTCTCTTGGTGGCCGCAGCTTCAGGTTTAAACGTGCTCCTCAGGGCTACTGTGAAAGCCCATCGATTTACAGTCAAGCCTTGAAAGGCCAACTTGATGCGTTTGTGTTGCCGGCCGGTGCGGCCTTGATCCAATACGTCGACGACCTATTGGTGGCTGTCGATACTCAGGACATTTGCAAAATTGCTACGGTGTTGTTGTTGCAACATCTCTGTGACTTACATCACAAGGTGTCACCTTCTAAACTGCAATATTGTTGCCAAGAAGTAACCTATTTAGGTCACTTATTGTCAAAGGAGGGAAGAAGGTTGACCCCAGAGAGAATTGCAGCGATTGCTCGAATGACTGTGCCAACGACTCAGAGAGATGTGCGTGCCTTTTTAGGTATCACGTCATACTGCAGGCAATGGATTCCAAATTTTTCATTGCTAGCGAAACCATTGGTGGCTCTTACGTGCAAGGATGTTCCAACTCCTTTGCCATGGACGGAAGAATGTCAGAAAAGTTTTTCTGACCTGCGTGACGCGTTGTGTTCGGCTCCTGTGTTAGGTACCCCTGACTACAGTAAGCCGTTTACACTATACGTTCACGAGAGGGAAGGTTGTGCGTTGAGTGTTTTGACGCAACAATTCGGCGGTAAGCAGCGTCCATGTGCATATTTTTCCTCGACCTTTGGACCCGGTAGCTAGAGCATTGCTGAGTTGTTTGAGAGCAACAGCGGCAGCTGCGGTGTCCATCCGACAATCTGCAGGATTGGTCATGGATAATATGCTTACGGTGATGGTTCCGCATGCAGTTGACACTCTTTTGAATCGTACGGAAACCCAACATCTGACGAGTGCAAGGTTGTCTGGGTACGAGTTGACGCTTTTGGCAAGTCACATTCAAATAAAACGTTGCAATGTCCTGAACCCGGCGACTTTGTTGTCAATTAGTATGGAATCAGACGAAATTGCACCTCATGACTGCTACTTACGAACGGAGGAAGAAACCTGGACCTGAAAAATACTCCTTTGGAAGATCCCGATGGGACTTTGTATGTGGATGGGTCATGTTTAAAGTTGCCGAATGGTGATGTGACGACTGCGTATGCTGTGGTAACATTGAGTACGGTTGTGGAAACTGCGAGATTGAATCAGAATTCTGCTCAGGCGGCAGAGCTGGTTGCTTTGACTAGAGCGTGTGTGTTGTCGAAAGGGAAACGGGTGAATGTGTTTACCGACAGCCAATATGCTTTTGGCGTCGCACATAGTTTTGGACGTTTGTGGCGAGAGAGAGGTTTTATGACGTCGCATGGCACTAAGATTCAGCATGGACAGCTTGTGAATGATCTTTTGGATGCACTTACACAGCCTGAGCAGGTGGCGATTGTTAAATGTAGTGCGCACCGTAAGGTGACAGATGATGTGGGTCATGGCAATGCGTTCGCAGATGAGACTGCTATGGAGACTGCCCGGAACCTTAGCACTAAAATGTATGTGACGAGTTCAGTTAGGTGGCCTACAGAGACTGGTATGTGTGAGGACACTATCGAGAGTGTGAAAGCGATACAGAATGAGGCCACTGAGACTGAAAAGATGAAGTGGAAAGAGAGTACGGGAAAGTTGGATGCGAATGGCTGCTGGATTGATTTGTCGGAACATAAGAAGTGGATGTTGCCGGATGCGTATGTGCTGGCTGTTGTGACGATGGCACACGGTTTAGCACATATTAGTGCGAAAGGTATCTGCAAGTTGTTGTCCCCTGTATGGAAGAATGACGGTATTACTAAATGTGCTGAGAGATTGATTAAGAATTGTATGATATGTATGATGTACAACCCTGGTAAAGGAACCCCTACACCTCCTGGCCATTTTGCTCCCCCTTCATGTCCCTTTGAGGTGATTCAGCTAGACTTCATTCACATGGAGCGATGCAATAACCTGAAGTATGTTTTAGTTGTGGTTTGCGCATTCTCCCGATGGATCGAAGCCTACCCTCTCAAAGATAACACTGCTTTGTCCACTGCGAAAATCCTACTGAAGGAATACTTTCCTCGGTATGGAATGCCACGGATTGTATGGTCTGATAACGGAAGTGAGTTTGTGGGGAGTGTGATGAAGAGTGTGTGTAAGGGCCTTGGAATTACTCAAAAATTCCTTAGCGCCAATCATCCCCAGTCAGCAGGTTTGGTTGAAGGGTATTATGGCACCCTTAAATTAAAGTTAGCGAAGATTCAGGCTACGACTGGTCTTTCGTGGCCTGACGCTTTGCCTCTAGCTCTTCTGTCAACTAGGGCGACTGTACACTCCTGAGTAGGGCTCAGTCCCTACGAAATAGTGTTCGGCCGTCCTGCGAATGTTTGGGGGGTCCCTAGACCCGGTGTGTTTTCTGATCTTGAGTATCCAATGCTTATCGAATATCTTCATGATCTGACTGCTAAACTGAGGTTAATTCACCAACAGGTCTTTGAAGCACTGCCGACGCAGACGGAGGGTCCAGGCCACCAGCTCCAGCCTGGAGACTGGGTGGTAACACGCAACTTTGGACGGAAGCGCAACCTTGAGCCCCGCTTCACTGGACCCTACCAAGTGCTCCTTGCCACGAGGACTGGCGTTCGTTTGGAAGGACGCAAAAACCTGGTGCATGCCACCCATACTAAAAAGGTACCTATACCTTTATCAGCAGACTCGTGGGTGAGGAAGGGCTTTGCCTCGTCTGAAACAGAAACGTTGCCGACCTTCATCCCTTTTAGCGATGCTCAGCCTGTCGGAGAGCCCTCAGTGCAGCAGAACGACATTGTTGAACATTTGTCATCGCAAAGCTCAAGATCTGAACAATTGACTGATCAACAGAACTCTGTCCCATCATCAGATCCATTGTTTGACGAGCAGACACGTCCTGGGAGAAGCCGATATTTTCTCCGCTCCAACCCTAAAAAGACTAATAAAGATTGAATATTTGCTCTCTCCCCTGGACATCCATGTTATCCCATTATCACTGACCAGTTGAACACACCTATATATATATTTGTGATTTTTGTAAATTTGAGTCTTTTTCACATATGTGTTTTGCTTCCACAGGTAGCAGACTTTGTACATACTGTTGATTAAACATACCTTACATCCGGGTGAACCGTAAGGCCGCGCGGGTACTTCCTTCTGGTTAGTAGGTCTTGACACTAGGTCAGAGACCGTCGATTCCTAGGAACTCCTGGGGATTGACTATTGCTACACAGAACGAAGTGCGTCAAAAACGTAGCGGACGGTTTTAGAGGATGGCTTTCTCGAAGCTGATGGACATGGAAAAGGCTCAGGCTAGAAGATTCGAGTTGCGTAGAATTGCACATACAAAATGCTTCATGTTTCAGGTGTTCCTTTTATTTTTAGCTGTTTCTTCATTATTGGTGGGTGGGGTGTATTACATGATACAGTCATTGTTGCCTTCTGCCTCACCTACCCTTCCTCCTGAACCTAAAATTACTACAACTGTTTCTCCTCATTCCTTCCACATCTTACCCCAACACGAGCAGGTTAGACGTGCGGAATTTATGAATAATTCCTTCATTCAGTTCCTTCATCAGCATCAGTTAGTGGTGAATACTACCAATTGTTGGGTGTGCGGGTTAATGCCACATACCACCGATAAGGGAATTCCATACTTGGTCCTCCCTTATAGTTCCCAGGGTTCAGCTCGAACATTGCAAACAATGTTTCGAAGTGCACTAGATTCTTACCCCAATCGAGAGCCATGTCCTCCACACTTTGGTCCTGGTCCGTACCATAAGTCTTTGGCAATAGCGATTGCAGATTTAGATAGGGATATCTATGAGCCGTCGCTTATCCCAGAGGAAGAGGTGCGAGCCTATAGGGATCTTAGTGAGGCTGAGCATAGTGCGCTCGTGGGCGAGAGACAGCTTAGGAGCTCGTCTCCAATATGGGTCGTACCCCACCTTGGTAATTTCTGTCTAAAAGGCCGTGGCCGAAATCAGAGGGCTCACCTTGGAGAGAGTGTTTGCTCTGAGACGTATGTCTTACCAATGCTCTCTTCCCCTGTTCTCTTGTCTGCCAAGGGTACATATTTTGTCTGTTATGACCGTGCATATACATGGTTGCCCCTTGACTTTGCGGGCACCTGTTATATTGCAAACTTGTTGCCACCGACTTTTACAGTCGCCGCTGATTATCACAAGACCAGAATTGTGAGGGGCGTGATTAGCGAAGAGGACACTGCCGGTCAAGAGGCAGGAGACTTTTTCAAGGTTTTCTTTCCTGTTTTGGGGTCCTATGATCAATAGTAGGAACCTGAGACAATTAACTCGAGTGGTGGATTCGACAGCTAATATCACTGCCAGTGCCCTTGGCAACATTACAGCAGAGCTTCAGGCGGAACGGTTGATGACGTTACAAAATCGTATGGTTTTAGACGTTGTCTTAGCAGATCGAGGTGGAGTATGTAGAGTGATCCATTCGAGTTGTTGTGTATTCATTCCAGACAACGCTCCGACTGTCTATCAAGCCATCTCGAAGTTGCATAAGATCTCCGAGTCCATACCCGTGGACGTAGGGGATTGGACGTTACTCGGGTGGTTTTGGGGCCTGATGTCGACTTGGGATTGGAAGATTCTGATGATCGTCGGGGTTGTTGTAGCATTCCTGTTCACGTGTTGTCTTTGTGTGCAGTGTGGTCCTGCTTTATGTGGCCTCTGTGCTACGACGTGTATAAGGCAGCCGCCTGTTACCAAGGAAGCATTGATGGATAGAATTATGTTACAGCAGCATCTGGACGGTCTGATGAATATCGAGATCGATTATGATTCCGACTAGTGCTTGCCTACATGAGGGCAAAAGGAGCGTCTGAGGTTCCGTGACAATTGTAAGTGGTGTTTTTGACTCGCACGAATATGGTCGAGTCTGGTATCTATGAACCGCAAATGATGAGTTTAGTGGGTGTACGCGTTTACGCTGTGCTAACCTGAACCATTCGTTTGTTTCGTGGGTTTCTTCATCTGAACCCACGGGTTCCATCTTAGATACGGCATCCATTTTGTTTCTTGCCCTCAAGTAGCCAGCGAACGGACGCTGTCCGCTTCGCGACCCTGGGATTCCCAAGCTCCTGCGGAAGACACGTTTCCTTTGGAGGTGTCTTTATGATGAGGGGGGTGGCACTGTAAGGCAGATGGCCCCGCTCAAGGCTCATCTTGCCGTGCCGCTCTATTGTCTTAGCTGTGCATTCATTAAGCACGTCCCCTTTGATGCCTGCAACTCGTGTTTCCTGGTACCACCCCTTTTACACCCTTTTCGATCTGCTCACTGTTCTCATCTTCCTCTGCACCTGTTTCTGTCTCTCCCTCGATTCGTTTACTACCGATTGGAATGTACTTATGGTGGGAAGATGCGTTTTTACAGTTGGGAACTACCAAATGTTACTGTGATTATGTTCCGGGCCCTGAATACATGAAAGCGACCCCTTTTGCCTTTTACGATGGGAACTAAGTTGTAAACCTTTGTTCACCATGTTATCCTATGCATGAAAACTGTATAAAAGGAGCGATCCACAGGTACAAATTGAATCAGACTCCTCGAACCTACACATGTTGTACTTCTTGTGACTTCTGTGTTCCCTGCAGTAATAAACCTCAAATCTTTGACGCCGAAGGAAGTGTCCCGTGTCTCTGTCATTTGTACGCCGGAACAGGTTACCCACGAAGGTTTTAGGTGTTATCCCTGGCACCGCTGGGTCTTAGCAGAACCCAGTCCTTCAGGTGCCACACTAATATAACATGTGCACAGGACCCAGGCCTGTCCCTGCATGTGTGATGCCCTGGACCTGTCCTGAGACCTACTGGCATGCAGGAATTTTGCCACATTGTGAGTATAGGACTAATGCCACGTCCTGAATATAGCACAAAAACAGTGGTGGCAGCATGCCATGTTTTTAGACTAAACCACAAATGTGTCCAGACCTTAATACCTGTGTCATTGGAGGTAGAGGCTGACTGGCCCAATGCGTAAAATTCCATTACTACTGTATATCCATAACCCTCATTAATATCTGTGTGTGTTAAGTGCTTTCAGATTTGTAGAATTTGTAACAGATGTGTGATGATACGTTGTGTGCATGAGTGAGTCTCTGTAATGGAGGTCAGGCGTAGTATAGGATGGAGGGTCAAAACTGTACTACTAGAGAGTGAAAGTGTATTGCCTTTTTTCTTCAAGCTGGATGAATGAGATCCTGACAAAGTAGAGAGGAGGATGGAGACAGGGCTCCCTTTAGTATTCACTTAATAGCTTCTGAATAGTCTTCCTGGGCATTGCCATTTAGTGGATGCCAAGGGTACAAGGCATTACTAAATGCTCTCTTGTGAGATGGGAGGATGTTTCTAGGGAAAGCCAGTCCTTCTGTTTTTCCCAGATTGCTCCCTTGGATGGGCTGATGACAGCCAGGTGCAGCCAGAAACCTCCAAACTCTTTCTGATGTTGTAGTGGGGTTTCCAAGTTGGACACTGCCTCAATACTACTGCAGTATTATCCATGTACTTGTGTTTGGTACCCTCTTGCAACTTGCACACACCACTTTGCCCCTGTAACACACGGTTTGCTTCCTCTCACATGTGTTTTACCTTTGAGACTTGCACAAGTGCCACCTTTGCCTATGTAACGTTTGTTCTTGTGCCTGAGTGTCATATATTGCAGTATTACACCTCAAGTTATACTTTGTTTTCTCTTGTAGCCTGCCCACTTGTCACTTTTTACTACCTCATGTATTTTTGGTTGCTCACAATTTTTACTACCTCATGTATTTTGTTTGCTCACAATTATCACTTTACCGTATGTAACGTAATGTTTGCTTTTGCAATCTTTTGTTCGTGTAATGTTCTCAGTTTGTATCATTTCTGTTCCTATTGTGAAGCGCTCTGACGCCTTCAGGTAAAGTCCGCGCTATATAAAATTGCATAAATAAATACCTGCTGTGAGAGGCATTACTCTATACAAAGGCTGCGTCTGTGGACCAGCTTGATGAGGAAACATAAAGGAAGACCCATTCCAAAATGGATTTACAGTTTGAGATACTCCCGTCTAGAAGTTGTGTGTAAAAGTGAGCCGATACCACCCCATTTAGTCCTTTATGACCATGGAAGGAAGTGCTTGTCAGAGTACCCAAGGCACTGCCACGCAACCATGCTGGTGTTTGCCTGACAGTCTGTCTCCCAGTGATGAAGGCTGCACATTATAATGGATCTGCCTTGAAGCTCCTAGTAGCCTGAAAGTCTGCTGCAGAAGAGAAGGGGTCTACCTGGCCCTGCAGGGAGAGAGACTGTCTGCAACAAGAGAAGTCTGACATGTTCCAATATCAGTCTGACATGCAGTACGAAAAGACTGCATGAGCGAATACTATGGAGGACCTATGTATCGGTATGCAGACAGAGTATTGAGTTAGAAAAATAGACTTACACAAATATTGAGTTGGAAATATTGTGAAGCATAAATATCAACAGCAAGAATATTGTGTCAAGACTATCGACTTTAAGGTAAGAAATATTGTTTTTAAAAAGTATTGAAGTCATTAACCTTATCAATGTTTCGAATGGCCCCCGTCCGTCCGACGTCACAGTGGGTGTGTGCGGAGGACGGCCAGCGGTTAATATAATTTGCAAAAATATAGTGGTTTAAAAATTCGATTTTTTTAGTGTTATGTATTTTAGTATGTATTTAAATCTATGTGATATATTTTTGGTATAAGTATTGTTTTTGTTTTTTATTATATGTGTTACAATTACATTTTAATAACATTTTCCGTTTTTTAGTTCCGTAGCAGGTTGTTGGTTTATAGGGGAAAAGGGTTGGAAGTAATTTAATTATAATAAATTAATGATTATTTTTTATTTAATAATATTTAATCAATTTAGATTTTATAGTGCCAATTGTGGAAAGCAATTTATTATTAATTAAATATTTATTGGTTGTTAATTAATAATAATTGGTAAGTAACTATGGTAATTGTGTTATTTTGGTGTGGGTTGTGAGGTTTTAGGGGTAAAGGGTGGGAAGTAATTTAATTATCATAAATTATTTTTTTGTTTTAATGTATTCATATTAATTTAATGTATATTTTATGGTGCTAATTGTATGAAGTAATTGATTAATAAGTAAATATTAATTGTCTATTAATTATTATTAATCAATTAATTGGTAATTCATTATGTTAATTTTGTCATTTTTTAGGAGCGGATTGTGGGGTTTATAGGGGTAAAGGGTAGGAAGACATGTATTTTTTATTAATTCACCATGATTTGTTAATTAAAGCTAATTAATTAATTAAAATTTAAATAGGAAAATTGTGTAGTTCATTTCAGATGTGAGTTGTGGGGTTTATAGTGGTAAAGTGTGGGAAATCATTTATTTTTAGTTAATTATTAAGTAGTTGTTAATGATATTAATTAATTTTTTTAATTAATTATGGAAATTGTGAAATGATTTTTAGTTGTGGGGTTTATAGGGGTAGAGGGTGGAAAGTAATTTATGTTTAATTAATAATAACTAGGAGATAATTAAAATACATTTATGAATTGATAATTAAGTTGCGTAATTGTTTATTTTTTGTGTGTGAGGTTTGGTGTCATAGGGGTAAAGTTTGGGGAGTAAGTTCAATTTCATCTGTTTTAATTTGTTTTTTAATTAATAATATTTCTTCAATTGATAGTTAATTAGGTTAATTATGGAGGTAATTATTTTTTTAATGTCCCTATTGTAGCACTAACTGGAGTGGGAATAGTATTTTTTACCTCTCCACTATCCAACACTTTCCCTAGTGTTGCACTAACTAGAGTTGGAATAGTATTTTCTACCCCTCTGCTATCCCACACTTTCCCTACTGTTGCACTCACTGGAGTGGAAATAGTAAATTTTACCCCTCCGCTATCCAACACTTTCCTAGCTGTTGCACACAGTGGAGTGGGAATCGTAATTTTTACACCTCTGCTATCCAATACTTCCCCTAATGTTGCACTCACTGGAGTAAGAATAGTAATGTTTACCCCTCTGCTATGCAACACTTTCCCTACTGTTGCACTTACTAGAGTGGGAATTGTAGCCAGCAGGTAGTTATACTTAGGATCTAGTTTCCATATTTTCCAAAGAAAAAAAAATCTTTTGACATGCCTATAACTTTGGCGTTTCTTAACCCCTTCGCTGCTCATGACGAGCTCAGCTCATCATGAGGCACGGTTGAGCTGTGCTCATGACGAGCTGAGCTCGTCATGAACAATGGGAAAACATAATAGTCAGCACAGGGAGAAAATATCACTAGCAGCCAAGGTGTTAACCAACCTTCATGAAATTTTCACAAAAAGGTGTCAAGTAGGTTCAGTTGTTTTGGAATGTTTGGAGGTGATATGTGCAGTGGGGTCTGAGAATTTTGGAGTGCGAAATAAGGGTGCATTTGTAATGTTAATTGCCACAGGAAACTTTAGCCACAGATACAGCTCGAAATGCTGAACGGACTCACACCAAAATTGTCAGGAAGGTAGTTGTTGGTTCAAGGATGTGCCTTTTGCTTATTTGGTGAAAATCTGTTATGTAGTTGTTGAGAAATGTGTGTTTAAAATTATAGTGATATGACTGGCTATGAATATTCCACAGTGGTTTTGCGATTAATCGCAATGTGTGTGCCAACGGGAAGGCTCTGATTGGCTGGACAGAACCTGAACAGAAAGTTGCACCCACCATTTTATTGCTCGGGAATTCGAGGCTTAACATTTCTGAAAAAGCTAACATAAGGGGTCAGAGTACAGGTACTCAGACCTCATTTTTGAGGAATGGGGTGTTAGTGGCACAAGTTATGTGTCCAAAATGGAACTTTTAATTACGTGCAATAATCATGATTACCCAACTGCCAATATGGCCCACCATGCACCATCATGGGGACATCGTGACTATTGACGTCATTGTGAATATTCGTGGAAATATAAAAAAAATCATTGAATCATCAATACTCATTGTTATAGAGATATTGAGATTTTGATAAATGTTTTTATAGAGTTATTTATATCGTGAGTCATCTACTGTGATTGTTAGATTTAATTATATCGTTATAATATTTTTATGTGGTGGTGGCTATTGAAATCCTGCTTTTGTTTTCTGCTTTCACAACCTGTCTCGGGGGGATCATACTAACCAACGTCATCGCAATCGCTGGAGTCACCGCGAAAATATAAAATAGGTTTTAGAGATGGTTTTTATAGAAACTCTCTAGAAAAACATGACTTTAGATAATACTTTAAGAAACTCCTAATGTGTAAAATACTGTAGTATGTGTGGATAAATGTGTTTTAGACTTCATGGAAAAGGCATGATCGGCACAGTTAACAGCATCACCGCGACATCTTGAATAGCTGCGAAAACTAAATATAGGTCTGAGAGATGGATTATAAAGAAACTTAGTACAAAAATGTGAGTTTATACATGCTTTGAAAGAAGTATGTATGTAGTAACATATGCAGGACAATATCCAGAATGGATTTTTTTACATAATATTTTTGGATGCATTGAAGGTCATTGAATGTCTGACTTTCTTTTCTGCTTTTGTGACATGTCCATGGGGATCGCGATTACCAGCGTCATCGCGGTGTGTGGAGTCACAGTGAAAAGATAAAATAGATTTTAGAGATGGTTTTTTAAACTCTCAAGAAAAACATGACTTTAGAGAATAATGTAAGAAACCCCTAGTGTATAAAATCTGTAGTATATGTGGATATATGTCTTTCAGACTTTATGGAAAAGGTGCGATCATCGTGGTTAACAACATCATTGCGACGTCCTGAATAACCACGAAAATGGAAAATGTGTTGATGGTCATTGAATGTCAGCTTTTATTTTGCAGTTTTGCGACGTGTCCACACGGATCGGGACCTCATATCGAAGATACCCCAAAACTAAAGAAAAAAAATATTTTAGAAAAGTTTTGGGTACTAATGTGGCTCTGACAAGAGCTGCTGCGTTGGTTGAGTGTATATGGTTGCTATACATAGGACCGGATGCAGAGTTTCAGATAATTTAGAAACACCCTGTTGCCTTCATCTGTAAAGTGCACTCCATAAATTCTATGCATGTCAAAACGCAGGTTGTTGTTTTAGATACAGCCCATGTTATGGCCTCTGAGGAATGCAGAAACAGTTTCCTTAACAAGTTTCCTGGCCTTGTCAATATGTGGACAGAGCTGATTCGACCACTTCCATTTCTGTCTTTGGCATTTATTAGAGTACAGCAAGACAGTGTGAGGAAAAAGTGACATCAGTTCTGCAAAGGCTTCTTTCATTAGGATTTTCAGCCCTAACCCAGTCAATGTGCCTCAGTTGTTGCCACCACAGTGCATAATCATGAGATGAGGATCTTGGGAATCCACATTGGATGTAACCAGAGCCAGCAACTGATGAAACATTAACCCTCTCTGGCCAAACCAAGTAATCTGCACATTTGGCAAACCCAAGTCCCTGTCAATACCTCTCTTTTTGCAACCACTTCAGCACAATAGATATAGCTGTGGCCCGCAGTTCATACTTTAGGCATTTTGAAGTGAAGGAGCTAGAGTAGTCAGGAGAAGGCTGGAGGTGGATGAGGTAGTTTTTCAAAGGAAAAGCAGTTAGAATGGAAATGTTTTAAAACAAATAAAAAATATATATTTAATTGGATGGTGTCAGCATGAAAGTGAATACAAATAGGTAGTGTGTTGGATGCCTTAGCAAGAAGTCTTAATATTGACTGTTGTTTAAGAAAAGAAATGTAATACAGACATGGATATCCTTTTGAATCTGTGGAGTAAAGCATGTCTGCTGTATCTTATTGGGAAGTAGCATGTCCCTTCTAGAATGTGTTATGAACTTATGAACTACTGGTTCAACTGGGTTGCTACTTACACTGATCTAAGGATTTACTGAGGAGGAAGGATGTTAAAGAGACAGAATTATTTTTTTAATGGCAATGGCAAATTTTAATTTCCAACTCAGGACTATGTAATAAACAGTTGTGCAGCATTTAATTTTTTTTTAAATTAAGCTAGATATAGGTTTGAACTCACGTTTTTGTGTGATTTATCCACGATCATCGCAAATACATCATGAACACGCATAGATGGGATTCTCTTTTGAACGGAAGAGAAAGGGTTAATAGATACTAACCATTCACAAGTGGAGATACTGCAGTCTATATTGAAACACGTGATTTCCTTTGCTGCCTTTCTCATGATCATAGACTGCCAAGTTGAAGAGGTTACCATTTCATGGTTGCTTTGTATGAGAGTGGTGTACCATTCTTTTGCTTAGTTTTTACAAATTCTAACCGTGTCAAAACTATCCATACAGAGGTAAAACAACAATATAATCTACAAACTGAATTCACTGGTTTTAATACTTTTTAACCCTTTCCATGCTCATGACGAGCTCAGCTCGTCATGAGGCACAGTGGAGCTGTGCTGATGACGAGCTGAGCTCGTCATGAAACGATGTAAATCTGAAACCTTCAGCACCGGAGGGGAAAATGTGCAGCAGCGATGTGGTTAAAAATTACATTAGAAATGAAGATGTAAATGGGAGTTTGATAACAAAAATCATATCACAGCGATATGAAAAAATATGTCAGATGAACTGTATCTATTAGAGGGTATGGGTTTAAGAGGTTAGTGGTGAATGTTTTGGGAAGTAAGAGAAACATTAATTAGTTCTTTATTACATTATGTACTTTGTTGAAAAAATTGTTGTATACTATTGTGAAAAGTGGCAATGAGGAACTAGGCATGTTTTAAAAGTCTAAACATCATGTGCAGAAGAGATACATCTGTTATTTGCATTCTGGGAGTTGTAGTATGTTTAGTAACATTATTAAACAGGAGTAGTGTAGTCACAAACAACACAAGATGAGAATATGTTTTCTGCCTGAATATGAATTAGAAAGAACTAATACTTGTTAGGTATGTATTGGAAAGTGTTTGTCACTGTGGTTTTAATTATATGCCGCTTTGCTTATGCTTAGACCAGTTAGTTATACGCTCAGAGACACATGTACATATGCACAGACGCACTCACAGACCCACGTACCCACTGACAGAATCACTCAGACACTCATGGTGCCAGTCATAGACCCACTGAGAGACTCATGCACTCACTCACAGATCCACTCAGACACTCATGCACCCACTAACTCATTCAGACATCCACTTAAACATTCATCTATCCAGTCACAGATCCAGTCAGACAGTTATATACTTAGTTACTTATACACAAAGGCACTAATGCACCTACTCACAGATTAAGTGAAAAGCTTTTTAACCAATCACAGCCCCATTGTGACACTGAGCACCTAATCATAGATTTACTGAGGAAGTCAGACATTCTGTTACATAAGTATTGATAGACTGATGCATCGTCTCACAGTTCCCCTCAAATGCTAATGCAGTGAATGAGAGACTTAGTGATACAATGATGTATGTAGTCATGTAGTATGTAGTCGTGGAGAGGTGTGACTCACTGGTTAGAGGCGGCAGACCTGTAAGCAGAGAACGGCCCGGGACCAGGGTTCAATTCCCGACGCGGCAGGGTCGTGGACCAGGGGTCAACGGACTCGATAATTCTCGCCTCAGTGCCTACTCCAACCAGGGAACACACTCGGTAACTCTGGGCATTAAGCTTGCCTCATCTCTACAACGGCCCCCCACAGACGCTGGGGATGCCTGGAGATACCCAGAAAGGGACCATCTCACAGGGAAAACCAGGACGGGTTCCCAAGCGGTCTACAGTGCCAGTACACTCGGGTAGAGTAACAGTGCGCTTTACAAGAATCCCGCATTTATTTAGAATACACTGAAAAAGTTATGCATTGTGTTATAGAGATATTAAGGGAGTTTGACATGCAGTTACACAGTCATTTAGATAGTAATGTGTTATAGTGTGTTGGCTATAATTCGGTTATAATACGTTTTGAATGTGGTGGTGGCTATTGAAAGTCTACATTTGTTTTGTCACTTCTCAATGTGATTGCGATTCTTGCGATGGCGTCGCATATTTCAAAAATTGAAAACCAATTAATTTGACAAGAAAATAAACTGAATTGTGCCTGCTTGGGTAGCTCTGATTTAAATATTGCCTTTAAGTGTATTTTTCAGTATGTGAAATACATTTGCTGATCACAGATTCACCACAGTAAATGCAACAATGTTGTGCCGACTCAAAAAATTCTTAATGATAAAACCAGTTAATAATATACTTTCTGATAAACACATACCAAATCAAAACAATTGTGGTATATTATATACACTTATAGAAAGAAAAGACAAAAATCTTAGAGGCTCATTTAACATAAATAATGGACGTTACATTTAAGAAACAGAATTAAAAAACAAAGGTTACGGGGACGTTATAGTTAAGCTGACATTTCACTGGTCAGTGATATCACTGATGACATCTCAAATGACATCACTCATGACACGATCAACAGAATCTCTGACAGACCAACTCACACCCCAATATAACCTTTCATACACCCATTCCAACATGTGCACAACCATTCTCAAAACCACTGACACACCCACACAAGTACTTACATACCCACTCACTGATTCAGAGGTGTTAGACCTGGCCTCATTGGTGTGAGTCTCCCTTTCATTTATTTACTGTTTTCCTCTGTTTTGATCTGTTTTGCTGGTTAGATGCTTTGGGTGCTGTGCCACTACTATTCAGTGCCACAGTGCATGTGCTCCCTAGGTTAAATTGTTGTACTAATTGGTGACTCCATGATTTGGTTATTTGATTTACTTGTCATACCCTAGTACAGTGTACCATGTGTGCCCGGGCTTGTTAATCAAATGCTGCTGGTGGACTTGCAGCACTAGTTGTACCACCCACAGAATCAGCTTGTAAAGTGTGTCTCAGTCCTGCCATTTCAAGTCCTGTGTGCAGTCTGTGACTGCCATGTCGACTTGGCTAGTGCACCCACTTGCCAGTCCCTAAAACTTCCCTTTTCTTCATATCAGACACCCCTACGGTAGGCCCAAGGACAGGGTGCATTGTAAGGGGTCCCACAAAGACCCAAGGCCTCCCCCAAAATGTTTTTGGGGGGTGAAATCGCGATTATTGAAAAATAAATTTTTTCTTTGCCTTGGGGGTCCCTGTGGGACCCCGTGAGCAGGCCTAGGGGGTCAGGGTGCTTCTACCCTGCCCCCTTTTTGAGTTCTACATGTTTGTTTTTCTGCTTTCTTGTGCCTCAGTCTACCGAGGCACAAGATGGCTGCCATCAATTTCTGGTTTGGAGTGTTGACAGACAGTGGCAGCCAATCAGCATGCAGCTCGTGCACGGGAAGGTGCTCGCACGGTGCACGGTGCACGCTTATAGATATGTACATTTTTTCAAATTCGATTTTCTCAACAACTGCTGGAGGGAATTACACCATTCAAACAAAAGGGCAATCTGTGAATCAGACTCTACCATTTTGCAAAATTTCTTGTAATTCCATTCAGCCGTTCGGGCTGTAGCCGTGTCTAATCGTCCCATGAAAAAATACTAGGGGAAAACACGTTTTGGGACCCCCCTTTTTTCTCGGCCCCCGCTTGAGGAATCTACCTGAGACTTTTAGGGAAGAAGATGAGTGGAACGGGCCATCTTCTTTGAGAAATTCGCGAAGATTCGTCTACCGACGCCAAAGTTATTCAGAATAGAATGTTACAGATTTCCTATGGAAACTAGGTCCTAACTATATATACCTACTGGCGACCGCCAGTAGGTAATATATATATATATATATATGTATATATATATATATATATATATATATATATATATATATATATATATATATATATATATATATATATATATATATATATATATATATATATATATATATATATATATATATATATATATATATATATATATATATATATATATATATATATATATATATATATATATATATATATATATATATCCCCAGCCATTATTTCGCTAATGCGCCCAAGCCTCTTTCAGCAGTGGGCTGCAGTGGGGTCGCGAACCCCAAATATTCAGTTCAATCGTTAATCACTCCTTTCAGGACAAAAACGTACAGAATCCTGCAAACAGCGTGTTTAGTAAAGTTGGTAAAGGGCCAAAATCACTCGACGCATTTCGGAGATAAACTCCTTTGTCACAAGTACAAGTGCATGAAAATGATACGTGTTTATACAATTAGCTTGATTCACTTCCTGGTAATAGAAAGTGCAAACAGACTATACATAACGGTGTGAAGTGGTAACAGGAGCTAGGAAGACTTTGGATGAGTTTACATCAAGCAATCTTGCTAGAATTTTGTCATGGATAACTAGGAATGAATCATAATAATTCATAACAGTTAAAATAAAAGTATTTGCATTGTTGAATAAACATTTCAATAAAACGTTCTTGTTCACACCGTGAACATCTCTTGTAAATGCCATTGTATGTTTAACTATTCAATGTGAAATAGATATTGTGTATACGTGAGCACTTTCACACCTAGCTTGGCACTATAACAGTACCCCAGTGATTGTATGGTCTATGTGTGCTGAGGCTGTAACTATTTGGTTAAATGTCAGCTGCACCTCTCAGCAATTTAGCCCAAGTGGGCTCAGATGGCCCCTTATCTTTCTCGGCTAAATAATGGTTGTCTCGCCCCAGTGGGCTATGGCAGTCCGTGTTTTCCCAATAAAATGAGTTGCCACCTACAGCTCGACTGTCTAGCCCAAGTGGGCTGATGTCTTCCCCGATAAATCTCAGTTGGCATAGACCAGTTTTTAGCCCTCGGGTTGTTGCTAGAAGGCTTCCTTTCTGGTGATTAAACTCATGTGCGTGCTCCACTTAAAATGCTACAACTCCGTTCATCCATTGTGTCATTCATATGATAAACTGAAGGGTTTTCATTTCATTCGTGCCTTCCACTCTCCTTTTTAACCGAGCCGTTTCATCTGTGAAAGTGAACATATAACACAAAGTGAGATAACATAAAAATGACCTATTTACATACACTCTACAGTAATTTCAAAGGAACAAGGTTAAAAAATGAATTTCGTGTTCTTGACAGTGTGTTCTGCATTGGTTTCATGGACACTAGCCCTAGTGACATGCTAGCGCTTCGTCATAATTGTGCTCATCAGGTTGCATGGTGTGATACTTTATTATCATTCTTGATTCCAGTCTCCTTAATTCCTGCAACCTGTCCCCTCCTCTGTTTCTCGGTGGGATATGATCTTGTACACAAAATGCGAGAAGTGCATTGTTACCATTGTGGTTTGAAGCTAAGTGCCTGGCAACCGGGTTCTGTCTGTCATTATTCTTAATAGCCCTGAGGTGTTCTAGCGCTCTTTTCTTTGCCTTGTGTAATGTACTGCCTATGTAGTATTTGTCACATAGGAATTTCAGGGCATACTCCACAAATTCAGTATTACAAGAGTAATTGTTCAGAATTTTAAAAGGCTTACGGTGTTGTGACAGTTGCACTTCCTTAACATTTTTACTGTGTTTACATGCTTTGCAAATGGTAAAAAATAAACCTGTATGTTGCTTTTTTCTGGTGTTACTTGGTGTCACTGCCCTACAGAGTGTGTCTTTGAGGGATACTGCTACGTGATTTGGGTGAATTCTTCAACTGAGTCTGCTAGGTCTTTATCTGTTTTCAGGACCCTCCAAAATTTCTTCAAGGCTCCTCTGACATTTCTTGACTGCTGGTTAAAATTAGTTATAAAAACAGTGTCTTTTCTTCCTTTGTCACTTGGGGTTTATTTCTCTTTAATCAGTTCTGTCCTATCTCTGAGATCTACTTTAGGCAGTGCTTTTTATATACACTTGGGATCGTAGCCTCTTTTCCAAGTGAAACCAGTCAATTTTAGCCTATGGAAGGAAATTCAAATTACTGTAAGTATGGTAAAATTACTTTTCAGGATCAGTAGTGGGCTGAAAGATGCAGCACTGAGGTCTCTCCTGATAACAGGTGAGTAAATCAGAATTTGTAATTTGGCTGATTTTAGAGGATTTTTTTAAAGTTTCAAAACTCCACACTTAAAGAATTTCCAAGTGAAACCAGTCAATGTTAGCCTATGGAAGAAAATTCAAGTTACTGTAAGTATGGTTAGAATTACTTTTCAGGATCAGTAGTGGGCTGAAAGATGCAGCACTGAGGTCTCGCCTGATAACAGGTAAATAAATTGGAATTCGTAGTTCGGCTGATTTTTGAGGAATTTTTTAAAGATCCAAAACTGCACACATAGAAAAATTTCCAAGTGAAACCAGTCAATGTTAGCCTATGGAAAGAAATGCAAGTTACTGTAAGTATGGTTAGAATTACTTTTCAGGATCAGTTGAGCGCTGAAAAATGCAGCACTGAGGTCTCTCCTGATAACAGGTGAGTAAATCGGAATTCGTCGTTCGGCTGATTTTAGAGGAATTTTTTAAACTTCCAAAACTCCACACTTAGAAGAATTTCCAAGTGAAACCAGTCAATGTTAGCCTATGGAAGGAAATTGAAGTTACTGTAAGTATGGTTAGAATTACTTTTCAGGATCAGTAGTGGGCTGAAAGATGCAGCACTGAGGTCTCTCCTGATAACAGACGAGTAAATCGGAATTTGTAGTTCAGCAGATTTTTTAGGAAGTTTTTAAAGTTCCAAAACTCCACACACTGAAAAATTTCCAAGTGAAACCAGTCAATGTTAGCCTATGGAAGGAAATTCAAGTTACTGTAAGTATGGTTAGAATTACTTTACAGGATCAGTAGAGGGCTGAAAGATGCAGCACTGAGGTCTCTCCTGATAACAGGTGAGTTAATCGGAATTCGTAGTTTGACTTATTTTAGAGGAATTTTTTTAAGTTCCAAAACTCCACACTTAGAAGAATTTCCAAGTGAAACCAGTCAATGTTAGCCTATGGAAGGAAATTCAAGTTACTGTAACTACGATTAGAATTACTTTTCAGGATCAGTAGTGGGCTGAAAGATGCAGCACTGAGTTCTCTCCTGATAACAGGTGAGTAACTCGGAATTCGTAGTTCGGCTGATTTTTGAGGAATATTTTGCTCAATAGTGAAGGGAGGGGGTGGGGCCTGAGGTGATATGTGTGCAAATATGCCCTGTGGCGCGTTTTAGGTTGGGGAATTAATTCCTCTTCAATCCTGAGGTCCCTTGTGAGCCAACTATTCCACCAGGTAACTCCAGTATGCGCCAGGGAGCTGTGTTGTAGAGAGGTGTTCAGAGGGCACCGCCCCCTTTTTACAACACACTACAATGCAGCTCCGTGGCGCTTACTGGAGGTACCTGTTAGACTAGTTGGCCCCTAGGGGACCTCTGGATTAAAGAGAAATTAATTCCCCAACTGAAAACACGCCACAGGGCATGTTTGCACTCATAAAATGTCAAGCCCCGCCCCCTACATTCACCACTGTGCAAACGCGCCCCGTAGTGTGTTCTAAGTTGGGGGATTAAGTCCCCTTGCATACTGGTGGTCCCTGGGGACCAACTAGCCAACCAGGAACCTCCAGTATGCGCCAGGGGGCTGCGTTGCAGAGAGGTGTAAAAAGGACCGTGGCCTCATTACACCTCTTTCTAATGCAGTCCCCTGGCGCATTTGCAGAGGGGGAACGAATTCCCCTTCCATACTGGGGTCCCTGGGGGCCAACTATCACACCAGGAACCTCCAGTATGCGCCAGGGGGCTGCGTTGCAGAGAGGTGATCTGAGCCACGCCCCTTTTTACACCTGTCTTCAATGCAGCCCCTTGAAGCATACTGGAGGTTCCTTGTGGGCTAGTTGGCCCTCAGGGACCCCCAGTCCTGATCCCGTTTTTAAAAAAAAAATACTTTTAAGAAGGGGGCTGTGTAACCCCCCTTCTTTTTCTTTTTTTGTTGGCCCTGAGGACTCCATCCCCTAGGGCCTCACCCAATTCTTTTTTTTTACTGTAAGGGGGCTGCGTGGCCCCCCTCCCATGGCCAATTCCGGCTCCCGCGACCCCATCCACCGAGGCATGGCCAACTTTTTTATTATGTTTGTGGAGGGGGGCTGCATAGCCCCCCTGCTATGCCCACTTAAGGCCCCGGGGACCCCATTCCCCGGAGCCTGCCAATCTTTTTTTTAAACATTTTTAATGGTGGAGGGCGCCGCATGGACCCCCTCCTGGGCAACTTATTGTCCCGGGGACCCCATCTCCTGGGGCCTGCCCTCTCTGTTGGGGACAGTGGGGGGGGTCCCAAGCCCCCCACAGTCCCTGCCGGCTCGCTGCATCCTGGGGGAGCCAGCATTGCTTTTCTGCATGGGGAGAAGCTAACATGCTGCTCCCCGTGCAGAAAAGCAATCCGCTTTGGTTTCTGAAAGTGGAGAGCAGGTTTCTCTGCGGGGGGGCCGTGAGTGCCCCGCATACATAATATTAAAGCCCCGGGGGTGGCGGTCCCCCGGGATAGCAAACAGCAGTGTCCCGGGGTAGACAGTCCCCAGGGCCTTCAAGGGCTCCGGAGGAGGGCCTCACCGCCCCTCCCACCAGTTAAAAGCCCCTGGAGTGGTGGTCCCCAGGGCATGTGGTGAAGCTTGAGCCCCCACACAGGTTTTTTGTTTTTTATTTTTAAAAAAAGAAGCCCGAGGGTGGCCATCCCGGGGGCTGCGGGGAGAGCCGTGAGCCCACCGCATACAGAATATTAAAGCCCCGGGGTGGAGGTCCCCGGGGATAGCAAACAGCAGTGTCCCTGGGGTAGGCACCCCGGGACACTGCAGGAGCCGGCCCTGGGGGGTGGCAGTCCCCAGGGCTATCAAGGGCTCCAGGAGGGGGGCTGTGCGGCCCACCTCCCACCAGTTAAAAGCCCCGGGGGCTGGTGGTCCCCAGGGCTAGGGGGTCCGCCACGGACCCCCTATTTTAAATACTAGTGCCCCGGGGAGGTGGCGGTCCAGAGGGCGTATGGGGGGGCTTTAGCCCCCCACACAGGATTTTTGTTTTTTAATTTTTTTAAAAGAAGCCCCGCGGGTGGCGGTTTCCGGGGCTGGGGGTCCCCTCTGGGCCCCCCTTTTATTATAAAGAGAAAGAAGCCCGGGGGTTGGTGGTCCCCAGGGCTGGGGGGGCCTCAGAGCCCCCCTACCCTATCACAATAGGCCCCGGGGGGTGGCGGACCCAAGGCTGGGCTAGCAAGAGTAAATTGCCCCGGGATTTGGCCCATACGGGGCTTAAAAAAAATGTGCAAAATATTTTTTTTATCGGCCGGGTACGCGTACCTACATGTACCACGTGATTTTTAACAAAAAAGGGGGTCTTGTGGGACCCCCCCTAAGCAGGCCTAGGGGGTCAGGGTGTTTCTACCCTGCCCCCTTTTCGCATTTTTCGCGTTTCTTTTTCTGTTTTCTTGTGCCTCGGTTACAAGATGGCTGCCAACACTTCCTGGTTTAGAGTTTTGGCAGACAGTTTTTAGCCAATTAGCATGCAGCTCGTGCTCGTAATGGTACGCGTACTGTCCTGGGACAGTACGCGTACGGTACAACTTCGGATATATATCTATGATTTTTCTTTTGATTTTCTAAGGAACTACTGAACGGATTTACACCATTTAACAAAACCCGTAATCTGCGAATCAAACTCTACCTTTTTGCCAAATTTGGTGTAATTCCGTTAAGCAGTTCGGGCTGTAGCCTCACTTTAAAAACCATATGGAAAATTGCAGGGGAAAACACGTTTTGGGACCCCCCTTTTTTCTCAGCCCATGCTATATGAATCACCCAGAAACTGTCAGGTAAGGAGCGAAGTGGAGCGCCCCATCTTCTTTGAGAATTTCGTGAAGATTCATCAACCGGCGCCAAAGTTATTCGGTATAAATACCCGCCTCCCCCTTGCTGTTGTGTGCTTGCTCCGCCCCTTCCAGGTACAGTCCATTTGCATATGCCTCCCGTTTGGCGCTCAATTGTTATTGCCTACAGGTCCCAAAATGCAGTTCAAAAGTGGGTAGGCATTGCGGGGATAGGAGCAAGTATGGGCTATGATGTAATAAAGTATACCCCAAAGTGGGGAACATCACTTACAACGCATTTTTTACAACGCACTACCATTACATCGCAACCATTACAACGCATACCATTACAACGCATTGCGCTGGGGGGCGCTCTAGGATAGGGAATATATTTAATTTACTATCCAACACCTTCCCTGCTATCCACGGGGACTGGAGTTGGAATAGTAAATTAAATAATTCACTATCCAGTGCCTAAAAGCATTATGCGTTGTAATGGACTGCGTGGTAAAAACCGCGTTGTATAGGCATGCGATGTAAAAGCATGCGTTGTAGTGACACCAATCCCCCCAAAGTACGAGTGTCCCAAAATTCAGCAGGCTCCTCTGGTCCCCTAAATCGCAGCGCCCCTCAAGCAAATGGGGTTCTTGTAGCGGGGGCAAAGCGGAGAATCCGCCCCGTCCAGAGAGCAGTCGAATGGCTGCTATACCGCACCACATTATCCACGGCTCGAGGGTGGGTCCATGGTAAATCCAGTAACCTGGAGATAACGAGGATTCCGCCGGAGCAGAGACCAGTGAAACCCAGACCATCTTGATGCTGCGGGCGCCTCTTAGATGTGACACTGGACATGTCAACACGACCTCCCTCCGCAGAGAAAGACGAGACCACAGCAGGAGAACCGTTTGGGGCCAGCTTTTATTAAGGAACACCTCCGTACAGAGGAATGCATTTCGGCATTATCACAGCCTTCTTCAGCGTCTGGGGTATTCTGCAACAGAGAAGGCGTTCATATGTCGGTATAAATACCTGCCTCCCCCTTGCTGTTGTGTCCTTGCTCCGCCCCTTCCAGGTACAGTCCATTTGCATATGCCTCCCGTTTGGCGCTCAATTGTTATCGCCTACAGGTCCCAGAATGCAGTTCAAAAGCGGGTAGGCAATGCGGGGATAGGAGCAAGTACGGGCTATGATGTAATAAAGTATACCCCAAAGTACGAGTGTCCCATAATTCAGCAGGCTCCTCTGGTCCCCTAAATCGCAGTGCCCCTCAAGCCAATAGGGTTCTTGTAGCGGGGGCAAAGCGGAGAATCCGCCCCTTCCAGAGAGCAGTCAAATGGCGGCTACACCGCACCACATTATCCACGGCTCGAGGGTGGGTCCATGGTAAATCCAGTAACTTGGAGATAATGAGGATTCCGCCGGAGCAGAGACCAGTGAAACCCGGACCATCTTGATGCTGAGGGGGCCTCGTAGACGCGACACTGGACATCGCGTTATGAATCCAACACGACCTCCCTCCACAGAGAAAGATGAGACCACAGCAGGGAAACCGTTTGGAGCCAGCTTTTATTAAGGAAAACCTCAGTACAGACGAATGCATTTCGGCATCATCACAGCCTTCTTCAGCATCTGGGGTATTCTGCAACAGAGAAGGCGTTCATATGTCGGTATGAATACCCGCCTCCCCCTTGCTGTTGTGTGCTTGCTCCGCCCCTTCCAGGTACAGTCCATCTGCATATGCCTCCCGTTTGGCGCTCAATTGTTATCGCCTACAGGTCCCAGAATGCAGTTCAAAAGTGGGTAGGCAATGCGGGGATAGGAGCAAGTACGGGCTATGATGTAATAAAGTATACCCCAAAGTACGAGTGTCCCATAATTCAGCAGGCTCCTCTGGTCCCCTAAATCAAGGCGCCCCTCAAGCCAATGGGGTTCTTGTAGCGGGGGCAAAGCGGAGAATCCACCCCTTCCAGAGAACAGTCAAATGGCTGCTACACCGCACCACATTATCCACGGCTCGAGGGTGGGTCCATGGTAAATCCAGTAACCTGGAGATAACGAGGATTCCGCCGGAGCAGAGACCAGTGAAACCCGGACCATCTTGATGCTGCGGGCGCCTCATAGACGCGACACTGGACATCGCGTTTTGAATCCAACACGACCTCCCTCCACAGAGAAAGACGAGACCACAGCAGGGGAACCGTTTGGAGCCAGCTTTTATTAATCGCATGCGCGCTAGCGGGTTTTCCCGCTGTGCGCTGAAAAGAGCCTTACGTGACAAAGCCAGCTCGTCATGCGCGCAGCGCAGGTAACGCCCATGATGAGCTGGCTTTGTCACCAGCATCGAAGGGGTTAAGGAACACCTCCGTACAGACGAATGCATTTCGGCATCATCACAGCCTACTTCAGCGTCTGGGGTATTCTGCAACAGAGAAGGCGTTCATATGTCGGTATAAATACCCACCTCCCCCTTGCTGTTGTGTGCTTGCTCCGCCGCTTCCAGGTACAGTCCATTTGCATATGCCTCCCGTTTGGAGCTCAATTGTTATCGCCTACAGGTCCCAGAATGCAGTTCAAAAGTGGGTAGGCATTGCGGGGATAGGAGCAAGTACGGGCTATGATGTAATAAAGTACACCCCAAAGTACGAGTGTCCCAAAATTCATAAGGCTCCTCTGGTCCCCTAAATCACAGCGCCCCTCAAGCCAATGGGGTTCTTGCAGCGGGGGCAAAGCGGAGACTCCACCCCATCCAGAGAGCAGTCGAATGGCTGCTATACCGCACCACATTATCCACGGCTCGAGAGTGGGTCCACGGTAAATCCAGTAACCTGGAGTTCACGAGGATTCTGCCAGAGCAGAGACCAGTGAAACCCTGACCATCTTGATGCTGCGGGGGCCCCGTAGACGCGACACAGGACATCGCGTTATGAATCCAACACGACCTCCCTCCACAGAGAAAGACGAGACCACAGTAGGGGAACCGTTTGGAGCCAGCTTTTAGTAAGGAACACCTCCGTACAGACAAATGCATTTCGGCATCATCACAGCCTTCTTCACCGTCTGGGGTGTTCTGCAACAGAGAAGGCGTTCATATGTCGGTATAAATACCCGCCTCCCCCTTGCTGTTGTGTGCTTGCTCCGCCCCTTCCAGGCACAGTCCATTTGCATATGCCTCCCGTTTGGCGCTCAATTGTTATCGCCTACAGGTCCCAGAATGCAGTTCAAAAGTGGGTAGGCATTGCGGGGATAGGAGCAAGTACGGGCTATGATGTAATAAAGTATACCCCAAAGTACGAGTGTCCCAAAATTCATAAGGCTCCTCTGGTCCCCTAAATCGCAGCGCCCCTCAAGCCAATGGGGTTCTTGTAGCAGGGGCAAAGCGGAGAATCCACCCATTCCAGAGAGCAGTCAAATGGCTGCTACACCGCACCACATTATCCATGGCTCGAGGGTGGGTCCATGGTAAATCCAGTAACCTGGAGATAACGAGGATTCCGCCGGAGCAGAGACCAGTGAAACCCGGACCATCTTGATGCTGCGGGCGCCTCTTAGACGCGACACTGGACATCGCTTTATGAATCCAACACGACCTCCCTCCACAGAGAAAGACGAGACCACAGCAGGGGAACCGTTTGGAGCTAGCTTTTATTAACCGCATGCGCGCTAGCGGGTTTTCCCGCTGTGCGCTGAAAAGAGCCTTACGTGACAAAGCCAGCTCGTCATGCACGCAGCGCAGGTAACGCCCATGACGAGCTGGCTTTGTCACCAGCATCGAAGGGGTTAAGGAACACCTCCGTACAGACGAATGCATTTCGGCATCATCACAGCCTTCTTCAGCGTCTGGGGTATTCTGCAACAGAGAAGGCGTTCATATGTCGGTATAAATACCCGCCTCCCCCTTGCTGTTGTGTGCTTGCTCCGCCCCTTCCAGGCACAGTCCATTTGCATATGCCTCCCGTTTGGCACTCAATTGTTATCGCCTACAGGTCCCAGAATGCAGTTCAAAAGTGGGTAGGCATTGCGGGGATAGGAGCAAGTACGGGCTATGATGTAATAAAGTATACCCCAAAGTACGAGTGTCCCAAAATTCATAAGGCTCCTCTGGTCCCCTAAATCACAGCGCCCCTCAAGCCAATGGGGTTCTTGCAGCGGGGGCAAAGCGGAGGGTCCACCCCATCCAGAGAGCAGTCGAATGGCTGCTATACCGCACCACATTATCCACGGCTCGAGGGTGGGTCCATGGTAAATCCAGTAACCTGGAGTTCACGAGGATTCTGCCGGAGCAGAGACCAGTGAAACCCCGACCATCTTGATGCTGCGGGGGGCTCGTAGACGCGACACTGGACATTGCGTTATGAATCCAACACGACCTCCCTCCACAGAGAAAGACGAGACCACAGTAGGGGAACCGTTTGGAGCCAGCTTTTTGTAAGGAACACCTCCGTACAGACGAATGCATTTCGGCATCATCACAGCCTTCTTCACCGTCTGGGGTGTTCTGCAACAGAGAAGGCGTTCATATGTCGGTATAAATACCCGCCTCCCCCTTGCTGTTGTGTGCTTGCTCCGCCCCTTCCAGGCACAGTGCATTTGCATATGCCTCCCGTTTGGCGCTCAATTGTTATCGCCTACAGGTCCCAGAATGCAGTTCTAAAGTGGGTTGGCATTGCGGGGATAGGAGCAAGTACGGGCTATGATGTAATAAAGTATACCCCAAAGTACGAGTGTCCCAAAATTCAGTAGGCTCCTCTGGTCCCCTAAATCGCAGCGCCCCTCAAGCCAGTGGGGTTCTTGTAGCGGGGGCAAAGCGGAGACTCCGCCCCATCCAGAGAGCAGTCGAATGGCTGCTACACCGCAACACATTATCCATGGCTCGAGGGTGGGTCCATGGTAAATCCAGTAACCCGGAGTTCACAAGGATTCTGCCGGAGCAGAGACCAGTGAAACCCCGACCATCTCGATGCTGCGGGGGCCTCGTAGACGCGACACTGGATATCGCGTTATGAATCCAACACAACCTCCCTCCACAGAGATAGATGAGACCACAGCAGGGGAACCTTTTGGAGCCAGCTTTTATTAAGGAACACCTCTATACAGACGTAGGCATTTCGGCATCATCACAGCCTTCTTCAGCGTCTGGGGTATTCTGCAAAAGAGAAGGCGTTCATATGTCGGTATAAATACCCGCCTCCCCCTTGCTGTTGTGTGCTTGCTCCGCCCCTTCCAGGTACAGTCCATTTGCATATGCCTCCCGTTTGGCACTCAATTGTTATCGCCTACAGGTCCCAGAATGCAGTTCAAAAGTGGGTAGGCATTGCGGGGATAGGAGCAAGTACGGGCTATGATGTAATAAAGTATACCTCAAAGTACAACTGTCCCAAAATTCAGCAGGCTTCTCTGGTCCCCTAAATCGCAGCGCCCCTCAAGCCAGTGGGGTTCTTGTAGCGGGGGCAAAGCGGAGACTCCGCACCGTCCAGAGAGCAGTCGAATGGCTGCTACACCGCACCACATTATCCACGGTTTGAGGGTGGGTCCATGGTAAATCCAGTAACCTGGAGATAACGAGGATTCCGCCGGAGCAGAGACCAGTGAAACCCGGACCATCTTGATGCTGCGGGAGCCTCGTAGACGCAACACTGGACATCGCATTATGAATCCAACACGACCTCCCTCCACAGAGAAAGACGAGACCACAGCAGGGGAACCGTTTGGAGCCAGCTTTTATTAAGGAATATCTCCGTACAGACGAGTGCATTTCGGCATCAACACAGCCTTCTTCAGCGTCTGGGGTATTCTGCAACAGAGAAGGCGTTCAAATGTCGGTATAAATACCCGTCTCCCCCTTGCTGTTGTGTGCTTGCTCCGCCCCTTCCAGGTACAATCCATTTGCATATGCCTCCCGTTTGGCACTCAATTGTTACCGCCTACAGGTCCCAGAATGCAGTTCAAAAGTGGGTAGGCATTGCGGGGATAGGAGCAAGTACGGGCTATGATGTAATAAAGTGTACCCCAACGTACGAGTGTCCCAAAATTCAGAAGGCTCCTCTGGTCCCCAAAATCGCAGCGCCCCTCAAGCCAATGGGGTTCTTGTAGCGGGGGCAAAGCGGAGAATCTGCCCCGTCCAGAGAGCAATCGAATGGCTGCTACACCGCACCACATTATCCACGGCTCGAGGGTGGGTCCATGGTAAATCCAGTAACCTGGAGATAACGAGGATTCCGCCGGAGCAGAGACCAGTGAAACCCGGACCATCTTGATGCTGCGGGGGCCTCGTAGACGCGCCACTATATATATATATATATATATATATATATATATATATATATATATATATATATATATATACATATATATATATATATATATATATATATATAGGACCAGAGATCGCTTCTTCTGGAGTGCTGGGACCCGTGGGAGTTGGCGCAAATGCCGGCGAAGCAGTCCGGTAATTTCAATAATCCAAGGAAAACCAGGTTAACGTTGCGCTCTCAGGAAAAAGACAAAGCGAATCCAAAGTGTAATATTAGCAGTTTATTACACAACGCGTTTCAGCATAGAAGCCTTGTTCACGTGTAACCACAACACAAGTGACTCCGGTATTTAAACATAAGTTTTCGCGCACTATCAGACCAACATCATAAGCATAGGACTAATCCCCATGTAAGAGGGCAGAATGGCAGACATGTTGGAAAGGTGTAATAGTACACTGAATGTCTAAGTGTTCTACTGATATCACGTATATGAAGGTAAAAGATTATTATACAACAAAATCACAGTGTGTTTTGGCCCAGTCATTTATCGAGCAAAAAAGTTTACGCGCGATATCAACAAAACAACAACGTGGCAGTATTATACCACACAACTGTGAGACAAATGGCGGACATATTGAGATGATGCGTTTGCCATCACGCATCATAGGTACATGACAATACTGTACAATGGAATCAAAGGAAATACTGTGTATGACAATCAATGTAAAATACATGGCATTAGTTACGGTTGTTAAATAAATGAGATCATCCCGTCATAGTCCAAAGTAGACGAATGACTATAATTGGACATACAAAGCTATCCCAAACTTAATGTTGCACCGTAAGAGCTCAGGGAAAGCACAGCAATCTATGTAAAATACACAATTCAGGGTCATCTATTGTTGCGAGTGGCAAGAAAGTGGTGCCAAGGAGCCAAATATCATATTAGTCCAAAACATGTAGCCAAGATAGTACACAAATTTCATACTTATGCATTATTGGAAAATAAAGTGCGCTAGCTGACCGGAGAGAAATAAATCAACAAATCGTGAGTCCCATGGTGCAAAAAAAGTGATTCCAGGAGTGCAAAAGGAGACTGAGTCTGTGCTGGTCAATTCATTGATAGACCCAACCTTTCCTCCTGTGGAGCAAAAAAACATAAATAAGGTATATATAATCCACTACATAATAATTATTATTATGTAGTGGAAAGGAGGAAAGGTTGGGTCTATCAATGAATTGACCAGCACAGACTCAGTCTCCTTTTGCACTCCTGGAATCACTTTTTTTGCACCATGGGACTCACGATTTGTTGATTTATTTCTCTCCGGTCAGCTAGCGCACTTTATTTTCCAATAATGCATAAGTATGAAATTTGTGTACTATCTTGGCTACATGTTTTGGACTAATATGATATTTGGCTCCTTGGCACCACTTTCTTGCCACTCCTTTGATTCCATTGTACAGAATAAAGTGCGCTAGCTGACCGGAGAGAAATAAATCAACAAATCGTGAGTCCCATGGTGCAAAAAAAGTGATTCCAGGAGTGCAAAAGGAGACTGAGTCTGTGCTGGTCAATTCATTGATAGACCCAACCTTTCCTCCTGTGGAGCAAAAAAACATAAATAAGGTATATAAAATCCACTACATAATAATAATTATTATGTAGTGGATTTTATATACCTTATTTATGTTTTTTTGCTCCACAGGAGGAAAGGTTGGGTCTATCAATGAATTGACCAGCACAGACTCTGTCTCCTTTTGCACTCCTGGAATCACTTTTTTTGCACCATGGGACTCACGATTTGTTGATTTATTTCTCTCCGGTCAGCTAGCGCACTTTATTTTCCAATAATGCATAAGTATGAAATTTGTGTACTATCTTGGCTACATGTTTTGGACTAATATGATATTTGGCTCCTTGGCACCACTTTCTTGCCACTCGCAACAATAGATGACCCTGAATTGTGTATTTTACATAGATTGCTGTGCTTTCCCTGAGCTCTTACGGTGCAACATTAAGTTTGGGATAGCTTTGTATGTCCAATTATAGTCATTCGTCTACTTTGGACTATGACGGGATGATCTCATTTATTTAACAACCGTAACTAATGCCATGTATTTTACATTGATTGTCATACACAGTATTTCCTTTGATTCCATTGTACAGTATTGTCATGTACCTATGATGCGTGATGGCAAACGCATCATCTCAATATGTCCGCCATTTGTCTCACAGTTGTGTGGTATAATACTGCCACGTTGTTGTTTTGTTGATATCGCGCGTAAACTTTTTTGCTCGATAAATGACTGGGCCAAAACACACTGTGATTTTGTTGTATAATAATCTTTTACCTTCATATACGTGATATCAGTAGAACACTTAGACATTCAGTGTACTATTACACCTTTCCAACATGTCTGCCATTCTGCCCTCTTACATGGGGATTAGTCCTATGCTTATGTTGTTGGTCTGATAGTGCGCGAAAACTTATGTTTAAATACCGGAGTCACTTGTGTTGTGGTTACACGTGAACAAGGCTTCTATGCTGAAACGCGTTGTGTAATAAACTGCTAATATTACACTTTGGATTCGCTTTGTCTTTTTCCTGAGAGCGGAACGTTAACCTGGTTTTCCTTGGATTATATATATATATACATATATATATATATATACATATATATATATATGAAAACAGCAAACTCACAACTGCTTTGGGCGCAGTTCAAGCGAGCGCAGACCTCGAGCAATCTCCTCAATCAGATCACAATAGATGAGCCAAAAACCAACGCTGTTTTAGTTGAAGCAGTGCATTTAATAGGCAGTGAATAGTGCAGAGCAAGTGCCCTCCATGACGCGTTTCGCCCCGCGGACGGGGCTTGGTGATAATCACATCACAACAGCATGCTTCTAGAAATGATTCAGTACTTGCTATGCAATAACATCTTCATGTTTGGTGACACACTGTACAAACAAAAAAATGGAGCCGCCATGGGCTTTTCTTTTAGCCCGAACTATGCCTGTACCGCCATGGGATGGTGGGAGGAAAAAATTGCATGGGATGTGAGCCTTCAACCATTCACACAGCATATCATGGTCTGGAAAAGATTCATAGACGATTTGTTCATAATGTGGAATGGCGGAGAGAAAAAATTCTTGGAATATTTCCAAATACTAAACAGCAGCAAACCGGGCATAAAATTTACCCATAACATCAGTCAGGCCAATGCGGTCTTCCTGGATACTGAGGTATATATCAAAAACAACCGGATTGAAACGACCCTTCATCGCAAAAGCACTGCAACAAATGCAACATTGGAGGCTACCAGTTTTCATCAGCAATCACTTATATCAAGTATCCCATATGGGGAATTCTTGCGCCTAAGAAGGATATGTAGTGAGGAGCAAGAGTGGCAAAAACAGAGCAAAAGCGCCATGCAACGTTTTCACAAAAGGCAATATAATCAACAATCCACAAAGAAATGTTGGGAAAGAGCCAACCAAACCACAAGAGCGGACTGCCTAACACCGAAAGAATCTCACATTCCAACGGGAGATGAGCCAATCAGATTCATCACGGACTACAGTAGGGAAACCAAACAGGTAAATCAAATCCTGAAAAGGAATTGGAAGCTTCTACAATTGGACCCAGTGATAAGCAAAAAAAATGGGAAACCACCCTACTATAACATACAGAAGGGCCAGAAACCTCCAGGACCAGTTGGTCCACAGTCATTTTCAACCAAGCGTAAAAGGGAAGCAATGGCTGCAAACTAAGGGCTTTATAAAATGTTGCAACTGTAAGGTCTGCGAAATTGCAAAACCAACTACTGAAATAATCATGCCGAATAACAAAACCTGGAAAATTAAGGAATGCATCACATGTAACAGTAAATATACCGTATACATGATCGAGTGCCCTTGCAAGCTAAGGTACATAGACAGCACAATTTGTGAACTAAAAAAGCGAATATTGGAACATGTTTGGACCACTGTCCACAAGGACAGGGCTAATGCAGTTGCAAAACACATGGAACTGAGTCACAACGGTGACTGGAAACAACTTCGCTTTTGGAGCATTGAAACCATGAACCTTTCAGTAAGGGGTGGCCACCATGAAAAATCCCTTTGACAAAAGGAATCAAAACACATCTTAAGCTTCAGAACAATGACACCTTTCGGGCTGAACCAGTCAGAGGAATTGTACATACATTTGTAAAAATCACTGTAACAATGAACTACTGAACCTTCCTACAACATTCCGCCACCATGATTTACTTGAACTAATTTTGTCCCTTTAATTTTTACTACCTCACACTTTTCTCACCCTTGTAAATGACTCACAGAAATCAATTTATTGTTTAATATGTTGGAATTCCTAAAAGATCGCCCACCTGAGGGCAGTACTGAAGTATACAAAACATGTATAATTTTTGCAGGCAAATCAACGACCAGCCCACCGGAGGGCGGTGACCTAAATCCTAATTATAAATTCTAAAGTCTAATTTCAATTGCAAATTATAATTGTAAATTCCATTTGATTGCCTTGATTCCAATTTGAAAATGAGAAATTGCATTATTATCGGGAACAACTGCACACCTCTTAAATTGTCAAGTCAATTGTATAAAATTGGTTAATGCAGACCAACCAGGATGTCCAAAAAACTACGGGTCCCAGAATGCCTAGCTAAAGTGGGAGGACCCGGGTAAACATGGAGGTGTGGCTTAAAATATGTGTTGTCCCTTTTAAAACTGTGAGTTTCCTTCACGAAACTGACCGTGACCAAGACAGCGGACGCTGTCGAAACGCGTCGGTTGTTTTTTGTTTGACCCCCCATGGATTTGTGAAATAAACACCACGAGTAACTAAAACAAGCGATTGATGTCCGTTTTTGTCTGCGACTCCACACATCCCCGGGATCGGGGAAACCTGCTGTAATTGTTAGCGGTTGGCTCAACCGCAGGAGCAACGCGACCAGGAAAAAGTAGCGCCTAACGGGGGGAAAGGGAGGCAAGCGGAGGACATATATATATATATATATATATATATGAACAAACCAATCTTCAGAAAAACCACACTTCAGTGGACACGAAGACACGGACCCAATGGTTGCAGGCAAGGAGATTTTATTTAAAACCTCTCCGGTTACGCGTTTCGAGCAACTTGTGCTCTTGGTCACACCCATATATATATATATATATATATATATATACATATATATATATATATATATATATATATATGTGTGTGTGTGTGTGTGTGTGTGTGTGTGTGTGTGTGCACTAGTACTTTATTGATCCATTAGAGTATGAGTGGGCACCAATAGTTTATAGGGGGTCATAATACTAGAACATGTGCAATACATTGATAATTATATAGAATGAATTAAAACATGGCAATGTTGACTTAGAGTAAATTTAAAAAGGTACTGTTGCACATAACACTTTATGGAGAGTAGGGCAATATTATACTTCATTCATGAATTAATTAAGCCCTTCCTCCTTTCTATTGAATGTACCAGTAACTCATTAGGCTTTTTTTACCACATGTGCAATACATTGATCTGTAAAAACATTAAGCACGTTACTAAAAACATCAAAGAGCACTGTAGCATATGTCATTTTATAGAGAACTACACAAGTTTTTATCGTATTAGCAAAATGTATAAGTCACGTTTCTCACCTTTGTAGTTTTAAAAAACATTTTGGGTGCTGCCTTTAGCATATTATGTGCTATACATGAATTAGAAAGAATAATAATAAAGAGAACGGAATGATTGGAAGAAGTACATTATTTAGGAGTATTCAAGCACTTGTCACTTTTAAGAAAAAGAAAGAACACACACTGTGTATCAAACAACAGTTTAGAAGCTTTCATAAGGAATAGGAATGTCAACATAATGATTATCTGTACATGTTCAAAGGAATAATGTTTGGGGTTTGAAATAAATAAAATGGTACTACGTGTCAAGGAGCGGAAAATGGGTCTTGCTGGTAGAGCCCTCAATTGGGCATGAAAAGAGCAAACGGACATTTAGAAAGCATTGCTTAATTCCACATTGGTGTAACGTGTGGCCCAGTAGAAGGCAAAGCCGAAATGCGTCAGCCTGGGAGACAATTGGTCCTGTCTATTTTGGACTTGAAATTAAGTCAGAGTGCAAGGCTTGGTTGGTACAAATCAAACTTCTCAACATGGACCCTTCTTCCTCTTGTTTCAAACAGCAGATCTGAGAGGCACTGTCCCTCTAAGATACTTATTCATTCTTCTCTGGGGTCATACAGGAGGACACTCCTGTCCAATGAGGTGCAGGGCAACACCCCAGAGTGTGACCATTTCCTCCAAAGTGTGGCACAATAGTCTCCCAGAAAGCACTATTTCTCAAAACTTCAATGTGAGTGAAGTATCAGCAGAGAGGTAAGAGCAGGCTAAACCAACCTCCTGGATGGCTCATCTCCATATTCTACCTGTCCCTGACATCTGCACATTCCTTCCTTAAGCCTGCCATCTGGCTGGGTTCAAAGAGTAGGGTGAAAATGAAACCGGCTTCTTGTGCCTATCCCTTCCTTCTTTTGGTTTATGACCCCTCACCCTTGCTCTGGCATTCTTATGCAGCAGAACTCTCCCCTCTCAGAAGGGCTCTTTCATTCCAGGAGTTACTTATCGCCTCATCAAAGCAGCCTGGCTAATCCACCTAACTCTGACCAATCAGGGCAGATCAAAGGAAGGCTGAATTGTGGCTTAAAGACAAGAAAGTCTTACAAAATCTTGTTTGTGCTTTTTAGGATAAATTAAACTATAGCATATTGTTGGAGTTATTAATACCATTCCAGTATATCTTTGAATTAAATTGATTTTGTTCCTTGTGGGAATTATTAATGAATGCGTTGTTAGCGCCACCCCAGGAGTAGTGTCCCCTCAATGCACAGCGTAAAGTCCAATGTTTGGACTAATCCATGTTTGAGCAAACGTAAGACAAATAATTTTTTGTCTTCAATGATTGGTTTTATTGGATTCTCATAAATTCATTTTCATCCATGTGGTATTTGAGTTGTGATGCTTCAGATGAAACAGAACAAAGTTGTACTTCAACTCTTAGGTCCCAATGCATTTTGGGCTTTGCGCTGTGCATTGAGGGGACGCTACACCTGTGGTGGCGCTAACAACACATTTTATCAACGCTCCTGGATCGGTGAGCGATACCCGATTTGCACGCATTACCTGCTTGAATTTATACAAATGCATTGGAACTGTTTCTTTAAACTCAGGTGTGCATGTGCCACCATTCTATCAATTATTAATTAATAACATCTTGCCGAGTTAACCTATGTGGCTGGGAATGTGCAATGGGGGAAATAAACTAGGCAATTTTTGCCCATACCAGGGCTTGTAAAATATATTTTATAAGGACCCAGTCTATATCTACAGGGTGTCCCAACCCTGGAACACCTACAGGATAATGTTGGGGTTCTGAACATGTAAAGATATTGCAGACCCTCATTCCACAGTGCTCCTAGCACAAACATTGATTTGGGGAAGTCCTTTACAACATTGTGGAAAGTGAAATGTACAACTTTACTAAACCCAAGGCATGTAAACTTGAGGGTCCTTGTGATAAGTACCTGCCCACCCACCACTGTGTCACCTAGGGGAGACCCTGGGGTACGTAATATGCCAAAATATTGTAGTGTATTATTTGTAAGTGTCCTAAACACCAAAGTCTACTTTGGATACCATGTATACGGTAAAAGCAGTCCTGCCACACAAGGCTACTTTTAAACTGACCTCAGGCCTCAGCAGTGCACACATGTAAGTGCAGAAAGACCTGCTGGCCTCTCAACTACCATGCCCTAATATATACTAGGGACTTTAAGGTCGTGTTGATCCCCCTCCACTATTATGCACTAGGGCCTTATAGGAGAGGTCATGACAATCATATGGGTACCCTAACCCATAGTGTACCCTAGTGCATGAAGGTGTTTTTAATCTATACTACTATTATAAAGAGAGAAGTGTGTCCTTTGAGCCAGGTAAACTCGAAAACTACACCACCAATCCAAACACCCAATACATCTTTGAAAACGTCAGGGCAAGCAGATGGACATAGGCTATATTAAAAAAACAAATATAAGTTATTTAAAAAATTTTATATAAAAAAAGTAGTCGTCCCTTACAATAATCTGGTGTTAAGAGAACCGGTGGAGGTGAAAGCCTACAGCCCGAGGTTAGAGGTACACAACGGGAGGCTCCCGTGCGGATGATGGGGGGGGAGGAGGGAACAGGGGGGGGGGATAAGGGGGATTTGGGACTGGGGGGTAAGTTGGGGGGGGAGTTTGGGGTTTCATTAGGCGAGGACGGAAAAGTAGGCACACACACAAATCCGAGTCCATACTCCTGAGGAAGAGCAACCAGGCATGAGGGTGCGACATTACTGCCGCCGCCCGGCCCCCGGGATGTGGGCCTGCAGGCTGTGTCAACGAGAAGCTGATGAATCTGATTGTAGCACTGTGAATGATGCTGAATATGTGCGACTATTGGCCTGTGTAAAGTGTGTCTACAATAAAAATTACTTTAAAAAAAAAAAATAAAAAAAAAAAAAAAAGTAGTCCCTTGGAAGAAGCGCCGGCCGCGACATGCATGCTGACATCAGAGGAGCGAGGGGAGGAGCAGCGTACACTCTCGCGGTCTCTTTCTTACTTCAGAAATAGTGGCTACAGAACAGTTTAAAGAATTCCTTTTTCCCTCGGGTAGCCTGTTCCAGGGTCCTTGTATGCACCTTAAAAAGGCTCATGAAGGTAGGCGTGCATGAGTGCGAATTAATCTGTGCTCGGTGGGTGTGTCAATAACAGGCATTTCTTTACAGAACAAGGTTTTTTAGGATTGCGAACTTTGAACACGAGCGCGTCATTTACCGGCATTTAGAGCGGAGGTCGACACTGAGCCATGCAGGTGGCATCAGGGTAATGACGTCCCCGACCCGTTTTACAAGTCCAAATAGACGTCATCACAGGAGCATGCTGATTGCCCATTGTCGATGTTTGTTAGCCATGCAGACCTGAGCAAAGAGACCCCTCTCTGTTCCTCAGACAGCCCCTGAATGGGAGGGTTAATTAGACAGGGCATTTTCCAGAGCAAGGGGTGTTACCCTGAGAAAGAGGCATTGTCTCAGACATCATGAAAGACGCTTTTCCCATATGGAGGCGCACCGCTGTGGAGTGATGACGGCGCGCGGGGATTTCCCCGTGAAGGGTAAATTCCCGAAAGAAGGGGCTTTGTGCAGATGATCACAGATTAGCTAAGGCATGCCAAGACTCTTTTTTTCACAACAGCAACCGGCAGCCAGACATCTCCGTACCAGGCCTGAGTGAGTTTGTTCACTTTGATTGCTCGACGTCATGTGAACCGGGATGACTCTCCCCGAGAGTTGATTAGGTTGTGATAAATCCAGGACAGGAGAACAGCGTCCTTGGTGCAATGAATAATAATAATACAAATTGGTATTTGTAAAGTGCTTACATCTTACCCCTCAAAGGTTTCAAGGTGCTGGGAACTGTGGGGGAGATTACGTGAGCTTGGCAACAGAAAAGCTTTAGCAGCCTTAACGTCAGGGCGGGCGGGGGCCCAGAAGCGGCCTTCTGCTCCCGGACAACGTCGGGACGGGCTGCTAGTGTATTCTGAACGTATTTTCAGCATAGCACTGGCCCTGGGCCTTGTGAGGCAGAGTAAGGGAAAGTCAGATTCAGTTACCACCAGTACCTATCAGCAAAAGAATTAGGGGTGCCCAGGGCTCAGGATGACTTTGAAATATGTTCACTTAGATCCTAACGAAACAGCTTAAAAGGTTTCAAAAGTTACAGGATCAAGCAGACTGAATGTGTCTGAACCTGCAGCAGCATTAGTGTATTGTACTGTATTTAGATTTATAATGCACTTTAATATCAGGGCCTGTATTAGTGACAGGGTGCACTAAAGGTGTGCCGGATGTAAACAAGCACTGTGGGCCCTGTTGTAATGAATGCGCTGCCGCCAGGGCAACGGCAAATTTGCTCTGCCCTGAGAGCAGCGCATTCTGTGAAATACGGAGCGACTGCTTCAAAGCAGCTCTGTGTTTCACAGTGCAGGGAATAACCCACCTGCACTTTGAAGAGGTAAGAGAGATCTCCCTGCAGGCGAGTGCAGTGAGTGGCTGCACCCGCCTGCAGGGGATGTCTGGAGGGGTTCAAGTTACTAATTTCTCTCCTAGCACTGTCAGTTTACCACCTAATGGTGTTTTTGCTTCAGCGCCTACATCCATATTACGGGCGGCCCACAAGCAGAGTCAAAGTGATTACCTTATTTGCATGGGGCCACGCACCCATGAAAATAAGGAAACACTCTCTGAAGATAGTGCTGGAGCTACATGTGTGGCAGCCTATCAGTATTACAGAAGGGGCTTCACAATCATTACCGAGGCCACTTCTTTAATGCCATAGCGTCCCAGGGGCAGCAAAGACAGGCACACCTGCCTTTTGTTCGCCTCTGGCAATATCTGTCGTACAGCCCCTGTCGAATTGTCAATATGCACCCTTGGGTAGTGGTTGGAGTGTTGATCTGCAGTCTGGCTATAAGAGTCTGGCAATAAGAGAACCATTTTGATGCTGTGCATGAGTAGTCATAGTGGTGAATTATCTTGTTTTAGGTCACTGCGCAATCCCATGTTCTTTTGCCTATCAAACTGTAAAGCCTTGAAACTATATGAAAATAACATTTCTAATCACTTCATTTCCAGCAGATTGCTTAAGAGGTACATTCTGCCTTTAATTATTAACATGCACTCCAGTTGAACATCCTAGCAACAGGAAATATTAATTTGTAATTGTGCACTCTACAAAATTCTAAAATTAGGTAAAAATAAAATGCTAGAAAGATGAGAGAGAGCTAGAACGCATGCACTTTACACTAATTGATTGTTGTGAATTATTGAGAGGGTATCTAGAGAATCCATTCAGGGACTACAAATGAGCAGCCTGCGACTTACACTGGATACAAGTAGTCGAGGCAGATGTGCTACATAATCCCATGAAGATACAAGCGAGTGACCTGCAGGGAGCAGTATATACAGCCAGTCCTGATTAATGATCTGACCTCCATTCAGAAGTGATGAGGAAAGATCCATATAAGTGCTCCGTATTTACACACCACCAGCAAAAAAATATAGGGACCACCTAGGTCTAAGAAGAGAGTGGCCCACTGACACAGACTGCATACATGCAGGCGGGGTGAATATCCTATGGATCCACCCAAGAGCGCGGAAGAGCAATGGCAAGTCACAGAAGAGGAGCCCATGGCCTAATTGCCAGTCACAATAAATAAAATGAGCCCTTTGTCATCCAGAATTAAGCATTCCAGAAGTTAATTCGATGTATTTGTATGAGAGCGCCTAGAAGTGACCGAGGGACAATCCTGGTATGCATTGGTTACAGATATTCGGGATAAATGCTTCCAACCCACCCGGAAATACACAGGTGTGAACTACTGGGTACTGCCAGTCAAGGTGGGTGTAGTAGCGCGCTCTAGTGTATGCACGTCACGTAACCAACGTGACGTGCTGAGGGCCACGTTAGGCTGCGCGCGCATCGCGCTTCATTGGCGCGAAGAGCCGGTACGGGCAGTAGAGGCTCGGCGCTCTTTAGGGACATTTATAGCTAAATAAATAGTTAACGAGTACCAAGGCTGCAGCGTCTTTATTGGGGGGCAACAGAACATTACAATGTCGACGAGGATGGGATAGCAGATCCCCAACCCCCCACAGCAAGAAAATCACGCCGAGGGACACAGCAAAACACCGGTGGCAGGAGATTCAATGCTAAGCAGCACCACAGTGAACCAGAGAGCCAAGAAGATCGACGGCTACCACACAGGTACCCTAAAGAGCGTGGCAGAGCCCAAAAGCACCCAAGGGGGTAGAACAACCACCTCAGGAGGAGACAGACCCCGGGGAGGAAGCACAAGAAGTGCGCCAAATCAGGCCACCATCCACTAAACCAGGGGAACCGAGCTGGATACCCTACTAAAGAGCGAGGGGGCCGACGCAGGTAGTCCCCAGAACCATACAAACAAGGAAGAACAAGACAGCACGCCGGGGAGCCCCAGAGGCCAAGCAAGCACACAGCCCATGGTCAAGAGCGAAAAGATGAGTGCGCAAACAGGATATGCGATGGCGCCGGTGCAGTTTCTGCCCAGGCCGGGAGAACCACTGATGAAGTGGGAGGACTGGAGAGAGTATATAGACAATTTCATAGGAGTCTTAGAAGATGAGAATGAGGAGGTGTTCAAACCGTCGAGAAAGAAACGCATCCTGTTGTTGAACTTAGGCCCTGAAGGGCTGAGGGTTTACAAAAGCTTAGTACCAAAGCAGAGAGCAAGCACCGACGACGACGTGTACGCACATGCAATCGACGACCTCAACGAACATTTCAGACCGGCGGTGTGTGTGTCAGTGGATAGATTCAACTTCCAACAAAGGAAGCAGCGCCCGGGAGAGACGATAGAAGAATATGTGGCAGCACTGAAACGACTCGCAGCCACATGCAAGTATGACAATTGGGAGGAAGAATTCATCAAGGACCAGGTGGTAATGCACACTACTTGCACATCCGTGCAAGACAAACTATGGGCCAGCGGAGACACAACCCTAAAAGACGTGATGGTCATTGTTAAAAGGGCAGAATTGGCAAGGAGGTGCGCGGATGCGACGAAGAAGGAGACTGCGTCCAGCACCATGGTAAACAAAGTGGACGACGAAGAGCCCCGTAAAGATCACCAGAATAAGAAGGCAGCAGACAAGGGACATACCAGGTGGCACAGCAACGGGGGTCCCCCGGGGAAGCAAGCGGGAAGCAACAGGAAGTCATGCTACAGGTGCGGAAGCTGGTCACATGAAGCCCACGACAGAAAATGCCCGGCGTTTCGCGCCAAATGCATGTACTGTGGAATAATCGGACACTATGAGAAGGTGTGCAGAAAAAAGGCCTCCAAGGGCACAGTAAGATTTGTAGGCCAAGACAACGACGACCAGGAAGAAGCGACGGAGGAGGATGTGGTCACAGTGCTATGTATATACGACCAGGTACTGGGCGTAGATGGACAAGTCCTAAGCATCGACGGCAAAAGAACAATGAAACCCATCCTGGAAATGACAATAGGCGGCATCACGATCAGCGTGGTGGCCGACACCGGCTCCCCATACACCATTGTACAGAGAGCGGTATGGGAGGAGAAATTTGCACCGCACTTAGCTCCGGAACTGGAAAAGCTAGACATCCGCCCAGTCACTTACAACGGGGACCGCATACCAATGGCGGGTTTCAGACCGCTGAACTTTGAGTTCCGGGGCCGATCCGCCTACTGCAAACTCTACGTATTGGAGAAAGGCCCCTTGGTCCTGGGATGGCTATACCAAGGCGGCCTAGGCATCAAGTTGGACCCAGGAGGCAAGGAACAGATATTACTGACGTAACCAGGAACCTGGCCAGACCTGGACAGGTGGAGGAATGCATTCCCCAAGGTATTTGGAGGCACAGTGGGGAAGTTAGAAAAATTCTCACACAAAATAATCCTGAAAGACAATGCGGTGCCAGTGGTGCACAAGGCCAGGAATATCCCTCTGGCAGTACGTGAAGCAGTCCGGGAAGAACTCCAGGACCTGGAGAGGAAAGGGATCATCGAGCCCATCACGTGCGCCGAGTGGCTGGCGCCCTTGGTGGTAGTTAAGAATCCCAGCGGCAAGGTCAGGCTGTGCATCGACTTACGGGAGCTAAACAAGAACATTGTGGTGGAAAGGTTCCCCCTACCCAGAATAGAGGAGATGCTGGCCAGCACCAGAAGCATCAAATGGTATTCCACCATCGATTTGACCTCCGCCTACCACCAAATTGTAGTTCAGCCGATGTTCAGGAAAAAGACACCCAAGCTTACAGCATTGACTCGCCTCATTGTCAAAAGGCATTTCCTCGCACCATCTTGCCAGACAAAGATGGCGCACCTGCGCTCTAAGCATGTGATGTGGCAACAAAGGTAAGGGCGTCTGCGGGTCTCAAGAAGGGACAGGAAGCAGCCGCGTAGTTGAGCCTGAAACAAGGCAACGGTCAATGGCACCAACCTAACACAACATTGATCAATATAATTGATTGCCAAGTGTCCTGAGCTGGGATGTGGCACTTGTTTGGCCATAGTGCATGGAGCACCTAAACATATAAGCCCCGTTTTGGCACTAAGGTTTTTTATACGCTCACATTGTACTCGCCAGCTCCGTCCCTGCTACTTCAAATATGTCTGTGGCGCGCCTTTTGACCATCACAACCCGTCGCCAACGACGGAACCCCAACCTCTCCAGATTGCTGTTGGGGCACTCTCTCTCCCGGCTTTCATTTTATTAGAATGGCGCGCTGAAAAAATAAATAGGGATAACATAATATCCGGTTAAAAAATGGCAAATACCCTGGGCTGAGCCCAATGTAATGAGATTTCCAGCTTGAAAGGAGACGTCTCTCTTAAAATGAGAATTGCAGCGAATTAGCCGCACCCATCATCATCGCCAGCGCGAAGGCTTCATTTGAAAGTGATGCATAATCCGGGCCTCGGCGCAGTACACGGCTTAATTAGAAGCGGGCCCGTGGAAAGTTAAATGGAAAAGCTCGCCAGTCGGCTGTTGTATGTGCTTTAATTAATTATTTTACAAGGGAGCTTTGAACGCCGTTTCCTAATTAATGTACCTGATTGACCCAGGTGTAGGCCTATGGAAATAAGGTTAATTAAACGCAGACCTTATTTGAATAATAAGACTCCCCAGGACTCCGAGTAGTTTCGTCTGCTTAAAATGCTGCTTCATGCAACCTAGGCTTCATTATTATGAAGCTAAGACGATTCCTGCATTTATTTACAAAGGGACAAAAATAGATGTTCACATTTTCTAAATCCCTGTCGTTTACATCCAAACATCTCAACAATTTCGAAATGGCTTCTGATAGATTTTTTGCTTGTTTGCCCTCTAATATATATTTATCTCATATATATTTCTTTTTCTATGTCATTTCTTATTCCTGACTTTCAGTTTCGAATAGGTATTTGCATTTATGCATATTTATAAGATGTGATTCCCTCCCGCCCATCTCTTGTTGCTTATTGGTCCATCACTTCCACTTAAGGGATCTCTATACAAACTGAAGGCCACCGTCTTTAACCCGTGCAGAGACACATATTTTAATCCTTCCAAAATTGATGAAATTAGTATGATTTTTTTTATCAACAAAAAGACAATTGAGATCGCAATGTGTTCTATACAGAGGCATAATTATGATTATCTATGTCAGTCAGGATAAGGGGGTTACACACCCCAAAATAACCCCTGCTTACTCCCTTGGTAGCTTGGCAAAGCAGTGAAGCTAATCCCGGAGGTAATGTGTAAAGCATTTGCGCAACACACACACACAAGTGACACACTGGGCACACAACAAAAGAGACTCCACACAAGGTTATATAAAAATATCCTTTCCATTATACATAAAACACATAGAATCCACAATCATGTGAACCACATTGCCAATTAGACCACGGTCATCAGATCAAAGGTATGGCAATAATATAAAGATATACATATGGCCCCTGTCACAAGAACATAATTACTGTGCACCTAATGCAGTTTCTAAAGCTAACCATACTTGTAATCCTGACCAAACAGGTCTCCACATTAGGGCAGAAAATGCAGTAGTTATGGTACACATTCAAAACAAATTACATCAAGGCAGGACATACATGAGTCAGGAATAGTAGGTGTAGGAGCAAAGCTTCTAATTCCCCAACCTGTCACTGTGAAAACACCCAAGACTGCCCTGCCTCTATCGCCATTGGCGGACCAGAAGCACAAAGCTCCCACAGGCCTTGGTACCCATGCCCTCCTATTACAGGAATATGGTACTTTTGGCATCTGTATAAAGGAATTGCGGGCCTCCGCCAAGGTTTACCCTGTAGTGAAAGAGCCCACTGTAAGGCGCTCCACCATGCTGCAAAGGGGACTGTGGTGGGCAGAGCTTGGGCTTGCGCCACAGTGAGTACTCAGCTCCAGCTCATAATACTTGACTCCTCGCTGCCATGAGGGGGGGCGGAGTATGAAGCTCACAGGTTCCACACTGCAGGCAGCTGGACGTCCTCGGTGGGCAAGTAAACAAGGCGCACCCAGCAGCCCGTGAGCTGGCAAAACCCTCTCTGACACTCTGACTCCCCGGCAAGTTGAAGAACCACACAGTCGATATTATAATCCCAACAGGGATGCTCTTTCCTCAGTGCAGCCCTCCAGCACCTTCCTTCTGATGTGGGCTGAGCCGCACTGGGATTGGCTCTTCTGGAGCTGAGTCCCACCCTCTGGAGGCATTGACTTAGCCCATAAACGCGGGGGCTCTGGCCTGGGGCTTCTTTGGCTCTCTGTGTTAGCAGCCATATGCACTCGCTGTGAAGGAGGGGGAGAGCACTTCCTTATTAGCCAGCTTTCCCCTCCCACTGCCCACAACACAGGAAGCCTATGGAACAGACAACCTTACAACAGTGAAAAACGAAATACACAGTATTTCATTATCAGGGAATGTCACACGCATGTCCTACCTTTTTACAAACACTGCAACCTGCCCAAAGGGGTACCTTGGGCCTACCTTAGGGGTGCCTTAAATGTAATAAAAGGGGAGTCTCGCGCCTGGCAAGTGGGTGTATTTGCCAGGTTAACATGGCAGTTAACAACTGCGCACACAGACACTGCAGTGACAGGTCTGAGATACATTTACAGGGCTACTCATCTGGGTGGTATAACAAGTGATGCAAGCCCACTAATAGCATTTGATTTACACGCCCTAGCATACATTGTGCACTTTACTAGGGACTTACCAGTAAATAAAATATGCCAATCATGGTTATCCAATCATATTACCCGAAAATTTCAGGCCTATTTCACTGCTCCCTTGGCCAGCCAAGGTGGCGGAGTCCCATGTCAACATCATCCTGACCAATTACCTGGTGTCTAATTTCACTCTAGACAGGTCCCACCATGACTTCCGTGCTGGATACAGCACCGAAGCGGCCCTACTGAGTCTGACAGAACATCTCCCAGAACATCTCCGGACCATATTGGACTCCAGCGAGACGGCAGCACTGATTCTTTTAGATCTCAGTGCTGCCTTTGATACGGTCTCACACGAGGTGCTGTTGTGCAGGCTTGAGGAGGCAGGAATATCAGGACAGGCCCTCAATTGGCTTAAGGCATTCTATCGGGGAGATCTTTCAGGGTGTCCACCCCGCTGTTTCTCTCTAATGAGTGCCCCTTTAGACAAGGAGTGGCCCAGGACTTTGCACTCAGGCCCATGTTGTTTAATATTTATGTCCAACCGCTGGCGGAGGTAGCCTGGAAACGTGGGCTGTCTCTAGTATCCTATGCTGATGACACCCAGCTAGTGGTAACATTGAAGGATGAGGGTGGATTGAGCGCGGAGAATTTCAAACAGAGCCTCATCGACATTACTAGCTGGATGACGTCAAACTACCTTCAGCTTAACACCGGCAAGACGGAGGTCTTGCTGGTCGGTAAAGAGACAGCGGCCTGGGGAAACAAATGGTGGCCTGAGTCAATTGGCCAACTGCCCGACCCTATAAGTCATGTGAAAAACCTTGGAGTATGGGTGGATTCCACCCTTAACTTCACCCATCAGACAAAAAAAGCTGCTGCCACATGCTTCGGGATCCTGCGGAACCTTAAGCTGATCTCAAAGTTTTTTGACCCCCAGACACGTCAGCTAGTGGTACAGTCAGCCATCCTTTCGCGGCTGGACTACGCAAGCTCCCTACTGTTAGGGGTAAATGTAGCGGAGAAAGTAAGACTGCAACAAGTCCAGAATGCCGCAGTAAGAGCATTAACAGGTCTCCCCCGACATCAGTCAGTGGAAAATACTTTAACTAAACTCCACTGGCTCCCGGTGCAGAAGAGGATCCACTTCAAGACCCTATGTCTCGCATTCAAAATCTTGAAAATGGCCTCCCCACCTATGCTAAGTCCACTTCTTGATTCAGAAAAGGGGGTGGTGATGAACAGAGTGTCTGAATTAAGCAGACCACTCTTACCCAGTCCAAAGATCAGGGCTTGATCCATCACCGTTATTTATCTCACTGCACCATCCCAGCTCAGAACCTGGCTATATGCAAATCGGTCTGTCCCTGGCCCAGTGCATCATGGGAACAGGGCAGACTAAACTACCGAGCCAATTCTTCACCAGAAAGGAGACAAGCTACCGGGGACCGGTTTCTGGCATTTCAGCCGTCTTCGGCCCGGCTTGCTTGAATCCTGATGGTGCAGTGAGAAAGGGACTCATGTCTGAGTATACCCTGCCACACCTATAGTGGCCAAAAACGATTCAGAAAAGGGGGTGGTGATGAACAGAGTGTCTGAATTAAGCAGGCCACTCTTACCCAGTCCAAAGATCAGGGCTTGATCCATCACCGTTATTTATCTCACTGCACCATCCCAGCTCAGAACCTGGCTATATGCAAATCAGTCTGTCCCTGGCCCAGTGCATCATGGGAACAGGGCAGACTAAACTACCAAGCCAATTCTTCACCAGAAAGGAGACAAGCTACCGGGGACCGGTTTCTGGCATTTCAGCCGTCTTCGGCCCGGCTTGCTTGAATCCTGATGGTGCAGTGAGAAAGGGACTCATGTCTGAGTATACCCTGCCACACCTATAGTGGCCAAAAACAATTCAGAAAAGGGGGTGGTGATGAACAGAGTGTCTGAATTAAGCAGACCACTCTTACCCAGTCCAAAGATCAGGGCTTGATCCATCACCGTTATTTATCTCACTGCACCATCCCAGCTCACAACCTGGCTATATGCAAATCAGTCTGTCCCTGGCCCAGTGCATCATGGGAACAGGGCAGACTAAACTACCAAGCCAATTCTTCACCAGAAAGGAGACAAGCTACCGGGGACCGGTTTCTGGCATTTCAGCAGTCTTCGGCCCGGCTTGCTTGAATCCTGATGGTGCAGTGAGAAAGGGACTCATGTCTGAGTATACCCTGCCACAACTATAGTGGCCAAAAACGATTCAGAAAAGGGGGTGGTGATGAACAGAGTGTTGAATTAAGCAGACCACTCTTACCCAGTTCAAAGATCAGGGCTTGATCCATCACCGTTATTTATCTCACTGCACCATCCCAGCTCAGAACCTGGCTATATGCAAATCAGTCTGTCCCTGGCCCAGTGCATCATGGGAACAGGGCAGACTAAACTACCAAGCCAATTCTTCACCAGAAAGGAGACAAGCTACCGGGGACCGGTTTCTGGCATTTCAGACGTCTTCGGCCCGGCTTGCTTGAATCCTGATGGTGCAGTGAGAAAGGGACTCATGTCTGAGTATACCCTGCCACACCTATAGTGGCCAAAAACGATTCAGAAAAGGGGGTGGTGATGAACAGAGTGTCTGAATTAAGCAGACCACTCTTACCCAGTCCAAAGATCAGGGCTTGATCCATCACCGTTATTTATCTCACTGCACCATCCCAGCTCAGAACCTGGCTATATGCAAATCAGTCTGTCCCTGGCCCAGTGCATCATTGGAACTGGGCAGACTAAACTACCAAGCCAATTCTTCACCAGAAAGGAGACAAGCTACCGGGGACCAGTTTCTGGCATTTCAGCTGTCTTCGGCCCGGCTTGCTTGAATCCTGATGGTGCAGTGAGAAAGTGACTCATGTCTGAGTATACCCTGCCACACCTATAGTGGCCAAAAACGATTCAGAAAAGGGGTGGTGATGAACAGAGTGTCTGAATTAAGCAGACCACTCTTACCCAGTCCAAAGATCAGGGCTTGATCCATCACCGTTATTTATCTCAATGCACCATCCCAGCTCAGAACCTGGCTATATGCAAATCAGTCTGTCCCTGGCTCAGTGCATCATGGGAACAGGGCAGACTAAACTACCAAGCCAATTCTTCACTAGAAAGGAGACAAGCTACCGGGGATCGGTTTCTGGCATTTCAGCCGTCTTCGGCCCGGCTTGCTTGAATCCTGATGGTGCAGTGAGAAAGGGACTCATGTCTGAGTATACGTGCCCCGACATACTTTGCGCTCGGAAGGTCAGAACTTGGCAGTCATCCCCCGTATTAAGCTAACCCGGATGGGTGGTCGCTCCTTCCGGTATCTTGCTGCTAAGCTCTGGAATGCTCTGACTTCCCAGACTGAACGATCTCTTGTCTTTTAGAAAGACCATAAAAACCCACCTCTTCTGCTAAACGATATTATGTAAAATGCAAATTTCCTCTGCAGCTGTCCTCCCTCCTTCTCTGGTAGAAAGCGCCGGGAAGCCCCTTTGCTGGGGCAGCCGAGCGCTATATAAAACCATATAACATAACATAACATAACATAACATATACCAATTTATGCAGAGAGCATATGCACTTTAGCACTGATCATCAGTGATAAAGAGCCCAGAATCTTATAGCCAATGAAAACAGGGTCAGAAAAATAGAAGTAAAAGGCAAAAAGTTTGGGGATAACCCTGTCAAAAGGGCCAGGTTGGACATATAGGTAATAATGCATATTTATAAGGTGTGATTTCCTCCCTCCCTTCTCATGTTGCTTATTGGTCTATCACTTCCACTAAAGAGATCGCTGTACAACACGAAAGCCACAGTCTTTAACACCAGCCGAGCCACAAAATTCAATCCCTTCAAAATTGATGAAATTAGTATTATTGAGTTGAATAATAATTGCATAATAATTGTTATCAACAGAAAGACAATTAGGATTGCAATGGTTTCTATACTGAGCCATAATTATTAATGTCATTATAAGATGTGCTAGACTCTTCCTCATCTATTCTGAACATATAGAGACACCAGCCTGCTCTACATTTTGATCACAACTACTCTCCTTTCCTCCTGGTTTCTCCCAGGACAGCCTATGATAATGGAATGAATTTAGAGGTCATTTATAAGGTGCAGAATATTTGTATATGCATGTGGCCTGCAACAACTTGCTTCCTCCAGGTCTCAGTCTGTTTACTGGTCCTTCATGGAGATCTCTTTGTGGCATTTGAGAACATGGATTGCTTCCCTGTTATCTGTCTAATAGCTCAGTTTTCCATTAATTTTCAGGTTTGAAAGCAGAATTTGTTTGCTGGCCAGTCCTCAGCAATTTCTTTCCCCGTTTTCTGTCTGAAGAAGCAAGTGTAGAGTACTCTCTTCATCGAAAGGAAATGTGGTGTGAAACAATGAACCTGTCCATGCAGCATTTCCTTACTTAAGTGTGTGGACAAGATGGCCCTAAAACAAAGGTCTTCTTGGTTGTTGCATTGGGACCAGTGCTTAATATGAGCCGGTGGTTTCCGGTACTCAGCACAGGCACTTAATTGTCAGCACCGGCTCTAGTGACAATCCCGGCCGCTGTATATTACATTTTTAGATGAGGATCACAAGTGTTTACTACTGAAGCAAGTGACCCGATTAGGGTCACCCGGGTCATAAATGACCACCTCTTAGCCTTCCGTACTAAATGAAGAGTTGGTCAGATAGTAGAGAATACAAACCAATAACTGTTTATTCATATACACTCAGAGGGGAGCCCAGTAGCTAAGAGTGCTGCAGAGGGACTAAAATCAACAAGCAAAAAGATACATTGTGTACATCTCACCACTGGGCTGAAACACAAACACAGTGGAATTTTGGTTTGCGAATGCGTTTGCGCATGCAAAAACACAATGGGGAATTAACAAACCCTATTTTGCAAGTCAAAATTTTTTGCAACCCGCAAAATAGGCTTTTGCATCTTTCTATTAGGAGGGGGCATTCTCTTCCTAATATCCTAATTTCCTAATATCAAATGCAACCCTATGTAAGAATGATTTGTGTCTTGAATTTTGGGCGCAAAACACTCACAAATTACCACCCTCTTTAAGAGGGTGGTCATGCACTTGCAAAAGGGAAGGGGTTTCCCCTTTGCAAATGCAGGGGAAAATACTTCTTAAGGGTAGGCAGTGGTCCCTGGCACCACTGCCTGCCCTTGAAAAATGAAATGAAAACATTAAAAAAACAAATGTTTAAACATCCCGTTTTACTTTAAGGAAAATGGGCAGCATTAAAAAAAACTGCTTCATTTAAAAGCAGTCCCAGACATGGTGGTAGCTGAGCCCAGCAGCCCACCATACCTGGGAGTGCCTTCCATTCCCAATATGGTCACAATTTGCGAGAGGCTCATTAATATTCATGATCCTCTCAATTTGCGAATCTCCAACAGTGTGAAATACACTGTTGTACATTGGAAATAGCGCCTCACAAATTGCAAGTCGCAACAAGCTCACAGTTTGCTAGGCGCTATTTCCACTGTCGTACATCTGTCCCATAGTCTCTTGTATTTTTGCCAATTTCAGTTTGAGAGTACTTCTCAGCCAAACCTGCTGACTGTGGATGATTAGCAACATGGGATTTCTGCTTCACAAGAAGACCCTCTCAAATCAATTGAATAACTTTTGCAATAAAATGACTTCCGTTGTAACTCCAGGTAATTCGGGGCAAGCCAAAATGAGGAAAGAACTCCTTCACGAGTACCTTTGCCATCATAATGGCTGTATTATCTTTAGTGGGATAAGCCTCAACCCATTTACAGAATGCAAATACAACCACTAGAGCATACTTCATATTATTGCATCTCTCCAATTCAATATAGTCCATTTGAAAGACTTCAAAAGGTAAAGTGGGTGGTTCAACATGACTAGGTGGTGTAGGGGTAGCTTTCCCTAGATTATGCATCATGCAGACCATGCAATATTTCACCAAATGCGCAGCTGTCTTAGAGATATTGTCATTCTGCCATACAAGGTCTAACAATTTACAAAAGCCTTTGGCACTGATATGAGCTATACCATGTGCCATAGTCACCACAGGGAGGACATATGCATCTGGCAACATCCCCTTTTCAATATGAAGGGAATTCTCAAACATGACAACTTCAGGGGCCCACCTCGCTGGACATGCTGCAAACATGCGTTTCATCTTTGTTTGGGCTGTTCCCTTAGCTGTCTGATCTGCAAAAGCATTTCCTCTACCCACTTCATCAGTAACCTTCCTATGGGCACTACACTTGATTATGGCCAACTTCTTGGGGAGTGTTAAAGTAGACAAAAGCCTCAATATGAGGTGCCCATGCTGAATTTTGGTGCCATGAGAAGTAAGGAACACTCTTTCTGCCCAAAGTCGCCCAAAATTGTGCACAACCTGAAAGCATACTGGCTGTCAGTGTATATGTTGACAACCAGTCCCTCGCTCAATTTGCAAGCTCGAATAAGAGCAACAATCTCAGCAGCTTGAACCGACTGATAGGGGACCCTTGATGTCGCTACCACTGTGCATAGCATAGTGACAGCATAAGCTGCTGTTGTGGTGCCATCTGGTAATTTGAAACAAGTGCCATCAACATATAGTTATGCTTGGGGGTCAGATAAGGGAACATCAATCACGTCTACCCATCCCTTCATCTTCTCTTCCGTCCGGTAGATACAATCATGTCTATCGACCACATTGTTCTCAGGAGGGAGGGGTAGTAACGTGGCTGGATTCAGAGTAGCACATCTTTAAATTGTAAAGCGTTTAGCAAACAATGTCAATTCATAGCCGGTAAGACCTACACTGGTGAGGTGCTGTGTCTTTATCTGATTCAAAAGTGTATCCACAGCATGGGGTACCATAACTGTGAGGTCATAATCAAGCACAAGCCAAGCCAATTGTTTGATTGAAGCGGCCACAGCCGCGACCGCTCTTAGACAACTCAGAGAGAGCCCTTGGAACGGGATCAAGTCAGGGGCGTAACGCAGGCCCCCGCAGACCCCACATTGCGGGGGGGCCTCGTCCTCCAGGGGGCCCCTCGGGCCCCCAACTTCATAAAGAAGATTTAAATCACGCTCGGCCTCACCTCTTAATAAATTAATTGGTGCACTGCACACTGGCACTGCACACGACCTGGGGTGTAACACAGGCCCCCACAGCCACTACGGTGCGGGGGGGGGCGCTCTAGCCTGAAGCGGGGCCCCATGGCCTCCAGGGGGCCCCTCAGTGAGCCAGCAAACAAAACTCTCCAAGTCTGCTTGGTGCGCATGCGCACCACCGGGCCCCAGCCGGGCCTCTTCATAATGAATTTGTGAGCGGTGGCGCGCAGTTGTCTCTGCAGGCACGTCTGCATTTTCTTCAGGGTGGGCCGGGCATTCTGGTGGGGGCCTTGTGACCAATGCCTGCGCATTGAGCAGCTCAATTAAAATTGCGTGTGCAGCGTGACTTTTGAGGCATCCCAGGACCCGGCCAGCCAGAGACTCCGTACTGATCACTGTGGGTCGGCGGGCATAATTTAGCCTTGCCCAGGTGCCTACTCCGAAGAAGTTTGTCGACTTTCAGACTGATGTTACAAGTAAGTTGTTTTTATATATTGCCCAGTACATCAGGTTACACACCTCTTGCCCTCCTTGTACATTACACCGAATACCGGGAAAGGGTGAGAAGTTAAATCAAGAGAACTTGGCAAATTATAGCCGTTTAAAAAAAAAAAGATTTGTGTTTTGTTTTCGTGTTTGTACAGATAGTTTAAACAGATAATTGCAGTCTCTTAGCATGTCAGGGCGGGGCCTGGGGTCTGAGGGATGAGGGTCGGAGTCCAGTGAGGGTCAGGGCGGGGCTAGGCCTGAGGTCTGAGGGACGAGGGTCTGAGTCCAGTGAGGGTCAGGGTGGGGCTAGGCCTGGGGTCTGAGGGACGAGGGTCTGAGTCCAGTGAGGGTCAGGGCGGGGCTAGGCCTGGGGTCTGGCTGAGGGATGAGGGTCTGAGTCCAGTGAGGGTCAGGGTGGGGCTTGGGGTCAGGCTGAGGGATGAGGGTCTGAGTCCAGTGAGGGTCAGGGCGGGGCTAGGCCTGGGGTCTGAGGGATGAGAGGTCTGAGTCCAGTGAGGGTCAGGATGGGGCTAGGCCGGGGTCTGGCTGAGGGATGAGGGTCTGAGTCCAGTGAGGGTCAGGGTGGGGCTAGGCCTGGGGTCTTAGGGATGAGGGGTCTGAGTCCAGTGAGGGTCAGGGCAGGGCTAGGCCTGGGGTCTGGCTGAGGGATGAGGGTCGGAGTCCAGTGAGGGTCAGGGCGGGGCTTGGGGTCTGGTGAGGGATGAGGGTCTGAGTCCAGTGAGGGTTAGGGCGGGGCTAGGCCTGGGGTCTGAGGGATGAGAGGTTCCGAGTCCAGTGAGGGTCAGGATGGGGATAGGCCGGGGGTTTGGCTGAGGGATGAGGGTCTGAGTCCAGTGAGGGTCAGGGTGGGGCTAGGCCTGGGGTCTTAGGGATGAGGGGTCTGAGTCCAGTGAGGGTCAGGGCAGGGCTAGGCCTGGGGTCTGGATGAGGGTCTGAGTCCAGTGAGGGTCAGGGTGGGGCTTGGGGTCAGGCTGAGGGATGAGGGTCTGAGTCCAGTGAGTGTCAGGGCGGGGCTAGGCCTGGGGTCTGAGGGATGAGAGGTCTGAGTCCAGTGAGGGTCAGGGCAGGGCTAGGCCGGGGGTCTGGCTGAGGGATGAGGGTCTGAGTCCAGTGAGGGTCAGGGTGGGGCTAGGCCTGGGGTCTTAGGGATGAGGGGTCTGAGTCCAGTGAGGGTCAGGGCAGGGCTAGGCCTGGGGTCTGGCTGAGGGATGAGGGTCTGAGTCCAGTGAGGGTCAGGGCGGGGCTTGGGGTCTGGATGAGGGGTCTGAGTCCAGAGAGGGTCAGGGCGGGGCTTGGGGTCTGGATGAGGGGTCTGAGTCCAGTGAGGGTCAGGGTGGGGCTAGGCCGGGGGTCTGGCTGAGGGATGAGGGTCTGAGTCCAGTGAGGGTCAGGGCGGGGCTAGGCCTGGGGTCTGGCTGAGGGATGAGGGTCTGAGTCCAGTGAGGGTCAGGGTGGGGCTTGGGGTCAGGCTGAGGGATGAGGGTCTGAGTCCAGTGAGGGTCAGGGCGGGGCTAGGCCTGGGGTCTGAGGGATGAGAGGTCTGAGTCCAGTGAGGGTCAGGATGGGGCTAGGCTGGGGGTCTGGCTGAGGGATGAGGGTCTGAGTCCAGTGAGGGTCAGGGTGGGGCTAGGCCTGGGGTCTTAGGGATGAGGGGTCTGAGTCCAGTGAGGGTCAGGGCAGGGCTAGGCCTGGGGTCTGGCTGAGGGATGAGGGTCGGAGTCCAGTGAGGGTCAGGGCGGGGCTTGGGGTCTGGTGAGGGATGAGGGTCTGAGTCCAGTGAGGGTTAGGGCGGGGCTAGGCCTGGGGTCTGAGGGATGAGAGGTTCCGAGTCCAGTGAGGGTCAGGGTGGGGCTAGGCCGGGGGTCTGGCTGAGGGATGAGGTTCTGAGTCCAGTGAGGGTCAGGGCGGGGATAGGCCTGGGGTCTGAGGGATGAGAGGTCTGAGTCCAGTGAGGGTCAGGGTGGGGCTAGGCCGGGGGTCTGGTGAGGGATGAGGGTCTGAGTCCAGTGAGGGTCAGGGCGGGGATAGGCCTGGGGTCTGAGGGATGAGAGGTTTGAGTCCAGTGAGGGTCAGGGTGGGGCTAGGCCAGGGGTCTGGCTGAGGGATGAGGGTCTGGGTCCAGTGAGGGTCAGGGTGGGGCTTGGCCTGCGGTCTGAGGCATGAGAGGTCTGAGTCAAGTGATGGTCAGGGTGGGGCTAGGCCAGGGGTCTAGCTGAGGGATGAGAGTCTGAGTCCAGTGAGGGTCAGGGTGGGGCTAGGCCGGGGGTCTGGCTGAGGGATGAGGTTCTGAGTCCAGTGAGGGTCAGGGCGGGGATAGGCCTGGGGTCTGAGGGATGAGAGGTCTGAGTCCAGTGAGGGTCAGGGTGGGGCTAGGCCGGGGGTCTGGCTGAGGGATGAGGGTCTGAGTCCAGTGAGGGTCAGGGCGGGGATAGGCCTGGGGTCTGAGGGATGAGAGGTTTGAGTCCAGTGAGGGTCAGGGTGGGGCTAGGCCAGGGGTCTGGCTGAGGGATGAGGGTCTGGGTCCAGTGAGGGTCAGGGTGGGGCTCGGCCTGCGGTCTGAGGCATGAGAGGTCTGAGTCAAGTGTGGGTCAGGGTGGGGCTAGGCCAGGGGTCTAGCTGAGGGATGAGGGTCTGAGTCCAGGGAGGGTCAGGGCGGGGCTAGGCCTGGGGTCGGAGGGATGAGGGGTCTGAGTCCAGTGAGGGTCAGGGCAGGGCTAGGCCTGGGGTCTAGCTGAGGGATGAGGGTCTGAGTCCAGTGAGGGTCAGGGCGGGGCTAGGCCTGGGGTCTGAGGGATGAGAGGTCTGAGTCCAGTGAGGGTCAGGATGAGGCTAGGCCGGGGGTCTGGCTGAGGGATGAGGGTCTGAGTCCAGTGAGGGTCAGGGTGGGGTAGGCCTGGGGTCTTAGGGATGAGGGGTCTGAGTCCAGTGAGGGTCAGGGCAGGGCTAGGCCTGGGGTCTGGCTGAGGGATGAGGGTCTGAGTCCAGTGAGGGTCAGGGTGGGGCTTGGGGTCTGGATGAGGGATGAAGGTCTGAGTCCAGTGAGGGTCAGGGCCGGGCTAGGCCTGGGGTCTGAGGGATGAGAGGTCTGAGTCCAGTGAGGGTCAGGATGGGGCTAGGCCGGGGGTCTGGCTGAGGGATGAGGGTCTGAGTCCAGTGAGGGTCAGGGTGGGGCTAGGCCTGGGGTCTTAGGGATGAGGGGTCTGAGTCCAGTGAGGGTCAGGGCAGGGCTAGGCCTGGGGTCTGGCTGAGGGATGAGGGTCTGAGTCCAGTGAGGGTCAGGGCGGGGCTTGGGGTCTGGATGAGGGGTCTGAGTCCAGAGAGGGTCAGGGCGGGGCTTGGGGTCTGGATGAGGGGTCTGAGTCCAGTGAGGGTCAGGGTGGGGCTAGGCCGGGGGTCTGGCTGAGGGATGAGGGTCTGAGTCCAGTGAGGGTCAGGGCGGGGCTAGGCCTGGGGTCTGGCTGAGGGATGAGGGTCTGAGTCCAGTGAGGGTCAGGGTGGGGCTTGGGGTCAGGCTGAGGGATGAGGGTCTGAGTCCAGTGAGGGTCAGGGCGGGGCTAGGCCTGGGGTCTGAGGGATGAGAGGTCTGAGTCCAGTGAGGGTCAGGATGGGGCTAGGCCGGGGGTCTGGCTGAGGGATGAGGGTCTGAGTCCAGTGAGGGTCAGGGTGGGGCTAGGCCTGGGGTCTTAGGGATGAGGGATCTGAGTCCAGTGAGGGTCAGGGCAGGGCTAGGCCTGGGGTCTGGCTGAGGGATGAGGGTCGGAGTCCAGTGAGGGTCAGGGCGGGGCTTGGGGTCTAGTGAGGGATGAGGGTCTGAGTCCAGTGAGGGTTAGGGCGGGGCTAGGCCTGGGGTCTGAGGGATGAGAGGTTCCGAGTCCAGTGAGGGTCAGGGTGGGGCTAGGCCGGGGGTCTGGCTGAGGGATGAGGTTCTGAGTCCAGTGAGGGTCAGGGCGGGGATAGGCCTGGGGTCTGAGGGATGAGAGGTCTGAGTCCAGTGAGGGTCAGGGTGGGGCTAGGCCGGGGGTCTGGTGAGGGATGAGGGTCTGAGTCCAGTGAGGGTCAGGGCGGGGATAGGCCTGGGGTCTGAGGGATGAGAGGTTTGAGTCCAGTGAGGGTCAGGGTGGGGCTAGGCCAGGGGTCTGGCTGAGGGAAGAGGGTTTGGGTCCAGTGAGGGTCAGGGTGGGGCTCGGCCTGCGGTCTGAGGCATGAGAGGTTTGAGTCAAGTGAGGGTCAGGGTGGGGCTAGGCCAGGGGTCTAGCTGAGGGATGAGAGTCTGAGTCCAGTGAGGGTCAGGGTGGGGCTAGGCCGGGGGTCTGGCTGAGGGATGAGGTTCTGAGTCCAGTGAGGGTCAGGGCGGGGATAGGCCTGGGGTCTGAGGGATGAGAGGTCTGAGTCCAGTGAGGGTCAGGGTGGGGCTAGGCCGGGGGTCTGGCTGAGGGATGAGGGTCTGAGTCCAGTGAGGGTCAGGGCGGGGATAGGCCTGGGGTCTGAGGGATGAGAGGTTTGAGTCCAGTGAGGGTCAGGGTGGGGCTAGGCCAGGGGTCTGGCTGAGGGATGAGGGTCTGGGTCCAGTGAGGGTCAGGGTGGGGCTCGGCCTGCGGTCTGAGGCATGAGAGGTCTGAGTCAAGTGAGGGTCAGGGTGGGGCTAGGCCAGGGGTCTAGCTGAGGGATGAGGGTCTGAGTCCAGTGAGGGTCAGGGCGGGGCTAGGCCTGGGGTCGGAGGGATGAGGGGTCTGAGTCCAGTGAGGGTCAGGGCAGGGCTAGGCCTGGGGTCTAGCTGAGGGATGAGGGTCTGAGTCCAGTGAGGGTCAGGGTGCGGCAAGGCCGGGGGTCTTGCTGAGGGATGAGGGTCTGAGTCCAGTGAGGGTCAGGGTGGGGCTAGGCCTGGGGTCTGAGGGATGAGAGGTCTGAGTCCAGTGAGGGTCAGGGTGGGGCTAGGCCGGGGGTCTGGCTGAAGGATGAGATGTCGGAGTCCAGTGAGGGTCAGGGCGGGGCTTGGGGTCAGGCTGAGGGATGAAGGTCTGAGTCCAGTGAGGGTCAGGGCGGGGCTAGGCCTGGGGTCTGAGGGATGAGAGGTCTGAGTCCAGTGAGGGTCAGGATGAGGCTAGGCCGGGGGTCTGGCTGAGGGATGAGGGTCTGAGTCCAGTGAGGGTCAGGGTGGGGTAGGCCTGGGGTCTTAGGGATGAGGGGTCTGAGTCCAGTGAGGGTCAGGGCAGGGCTAGGCCTGGGGTCTGGCTGAGGGATGAGGGTCTGAGTCCAGTGAGGGTCAGGGTGGGGCTTGGGGTCTGGATGAGGGATGAAGGTCTGAGTCCAGTGAGGGTCAGGGCCGGGCTAGGCCTGGGGTCTGAGGGATGAGAGGTCTGAGTCCAGTGAGGGTCAGGATGGGGCTAGGCCGGGGGTCTGGCTGAGGGATGAGGGTCTGAGTCCAGTGAGGGTCAGGGTGGGGCTAGGCCTGGGGTCTTAGGGATGAGGGGTCTGAGTCCAGTGAGGGTCAGGGCAGGGCTAGGCCTGGGGTCTGGCTGAGGGATGAGGGTCTGAGTCCAGTGAGGGTCAGGGCGGGGCTTGGGGTCTGGATGAGGGGTCTGAGTCCAGAGAGGGTCAGGGCGGGGCTAGGCCTGGGGTCTGAGGGATGAGAGGTCTGAGTCAAGTGATGGTCAGGGTGGGGCTAGGCCAGGGGTCTAGCTGAGGGATGAGAGTCTGAGTCCAGTGAGGGTCAGGGTGGGGCTAGGCCGGGGGTCTGGCTGAGGGATGAGGTTCTGAGTCCAGTGAGGGTCAGGGCGGGGATAGGCCTGGGGTCTGAGGGATGAGAGGTCTGAGTCCAGTGAGGGTCAGGGTGGGGCTAGGCCGGGGGTCTGGCTGAGGGATGAGGGTCTGAGTCCAGTGAGGGTCAGGGCGGGGATAGGCCTGGGGTCTGAGGGATGAGAGGTTTGAGTCCAGTGAGGGTCAGGGTGGGGCTAGGCCAGGGGTCTGGCTGAGGGATGAGGGTCTGGGTCCAGTGAGGGTCAGGGTGGGGCTCGGCCTGCGGTCTGAGGCATGAGAGGTCTGAGTCAAGTGTGGGTCAGGGTGGGGCTAGGCCAGGGGTCTAGCTGAGGGATGAGGGTCTGAGTCCAGGGAGGGTCAGGGCGGGGCTAGGCCTGGGGTCGGAGGGATGAGGGGTCTGAGTCCAGTGAGGGTCAGGGCAGGGCTAGGCCTGGGGTCTAGCTGAGGGATGAGGGTCTGAGTCCAGTGAGGGTCAGGGCGGGGCTAGGCCTGGGGTCTGAGGGATGAGAGGTCTGAGTCCAGTGAGGGTCAGGATGAGGCTAGGCCGGGGGTCTGGCTGAGGGATGAGGGTCTGAGTCCAGTGAGGGTCAGGGTGGGGTAGGCCTGGGGTCTTAGGGATGAGGGGTCTGAGTCCAGTGAGGGTCAGGGCAGGGCTAGGCCTGGGGTCTGGCTGAGGGATGAGGGTCTGAGTCCAGTGAGGGTCAGGGTGGGGCTTGGGGTCTGGATGAGGGATGAAGGTCTGAGTCCAGTGAGGGTCAGGGCCGGGCTAGGCCTGGGGTCTGAGGGATGAGAGGTCTGAGTCCAGTGAGGGTCAGGATGGGGCTAGGCCGGGGGTCTGGCTGAGGGATGAGGGTCTGAGTCCAGTGAGGGTCAGGGTGGGGCTAGGCCTGGGGTCTTAGGGATGAGGGGTCTGAGTCCAGTGAGGGTCAGGGCAGGGCTAGGCCTGGGGTCTGGCTGAGGGATGAGGGTCTGAGTCCAGTGAGGGTCAGGGCGGGGCTTGGGGTCTGGATGAGGGGTCTGAGTCCAGAGAGGGTCAGGGCGGGGCTTGGGGTCTGGATGAGGGGTCTGAGTCCAGTGAGGGTCAGGGTGGGGCTAGGCCGGGGGTCTGGCTGAGGGATGAGGGTCTGAGTCCAGTGAGGGTCAGGGCGGGGCTAGGCCTGGGGTCTGGCTGAGGGATGAGGGTCTGAGTCCAGTGAGGGTCAGGGTGGGGCTTGGGGTCAGGCTGAGGGATGAGGGTCTGAGTCCAGTGAGGGTCAGGGCGGGGCTAGGCCTGGGGTCTGAGGGATGAGAGGTCTGAGTCCAGTGAGGGTCAGGATGGGGCTAGGCCGGGGGTCTGGCTGAGGGATGAGGGTCTGAGTCCAGTGAGGGTCAGGGTGGGGCTAGGCCTGGGGTCTTAGGGATGAGGGATCTGAGTCCAGTGAGGGTCAGGGCAGGGCTAGGCCTGGGGTCTGGCTGAGGGATGAGGGTCGGAGTCCAGTGAGGGTCAGGGCGGGGCTTGGGGTCTAGTGAGGGATGAGGGTCTGAGTCCAGTGAGGGTTAGGGCGGGGCTAGGCCTGGGGTCTGAGGGATGAGAGGTTCCGAGTCCAGTGAGGGTCAGGGTGGGGCTAGGCCGGGGGTCTGGCTGAGGGATGAGGTTCTGAGTCCAGTGAGGGTCAGGGCGGGGATAGGCCTGGGGTCTGAGGGATGAGAGGTCTGAGTCCAGTGAGGGTCAGGGTGGGGCTAGGCCGGGGGTCTGGTGAGGGATGAGGGTCTGAGTCCAGTGAGGGTCAGGGCGGGGATAGGCCTGGGGTCTGAGGGATGAGAGGTTTGAGTCCAGTGAGGGTCAGGGTGGGGCTAGGCCAGGGGTCTGGCTGAGGGAAGAGGGTTTGGGTCCAGTGAGGGTCAGGGTGGGGCTCGGCCTGCGGTCTGAGGCATGAGAGGTTTGAGTCAAGTGAGGGTCAGGGTGGGGCTAGGCCAGGGGTCTAGCTGAGGGATGAGAGTCTGAGTCCAGTGAGGGTCAGGGTGGGGCTAGGCCGGGGGTCTGGCTGAGGGATGAGGTTCTGAGTCCAGTGAGGGTCAGGGCGGGGATAGGCCTGGGGTCTGAGGGATGAGAGGTCTGAGTCCAGTGAGGGTCAGGGTGGGGCTAGGCCGGGGGTCTGGCTGAGGGATGAGGGTCTGAGTCCAGTGAGGGTCAGGGCGGGGATAGGCCTGGGGTCTGAGGGATGAGAGGTTTGAGTCCAGTGAGGGTCAGGGTGGGGCTAGGCCAGGGGTCTGGCTGAGGGATGAGGGTCTGGGTCCAGTGAGGGTCAGGGTGGGGCTCGGCCTGCGGTCTGAGGCATGAGAGGTCTGAGTCAAGTGAGGGTCAGGGTGGGGCTAGGCCAGGGGTCTAGCTGAGGGATGAGGGTCTGAGTCCAGTGAGGGTCAGGGCGGGGCTAGGCCTGGGGTCGGAGGGATGAGGGGTCTGAGTCCAGTGAGGGTCAGGGCAGGGCTAGGCCTGGGGTCTAGCTGAGGGATGAGGGTCTGAGTCCAGTGAGGGTCAGGGTGCGGCAAGGCCGGGGGTCTTGCTGAGGGATGAGGGTCTGAGTCCAGTGAGGGTCAGGGTGGGGCTAGGCCTGGGGTCTGAGGGATGAGAGGTCTGAGTCCAGTGAGGGTCAGGGTGGGGCTAGGCCGGGGGTCTGGCTGAAGGATGAGATGTCGGAGTCCAGTGAGGGTCAGGGCGGGGCTTGGGGTCAGGCTGAGGGATGAAGGTCTGAGTCCAGTGAGGGTCAGGGCGGGGCTAGGCCTGGGGTCTGAGGGATGAGAGGTCTGAGTCCAGTGAGGGTCAGGATGAGGCTAGGCCGGGGGTCTGGCTGAGGGATGAGGGTCTGAGTCCAGTGAGGGTCAGGGTGGGGTAGGCCTGGGGTCTTAGGGATGAGGGGTCTGAGTCCAGTGAGGGTCAGGGCAGGGCTAGGCCTGGGGTCTGGCTGAGGGATGAGGGTCTGAGTCCAGTGAGGGTCAGGGTGGGGCTTGGGGTCTGGATGAGGGATGAAGGTCTGAGTCCAGTGAGGGTCAGGGCCGGGCTAGGCCTGGGGTCTGAGGGATGAGAGGTCTGAGTCCAGTGAGGGTCAGGATGGGGCTAGGCCGGGGGTCTGGCTGAGGGATGAGGGTCTGAGTCCAGTGAGGGTCAGGGTGGGGCTAGGCCTGGGGTCTTAGGGATGAGGGGTCTGAGTCCAGTGAGGGTCAGGGCAGGGCTAGGCCTGGGGTCTGGCTGAGGGATGAGGGTCTGAGTCCAGTGAGGGTCAGGGCGGGGCTTGGGGTCTGGATGAGGGGTCTGAGTCCAGAGAGGGTCAGGGCGGGGCTTGGGGTCTGGATGAGGGGTCTGAGTCCAGTGAGGGTCAGGGTGGGGCTAGGCCGGGGGTCTGGCTGAGGGATGAGGGTCTGAGTCCAGTGAGGGTCAGGGCGGGGCTAGGCCTGGGGTCTGGCTGAGGGATGAGGGTCTGAGTCCAGTGAGGGTCAGGGTGGGGCTTGGGGTCAGGCTGAGGGATGAGGGTCTGAGTCCAGTGAGGGTCAGGGCGGGGCTAGGCCTGGGGTCTGAGGGATGAGAGGTCTGAGTCCAGTGAGGGTCAGGATGGGGCTAGGCCGGGGGTCTGGCTGAGGGATGAGGGTCTGAGTCCAGTGAGGGTCAGGGTGGGGCTAGGCCTGGGGTCTTAGGGATGAGGGATCTGAGTCCAGTGAGGGTCAGGGCAGGGCTAGGCCTGGGGTCTGGCTGAGGGATGAGGGTCGGAGTCCAGTGAGGGTCAGGGCGGGGCTTGGGGTCTAGTGAGGGATGAGGGTCTGAGTCCAGTGAGGGTTAGGGCGGGGCTAGGCCTGGGGTCTGAGGGATGAGAGGTTCCGAGTCCAGTGAGGGTCAGGGTGGGGCTAGGCCGGGGGTCTGGCTGAGGGATGAGGTTCTGAGTCCAGTGAGGGTCAGGGTGGGGATAGGCCTGGGGTCTGAGGGATGAGAGGTCTGAGTCCAGTGAGGGTCAGGGTGGGGCTAGGCCGGGGGTCTGGTGAGGGATGAGGGTCTGAGTCCAGTGAGGGTCAGGGCGGGGATAGGCCTGGGGTCTGAGGGATGAGAGGTTTGAGTCCAGTGAGGGTCAGGGTGGGGCTAGGCCAGGGGTCTGGCTGAGGGAAGAGGGTTTGGGTCCAGTGAGGGTCAGGGTGGGGCTCGGCCTGCGGTCTGAGGCATGAGAGGTTTGAGTCAAGTGAGGGTCAGGGTGGGGCTAGGCCAGGGGTCTAGCTGAGGGATGAGAGTCTGAGTCCAGTGAGGGTCAGGGTGGGGCTAGGCCGGGGGTCTGGCTGAGGGATGAGGTTCTGAGTCCAGTGAGGGTCAGGGCGGGGATAGGCCTGGGGTCTGAGGGATGAGAGGTCTGAGTCCAGTGAGGGTCAGGGTGGGGCTAGGCCGGGGGTCTGGCTGAGGGATGAGGGTCTGAGTCCAGTGAGGGTCAGGGCGGGGATAGGCCTGGGGTCTGAGGGATGAGAGGTTTGAGTCCAGTGAGGGTCAGGGTGGGGCTAGGCCAGGGGTCTGGCTGAGGGATGAGGGTCTGGGTCCAGTGAGGGTCAGGGTGGGGCTCGGCCTGCGGTCTGAGGCATGAGAGGTCTGAGTCAAGTGAGGGTCAGGGTGGGGCTAGGCCAGGGGTCTAGCTGAGGGATGAGGGTCTGAGTCCAGTGAGGGTCAGGGCGGGGCTAGGCCTGGGGTCGGAGGGATGAGGGGTCTGAGTCCAGTGAGGGTCAGGGCAGGGCTAGGCCTGGGGTCTAGCTGAGGGATGAGGGTCTGAGTCCAGTGAGGGTCAGGGTGCGGCAAGGCCGGGGGTCTTGCTGAGGGATGAGGGTCTGAGTCCAGTGAGGGTCAGGGTGGGGCTAGGCCTGGGGTCTGAGGGATGAGAGGTCTGAGTCCAGTGAGGGTCAGGGTGGGGCTAGGCCGGGGGTCTGGCTGAAGGATGAGATGTCGGAGTCCAGTGAGGGTCAGGGCGGGGCTTGGGGTCAGGCTGAGGGATGAAGGTCTGAGTCCAGTGAGGGTCAGGGCGGGGCTAGGCCTGGGGTCTGAGGAATGAGAGGTCTGATTCCAGTGAGGGTCAGGGTGAGGCTAGGTCGGGGGTCTGGCTGAGGGATGAGGGTCTGAGTCCAATGAGGGTCAGGGCAGGCCTTGGGGTCTGGTGAGGGGTGAGGGTCTGAGTCCAGTGAGGGTCAGGGCGGGGCTAGGCCTGAGGTCTGAGGGATGAGGGATCTGAGTCCAGTGAGGGTCAGGGCAGGGCTAGGCCTGGGGTCTGGCTGAGGGATGAGGGTCCGAGTCCAGTGAGGGTCAGGGCGGGGCTTCGGGTCTGGTGAGGGATGAGGGTCTGAGTCCAGTGAGGGTCAGGGCGGGGCTTGGGGTCTGGATGAGGGGTCTGAGTCCAGAGAGGGTCAGGGCGGGGCTTGGGGTCTGGATGAGGGGTCTGAGTCCAGTGAGGGTCAGGGCGGGGGTCGGGGTCTGGCTGAGAGATGAGGGTCTGAGTCCAGTGAGGGTCAGGGCGGGGCTTGGGGTCTGGCTGATGGAAAAGGGGTCTGAGTACAGTGAGGGTCAGGGCGGCGCTATGGGTCTGGCTGATGGATGAGGGGTCCGAATCCAGTGAGGGTCAGGGCGGGGCTAGGCCTGGGGTCTGAGGGATGAAGGTCCGAGTCTAGTGAGGGTCAGGGCGGTCTAGGCCTGGGGTCTGGCTAACGGATGAGGGTCTGGGTCCGGATTGTGGGGGGCCCCCTCCATGTACATTGCAGGGGGGCCCCCTCAAGTATCGTTACGCCACTGGATCAAGTACAGCAGAAAAATAGGCACACAGGTGTTGCTTATCCCCTAATTGTTGTGTTAGGACAGAAAGTGTGCACCAGCCATCTCGTGAACATAGAGCACAAACGGCTTGCCATAGTTTGGTGTCCCAAGCACTGGAGCTGAACAAAGCACAGTTTTCAATTGCTCAAAAGATTGCTGGCATTCAGGCGTCCAAGGCAAAAGCTCATGCACTTCTTTCATTGTTAATGCAAGCAAAGGTTTGATTAATAGTGAGTAGATTGGGATCCACTGGTGAGAGTAGGAAGTAATATCTATAAAAGTTCTTACATCTGTTTGAGTTTGTGGAATGGGCATTTTAACAAGTGTACTGATGGGCTCAGGGGTCAACCTCCTACCCTCCTTCGACATTAGGTGACCTAAATAGGTGACCTCCTGTCGACAATGCTGAAATTTAGAAAGGGAAACTTTATGTCCATGATGGGCCAAATGCAACAACAATTTGGCAGTACAGTACCTTACAGTCACTAAATCAAGTAATATTCCATATGGATTCAAAATGTCTACTACCCCTTCCCCAGCTTTTCTTGGTGAAATTGACATCTCCATTTTAAAATCTGGTAATATCATCATTCAAGCCTCTGAATGGCACCTTAATATCTTTGATAACCATTTCAGTGCCTTGTCCACCAACTCTCCAAACCAGTTCCTAACTCTTCTTCACCCCAACTGCCTGAGACCCATATGTTGTCTCCTACCCAGCCAGTTCTGACCCTTCCTCCCCTACACATCACAACTGCACACGTCATCATGCCAACTCACATTCTCTCTAACAACCAATCCCCACCTGACCCTCTCTCTACCTCTAACCTCACGCACCCACACTTGAAATTTCCTACTATACCCCCCACCAATATCTTCCCCTCCTAACTACATTCTTCCCACTCAACCAGAAGTGGTTTATCCCTACATCCCTCACTCCCTCGTATTATCTCCTACCACAATGCCTGACTCTACGACTGACCCACCCGTCTCCACGCATTACACTTCGTCCAACAGTCGGAACACTCCTCAGACTCCTCCTCCCGGCCTCTTCCCCCCCTCTGCACATCAGACTTCGTTCCCCGGTAAACATGCAACCCACTAGTTCCCCCCCTCCTTTGTAACCAAGTTCCCCCTCTATCTTATAGCTCAGACACTAACTAACATAGAACGTAATCTCTCAACCTTGACAACTGAACTTACACGTTTTAGAGATGATTACAGCACCCTTAACTCCAGGACCACCTCAATCACACTGATTCCTTCTGTTCTTGCTTCCAAAACATCTCCCAACATAACTGATGGAGAACTACACCCCTGTGCAGCCAAACTTGTAGGCCTCTCCATGCTGTGAGCTACCTCTCCACTTCTAAACCTGTTGACCTATGCAACTTCTACCTACCTAAATCTTTGATTACGGATCATCCCCTCCCTTTCGCCAGCATCCCAGTGATTGTGGGAACTAACAGAATCCCTTCGGCACACATCTCCCTAGACCCCCAGCTCAACTTACCACCATCCACTCTTGCAATCCCACCAAAGGCAACCCTAATCCCCTCACCTGCATGCTTGTGAACTGCTGATTGGCTGTCCGACATGTGACAGAAATATCGGAAACCATCCTCAATGAAGCTATTGACATCGCTTTTCTTACAATAACATGGCTCAATGACCACTCAATGGCTATTCTTGACTTACTCACCCTCCCCGGTTACTCTATCAATAGGAAAGATAGACCTGACAGAAAAGGGGGTGGACTAGCTACAATCTATAACAATGAACTTCAACTCACCCTTTTGAAGAACACTGACCACTTAACCGTTGAATTCCTTGGCACTGAACTCACTGAGCAGGGCTCTTCCCCGATTCGACTACATAACATCTACCACCCTCCAGGTGAACGTATTCTCTTTGCTGAGGAATTATCCGACCTTCTTACACAATCCTCACTTTCTGAATCGAATAATCTCTTCTTAGGAGATTTTAACATCCACTGGAATAATGATGAGGATCCCACAGTCAATCACCTCATAAACCTTCTAGAGATAAACAACCTTAAGCAACTATGTCAAAAACCAACCCACACCAAAGGGGATACTCTCGACGCCATCATTTCCAACAATGACCTTGCCTCCCTTTCCAACATCATCCCCATCGACTGGTCTGTTCATCACCTCATTCTGTTTAAGATTGCAACCAGTGCCCTACTCCCCCCTACAAAACATCAACAAACCCATGAAATGGACCAGAAATCTTAAACAAATCCCCCCTGGTGAACTTGAGTCTAAATTCCAAGCACAACTTCTTCTCCCCCTCTCTGCCAAAATGCAAATGAGCTCACTGAACATTTCAATAAGACCGTTAAGGATGTCTTGGACCAAATAGCCCCTCCTAAACAAAAAAAACTAAGAATAATTCCATCCAAATCTTGGTTCAATTCAGATCTCAATAACGAAAGACGTTCACTTAGACTGACTAAAAGAACATGGAGACAAAACCCCTTTCCCTTCCATCTCACCCTCCTCAGATCCACGAGATCAACTTACAAGAAACACAATTCCAATGAAAAGGCAACCTTCTTTCGAGCACAACTTGTTTGGGCCAAAAATAGGCACAGAGAACTGTTTAACGTTGTTAGAAAACAACATTTCCTGCCCTCCCACAGATGACTGCCTCAGCGGAGATGTGAATTTGCTAACTTCTTCTCAGATAAAATCGACAAAATAGATCAAACCTTCCATCTAATCAGGTCCCACCCAGCCCCCAATTTGCCGTTGATGTTACCGTAGACTTACCTACCTTGTTAACTCCGTCCCTACCTCCTAATCCTTCCACTCACTGATCCATTGCAACTTCTTCTGAATCAGCCTTTCCAACTTACAGCTGAAAAACATTGCCTCCTGGCATAATTTCCACCCTGTGACTGAGCTTGAAGTCTTTAAACATCATTGCCAAACTAAAGTCGACCTCACACACCAAAGACCCTCTCCCTTCAAACCTTGTCCAAGACCTAAACCACATCATTGCCCCTTACTGGACTACTATCATTAACACCTCCCTTGCCACGGGATGTTTCCCCGACTCCCTCCAACTCGGACAAATCACTCCCATTCTTAAAAATCTCACTGCCGATCCTAACAACCCTAACAATCTCCGCCATATCTCTAACCTCCCACTTCTTTCTAAAGTCCTTGAAAAATGTGCTCTGCTCCAATTGGATGAACACAGTAGCAATTTCAACCTACTCGATTCCTTGCAATCCGGCTTCATAAAAGGCTGAAACACAGAAACCACCATGCTAAACATAGTAGATGACATCCATTGTTCCCATGACAATGGTGAGACCTGCCTACTTATTCTCCTTGATCTCTCTGCTGCCCTTGATACAGTTAACTATTCCTTCTTACTTAACTCGCTTAATGTTCGCTTTGGCCTTAATGGTCCAGTTCTCAAATGGTTTGACTCTTATCTCCAACACAGAACAAAACAAATCAAAATCAATGACTGCCTCTAAAACCCTACACCTGTCTCCCTAGGTGTCCCTCTGGGCTGTACTCTCTCATCCTCTCTCTTCAACCTCTTTATGGAACCACTTAGCCTCATTCTGAAATCAACTATCACCTTTATGCTGATGACACCCAACTTTACAATTAGATTAGCTACCACTCTGATGTACTTCATCTAAACAATACCCTTAGTAAGATCCAATCCTAATTGTGCTCCAACCATCTCAAACTAAACCCTAATAAAACTGAAATCACTCTCTTCTTCAAAAAACATACCGGCTCCCCATCCAAGGCTGGATCTCGGATCTAAATGCCCTCAATTGTTCGCTCTCCTTATCCAACTCGGTGAAATCACTTTGTTTCATTATTGACAAAAACCGAACTCTTAACGATCACATAAAAAACTTGGCTAAAGAAGCTCTCTTCACTCTCTGACACCTCAAGAAAATCAAACCCTTTATTCCAACTGACGACTTCAAATGGGTTGTCAAATCATTATTCCTCTCAAAAATCGACTATGGTAATGTTATCCTGACCGGAACCCCCAAATTACTCCTAGCTAGTGTTAGCACAGACCTGCCCTGTTGTTGCCACGCCCCGCCTTGCCTAACGGAGCACTGACGTCGACATTGGAGGAGGTGGTCCGACGAGAGAGAGACGGAGCTGAACACGGAGAAGACGCCGGAGTAAACGGCGCGAAAAACCCCGTGGACGCCGCAGGACTAAACTGAACCGAGGGTGTGTAGCCTGTAACCCGGGAGGCGCACGCACACGTGAAGATTACAGGGAGCATGCCGGAAAACGGTGAGATAAAAGCCACGGCATCAACAGAACTTGGACTGGAGCATACCCATAACATCGAATGCTGTGCCCTGGGCGGGCGCGGAGTGCGTCGCGGCCGGCCGGAGAGTGCTGTACGGCCAGGGTGTGCTGTGAGGCTAGAGGGGCATACCCCCGGCAGCCCTCTTGGCCCGCTTGAGCAGAGAAGTGAGGAACGGAAAGCGGCAGGTTAAATCATTACCCCCAACCCCGCGCCCCCTGTATGGGTGAAGCCTGTGACACACGGAAAAGATCCTAAGTGCCCCCGGTCGGGGCTGGAGAAAAACCTCGGTCCAGGAGACTGAGAAGGGCGTGAGCAGAGGCTAATTGTGACCCAGGGGGACGTGTAATGGTAATAAGCCTGAAACCAGAACAATTGGAATTCTCCTGGATATACCATCCTAGGGGGAAAGACGGAAAAGACTTCCAGAGAAGAAAAAGAAGGAGGAGAATTTCATTAACTCTCAGCAAGGTAGGCGGGTGGTCAGTAAACAACAGAGGTAAGTGAGCCACAGTGTGGAGGAGTGCAAAAGAGTGTATGCCTCAAGTTAAAACAAACTAATACTTACGGGTGATTATTTATACACACTGCAAAGTAAGAAGAAAAGGAAGCTAGCAGGGATAAAGTAAATAACCCCCCCCCGGTATTTACCCAATAAAAGGGTATGGCCCCCAATTTAAGACAGAAAGCACAGAAGGATGCACAAGAAAACAGCCTGGAGACCAGCGAAATACTAGTAGGATCCAGATCAAGGGAAGAGAGCCAAGAGAGTCTGATGTCTCAAGAGGACATTTCCGTGGGGAGATGCAAGAAAGGGAAATGTAAAAAAGGTTCTAAAAAGGCCCCGTATGCAAAAAAGGGGTGCACTACAATCCTTCCTAAAAAGAAGACCACCGAGTCCCCTAACCCTGTAAAGGTTTTCCTAGGTAAACACTATAAAGTCCAGATTCCAATGGCAATCAATGTGGACTCGGAAGAGGAGGATGACCCCGAGGCACCAAATAAAGAATTAGATGTTGTGCCTCAAGTGGTTCAAAACCGGAGAGAAACACCTGGGAAAGTACTGGAAGATGAGCCAGAAGATGAGCTGGAGATCCCCCTGTTAACAAATTTATCACTTCATAGTCAGAATTCAAATCTGCTGTTACCTCGGCTCTCGTCATCCCCAAAACTGTTCTCTTTACAAACTGTGGGGAATGAAGAGCATATGAGAAGAGACAGCCTGGAGACAAGTTTCATGTGGGGGCCAAACTCCAACCAAGAACAATCGAGTGAAGAAAGGAGAAATATGTTAAATACGCAGTACTCTGGAAAAAACGGAAACCAAACAAACCCCGAGAGAAACAGTCATCAGGATCCAGATCTCTCAGCTGCCCCCACCACATCAATGATGGACCTTCTACTAATGCTACAAAAAACCCTGCAAGGGATCCTTGAAGTTTCACTGTTGAATAATGGGGTCTTGAATGCCCAAAAACAATACCTAACGAAAATAGAGTATGAGCTGACTGGAATTAAAGGACAAATGCCTACCTTGATAAGACCAGTAGGAACTCCCCAAGTGATTGAACAAAGCTTGAGAATCGAGCCGGTAGAGCTCCCGGATAATGTGTATATATCTAGGCACCCAATGGTGGTAAGAAGGAGATGTAACCATTTAAGAGCTTATACCAAAAAGGTAGGGTAGGCAAAAAGCAGGCCAGACAGGTAGCGCCAAAGGGAAAGATCAAGAGAAAGGAAACCGGAGGTACACTAAATGTAATGACTCGGTCCTTTGCACAGACCAGGCCCTCGGAAATGGAACTGGTAAGGAAGGCCCCAAACACACAGAAAAAGAGGCAGTCTGGCAAGGACCCAAAAGAGATAGTACAAAAGAATAAACCTACAAGCCAGAGAATTACCACCCCACTGAAAAGCCAAAGGCAGATCCTCCCGAGATATCAGAACCTGGAAGATATATCCCAGTCACGACGAGATAGAAATGGGTGCAACAGGGAAGAAAGGTCTAAGACAGATAACCATAGCACCTCTAGTGAAGGGAGATGATCAGGGGAACAATAAATGGGTCTACCTAGAGTCAGCTGAAGAAGGCCAAAGGGGTAAGAAGTCAAGAAAAATAAAACCCCTAAATAGATCACAAATTGTGACGATCTTCTCTAAATGTGTAAGCCTGAGTGGGATCGGTACAAAAGATGTAAGACAGGTGGGCTTCATCAATAGCATGCCAGGCAGGGATATAACAAAAGTATGGTTATATTCAGACTTGGTAAAAAATGCAATTCTGAGGTCAGCCAGTGAGATCCTTAAAGAGGGAGTAAAGGTGTTGACTGAAAAAGATTTAAGGGGAAATGTACTTCCAGGAAGGGACTTCCTAAATTGCCACGCAGGTCTAAGGAAGAGACAGGTGAGATTACACCAGGGCAAAGAGGAAGCGGGTAATCAACTAAGGATAATGATAAATAATACTGCAAAATTGTTTTGATTGGGGGGCAACTGGAGTCAATACAGTTATGTAGGAGACTCAATTGAGTGTGATATGGATGGAAGTGGGGCAGCAGGGGGATTAAGCGAGATAGAATAGGAGAGGGGGGTGCCGTCTACCCTAAGGGCCAGATGTAGGTAGGCGTTTACCGGGTGGTAACGGCCGAATTCGGCCGTTACCGACCGGTAAGAGCAATTTGACATGTAGGTCCCTGTATTTTACAGACTCGGTAAATTTACCGATAGGTAAATTTACCGAGTATGTAAAATACCGAGTCGGTATCATTACGGATTCCGGTAAATTGGTATGTAGGTGGGACTCTTCTGAGTCCCACAAGCAGTACAAAATCGGTATTTTACCATCAAATACTACTTGATGGTAAAATACCGTTTCTGGTGTGCATGCACATGTGTGCATGCACACCTATGCCATATGACAGGCAGACCTGCCCTTAGGGCAGGTATGCCTGCCACATGGCACCCAAGCCTCTTTTGGGGGTGCCAGAGGGTGTCAAAGTGACACCCCCTGCACCCTTGTGACAGTCGGTATTTTCCGATGTGGTAAATACCGACCGGTAAATGCCCAATCAATCCTATGGGCTTCAAAGCCCATAGGAATGAATGGGCATTAACTGGTCGGTATTTCCCGCATCGGAAAATACCGACTGTTTCCGATTCGGTAATTGCACATCTGCATTTACCTACATCTCGGTACTTTTATTTTCCGACCTCTGAAATACCGAGTCGGTATGACTCGGTATTTAAGAGGTCGGAAAATAAAATTTACCTACATCTGGCCCTAAGTCTCTTAACGTGGAATGTAAACGGGCTAGGCAATGATCTAAAAAGGGAACAAATAAAGAACGGAGTAAACGAAGTAGCAATTGCCTGCCTACAAGAGACTTGGGCATGCGGCGAAACCCCCATCTTCGAGGGCTATTATCAGCTAAATCGACCAGCAACGAGACAAAGGTTTGGCCGCCCCTCGGGGGGAATAATGACTCTTATCTCAACAAAAATTTTAAGAAATGTGTTATTGTTAGAAGTAAAGTGTAAATGGTTATTGGTGTGCAGGATAAACCACCTCTCCCAGGATATGAAATATGAAAAGCTAATCGTCAGAAATGTATATATACAGTGGGACAATGTAGGTGACTATGTAAGAGAGAAGGGAAACTTCAAACAGGACGTAGAGGATATCTTTGAAAGATATTCCTCAGATATAGTATTAATTTTAGGGGATTTTAACCATAAGTTAAACCCAATGAAGACCGATCGTTGGTACACAGAATTATTAGACACATATGTGATAAGTCACGCTAATTTTCCACCATGTGACCCCTCAAAGCTGGATTGGGAATTGGTCAATTACTTGGGGGAAAAGGGACTCTTTTGCCTAAAAGGCAGGTTTAAAACAGACTGCCCTGCAAAGAAGACCTTTAAAAAAGGATTACAAAACTCCCCAATTGACTATGTTATTATGCCAGCTTGGGATTTCCCCTTAGTGCAGGACTTTAAGGTTCTTCACGGTGAGGGTAGTGACCATAACTTGCTCACCGTGGACTTAAAATGGGGAAGGGTGGAACCAAGGGAAAAGGTGATTCACCAAGAATTGGAGTATCCAAAAAGGGCAACAACTAGAGTAACCGAAGAATATGTGGAAAAGTTAAAAGTGTTTCCACAAAAAACAGAACTAGTAAACTTAGAAAAGTTAGATCTAAAATGGTACGTGAAGAAAATTGCCCAATCAGTCCAATGTCTAAGGATAGAATTAAAAAAGACTAAAAGTAAAAGTATAATAAACCGTGCCAGCCTTCTGAAATGGTTTTCAATGGACTGCTAAATAAAAAAAAGGGAGATAAGGGCAGAGGCCAGAAAACAAAAGAAAGAATTCAACCAAGAGAGGGAAAAATATATTATTTCCCTAAAAGTAGAGTTTAAAAAGATGGTCCTCGATGCAAAAAGGGAGTATAAAGAGAGATGCTGGGGAGAGCTGCTAGAATCAATTGAAAATAAGAATTTGAGACAGTTTTGGAAATTGATAAAAGCAGCATTGTCTCCCCCAGCTGGAGACTTGATTTGCATCATAAATGAGGCAGCCTGGGATAAGTACATAAGGGAATTGTATGAAGCTAGATCTGTCTCAGGAGCAAGAGTGCCACCAAGTTGGCAGGAAATCTCAAATGAATTTAAATTAGACTTTGCAGAAGATCATGTGGCAGAAATAATTAAGAAACTGAGCTTAACTAGAGCTGCAGGGCCGGATAATATCCCAGCCATAATTCTTAAATCCCAAACAAATTGGTGGGCAAAGTTTTTCTCTCACCTCTTCAAACTAATCATAATCGAGGGAAAAATGCCAACAAATTGGAAGGGGGCTATAATCAGACCTATCCATAAAAAGGGTAACCCAGGGGAACCGCAAAACTATAGGTTGATAAACCTCCTGGACATAGGGGAAAAGGTCTTCTCAAAACTAGTCTTAAACAGACTGAAGGACTGGGTTGAGGAGAACTCAATAATACCGATTGAACAGGGAGGATTTAGAGCAGGACATTCAACGATGGATCACTGCTTCTCCCTATGGGCAATGGCAAGGAAGTGGACGGAGCAGAACGGAAAACTCTGCTGCTGCTTCGTGGACTTCCGAGCCGCATTTGACTCGGTGGATAGGGACTGTCTCTGGGAAATACTAATAAAGAAAAATATACCAAGAGACTTGCTGACGGTACTAAAAGAACTGCACCGGGAAAACTGGGCTCAAGTGATCAGGGACACTGAGGGGTCACTGACGCCGAAAATTCCTATCGGAAACGGCCTAAGGCAAGGCTGCGTACTGGCCCCCCAGTTATTCTCCATCTTCCTATCAGACTTACCCAAATGCCTCGAGGTGAAGGGTAGCACCAGCCCAAGGTTGGATGGCAAAAAGGTGCTGTGTCTGCTATATACAGATGATCTAGTAATAGTGGATCAAACAGAAATCGGCCTTCAAAGGAAATGAAATTCTTTTAATGAATATTGTAAAAAGTTATTTTTAAAGGTAAATCTTGACAAGACAAAAATTGTATGCTTTGGGAAAAAAGCGACTAAGTTTAATTGGTTTTTAGGGGATCTTAATTTAGAACCTGTAAATGAATATCGATATCTAGGGGTGTGGTTCGACAAAAAATTAAATTGGCAAACACACCTTGAAGCCCAAAAAGCGAAGTCACAAACCTCAATTGCTGGGTTGAAAATGTTTAACCGGGATTATGGGGACAAATCGCATTGACCACTATTGAAAGCCTTTAATGCGATGATTCCACCACAAGTCCTCTATGGAGCAGAGATCCTTTATTTGAGAGGTAAGGGAGTCTGGGACTTAGAGGAAGGAAAATGCTTGAAAAAGCTCTTGTCCCTTCCCCAATCGGCAATAGTGCAAGCCATAAGAACGGAGCTAGGGACAACTGCTTGGGGGGTCCAGGCACAATGCGCAGTAATTAGATTTTGGAATCACCTTGGAAACGATCAAAAAGTTGCACAGTGGTGCCGAAATGAAATTCAACAAAGTGACCTAAATTGGGCAAAAATGTGTAGGAAGAGAATGTTACTAGCCTGCGGAAATATAAAAGTGGATATATCCTGGGACCTACTAACAATAGAGTGCTCAAAACATGAACTAAGATCCAATGGCCAAGCTGTTACTAGAAGCATGGACAGGGAATATCTTGGAAAGAAAATATCAGTGGATTTCATGATGAACGCATGGGGAAAGGAATCCTGGTTCCCTTATTTGGATCTGTTGCCTAACCCGTGGTATAGACAAGAGATCCTAAGATTACACATTGGGATTAACCCTTGGATACCAAACAATGAATCCAAAACCAAAATACTGGACCCAAATGGGCACTGTAAATGCGGGTTAGGTACAAAAGGGGATACCGTGCACTTTTTGTTGGACTGTATAAATATTGTAGAACAGCGTAAACTTTGGCTGCGTCCAATATTTATAAAATATGATATAAGAAATAGGAGACAAGCACTTGAGCTAATTACCGATCTTCCAAGCATTGATATTGCAATTGCACTTGGGAAATTTATAAAGGTTGTACAGAGTCTTACAATAAGTTAGGATAGGTTTTAATGTTTTAGATAGAAGCATGTCTAGAGAAAACCGGTTTTATGAATTTTATTAGGACAAAAATTATTGGAGTAACTGTTAATATGTGCACCCCTCTCCAAATGTCATAGGACGGGGAGAATTCCATTTACATCCTTCTTTTAAGAAATGGGATTTTAACAAGAGTTTTGTTGAAATGTTGTCAAAAGATAATATTTTTAATGCATATAGTTCTGGATATTGTATATGTTATGTTATGTTATGTTATGCGTTTTTATTTGGCCCATAGATGCTCCAGCTAAGGAGCGTCCTGGCGCCCGACAAGGCAGCTGCACAACACAACTAAACAAAAGGAACAAACATATGTATACAAACTAAGGAAATAAAAAGGTTTTCACCGCACGACGAAAGGAAAGCAAATCGCTCATAGCGCGAATCGCCGGGGGCAAAGAGTTCCAAAGGACAGCTGCGCGCACTCGAAACGAGCGTCCACCGGCCCTACTCCGCTTAAAGCGCGGCACCACGGCCAGTTCACGGTCTGCAGATCTTAAGGGTCGCGCTGGGATGTAGTTGGCCAGGAGGACCGTAAGGATCGTTGCTGGGGACCCCTTCAGAATTTTATAGGCGACGCAGAGGACCTTAAACTGGATCCGCTGGGCCACCGGAAGCCAATGCAGTGACCGCAGGGTACTGGAAGTAGGACAGAATCTTGGGAGGCCCACCACCGCTCTAGCTGCGGCGTTCTGAATCCTCTGTAAGCGCCCGATCTCTGCCAGATTCAGACCGGCCAGCAAGGAACTCGCATAATCCAGCCTGGAGATGACAGTAGCTTGGATCATGAGTTGCCTGGTAGGGGCATCGAAGAACTTAAGCACAGGACGGAGCCCGCGCAGGATGCCAAAGCAGCATGCAGCCGTGCGTTTGGTGTGGCACACAAACGTGAGGGAGGGGTCCAGCCAGACCCCGAGGTTCTTAAGCTCGGCGACTGGGATGGGAGCAGGACCCAAATCCCCCGGCCACCATCTCTCTCCCCACAGTTCCGGCTGTCTGCCAAAGACCATGACCTCGGTCTTGCTAGCGTTCAGCTGGAGACAGTTGGACGTCATCCAGCTGGCGACCGCCCGCAGTCCTTGTTGAAACCTGGGGGCATCGACTTCGGCATCCCCGCTGATCGTGACTGCTAGCTGGGTGTCATCGGCATATGACACCATGGTCATACCCCATTGTTTGACAACCTCAGCTAGCGGCCTTACGTACAGATTAAACAGCGTAGGGCTCAGCGAGGAGCCTTGGGGGACCCCCAGGTTTAACGGATGGAATTTGTACTGATAAGGTGGGACGGTCACGCTAAAGGCCCGGTTGGTTAAGAACGACCGGAACCACTCGAGAGCGATGCCGGTGACACCAGCCTCCTCTAGGCGCAGCAGAAGGATAGGGTGCGAGACGGTGTCAAAGGCAGCGCTTAGATCTAATAACACAAGCGCTGTCGTTTGTCCCGCGTCAAGCACGGAGCGAAGATGCTCCACCATGTAAAGCAGAGCCGTCTCCGTGCTGTGACCAGCCCTAAACCCATTCTGCGTAGCGTCGAGGATATCTGCGCGGCAAAGATGTTCCGAGAGGACAGCATTTACGTGCGCCTCCATAACCTTAGCCGGCCACGGCAAGAGTGAAATCGGCCGATAGCTCTCCGGCTTGCTCCCGTCCAGGCTGGGTTTCTTAAGAATAGGCCGAACCATGGCTCGCTTCCACTTCAGTGGGACTTTGCCAGATGTTAGTGACAAATTGATCAAGGAACATAGCGGTGAGATATCGTGTACCGCTAGGTCCTTGAACACATCAGGGCAAAGTGGATCCTCTGGGGACCCAGACTTCACTCTGCGGGCCAATGTGTCTAGGCTATCAGATGTTAACATAGGTAAGGAATGTAGTCCCTCAGATGGTAACGGCTTAGAAGATGGAGTAGCCGAGGGAGTGACCGAAGGAAAGGCCCGATAGATGGCATTCACCTTTTCCAAGAAAAACTCTGCCAATTTTTCACAATGCTCAACGGAGCTCTGGTGTAACGTAGTGACTTTTTTGGCAGTGAGGTCTTTCAATACCTTGAAAATAGCCTTAGACGGGTTCGAGCTATTCCTGAATTGTGCAGCATAAAATGCGGCACGAGTTCTACATACCGCCCGATGGTACACTTTCACAGTCGACAGATATAGAACTTTCTTCGTGCTGTTATAGGCTTTACGCCACGCCCGCTCTGCGCGCCTGCAAGAGACCTTCAGAGCCCGCAGTGAGTCGTCGTACCAGGGGCTGGCTTTACCAGCTCCAGTTTTACAGGTTACCAAAGGAATAAGGGTGTCCAAGGCCCTGGAGACCCAGTTGCAAAACCTGTCATAGACCTGATCAGGCGATCCCAAGATGTCAAACGGGTCAGCCGATAGGAGGTGGAAAAACTCATCCAGCTTAAGTTTGTTCCAGCGTCGTCTTGGAACCGAGCACACCACTGGCTTAGGTTGGATAGCCGCAATAGGGCAGTGGATCTGTATCAAATAATGATCAGTCCATGCCAGAGGTGTGTAGCTGGTGACGCAGGCTTCCGTAAGATTAGTGAAAAACGGATCAAGGGTATGACCCCCTGAATGGGTGGGCTGTGTCACCAGCTGATTCAGCTGGAGCGCCTCGAGGTCTGCCAAAAAACTGGATACTGAGGGACTGATGGAATTGTCAAAATGCAAATTTAAGTCTCCAATGATGGAGAAATTGGAGCACCCCGTAGCCAATTCACTAATGGCGTATATTGGTTTAAAGATTACGATCTAAATAAACTTACCCTTGAACTGAAAAACAGAACTACTCCTAGCCCCCGTTAGATATGTGCTCCCCCAGGCTCATCACTGACTACAAACGTTTTGACCACATCTCCCCAGCCCTTAAAGCCCTTAGTTGGCTACCCATTGAAGGAAGATCCTCCTACAAGACTGAATGCATTATGCACAAACTCTTCACCAACACACCCTGTTGTACCTTACAAACAAACTCAAAAAAGCAGGCAGCTTCCGACCGATGAGGAGCACTAATTCACTCCTCCTTGTCCCCCCTGTTAAAAAAGAAAACCACCCAATCTCGCTCCTTCTCCGGGACCACCCCGAACATCTGGATTGTTCTCCCTAGGGACCTGCTCTGTAACCCCTCCGACCTCAGCTTTAAAAAAGACCTAAAATATCACCTTCACAACAAATATTGGGGTCCATAACCTCACCGCTGATCCTACATGCTGCCACCCCTTCATTCCTCTCCCCATCTGCTTTCCTACCCCTCCAGCTCCTGATAGAATCTCTCTCCATCGATTCTATCTTCTTTTTCCTTAAATTAGCTCTCCCCCATCTATATTAATCTAACTATTCTTTACCCTTTACCTTCTTTTACTTAATTTCTGAGCTGTACCTGTATTCTTATTACCGTGTAAAATAGCTTTCTCAATTGCCTCTATTCATGTAAATAGCTTTTTGCCCATTTGTTCATTATTATGTTTTTTAGTCTTGCCTGTCTGTGTTTTATGCTATTGAACTACTGTTTTTTTTCCTGAACTGTTTTTGCTCATGTAAAGCACTCTGATACCACCGGGTCTAGCCTGTGCTATATAAAACCTTTCAAATAAGTAAATAAACAGTACTGTCTCCACAACCCTGTTCCATATCAGAAGCTATGAGGAGATAATCAACATTCTGCACCAAGACTTTACCTGAGGGAAGTGACAAGCGATCCAACTGACCTTTTAATGCTTGACTATAAATACTAGGACTTTCCGTATAGCCCTGAGGAGCAAAACAGAATTTAAAAATCCTACCAGCCAGTGTGAACCCAAACAAATACTTACTGTCTGGATGGATGGATAGAAATGCTAAAGAAAGCATTTTCAAATCAATAACAGAGAATTGTTTGTGGTAGAAGGAATCATCGTCAAAAGAGCAGTAATATCAGGAACCACGTTGAACTGTGGAACCACTATTTTATTAACTTTGTGCAGATCAATCACAAAGGGTGCCTTTTTAAGAATCGGAAGATTTGAACTATTGCAAATATTGCCAGATGTTTCCTCAAATACTCCCTTTTGTATTAAATCCTGAATAATCCTGTTCTCCTGCCTGTTATCCTGCCTGTGGTATCTTATACTGAGGAATACGAGGCAAAACAGCATTGTCTTTGACTTTTATAGAAACTGGTGGTATATGCAACAGCCCTATATCCGTGTCACCTGTGGCTTATAGAGTGGATGGGACATCGCAAATTCAGCTGGAAGGGGTGCATCCTAAGAGAAACACTGTTTAGTACTCACATCCAGACCCAAAGTAATATAGACAGCTGCAGGAGAGCAATACATTGTAGCATACAACTTCTTCAACAAATCCAAACCCATCAGATTGTCACCACAGTAGGGTGTCAACAAAAACAGAGACTCCACAGTAAAAGGACCAACAGTCAATGAGGAGGGTGAAAAATGAGGCTTACAACCGGTACACCTGAAAAACCTACCAAAACATTATTGTGGCCAGACAGGACTTGCCCAGGGACCATATGTTGAGAAACAGAACTTTTTTTCACACCCGTGTTCACCAAAAATTCCTTAGTCGAGCCTTGCAAATCTGCTCTGACATAAGACCACGCTGATCTACAGGTATCGCAACTGGTCCATCTCCCTGGCTGTCCTAGCTATAATACATACTTGTCCCCTCATCCGTTTCATAATTATCATTATAATACTGGCCATCTCGAGGGGCATCAAAGTAATTCTTATCAGAACGTGAGACCGTAATATTCTCAGCTCTCTCCGTCGCTCGACCTCTCCCCCCAGAACCCCGTCCCCTAGGAGCTGCAACTTTATATAAAAGCACAGGGCACTAGCTATGCCAATGACCCTCCTCCTTATGATAGGCACAGTGAATTGGACCTAAAGGTGTCATTGGAGGCTGTCTACTGGTACGTGGAAGATGTCTGGAAGAACCACCCCGTCACCTACTATTTCCCCTAAACGCTTGCTGTAACAACACCTTTGTCTTTAAAACATATGTTTGTTACCAGCCCTATCCTTTTCCTCCTGATCTTGATGTTCATAGTACTGAGTCATATTCAAAATAACAGAGGGGGAAGAAGTGGACCAAGTACTCTCAGACACTTGTAAACGAGTCGCAATTACAGGAAGAAGATTAGAAACAAATTTGTCAACAAACAATCAAACTCCCCCTTCAATAGACATATCTTACCCACTATAGTAAAAAACGTATCTTTGAACCGGGTAAAGAAATCAGTCACACTTTCATCCTTCTTGTGTCGATATGCCGTCAATTTATCCCAGCTTACATTCTTGGGCAGAATAAGGGAATGCATATATGTAATAATGCAGCATGGCAAAGCTATTATCTCAGCTCGGGTTTATCACCTGGCTTCCTTTCCAGACCCTATCCTTTAATCACATCCCATGTACAACCCAACTCCGCGATATGGTCTTGAGTATGAACCTGTCTCCAAACATGAACCGGAACGAGAAGACCAAAGAACATTTCAATTTCAGCAAGAGTCATTACAGGAGAAGAGGTAGCCTCTGCCAATTCTTTATAATAAGCTGTAGGATTCTTCCCAGGATAAGGCAAATGAGCCTTAAGGGCCAGAACCTCACTTCTTTTCCATGGCATATAAACCCATTGTTCCTGAAAACGGCCCGCTAAAGCCGGTTGAGTAACATTTCCGCGCTGGTCCATGTCATGATTCCCATCCCTCACCAGCCTTACATGCACATACATGCAGACGTAGTTTTCCCACTCTTGAAACCCACCCCTGTCCCGTGCAACCAGCACGCCAGAAATATGTTAGTGTATGATTGTGTATTACTCTGAATGTGTTTTTGTTACAGTGATTCATACTCTTGATGATACATATGTATTGTATTGTTACAGTATTTTTTCATGGTGTCATTTGTTTTTACCAAGTGCTTGTTGAAATCATTGCCGAGTTTATCGAATTGTGAGCCAAGCAGAGATGAACATTATGGCCAGAGAGTTGTAGGTATCAATGCAGAGAAAGTCAGCAGACTTGTGCTCGAGGCAGGAGAGAGCTCGGAAAGAGATCGGAGATGCCGTTTCAGCGCGCACGCTGGAAAACGGCACGCACGAATTTGGCGCGCGATGCGTCAACCTTCCTTGGGTGTGGCTGGGTGTGGCTCCTCTATAAAAAGCCACACCCAACGTAAACCGGCGCTTTGCCTTCTGTCTTCGCCGCCCTTCAGAGGTGTTTCCTGGAGGATCCTGGAATCCAAAGACGACGGCCTTCACAACGGAGTTTGAAGGTCTGCATCCATCGCGCGCATCATCTGTAAAGGAGAAAAGGAGACTTTAAAAGCTAAGTTACAGTTTTTCTTCTTGTTTGAATTATTGGCGCCCAACTAAAGCAAGCGACCAGTGAATAATCGAACTAAAGACTTACCTGGAAAGGATTCAAGTTTTCGAATTCTGTAGAGATTTTAAGGAAAAGAACAGAATTACAAAGACTTCAGAAAAAGGATTTAGAGACTTTGAGAATTATCAAAGAGAAAGAGTAAATGTTATTTTGTGTTTGCCAATTTGTCTTTTGTTTTAACATGGTACATATTAGGGAGTGAAGGTGAAGAACGACATGGTGAGAAGTCAGAGTAAGTGGAAGATAGTTTAAAGGGAAGCTTTGAATAATGCAAACAATTTAGCAAGACAGTAACTCATCATTCTTCTTTGAATACTTGTTTTACAGAGAACAAATACTGAGCAATCAATCTTCTGCATCATCAATAACCTTGCCCAGTCTACCCCCTTCACGACGACAACACGGACGCGATGCCATATCTTAACCAGTCGCAGGTAGGACTCTTTTAAAGCCCAATTAATACAATAGAAAACCTGTTAGGAGTAAATAGACAGTATTAGAAATCAGTATTTACAAAAGTTCTCCTTATTGCTTCGCAGGTCGACAATCAAGAAAACAGGTAGCGTCCACGATCCGGCCTACCTCCCTGATTTCTATTTAATTACCTCAGTGTTATAAAACAGTCACTAGGTGTTGCCTAGAATTTGGGGAAGTTGGTCCATAACGTCTCTGCGAAACCATCTACAAGCAACCTACAGGTAAGGGTGCTTGTAACCTTGTCAGAAGGCAAAGCCCACGACGATATTTTCGCCCAGACGTTATGGATCCTTCCATCGCAAGTTCTTTGCAAGATATAACAACCTTGTTAACGGCTATTCAAGCCGAAAACGCAGCCCTTCGTAGGGATATCACAGATATTCAGAGTAATATGCAATCTAGTTCTAGTCAGTGGGGGTTTCCCTCAACACAAAGACCAATACTGAAACCAGCTACGTTTCAGCCAGGGCTTCAAACCTTGCACTCTGGTCCCAGTTCTTCCTCTACTTCAACTCAGATTCAGGTAGTTACTCCAGTTACAGTACCTTTAGCACCTCCTGAACGCTTTTTGGGAGATAGTAATAAGTTCTCGATCTTCTTTAAATCAATGTCATTTGCATTTTATAGCCAAGCCGGCAGCCTTCCCAGATGACTCCTCTAAGGTAGCCTTTATTCTGTCATACCTAGGGGGGGACGCCGCCCTTTGGTCTGTGCCAATTGTAGAACGCGATGACCCGATTCTATATAACCTTAGACTTTTTAAGAACACGATGAAAAAGTTATTTGCCAAGCACGTTTTTGTCCAGTCCGCAGACCATGAATTATTACATCTCAAACAAGGGTCTTCGGATTTATTACATTACATTTCTCAATTCAATAGACTTGTTATTGAGGCCCGCTGGCCTGAAGAAAAAAGAGTTTCCCTTTTTTACAAAGGGCTTAGAGACGAGTTAAAAGACATGGTCACACAGATCTTAGACCCACCAGACACCATCGAAGATTTCATTGACTTAGTAGTTAAGCTTAATCATCGACTTTTAGAACGCAGAGGAGAAAAAGGTAAAACAGAAATTAAAGTGTTCTCCTTTAAGGAAAGATACAACAGTGTTAAGCCTGAAAGCTCGTCAAAATTGGATTCTGGAGTAGAACCAATGCAAATAGGTACAATTAAAGGGCCCCTGAGCAAGGAAGAGAAGGACAAGAGAAGAAAATTTAATCAGTGTTTATATTGCGGCAAATCAGGTCATTTCGTCAAGGAATGTCCAGTTCGCCCAAATAAACCTAAGAGTAAGAATTCTGAGGTAGCTTTAGTACAGCAGTCGGAAAACTAACAGGCTCGACTAATCAGGAGGTCAGATTGTCGAGTGAGTTATCTAGCTTGGCCTCAATAACCCCTGAAATTGCTTCCCATCATCTTAGCATAACCGTTACTTTGCAATCTGGAACAGAAAAGGGGAAGGAATGGATTGTTGATGCTTTGATTGATTCAGGAGCTACAGGCAATTTCATAGATACCATGTTTTTGCAGAGGTTAGAGTTTAAAACCAAAGCCAAACAACACCCAGAAGTGGTTAAAGCAGTGGATGGTAAGGAGTTATCATCGGGACTAATCCAATTCCACACCGAAACTCTGTTAATGACCTGTTTACATAAACATAAGGAGGACATAACTTTTGACGTCATAGATGCCCCTCAATTTCGCTTGATTTTAGGCATACCTTGGTTAGTCAAGCATAATCCCAAAATAGATTGGGTGGAAAGAACCCTGTTATTTGACTCAGATCATTGTGTATCTTCTTGTCTGACAACACCAAATTCCAAAGTGATGATCCTAGGAAATAATTTTCCCCTGACTTCAAAGAGCATACTTCTACTGGAAGGAATTCCAGAAGAATATTCCGATCTCCATGATGTATTTGACAAAAAAAAGGCCAACACACTACCCCCTCACCGGGATTTCGATTGTCGAATAGATTTGGTACCGGGGGCTACATTGCCATGTAGTAGAATTTATGCTCTCACCGAGAAAGAAAACGAGCACCTAAGAGAGTACTTAGATGAATATCTGGCCAATGGATTTATCCGACATTCGAAATCTCCAGTATCCTCCCCCCTCTTTTTTATTCCGAAAAAGGGTGGTGAGTTGAGGACATGCATCGACTATAGAGCTTTAAATAATGTTACCATCAAAAACAGATATCCTCTTCCTTTGATCCCGACACTTTTGGACCAATTAAAAGATGCCAAGATATACACTAAATTGGATTTGCGGGGAGCTTATCATTTGGTTAGAGTTCGCAGTGGAGACGAATGGAAGACAGCATTTCGTACTAAATTTGGTTTATACGAATACCAGGTCATGCCATTCGGGCTCTGTAATGCTCCCGCAGCTTTTCAATTTTTTATAAATGAGGTTTTGAGAGAATTTTTGGATATCTGTTGCATAGTGTACATAGATGACATACTCATCTATTCTAAAAACACCACAGAACATGTACAACAAGTAAGAGCTATTCTTCGAAAACTACTTGACAATTCCTTTTACATTAAGCTGGAAAAGAGTGTCTTCCACACCACCAAAGTGGACTTCTTGGGATATGTCCTGAGCCCAGATGGTATAGAGATGGATCCTAAGAAAATTCAGGCAGTTTTAGATTGGGCCAGCCCTTCTTCAGTCAAACAAGTACAAAGTTTCTTGGGGTTTGCAAATTTTTATAGACGTTTTATACGTAACTTTTCGCAATTGGTAACCCCAATCACTAAGTTATTGAGGAAGAACACAAAATTTGACTGGAATAGTGATGCTGAAGAAGCCTTTCAAAATTTAAAGAATCATTTCACTTCAGCACCTGTATTAATGCACCCTGACCCTTCCAATCCATTCATAGTAGAGGCGGATGCTTCACAGTTTGCTATTGGGGGCATTTTGTCTCAAAGACACAAAGAAACTGGTCAAATGCATCCAATCGCATACTATTCAAGGAAGCTAACCCTTACAGAACAGAATTATGCCATAGCTGACAAGGAATTGTTAGCCATAAAAGCAGTCTTCGAAGAATGGCGCCATTACTTGTTAGGGGCAAGACATCCTATAACAATTTATACAGACCACAGGAATCTACAATTTTTACGTTCTGTGAAAGCTCTCACTGCTAGACAGTTAAGGTGGACAATGTTTTTCAATGATTACAATTTTGTAATTACTTATCGTCCCGGAAGGGAAAACCTAAAGGCAGATGCTTTGTCACGTTTGGGGACTGTAGAGGAGAAGGAGAGTTCTCTTCAAGAAGTTCGACCAGTATTACCTGAGGCTTGCTTCAAGGTGGGAGTGGTGGTCACTGATGTAGTAGAAGACATTAAACTAAGAGTTCAGGAAAAGACTTTTCAAGAATGGAAGATTTTGTATCCTTTAATGCAAATTAGAGAAGGTTTAATGTATTTGAATGAACAAATTGTAGTACCAACGCAAGAACTGCAAAAAAAAGTGATACAATTACATCATGATCCTCTTATGTGTGCACATCCAGGAGTTGCTAAAACCAGTCAGTTAATCAAAAGAAGGTTTTGGTGGCCAACCTTGTTGAATGATGTAAAAGATTATATCAAGACTTGTGTGATTTGCATTCAACATAAAACACAACATCAAGCACCTAGTGGTCTCTTACTTCCTCTCCCAATTTCGCCCCAACCTTGGCACACGATATCGCTGGACTTTATTGTGGAACTTCCTGAGACCAAAGAGGGGTATAACACTATTTTGACAGTGGTAGATCATTTTTCTCGGATGGCTCATTTTATACCATTAAAAGGCATCCCTTCTGCAAGAGATTTGACTCAAATCTTCTCTAAAGAAATAATTAGGTTACATGGAATTCCCTCTGTAATTATTTCTGACAGAGGTCCACAGTTTATCTCCCACTTCTGGCAAGAATTAGGAAAAACTTTGAACATGGACATTCGCATGTCCTCCGGTTACCATCCTCAGACGGATGGTTTAACTGAAAGGACGAATCAAACTATAGAACAGTTTCTTAGGTGTGCTTTGGCAGAAGATGAAAGAGAGTGGTCAGATATTTTGTGGGTTTTAGAATTCGCTTTCAATAATTTAGACAATTCTTCCACTAGTCTGTCACCTTTCTTTTGTACTTATGGTTTCCACCCTAAAAATGTCCCAGAAAAAGTAAGTATCCCTTCAGTCATACCATCATTGGAGGAACACATTACTAGATTGGTTCATGTTCAGAAGCAGGCTCAATATCATTTAGCTCAAGCGAAAGAAAGTCAAAAAGAATCAGCAGATTTACATAGAAAACCATCACCAGAATATTCAATCGGAGATAAAGTTTGGTTATCTACAAAGAATTTGAGAATGACTATTTGTAAAAAACTACGTCCCAAATATATCGGCCCTTTTGTGGTAGAAAAAATAATAAATCCTGTCAGTATTAAACTCACCTTACCCAGTAGGTATAAGTTTCATCCGGTGTTTCATGTGTCATTGATCAAACCCTGTAATTCAATGACTAGGTTTAATAAAAATCCACCACCCATTCTTATTGATGGTGTCCCAGAATTTGAAGTTCAAAAGATTGTAGATGCAAAGAGAGTCCGAGGAAAACTGTTTTACTTAATACATTGGAAAGGTTATGGCCCCGAAGAACGGACATGGGAACCTCTTTCCAACGTCCAAAATTCTGCTCGATTGATCAAAAATTTTCATCTTCGTTATCCAAACAAACCGAGACCTGTCCCACAGATTTTGGGAGGGATCTTGAGAGGGGAGTACTGTCATGATTCCCATCCCTCACCAGCCTTACATGCACATACATGCAGGCGTAGTTTTCCCACTCTTGAAACCCACCCCTGTCCCGTGCAACCAGCACGCCAGAAATATGTTACTGTATGATTGTGTAATACTCTGAATGTGTTTTTGTTACAGTGATTCATACTCTTGATGATACATATGTATTGTATTGTTACAGTATTTTTTCATGGTGTCATTTGTTTTTACCAAGTGCTTGTTGAAATCATTGCCGAGTTTATCGAATTGTGAGCCAAGCAGAGATGAACATTATGGCCAGAGAGTTGTAGGTATCAATGCAGAGAAAGTCAGCAGACTTGTGCTCGAGGCAGGAGAGAGCTCGGAAAGAGATCGGAGATGCCGTTTCAGCGCGCACGCTGGAAAACGGCACACACGAATTTGGCGCGCGATGCGTCAACCTTCCTTGGGTGTGGCTGGGTGTGGCTCCTCTATAAAAAGCCACACCCAACGTAAACCAGCGCTTTGCCGTCTGTCTTCGCCGCCCTTTAGAGGTGTTTCCTGGAGGATCCTGGAATCCAAAGACAACGGCCTTCACGACGGAGTTTGAAGGTCTGCATCCATCGCGCGCATCATCTGTGAAGGAGAAAAGGAGACTTTAAAAGCTAAGTTACAGTTTTTCTTCTTGTTTGAATTATTGGCGCCCAACGCAAGCAAGCGACCAGTGAATAATCGAACTAAAGACTTACCTGGAAAGGATTCAAGTTTTCGAATTCTGTAGAGATTTTAAGGAAAAGAACAGAATTACAAAGACTTCAGAAAAAGGATTTAGAGACTTTGAGAATTATCAAAGAGAAAGAGTAAATGTTATTTTGTGTTTGCCAATTTGTCTTTTGTTTTAACATGGTACATATTAGGGAGTGAAGGTGAAGAACGACATGGTGAGAAGTCAGAGTAAGTGGAAGATAGTTTAAAGGGAAGCTTTGAATAATGCAAACAATTTAGCAAGACAGTAACTCATCATTCTTCTTTGAATACTTGTTTTACAGAGAACAAATACTGAGCAATCAATCTTCTGCATCATCACTAACCTTGCCCAGTCTACCCCCTTCACGACGACAACACGGACGCGACGCCATATCTTAACCAGTCGCAGGTAGGACTCTTTTAAAGCCCAATTAATACAATAGAAAACCTGTTAGGAGTAAATAGACAGTATTAGAAATCAGTATTTACAAAAGTTCTCCTTATTGCTTCGCAGGTCGACAATCAAGGAAACAGGTAGCGTCCACGATCCGGCCGACCTCCCTGATTTCTATTTAATTACCTCAGTGTTATAAAACAGTCACTAGGTGTTGCCTAGAATTTGGGGAAGTTGGTCCATAACGTCTCTGCGAAACCATCTACAAGCAACCTACAGGTAAGGGTGCTTGTAACCTTGTCAGTCCATTATTACAGGTATTTCTGGGTGATATATAGGATACATCTGCCGCATCGGAAAATGAGATACCGGAGTAGGGCTCCTCTCATGTAATCTACCCCTTTAAGCAACTAAAGTTGTAACATTCACAAATACTTGGCCTGGCTTCAAGTCAGCAGCATACACACAATCTCAATTTGAGGCGCTTCTGTACCTATGTGTTGCTGCCAAAGACTAATCAATGTAGGAGACATATGCTTAAGGGTATGTTGTTGTATAAAGGGTTCAAAATCTCACATGACTTCCCAAACAACCTCCACACTATAAATCGCATTACGGGGCCACCGCACAGCCTGGTCAGCTATTACATGTTTCTCTTCATCCCCCACCCCAGATCACACCAACGGACCTATTCCTTCCTTGAATTTTTGTCCAATCTGAAGCCTAGAATCAACAAACTGGTGTCTCAACATTCAAAGGTATCGTAGGATGAAAGACCATGAAAGGAGAAACAACAGAAGTGACAGGCACAATCGTCACTGGCGCTTGCACCAGAGAACAGATAAAAGAGGATACAGGAGTCAAAACAGTAGATGTGCTAAGGGTCATAGTTGCCAAAGATGGCAAGGGTAAAGAAGGAGAGGGCGGTGCCACAGCCACAGCCATCGAAACAACAGCTTTGGATACAGGAACAAACCAGAGCAGACGTAACAGGCTGCTATGACTGTAAGGAAACAGCGGAATATATCCTCTGCAGGGCATAAGGGGGCGGGGGTCGAGTGTCTAACAACTCCTCTACAAAAGAATCATCATCTTCTTTGGGCAAATAAGACTTATCAAAATGTACCGAAATTTCCTATCCTCACATTCAATTCCAGACTCCTGTTTTTTTGTCGTATGCCACAGCTTTCTGTCTCAATGTTTGCATTTTCCCTTTCCGTTTATGTCTCTCTATCTTTAACCGTCTCTGTCTAGCCTCCTTCTGCCAATTTCTGAGGGAGTCAAACATGGACTGTCGACTTCTTTTCTTAAATAATTGCTCCTGTAAAACCCAATTTTTTGTTCTTCAAATGTGCCACTGCAACTCGACATTGTCCCTTGCATAGTTGTGCCATAATATACTAAACATAATATAGCCAAGACCATGCTTCACATACATATCAAAATTTTAGGGCTGCCTTCAGGAGGCACCGGCTGAGCTTCTTTCAATCGAGCATCTGCAGAACAACAATGACAACCCAAATACAGGATTTTACTAAGACTAGGCATTTTAAAAGGAAAACAAGTATCGTTCTTTTTACCTAGCAAAGTAGTTGCAAGTACTTTTTATCAAAAACGGTCCTCAGACGGTATCAAACTCAAACAACAATGGTACCATATCCACAAAGAACCAAAACAAACTCACCTGATATGAGTAGCACAAACGGCCGAATTCTCCACTGCTGACTCTTCAGATCAAACAGTCAGATCCAATGGTTTCACCGTACAAGACTTCAGTCGGGATGACCAAAGAGTGAGGCGCCGTCTGGCAGGACAGAATGGGTAGCTGTGAGTAAATAATATTCCTCGAGCAGGGATCCCTGAACCGATGTCCTCTGCCTCCCCTCCATCTGCGGAAAGGGGATGGATCAATCACCTGAAGGAGTCCCTGTTCGGGCACGAACTGAAGGAAGTGGCCCCATTAGGGTCACCAGGGTCACTAATGACCACCTCTCAGCCTTCCATACTAAATGAAGAGTTGGACAGAGAGTAGAGAATACAAACCAATAACTGTTTACTCATATACACTAAGAGCAGAGCCCAGTCTGCCCAGTCGCTAAGAGTGCTGCAGAGGGACTGAAATCGACAAGCAAAAAGATGCTTTATGTACATCTCGCCACTGGGCTGAAACACGCCCATGGTGGAATTTTCCAAGCAGATGAAGCTGGACAGTGAAATACAAAAAATAAGTTTTGTTTCTCATATCTCACACCACCTAATACAAACCAAGGTCGTTTTACCCTGTACCCACCACCAGACAAGTGGGAGAAGCCCTCTATCTAGTGAGAAAGGTATGCAATACTATGAACAGTCTATTTATTTGTGAAGCAAAACCTAACATTGCAGAAACGAAACATAACAGAGGTTTTTACTCAGAAATAGAAAAGGATTAGTTTTGTTTGTGGTTCAAAATGCAATCTGAATAGAAAATGGTGCTGCGAATGCTAACTTTACATATGAAATGCACAAACACAAATATTTCTATTCTATCATTATGTCAAATTGCACTAAAAATAAATAATTATTATAGCTTTTACGGCCTTTAATATTCTGAATTGTCACACTTGTTAGAGTGCAATGGTTAGGTGTTATGTTGGTACTGTCATTGGCAGCGCTGGCAAAGGCAATGAGTGGCGAGGCTGCAGTGGCACTTAATTTTTTTCAAATTAAGCATGTGAGGGGACACAATATTGAACAGTCAGTCCCACCTGGGGTAACTACTCTTAAATGCGCCAGTGCCAACTGTGAAAAATGGCAGGGCTGCCTTTAGTAGGCATCTCACCAAGGTTCTGCAGTTGGAAAATGAGTTGTTTTCCACATATTTATGCTCTGCTTTTTTCATTCTTTACGTTCTCTGGAGGGCTGCAATATTAGTCAATTTGTTTTCTTACTAGCCTTAATTGCATCAAGTACCTTTATTTTGCGTCTATTTAGCCCTGACATCCTATCTACTAACACTTTATTCAAGATAACAGCTTACTTACTTAATATAGTAATTATATATTAATATATCATCCTGGTGGTACAATACTTGTATTGGCTCCCAGTAAAAGATCAGGTAGTGTTCTTGATTGTTGTCTTGCAAAATCCAGCCTATTACCTGTGTGCTTCAGATATTTTACCTACACAACTGCATAGAAGGACCCAGAAGTGAATGCTCAAGTCTTGCAATGTTGTCCCGCTACAATTATCTTGAGACTACAAGGCTATTTCTAATGATAGCTACTTGCAAAACCTGATTTTACAGCAATGGAATGCCCTCCAGTTTAGCAACCTCTTCAAGACTTGGATGTTCAGCCAATAATCTGTCAACCCACTTATAAATGTTTGTATGCCAGAAAGTTGAGATTTAAATACCGTGCAGACAAAATATTGTAGCAAAAATATTGACAATAAATATATTTTATAAGTACATAATAATGTAGATAAATATAGATTTATTATTCTTAACTCAACATCTACACACCTTGGAGATATATATCCACAAGCTGTATGTGTGGAGGTATTTGTAGTAATCAAGATCAATGTTAGGGGAGGAGAGGAATTTGTGATCCGTTCAGTTTCCTGTACTGATATATAATCTAATCAAAGAGAGAAGGATCACTTGTCCTGCATAACATCAGGTATGCGGGAATGGTTCTTACTAGTCCCAATTATAAAAACGGGACCAGTGTTGGCAGAGTCAGGACAAGCAACATGACGGAGTGATCGAGTGTACCTCCCTGACCCGCCTGGATCTCGATGAGGTTAAATATAACCATTAACGAAGGTACTAATTGACCTATTTAGGAACAGCATAACGACATGTTCCTTTAAAATCATTCTGTTTTGAAACTTCACCTATAGAGACGTGAGAGGTCTCTATACCCTTTTCACCGTGGTCCTGAAGAAAGCCCCACCGACCTTCTGGCGATCCAAGGGCTAAAACATGTCGATCTAAACCACAACCTTTGTGTGAAAGAGTCATAACTACTCTAGTTCACCTACATCAATTTTAATTATTGCCTCCAGAAACCAGAACTATTAAAAATTTTGTCTGGAATAGAGAGACTTTTTTACTAATTTTTCACTTTATCACGTCACAATCACTATCACTGATCACTACTGTTTTTAACTGAGGGTATTGCCTCCCGGTTGGAGGTTGCATAAACCACTAAACCCTATGATTATGCAGACACGTGTGAGGGACAGCGGAGAATCAAGATATACCGCTTAACATCGCAACTCACCAACACGTGCATGAGGGTTATTTGTAGTAACGCAAAACCCACAATGGACTTCGGGTCGATCAATAGATAGAGAGAGAGAGAGAGGAAATAAGAGAGGCTGACAAGGAAGAAGGAGTCCCTTTAAAGGACGGCTTCCCTCACCCACCAGAGGTGGCATGCTTCATCATAGGGAATCCTCCTCGCATGATGAATCTTATTCATGGAGTGGGCTACAACTGCCTCACTGCAAGGGAGGAGCTTAGGGATATTTTATTTTCAGAGGGGTTCTTACTAAGACCCAATGTGAGCTAGCGAAGTGTCCTGAGGGGTGCGGTGCTAGTGGATGTGAATTTAAACTAGCTACAAGGTTTACTGCATACTTTTATTCTGGCTTCCTTGTGCTAGGATTAAAAACAGACAGGAAAACAAAGATACAAAGAGATATGACAGGAACCATTAGATCCAGTCGTTCTCAAATAGGATCGACATGTTTCAGCCCATGACATTGGGAGTGTTGTGGCTTTCTTCAGGATCATGTGAGAGCTACTGATGTAGTGATGATATCTAAAACTAGTGAAAAAACAATGACCTTGCGGGTCGTTAAATCTCCTCTGGCCGCCTTATCTATATATATGTTATGTGTACAAAAAATTTAAGAAGGTAGGATGCTTCTGCATGGTTACCCACACTTTTTGCCTGGTGCTAAGCTGTTACTGACTAGTCTGTCTGGGATCCAGCTAATCAAGACCCCAGTCTATTTGCTTTCTCCCTTAAATTGTTGTGTTCAGTACATAGGTACATCCCAGATGGTATATTGGGGTACCCTTATCAGTCCCTAGTATATGGTACTGAAGTACCCAGGGCATAGGTACCCTTGAGGTTTCCCATGGGCTAAAGCATGCATTATGCCACCCATGAGAGACCATTAAAAATGGAATTACAGGCCAGCCATTGCAGCCTTGTAACTTGATGCTAACCTCACTTACTAAAGATATAGGTTTCCTATATCTAGGGTCACTGCATTTAAAACCTATGAGTCACCCTTATAGCAGGCATTTGCAGTCCTGAAGGCATGGTGCTTGGTTCTAAGTGAGGGGGAGGCCCTGCACAAGCAGGACAGCCCTGCAGCCTACGGAGTCCATTCTCCCAGGTTGTCAGTGAAGCAGCCATATACTATATAGAGGGGCACCACATAATTACGCGATGACCATCTCGAAACTGGCTGCAACGAATCCTATCATGTTTGGTACCAAACATATTGAAATCATACCCCCCACACCATAAACGGTGTGGTAGTATGATTCCAATCACTGGAAGAGCCCTCCATTAGGCTCTCATTCTTCCCAGTACCAGCCTTCTTGATCCGGACAGCACAAAATGGTTTCTGCTGACCAGAGACACGATTCTGCCCTCCTGCTGCTGAGCCAAGCTCGAGCAGAGGGAGGTTGGACAATATGCATCCTGTCACAGGGAGCTGTGACCACCTTCCAGACAGGATTTAGTGTATTGGGAGGAGGTAGGTGCACTTATCAGCGCCTCTCAGTCTGCACGAGGGGCACATTTGGTATGCCTGTGCATAGTCCAGTTCAAACCAGTTCTGGGAGCCGTTGGTTCCCGCTCTTGCATGAAAGTTGACAAAGGACATGGGAGTAACCTCCCCCCTGTCCAGACCTTTCCCTGGGAGGGTCCCCTGAATCTTCCCAACTCTTTCCCTTGGGTACTTAAGGGGTGGGTGTAGGTCCCTAGATTCGTTGCGGGATAAGATTCAGATCATACACCACTGCACTTCTACTGTCTGAGCAATCTAGTCTTCGCTGGACTTTGTTTGGGCCTGACTGCGTCTCCCTTCCAGTCTGCTGCATCCTCTGCGCATGCGCTTCTTACAGGAACCTTCCAAGGCCTTTGAAGAGTCAAAGAAACTTGAAGAAATTGCCCTTGGTGTGAAGGAGTCACTCCCCTGCATTCGCAGGCGCCATAATCAAGTCGACTAGGTTGTGCAACAGAGGTGGTTGTTTTCCACAGCTCCTGAGGCCTGTCCTCCCCTCTCATCAAGTTTGAGGCCAGTATCCCTTGTGGGGGTTGCAATAACCAAACCCCTCTGTACTGTGTCCAACTTGCAGTTGCAAAGGCTTGTTGGCTTCTGTGCAAGAAGATCTTCGGGATCTAAGTAGCCTCAACCTCAAGCATCTCCAGTTACCTCAATCTTTAGCCACACCACATCGTGTGCATCGTAGACTGCATCTTTTGGTGAGCTGTTTGAGGTCCTCTTACAAATCCAGTGCCTCCAGCCTGTGGGTCCACTTGAGGATCACACTTGTTTCTTTTGGGCTCCCTTGATTGCTTGGGACCTGCCCTGACTCTCCTATCTTTGGTGTGTCCCCTGCCCCTTGCTGCTCCCGACGTTGCTCCTTCTTCGATTCCTGTATCGCTTGCCTTTGCTAAGGCTTGTTGGTGCTCCTGCCGGACACCGACCCCTCAGCAATCAACATCCTTCATGGGACAGCTCGTGCATGGCTGCTGGTCCTCCTCAGCATCACCTGGTCCTCACAGCTTCAGAGTCAAGGTCAACAGCTACCATCCTACAACACCCGACATAGGAGGGCATTAGTCTTCCAAGTCTTCTGGTCACCCCTGAGTGACATAGATTCTGTCTCCTCTGCTTGCGGGTACCTCTCATCAAGAATACATCCTCAGATTCTATCGGTCTCTTCCTCCTTCTTCAACAGCGGCACTTTCCTGAAGTCATCCATTGGGTTCAAAAGCAGTTTCCGACACCCCTTCACAAGTATGCGGCTTCCCTGGTGTAGGTAACGTGGGTACTATGGTATCCATGGGTGGGGTTGCTCCCCAAACTTCTGTCTACCACTGGGTTTCTTCAGGGTCCACTGGGAAGGGTCCTCAATCTTTAAAAATCCAACCGCAACTTACACGTAGAGTTGTACGGAAATCGCAGTCATGTTCCCACACTGCATGCTCTCCGTGGGGTTCCTATCTACACACCTTTGATGGATCCTTGGGGTACCAGTACTTCTACCTCCTCTCTACACTACAAGGCTATTTCTAGTGACAGCTACTTGCAAAACCTGATTTTACAGCAATGTCCAAGTCGTGGTTCATTTACCACTTTCTTAGTGTATGATTTGGTCTCCCCCTGGGGCCATTGTGTATTTCATGCTATTTACTGTGTTTTTTTGCTAAAGTATTGTGTACATTGTGTATATCTCTGGGTGGAAGATATTTCTATGAGTTAGAGAGTATAATATGCAAATATATATTCTTATTAAACGTTGTGTGGTTCTTTTTCACCTAATCTATACTATAAGATTGCATTCTGGTAACACAAGCTGCTTTACCCTCCTTCTAGACTTAGCCTGAAGGTTGCTCTCCACAGACACCACTTAGAGAGCTTTCTAAGGTTGTCTAAGACCTCTTAAATTACCATAAGGGTTGTCTTGACTGGTGCAAGGTGCCCACTTACATTAGTGGACATCATATACCAGACCAGCTTCCCACATAAACCTATTCTTACCCACACCTGCTTACTTTGGGGATATTTTGGTTATCAATATTTTTCTATGATATTCTGGTAGCACAATATTTAAACCTCTATATTTTTACATCATACCTTAGATGGATGCTATAACATAGCATGATTGCACAGAATTGCACCCTAAGGACAATTTTCACTAAACACCATTTAGTGCCTTAAACACATCAAGTTGGCTGGAAGTAGCAACAGGTTCAGTCATACTGAGGGTACATTCAATATTCCTTCAAGGAACAACCTATAAATTCCCTAGTGCTCCCTGCATTGAAAGTATCTGAGTAAAACTACGTAAAACCCTGTAGAACAAGTTTGGATTGCAGCTGACCATGTACATTAGAAAGAAAAAAAAAAAATGCTTAAAAAAATGGTAAATTATGGTAAAAACGATTTTGGTGCAAGAAAATGAGCAAACTGAGGGGCATATTATAACCAACAGGTTTATCTCTGCTGTTTTGGCTTTAAAAGCCAAGAAAGCGGAGATAAAATTATCTCCCTATTACCTAGCTGTCGTTAACACCAGTTAGCGACAGCTAGTAGGAGATAGCGACCATCTTGGGCCCCGCTGTGCATGTCAGTGATATTTATCACTAATGACATGCAAAGTGGGCGTGCCAAGATGTTAGCGACTGAAAACAGTCGCTAACATCGCTATCTCCTATTACCAACTTTTGGAGATATTCGCGCTAAGCGCGAATATCTCCAAAAGCTAACACCGGCCCCTGAGCAGTTCTTAGCCATGTTATCCAATGGTAGGTGGATAACATGGCTAAGAGCATTAGCTCGGTAATGCCTGAATATCGCTGACTTTTCAGCGATATTCATGCATTATTGCCGATTTTTATCGCATTTGCGATAAACCTTGGTAATACCAAGATTTATCTGCGATAAAAATCGCCGCAACTCGGCGATAATTTTTTCTCGCTAACCTAGCAATAGCAATAATTATCGCTATTGCTTGGTAATATGCCCCATTGAGAGCAAACACACATGGCAGTTTCTTGTTGCATCGATGAAGTTATATGAAAAGCAAGTACAGAAAGAATGGTTGAAGTACAATGCAAACATAGAGTAGGGTTATTGCCTTCTTCTAGGCATATGTTCTTCTTATAAATTACCTCCAGATGTAATCACCTAGATACCAAAATGTGAACGATGAATAGCAGGGCTCTTAGTAGTAATCAAAACAAATATGCCATTCTTTTTTTTTTATGACACCCAACAGCAGTACCAACAATTGTCTCACTCGTGTAATTCTTTTAGGCAATGAGCATGCCCATCATCTTGAAAGATGTATAAGCAGTTTGGTTTCGAGAGAGGCACAACAGCAAAATCATACAGAGAGCCATGTCATGCCAAGCTCTTGGCTTGTTTATAAAAGCCTAAACACAAGCTAGAACAAGGGGCCCAATTTCGATATTGGTGGTCTTACTGCCATCCGATTGCGGCAGCAGTCCCTAGTACTCCGACAAGTTGACGGTCTTTCATCCTATGTATTTAGATGCATGCAGGCTATCTCGCTTTTCCGCGCCAACAGAGTGTTTCCCGATGCAGCCGCTCCGCTGTACACCGTTCGTTGCTGATGCAGAGGACTCCAATGCTGGGGAATACTGCCCCATCACCACCACCGTGGTGGGTGCCCACCGAGCAGATTTAGATTACATAGTTGTGTTGATGGTCTTCTAACACCGATTCCCGGAGTGAGTCATCACAATACAAGCCCAACAATGCACCCTCACTGTGGCCATTGGGTGAATCCTAGTAGAACACAGCTGATAGTTATTGGCCAAATGGATACAGCTGCATACCACACTATAAAACTCAATTTCTGACCATGATCCTTTGTCGTTCCCTGGCACCGCAACACATGCCAGCAGAGCTATTCCGAGTCAGGTTTTTTTGTTTCTTGCCCCTGTTACTTGTCTCTTCATATTTTTCATTTTACACCTTGTGGTAAATCTTTTAACTTGATATTATTTGTTTGCACAATGCCAGGCCACAAAAATACCCGTTTTACTGAGGGCGAGTTGTCAGCCATGGTGGATGAAATCAAAAGAGAAGAGCCACAATTGTTTGGATCCCAAGTCCAAAATACATACCTAATTCAGAAAAGACTAATGTGGGCCAGAATAGTCGAAAGAGTGAATGCTGTAGCTAGTATCCTGCACACACAGGAGGAAATTAGGAAGAGGAGGAATGACCTGCGGAGGGTTGGTGCATTACCTGGCCTCCATGAATTACCAGGAGGCACACAGGACTGATGGTGGTTCTCCCAGGTCCCCCTTACAACTCATGCTTTGGGAGGAGAAGGTCTTGCAGATTCTACATCCTGATGACTTGACAGGAATACCTGGTAGAGTGGATTCTGGTAAGTTGCACTTTAGACACTTTCACTAAACATAATTGTCCGGTTTGCTTTGAAGTTAGCTGTTGCTAATGTGTTCTGCATATATTTGTATTACATACAAACCTCAAACTAACAGTTTCAGTTAATTTTGATTGTTTGAATGAATATGTCGCTTTGTATCTAAGATTACAGGTGTCAATCTCCATTACATGTCACATGAAGGTATGGTGCCTGCACTTGTTACATTAAATAACACATTAACCATGTGTGTGACATATTGTTAGTGTCTGACCCATTTCCACTGCATGTTTTCCACAGGTATGTTGCACTAAATATTGTGCAAGTGTTGGGAAGTTGACTGTGAAATGAATACAGCTTCCATAATGCCCTGTTTCTGTTTTAATATTGCCTTGTCATATTGTTCATTCTTTTGTGTCTAACAGATTTAAACATATGATAAATGTCATGTAGTTATCAATCCCTATTCAATGCTATCTTTTGAAAATGGTTTTTGTTGTTTTCTGAATGTTGTCCTGTTCTTCTCAACCGATTGAACTGATGCCCTGAGTTTCACAAATCAAACTGTGTTCACACAAAATTTGTAAGGTATGTAAATGACTATGCTCAACATAAGTGGTACTTGCAAAAATTGACTCTGCACTGTTCATGTGATGACTATTGCCAAACGTCCATCCAACTTATGGAAATGTCTCGTATGAAGTTAGCTAGGCCTTGGAATTATCAATTACACTTTCCACCTCTCCACTGTGCTGGGCTGAATGGCTGGGATATGTTAGGTATTCCCCTAATAACTTCATGAAAATGTCAGGACATCTTATTACCTGCTTATTTGAAGTTGTACTGTTTGAAATTGCTAAAAGTAAGGGTAATATGTGCAATACCACTGAAAGCTATCATCACAATAAGCTCTACCTACTTTGTCTTCTAGGTATCTACATTATTTGTATCCAAAGATTTTAACATACAATACATACTTTTACTGACAAAAATGTTCCAAATTTTTCAATAGGTCCAACTGGCAGAGCACATGGCCAGGAATCTGCCACTGATGAGACATCCACTCCAGCTTGGAATCAAGCCATCAGTGAGGATGTTAGACCTGGCCACGTTTTCCGTGTTTTCCCCTTTCTTTTTGCTTCTGACCCCCTCTTTTTGCCTATGTGCTGAACTTCGTTTTTGCTTGCTTTAAGACTCTAGGCACTTTACCATTGCTAACTAGTGCTAAAGTGCATGTTCTCTGTGATTTGAATGTAATGGAATTTGGTTTCTTCATGACTGGCATGTTTGATTTACTAATACGTCCCTAGTACAGTGCACTACAGGTGCCCAGGGCCTGTAACTCAAATGGTATTAGTGGGCCTGCATCACTGCTAATGCCACCCGCATGAGTAGCCCATCAAACCTGTCTCAGGCATGTCACTGCAGAACCTGTGTGTGCAGTTTTAAACTGCCACTTCAACCTGGTAAGTTCACCTACTTGCCAGGCCTAAACCTTCCATTTTTTACTTATAAGGCATCCCTAAGGTAGGCCCAAGGTAGCCCCATGGGCAGAGTGCAGTGTATTTAAAAGGTAGGACATGTGCATTTGAGTTGTACATGCCCTGGTAGTGAAAAACTGATGCATTCCTTTTTCACAACAGCAAGACCTATCTCTCCCATAGTTTAGCATTTTAGCTGCATTGTAACACTTTACAAGTGTAACTCCCAATTGTGAGAAGACAAACATTCAGAGTTTGCTGTCTCACAATATAAAAACACACCTATTAGTGAAGTTGGTTTTAATTTGTAGGCCTGAAAATGGCACATTTAGAAAGTTTGCATGTTATTACTTTAACCATTGTGTGCTTCTGCCTGTTCCTAGAACATACATAATGGCTAGGAATTGTGAAGTCACTCTAGACAGTCACACACAAAGGGAGCTGAGGTGCCCCCTGCATATCCCGATGACCATTTACCAGGCTGATGGGTCTTCCTGGGGTAGAATGGTGGGAGGAGTTGATACTTGTACCTGAATAGGGCTGTGCCTGTCCCAACACAAAGAGCTGCATATCCCCCTGTAGTGTGTGTGGAGCCAGGACCAGGGCCAGTAAAGGCAGAATATTGTGAACTATAAAGACCTTTCTTTGAAGTCTCCCTTGACCCTTTTAGGCAGGTCACTCCCGGCGCCGCACAGCACCACCTGTGTGTCCTGCCCTTCAGCCCCAACTGCCGCTACTGAGGAGAAATCAAGGCCTTCCTACACCCACAGGCTACCACCTGCGCCTCATCCTTGATGGCCAGTGGTAGGCCATAGTTAGGTTTGACTCACTGTAATTGTAGTGATTCTTACTGTTTTTCATAATTGTATTATCTTATTTGTATGCTGCTCTTCCTCCTTGTTCCCCGTTTCCAACTCTGTACCCTGTACCCTTCTGCTGTTTCCTTGTAACTGTATCGCCTTAATTGTTTACTGTTTCCTCCTCCTGGTCCCCCACTTCTAACTCTGTGCCCTGTGCCCTTTGCCTTCTGTTCCCTTCGTAATTGTATTGCCTTTTGTTAGTGCTTCTTCCTCCTTGTTCCCTCCGTTATTTCTATGCCCTATGCCCTTGCCCTTTTGCAATCTGTTCTCCGTTTTCTCGCTGCTGCGTCCCCTGGGCCCCGCCCCCAACTCACCTATTCACCCGCTCCCTCCTCCCAGCTGCCTCTTCCCTCCCACCACCCCTTCTTAAGGCAAGCCAGTCTACGCCTGACCGTGCCCAGCGCCAGCACCCCTGGCCCACACGAATGCCATGATGCCCGACACCGCTACGATGCTAGCACCCTCCACGCACTCAACACTGGATGATCACACAACTGTTTCCTGGCCACCCCAAAGTGCACTCAAGGACCCTTTAGCTGTCGGAACTGCAGCTTCACCAGCATCCGAAACGCCAAACCACCCACCGTAAAGGAACACAACCACCTCAGATGCATCCTTCTCAACACCCGCTCTGCCGGCAAACACACGATTGAACTATGGGACCTACTCGACTCAACCTCCCCAGACGTCACCTTCCTGACGGAGACGTGGCTGAACTCCTCCTCGGCACCCGACATCACCATAGCCATCCCAGAAGGCTACAAGATCACCCGCAGGGACTGCACCAACAAAGGAAAAGGAGGAATCGCCATCGTCCACAGAAAGACTCTCAGAATCTCGACCAGCACCGACGACACCCTCAGCACCGCTGAACACATGCACTTCCACATCCATACCGACCCCAACACCACCCTCAGAGGAACCCTCGTCTACAGACCCCCGGACCCGACCACAGTTCAGCAACTCAATCGCCGACTGCTTCAGCACACACGCCCTTGCCTCCACGGACTACATCTTCCTCAGGGACCTGAACTTCCACCTCGAGAACACCAACAACACCAACTCCACCACCCTGATCGACAACCTCGCCAACCTCGGACTCAGACAACTCGTCAGAGCACCCACCCACTCCACCGGTCACATGTTTGACCCCATCTCCTACACAAGCTCCCACATCTCCTTCAACTACACCACCGAACTCCATTGTACCGACCACCACTGCATCCACTTCACCTACCAGAAACCCACCATGCACCACCGCACCCAAAAGATCCCTCACCACGGCTGGAGCAAAGTCAACGAAGACCAGCTAACCACCACCCTCGCCCGGACCCCACTGACCCCGACACAGCCTCCTGCAACCTCAGACAGTGGATCAACGACTGCGCCAACACCCTCACCCGCTCAAGAAACCCACCAACAGCCACACCAGCAAGAAGGCCAGCTGGATCACTGAAGACCTTCAGGCCTCCAAGCAAATCTGCCAAAAGCTAGAGAAGAAATGGCTCCATGAACGAACACCGGACAGCTACGCAGCCCACAAGAATGCCTCCCGCAAACACCATCATCTCTTCAGATCCGCCAAACGGGCCTCCTTCAAAGACCGCCTAGACAACAACGAGCACAACAGCAAAGTGTTCTACAATATCGTGAAGGAACTCTCCAACCCCAGCTCCAACACCAACGACATCCCACCTTCGCAAGACCTGTGCAACGCACTTGCCACCTTCTTCCATCGCAAGATCGCAGACATCCACAACAGCCTCAATGCCACAATCACCCGACGACCACTGAGACACCCGCCCCCACGACCAACATCCCCACAGACCGCCTGATCTCCTGGACCAACATAAACGACGATGACACCATCAAATCATGAACACAATCCACTCCGGATCTCCGCCAGACCCATGCCCACACCACATCTTTAACAAAGCCAACACCGCCATCACATCCCACCTCCGGAAAGCCATCAACATCTCCTTTGAGACTGCAACCTACCTGGAGAGCTGGAAGCACGCCGAGATCAACGCCTTACTCAAGAAACCCAATGCAGATCCCAAGGACCTCAAGAACTTTTGGGGAATCTCCGGCTCTCGTTCCCCAGCGAAGGTCATCGGGAAAACCGCCAACAAACAACTGACCCACTACTTCGAGGAGAACAGCATCCTGGACCGGTCCCAGTCCAGTTTCTGCAGCAACCACAGCACCAAAACTGCCTTTATCGCCGCCACCGATGACATCGGAGAAACTGCGGCCCTCATTCTCCTGGATCTGTCAGCCACCTTCGACACGGTCCGCCACTGCACACTACGCACACACCTCCACGCCGCAGGGATCCAAGAGAAGGCCCCGGGCTGCACCACCTCCTTCCTCTCCGGCAGAACATCTGCCTCCCCCCTTCCTCTCCAAAGCCACTGAGATCATCTGTGGCGTACCCCAGGGATCATCCCTCAGCCCAAGGCTGTTTAACATCCACATACACCGCTCACCACGTTGCCTGACTGCACAACTTCAACATCACCTCGCTGATGACACCCAGCTGATCCTTTCCCTCACCAAGGACCCCCACCCTGCCAAAACCAACCTCCACGAAGGAATGAAAGCCATTCCTGAGTGGATACAGAACAGCCGACTGCAGTTGAACTCAGACAAGATGGAAGTCCTCATCCTCGGATCTACCCCCACGGCCTGGGATGACTCCTGGTGGCCGACTGCACTGGGAACAGCTCCATCACCCACCGGCCATGCACACAATTTAGGGGTCATCCTCAATCCATCCTCTCTATGACAAAGCAGGTCAACGCTGTTTCTTCCTCCTGCTTCAACACCCTCCGCATGCTCCGCTATATCTACAAGTGGATCCCCACCCAAACGAGAAGAACAGTCACCCAGGACCTTGTTAGCAGCAGGTTACACTACAGAAACGCCCTCTACACAGGAGCCTCAGCCAAACTCCTAAAACAACTTCAACGCATCCAGAAGGCCCCTGCACGCCTATTCCTAATCATCTCTTGCGGCAGCCACATCACACCCCACCTGAAAGACCTGCACTGGCTCCCCGTCAACAAGAGGATAACCTTCAAGCTCCTCACCCACGCACACAAGGCACTCCACAACACCGGACCAGCATACCTCAACAGATGACTCCACTTTAACACCCCCACCCGCCAGCTCCGCTCCACTGACTTCGCCCTTACCACAGTGCCCCACATCTGAAGAGTGACCTTCGGCGGCAGATCATTCTCCCACCTCACTGCCAAGACCTGGAACACCCTCCCCGCCCATCTTCTGCAGACCCAAGACCTGCTGACCTTCAGAAGACTTCTCAAGACCTGGCTTTTTGAGCAGTAGCAGCATTCCCCCCCCTCCAGTACTTTAAGACCCTCACGGGTAAGTAGTGCACTTTACAAATGCTCTGATTGATTGATTGATTGATTGATTGATTGATTGGTTGATTGATTGAAAGGCTAAAATTGGTATAAGTACTGGACCTCTGGCATCAAATACTAAGTACATTTCTAGGCTTAACACATCTCAACATAAGTCAACTCCTTACTCTTGACTACTATCATCTTCATTTTGCATATTACGATCCTCACCCAGTGGTTCTTCAAGGTCTCCATCCTCTGTGAAGTAAAGGATGTCCTGTTGCAGGGTAATGTTGTGGAGCATGCAGCAGGCCACAGTGATTTGGCACACCTTATTGGGTGAGTAGAGGAGGGCTCCACCAATTTTCTCCAGAAAAAATAATCTGACTTTAGGAGCCCAAGAGCCTGCTACACTGGCTGCCGTGTTCTTCGATGGGCCTCATTGAAGCGGATTTCCCCTGGCTTTGTTGGATTCCTTAGCCGTGTCAACATCCATGGTCGGTTGGTATAAGCTGAGTCTCGTAGATGGAAGACAAAAAAAGGGGCAAAATAATGTAACATATTTCCAGATTATTGAACTAGAAATACCCCAAACAATATAATGAAAGATTGTACTGATCAATAAGCCAGGCCCTCTCAGGTCCAACTTGATTCATTTGCAGGGGTATAGGGCTAAATTACAAAGGAATCATGGTCAGAGCCGGGGAAATGTGCATATACACTTGTGATGTACAAATCCTGTAGGCAAGCAACTTGCAAGTTGCTTGAATAGAAGTGTTTCTGATTCCTGTAGACCTGCTTTCTGGCATGTGGTGGCACTAAGGCAATATGTTTGCCATCAATTTGCTCCAACCACATGTGGTAGGTGACCCAAACCATAAAGGTCACCCTTTGTTGTGTTCTATCTAGGACCCCGATCAATATTTGACCTCATGCCCCTATACGGCTATAATCAATAGATATCCCTATAATGGCATGAACGATCAGAGCCATATTTCAGTAACTCGTCTCTGCAGCTCATTAAAGTACATGACACAGCAGAAGCCACTTCCTTAGATTCCTAGATAACACACTGAGTTCTTTTGACAGCTCAAACCCCCAGCAACCTGGGAAAGCCCCGCTTGCTTTGTTTTGATTAGTAATAGAACTCTTGCGAGCACTGTAAAAACGACCAGTTCTTAGTGACATCTTTATTGACGTCTTATGTCCAAAAACTTACGTCAAACTCGGCACCTTTCAGGTATAAATAATACCGACGTTGCCTTAAGCAAACACGACGGTGGTGGTGAATACTGGAGCAGAACAGCTGTCCCTTGCAGAGCCCAGCAGATGCGAGAAGCCCACGGACGCTGCCTCTCCTCCTCCTTGATGCACTGAGAAAGACGCTGTCTTTTCTCCTGCTGAGAAAATACAGCTCCGGCGTTTCCAGCCTACCCTTGCGGGTAACTGGAATTTCGAGTCCTGAGAGGAGATACCAGACCTCCAACATTCTATTCCAGAGGTACGGTGCTGACTAAACCCTTAGAGAGACCATGCCACCCAGTTAAATCTGTCTCGTAGAGGACAAGCTGATCTTACCTTAGACCCGGGGAAAACCCTAAATAAAATAATGATCTTAAAAAATGAGATTAATAGCACGTTAATCCAAAAAGCCGCGGAAACCTATCAGGTTAATAAGGATAGGCTGTACGAATCAGGGGAAAATGTGGGGAAGCAGTTAGCACTACGCACACGACAAAAGCAATCATTGAGCAACATTAAAAAGATAGAATTTGAGGGAAATGAATATACTACCCCCAAAGACATTGTTAAAGTTTTTCAAAAATATTACCAAAAATTATATAGTAGTGATATTTCATATCCTGATAATGAAATTACAACATTCTTAAATAACTGGCTCCCAGACCATACTAATCATAAAAACATCAATGCGGAAAATAAGATTTACCTTGACAGAGAGATTACGGTCATTGAGGTAGAGATTGCATTAGCTGAGATGGCCAACGGCAAGGCGGCCGGACCGGATAAAATCCCAATGGATCTATATAAAATCCTCAGAAATCAGATAACTCCCTTTCTGTTTGATCTGTTTCTTGGAGTCCAATACCATGCAATTCCCCCTGAGTCTTGGAAACAAACAAACATAATAATTTTCCATAAGAAAGGTAAACCACCCCACCTCCCTTCCTCATATAGGCCTATATCCCTGATCAACGCCGATTCGAAGTTATACGCCAAAATATTTGCAAATCGTCTGAGCGGGGTCATCGAACGCCTTGTATCCCCGTGGCAACACGGTTTTATACCTGGCAAAGGCACTACAGACCATACTCGTAGAGCCATAACCCTACTTGACATCATGGGCGCCACGGGGGGCGAGATGTCGATGATCTTCCTCGATGCCGAAAAGGCATTCGACCGAGTACAATGGCAGTTTCTCTGGAACATCCTGGAAAGTAAAAACTTCGGAAAAACTTTTATTAACGCGATTAAAGCTATTTATACCAACCCTACGGCTAAAATCTGTATTGCAGGGAATGAGTCGGGCGCCATCACGGTGCAAAGAGGCACAAGGCAGGGTTGCCCATGCTCCCCGGTTCTATTTGCGCTCTATATAGATCCCCTTATTCAAAAGCTACTAACCTCAACTTCCATATATCCAGTTTTTACAGGGTCCTTTTCCACCAAAGTCATGGCATACGCGGATGACATTGCCGTAATAACTACTAAACCGTCTGAAGCAGTTTATGAAATTGAGACAATTACCCAAGCATTTGGGAAATACTCAGGGTACTCCTTGAATAGAGATAAAACTATGGTATTAGCCACTAGCAATACTCAATATGAAAGTACTTTCAGGGTTAAACAGGCCACTTATTTAGGTATAGTGCTCTCGTCAGAGATAAGTAACATCAGCGATATTAACTATTCTCCCCTCATTGATAAAATTAAAAGCGATCTAAGAAGGGTAGATAGCCTACACCTCTCTATTATAGGTAGGGCCAATTACGTAAAAATGAATGTATTCCCGCGGGTTTTATATTTGTTTAGAGCAATCCCTCTTTTACCGGCAAAGCACGTTATAAAGACTATAGATTCCCTCATTGCAAAGTTTATGTGGAGCTACGGAAAAATAAGGCGGGCTCTCCCCCTTCTAGCACTCCCTCAAAGTAGAGGTGGCTTAGCCCTACCAAATTTAAGATTATATTTTTGGGCATCTTTATTGCAAAACATGGATCCTCTTTTGACTTCTAAACTTAGAGGCCCAACCTCTGTAATTCCTCATATACCATCAATATATGAGCTCAGTCTAGGAAAAAATCATAAGGGACTTTTTCTAAGGCAGGTTGAAACATCTTATTATAAAAAAATTAAATTAAAGACTGTTTTAGATGCTCTTTCAGTCTGGAAAGCCATCGGCAAACATCTAGGGCTTCCTACATATACAAAATATACACCTTTATGGCAATGTAAAATTTTTCCTAATATTTCTAATGATAGCAGATCCCAGAGGTGGGAACTTCTAGGTATAAAAACAATCGGAGATTTTTTTGGCAACAATCTCCCACTTTCCTTTGAGCTTTTTCAATCGAGATATAACGTCCCAGCGAATGATTTTTAAAAATTTTATCAAATATTAGCTAGTATCTACAACACCAAACCAAAAATTCTACCAGATAATATCCTACTATTCGATATTATAGGCAGAAAATCTACCAGAATCGGGCCCTATATCAATTACTTTTGGCCGACACCCCAGATGATCTAGAGCGCACGGAACAATCTTGGGCCTTAAAACTGGCAAATCCAAATGTAGATCTAGATCTCTCATTAGCCCCCTCAACAAGATATTTTATAGCCTCTAACTTAAAGGCTCAATATTATAGAATCATTTATAATTTATATTTCACGCCAGCTAAATTGTTTGCATGGGGCCTTAGGATGGACGATAAATGTCCCAGATGCAAACAACCACTTGCAAATCTCCTACACATGTTCGCTGAATGCCCCACATTGGCTACAATTAAAACTATGATGTTGGAATTTTGGACCCAAATTTTTGGGCACCAAATACATGATTCTATAACGCTGCTTCTTTTGGGTCATGATGACTCCTTGAAACATAATAGAGAAGAACAGGCGGTATTATTTCTGGGCTATGCCGTTCTACGGATAATTCTAGCAGCTAGGTGGAAAGATACAGAGCCCCCTACCTTTAATATGTGGCTTAGCCGCTTTATAGCTATCTATAAACAAGAAATCTCAATATACTCCACAAGAGGTAGGAAAATGAGAGCAATCGGTACACAGATATGGGAACCTATTACTAGGTGGTATAATGAAGTAAGGGGAAACCAGACATAGGACCCCTGATTGATTCTGATTCTATTTTTTTTTCATTTTTTTTCTTTTTTTTTGTCATATTTTTCCCTTTGGTAGTGTTCTGTTTTCAGATATCTGTGTATGTACCCTGTTATTCATATATACCACATTACTACATGTTGCCTATCCTGTATATGTATGTTTTATGATTCGAATTTGCCAATAAAAAAAAAAAAAAAAAAAAAAAAAAAAAAAAGGGGCAAAATAATGTAACATAATTCCAGATTATTGAACTAGAAATACCCCAAACAATATAATGAAAGATTGTACTGATCAATAAGCCAGGCCCTCTCAGGTCCAACTTGATTCATTTGCAGGGGTATAGGGCTATATTACAAAGGAATCATGGTCAGAGCCGGGGAAATGTGCATATACACTTGTGATGTACAAATCCTGTAGGCAAGCAACTTGCAAGTTGCTTGAATAGAAGTGTTTCTGATTCCTGTAGACCTGCTTTCTGGCATGTGGTGGCACTAAGGCAATATGTTTGCCATCAATTTGCTCCAACCACATGTGGTAGGTGACCCAAACCATAAAGGTCACCCTTTGTTGTGTTCTATCTAGGACCCCGATCAATATTTGACCTCATGCCCCTATACGGCTATAATCAATAGATATCCCTATAATGGCATGAACGATCAGAGCCATATTTCAGTAACTCGTCTCTGCAGCTCATTAAAGTACATGACACAGCAGAAGCCACTTCCTTAGATTCCTAGATAACACACTGAGTTCTTTTGACAGCTCAAACCCCCAGCAACCTGGGAAAGCCCCGCTTGCTTTGTTTTGATTAGTAATAGAACTCTTGCGAGCACTGTAAAAACGACCAGTTCTTAGTGACATCTTTATTGACGTCTTATGTCCAAAAACTTACGTCAAACTCGGCACCTTTCAGGTATAAATAATACCGACGTTGCCTTAAGCAAACACGACGGTGGTGGTGAATACTGGAGCAGAACAGCTGTCCCTTGCAGAGCCCAGCAGATGCGAGAAGCCCACGGACGCTGCCTCTCCTCCTCCTTGATGCACTGAGAAAGACGCTGTCTTTTCTCCTGCTGAGAAAATACAGCTCCGGCGTTTCCAGCCTACCCTTGCGGGTAACTGGAATTTCGAGTCCTGAGAGGAGATACCAGACCTCCAACATTCTATTCCAGAGGTACGGTGCTGACTAAACCCTTAGAGAGAATTCTTGAAGCAAACCCTTGGCAAAACCAACTTAACTTAAACTGCTACTTACTTACTCCCTCCCACGTATTAGGCTTAGGTCAGGTACACTGGGGTAGGCGTACATAGAAGCACCAGTTGAGGACGTTAGCCAAATGTATATATGAATGTATATATTTTATTCATTTTAACCATCTTATGGCTAAGAAACCATATCAATGATTTTACAGTATTATTTCGCAATACTCTTTTTACTGTACGTACTTTTTATAATAGCAAGTCTTGCAATTGTGGCATTTCATTTCTCTTGCATGAGAAGGAAGACTGTTCAATAAATAATACCGTTTATTGAAAACGCCCGTCTCTCTATTCTCTGCATAACTGGTGAAAGTAATTCTGCACAACTGACTGAGTGAAATAGCTGTCTATTGTTTCACACGACTCTAGAGATTGACTCTTATTCTGAGGAGCAAAGTTGTCATGTTAATGCGGTTGTTGGAAAACTGAATCCCTTCTTGTCTGAGCCAGGGAAGCTGATCACTTCCTATTCAGTCAAGAAAGTTTCCAGTGGCCTCTGAGCTAGCTGGTACAAACCCAATTAAGTCTAACATAATCAGTAGAGACCTAGAAGACCGCACTCCTACGTCTACACTGCTGTTTATGTTATTCCAATGCGCAGGGCCTATAGGGAAAATAGGAACTACACTACACCTTCAGATTGGCTAAATCCTGCTGCCATGGAAATTGGATGACACTCTTTATGTGTCTCATCAATGAAGATACAACTTTTTTCTAAGACATCACTGGAAGTTGGCTGTGACATTTCACCAGATACTGCCAGAGTGTATTAGAAGGATCCTGTGGCCACAAAATAAAGTACTGCCATGAGTTTGGCAATTGCTATAAAATAAGAGGGGGTTATGTTGTGAGGCTGAAGATCTGGTTCCAGCTGATGACGTACATCCAGTATAGAATCTGAACTTATTTATTAGATCCCTTTCTTCCATGGTGGCAAGGTCTGGAAATGGGCAGCACAACCAAGGCTTCATATCCTCACTCTTCCAGGGTTCATATGTCTGCATCAGACTACACATTTGTGCAGTCAACAGCTTTTCCAAGGCAACATATTTGGTAATTAATACTACAGTCATATAGTTCTACAAAACGTAAATGGTTTAGCTACATATTTTAATACAACATCTGTTTTTTGGCATTTATGCTTCACAAATTACATTTAAAGGCTTTTTTCTTTTTTTTCTTTTTTTTTATTATATTATCGCAGATAGTAAAAAGATAAATATTGCAATTTATCAAGCCACTTATATCATTAATAAACATAAGAAATGTAGATCCAGCATAAATATACATATATATTCTTTTAAGCTCAACAAACTTGAAACCTATTCTTCTTAATCTTTACAGTCATCTCTCTCAAAACAGGATAAGAAATAGAAAAGAGGTAATAAAACAAGACCAAAAACCACCCAGACTCTATGATAGTCGTACCCGTGGGCAAGTCCTACCTCTCACCTCAAATTTCAAGAAATTTGACTGAGGCTCCTACTGTTTGAGAATGTAGCTTTTCTTTTACTTCAATTTGAGGCATCTAAGTTTTCATTGTGAAAAAATGGGAAACTCAGCCATTTTCCATTTCTGCAGGATCAAAGACTGAGGGCCAGGTGTAGGAAGCCTAATTCCGGTCTGTAATGGCCGAAATTACCGAATTTTGGCCGTTACCGACCAGAATTAGGCTTTTCATATGTAGGGGCCTAAATTAAGAACTCTGTAATTTACCGAATCGGTAATTTAAGGAATCAGTTAATTACCGAATTCTTAAATTCCGATTCGGTAAATTACCGAATCCTGATATGTAGGGAGCACTCAAATGAGTGATTTTCTCATTTTAGGATTCGTTATTTACCACCAACTTTTCGAAAACTCTAAAAAATGAAAAATTATGCAAATAATAACAGTGCCATGTGGCAGACATACATTCCCTTAGGGCAGTGGTTCCCAAACCTTTGACTCCATGAGGACCCCTATTGAGTCACTACTGGAAGCCGAGGACCCCCAAACAATTTGTACGATTTAAATTTCAAACATTAAAACAGTAGTTTGGAAACAGAAAACACTTGTGCACACTAAACAAATACTCGAATCTCTAAAGATTGTAATTTTGTATATAGAAAGAAATAGCAAAATCAAAAACTTTTAATGGAATGGTTAGTGCTGCATCTCCGCGACTATCTTTTCAATATTTGGTTCTATTTCGCAGAATGAGGCTCCTGCCAGGGCTAGACTTGAAACCCAATGCAGCCCTGGCAAATGTTGTCAGGCCAGTCCCAGTACTAATTGCAGTGAGTGAGCCTGGCCACTGCAAAGCAAACTTTGAGGGGCGCCCCCACCAAGAAAATTTATTAAAAAATGGTGCATTCTGCAACACATTTGTTATTATATATTGAATTGTATTTGGTTTTAAAGAATAGTAAATGATAACCTCACTATGCACAAATAGAACAATCTTTTTGGGGCTCTTCTACACTATCACCCTTCAACAGTGCCTGTCTTCTCTCAATAGCCCCGCTGTCACATGTAATCCATTTGTTTTACAGCATCTCTCATGCAAGTGTAGGTGTTAGAGCACTTTACATCACAAACCTACAGTGACAGTAAATCGTTCGTGTGTAAATAGGTGTATAGAAAATGTTTTGTTACATAATGCAAAGGGGATTTCAAGGTGTAGGATTCACATGTCATCCATACAGGTGAGCGTTTTTTTCAGAGTGCTTGGTCTGAAAAATCACCAAATCTTGATTCAGAATGTAACATAGTGGTTAGTTTTGACTTTAATTATAACAGTTTAATTCTACCCAAACAAATCTTTTTGACAAAGTGAGAATTGTGAAATGCTGGGGAAAAAAGATAGCATACTAACTTGTACCATGCAGTTTGCATGCTGCTGTTTGATGGCAGGTCATAGCTGAAGGTGCTGGATTATAATTGTAACTGATAGACTGCACAATAACAAAAGAATCTCTGTGACAAAGGCAGTAACCCACTGAGCTATGCACATAAACTACTGTTTTTTTTATATGCATGGTACTCTATACATTAATCACTGGAGTTATCTTGACACTTTAATTGTTGCCCAAAAACAACAGTTTATTCAAGGAACTTTTAAGTGCTTTTAAAACTGCTGTTTGCGGACTCCCTGGGAATGTGTCACGGACCCCTGGGGGTCCGAGGACCACAGTTTGGGAAACACTGCTTTAGGGCATGTATGTGTGCACATGCCACATGTGCACACATACACAATTCAGGGGTGCAACAGGGTGTCAAAGTGACACCCTGCCACCCTTCAATGTTTCCCCCCTTTTACCGAATCGGTATTTACCGATTCGGTAATTCCCATTCATTCCTATTTTCCTTAAGGCCCATAGAATTGAATGGGGAATACCGAATCGGTTAACACAGATTCGGTATATACCGAATTTTACAGATTGGGTAAAAATTACCGATTGGATACCTACATAGCATTTACCGATTTTAAAATACTGAATCGGTATAATTCGGTATTTTAGAATCGGTAAATGCTGATTGTCTACATCTGGCCCTCAGTGACTAGGGATGCAAAAAAAAAATACTATGGTTGTCTAATAGATAGATTAAGCGAATCAACGATTGCAAAAAGGACAGACTTATTAGTTGGAAGAAATCGGTGCAGAAAAATAATTAGGGGCACCATTTCTTTCAACTAATATGCCTGTTTTCCCCACACCATGACTTTATGAGCTCTCTTCCCTTTCTATAACACAGCCTTTTAAATGATTTCATTCCGGGACCGCCAAGGTCTATTTCTGGGGCACAAAAGGAAACCAAATGGATGAAGTGCAAATTCCATTACTGAGGTAAAGCAGGAAGAACTGCAAATATATTAGAAGGTAACAGGACTTGCTCACTTGTATCTCTGTATATCTCAATCTACGGGGTTCCCCTGCACCCGTAGGATATTTTGAAGACTCCTAGTAAGGTATAACCAGACTAATGGTCACAACTGTACTGTTTAGGAATAATTTACCAACCGCATGTTTTTTAAACTCATTGCGTCGCTCCTGACTCATGCATGCCACCATTGTGAACTGCTTAGATTGTTCACAATACGCATATAACGCTAATCATGCACCAACTCATACCCTCTTTAGCTGTAAATATTATGTTAAGGAGCTCAACATGCACACCCTAGCACAAGACTACCCACTTGCCATAGACACACAGACAGTGTAGCTACGTTGCTTCCTAAACTAATAGCGCACGGACCATTCCATTAACTATACTTATTTCTCTGGAGATCGTTTGGTATCTAATGTGAGGTGCTTTTGTCCCTAACAGAAATGCATGCTAAAATATACAGTTATAGACATCTACATATGAAAAATATGGAGATAACATACACCCTTGTAGAGTCTAACAAACAATTTTTAATGATGAGCACTATGATCTAAGTACCTCAATGGACAAGATGATATGTAATCGATATACAGTTTCATTTTGCCTGTTCCCTTTTTCCCCCTCCATTTGTCTGTCCAAGTTATAGGTACCATCCCAACCTATAACAACGTCACAATCTACGTCAATACACTTAGTGACGAAAATAGGTGAGTGACTTAACCTAACTACTAAGGAGTGGTTCAAAACCCACGCCGCTCCTTCATTTTGGTCCTGATGAAAGCCCCCCGATCCGACGAGACAGTAAAGGGCTGAAACATGTCGACCACGGATAACTGAACCACATAGGTGCAGTGGACCCTTAACACATCCACCTCAGCACCTGCTCTTGTTTTTATTCTTACCTGTTCCTGACCAATAAAACACTTTACACAGGAAACAAGGAATTTTTAACTTCACACTTTTTTTGGCAACTCTTCAAGCACTAAACGCAATGGCCAGAGAACCAGATGGTCTTCCTCCAGGAAGAGGAATAGTGACTGTCTGGAGAACGCAAATCTCAGGTGGAAAAGTACCCAATGATTAGCCCACTCACCTAACTACCTAAAGGGGAGAACCAAGCTATACTGCTACTAACAAGTTAGAGTGTATGAGGGTCTTTGAACATCTTTAAAACACCCTAGTATCCCAAGACATGCAATTCATTCCGCTTAGATTTTTTACTATTATGCCTGGAAGCTGAATGAATCATTGCTTCTTTAGCTCAGCTTTGAGTTTTTGGCTACATTGAAAACTAACATCATGAAAATTAGGAGACACATGATATACTCATTACAAACATACATACAAATGTTTTATGTTCAAACAAAATGGAAATGATGTTAGCTAGGTGTATGGTCCCACAAATCACTGAGCCTATATCAGGGCTTTCCAAACAGTTGTATGGGAGCTAGCTCTACCAGACCCCTTCAGAGTAGCACACAGCCTTCAGGTAATATATTAGATGGGCACAAGGACATTTTTCAATGTAGATGTTAAAGGAAGGCTCTGTTCATGTGACACCAGGTTCCTCAGGCTGCAGATGACAGGCCCTGATAATGTGCAGTGCACAGTCAGGATAATAGGCCAGGCTGCGGCTGAGTCACAGGGACAAACAATTTAAGCATTGAGGTGCATCGGTCAGACACATACATATTTGCCAGTTAAAAGTTTGAGTTATGCTTAAAAATAATCCCCTGAGTACATTTTTAAATTAAATGGATGACAGTTGAAAGGGAGAGTTACCTACCTTATTTAGCTAACAATTAATTTCATTTGTCATGTCCAAACATCAGGCCCATTACTTACAGTGCTCACTATTCACTGTGCCATAAGTATATATGGTTAGCCTTGAGTAGTTCACAATATTTTGCACTTATCAGAAGTAGGTCACATCACAGAACATGTAGGAGCCCCCTAGGCTATAAGTTGCCACAGGTCTGGATTGGTGAGACTAGCCCATGATATGGGATGAGGGTAGGCAACAGGTCAGGTGTGCATTAAGATATAGTTTTTGGTCAGCATGTGACAACACACATGTTGCATGCTAACTTATAATTATGTTAGTGATAGAAGTCGAAAGATTTTTTTACATCTATACAGACGAACAAAAATCATCAAACCATTTATTTTTCTTTTCGTTCTTGTATCTATACACGCCAACATCCATCAGATGCTGGACATATTGAAGGCCATCGCTAGGAAGGTGCATATCCTAGGGGTCTGCAAGCGGTGCAGTGGCAATTGGTGGAAGAGGTGGGAGGACCTACGAGTCAGCTGAATTTCAACTAAGGCAGTACTCCCAACATGTGTGCACCCTGACCCCACTAATGGCCCGCATTCTTGCAGTAGCATATGCAGCACTTGATGGGCAGTTGAGAGCCTAACAGCAGCAACAAGGGGGTACATTCTTATCAGAGTTTCATGTGTTACATGCCTCATTTTTTGTTACAGCTAAGATTTGTCTCAGTAACATTAAGGGTGGCTCATTCCCAATGCACAAGAAGAGTTTTTGGGGGGTATGTTTTGCACAATGTGAATGAAAATGTGCTTTGTTTATTGACTTATCTGAAAGGATCCCACCTGGTTCCTGTTCACAACCACAGGACTGTTCTGAGCAGACACATGGCTGACTAAACTCCACATAAACATCATGTTTTTTTTATATTATGGGCGACAGTTATACCAAACAGGTCAATAGTGATTATTTTGTCTTGTGTGATGCTACTTCACTGTGGATGATGTAATGATAGCCTTATTACATGAGACATAGCATGCTAGGTACTTATATTACAGTGGATGTACCAAACATCACATTGGAAATTGGGATTATGCACAAACTAGAGTAAGCATGTGATCCAAAATGACTAGTGACATCAATTTTAATGGGTACCTTTTGGGACCAAAACATATCCAAATTGTGTTTTGCATCAGAAATACTGTTTCATACATGTTAAAAGTGACAGATTAGCATGATGTCTCACTCCTTTACAAATATGCGCCAGGACACCTCCGGGTAACAGAACGCTCTACAAATGTGCCAAATAAATAAATAAATATGTGTTTGTAAGCGAGTCTGTTTTTGGACACATAATTGTAATAGGCATACGATTTTTGTGGAAACGACAGGAATGTGTACACATTGGTGAAAGTGTAACACAAACCCTAAAGCATTACTCAGTGTCCGTTGCCATGCCCAGAGGATTAAACAGTGATGGAGATAAATGGCTAACTGAAAGGGATTTTTCAAGATGGAAAGTTCTAACACATATATGTAGGAGTATTAGTTCAGAAAAACTCAAAATCATGCCAAACTCATGACTAATTAGGTAACTGTTGAAATGCATCAAGGTGTAATATGTTGCTTATTGTGATTTATATGTGAGTGTTTAAAGCATTATATGGGAACTAGTGTATGTAAGGTACTACTATGATGTTCTACAACATTTTGCACTGCAATAAAAGCCAGCATATCTAGTTAACAATTTCACTACGCCACAACAAACTTCAAATAACTAAAGAAATACAGGAGTGAAATGTGAAAAAGTTTTTTCTCTGTACTGAAGTGTATTAGAAATGTTTCAAGGACTATGTATTTGCTTTTGAAAATTGACATATACTTGATGTAAGTGTCGCTATTGTGAAATGTCCAAACAACGGTAACCTGATTTCAGTTTATGCTAATATTGGTACAACATTGCAGTATTTAGTGACACAAATCTATTCATATTTTACTTTTCGAGAATGAAAAGTAGGCAGATGTTTAGGCCTTATTAACACACTGTACACACATATTTTTGTTTGATATCCTTTTAGTGACATAATCTCACTATTCTAAACTAGAAAGGCCAACCATTCAAAGGTGTGAGAAAGATCCTGGAGATAAATAATGAAAGATAAGAGACAAGATCATGCATGATATAGGAGCCATCATGTGGAATGACATAACTGTGACCAAATGTTTCTGAAAATGTTGCGTAGATGCATAAGCTTATGTATATGTTGAAGCAAATTTTGAGATCCTTGAGGTGAATTATGAAATCTTGGACACTGTTTTGTGATCAAAGGTCATGATCAGTCTGTTCACACAGGTTCAATACAACTATTGTATATGTCATTTCAACATCACCCAGGGCAGTGGAAGGAGAAGGTGCCAACATAGCTGGGGAAGCAGCTATCCACAGTGGTTCCAGTGATGTCAGCACCCCTACCAAGGGCCCCAGTGTCTCGGAGAGTTAGGAGACTACAATGGAGACCACCAGCGACTTTACATCTTCTTTGGAGACCTCTTCCAGTGAGGACTCCCTAGTGGTGTTGGACCCTACTGCATCTGTAACACTTGCATCCTTCACCACCATCCAAAGTACCATCTCCACCCACCCCCCAGCTTCTCCATAAGTTGACCAAACAAGCCCCCCTAAAAGAGGTGGTGTCTCCTTCCTTCCAGGTACCTCACCCCATGCCCCTTTCTCCCTGGCTGCACTGAGTGAGGAGGCAATTGACCTCATCAGGGATATCTCTATAGACCAGACTGCACTACCGAATGCCATCCATTTGCAACAAGTGGTAGCCTACCTGGAATGCATTCACAGTGCTATGTCTGTCCTACAGAGTTCATTTCAAGGTTTAGCCTCCTCATTGACCGCAGCCTCCCAACCATCCCAACGTGGTGCCCCATATCCAGCCCCGACTACATCCAAATCACCTATTCCCAGACTCCTCCCAATCACACTGACATCTTTGCATGCACCCACTCACACAGACACAAACAGCATACCCACACACAAACACAAACAACACCAAAAATATAGGTGCACATCCAAAAAGACAGACACCACCCCCACCCCCAGCACAACCACAGACATTGCACCCACCACCACAGACACAATGCACTGTAGAACTCTTGCAGGTCTGGACTCCAGCACATCTGAAGCTCTTTTAAAAAAAGTGTGATACCATGTATGATCTTCGAACTAGATATTGAACACTGTAGTCAATTATAGCATTACAATTAATATGTGAAAAAGTCCCTTGAGCTTTATCTCTACTTTCAGCTAGAGCATAGAGTAAGGCGCTGTACCCTCCTCTTGCGATTAAGAATTCGCCCATCAAAAGTGCGTACTTCAAGATGGAATACTCTAGAAAATTGCTCAGGTATATGTAACTTATGTAATGGAGGAACACAAGATCATTCTCACGTATTGTCAGTCTGTCCAAATCCAATCTTGGTATAGGCCTGTCGTCGGTTTATAAAGCCCATTTGTTTTAGATATAATGCAACTTTTACTCAAGATTTAATCAAGTTGTGTAAGTCTCCCCAAAATGAATTTGTCTTCTATAACCTTTTCAAGTGCTTAAATAGCTTTCTAAAGCTGTTTTAAAGTGTACAAATGTCACGTTTTTATATTTATGTATTTGGTATTTGTTGACCTCAGCAATATCACATCTACCACCCCCAACACAACCACTGACACTGCACCCACCACCACAGACATATCCACCACCTCCAGCACACACCCAGACAATGCATCCACCACCAGACACACATCGGCCACCCCAATAACAGGCCCTGACATTGCACCCACCAACACAGCCACATTAAAAAAGAGCACACCTGGCACCACTACAGCGTACACACCCACAAAACAGAAATGCCCTCACTCATCCCTACAACACACACCAACAAAGGAAGACATACCCAAACGTTCAACACAACCCATACTCACAGACACTTACACCCTCAACAGACACTTCCACTCCCTCTACCTCTCAACCCCAACACCAACCCCAACTATCTCCTGACCATCGTACCCATTTTCTTAGTAAGAGTCTTCTGTTTGCCCTTGCCCTGAGCCCTGCCATACCAACACCAACTTCTTGCAAATGCACACCTACCCCTTCCTCCCCAAACCCCAACTTCCACATTCCAACTTACCCCTCAAAAGACAGGACCCACCCCTAATACCCCCAAGTTTCCCCTAAAAAAGGCAAAGGTCCCCAGCCCAAAGTCAAGCCCACCCCTCCCACAACTACACTCCCCTCCCAAACCCAAGCCCACCCCTTACAAAACATCGCCCCTCTCAAACCCAAGACCACCTCTTCCGAACTCACACCCCACTCCCAAACACAATGGGCGTGATTCACAGAAGTAACTTAAGACAAAATCCTAAACGTATTACCATTTTGGTATTCACAGAAGGCACTTATTCATTTTGGTATTCACAGAAGGCACTTACTCATTTTGGTATTCACAGAAGAAACTTACTCACTGATGAGTAAGTGCCTTCTGTGAATACCAAAATGAGTAAGAGCCTTCTGTGAATACAAAAATGAGTAAGTGCCTTCTGTGAATACCAAAATGGTAGTAAGCTTATGATTTTGTCTTAAGTTAGTTCTGTGAATCGGGCCCAAGGATACTCCCAAACCCAAACACTACCCTACAGTAACATCTTTAAAGTGTCTGTACTGCCCAGTGGATGACCCTTCATGGGGAGGTTCTGCTGGCAGTGTAATTGGAGGCAAGCTGAGTGCCCCAGCATACCTGTGCACAGGACTTTGTGGACACCATTTGGACTGTCATTTGCCTTGTTTAAAACAAGTTGAGAGAGTGATCTCATTGTGAATAAATCACATTGTTATTTTCACCAAGTTTGCCCTGGTATTAATTTCCCTTTGCAAGTGTTTTAATCCTATCAATGTTTGAGTGTAATTGTGTAGTATATATTTTCTTTAGCACAATGGCAGGAACTACTACTTACTTTTTAAATGTCTAATATATTAAGTGCATACACTGGTTCACAGTGGTAGCAGTTGACACTTGCACCAACAAATAGATGTTGAAACTTTATTTAGGGATATTTTACTACAGGTGTGTCTGACCTTGATTCCTGAAAGGTATGTACACATATGGATTGCACCTTGGAATAATATATGCAAATTGAAATTGTATACAATACAGGAATTGCACTGTATGAGGTGAAATATTACATGGATGAATATTGAGGGTGCTTCAAATCTGGGACTGCCATTGATTTTCTAGGTAATCTATGAGGTGAGGCTTACAGCTTGTCTAGTGCAATTTCTACATGAGGTTACATTGCACTTATGCCAATGATGTGTGATGCATATTTATTTATTGTGACAATTTTCGTACCTTATTTATACACACCTGAATGGTGAATTTTTGATTTTGATATCCGTTTTATGCAAGCGTCATTGTATTGAAAGGCAGCTGGCACTAAACATATTAACACCACTGTAGTTATACAGGTGTGTTACTTTAAAGTTCTTTAAATGTCAACATTAGAGACATAGATATTGCAAATTGTTATGCTATTGCTTGTGTGAGCAATTTAATAATGCATGAATCCTAAGCATATGTAAACAGCCAAGTGAAAAAGGTTAAAGGTAATTAAGAAGGTTATCTTTGGTTCCCATGACAGCGGTATTGGTTTGCATCGTGATCAGCCAGCAACAGCTGGAAGTGGGAACGTGGGAAAAGGTGAATTTCTGCCTTATATGCTTTCCATTCCACCAATTTACCCTGCCACAGTTGCGTTGGTGAGAAGACACATAGTGATTGGCCCGGCAGAGAACCTGTCAGTCCTCCCTCTGACAGCCGCTTTTGTCTATCTCGTCATAAACGCAGTTTAAATTTCTTGGTGTAGACGGCGGGACTACGCCTGTCTATTGTCTATGCAATAGCCAGCATCTAAAATAGGGTGGGCGGACCGGCAAGTCGGTTGGCAGGAAGACAGCGGAAAAAGCAACATCGAGACCCCATCCAACAAGATCTAAATGAGGCCGTAAGTCTGGGCAAAATTTTAAAAATGTTGACGTAATCGGTATCATTTTTCACAGGAAGAAAGTGCCATAGAGACAGGGAGGCTACTCTAAATACAGCAGCAACTTCTTCTTCTTTGTGTCCCACAGAATGCTCCCTCTGCTTTATTCAGCTCTTGGTCAATTTGGATTTTATCTTTCTTTTAGTCATCAATCTCTGCTACATCCATTTGCTTGTAATGTTGACTTTTTGGGAAAAACAAATAAGTTCAATGCATTACTTTACAGACTTTTTTTTTGAGGGAGGGCAAGTACCACAAATTGTTTTTTTTCCCCTTTTGTTATGTTTGTTGTTGGACAGTCAGGAGTAGTCACCCCGTGTGGCCTTAAGTTGTTTCAAGGGATAAGATTAGAACATGTTTAAGACAGCAAGAGGCCTTAGGGTTTAAATACACTTTCTTCAATAGCTAGGGCCCCATTAGGATGGCGGGCGGATCGCCCCCGCCGGGCTGGCGGTAGTCACTGCCGGCCCGGTGTTGGTGATCCGCCCACCATCTTCGCAGCAAAGACCCCTCACCATATTACAATAGCTGGGGCATCTGCGGCGGGCAGAAAGACCGTCTGCTGCTTTTCTGCCTGGTCGACAAGTCGACCGGGCAGAAAAGGGTTGAATATGGTGGCGGTGTCTGTGAGACACCACCAGACATATTAGAATGTGTGCTTGGACATGCCTTTCCGTGGCGGCATTGCCGCCACAAAAAGGCAGGCGGAGTCTCCCTGCGGGGGCCCGTTGCGGGCCCCCCCCCCCGGGACTCCCGGGGATTGGGGGGTGCACATGGGGGGTACCTATGGTCCCCCCCTGCAGATCCAAGCAGAACATGGCAGGCACCGCACGGTGCCTGCCATGTTGTGCATGGAAGTGCACGACATGCCTTCCTGGCATTGTGGCGGGCGGTGCTGAGGGCACCGCCCGCCGCAATGTCAGGAATGCAGGATGAGCTCGCCAGTGTGGCGGGCGCATCCTAATCTCTGTGGCGGGACCCCGCTCCTATGGCGGTGGTCCCATTCCACAGGAGGATAGGTGGGCGGACAAAGTCAGCCCGCCATCCTAATGACCTCCCTACTGTCTGTTTTGTGAATTTTATACAGATGTATTAATCATTTTACTGTCTAGTTGTTTTACTGTTCGGGCCTAGTCTGCCGTGTAGTATGTCTTGGGAGTTAAAAATAAATAAATCACGTTCTCACTACTACTCTGCTGTGCTATATCTTTTCTAATTAATCAGGGGCATGTGGATGGACTTTCATTAAATACAACATGAGGGGTATTTTTTGTCTGCATATGCCTGTTCGTGGTTCGGTCAGCGTGGCTCCTAGGGTCCAGGCTCATGTTGCCAGATATCTTGCTTTGTTCTCAGCTAACGTTTTCTTCATGTGCTTGCCAAACATTTATTTTGTTAAGTTTGCTTATATGTGGCATGGTTGATATTGTGTTTCCCCTTTTTTCTACAACTTTTAAAACTATTTTGGCAGGATAATTGATGTTGCCTTGAGCTGAGTATGATCAGGGAATTTTTAAAGTAAATTTTTTGTTCAACAGTACTTAGGGCTCATTATCATGGTGTTCGGACCGCATACGGACAGGCCGTTGTAGCAGTCCAACCGCCGACAGCCCATCGGTCTGACTGACGCATTACACTCTATTTGGTCAGACAAAAGACCGCTGCTTCTGTCAGTATCATAGATCCAATGGTGCAGCTATCGTACCAGAACCCAACAATGGTGGCTATGCCAGGGTAGGCACTGTCGTCTGGATTTGGATATCCCTTTATGACAGCCTTTTCATGGCAGGAAAACTTTCACAATATAGTCGTTGGAAAGGAATATTGTGGGCCCAAAACAGGGCCCTCTCCCATAATAGGCCACTGTAAAGTGGCACTGGGGCCACATGTAGTGGCCCCATTCACCTCCATAAGCCCTGTGCCATGCACGGCATGGAGCATGGCACACAGTGTATCAATGACCAGGAGGTGCTGCACGACTGCGGAATTTGCTGCATCCCTTTACCAAGGCCACAGCATGCCACTACTCTTGTTCCAACACCTTTAAGATCGACAGCCGAGTGAATGCATCAAAATGCAGTGGTCATACTATCGCATGCTTATCAGAATGTCTCCTGACCGCTGGAATAGCTGGAGGTGGTCCGACTGACCACCATCATAATCAAGGTCTTCTTTTGTGGGGGTGAAGGTGAAAGGGCTGTCCCATGTCTTTAGGATGAATAAAATATATCACCCCGAGTCTTTACCACCAATGCTGCAAGATTTTGTTTTAGAGGTGGAGGGGTGTGCTCCAGGCAGGCTACAGCAACAATGCTCTTAATTCTCTGTGTTTCCTTCTTTGTTGGCCATCTTGTGTAGCCTGTGTGTGTGTGGTTGGTATTTTGTCTTTGTTCTTTATCTCACCTTCTTTCACGACCATGCCTTGACAACTTGTTTGTGGAGCTAGTGAATGTGTGTATGTTGTGGCTGTTTTGACTTTGTTTTCCATGCCTCCTCCTTTCCTGTCCATGTGGTGTACAAGCTATCTAAAACTATTTTGTGCAGTCAGTTTGTGTTTGACAGCCATTTTCACCACACTCTTAATGTGTTATTAAAAATAACTGAAGTGCAATATATAAATATAAGTTGACATTGGAACATATGATGCATTACATTTATGCTGCCCAAATTATTTGACTATATTTATATATAATATGCAACAATAATGGAGCCAACCTGTCAGTTCAGCATTTGTTTAGCAACTAATGGCATACCATAAATTATGAATGCCCTGCCCATATTGTATTCCCTCAAGAGTCCTACCCTGAATTTAGACTGAGTGCTACACTAACTGCAACCTCCACCCCAAATGTATTCCTGGGCTAAGGATTAAGTAAGTGGTGAGTACGGTAAGTTGTGATAAAACGTAGGGGCTTGTGTTAGGTTTATGGCTTGGCTATGGATTGGTTGGGTGATCAGTCTTGTAGCTTGCTGAGCTGACCTCTCGTGGGCAACCAACCACACAGATGGAGCCCTCTTCCTCTTTTCGACCAAATTCCAATTAGGAGGCCAAAACTCCTGCTAAACAAATATTTGCCCTGTACCAAATCGCTTGCAGATAGCCAATTTATTATGATCGATCAAACACACAGGTGGGCAAGTACCTGCTGCACACATTTCACCCTATGCACAACCCTTCACGGAGGGTCCCCTTCCCCCAGACACACAAGCCCCATTAGGTGGTGAAGCCCCTACTAACACAACCTTCACCCTGCACCGAACCCTATGTGAATAGTTTATCTCTTGTGGGTTACAAACATGCATTGGTGACAAAGCACATGTTGGGCAAGGTATTCTCCTTGATTACCACCTGTTATGGTAAGCTCCAGACACTAAGGGCCCCATTATGATATCGGGTGGATTGCCTCCACCAGGGTGGCGGTGGCCACCGCCACCCAGGCGGAGGCAATCCGCCCGACAACCACTCTCGTGTTCCCCTCCGCCTGATTAGGATGGCGGAGGGGACAGCGGCGGACGGAAAGACCGTCCGCCACTTTACCCCCGCGGTCGGCTTGCGACCGCGGTGGTAATAGATTAATATGGTGGCGGTGTCCAAAGGACACCGCCAGCCATATTACAATGGCAGAAAGTAGAGGCCTTTCCGCGGCGGCAATGCCGCCACAGAAAGGCATGCGGTGATTGCTGCGGGGGCCCCCTGCAGGGCCCCCAGGTTGGCGCCACTGTGTGGGGGGCACATGGGGGTACCTATGGTACCCCCCCCACATTTGCATATGCAAAGCGGCAGGCACCGCGCGGTGCCTGCCGCTTTGCATATGCAAAACAGCATTTTTTACATTGTGGCGGGCGGTGCAGAGTGCACCGCCCGCCACAATGCAAAAACTACAGGATGTGCCCGCCACTGTGGCGGGCACATCCTAATTCCCCCCACGGGACCCCCGCCCTTATGGCAGGCAGTCCCGTTCTACGATAGGGTGGCGGGCAGACAATGTCCGCCCGTCATCCTAATGGGGCCCAAAGGGTGTCATTAGGATGTCCGCCAGGCTGGCGGTAGCCACCGCCGGCCTGTCGCACGCAATACGCCTGACATCCACTGCCCAATTCCCCCGCGCAATATTAGGATGGCGGGGGGGACCGCGGCGGTGTAAAACACCGCCCGCCTGTTTTCCACCCCGGTCGCCTTGTGGCCGGGGCGGAAATTGTTTAATATGGTGGCGTTGTCTGTAAGACACCGCCAGACATTTTAAAATGGGCAAATTCACATGCCTTTAAGTGGCGGCAATGCCGCCACGGAAAGGCAGGCTGTCTTCACTCTGGGGGCCCTCTGCAGGCCCCCAGAGTGAAGGAGAATTGGGGGGTGCACACGGGGGTACCTGTGGTACCTCCCCACATTTACATAATCAAAACGGTACGCACCGCTCGGTGCCTGCCGCTTTCGTTATGCAAATGCTGCATGTCATTTTCAGTATTGTGGTGGGCGGTGCAGAGAGCACCGCCCGCCACAATACTGAAAATACAGGATGTGCCCGCCACTGTGGCGGGCACATCCTAATTCCCCCTAAGGAACCCCCGCACTTGTGGCGGGCGGTCCCGTTCTCCGTTAGGGTATCGGGCTGACCAGGTGGCCAAGACTCTGCAAAGCATAGCATTTGTTCTGTACCAAACGGTATACAGTCAAAATATCGAGTTTTTAATGTCGAGGTACTGAAATATCGAGTTCTAAATATCGCAGGTAAGTAATATCGATGTTTTTAATATCGAAGTAAAAAATATCGTTTTGTGTCATTGTATGTAATATCGATGTGAATAATGTCGAAGTAAGAAATATCGATTTTTAAAATATCGAAATGTTAAAATATCGTTATATGATGTATTATATTTATGTTATTTTTAATAGATATAAATATTTATATAATAGGAAGAATTAATAATTATTTAAAAATTTTAGATTTTTTAGGAGCGGGATGTTGAGTTTATAGGGGATAAGGGTGGGGAGTGTTTTAAAAAATGTAAGTTGTAATGTGATTTTTGTAATATAAATTCTAAATTTCAAAATAAAATGTCATTACTTAAATAAATATATTTTTGTAAAATGAACTATTAATTTAAATTTGAATTTGAAATGTTAATTTAATAAATAGTAACTAATTTTAGGAGCGGGATGTTGGGTTAACAGGGGATAAGGGTGGGGAGTGTTTTAAAAAATATAAATTTAATTGTAATGTATTTTAGTGAATTTCAAGTTTTAAAATAGAAATTTTAAAAAATGTATGAAAATTTTTAAATGTAAATATGAAATTGTAATTTATATTTTCAAAAATGTTAAAATAATTATAGGAGTGGGATGTAGGGTTAATAAGGGATAAGGGCGGGGAGTGTTTTAAAAAATATAAATGTAATTGTAATATATTTTATTGAAATTTAAATTAAAAAAATTATTGTTTTTTTTAAATGAAAAAAAATAATTAAATGTAAATATGAAATATCAATTTATATTTTCGAAAATTTGTAAATAATTTTAGGAGTGGGATGTAGGGTTAATAGGGATTAAGGGTGGGGAGTCTTTAAAGAAATATAAATTTATTTTTAATGTATTTTATTGAAATTTAAATTTGGAAAATGAATTTTTTTTAAACTCTTTTAATTTAGTATCAATTTTAAATGTAAATATGAAATTTAAATTTATATTTTCGAAAAAATTCAAAAAGTTTAGGAGTGGGATGTTGGGTTAATAGGGAAAAAGAGTGGGGAGTGTATTAAAATATTTAATTAAAGTTATTAAATATTTTTAAAAATTTGAAATTTTATTTTTAGAATTTTTAAATATATGGTAAGGAATTGTAAAAGTGTTATGTATATTTTATAGAGGATAAGTGTTTTAAATTTGTAAAACAAATTAAAGGAAATTTTGAATTTAAATCTGAAAATAAAAATGAAATTTCTCATTTTTAATATTTGTAAATACATTTTATATTGTTGTGTTGATAGGGGATAAGGGTGGTGAATGTTAAAAAAATGTTTTTTAAATTAAAACATTTATTTTAAATATTACATTTAAATTTAAATCTAAAGTATTTATGACATATAAAAAATTTCATAGAAATGTGTAATGTAAATTGGTAATGACAAAATATATTTTATTTAAATTATACTAATTTTTAGAAGTGAGTTTTTGTTTTTATAGGGGATAAGGATGGGTAGTGGTTAACAAATTAAATAATTTCAGTGTCCAGCACCTAACCTAATTAAATGTAGATTGGAGTTGGAATAATGAATTAAATAGGTGTAGTGTCGAGCATATACCCCAATTAAATGTAGATTGGAGTTTGTAATAGTAAATTAAATAATTTTAGTGTCCAGTATCTATCTTAATTAAATGTAGATTTGAGTTGGAATAGTAAATTAATTAGGTTCAGTGTCCAGCACCTACCGTAATTAAATGTAGATTGGAGTTGGAATAGTACCTTAATTAGGTTAAGTGTCCAGCACCTACCCTAATTAAATGTAGATTGGAGTTGGAATAGTAAATGAAATAGTTTAAGTGTCCAGCACCTATCCTAATTAAATGTAGATTTGAGTTGGAATAGTAAATTAAATAGTTTTAGTGTCCAGCACCTATCTCAATTAAATGTAAATTGGAGTTGGAATAGTAAATTAAATAGTTTTAGTGTCCAGCACCTATCTTAATTAAATGTAAATTGGAATTGGAATAGTACATTTATTAGGTTCAGTGTCCACTACCTACCCTAATTAAATGTAGATTGGAGTTTGAATAGTAAATTAAATAGTTTTAGTGTCCAGCACCTACATTAATTAAATGTAGATTGGATTTGAAATAGTAAATTAATTATGTTTAGTGTCCAGCACCTACCCTAATTAAATGTAGATTGGAGTTGGAATAGTAAATTAAATAGTTTTAGTGTCCAGCACCTACCCTAATTAAATTTAGATTGGAGCTGGAATAGTAAATTAAATAGTTTTAGTGTCCAGAACCTATCTTAATTACATGTAAATTGGAATAGTAAATTAATTAGGTTCAGTGTCCATTAAATACCCTAATTAAATGTAGATTGGAGTTGGAATAGTAAATTAAATAGTTTTAGTGTCCAGCACCTACCTTAATTAAATATAGATTGGATTTGCAATAGTAAATTAATTAGGTTCAATGTGCAGCACCTACCCTAATTAAATGTAGATTGGAGTTGGAATAGTAAATTAAATAGTTTTAGTGTCCAGCACCTACCCTAATTGAATGTAGATTGGAGTTGGAATAGTAAATTAATTAGGTTCAGTGTCCTGCACCTAACCTAATTAAATGTAGATTGGAGTTGGAATAGTAAATTAAATAGGTTCAGTGTCCAGCACCTACCCTAATTAAATGTAGATTTGAGTTGCAATAGTAAATTAATTAGGTTCAGTGTGCAGCACCTACCCTAATTAAATGTAGATTGGAGTTGGAATAGTAAATTAAATAGTTTTAGTGTCCAGCACCTACCCTAATTGAATGTAGATTGGAGTTGGAATAATAAATTAAATAGGTTCAGTGTCCAGCACCTACCCTAATTAAATGTAGATTTGAGTTGCAATAGTAAATTAATTAGGTTCAGTGTCCAGCACCTACCCTAATTAAATGTAGATTGGAGTTGGAATAATACATTAAATAGGTTCAGTGTCCAGCACCTACCATAATTAAATGTAGATTGGAGTTGGAATAACAAATTAAATAGTTTTAGTCTCCAGCACCTACATTAATTAAATGTAGATTGGAGTTGGAATAGTAAATTAACTAGGTTCAGTGTCCAGCACCTACCCTCAATAAATGTAGATTGGAGCTGGAATAGTAAATTAAATAGTTTTAGTGTTCAGTATTTACCCTAATTAAATGTAGATTGGAGTTGGAATCGTAAATTAATTAGGTTCAGTGTCCAGCAGCTACCCTAACTAAATGTAGATATGAGTTGGAATAATACATTAAATAGGTTCAGTGTCCAGCACCTACCCTAATTAAATGTAGATTGGAGTTGGAATAGTACAATAAATAGTTTTAGTGTCCAGCACCTACCTTAAATATATGTAGATTGGAGTTGGAATAGTAAATTAATTAGGTTCAATGTCCAGCATCTACCCTAATTAAATGTAGATTGGAGTTGGAATAGTAAATTAAATAGTTTTAGTGTTCAGCATTTACCCTAATTAAATGTAGATTGGACTTGGAATAGTTAAATAAATAGTTTTAGTGTCCAGCACCTATGTTAATTCAATGTAAATTGGAATTGGAATAGTACATTAATTAGGTTCAGTGTCCAGCACCTATCTTAATTAAATGTAATTTGGAGTTGGAATAGTAAATTAAATAGTTTTAGTGTCCAGCACCTATCTTAATTAAATGTAAATTGGAATTGAAATAGTAAATTAATTAGGTTGAGTTTCTAGCACCTACCCAAATTAAATGTAGATTGGAGTTGGAATAGTAAATTAATTAGGTTCAGTGTCCAGCACCTACCTTAATTAAATGTAGATTGGAGTTGGAATAGTAAATTAAATAGTTTCAGTGTCTAACACCTACCTTAATTAAATGTAGATCGGAGTTGGAATAGTAAAATAAATAGGTTCAGTGTCCAGCATCTACTAGAATTAACAGTACCTTGTAGTGGTATTATTTTCTGAAAAAAATACATTCACAGAAATGCTTACATTTTTTAAATTTACAGTAAGTAAAAACACCATACACAGTTTTTAATATTGTTTATTTATTTTTATTATTTAGAGAATAAATAACTGTAAGTAGATAGTTTTTAAAAATGAAAGTGTAAATGTATACGTTTTTGAAATATTTTATATTCACACAAAAAAACAGTTTCTTTTTTCAGTTGTTGAGTAAAGTAAATAATAGGTATATTGAAAAAAGACAGTACAAAAAATACATTTAACAATATATTTTGTACATACTGTTGTAAACAGTTTTATATTCCACATTTCAAAATATTTAGTACTGTAAATTTTATAATATTATTAATATAATATTTTATTGTGGAAGATATGTTATAAATGTAGATCCATTTTTAAATTATAACAGTTACATAATTTATTGATACTAATATTGTATACACTATTTAAAAAAATTGTATTATAATGTCACTTTTATTTCTAGTAATATTAATATTAATATTGTCTTATTGTTATTAATAATTTTCAAATAAAAAGTACTTAAAAAGTATACATTTTTTAACATTTTTTACAAACTCATATATTTATAATTATAATATTAAATATTTTTTTAATAATATGGAATGTTATAATTTAAATTTTTTAACACATTATAATATGGTTTATAATACATAAGCATAAAAATGTACATATACAAAAAATTATATTTTTGTAATGTTTAACTAATTTTTGTTTTGTTAAATAAATTATTTTGTCATTTATTTAACTATTTTTTTGTTATTATTTTTATTTAGGTGTTATATTTTGTAACCGCTCTAAGGGGCTCATTAGGATCGCGGACGGACTTGAGTTTGTCCGCTACCCCAGAGTAGGAGGGAACGTCCGCATAAGCAGCGGCGTTCCCTCCTTGCAGATTAGGATGTGACCGCCAGGGTGGCGGTCACATCCTCTATTTTTAACATTGCGGTGGGTGCATCTTCAAGCTGCACCCGCCGCAATGTTAAAAATGCATACATTGCATTTGTATGCAGAAAGCAGCAGGCACCGCGCGGTGCCTGACGATTTCTGCATACAAATGCAGAAGGGTACCATGGGTACCCCCCATGTGAACCCCCCTCCCCCCTTCACCCAGAGGGCCCGCAATGGGCCCCCGAAGTCAAATTCCGTATGCTTTTCCATGGCGGAAAAGCCGCCATGGAAAAGCATCTCCTTTACTCTATCCTAATATGGCTGGCGATGTCTGATAGACACCGCCAGCCATGTTAAAGCTTTTCCGCTGCGGTTGTAAGTCAACCGCGGCGGAAAAGCAGTGTACTGAAACCAGGACCCACCAGCCATCCTAATGTAGCGGTGGGTCTTTGGTGGGTCCGCAGAGGATTTTCCGCATCCTCCGGCCCGGCGGTGGCTTCCGCCGGCCCGGAGGATGCGGAAAATCCTCCATCCTAATCAGCCCCTTAGTCTTTTTCGGTCATTTGGGAAGATTCAAGATCGTGGTTGGCAGCTACTTCGCGTCTGAGAAGGTAAGAGTTCTAATCTTTAAATTTAAGTATTGTAAGTATGTTTTGAAGGTAGTGGTTTTTTATTTATGGTGTGTGGACTAGGGTTTTAGGAGTTTTGATGTTTGAAGTTAGTTATTTACGTTTTAAGTGTTATCGTACTTTGCACGTTATTAGGCCTCGTTTGAGTTGTTTGTTTTGGGTATATTTCGTTACTTTTAGTGTTAAATATATATTTATTGTTAGTGAATATTGTATATTTTTATATTTTGTGAGGGTGGGAGTGTTTATTTTTCTTTTACAGGTATTTGGTTACAGCGTTTTTGTTTACGGAAGTATTCTGTTTTTTTAACTAAAGGAAGTGTATTTGACTTGTTTAAAGTAATAATTTCTTTACACTTCCTTTATTATTCGGGTTTCCTGGAGCGTTTCTTTATTTTTTACACGTTTTCGGGTTTTTAATGGATTCAAGTTTGCCGATTTTTTATGGATTTACGATGGATTTGGCACAGTTGTATTTTTACATGTTCTTGGGCTTGTTATTTTAATTGAACATTTAATTGGATGTGGATTATTTCCGATCACTTGGATTTGGGATTTTAATTGCAGTGCAAGGTAAGTGGTTTTATATTATTTTTATTGTGGGTGGGGAATGTACTGTTTATATGCTGATGTTCTTTATTATATATTTTTTTGTCTATTTATTTAATTTAAAAATATAAGAAGACAAAATAAATACTTGTATTTTGTAACGGAAATGTGTTTGTTGATATAGTAGGTTTATTTTATTTGATTTAAATTGGATAGTGTTTCTAGTGATAGATTAGTGTTTTGGCAATCATTTGCAAGTATTCTAATCCTTTAGTTGTAGGATTAAGTGGTACTTGTTGCTGTAAATATTGGTCCATTTGAGCTGTTTGTCTTGATACATTTCGTTTTAATTGCAAGACTGATTGCTCCATTCTTAATTCTTGAAAACTTTGTTTTTTTTGTATTGCAATTAGCAACTTGTGCAGTGTAGGAGTTGTATGGCCTGTTGAAGCTAGGAAGGCATTATGCCAACTCTCAACTGCATTGTTTGTTTTGGCTTATTGATTTAATGTTGGGAGATATACAATCCACCAAGGTATTTGGAATCTAGGTTGTCGTCTGTGGCCTGACCTGTGTAATCTCCCCACCCAGCTGTCCTCGAAATAATCTAGAAGGGGGGCTAGTTTTTGTTCATTTTTAGTATAGTATGCACTTTCAATTAAAATGTTATAGTGCTCAGCCACGTCTGTTATTGGTACGTATGCTAGTGCTAATATGTTTTTGATTTGATATGCAAATGTTATATTGGTTGCATATTCAACACTTAGGGGCCGATTAGGATTGCGGTGAATCCGCATCCTCCAGGCCGTCGGAAGCCACCGCCGGCCCGGAGGATGCGGATTCACCGCTGCGGTGATTCTAAAGACCCCGCACCAGATTAGGATGGCTGGGGGGTCATCGGCGGACGGGAAGACTGTCCGCCGCTTTTTGGCCGCAGTTGCCTTCCGACCGCGGCGGAAATGCTCTAATATGGTGGCGGTGTCTATCAGACACCGTCAGCCATATTAGGATTTGCATTGGGACGTGCCTTTCCACGGCGGCAATGCTGCCACGAAAAGGCATACAGTCTTTTCTTTGGGGGCCCATTGTGGGCCCCCAGGGTGAAGGGTGGTGGGTGGTGCACATGGGGGGTACCTATGGTACCCCCTGCATTTACATGCACAAAGCGGCAGGCACCGTAAAGGTTAAAGATCCAGGATGTGACTGCCAGGGTGGCGGTCACATCCTAATTGCACCGGAGGGACCGCCGCTGCCCCTGCGGACGGTCCCTCCACCTCGGGGGTGGCGGACGGACGCAGGTCCGTCCGCCATCCTAATGAGGCCCTAAGTGTTGATTTTTGTGTCTCCAGAGACATTAGTTGAAGTGAAAGTAAAATCCTTGTATGGATGTGTGGGGGTATATTTTAAGGATAGACTGTATCATGGCCTGTTCAAAGTCTATTATTATTTTTAGGGGAAAGTAGTCTGTGTTTTTTTTCTTTTCTTTTCTTTAAAATGTCTGCATACATTGAAGCTTGTTTGTTTGGTAATAAACAATAAATAAAAGGTATGCAAGTGTTATGGTATTTTCCATGTATAGTATATAGTTGATAGAAGGGTTTAGGGCATATGCTAAATGTGCCATCCATCATCCATTTTTGGCTTTCTTTTAATTTTCTAATATTGTTTACTGTTGCAAACATTATTATCCTTTTATCTTTGTTATTATTATCATAGAAGATAAAAGGTTCATCATTGTGGGTTATGGTAAGTTCAGGTGGAATTATTACCTCTTCAAAGGTTTTAGGTGTTGGTATTGTAGACCTTGTGGATTTATTTGTTCTAGCTATTGTTCTTTTTATTCAAGCAATCATTGGTAGTTGACCTCTTGCTTCTCTAGGTACTTTAGGAAGTAATTCGTGTAATATTACACTTTTGGTAAATCAGGGGTGCTACTTAATTATTTAATGTTTTCAAGAGTAGATCTAACCTCTATTTCAGAAATGTTAGGTGGATGGTCGTGTTCAGTTGTATTTATGACACTAGTTTCTCTAGTTGTTGCTCATCCATAACATTTGTTAGAGTAATACTTTGTACATTTCCAGTTTATTTTAAGGTCTTTTTGTTTCTCTTGGGTATAAGTATACCCCATATAGCATAACAAAAATGTCCCTTTTTGAGAAGTGATAACTTTTGCATCTTCAGTCACAGTGAATTTCTTTAAGCTAGGAAAGATGTATTAAAAATAATTAGAAAATGTTTTTATAAAATAGGATTAATTTATTCTATTTCTAATTTACTTATGTACCTACCAATTATTGATGTGTTGACTTTGAAAGCAGATATTTGTTTGTTTAGTTGATGCTGTTTTGTCTTTTAGTGCTCTGTGAAAAGAAAGTTAAATATGTTTTAGTCAATGTTTAGATATGTATGTTGGTTTAACACTTTGCAGGATAAAACATTTAATTATGGATACGTTATATTAATTTGAAAATATTTTAAACATGTTTTACAAATATAAGTTACTTATTTAGTCTAAGTGAAGTTTTACAATATGCTATATTTCACTAGAAATATAGTACATTTCTATTTATTTTATACTTTCCAAGTGTTATGCATTTGAAGATGAATGTAGATTCAGTAGAGAAGTGTGGCTCAATGATTAGAGCAGCAGACCCTGATGCAGAGGTCTAGCCTGGGACCAGGGTTCAATTCCCCGCTGCTGCAGGTCTTGGGCTCAAAATTCCACCGACCTGATAATTCTCGCCTCGGTGCCTAATCCAATCATGGAGTCCCAATCTGCAACTCTGGGCAATAGCTTGCTTAATCTCCACAACGCTAAGGATGCCTGGCCTCCACCTTGGGGGTGCACAGAAGTGGACGCCTCACAGGGAAAGCCAGGATGGATTCCACAGCGGTATTCGTACAAGCGCCTTGAGACCCTTGCGGGTGAGTAGTGCGCTATACAAGTATCAATTTACATTTTTTTGTTGATCTGTTGCTTTCTTTATTTTGAAGCTGGTCTTTGGAAAGAAATAAAAGAATGTTTTATTTGATGTATTATCTTTAATGCAAAGTTGGAGATTTTTTGAGGCAGTTTGTCTAATATCTTTATTTAAAAAACTTTGTACATTTTTATACATTGTGCAAATTTAACATGGACTTAGTTTGCTCTTTTTAAAATGTCAGCATGTATTTTTGCAGTTTTTAAGTATAGATATAAATAAATTAGTATACTTACTTTTGTAGTTTGTAGTTTTCGTTACTGTTAAATGTTTAGATTATTTGTAAAGTTGGATCCGTTGTGGAGATATAAAAAGAAAGAAATGTTAAGTATTTTAGAATTGTTTAAGCATAGTAGTTTGGTATTAGTTATCTAGTTATTTTACTAAGTTGTGTCTACTTACTTTTTGTAATCTGGAGTAGATTTCTTTTCAGTGTAGTATGTGATATTATCGAGAATTGAGTAGAGTTTCTTCTTCCTGAATTTTCTTTGTAGGTGTTAGTGGTTGGAGTTTTTTGGTTTATATAGTGTGTATTTAATTGTTTCTTGTGTTTGATTGGTTAGATCACTTTCAAAGGTTTTCTATTGGTTAGTTTGAATTTTTTGCAGTTAATTAAATGTGTTAGTTGTATGTGAACTACTAATGTTGAGGTATTTGTTTTATTCATGTATTTAGAAGCATTTATATAAGTGGTTTTGCATTTAAAAAAGTATTATATTATTTTAGATATGTGTATAATTTAATTGTGTTTGTTTATAATGTTTAATTTGATATATTATTTTTAAATTATTAATGTGGGCATATTTTAATTTTAAGGTGTGTTAGGTAAGTATTTTAAGTATTATATGCGTGCATTTATTATAGTTTGAACTTATAGTGTGTTTAAATAATCATTTTAGGTGTTTTTGTGATGTCGATAATTTTTTATTGCGATAATATTGATGTAGATATTTGTGTTATCGATGTATTTGTTAGGTGCTATCTTTGTTTATGATTGTCAATATATTTAAAATCGATATGTGTGTGTACGATATTTTTTGAGTCGATATTTATGTTTTGCGATAATGTGTCATCAATGTTTTTGTAGTTTATTAATTAAATATAGAGTGTCAATGTATTTGTCAGACCCTCCAGCATTTCGCGATTTCGGGATTCGCAAAATAATCGCGAAATTGGCTGAAGAGCGCGATGGCCGCGATATTGACCTTTTTGGCCGCGAAAAAGATCTCCAGCAGGCTGCAAAAATGATGGTGACATCTTATTGGCTGTACGCGCACACGTCACTAGGTGGTGCCGTACAGCCGTAATACGTTTTGGAAGAAGCAGAAGAATTAGCGAGTCTCGGAAAAAGCCAGGCAGCGTGAGCGCAGGGCTCGGTACACATTGGCTTTCAAATAGGCAGAATAATGTTTCTGCGTAATGACAAAGCTTCCTCCTCCTGGAAGCTGAAATACTGTTCTGGGAGGTGCGGGGGCTTCACCCACCCACCCGCCATTGAGCTCCCTTTCCTCTCCCGTCGTCCAAACTTGCTGAAGGAAACCATGACTTCAGCAAGAGGTTCTTACCTTCTCTTTCCTCTCCTTCATCCGTTCCCACATTCAATCGATTCGAAATAGGAAAGGAACATTTTGTTGGAATTGGAAACGTCTTTTTTCTCGGGTATTTTCTGTTCCAACTGCAGCCTGGTGACGGAAAGCGGGGGGAGGGGTCAGGGGGTCAGCCCCATGTGCTCCCTCGTACAAGCTTGCTGAAGGAAAACAGTGACTTCAGCAAGTGGTTCTTGCCTCTCTTTCCTTTCTTTCATTCGTTCGCATGTGAAATGGATCAAAAAAAGAAATAAACATTTTGTTGGAAATGTCTTTCTCTTGCATTTTATGTTCGAGCTGCAGCCTCAGGACGGAAGCGGTGAATAAATAAAAAAATAATTATATGTAAAGTAACTACATGCAACTAGACATAGTGGTTGCAAAGTGACCAGAGTGTTTTCTGTCACATGCAAACACATTAGCGCCACTTTACAGAGTGGGTCAGTAGTGCTTTCAACTCTTTCCTTGAACAGCATTGTTGTTGGAACAGAGGGTGAGGTCTTCATGGTCTGGGGTGTCTCTGACGTCTCCATGGTCAGGGGTGTCTCTGGGGTCTCCCTGTGCTATTGTGCTTGACTGAGCCTATGCTCCAGAATGTTATCACAAAGGAGGATATAGCAACAAAAACGCCCTTGGACTGTTTATAAAGCCTATTTCAAAGTTAAATACTCTACTAAGTCAGTTTACAATGATTTAAGGCTGAAAATAAATGATTACAAGTAAAATAAAGTGCTGCAAAAATGCCGCTAAATTTCCATATTTGTGCCGCTAAATTTCCATATTTGTGCCGCTAAATTTGCTAATATATGCCGCTATATACTGGGGGGTCTGATTTGTTATCGATATTTAGTAGACGATTATTTTGTATGTCGATTTTTGTAGTTTCTATATTTTGTCAGTGATTCGTACCAAACCCTTAACAGATAGTCAAAATCGTCGGTAACTAACCAGACATGGGTGGGGAAGTTGCTTCTGTGACGGTCTTGGCTCCTATGCAGATCTCTTGTACTGGAGGGGACATAACTCGCTAAATTTGCTGTAGCTTAATTATGTGGAATTTCTGTAAAATAACACAAGAAGAGAGGAGTGCAACCCTGCATTTAATACTATTTTCTTAGTGCAAAAGATACCCTCGTATTCAAATTGGACCCCAGATAGACCCAAGAATATAGTGGTACAGGTAATAGAACACGAACGTCGCAATGAGCAGCAGCTAATGCTCGCTAAGTGCTTCCCTAGCTGCTGAGTGTCGTTGACCCCAGTGTGCCGACACATGCTGCACCACATGCTTTACAACAGCAGCTTGTGCTCCACCAGGCTGTAGCAATTCCTGGTCCTGACACCAGCTGCCAGCATGAGGTGGAGGGAGTGCTGAATGAAAATAATGAGTGCTGCCCCCACCTCGCTGAAAATGTGGCTGGGCATTACCCCCTCGTGCTGCTGTAACCCACAAGGGGTGCAGGGTTCACTGATGGTGGGACTGCCTGCAACTAGAAACAGTGGAATGGGAATCCCTTGAAAAGCAGTGCCAAACATTTAAATAAATACTCAGGGACTTTTCAAATTAATAGAAATATATCAAATAACACTTGACAATGGAGATAGGTGGGCCAGAAAGTTGTGGATGGAGATAGATGGGTGCCTAGGAAGTTGCTGTTGAAGGCATGAGGGATACCTAGGCAGGAGCAGGCTGGTGAAAATCAGAATTTCTGTTCTATTTTTTGGATGCCTACTACATTCTTGGCATCATTTTTTTGACACAAGAGGCTTAATTATTCAAAAATAAAAATATGAAAATGTTGTACACTCTAACAAGAACATCAAGCATTTTGGCATGCAAGCAACATAACAAGTGGCATACAAAAATATTACAAACATAAAAATATATATATATATACAGATTTTTTTTAAATATTTGTATTTTAATTCAGTATGTTATGGTGCCTACATATCATTTATTTAATACATAGATATAATATTCTAATAGAAAAAATATTGTTGTACATAATATCAAAGGTGAGTATATTGTTTTTTATTTGTAAAGAATATTGATACTAAAAATATAGCATACTAAAATATCGGATATAGTATAATATGCAGTAATGTTATAATATGCATATTTACTACAATTTTTTTTTGGATATAAATATGTAGTTTTAAGGCAATTCTTTTAAGTTTATTGCGGCCATACATTTTTCCATTGTTTTTCATTTGTTACAAGTTAGCTTGTGTCTTCGAGTGAGTGGAATTTTAAATTTAAATTAGAAATTGGTTATACAATTTGAAATGATTTAATTAAAATGTATTATTTATTGGGATTTGTTTACAGTTTTTAAAATATATTGTAATTTTTTTTAATATTGAGGGGTAAGAAATTGAGTTTCTATTATAGTTTTATACATTATATTTTATGATTTTTTTGTGTCATGATGAGTGTCTTCAACAGTATTTGATGTATCTCCTACTTATATTTTATTAAACAAATTCAGATAAAATGGAAATTAATTTTATATTTGAAATACTATATAAAAATATATTTATTGTGCTATATTAACAAATGCTTTATGTGAAACATGCTTTGTAATTTTTGTTTACTGCAGAAAAATATTTTCCTTCCACATTTCATTTGCATTAGTGTTACATTTGAACCACAACTTTTTTTAAATATAATACACAGAGTGCCTGATTAGGATGCTGGTCGGATGAGCGTCCGACCAGCATTGTTGCGGCAAACAGACAGACTGACAGGTAGTCGGTGGTCTTGACTGAAAAATTAGGAACCGAGTGCCGTGGAGGCGGTCGAACACATGCCTCTTTGAATTGAGGCCTGTACTGCGGCCCGGAGAAGGGCGGCAGCACAATCCCCAATGTCAAAAGGCATGTTTTTAAACATTCCTTGACTGTGTGCCAGGCACTCCACAGTGCCTGCCACATGGGGCATGGATGTTTGTGGGGGTACCACAGGTGCACCCTAGGCCTCATGCTAGGGCCTCCTAAAGTCCCTTTCTGTTTTCCTTTAAATGGTGGTCGGATCACCGTAGTCAAAGTGAAAGGGCCATTGTAATCTATACAGCTGTGCCTGAGCATGTACTGCACTTATTGTAGCCATTACATTCTGAACTCTGGGCGACGTGCTCCTTGAGCCCGTTGGAACTGCAGCAGTCGGTCAATCAACCCATGTGTTTGGACTAACCACATCTATCACTGACCGCTGCCTCAGATATCGGTGGGATCTACATCGTAATGAGGCCTAAAGTGATTTTAGCCACAATGTAATATTTTTTTAAATATAACCACCTTTCATATATGCACTTACCCCACTATTTGGCCAGTTAGAGTCAGAATAGTATCTCAGACACAATACAGATATTTACCTTCCCAAATTGTGGTGGGACTGAAGGTAAATATTAAATAAAGTGCTCTCAATGCATGTTCCTTCGATGATATTTATGGGAATTTAAAATAGTAAATTAGCACTTGGCTCCTCATATAAATATAAATAAATTAATATCTAGATCTATGCTTATTTTTTACTAATTTTATGGGACTCTAATTCATAGACTAAATCAGTCACCCCACCATATATGCATGTTCCAAATAGGTTGTTGGTTTCAAGTGATAATAGTAAATCGGACCTTACCCAGTTGCTCGCCCTTACTACATTGTTCGTAGAATTGGATTCTGAATAGAACATCGAAATCCACTGAACATATGCACTTTCCCTAGTGTTTTGTGGGTATGAATGTAGAATACTGAATCCATCTCACTCCCCCATATAAACACCTTCTATAGGGTGTGCGGAACTGAAGTTAGAATAGTAAATCTAAATCCTTCAAATGCATTGACTTAACACATTCTTTATAGGAATCACAACGCTCACAATAAAAGTATGTTTCACAATGTTTGCAAGGCTGAAGTTAGACTAGAAAAACAATGCTTCTCTCATACATACACATGACAGAATATTTGTAAGTTTGGAGCTAGATGAGTAAATGGTATACCCAAATACTTACACTTACACAGCAATGTTCCAGAGATTAAAATTTAGAATAGTAAATTTAACACCCTCAGTTTTTGCACTATCCTCTTTGTTTTTGGGACTGTAGCTAGAATAGTTTATTTGGCCCTTCCCATCTATGCACTTTCCCTAATGCTGTTTGTGGAACTGGGTTAGAATAGTAGAAAAGTTTGTGTACTTTCCCTAATGTGTGAAGGACTGACGAATAGTAAACATTGTTCCTCAATGTTTGCTCTTTCCTCAATGTTTGTAAGTCTGGACATAGAAAGGTAAATCACATTCTTCCCTCCTCCATGGCACTTTCCCCCAGTTCTTATGTGACTGGATCTACAATAGTATCTTTGCTACCCCATTTATGCACCTTCCTCAATGTTTGTAGAACTGAAATTAGGACAATAAACTGTACTGCAGCAATTGTTTAGCTCTCACCAATGTTTGTGAGACTAAAATTAGAATAATTTTCCCCCAGTAAATCTTACCACTTTAGGTCGGCAGTTTCCACAGTGTTTGTGGTACTGTATTTAGCATAGTATATTTTACTCCATGATATATGTAGTTTTAGGAATGTTTGTGAAACTGGAGTTAGAATTGTAGCTTTGACCCCACCAAAATATATGCCGTTTTCCAATTATTTGCTTAACTTAAGTTAGAATAGTAAATATGAGCCTCTCAATCTTTACAGGTCCTTGAATACTTTTTAGGATGTATTTGGATTGGTAATATTGAACTTGCATATTCCTACAGTTTATTACACAAACATGGGTGTCTAGGAAAAATAGTAAGTAAGGAATTTTAATGAAGAAGAAATAATATTTGATTCATAAAATAGCAAATTAATATATCTAAAAATGAGGATATGTTTAGTTTGGATTTTTTTGTGCAAAATAATATCTTGATAATGATAATACGATATTAAAAAGTATTTAACAGAAACAAATAAATGTTATGTTTGCCATAATTATGTGATTATTTTATTAACATAAAGGGGCCGATTCTGATCTCGCTAGGAGAAGGCTGTATCCTACTTGGATCCGAAGGGATTTCCAACCGACTCGTGCTCTGGGGCTCCGAGAGCCCAAGTATGATGCTAACAAGTGCTGACGAACACGGGTTGCTCGGAGCCTCATTGAGTCAATGGGAGTCTGTTGTAAGACGCGTTCATAGGCTCTACATTGCGCACAAGGGTGCCCCCCTGTAGAATGGACGCATCTGTGCCATCCGCACCGTACATGCATTTGTAGGGGGGACCCTTGGCTCTCCCCATGTGAACGACTCGTAAGACACACAAAGTCTGCTTCCCGGAGCATTTACGTGTCGGAGGCTCTGACTCGATCTGGCTGTCCGAATCGTACTGGCTCGTTCGGAAATTGCCTCCATTGCACGGCACGGATTGCTTACGGACGAGACGTATGGAACGGTTCGGATCTGGAAACGATTTGGTCAGAGATTTAGCGTTTCTCGCATCGTACTTGCTCGCTCGTACAACTGTAGGAGTCGGTCGAAAAAAACGCGTACGGCTCGTACTTTTTCCGGCCGGATCGCTTTCGGAACCCTTCTGAGCGAGATCAGAATCAGCCCCTAAGTAGTATTATACGTGCGTATATAAATATAGTAAAACAATAAATGTATTTGAAACATAATATAAATAAGAATACTGACCAGTTTTATTAAATTTCATGAAAACGACATCTATTCCCAATACATGCAGCAGTTTATAAAGATATGATAAGGAATTAGAAGATAAAAATATATATTTAATAAACAATCATTTTAGAAACAATGGTGAGAGTTTTTTCCAAAGAAACATTTGTGCGCACATTGTGTCGTGAATTCAAAAATTAAATACATTTACGTTCAAATAATATAGTATTTATTCATTGACTCTAATGTATCACTAGTTGACTCCTTATATTTATTTTGTCCACATTTTTCCACATTAATTCCATTGTAACATATGGTATTTTATGTTTGGTTTGTGAAACTATAGTTTTAAACTTTCTTTTCAGCCTTTTAAGTAAATGTGATCAGTGGTGAAGTAGGTGAATTGAAACCATTTACTTTTGTTTACTTTATTTAATATTACTTCAAAAACAGTGGTATTGAATATTGTGTATCTGGATGAGAGGGTGAAATCATACTTGAGCAGGAACCATACTTTTTGTCAGGGTGAAACACGAGCATACCCCAAATTAACCTCCGCTTAACCCTCTGGTATATTTGCACAAAGCAGTCAGGCTTAACTTAGCGGCAATGTGTACTCTGCACCCTGCCCTATGGGATATTTATGGTCAACCATAGGGGTGACTTCAATGTATTAAAAAGGAAGGATTGGGACTGAAAAAAGGTTATTTTTCCAGATTGAAATGGTAGTTTTAAACTGCATACACTGGCTGCAATGGCAGGCTTAGACGTGCTTAACGGGCCACTTAAGTGGGTGGCACAATCAATGTTTCAGGCCCTCTAGTGGCATTAAATTTATAGGCCATAGGTACATGTAGTACCTCTTTACTGGGGACATGCAAGTAAATTAAATGTGCCAATTTGCCCAAGTTTAAAGAGAACACATGCTTTTTAACACTAGTTAGCAGTGGTAGAGTGCACGGAGTCTGAAGGCCAACCAAAAAAAAATCACCTAAGAAATGGAGGAGGAACGCAATAAGTTTGGGAGAAGACCATCCTTATGCTGTCAGGTCTAACGTGTGTCCCCTCCCCCCAAAAGTGGGGAGAACTACTCAACCTCTTGGGAGTTTTCTTCACTAAGGCACAAGAACCTAAAAGACAATGCGCATTGGCGTGGTCTGACCCAGGATGATGTTCCACAGTCAAGTCCATTCCCTGTATGTCGAAGAACCCCCTCAACAGCTTGGGATTCTCACCCCTCATTTGCATGAGCCATCTGAGGGGCCTGTGGTCTGTATGAACCCAGAGGTGAGTCCCAAACAGGTATGTTTTCAGATTTTTCAGTGCCCAGACCACAGCACTGGCCTCCCTCTCAATATCACTTCACCTATGTGCAGGCCCCAGTATCTATAACGAGGATACGCAAATATGTAAGTCCAGGGGTGAGGGAGAACAGTAAAGAAAACTACCTCAATAACTGTTAACAGTCACTATGCTGTTCTGGGGTCAGAGTAAGGGAGTTGTTAACACTCTCTACTGGCCTGTCATGTTCCTGGAGAGACAGGAGTTGCCATCAAGAACATGGTTACCTCTGAGCTCTAAAACACTGATTTGAGGCGGAACATGTGGAGCGCCTTAAAGGGTTTCATGGGGTTTTGAGATACACCAGGTAAGTGGGATCACCCTTCAGCTCCTTCATCTCCTACGGGCCTGTCCAGTGATCCTAGAGAGCCCTGAGCTCTACACTCTTCAGGACCTACGCCTTCTAGCCTATCCTGCTACATGCCCTGTCTGTCCCAAAGAAACCCAGCTTAAGGCCAGGTATAGGTACAGCACTCTATCTAAAAATCAGTTCTGGAGGGGGCATGGCCAAGATGACGGAGCAGTGAGAAGTACATTTTGGCCTCTCTGTCCTCACTCCCAGCCCAGGCCATCAAACCACCCTGTTTGCCGAACAGAGACGACTTGAGGCAGCCCCTATCAAAGTGCAGACACCGGAGGCTCTAGTGCCAGCATGAGCTGGCCGTGCAACATGGCTGGGAGCCTGCTAAATGACTGTGACCCGAGGAAGCCAGGGATGACAATATGGCAGCCGCCGACATGTTCCGGGAATGAGTGGCTTGGCCCAGACTACTCTACTGCTCCAAACTGCCCCTCTACCCGCAGCAGCCTGCCTCTTAGACTGCTGTCCGGGGTTGGAAGTGGAGCAGACCGATTTGCGCAACATCTGCCACCTATGTCCAACCATACTGCTAGGGCAGCACTCTTGTTGCTCCTGGGTGGGACTTGAAACTGCTGCCGGGCCGGAGGGCCTCAATCTGCCGGAGCTACAGCTCCCATGAGGGAGGAGCGGGGGCACCTGCAGGCCCTGCTGGTTACCTGTGAGCCCCATCTTTAAGCTGCAGTGAGGGATTGGCAGGCAGCCCACTGAACCCATGCCCCTTATATCGAGGTTGCATTGGGTGAGAGCCGGATTGCACAAGGGGTGCGCCTTCCCGGGCAGCAAACTGCTGACTGTTGTGAGCTGTCTGGTCCTGTATACCTCGTTACTGGGCCCTGGCCCCCATTGCAGAGACTTTTAAGGGCCTGACCAACTGGATCCATCTGCAGTGTGCTAGGAGAGGGTAATGCGGTGCTTGAGAACCCTTGTGAGACTCTCCTGAAAGTGAGCCACTCACTTTTAGCCCGGCACCTTTCCTCACATCTGCCACCACCCTCATTGCCTTTTCTGGGGTTGTAACTCACACTCCATGTGGCTATCTGGCCCCATAAGACCACTTTGAGGGCACGCCAATGTACGACATACATGTGCCCTCTCGCAAGACTCACAAAGCCAACTTCCTGGCACCCTCTCCATGGACAGGCCCATTTACTGCTGGCCCTTTCTTTAACCTCTGGGAATGTTGGAGGCTCTACATGCTTCAGTGTGTCCTAATTCATTCAGGGATTGAAGGGGCTTTAAGACAAGTCGGGGTATCCTCAATCTCATCAGTGAGCATTGGATCGACATAAGGTTCAGGGGACAAGGGCACAAGTCTCTTTGAGACTTGTTCCTCGGAAACTAGCTGCCGCCATTAGGGCTAGCCGCAGCCTCCATAGGGAGTGAAGGACAAGTAATTAGCAGTCACCCACACAGACAGAAGCAGGTTTCCCAACATCTTAGGGTTCCTCAGCGTATTACACACCAACTGATTTCTGATGCCATCCTTTCAGCACTCACAGAGGAATGGACTGCAGTTGGATCAAGATTCACGCCAGCTCCGATTTCTGACTGGCATAGCCACGGCTCAGCAAAAAAAGATTTCAATTTGAAAGACATGTTAAATAAGCTTATTGTAGTCCAGGTTGAGGTGCGTCCATCAACATAGGACCCAACCCACTCATGATGGTGATGACCCAAAGCATCCAGTGACCTGCTCTTTTCTTGAGGCTCAATTCACATCCCTGCACAAAGACCTACAGTCAGTCAAACAAGATCTATCAAGCGACCTTTAAGAGGTGCGTCGTGATCTGAATGCCATTGGAGAATGGGTGTCGGCCATCGAAGACCATGAAACTAACTGCAACAAAGAAATAGAACAGTTACAACAAGAGATAATCCACCTCACGGAGCACCAGATAGACTTGCAAGCCCCCACCGAAGACTTGTAAAACAGGTCGAGGCAAAACAATATTTGCATCAAGGAAGTACCAACAAATATGGAGGGAATAGACCTAGCCCCATATAATAAGGAGCTCTGCCTTCATATCCTAGAGGTCACACTGACCATGAAGATTAAGTTCGACTGAGTGCATGTAGTAGGCTTGCCGAAACCAAGGTCTGTTCCTCCAGAAGATATTCTAGACTGCATTTATGACTTTTAACTAAAGGACAGCATCTTACCCAAAGCTCAAGATAAGCAACCGGTCCACTTCAAGGGACATACACCCACGTTATACCAGGACTTGACAGCCATAACTTTGCAGAAACTCCATGACTTCTCTCCAGTGACCTCTCACCTGTGAACCATGAGCATCTCTGGAGTCTTAGGGTCACCGGTTCCAGCTTATCTTTTGCCTGGGCAAGGAGGTGCATCAATTATAATCACTGACGGAGGCATGCCAAATACTTGGCATAGACGGTTCGACGGTGGGGAACCAGCAGCCCAATCCTTGTGACTAAAACACATGCAGACGCTCATGATGGCATCGAAGATAAACACCAGCTGACAAGCTAGAACCTGATCCCGATACAATAGCAATGGAGAGAAGGGCTGTGCTGTATTCGCTGTCTGGGGACTCGTACATAACAGAAACAACACGATTTTGCTGGGCTTCTAATGATTACTTTTACTGTGGGGTGACAGGACCAGGGTGGGGACTGCGATTGAAGGGCCTTCAGCCACAACCCGACCCATTCTCTTTTCCTTCTGGAGAGACTGTAGAATCTCCTTGCAGTATTGCACTTCTTGATAATGTTTTCTATTATAATGTTTATAGGGAAATGTACTCACTTAACGAGATACCACATAAATACCCTGCCATGCTTCCACGGGGGTGCATATGGCCCATGCTACCTTAAAGGTTTTTACCTTAAATGTGAAGGGCCTCAATCGTCCTGTCAAATGCCAGGCCACTCTTTTTATCTTGATCAATTAGAGGCAGATATATGCCTCCTACAAGAGATACACCTGGAGACTAGGGACTGTCACCGGCTCCGGTCTTGAACCTTCCACCACCAGTTTCTCTCCTCTGCAGCTTCCAAAACATCTGGTGTGGCCTTTTTGGTGTACCGGCCCTCATGTGGCAAGGTGGGAGCCAAAATTGTGGAAATAAAGTGCAGACTCTTCGCATTTACAGGCACTACTGGGTATTACACCATTACATTGGGTTCCATATATGCCCCAAATTAATGTCAGGAAAGCTTCTCACGTGAGATGACAACAGATGCGCTGTCCACGCCAGACACGTTGATACTCCTAGGAGCAGACCTAAATCTAGAATTTTACAATAAGCTAGACTGGTCTGATCAGCGTATGATAACACTGGGGACCTAACAAAAGGGGGTAAACAGTGACCCCAAGAAATGGCTCTTAAGGAGCCTTTTACGAAAGTCTCACCCATCACACACAGGACTACACCTTTTATTCTCACGCTCATAAAACATATGCCTGACTTGATTTTTTTTAGTGACAAAAAACCTACACATTCTGCCAACAGCATTGGCGATAGTCTGGACCATTGCGCAGTGTCCATTACCATTGCACTCCACCCAGTAACTCATCCTACCCGAACGTTTAAGGATATGGGAAACCCTCCTACACAGGCACTTTCTAGAATTCAATGACACAATGGGCACCACCATGGCCACACTGTGGAAGACCCTAAAAGCTGTAATCAGGGGGAAATTGATAGCTGTCTCTGCTGCAGATAATGTGCTCCATAAAAAAAGAGAGATCACCTCTCATAACAAGTAAAGGAATTAGAAGGCATCCATCAATGCACAGAGGCTCCGAGGGTATGGCGCCAATTGGAGGTAGCCCGCTTCCTGTTGGCTGGCCTTGACCCTGACCCTGACAAGGCTAAATTTGCAGCATATCTCCTCCAACACTCATTTTATGTTGGGGGACAAATGTAGTAGAGTCTTGGCTAAAAGACCGCATGAACAAAGACAAGAAACAGGGTGCATTATCTTCTGGCTTCAAATGGTATTGAAATAGTTGACAACAGCCGTATACTGTCCTCCTTATGAGATTTCTAAAGGGAACTCAACATGGGGTAAACACTTGACCAGAAAGGCCCCATCTCATACCTGCTAGAAGAAAACATGACGCATCTTTCTACAGAGCAGGCAGCCTTAATAAAATGTTCAATTCGCATGGAAGAGGTTATAGCCACCATTTCCCACCAAAAACAAATGAAATCGCCGGAAACCGGTGGATTCTAGGCCCTTTTCGACAAAACATTCTGTCACATTCTAGCTCCAATTTGAAACCAGCTTTTTAATTCAATCATGGGCATTCGTTGATTCCCTCTTTCATCCTGGAGGCGGCCCTAGTGGTTATTCCTAAACCTGAGAAGGGCAGGTAACAATGTAGCTCCTACAGCCCACAATCCCTTCTTAACATAGACATTAAACTCTTTACCAGCATCCTCGCGGCTCACTTGGGGCCATTCATGACAACTCTGTTTGACCTGGGCAAACCGAATTTATCCCAAATAGACACTGCTGCAACAACACTAAAAGCATTCTGCATCTAATTGATATGGCCGAACGCTCATTCTTGATGAACAACACTGAAAAGGCCATTCACTGAGTGCACTGGCCATATCTCAAAGCAACGCTCTCCCACTTAGGTTTCAGGGAATGATCTAATGCTTGGATCCTTAGCAACTATAGTTATCCGAACGCAGCAGTCAGAGTAAACCGACAAGCCTCATCATCGTTTCCCATAGTCACAAACAATGATGTACAACTTTGTCTTAGACACAGTTTGTGAAATTCAAATGGGCCGCTAAGGACCTGTGCCATTAATATTCATTAGGAAGGTCACATTTTGTGACACTCACAGCGATGGTGGCCTGCCGGGGTCAGCAGATCACCATTTCTGTAACTGCTTTTTCAATAAAAAAGTTTTTGGGGGGGTTTTTGCAGCTCCTATTCCTCAAAGGAAAACAGGCTGTATTTAAAAAATAAAACTGAAACGTTTGAGTTTCTTTTTTTAAGAGCAGGCAGTGTTCTGTGAGACCACTGCCTGCTACTCATTTTTGCTGACTGACTTACCATCAATTTGAAATTAGTGGTAAATGTGATAATTCTGCGACCACGTTTGAGGTCACAGAACAATCTTACATCCCCCTGCGACTTGCTATTAGGAACGGACACCCTTGGCACGCCCCTTCCTAATAGCGACTTGCAAAACCTGGTGAGTCGGTAATAGGCTACCGATTCGCAAATAAGTTTGGTACATGCTTCAACCCTTTTTAGCAGTCACAAATGGGTTAAATATCCCCTTTGAGACCGCTAAAAACGGTTCTATATTCAGCCCTGAGTCCATCTCGTTTTTATCAGATTAAAACTGTTAAACTGGGAAGGCAAATAGTACACAAGGCAATGTACACACTTCAGATCAGGTGGGAACATGTGCAAATTGCAAGTATTTCCTAATTCCGGCGCATGCCATTATGAATCAGGTGCAGCTTGCATATTTATTAATTATGACACTCAGTGCAAACGATAACTAGTTGCTTCAAATTGTACACAAATTATTTAACTTCTGCCCGAGTTTCAATCAAACTCTAAATGTTGAACTTTAAAGGGTGAACATTGATTAAAATCACAAAGAAAATATTAGTGCTGTCCTGTGGATTGGTGTGGCTGCTTTTCCAAATTTACGGTAAATGTGATTATAGGGTACATCATGATACAGTGACAGCAATGCTGAAAAATGTAAATCATAGTCATGAATACCTGGCACTTCAACATCTGAGGATGGTAAAACAAAAGTCGGAGTGCTCCGTATATACCCTGAGGACAGTGCTTAATTTGTGAGGTAGTGAGGCTCGCTGGTTAGAGGCGGCAGACCCGAGAGCAGAGGACGGCCCGGGACCAGGGTTCGATTCCCGGCGCGGCAGGTTTCTGGACCAGGGTCAGCGGACTCGATAATTCTCTCGCCTCGGTGCCCACTCTGATCAGCGATCACACTCGGCAACTCTGGGCATTAGCTTGCCTCATCCTCACTAACGTCCCCACCAGACCGCCGGGGATGCCTGGTCTCACCCTGGAGATACCCATTAAGGGACCATCTCTCAGGGAAGCCAGGAAGGGTTTCGCAGCGGTCGAAGCGCCTTGGGACCCTACGGGTAAGTAGTGCGCTATATAAATGCCTATACATACATACATAATTTTAAAATATTAAGCGCCAGGGCTCTGACCAGGAGGCCACTGCAGCTTGCACCACCCCTTGCCCTTGCATTTACTGCCAAAACAACTACTAACCATCTCTCTTGCATGTAAGTGCGACAGTTCAGATTATTCCAGGTCCCCAGAGCTAAAGGAATGGCTGGGGAGGCAGGTATTAGCAATTTAAATGTATAGTGTATTCCTAAACAACCGCTGTACTGCTCGAATTTAGATGAGCAGTGCCACCATGTGGTAGACTGTTCTAAGTATGGTGTTGACAATTAGGTGCTGGTGCCGAGCACCGGAAACAAATTAAGTGCAGGTGCTGAGCAACCGAAAGCACCAGCTCCAATTAGGCACTGCCTGAGTATTACATACTGTGGTGATTAGAAGCTGTCAAACACTGGTATTATGAACCTACTTTCAAATAATGTTGTTTCTATTAATATAAGCATGTTTTATTGGGTTTAGCCCAACTGTTAATTTACCCCTTCAATTGTCAGTTGAGAAATGAAAAAGTCAAAACATATTTCTGTATACCTAAAAGCATCTACCGAAAATATTAAATAGTTAACATGTTTCTCAGGGATAAATACATAATAAACTTTTCTAATCACATTTTGATCCCCTGGTAATTTCCACTTTAGTAGTTATAATTCTCCATGGCCCTGGGCCTCCTATTTGTAATATCAAAGTCTTGGACTCCCAGCAGGATGTTTTGTATCTGCTACTTAGTAACATACACATTTTTCCATAATAATCGCTAAAGGGGTATGTCCTAATCTGTTTTAGAAAATCAGCTTTTGGAAACCTATTAAAAAAATCTTTGGCCGAAAATTAGAGTAGCAGTGAGAATTTCAACTTTCCAAGTTGGATTGTTTTTTTCCAAAGATGCAATGAAAATTTGAACTGCAAACTGCAGATGCACAGTAAGAGCTGGTTAAGAAGTGCTACCTTGGCAGAAGGCACTCCTCACTATTCTCCAGTGCAAACAGTGGTGGCTGGCACCTACCTAAAGTGGGAGGGCGACCACGGGTGGAGAGGGTGGCAGGTTTGGGAGGGGGAGAAATAAAAAAAAAAGTATTAAAAAAAAAGATCTAACTGCTGCCCCGCTCCAGTCCCGCTGACGCCTGCCTCGCTGTTCCTCTTACTGACCGATGGCTGGAAATGGATGGGCCCTCAAGGCACAGGCTCCTCACCCAGTCCAGGTGCTGCTTTTACAAGAGAGGAGCTCCAGGATTGGTCTGAATGGCCTCATTTGCTGCTCAGAAGGTGCACTGGAGCCTGTGCTGTTTCTCCAACCCGGCTGTGCAACAAAGCCAGGTTGGAGAAGCATAAGTGCACATGTGTGTTTGGCCGGCCTTGAATGGCCAGCCAAAGACACATGCACACTTATGAGTGCACTCTACTCTTCCCTGACATTCCCGGGCGGCCCTATACTTTTGTATTGCATGGCTCAGAAAGCAGAATAAAAATGATAATAACATTACTTTATTATCATTTCATGTATTGTCTTCTGGTACAGGCAGTGGGGCGACGCTCCTCCGCCATTATGGAGGAGCCGTGCTTGAGTTCAAAGTTGGTACTGTGCCCTGGTCAATAACTAAATAGGTATAACATCATTTGTGTCCCATAGTATAAAATTATACATAAACAAGAGTGGAGATCACAGGTATACCCTCCCATTCCAGTAACAGTAGAAAGTGCCTCACGATGTCTAGGATCCCTCTTGAAAAGAAATTAATTTGAAGGAAGGAGATCGCAAATCCAATTAAATATTTTTCAGCGATCCATACAACACTTTGTTGTATTGTGAAAAGCAGGTCCTTTTATTATCTCCTTATGTTTTAAATTTAAATTATCACACAGGTGGCCAACATAAGCTTTGTTCCTACCATGGACCTTACCAAGGCACACAGCTACAGCTACAATCCTGCTGTTAGTGGTATGATCAAAAGTATCGGTCCCCACAGGAAACACATTCATGAGCTATTGGGGAGCAAAGTTACAGTTCAGACACTGCTAACTCTAGTATGGAAGCCTTGTTAAGTATCAGATCTCTGTAATAGGGCTTAGCCTCACACTTCGAATCAAGCGCCAATAACAGCAAATAAGTCTTCGACATTGTCCAATAATCCTCTGATCCCTCAGCTGCAACAATCACCCCTCACAGGAACTCTGTGACAACCTTGTAAACGTCTTCCATGACTAGATCGGCAACATCTACAGAAACTTCAAATCCCAGCCCAAGGCCACAGACTTCTTCAAGCAACACAATGACCCTGCTACCACCAGTGACATCCAACTAACCTAATGGAGCCAACTCAGCCTACAGGACAAGGCCTCCATCATAAACTCGGTCCACTCAGGGGCATCAACCGACCCCTGACCTCACCACATCTTCAACCTAGGCAAAGCCAGAATCAGCCACATACTCATCAACTTGTTCAACACCACAATTCCCAAAGGAATGGAAACACACAGAGGTCAACGCCCTACTAAATAAACCATCAGCAGACCTTCAACAAATATTATCTAATCTCTCTGCTCCCTGCCAATGTACTAGAAAAACCCATCAACCAAAAACTCTCTTAACATCAACAATGGAACCTCCTACTTAACTCCCCCAGTCCAGATTCTGCAGTAACCTAAGCACAGAGACAGCCATCCTAATGGCTACTGATGACAACCAAGCTCTTCTCGTTCAAGGAGAGACTGCAACTCTGATCCTCCTTTACCTCTCTGCAGCTTTCGATGTAGTCTCCCATCACAAGGCCGCACAACATAAGCATCTAAGGAACTACTCTCAGATGGATTGCCTCGTTCCCGACCAGAAGAATGCTAAAGGTCTACCTTTGCCCCTTCCCCTACAAACCCAAGGAAATCATCTGTGGGGCACCCCAAGGATCCTCGCTTAGCACAACCCTCTGGAGCACTTATATGACACCTCTGGTTAGCATTGTCAAAACCCAATGACTCAACATCATATCCTATGCCGATGACACATAACTCATCCTCTCCCTCTGTGAAGACACACCCAACACCAAGACCAACTTCCACATCTACATATCAGACATCACCAACCAGATGAAGGACAACTACCTGAAGCTCAACACAGACAAGACCAAGGTACTGATCTTCAGAAACAAAAATTCCCCATGGAATGCATACTTGTGGCCCTCAGAACTCTCCCTTACTTCTACCCCTACTGACCACACTAGGATCCGAGGCATCATTCTGGACAAAAAGTCTAACTGATGACTCAGGTCAACCCCATCTCCTCCTGCGACTTCTTAATCTGCTGCATGCCTCGTAAAGTATTGAAATGGCTACCCCAAAGCTCAAGACATACCATCACCCAGGCCCTTTTCTCTAGCCGACTAGACTAAGGCAATTCTCTCTTTGCATGTTCGCAGCTTACCTCTACCGATAAATACTAACCATATAGATTGCCACGGCCACGCTCCTCCTGGATCTCCCTACACAAACCCACATCATCCCTTCCCTCAGGGAACTCTACTGGCTCCTTGTATATAAATCATATCAGTTCAAGTTCCTTATCCATTGACAGGTGGAATCAAGCTCTGCGGGGAAAGAAGAAGAGAAGGTGAGCAAGCTCTCCTGGCATAGAGTGATGAATCCCACTTTACCTTCTGATTCTCCTGCTCTCTGTTTGCAGCCAGGCACAGGAAATCAGTCAACAGAGGCAACGACCTTTGCCACCTCCTTTCCTCCTGATAAAACAAAGAAGTGGGAAAAGAAACAACCTGTGACTATGAGAAGCAGTACCTCTAATTTTGAACCAACTGAAACCCTCATGGGGCCGGTTGGGCCTATGAAGAGCAGCCTTATCGCTGGAAGTGGGTGGAGAAGAGTTGAGGAGTTCACTGTCAGATGATATCAGGAGAGAGATGGAAACACTGCAGCAAGAAGGGGAGGGCCCCAACCCAGCAAATGCATCACTGGGAGGAGAGGCGCCCAACTCCCAGACGAATACTGCCAACAAGCCAGGAGGCCACTGGCAGAACAAGGCACCCTGTCTCACTCCTGGAGGAGCCTTGTTAGCCCAGGTAAACACTTGTCTCCTGGGGAGGTATGGGAGGTGGGGGGCTGTGATGTAAGGTGGTTGTGGGTACCAGGCCTAACGATAAGTCACACTCCATGAGCAGGTAGTGTTTCCATGATACACTCAGGACTGCACACATTTTTAAAGAGCACTCGGTTAATTCGAAGGTTTTCTTTGGTATTTTGTTTTCATTTCATCTTGCACAATACCAATCTGTACTCGAGTTTAGCTCCATAAAACCCACATGTTGTTTGTAAGACTAGATCTTATTGTTTGAATTCTACAGCAATCATCGTAACACTCTTCCTAGTGAAGAGAACTAGGTTCACTTTTTTTTCTTTTTGTTAAAGAATGTTTATGTAGCACTTGCACCAGATGAAGGGGATAGCAGTCTCAACTATTGAGGAGAGTAACTTATCTGAGCACATTCCTCGAAACCCTGATATAAGGATTTAAAACAAACCTGATGTTGTACACGAACCAGTGGCATTTTTTCCTTCTTTCTTTGATGTGCATATCCGATCCCAGTTGTCCAGGCTTACCCAATCTACTAATTGTTTGAGTGAGTAATTGATTGAAGGATCGATAGAGCTCAGTACTGTCCATGCCACAGCACCATGGAGCACACCCTGAAAGCTAAACTTAAAATAACCATGTTTCTGTATTCGTATGGCGGTGTGAAACACATCAAAAGAGCCCAGTCTTCCCCAAATCGTGGTACCATGGTACACACCTTTAAAACTAATCTTAAACATCCATATTGCGGTTTCTGCCCAAAGCCCTTAGATTGTGACACCGGGAGCACTGCTGTTGCTGGAGGGGTTACAAGTGCAAAAACAACAGTTGATGGACAGAATGCAGAACAATGTCATACATTCACCCCAGTACAGAGATCTGGGCCTAAATCCATTATTTCTTTGCACTCCACACCACCCCAGTTCAGACATGACCATATGCAAATCAGCCTTTACCCTGTGCCTCATGGGAACAGTCCAGCCCGAACTGCCAAGCCATGTCTTCCCTAGACCGGAATCAAGCATCCTAGGACCGGTTTCTGGCTATCAGCCGTCATCAGCCAGGATAGCTTGACTCCAGTGGTGTGGAGAGCACGGGACTCACGTCTGAGCATACCCGTCCCACTCGGGGTGACAAATGAAAAAACAACAGTTGTTGGACAGAATGCAAAACAATGTCATACATTCATCCCAGTACAGAGATCTAAGCCTAAATCCATCATTTTGTTGTGCTCCATACCACCCCAGTTCAGACATGGCCATATGCAAACCAGCCTAGACCCTGTGCCTCATGGGAACAGTGCAGCCCGAACTGCCAAGCCATGTCTTCCTTGGACCGGAATCAAGCATCCTAGGACCGGTTTCTGGCTATCAGCCGTCATCAGCCAGGATAGCTTGACTCTAGTGGTGTGAAGAGCACGGGACTCATGTCTGAGCATATCCATCTTACTAAGGGTGATGAATGCAAAACCAACAGTTGATGGACAGAATGCAGAACAATGTCATACATTCACCCCAGTACAGCGATCTGGGCCTAAATCCATCATTTTTTTGCACTCCACACCACCCCAGTTTAGACATGGCCATATGCAAATCAACCTATGCAAATGGTGATGGATTAAACCCAGATCAGTTGACTGGAGGGGAGTGTTTGTTTTACTCAAATGCTCCGTCCATCATCCCCTTTTTTATCACTTTGTTTGCCCTAAGTTGGCAGGGTATGCTCAGACGTGAGTCCCTTGCTCACTTTGCCACTGGATTCAAGATAGCCTGGCTGATGAGGGTTATGATTCTAGAAAGGGGAGGTGGTCCAAAGGAGAATCCAAGGCTATATCAGTTTTCACGTAGTTTTGTGTAAGAGGGACACACTCAAAAAAACTCTGGACCTCTTGATTTTTAAACAGTAAAGTCTTTAGGGGGATAGTGAGTGTGTTTACAACAGTTCTTTGTATCATCAGGCTGAATCCTTACTCATATAGATTGAGTCAAAAGTCCATTTTTGTGTAGAAAAAGGATCTTTATTGATTCTAGTAAAAACATGAACAGCCGACACGTGTTTCGCCCCCTATGCCGATTTGCGCCAGGGCTTTTTCAAGGCTATTTACATATCAGTCTGCTCATTGCAGTTCTTCATCATTATTGTACTGTTTTCCAACAATCATCTGGTCTTTCAGAGAGTAAATTTGTGGGGGGAAATCCCTAGGTTTCAAAGTCGGGCGTCTGTGACTCGTTCCTGCCACATTGTTATTTTGTGCTGTGTTTCAATAAAGGTTTTGGTTGCTACTTCAGTGCTGTGTGACTGTTTCTCGTTCTTCTGGCCACACTTGTGTATATTTATTTTGGCAATGTGCGTCATCATGCGTCTGTTGTGGCTCTTGTGTTGTTCACGGTATGTGTATGTCCACGGTGGGGTGTGGGGTTCTAGGGGTGGTTGTGGGGGATGTTGTGCCCCTCATGGATATATCAGAGCTGCATAATCATTGTCTCCATGGCATCTGTGGGTCTTCAGGTGTGGCTCTTGTCTGGGCTCCTTTTCATGCTGTGGGTAGTTGTCCTGCTTAGCACCAGCAAAAGGCAGGCGTTAAATCCCTGGTGCTATCGTGGCTTATTGTAAATAATCTAGGGCAACTTCAATTCAATGAAAATAACAGAACAAGTCAAATAAAAGTAGTGAGACTAATATTTAGGAAAATAAAAACTAATGTATTCATTATATACAATTTTGTTTAAATCTAAAAACATAATAGATATAAATCTACAGAGACCATGATTTGTGCAACATACTTACTACAGTCACCCATCACATATTCATACTACAATCTGATACTTGTTTCAATATTCAGTCTAATTGATAATAATTCAATTCATTGACAAGCCATATAAGGTGTAACAGAGAATCTATTTGCACACATGATTTTCGGGTGGTTTCCAAGTTGTCTCAACGCTGTTTTCGGCAGAATAATGACTTCCTCAGGAGTTCCAACACCAAATATTATGCTCACTTTGGTAAGTATTTCAAAGGATGATAACACTGGTTAGTAAAAGGTCATTGCCGAGACTCGAACCCAATTCCACAGATTCGAGGTCAACCTCCCTAGCCGTAAGGCCAACTCCTCTCCCCAATATATAATGGTGTATATTATTATTATGAATGGTAAAATTAGATTTTATGGTGCACACTGTGGCACCATGGACTGGGTAGACTAAATCGTATTAGTCACACCTAATATTTTAGTTTAATTCTTCATCCTTCCTTTAGTGGTTTGTTGTAGTGCCAGTGCTAGGTTCAGTCTATTCAACATAAGTGGAGTTATCATTTCCATGGTTCAGACTCCATAGCATTTCCACTTGAATGTTGCAAAATCTATTTTATCTTCTGTTGCAAATCTCTGGTAGAGGGGATGAGTATAATGGTCTATCAGTTTTAGGCATTTCATGTGTGGTGAGCCAAAGGCGTCAACGGTCATGCTCAGCACCAGGAACGTTATAAACTTTCCACTTGAAGACAAGGTCAAGATTGCAAGATGTCTACTATATGGAAAGTTTCCCTTAGGGCACAGAACCAGTGAGGGGTTCAGTTAAACCTTTATGAAAGCAGACAAAAGTCAGGAAATCACGCTTTCATAATAATCTATAGAGGTCCTTGACTGTCGCTCTACTTTTTGGCATTTTCCATCCTTCAACCCTCCACAAGTGACTTATTTAACTTCTAGTCTAGATGCTCACTTCTTTCTCAATTGAATCTGGTTGATCACTTCTTGTAGAGGCCTGTCTATATTTGAATTCAGACTCTATGGAAAACAAATGGCAGGAAATTATTCCTTGAGGTCTTTTTGGATTTCAAATAGTTGGACAGCCATTTTTCAGCTTTGCTTACCTTGGTGGCTCTATAGAGCACGTGCAGATGATCTTTCATCCCATAGTGTTAAAAGCAGGATCTGATAGCTGGAGGGACAAATGTCCTTATGGAATCAGACTTCCCACATCAGTAGTAGTTCTTTTAAGACTTTTCCTCACATTTAATCACTCTGTGTGACTTTCCAACAGGGTCCCACGATGATTTGTCTGAGGCTAATCTTAACTTGCATCTCTTGTCTAAGTCAAGTGTGCTGATTGATGTTAGGCTTAGTCAGAGAGTCTGGATAATGGAAGTATTAAAGGCTTCCAGAGGATCCTGTGCAGAATTAAGATTACAGGCAGCCCTCAACATTCATTAGTCACTTTGTATCTTTGTTTATGAATATGTTAAAATCTCAGTTCTGTACCAGTTGTGAAGGTAATACTTCTACATGTTGAGTTCTTGTGTGATGTTAATGATCTACGCTGGGGGTCAAATATTTATAAAATGTGCCTCTGAGAATGTTCTATGTTTTTTCTTTTTAATGGGAATGTTCTATTTGACCATCGAACTTCATGAGCTACCATCAATCCCCTCGGCTGGGAGTGCCTCTTAAATGTGATACATAGTTTTTGCTTGTAGATTTCATGGCATGATTACCTTTCTTAGTAACACAAGTTTTGTTGGTGTTTGCAGCACAATGCAGGAGATTGCAAAATAGTTTTTGCAAGACAAATGTATCTTCTGATCAATAGAAGGGAGAAATATTGAAGAGACCTGGTAGCACATTAAGTAGCCCTAAAACATTGGCAGGATTTATCAGAAAAAAGGCCAGGAGTTGGGGAGCAATACACAGCGAAACAAATGCAGTTGAGAAACAGAGGAGAGGTCAGAAGGGTTGTAAAGTTTGGAATACCAGTCTATGGAGTCTAAGGCTGATTAGGAAAAGGGCTCTGCAGGAGATGAAAAGAGACAGACCATTTAGAACTACAGGATTATGAAACACAGCACTTCCAGGAAAGCATAAGAAGTGTCAGTACTAGGATCACGTGGCCTCGTAACTTTCTCATTTGTATTGCTCCAGCTGGTGTAAGTTTGCTCACTGCATTAGTTCTCTTAGTTTTGTTGCCTTTTTCCCTTTTCTCTCTATGCATTTTCCTTTACCTTCTCCAGTTACTTTGCACTTTACACAAATTAAGATTCTCCGTCAGATCTGCAACAAAACTAGGAGACTCATTATGGGCCTTCAATGCCTTCTCATCTTGCTTTACGCTATGTTGTCTTGATGCTCATGAGCTTGGTGTAGTCTTCAGCGTTCATCGTACAATAGTAACCTGCTGTGGCTATTACAATATCAGGTAAGATTATATCATTTGGGAAACGAGATACTGACTATTGGCAAACTATACATCTGTGTTTACTTTTATGGCTATTGTTATTCATATATCCGTTAACGGACAAGCTTCTAACTCATAGAAGCTTAGAAAGTGGCCATTGAATTAGACAGTGTATGAGACCTGGGGAAAAACAAATCATGTCCCCAGTGTTTCCCTACTCTTTCTCTCTTCTAAATGTCCTGTTTCCCCCTCAGAATATTGTATTGATGGCGGTGTGCCTGCAGCTGTGGGTCCTGATAGCCTGACCTAACTCTTTTTAATTAAAGACCAGAAACACTATCACCCAACAACACAGAAAGTGACATCACTGGTTCTCCCATCATCCATCTACACAGGAAGTGGCTTACCTGAATTTCCCATCATTCATATGGACAGGAAGTTACATTACTTGTTTTAACGCCAAAACTGTCTTTAAAAGAAGAAGCCAAGAAAGAGAACTTCATTTCCCAGCACCCATCAGCACAGCAAATGAAATCATAGCACTCTACACTCCTCCCCCCTCCCAGAACCTTCTTACTGGCAGTTGCAACACAGGTGCGCCACAGCAAGCTTGTCTGCACCAGTCCACGCCTGGACCATGCCCAGCAGCAGGAAACCTTGTCCAGTCATCACCCAGCGAAACTCCACAGCACTCCTTAGGTCATTAGACCTCAGAGACCATTTCCCCAACTGGTGCAATGCTGCACCTCACACCATTGTAGGAGCTTTCACCTGTGTCCACTGTCGGTTCTCTAGTAGCCACACACCTACACTCTCCACACAAATACAAAAAATGCCCTCAACGCCCCTTCAGCACGGTCACCACATAAGCACCAACAATGCCTACACCCCACCCTACACCATACGCCACAGAAATCCCACATGTTAATGCCAACTTGCATGCAAGCTTCTCAACACACACTCACTTAGCAAGCACACAACCAAAATATAGAACCTGCTGAGTAGCGATACACCTGACATCCTCTTTATCACAAAGATATGGCTCAACCCCTCATCACCTCCCGACATCGCCATGCCAATCCTAGTGGGCTATAAGATCACCAGATAGGACCGCCTTTACAAGCCAGGAGGAGGACAATATCATCTACAAGGAATCCATCAGATGCACAACATCTACAGCGAACGCCACCCCCTTCATGGAACACCTGGACTTCAAGCTGCAAGGCTCAGAAAACTTCACCCTGAATGGAACCCTTGCCTACAGTCAACCCAGACCATGAGATACCTTTCCCAAGTTTTCATCAACTTTGTCGCTCTGCTCACCATTGACTCCAGAGCCTACATTCTCCTCTGTGACCTCACTTTTTGCCTCAACTGGGGCAAAATCAGAAGCAGACTGGCTCAGCGCCCTCAACATTGATCAACCTAGCCCCACAGACAACCTCGACAAGGACATCAACAACTTCAACAACTGAATTAAGAACTGCCAGGATACCCTCGCACCCATCAAACTCAACACGCATACTAGATTATACAAACAGTCCAGAAGATCTTAGAGACACCAAATGACACTGTAAACAGCTACAAAGAAAATGAAGAGCCAGCCACGACACCACCAACAGAACACAGAACACAGATGCTATCACCAACAAATAAGAGGCACCAAGGAAAAAAGCACTAGTGGATCACATCAAAGGAAGCTCCATCAGCTGCAAGAAGATCTTCTCAATTGCTGAGGATTTCACTTTGCCCTCAGCCACGGTCACCAACATCACTGACTCCCAGCAATTCTGCAACAACCTATCCAACCTCTTCCACAAACACAATCATAAATATCTACAGCAAATTCACACACCAACCCAATCCCGGAATTCTCTATGTATTCTGAACCAGCATCCAGTGCTCATACTGATACCCTACTGTCCATCCTTCCCAATCTATGCAATGCACGGTGGTTGCATGGAGAACTATGGGTGAGCTCATTTGCTAAGGTTTGATGGTGCTTATGGCCACTACTTTCACAGTTCCCTAGACTAAGCTGGACCTCGGAAAACCCCACAGGCTGCCTAACTCATCTGTTATTGCCTGCTTTATCATCTGAAATGTTGCACCTCTTTAAGCTAACAGGATCTGCTATTGGAGATTCTATGTGCAGCTCTGTGGGCCCTGCTGAGCTCCACTGATCAACCTGTAAATCCATGTCTAAATGTAGCTCCCCTCTCTCAGAAACAACAAGAGCATATGCTCAAGTACCCACGTTATGAATATCTTGTATATCTCTTTTTCTCTTCATCCAAACAGCTGCACTCTTAAAGGAAGCAAATACTACCATTAATTCTCTAGGCTCTAAATGCAACAACTTTTAAGTTTGATGGTAACAGTCCCTATTTATTTTACTGTTCATGTATGTATGCAATTTGTCTCTGAGTGTAGTTTGTAGATGCTTATCTTTTTAGCTGGAGAATGTGTATTCAGATTGTCACCTTTATGTGGAGGGTTAACAATTGTAGGATAAAGAGCACAGAGAAGAGACAAGCACCTCAAGAAGTAGAGGAACAAATAGTAGTGAGGTATACAAATAAGCGTGTTAGAAAAGCAAGTGAGAAGCAATCTCCCCTGGAGATAAAGGAACATCTAGCAATAAGGGATGCACATAAAGCAGTGTTACATTAAGCAACTATTAGTCAAGTTCCTCTAAAAGTAGAGAAACAGCTAGCAACAATGGATGAAAACAAAGTAGAGTAACATTAAGCAGGTGAGAGGAAGGCCCCCTAGAAATCGAGAAACAATTAGCAGCAAGAGATACGCCTAAATAAATGTTGCATGAAACAAGTGTCAAACAAGCTGTCCTAGAGCTGGAGAAACAATAAGCAGCAAGGGCTACACAAAAGTAGTGCTATGTGATGAAAGTGAGACAAGCTCCCCGAGAAGTAAAAAAGCAATTATGAGCAGAAGATGCAAATTAGGAAGTACTAGATAAAGCAATTGATAGGTTGGATAAAACTGTGCATGGAATTGTCAGTCTGATTGTTTTAGGTCAGGAGTATGGCAAGACCTTTATATTTTGGAAAAAATATATATACGTATTTTACTTACTTAAAGGGGCCTTTAAGCAACTCTCTTTATCCACTGCTCTGTTGTTGTATCATTCTGATTTTGCTTCTGCCCACTACAGCATACAGCATGGGACAAAGGCTCAGCCTGCTGGTATCTTGAACTAGAGTGACTGTATTTTTCTATTTCACAATGAGCACATACACAAAAACGTGGTTTGCTTCAGTGCCAATGTTTTTTCTTCCCTTTATCATTATTGTAGTGTTGCCTTTGTATTTAGGGCCTGAGGTGAAAGTGGGACCATTCTACCAGATTTAAGCACAGACCACATTCCAAGATTTATCAGCTCCTGTCAACCCTATTGTAAATTCCTTTTGAAATCTGACTGCTGGTATTTCACAGCATAATAAATTATGTCTATTTGAAACTGTTTTCTATTTTCTTTTTAATATGAATGCCATACATGAACCGAAAGCTTCATTATTATACATGTGAATTCATTAGCAGGCAATTATTCAGAAAATTGTTATTTGGGAGTCACTTCACCAATGGTTCTTTAATAAACTTTGGCCAGGAAGAAAATCAACGTTTACTGTCTTTGATTTGCAGGACTTGTAATACTTTTTCAATGTATTTCCTTCTTTCTTGCTTCGCTTATTACTTTCTTTCTTTTTTTTTCCTTCCATTCTTTTTCTCTTGCCTTCCTTCTTTCCTTCTTTTCATTGTCTCTTTGTTTTTCTGTTTCTTTCTTTTTTCTTTCCTGCCTTCTTTCTCTTCTTCTTTATTGCCATGTTTTTCTTTCTTTCTTTCTCTCTTTCTTTTGCTCTTTTTCCCTTATTGCCTGCATTCTGTTCCTCTTCCTTGCTTTCTTTTCTTCTTTCTTGCTTTTATTCCTTCTTTTCTGCTTGATTTCTTTCTTGCTTTTATTCCTTCTTTCTTTTCTTTTTCCTTTCTTCCTTTCCCATCTGTTTTTTTCTTTCTTTCCTTTCTTCTTTGTTCTTTCCTTTTTTATTTCAATCTTTCCTTCCTCCTTTCCTTCCTGCTTTCTTGCCTTCTTTCCTACTTTCGTTCCTTCTTTTGTTCCTTCTTTCATTCTCCGCTTCTTTCCTTTATTCTTTCTTGATCATTTTCCTTCTTTCTTTCCTTTTATGCACCCCTTACTTCTTTAATTATTTCTTTCCTACCTTCCTGATTTATTTCCTTCTTTTTTGCCACTTTTCTTTTCTCCTTCTGTCTTTCAATCCTTCCATTTTTCTTTCTTACTTCCTTTCGTTGTATCCTTTCTTTCTTTCTTTCTCTCTTCTCTTCTTTCCTTTCCTTTTCTTTTTTCTTCCTATTACCTTTCCTTTCGTCTTTCTTCGTTTCCTTCCTTCTTTCACTCTTCTTTATTTCTTTCTTCTTTTTTAAATGAAAGAGGCTGGCAGCTAAAAGCTTTTTTAGGTCTGTTATCCAAAACCTTTTTATTTTACTAAAATATCCAACAATTATGTGTATGCCGTAGTTACTTTTCAACCACTTTTCATCCATTTGTTTGTGGTTGTGTCATTCACATTTTTTCCCAATCCATTCATGCATGCATCAAGGGGAAATGAGTTAGCCCACTTCAGCCGTTGACTGACTTTACTATGAGTAGTGTCATTCTGCCCATTCACAATGAGCACATCCATCCACAAAGTACTTCTCTTCAGTGTCATAGATGACTATTTTAATGTGTGCTTTTTTAAGAACACATTTTTTTTCTTTTATTCACTCTTTGTCTTTTAGATTGACAAACACCCTACAGCTTCTTGAACAATAAACAATTAAAAAAAAAAACACGAGTAAACAAAACAAGAATTTCCGGAAGGATGGCAGCCAATGCCAGAACTGTTGGCTTTGCCAGTGTTTGTTTTGTTTTAGCCTTTACTACCATCATTAACGGTATAAAGAAGGTTAAGAGCCTAAAGATAGCACATATTTCAGAGCAAACCCCTATCGCTTTCCTTATTTTAGAATGTGTGGTGATGTCAATGCAAGCAAGACAATGAGGGGTGCCTCTGAAATTGCTACAGCACAGCCCTCTTCTGTATGGTCATTTACAGGCTTTAATTTTACCAGCCCGTCCACTTCATTCTGGGCTCGATGGGTGAATTGTACTATTCCTGCAGCATCTGGTGAACACGGTTTATAGACAAAATGAGCAAATCTCAATGCTTTTTATTACTGAAAATCTAAAATGACAGGTTATTCCTCTAAGACTTTAATACCAAATTCTGTACTAACAAAGAATGCAGGCCTCTCCCTGTGAGAATGTGTTGTAGCAGGCCCCCGCTGAGATTTCAGCCCCCTTCGCTGACACTAATACGCCGCCGCTGATGCTAGAATTCAATTTGGGCTGTGTCAAGTTTTGTACAGCAAATAGCGTTTTAAGGCAGGGGGCGCGCGCTGAGAAAGGCAGCCGCGTTCTAAATCGTCTGTCCAGATTGCACAGGCAGGAGGCAGATTATGAGACCTCAAGAGGATTGCTTCTAGGCATGCAGTATGTCACGTCGTGCATGGCGGCTTATGGAAGACTAGTTTGAAAAATGTCTTTGACATACTTCTGCCAAAGCAAATTCTTTTTGTTAAATAAATAAATACATAAATACGTGAATGAAAGCACAAGACAAAGAGTTTAAAAGGCAATGGCCAGGGCTTTTAATCGGCCAGGTTGTGATGGATTTCAGGCCCACCAGGAACTAACAAGCATTGGCAAAGTCAATAGGTCTCACCTATGCAAGAGCTATTAACTTTGGCAAAGTGTTTTAGCCCTGTTGTACACCAATGTGGCTGCTGTTCAGCATGGCTAAAAGTGAGTCGAGTGCAATGGGGTGTGGGGGGGGGGAGAGGGGGTGGACAGGGATAGATTGCGGTGGGTTACATTGGAAACATTGGAATATGGTAAATTAGGGTGGGTCGATTGCGATAGATTGCGGTGGTGCAGGTTGGGATGGGGAGGTTGGGATGGGGTAGGTGGGGGTTGATTGGGGTGGGGATGATTGGGATGGGATAGATTAGGGTAGCTTGCAGTGTGGGAGAGTAGGTTGAGGGAGATTAGGGTGGCATACATTGTGGCTGATTGGGGTAGATTGGGCTGTGGTAGATTGGGGTGGGGTGGATTTGGGCAGGTTTGGGTGGATTGGGACAGGGTACATTGGGGTGAGGAAGATTGGGGTGGGTATATTGGAATGTGTTAGTTTAGGACACCCCCAAATCGACTTCTTGCTCTCTACTGATGAAGGTATGAATCCAGAAACATTTATGGAGAGTTACACAGCATAGGCTGCACCAATAAGGTTGAATAATTAAAGACTACTACTAAAGTAAGTGCTATCATGCACTGCATTTACTATGCTGCATTGGGGCAAATTGAGTGCTGGGATGGAAAGCAGTGTGCTCCCACCCACCTTCGGTAGATAGGGGTAGGTTGGGGAGGTATATTGGGGTGGAGTAGATTGGGTATATTGTAGCAGGAAAGGGTGAGGTAGATTGGAATGGGGTAGGATAAGTAGATTGGGGTGATTAGAATGGGGTAGATTGGTGTAGACAGGAGGAGATTGGATTGGGGTAAATTGGGATAAATCGGAGAAGGATAGAATAGAGTGGGGTAGAGTTGGGTACATTGGATTATATTGGAGTGTTGTGTAATGGAGTGGGGTAGGTTGGGGTAAATTGGAGTGTGGTGGATTGGAGTGGGGTAGATCATGGTAACCTTGAATGGGGTAGATTTAAGTGTGGTAGCTAGGTGGGTTGTTTGAGGTGGGGTTTATTGGGATAGATTTGTATAGGGTAGATTGGAGTGGGGTAGATTGGGGTAAACTGGAGTGGGGTAGGTTGGAGGGGATAGGTTGAGGTAGATTTGAGTAGCTGGAGTAGTGTAGGCTGGAATAGAGTGTAGTGGGATAGATTGCGGAAGATTGGGGCACAATGTGGCAGATTGGATCTGGGTAGGTTGAAGAAAATTGAGTGAGGTAGATTTAAATGGGGTAGTTTAGGTAGACTGAAGTAGTTGGAGTGGGGTAGTTTAGGGTAAATTAAAATAGGCTAGATTGAAGTGGGGTATGTTGGGGAAGATTACATGGGGTAGATTGGTATACATTGGAGTTGGCTGTATTGGAGTGTGATAGATTGAGGTAGATTGTGTAGGGTAGATTAGTAGATTGTGGTGAGGTAGATTGGGATTGGGAGGATTGGGGTGGGCAGACGGAGGCAGGGTAGTTTGAGGTTTGCAGATTTAGGTTGATTAAGGAGGGGTAGCTTGTAGTTGCTGTAGTTTATTGTGGTGTATAGTGGTACAAATCAGGACAGATTAGGGTAGATTGGGGTGGGGTAGATTGGTAAAGCATATGATTTTGGGGGTAGTTTGGGTGGATAGATTGGGTGCATTGTAGTGGAGTACATTTGCATGAGGTACATTAGATGGGGTAGAGTGGAGTGGGGTCAGTGGAGGCAAACTGGGGTAGATTTAAGTGGGGTAGGCTGAGGTAGTTTAGGGTGTGGTAGATTGGGGCAGATTGGAGTGGGGTGGAGTTTAGTAGAGAGGTATAGATTGGTGTTTTTTGAATTGGGGTATATTGGAGTGGTGTTTGTTGAAGTGGTGTAGATTTTAGAGAGGTAGATTTGGGTAAATTGGAGTAGGGTAGATTTTGGTAGGTGGGAATGTGGTAGATTAATTTGGGGTAGGTTGGGGACGATTGGATGGAGTAGATTAGGGTAAATTGGAGTGGGGTAGATTAGAGTCAGGTAGACAGGAGTGAAGTAGACTGGAGTGGGGAAGATTGGAGTCAGGTAGATTGGAGTGGGATAGAGTGGGGTAGATTTGGGTAGATTGGAGTATGCTGTATTGGAGTGGAGTAGATTGAGGTGGGTTGAGTGGGGTAGATTGAGGCAAGTTAGATTGGGATGGAGAAGATTGGAGTTGGGAAGATTGAAATAGATGGAGGTGGAATTGTTTAGGATAGTTTGGAGTGTGGTAGGTTGGGGTAGATTGGGATGGGCAGATTGAGGTGGGGTAGATTGGGTAGGGCAGATTGAGGTGGGGTAGTTTGTGGTGGGCAGATTGAGGTAGATTATGGAGGGGTAGATTGAGGTTGGGGTAGTTTAGGGTGCTGTAGAGATGTGCACATTGGGGCAGATTGGCGTAGATTGGGATGGGGTAGAATGGTGATGCATAGCATGTTTGAGATAGATTGAAGTGGGATAGATAGGGATACATTGGAGTGGAGTACATTGGTGAGTGTATATTGATTGGGGCAGATTGGGGAAGAGTGGAGTGGTGTAAGTAGGGGCACATTGATGTAGATTGAAGTGGGGTAGGGTGAGGTAGTTTAGAGAGTGGAAGATTGGGTAGTCTGGGGTAGATTGGAGTGGGGTAGAGAGTGGTAGATTGGAGTGGGAGAGAGTGGGTAGATTGGGGTAGGTTGGATATAAGGTAGATTGGAGTGGGGTATACTGAAGGGGGGTGGACTAGAGTGGGGTAAATTGGAGTGCTGAAAATTGGAATAGATTGGAATGGGGTAGATTGAAGTTGTGTAGAATGATAAAGATTGAGTGGGGTAGATTGGTGCAAAGTAGATTGCTGTTGATAGGAATGTGGAAGATTGGAGGGTGTAGATTTGAATGGGAGTAGATTGGGGTAGGTGGAGGTGTGGTACATTGGGATATATTGAAGGAGGTTGTGTGGAATAAATTGGGGTGGGTAGATTGAGGTAGATTAGGGCGAGGTAGATTGGGATGGGAAAGATTGGAGTGGGGCTGATCGAGGTAGATGAAGGTGGGGTAGATTGGGATGGATTGGAGTATGGTAGGTTGGGTTAGATTTGAGTGGGCAACTTGAGGTAGATTGGGGAGGGGGAGATTAGGGTTGGGGTAGTTTAGGGAGGTGTAGATTGGTGTAAATTGGAGCAGATTGTGGTAGATTTTGGTGGGGTAGATTGGTGACACATAGAATGTTTGAGGTATATTGGGGTGGGCTAAATTAGGGTACATAGGATAGGGTAGATTGGAGTGGGGTAGGTTGAGGTAGATTAGATTGTGGCAGAATGGATAGATTGGTGTAGATTAGAGTTGGGTAGAGAGAGGTGGATTAAAGTGTGGTAGAGAGGTGTAGATTATGTGTGCCCATCTGGGCAAACACAATTTCACCCTACCTGGAGATTTGAATTATCATATTGATAATGGCTCCTGCAAGACATTCAAAGAGGCTATGTCGAGCTGTGGCTACTCGTAATTAGGAGATTCTGCCACACACTGTGCTGGACATATTTTGGACTGCATCTTTACCAACGATCCGTGTATTAGAGTAGAGAAACCTCTTCCTCTGCTGTGGTCAGATCATTATGCCATACCGTTCTCTTTGATGCTCACAATAACAAAAAAAGCTACCATAAACAGAAACAATAAGGCGCTCAAAAGAAGCCTTAAAAACTTCAACACGGATACCGTCTCTCAGGCTCTAAAACAAATGCAGTGGACAGAATTTAGTGACTCCAATCAGGCGGCAATTGAATATTCCAACTGGTTAGATGCAGCAGTTGACTCTTTAGTCCCCCTATAAGAAATTTCTGTGGGAAAAAAAATTACCTCCCCTGGTTCTCTGAAAGACTTAAGCTACTCAAGCAATCTTGTCATCGACAAGAACGCATCTGGCGTAAAAAGTATGATTTAGTGGAAAAAGCAAAGTATAAAGCTTAGCTTCTAGAATATAAATTAGCCATCAGAGTAGAAAAAACAGCCTTTTATACGCAGGTGACACCAATGCTCAGGTCAACTAGAGACCTCTTCAGGCTGGTCGACAACTTGTCAATCCCCCCTCCTCAGGCCATCAGGAGGTCACACAGGCTGCCTCTGATGGTTTGGCTGATTATTTTCACACTAAAATGTATTCTTCATTGGAAGAAAGGAATGCCAGGGCCTCCATGGAGGACAAAAATACGAACCTTTCATTCTCTACCCCTTCCCAGTGTCTGAGTAGTGAAAACTCCCTTTCGGCCCTTCTTCCCCTTCCTAATGACCACACCGACCTTCTTATGTTGATTTGTTGATTTTGTTCTTTTGTTGATTTGTTGATTTTGTTGATTGTCGTCCCCCATCTAACAGAGACTTTGAATCTGGCCATTACTTCAGGATGCTATCCATCTGTCTTGAAATCAGCTGTCATTAAGCCTTTATTCAAAAAAGACTCTCTTGACCCCACAGACTTTAAAAACTATCTACCTATCTCTCTTCTCCCTGTACCAGCTTAGATATTGGAGAAACATCTTAACTCCTAATTAAGTACTTACCTGGAGAAACATCATCTTCTTGATACTTCCTAGTATGGATTTAGATCATGCCTTTGCGCTGAAAGGGCCTTAATAACTGCAGTCAATAACATACGCATTCTCGTGGATGCTGGACAGTCCACGATTCTGATCCTATTGGATTTGTCTGCAGCCTTTGATACTATCGCCCCAATAAGCAGATCAATAGGCTGCAACAAATAGGTATCTCTGGATGTGCACTGAAGCTGCTTTGTCCTTCTTGACTGACAGATCACAAATGGTTAAGATGGATCAATACATTTCTGACCCTGTCCTAAACTGTTGTGGAGTACCTCAAGGGACCTCCCTCAGCTACATATTGTTTAACCTATATGTTTACCCTCTTGCAAAATTGGTCAGATCATTCGGGTTGGAGGTAATATCTTATGCAGATGACACACAGCTAATAGTGTCAGTCACTCAAGATCTAGAAGCCTCAGCCACTAATTGTATTAACTGCATGAATTTGGTGGCCCGCTGGATGAGGGACTACTATGTTCAATTAAACAGCGAAAAGACAGAGGTCCTGATGTTCGATAATCACCATCCAGAATGGTCCCACTCTTGGTGGCCAGAATCACTGGGGTTATGCCCCTTGTCGGTTGAATCTGCAAGAAACCTAGGTGTCATACTTGACAACCAGTTCATCTTTCAACCATCAGGTTAATAGGACGGTATCCTCCTGCTTTTGGATCATAAGGACCCTTAGAAAGGTATTTCCATTTCTCCCCCTTTATGCATGGAAACAAGTTGCTGTCTCACGAATCCTATCTAAGTTGGATAATTATAACGCCCTCCTTCTGGAATCCAACAGGGCTTCTATTAATAAACGCCAGCTGGTACAGAATGCTACAGCTAGGCTAATTTTGGACATTCCCAAATTCCACTAAATTTTGGCCACCTTAAAGAACTTGCATTGTTTTCTATTCAAAACCTTGTGTATTGTGCAAAAGGCACTACACAATAAAGGACCAGTAGGAATCAGGAACATCTTCCAGCTTTATGTTCCTAACAGAAAATATGATCAACCGATAAAAATCTGCTTGTAGTCCAGAGATATAGAAGAGCAAGATGGGGAGGAAGAGTATTCTCAGTCACAGCAGCCAAGCTCTGGAATACTCTTCCTTTATCTATATCCAGCTTAGGGTTACACCTTCCTTTCCGTCTCTTTGCCTTGGAAATTCGACCTTCCACAATCTGCCTCCCCCAGTTAGCTTTCACCGCATTAGAGCCTAGACGCCTTAGGGTATTTCTACGCACTATAGAAATGTATCATTCATTCATTCATTCATTTAGGTTGGAGTGGGGTAGATATGGGTAGATTCGAGTGTGGAAAATAAGAGTGGGTAGATTGGAGTGGGGAATATCGAAGTGGGGTAGATTGGAGTAGGGTAGAGTGGGGCAAATTGAAGAGCTGTTGATTAGGATTGATTGGAGCAGGGTAGATTGGGGTAGATGGGGTGGGGAAGACTGGAGTGTGGTAGACTGGTGTAGATTGAGTGGGGTAGATTGGGGTAATCTTAAGTGGGTGGCAATGAGTGGGGTAAATTGAGATAGATTAGAGTGGGCTAAATTTGAGTGTGGTAGATTGGTGCGGGGAGGATCTGAGTGGGGTGGATTGGATTGCAGTGTGGTGGACTGGAGTTGGGGATTAGAGTTGAGTGGATTAAAGTAGATTGGGATGAATTGGGATGGAGTGGGGTCACTTGGAGTGGGGTAGGTTGAGGTAGATTGGAGTGGGGTATAGTGGACTGGTGTAGTTTGGGTAGATTAGAGTAGTTGAGTAGGGTAGATTGGGGTAGATTGAAGTGGAGTATGTTGCAGTGGGGTAGATTTGGGTGTGGTAGATTGGAGAGGGGAGGAGAGGGTAGATTGGAGTAGGGTAGATTGGAGTGGGATAGATAGGGTTGACTGGAGTGAGTTAGATCGGTGGGGTAAATTGGAGTTGGAAAGGGTGGGGTAGGTTGAAGTGTACCAGATTAGGTCGGGCAGATTGGGGAAGATTGGAGTGGGGTAAATTGGAATATGGTAGATGGGATCATTTGGAGTGGGGTTGATTGGAGTGGGGTGGATTGGAGTAGGTTGGAATCAGGTGGACTGAAGTGGGTAGATTGGATTGGGGCACATGAGGACTGATTGCAGTGGGGTAAAGTGTGGTAGATTGAAGTGGGATAGACTGGAGTACATTGGAGTGGTGTCATTTGGTGTTGATTGTAGTGAGGTCAATTTTAGTGGGGTAGAATAGAGTGGGTAGATTGGGGTATATGGGGTAAACTCGAGTGTGGTAGATTGGAGTGATGTAAATTGGGACAGGTGGGGTAAATTGGGATGGGGTCAATTGGGGTAGATTTGGGTGAGGTAAAATGGGGTAGATTGGAGTGAGGTAGGAGTGAACAGTAGGTTGGGGTAGATCAGCATGGGGTCACTTGAAGTGTGCTAGATTGGGTGGGTCAGATTGGGGTAGATTGGAGTGGGGTAAATTGGTGTAGGGTGGATTGGAGTAAATTGGAGAGGGGTAAATTGGAGTTGTGTGAATTGGAGTAGGATAGGATCAGTTAGGCTGGAGTGGGGTAGATTGGAGTGGGGTACATGAGGGTAAATTGGAGTGGGGTAGAGTGGGGTAGATTGAAAGTGAGGTAGCCTGGAGTAAATTGGAGCGGTGTCATTTGGTCCAGATTAGATTGGGGTTAATTTTAGTTGGGCAGATTGGAGTGGACTATATTGGAGTGGAATACATTGGGGTATATTGGAGTGGGATATATTGGATAAACTAGAGTGAGGTAGATTGGGATAGTTGGGGTGGGGAAGATTAATGTAGGGTGGGCTGAGGTAGATTTGAGTGTGATAGATTTGGTAGCTAGGTATAGTTGTAGTGTGGTAGATTGGAGTGTGGTAAATTGGAATGGGGTAAATTGGGTGGACTAAGTGGGGTAGATTGGAGTGGGGTAGAGAAGGTGGATTTGAGAGGGGTAGATTTAGTTAGATTGGGTAAATAATATGGTAAATAATAGGGTTTTATGTGGTAGAATGGAGATGGGTAGATTGTGGTAGATTGAAGTGGGGTGGAGTAGGGTAGATTGCAGTGGCATGGAGTTTGATGAAGAAGGGGAGCAGTAGCACATGGTGGAAAGGAGAGAAGCAGTGCCATGAAGAAGTAGGATCAGTAGTGCAATGGAGAGGGAGGGGCAGCAGTGCAATGAGGTAGTGGGAGCATTATTATGATGAGGTTAATTTTCCTCTCTGTTATCAATAGCTGTTTAGGGAATTTGTTTTGAAAAGTGAACATATACTTTTCTGACTCAGAACACATTTATCTCATTGCAGGTAAATGAAGAAAACTCCAACTATCCAGTTTCAAAGGCTTGGCAACAATTTTTAATGAAGGTATTTTGTTAATATGAATATATTTATGTTGTGTAATATTTTGTCTTTGCATAAAATTTGTGTTGCTCCTGCAGAACAACAGCAATCTTGAAAAATTCTGTTTCACTGCATATCACCTTCAATGGCGTGACAAAACTTGAGGGGGTCCCCCTGGAAAATGCAGATAGGGCCTCCCCACCCTGGACCACCACCTACCACTTTTGCAGAGAGTGCCCCCTGGAGCTCAGAGCCCCATCACACAGCGGGGGCTGCGGGGGCTTATGTTACACTACTGATCAGCTTCATTTCTTACTAGACCTTAATTGCAATGCTGAGAAAGTCATTCCAGGGTTCTAATGAAATGCCCAAAATGCCATGCTAATTGTCGTTTTAAGTTTCTTCCTACTTTTTATTTATCTTTTAGCTACACCAGCAATATGATTGAAAGTTGCCAGGAGACAGAGCAGAGTGCATGGGTAGTTGGCCCTAGTTGTCAAAATCACTCTCACTTTAAAATCTTTTCAGACTAGGGCTTTTCACACTGTTCTGTACGATTTGTGCTGTAGTTCACATTCTGCCTGGAAAACATTGCAGCTTCTCCTGCTTGTTGATCTCCCAAGTGTGAAGGGGGAACACCAACGGCAATTGAGAAGGACTATATGGGTGGTTTGGGAAGCAACATGCAATACTGAGAATGAAACCTAAGTAGCAATCAATCAATCAATCAATCATGACATTTGTATAGCGCGCTACTCACCCGGAAGGGTCTCAAGGCGCTGGGGGAGAGGGGTCCGTTACTGCTCGAAAAGCCAGGCCTGAGTTCCTTCCTGAAGGAGAGATGGTCCTGGGTTAGCCGAAGGTGGATGGAGAGGGAGTTCCATGTCTTGGCTGCCAGGTAGGAGAAGGATCTTCCACGTGCGGTAGCTCTGCGGATGCGTGGAACGGCAGCGAGGGCGAGGCTGGTCGACCGTAGCTGGCGGGTGGGCGTGTAGAAGGTCAGGCGGTTGTTGAGGTACTTGGGGCCCAGGTCGTGGAGAGCCTTGTGTGTGTGGGTGAGGAGTCTGAAAGTGATCCTCTTGCTGACGGGGAGCCAGTGCAGGTCTCTCAGGTGGCTGGAGATGTGGCTGTGACGGGGGATGTCCAGGACGAATCGTGCGGAGGCGTTCTGGATGCGTTGGAGTCTTTTCTGAAGTTTGGCAGTGGTTCCGGCGTAGAAGGTGTTTCCGTAGTCCAGTCGGCTGGTGACGAGTGCCTGGGTGACCGTTTTCCTGGTTTCGGTGGGGATCCATCGGAAGATATTTCAGAGCATGCGCAGGGTGTTGAAGCACGATGATGAGACAGCGTTGACTTGTCAGGTCATCGAGAAGGAGGAGTCCAGGATGAAGCCCAGGTTACGTGCGTAGTCCGTTGGCTGGGGAGTGGTGCCCAGGGCAGGGGGCCACCAGGAGTCGTCCCAGGCGGAGGGAGATGATCCCAGGATGAGGACTTCCGTCTTGTCCGAGTTCAGTTTCAGGCGGCTGGTCTTCATCCACTCGGCGCCGTCTTTCATCCCTTCGTGTAGGCTGGTTCTGGCGGTGGCTGGGTCGTTGGTGAGGGAGAGGATCAGCTGGGTGTCGTCGGCGTAGGAGATGATGTTGAGGTTGTGTTGGTGTGCGATGGCTGCGAGGGGGCTCATGTAGACATTGAAGAGGATGGGGCTGAGTGATGAGCCCTGTGGTACGCTGCAGATGACTTCGGTGGCCTTGGATCTGAACGGGGGAGGCGGACTCTCTGGGTTCTTCCGGCGAGGAACAAGATGATCCACTCCAGTGCCTTCTCTTGGATTCCAATGTTGCTGAGGCGCTGCACTAGTGTGCGGTGGCAGACAGTGTCGAACGCTGCGGAGAGGTCCAGGAGGATGAGGGCCGCTGTTTTCCCGTTGTAGAGCAGGGATCGGATGGCGTCAGTGGCTGCGATGAGGGCGTTCTCGGTGCTGTGGTTGGCTCGGAAGCCGGACTGCGAGTGGTCGAGGGATCCGTTTGTCTCGAGGAAGGCAGACAGCTGTCTGTTGACGGTCTTCTCAATGACTTTGGCAGGAAAAGGGAGGAGCCAGATGGGGCGGAAGTTCTTGAGGTCGGTGGGGTCCGCTGTTGGTTTCTTCAGGAGGGTGCTGAGCTCGGCATGCTTCCAGCTTTCCGGGAAGGTGGCGGTGTTGAAGGAGGGTTGATGATGTCCCGGAGTTGGGGTGCGATGATGGAGTCGGCCTTGTTGAAGACGTGGTGGGGGCAGGGGTCGGTTGGGGATTCGGAGTGGATGGTGTTCATCATGCGGGTGGTGTCTTCGGTGCTGACCGGGGTCCAGGCGCAGAGGGTGGTGGTGGGGGGCGCTGGTTCGGTGGTTGGGTGCGTGGTTGGTGCGCCAAAGCTGTTGTGTATTTCGGCGATCTTGCGGTGGAAGAACGAGGCGAGTGAGTCGCGGAGGTCTTGCGAGGGAATGATGCTGTTGTTTCAGGCGCTGGGGTTGGAGAGCTCTTTGACGATCCTGAAGAGTTCCTTGCTGTTGTGGGCGTTGTTGTCCAGTCGTTCTTTGAATGCTGTCTTCTTGGTGGTGCGGATCAGCTGGTGGTGTTAGCGGGTGGCGAGCTTGAGGGTAGTCATGTTGTCTGTGGTCTGGTCGTTGCGCCAGGCTTTCTCGAGAGTGCAGCAGTTCTTCTTGGAGTTCTTAAGTTCGTCGGTGAACCAAGAGGCTTTCTTGTTGCTGTGTCTGCTGGGAGGGGTCTTCAGTGGTGCGAGGTCGTCTGCGCAGTTGGTGATCCACTGTGTGAGGTTGCTGGCTGCTTTGTTGGGGTCCGTAGTGCTGGCGGGAGGGTTCTGGCTGAGGGAGGTGGTGAGCTGGTCGACGGTGATCTTGTTCCAGTTCCTGCGAGGAACCTGTTGCGGGTGGTGGTGGTTCGTGGTTTTTCTGAAGCTGAAGTGGATGCAGCTGTGGTTTCATCTCTGTGCTTCCCCCTGCCTTGGTGCACAAACTGCAGCCATGCGCTGGCTCAGGCACCCTTGCACCATGGTGCAAGGATGCCTGCGTTGCAGGGAGATTGATTTTGTGCAGGAAGGGGCACCTTCCTGCACAAAAACAATCACTAGAGGTATTGTTCTCTTTTAATGTGTGCTGCAGAATGCAGCACGCTTTGAAATAGGAAAAAACAAGGAGAAATGAAAACATTTCTTCTTGTTGCACCTCCCTACGCCACCTCTAGGGAGATGTGTCTTGTTCCATGGGTCAGCGCGACCCTGCCGGATGTCCCTCCCCAAAGGAATAGCGAGAAGAGGGTAAACACAGTGATTTTGCCCCTACGCACAAATGAAAACAATGACTATCATGCATCAAGGGGCTCCAATCAATCAAGTGAGCTTACTCCAGATACAGCCTCAGACATTTCCTTAAGATCTTTGTATTTGTAATTTCGTGCTATTTTTGTTTTCCTTCTACTTTTATTTCTGCTCATTTTTCACCAGTTCTACCTTTTCTCTAGCAGACCAGTGTTTTTCACACTTCCTAAAATGGCCGTGGGCTAACTTTTCCTCTTTAAAGGAAACTAACAGAGGACTACCTAGTATCTACTTCTAAGAAATCGGCCATCTTAGCCTGTCTAACCTCTACTCTTGAAAGGAAACTAACAGAGGACTACCTAGTATTCGCTTCTAAGAAGTCGGCCACCTTAGCCTGACTTACCTTCATTGCTCTAACCTCTGGACACCCTAACCCCTACTCGACTTCCGTCCCCCTCCCTCACTATTCTGACCTCCCTATCTTCCACCACATTATCTGCTTCTAAGAAGTCGGCCATCTTAGCCTGCCCTACCCTCATTGCTCTAGCCTCTGGACACCTTAACCCTTAATCGACTTACGCCCCCCTCCCTCACTACTCTGACCTCCCAAACTTCCACCACATTTGGCCACACGCCCTAAGCTTCTCCCTTCTCTCTCTTCTCTACCATGCCACCCACATTTCATGTCATCTTCTTTCCTACCCCGTATCCTCCTAGTCCACTAGTAACTATCCTCATCCATAGTATCAGACCATCTTACCCCCGCCTCATTTCCCTCCTCCCCCTAACCCCCTCTCTGGACCCCTCCTGGTCCCAGCATTCCATAGTCTCTCTGGAGCCCTACCATCCTCACCTACCCGTCCACACACACCATGGAACTCACAGGCTCTCACACACACAACATTGTCTATCCCCCTGGCCTCTCAAAAAAATTGGCCAAACGGTTCAAACACAATTTCATCAAATCACACCCTGAAACTCTCTTCGCTGATCCCTACTTCTCCCCACGCAACGGACACTCAACCATTGAAATCATCTTCCACACAAAACGGAGAGCACAATGGAGGAAAGTACTCCTAGCCACTTTTCCGATATCTTCCACAAGAAAATTGGCACATGGTCTAGCTATTTATATTGCCCCTTCCCAACTCTTTCAAGCTACAGCAACAATAACTATCTACAACAACGCTACTATCCTCATCCAAGCCACTGACCGCAGTTTAAATCTCCTAGATAACATCTTCCTCATCATTAAAGAACAAGTGGACAATCCTCAAACTGCCTCACTATCCACCCACACCAACATTATTCGTGGAGCTATCGCCCTATTCCTACTTGGCTCCCCCCAACCCACCCTCCCGACCATCACAGGCTTCAATGCACACTCCTGAATTGTAGATCGGCCTCGAAACAGGCCATTGACATAGCCGACCTCATTACCTCTATTGATCTAGACCTCATAATTCTCACTGAAACATGGCTTACAGTATCCTCCTCGCCCCTCATCGACATCCTAGTACCCCCTAACTATGGAGTCATCAAACTAGACTGGACTGGTAAGATTGGAGGAGGTATTGTATGCATACACCGGAGAAACATCACCAGGGCTATATCCTCAGTATTCCCTTCTTGTGAATACATAAGCCTCAACATCAACAGTAAAGGTAAACCTGTATGCTTGCTACACATCATCTATCACCCACCTGGTGACAACCTCCTTTTCACAGAACACCTCATGGATATGATCACAACACACACCGAAACACACACATTTTCCTGGGTGACTTTAACCTCCACTGGAATGATCCCAATGATACAGTGGTCAACAGCCTCAAAAAATTCCTCAACGCCTAAGACCTCAACATAAATTTGCAACAGCCCTACACACAATAAAGGCGCAATTTTGGATTTAATAATCTCTAAGAGTGATGCCACTCATTTGGAGTCGATACTCCCCTGTGATTGGTCTGACGATTACATCATCACCTTCCTCATCAAGGAATCAGTCAAACTTAATGCAGCCCAATCCACAAAACCTAAAGTATGGAAAAGAGACTGGAAAAAACTCAACCCAAACACGTTACCTACCTCAAGCCAGAATCTACTTCTACCCCCTGCTGGATCTTCCAACATAACTTATCTCACCAACCACTACCTCAACTCTATGACTTCGATAATTAATGAATTTGCTCCCCTGCAACTAAAGAGAGTTTCCACGAAAGACTCTAAACTCTGGTTCAACGAGCTTCTTAACGAGGACTAGGCGTGGGCGGAAAATCCGTTCCGCTCGCGGATTTTGCGGATTTTCGGGAAATCCGCAATCCGCGAGATTTGCGAATTTCCCGCAAAATCCGCAAATCCGCGAGCAGCGGATTTTGCTCGCACTGCTCGCACTGTTCGCGTGAGTTCGCGCCCCGCGAATAAGTGCCAAATTGCAGAAATACGATCTTAGCAAAACTGAAAGTAACTACTTACCAGGTTCAAAAGTTCAGGCTCATCATTAGTAGCCATTTCCTGGAGTGCTTCCTGAGGGGCCCCTCCAGAGTTCAGTTGCCAGTTGAAACTATTATGTGACCCTGCTCTGAACCTCAGAATAGTTACACATATGCCACAAAGGTCCTGAATTACAGCTAAGGGAGACAAGCAGGAGCCAGGCTGGAAGTTAAAATCCATTAATCAGCCCCTAATTCATTATTGTCAGTTGGGGCAGGGCAGGTGTTGTAACTAATTTTGCAACAATGAAAGCACTTAGCAAGTGCAAAAGATCACTAATCAGGGCGCACTAAGGAAGCAGGTGCCAGCTAAAAAAATATTCTGTGACACATGAATCAGCCCCAAATTAATTCAGGTCACTTGAGGCAGGGAAGGTGTGCTTTGCTTTGCCGAAAATAATGTACACTGGACAACCAGAGGGTGTGGTGATGAAACAGAGGGTGGCATGGGTGGGCCAGAGGGTGGCATGAGTAGTCAGAGAGTGGCAGTGGTGACAGAGAGTGGCAGTGATGAAGAAGAGTGTCCCAAACAGGCTGGACACGTAGAAACAACAAGTTCGCGAAACTTGCGACCCGACAGGTAAGTTCGCAATTTGCGAAAGTGTACAAAACCCTCGCGAACTGGCAGAAACACGGGCGAACACAAAAAAAAAAAAATCCGCAAATTCGCGGGAATTCGCGGATTTTGCGGATTGCGAATCCGCAAATCCGCAAAATTCGCGAACGCGAGATCCGCAAAATTCGCTCATGCTTAACGAGGACAGACGTTCTCTCAGAACGGCTGAATGCAACTGGAGATCGGTCCCATCCGCCAAGCTCCTTATGATTCTAAAAAGAAGGAGAAATACCTACTATCGAAAGGTCAAGCACACTAAAGCAGACTTCTTCAGCCAACAACTTGACCAGGCTAGAAATCGACCCAAAAAAACATTTTGAATTAATCAAAATTCAATCTAAGGACCAGCCTCAACGTCCACAAGAACCAGCTCACCCACAACCCACATGTGAGGACTTTTCTAACTACTTTAACCCAAAGTCTGAGAACATCAAGAAAGTTCTCCTCGTGGATTTGTGGTATATAATAGCAGATCGTCGGCATATAAAGCAGTTTTAAGTTCCAGCCCTCCCATATTAAAAGAAAGAATTGTTGGGTCAGATCTTATTACCATAACAAAAGGCTCAATATACAAATCAAAGAGGAGAGGAGACAGGGGGCAGCCCTGCCTCGTCCCTCTCGAAATCTCGAACCAGTCTGACAAGGCTCCGTTAACCAAAACCTTAGCTCGTGGGTGTCCATATAGGTTTTTAACAGCTTGGATAAATGGTAGCGGAAAACCGAACCTTGCTAGAGTGTCCCACAAAAATAACCAGTTAACTTGGTCAAAAGCTTTCGCGGCGTCAATTGCCACAATGGTGAGTGGCAGACCCTTATATAAAGCATAATCTATTGCACCTATAACCTGAAAAGTCAACTCATTAAGCTGTCGTCCTGGAATAAAGCCCCTTTGATCCGGGTGAATGACAGATTTGATTACTTTAGATAGTCTTTCAGCCAAAATTCCAGAGAATATTTTAAGGTCCGAGTTTAGAAGAGATATGGGTCTGTATGATTCTATATTCTTTGGGTCCTTGTTTGGCTTAGCGATTAGAGTGATAGTGGCCTCGAACCAGGATGGTGGGACATCCCCTTTTTGTTGATAAATGTTATTAAAAAGAGTCAGTAAATGTGGAGTAATCTCGTTCTCATAATCTTTATAGAACTCTGTCGGCAGACCATCGGGGCCCGGGGCTTTATTCCTGCTCATTTTCTTTAGTTGAGTTCTTATTTCCCCCTCTGTAATGTCTCTTGCCAGGGTCGTCTTATCCTCTTCGTTCAGTTGTGGTAGTGCCCTTTGATTCCACCACTTCTCTAAGTCTTCTGTGCCAGTCTTATTGTTTTCTCGATAAAGCTCCTCCATAAATCCTCTGCCGACGATCTGCTATTATATACCACAAATCCACTAGAAGCAATCCCAAAGTTATTTACTCTTGCAGAAGAATATGGAGCAGTCTCAGGATACGGTATCAACAAAAATAAAACAGATATAATGAGTTGGAATAGCCCTATCCCCATTCCTGGTGTAAAGAGTAAGATTAGATACTTGGGTATTTATATTACTAAAGATTTATCAGACTTACCTAAAGTGTCCTGGCAGGTCGTGGTGAAAGATATTATTAAACTCCTTCAGAGATGGTCTAACCTTCCTCTCAGTATCTATGGAAGAGTAAACTTAATTAAAATGGTAGTACTACCAAAAGTGACCTTTTTATTCAATAGTATTCCGCTAACATTCCACAATAAAGACATCTTAAATCTTCAGGGGAAAATAAGTTCGTTTATTTGGGCATCTAAGTCCCCAAGAATTGCCTGGAGGAAATTAAGGAGAGGGCTAAAAATAGGAGGACTGGCTCTCCCCGACTTGTTAAATTATTGCTATGCATTTCATTTAAAAAATTTTAGACTCCTGGCCAATAAACTAGATGCATCGTCACATGGTCGTTTGTTTCGAGCTCTTCTATCTGACCTACCTCAGGGCCTTGAATTTTTCTTGTTTAAGTTCGGCGCCCAAAAATTCTACAAAAAAGTCCGCCTCAAAATATTATTGACTGCCCTAAAAGTTTGGCAAATAGCATGTAAAACATGGAAGATCCCTTACTATAATTTTTTGGCACCAATTTGGGACTCCCCCGGAACACCAGAATGTTTACTAGACAGACTCTCATTCCCCCTGAGGGAAGCGGGGTTTAATCGATGGGGAGATCTCCTGGTGAATCATAAATTAATGGATTGGGTATCCTTATCCGATATAACAGGAGGATCTCTAGCGAGGTTTAAATATTATCAGTTATCCTCATGGTGGGGGAGCCAAAACTGGATGTCAGAAACGGAAGACTGTGACTTTTTAGATCTGGCAAATAGACAAGTAGGCTGGAAGGGGGAGGTCTCAGCGTGGTATAACGCATTGATTGGGGTAAATGATAGTCAAGAAGCAGAGATTTCTAAACTATGGGGAGATATAATAGGAGAAGGCCCTGAGAAACAACTAGAGGTATGGCTGGATTCTTTTGCAATCTCTCAGAAAATAATAAAACCTGCTAATCTTAGGCGAAATCACCTTTTTACGGCATATAGGGTATACTGGACCCCTTCTAAGCTTTCAAAAATCTCTGGAACACCACATGTATGCCCTAGATGCAAACAGGCAGAGGCAGATGATGTACATATTTTTGTAGAATGTAGTGAGATTAAAAATTACTGGTTAGCTGTCTGCATCTTTTTGGAGGAGGTACTTGTTAGAACAATCACAGTTAGTCCTAGGTTGATTTTGATGGGCTTGTTGGAAGAATATGATTTGACAGATAACATCACCCAGTTTATATTTTTTGTGATTGTCATCGCCAGAAGAGAGGTATGCAAAGAATGGAAATCCCCAACCCCCCCTAGGTTTGCAGAATGCTTAAAGAACATCATGGCCATTAGTAAAACAGATCTTAAATGTGGTGGAGAGGAGGCGGAAAAGATTTGGGCACCGTTGCTTAAATGGTCGGACAGTTAGACACTAAACGTCCAATGATTAAGCCAGGGGTTTGCGGTCTGGTCCTCCCCAGGACAAGGTACAGAAACATCGAGTAGGGGAGTTGGACTAGAAGAGAACCCACCTCTGGGAGATTTCTCGAAGGCTATACACATAACCAAATATTCCAGGGCGCACAGTAAGGTTGTTTTTGTGTTGGCAGAGTTGAGAGTTTCCATCTGGAGTCATTTTTCTGGTGGCAATATGAGGACAAAAAAAAAAAAAAAAAAAAAAAAAAAAAAAAAAAAAAAGAAAGTTCTCCTCAATGACCTAATCTCTCACTCTTGCCCACTCACCAAAACCTCCCCTCTATCCCCATTTGTAACACAACAAATCCCGTTCAAGTTTGCCCTAAAAAATGACGCGGCATGGTCATACTTTTACACCTATTCTAAAGACGCTATAGTCAAATTTCTCAATGACCTGAATCCTTCCAATCACCTCACTGACCCTCTCCCCGCAAATGTGGTTAAAGATCTTACCCCTTTGCTACTACCTCTCTGGCTAAGATCATCAACAGTTCACTTCTACAAGGTTGCATCCATGAAAACCCTTAAGGTAGGGCAGATTTCTCCCATCCTTAAGAAACCCACAGCTGACCCCACGGACCTAAACAGCTACCACCCAATCTCCAATATTCCCACCTTGGCCAAACTTCTAGAAAAATGTGTCCAACACCAACTGACAAAACATATTGATCACTTCAACCTTCTAAACAAACACCAATCCGGCTTCCGTGCAAACCACAGCACCGAATCAGCCATGACACACATAATTGATGATTCACTTCAAATACTTGATCAAAACGAAGCATGCCTCCTTATCCTACTAGACCTCTCCTCAGCGTTCGATAAGGTCAAACACGAGCACTGGATAGATTTGTTAAAACACAGAATGGGTCAATCAGGATCAGTGCTCAAGTGGTCTACCTCTTTTCTGCAAAACTGGACTAAAAAAATCAAGGTCAACAACACCCTGTCCAAACCGGTCCCAGTTAAGCTAGGAGTCCCACAAGGTTCCTCGCTATCCCCTACACTCTTCAACTTATTCATGGAACAACTCACCCATCTGTTACAAACATCCAACGTGCAATTTCACATGTATGCCGATGATACCCAACTGTACCTCAAGATCAACACCCTGGACGACATTAGTTTGCTTAATACTACTCTTAAGACCACCCAAACATGGCTGGCAGAGAATCACCTCAAACTCAATGCTTTAAAAACTGAATTCCTCCTTATTGCCCCACCTGCCAAAGTCCCCATAATGCACAACTGGATAAAACACCTTACAGCACTCAACGTTCAATCAACCATTGTGTATTCAGCAAAATCATTGGGTATAACTCTGGACTGCAACCTCAATATGCGGAAACACATTTGTAATCCAACGAAGGGAGCAAACTTTCTGATTAATACACTAAGGAAGGTGAAGCCCTTCCTACCTCCCAATGACTTCAAGATGGCGTTTTCAGGCTCTAGTTCTACCGCGCCTGTACTATGGAAGTGTCTCGCTATGCGGTCTCCCCAAAGCCACTACAGCTCCACTAAGGGCCTGTACCAATGCGGCAGCGAGACTCATCACTGGTTTGAAAAGAAGGGCATCCATCTCCCCGGACCTAAAATCCTTAAACTGGCTGCTATTTGAAGCCAGAATCCACCTGAAAATAGCTTGCATGACACACAAGGCCTTACATCATAATGCACCCAGCTCGCTCACACAAAACTCACAATATCTGGAGGGACAAGATCAACAAGAAGTGCGGAAAACCTCCTTCTAAAACCACAAAAATTCAACAAGAAAAAAACGTATAATAGATCCTTCTCTGGAATGGCACCCAGGATATGGTATGCCCTTCCACCGGAAATAAGACTGAACCCCTCCTCCCCTTCCTTCAAACTGGAACTAAAAGGCATCCTTATGGCCAAATTCACGTAAACACAGCCTCATGTGTCTGTGAGAACCTCCATTCCCATCATCATATGTATCAACCTAATCAATATTTTTGCCATTATCATGATTCGTCTGTTCACCCTTGCTCTGCACCTCACCGCTTCGCTTTTTGTATACTCAGGTCGTTCTATATATTTGACGTTCTTATCATTATTGTACTACCATGACTTATCAGGCCGCTCTGTTCTGCTTCATGTTGATTTGTATTTTTTGCATGTTATGCTTTCTGATGCTATTTATTATGGTCCTGCTTATCTTTAATGTATGATATAACTAAACACACTGGCTGTAAAGCGCTCTGATACCCGCAAGGTTCTTGTATGTGCTCTATAAAACTTTCAACATAAATAAAATAAATAAATGGGTGTTATGTGGGAACCCTTACAACAACACCCATGGATCGTCCCTTCAATGCAAAGTGCTGCGTGTGAAGGGGGGAATTTACAAGGAAAGGAAAAGTCATGCAGGGTGGCTTCTCCTCTCCTTGTAAATATGGAGGAGCTCCCTGCACCACCAGTGTGTCACGGAAAGTGATGTACTCGTGGCCCAGGGGGCTTGTAAATCTGCCCCAACATGTCTCGGATAGACAGTGCATGCGCTAACTGAGACTTAAATATTGACTTTGAAATGGGTCCTTATGAGTCCCCGTATGATGTTCTTAACGTTGCAGCAAACAAGCTGCAAACACACTGATCAATTTCTCAACAATACTGTAAATATCCTCAATGAAGTCCATGGCAGCAGTACAGTTTATGTCTGTATTTCACATGCTTTCCTTCACCTTTCATTCCCTGCGATTATTTTACTTTTCTAGACATGTAACTGTTACATGCAACTGTTGTGAAGTGTACACTATGCTCAAGGATCTGAGGCTGAAGGCAGTGCAAGTTAACTATCTGTTAGCGGGCCATAAAGGTGGGGAGACTACAAGCACAATATATCCTTGGTTTCTCTGCTGAGCACACACTGCCGTGGTCACACATGTGGCAATTTTAATTGAAAGAATGTTTGTGAAAGAAATCACCAGCTGTCAAAATACGGACAGCGTCAAAGGAAAAGTAAATGCAATGCTTAGATGTGAGGGGGTGGGTAACATGTGAGGGGGTGTTAAAGTGGGGGAGATGAAAGGAAGTATGTGTTAAAGGAGAAAGTGAAAAGATGTATTGATATGGAAAAAGATGAAGCATGTGATATGCAGGTGGAGGATTTCAGAAATGAGTGGGGAGATACTTGCGTAACTGTGAAATTTTAGAAAAAAAATAATTGTTGGTACTTATTTTTTTGATTAACTATAGCAAACCCACTTGGTAAAAAAATCACATTCAATTCTTAATTCAGGGACCCCCCACTCAGCCATTCAAGAACGGATCGGTTCTAGTGTCCCCCCTGGGTGTATTCTACATTTAACAACAGGCCCTGTGCCCAAGAATAACCGCATTGAAATAATGTGAAAAAATATATGTGGAAAAATATAGGAAGTGCCTCACGTAAGCAACTGACCAATGACAAATTGCCAGGTTTTCATCAATTTACTCACTTTGTCCTCTTCTGCAACTTTCCTATACATGCAGAAGAACCAACACCCAAACAAGGTCAGAAGAATGTTGAGTGAGTGTGCATTTATGTCACTTTATCGTTAACAACACACATTTCAAGAGCCTCCTTCAGTCCTCATATGGGTTGGAGAGAATTCTTCCTCATAAGAATATAGATTAAAAATTAGTTGTATGTAGCGTTAAGCATCCGTCTTCAATTTTTTATGCCTTCACTAATGCTTAAAAATGGACTGCCACGTTTAGACCATTTTAGAAAGAATGGGCAACATGTTTTATTGCCACCCCTTACTTACTGGCAATTTTAACAAGGCATAGGGACCATCTTGCACCATGTGCACACTGGATCACATGGCCACCAGGTGCGAGCCTACCAATAGGCCATAGGGGAAAAACATTTTTTGAAGAGGAAGTAAGTCGCTGCCGGTGTCGGCAAACCAGATCAATCTGGGGATACTAGAGAAGGACTCCTTTTCCATAGCTCTTTATGTGGATAATGCTACCAAGAAGAAACGCTTTAAAGGTCAGAAACTCTGTAAGTCTCCTTAAAGAAGATAACCCTGTGAAGAGAAAAAGCCAGTTGCAGAATCCAGGGTAGCTATAAAACCACTTATGTTTGCTTTCAAGACACTAAATATTCTGAAGACACAATGAGTGTACTGCAGACATATTGTTATGAGCCACAATGTAAGCCTCCTTAAAGAAGATAACCCTGTGAAGAGAAAAAGCCAGTTGCAGAATCCAGGGTAGGTATAAAACCACTAATGTTTGCTTTCAAGAAACTAAATATTCTGAAGACACAATGAGTGTACTGCAGACATATTGTTATGAGCCCCAATGTAACCGCATATAAGCCTATGTAGCTATAGGACCTTTTACCAACATTTGTCCTACCTTGCTCTACATAACGGTTCAGGCGCTGACCTTTAACATAGTTATTTGCCGAATAAATGTTGTGTGGTTTTCTTCAAAAACTAGCCTCATTTCATTATGCATGAGGATTCTTAGTATCATATCTTAATCCCCTGCCTAGGACTTGCACAGCAGGAGTACAATCTTCTTTATAATACTGATGGAGCAGATTTCATCTGCAGTCAGGCATTGTTTTATTTTTGTGCTTCAGACAAACTGCATTTAAATTGCCACGCACATTTTGGTGCAAGTTAAAACCATGGCACATAAAAAAAAACATGAGTGAGGCCTATTCAGTCTGAAATGTTTTTGCTGAATTAACATGTGTTTTTGCACTGTAGAGAAAAGTGGCCTTTTTAGCTTTGAAGATTAATAGAATATGTTTCTCTCTTCCCAGTTCATCCCTTGCAGTCTAAATTTACTATTTCTGTCTTAATAGACTTTGACTTGTTGCATATTTTGATAAATATTTTCAGTTAATAACACCTATTTTTCTATGTTGCACATTGCACCTTTATTTTGCATGTTGACATAAATAATAGAAAAGCTGCTTTACACTAGTAGCTTGGCTAGGTAAACATTTATACATGACATTAATATTATCTTTTTGTTTATTTTATTTTTGGGGCCTACCATTAAATGGCTGTCTGTGAAACCATCAAAAGCTATGGCTTGCTTTGAATGAGAAGGGAGCATGCGCAGACTGTGGCAGCTTTCCTCATGCCAAGAAGTCAAGAACACCTTGAACTGTACATCCTTGTGATTCTGCCAAATGTACCAGTGTTAGTTAAAAGTGTCCATCTGACTGCGCTTTGGCAGGAAGGAAGACTATTGAAAATTTTCCCTAGCAATTGTTGCAAACTTATAAAATGTATTTATTATGTATGCTTCATTTGTTAAAAACTGGCATGGTCAGGTTTTTAGAATGCGTCAGGGTGATGAGAACTCATGCCACCATGACTAACCAATCAACATACAGGTTTTCCTGAAATGCAACATTTTGTGTAGTCTGCCAAAATTTTGTGTATAAAAACTGACAGGGGCGGGCTTTCTCAGCTCAGCTGGCTTCTAGGCTCATTAGGGGGGTGTGTGAGCTCTTGAAGAGAAGGAACAGATTAGGCCAGACAGCCTATGGGTTAGGTACGAGATCGTCACGGGTGCATGGGCGTCCGAGGAGTATCAGGGGGAGGTTTCTTGCTTCCACGTCATATCTTGGCCACATTCCTTTGAGGTCTCGTGAAGGGCGGGCTGTCTCCCTCCCTGCTTGCTCTTTAGACACAGACAGATGCAGAAGAACAGCTGATTAAATAGAATTAGATGCTAAACTTCAAGTTATGCTTAGACAAATTAATTAGGTCTGAAAAGATTTATTTGACTTATGCATTTATTTTTCTTTATGGGAGATTTTTGCAAACGATTTGATTTTTGATTAGCCATGCAAGACTATTTTTTCTTAGAAACTCTTTAAGAATCTTGAATGACATTTTGCGCTACATTCCTATATGTAATGCTGATTTACAGACTGTAAAATGTTCTGTATTAATGCTATTTTTCCTGTTTTCCAAATTCTGTAACCTGATTGATATTTTATTAATGAATAAAGGGTCAGAGAAAATTAACTTTTTACTAGAAAATAAAACCCTTTAAACACTCAACAACTCTCTTTATTGGCTTAAAATAATAATTGCATTTTTGACTGTTCATCTTTATTTAAAGTCTCCTGAAGGTATTACATGGTGTGAAGGGCCCAACACCTTTTGAGCGGTAAATTAGAGGTAGCATGAGGGTTTTGCATTGAGAAATTACCAGAAGAAATTACCGCTCCATCAGTTTTTGGTAAGCAGAGGATGGTTATTATTGATTAGTTTGGTGATTAATGATTATTGATTTCACCATCAACTACTCAACTAATGGATCATTGACCTTAAGTAGGGAAATAAAATAATTGCCCAAGTTAGATAAATGTCCAAGTCCTGATTCCTGACTCCAATGCTCGGAACCTGAAGACTGGCAAAGCAGTACTGAAAGGTGATGCAAGAAGTGGTGTGAGTATCAATAGGGTTGTGAAATGTTGTTAATATGCTAGCACATGTATTTTTTTTTTTTGAAGTGTTGAAAATAGTAAGGGTTTTTACTGTTGGTGACATTTTGCTCATTTTGAAATGATGGTGTTATTGATTATATTGGTAATTTCATAGGACATAATTTTGGGTTATTGATTACATGTTTTAACTCTTCATGTTAAGTTAGTGCCTTGTTCTATGTTGTCTGAACACGCAGGTATGCACACCTGTGGAATCCCGGGAAGGAATAGCGGGTGGTAAATGGAAGCCACACTCCACTGAGGTTACTTGTCTGTTGGAATAGCACTGAGAAGCTAGGTAGGGCTGGCAGTGTTAAATTAGGGACTATTTTCTGTGTGAGTGATTGATAGCAAAGAGTTCGCTGGTGAAACTTTAGTCTGATATCACCTAGAAAGGGTCACACTGAAGGAGTAGCAGGTTCTTCTGAGCTTGATTGACAGCAAAAGGGTTCGCTGGTGAAACTTTGGCCTAAGATATATCCTGAAGGATAAGTCCAAAGGAGTAGCAGGTTCTTCTGAGCTTGTGTGAAGGGTAAGCGGAAGGGATTTACCTGTAGTGTTTGAAGAGTAAACGGAAGGTCTTACTTTGTGAAGGGTAAGCGGAATGTGTTACTCGCAGTGAATATAAATCTATCCTTTATTTAGCACAACAGACAGAGTAGCGAATGTATTTATGTTGTTACTAACAGAGTTATTGATTAAGAAAATATTGCAATAAGATTTTGTGGAGGGTCAGTAGTAGGAGTAAAACTGACTGATATTGAGACTGACAGCTTTGGAAAAAAGACATTGCATTGAACTATTACAAAAATGAAAATGTTTGAAGGTTTAAAGAAGCTGTTAGGAGGTAAAGTGAAAAATTTGTTTTTTATTGGTGATGCTCCTGAAGGAACACCTGTGCATTTTATGTCTACCAATTTGGGACAAAATACGTGTATGTGGGTTCACCAATGGTGCAAGATTACTGAAAAAGAGGGTGCTTTGAGGTTTCCAAAAGATGGTACTTTTGAACTGCAAATTATTGACAAATTAAGGGAAGTGGTATGTGAAATAAAGACGCCATCTAAAGCTGCACAATTTGAGTCCTTAAGCTTATGGGAAAAGGTAGCAAGAGAGAAAGCAAGTGAGGATAAAAAGGTAAAGCACCAAATGCAGGAGAAGAGAATTAATGATGATAAAGAGCTTCAAATAAATAATGATTCAGGTGATGAAATAATGGATGCATTGTTAACTGAGTGTCCACCACTTTATGTGGTTCCCATGAAAAATACTGAAAATACTGTACCAGTAAGCACTACAGTGGCTACTGCTTCTGTTGAACAGAGAAAAACACAGATTGAGAAAACTGTGCAAACATTTTATATTGACCCATTACCTGTTGATTCAGCACTGACAGTGATACCTCCAGGTGTTACTGCTTCAAATGTGCCTGATTCAGACCAAGAATTGCTAACTGCAGATGCACATATAATGCATATAAAAAGTATGACTGTCCCAATTAATATGCCCCCTACTGAAAAGGTTCAAAGAGCTGCAAAATCAGTGATTATGGCAGAGTTTATTTCAGAAACTCAGAATACACAGATTATTGAACAGAAATTACCCCAAGCACTGAAAGGTGAGGGAAACATGGTATTTACAACATCTGCAGCCACAAATAAAATAAATGTAATTGAAAATGTTATTTTTCAAACCTGCTTAGAGGAAGCAGCAGTGATTAAAAATATTGAAAACATGGGAGAACATATTAACACAGGCACCGAAAAAGAGAGACAGCTTAATGTTTTAAATTCAGCACTAGAACATGGAAAAAATAACAGTCCATGTTGTTTAAATAATGAAAATGTGAACAAGTGTCAGGAAAAAGAATTAATTTCCCTGAGTAAGGAAACAGTTGCATGTGCATTAACTACACATAATGGCCTGACAGATTTGGCTCAAAAGTATGAAATTGATGTTTCAGGAAGTTTCCCATTTCAGAAAAGTTTTAGGGTACATATGGATGATGAAGCAAATGAGAAAATGTGTTCTTCAGGAATGCAATTGCAGAAATAAAATATATTTTTAAATGCAATGGGTTTGAGAAATTAGGAGACAAATGGGCACGAAAACATGAGAAGAAAAAGAAACCACCAGACCTTGCATTGAAACTGGATAAGGAAAAGAAGCCACCATATTTAGTTGAGAAAAATAATAAGCAGAATGAGGGAGAAGCTTTTGCTTACTTATTGAGAGAAAAGGTGGGAGAAGTGCATGTTCCTATGCCACAGAATAAAAGTGAACTTGCAGCATTTCTGAACACAATGCCACAATTGAGAGACAGAATTATGCTGTGGTACCCAAATGTTGATGGATTTATTGAGATTTTAACAGAGCTGTGCATTAATTTGGAAATGTTCTTTTACATTGCCATGCAGAATAAAATGTGGTTTGAATCTAAAGTTTTGCAGAGGCCAGGTGAAGAGACAGTGAAAAGGGTTTGCATGAATGCACCATTATTTTCTGTTGTTATAGAGGAAAATATAGCAGTGATTATTTTCCTGAAGGGTGGAGTGCCAGCAAAGGATGTTGATTGGGTACAGATTAAAAGAACACAGGATGGAAGTAAAGTTGGTTTGGTTTGTGAAAATTCAGGTATGGATGTTGTACTGCTGGAAAATGTGTCCTTTTGCCATCTTTCTAGCCGATTTGAGCATTGGAAGAAGAAAAATAAATCTAAACATGATGCACAAAGACATGGAGAAATGCAGATACAAAATATGCAAGCTAAGCAAATGCAAATGTCAGTTCAGAGACAGGTACCTATGGCAGGATTTTTCCAAGCAAAGATGGTCCCACAAAATATGGAAAAAGCTCAAATTAATGTAAATAAGGTGTCCAGGGCAAGAGTGAATTATTTCCAGACACAAAATCATAACCCAGTCCAACAGGTTGCTGTGTTTGAAAATGAGAGTTTTAACCCTCACAATTCTGAATTTGCCAAGTCCATTGTGGAGGCAGTGGAAAGTCCAGACTTAATTTCAAGAGTTTTAAAGAAAGAAATTATAAACCCAGTTTTAGAAAAATTTGCACCAAAATTAGGCCCATTTGAGGAGGATTGCAAAACTGTTGTCTGTGATTCAGGCCTAGCAGAAAAACAATTGTTTTGCAAATTAAACAGCACAGAATACTGTACACCAGATAATGTTATTTTTCAGATTCCTGATGAGGATGTGCATTCTAAAATGGCCCAACAAGAAACAGCTGTAGCATTATTTTCAGAAAAGATAGTTGAAAAATTACCTTCTACTTTTGAAAAAATAATAAACACAGAAATAAGAGTTCACAGAGAAGGAGGCCAGATTAATAAAATGTGCAGAACATGTCTTATTAAAATTAGAACCAAATGACATGCATTCAGGAACACCATCAGTTGCAGAAATTTTATCAATAAAAGGATTTTTGATGGAATTGATTGGAAGTTTGTGTAACTTTCTGATCACAGGCTCACAGAAAATAAATGAAAAGAACAGAATAGTGCAGGAGATTAAAAGCATATTTTTTCCATGTTGTCCTGTGGTACCGAATCCAGCCAATATATTTTTTCACATTCCATGTGCTGAAGAATGGCTTACTTTTATTGATTTTTGCAAAGTCCATGTCACAGTGCCATTGCATGAGAATAGTCAGGAGTACTGTCAAAAAGAACATGAATACCTGGGACACAAAATTGGAAAGGGAGGTAGAAAGGTGTCACCAGAAAGGGCGGAAATAATTTCCAAGATGAATCCACCTCAAATAAAGAAAGAAGTCAGGACATTTTTGGGAATGGTTAGCTGCTGTAGAGAGTGGTTATTAAACCTTTCCCTAGTGGCTAAGCCTTTACTGAGGCTGACACACAAAGGTGTGTCTGATCCGCTTCCATTGGACAACAATTGCACAAAAGCATTCCTAGAGTTGAAAGAGAAAGAATGTTGCGCCCCAGCACTAGGAATGAAAGTTTATTTAAAAGAAAATATACCAATTTGCAGTGAGAGGGAGGGCTGCACTCTCTCATTGCCTATTCAAAAAGATGACTGTGTTCAAAGGTCTGTGATGTATTGCCCAATGACCTTTGACCCTAACTTCACAGAAATGTCAGCAAATGGTTTGGTTTGTGATGAAAATGAAAATGAGTGTCTAAATATCATGAAAATATGCATAAAGCCAAATTCAGACTTTAATGATGAATGTCTGAGTCAGCCCAACAATGTCCATTTTGTAGATGGCCCATGTTTGAAAGGTGACACATCAAAAGCAGCACATGCTGTGCTCCTTATACATTATGTTGTCAAAGCTTCATGGCTCTCAGTAGTTGCCCCAGTCCAAAATTCGAAATTGATTGCCCTTACCATAACATGCAGTATATCTGCTCAAATGAGAGTCACTGTTGTCATGGGAGAGAGAAATGCTTATTCAGTTGCACAAATTTGTGTTCTGATAGCATGTACATTCTATGAAATCTTCACAGGTGAATTAAAAGAGGCTCAAGAAAATGTTTTTGAAGCAGCACAACAGGGTTGTATCAGAACTGTTTTTGAGAAAAGTGACAACTGCATAGTGGCAAAAGTGTCATTGCAAAGACTGATGCCCAGGTATAGATTGCAAGTTTCTCTGAAATCAGATCATAACGTGGTCTCAAAGATAATGAGTGCAGAACAACAGATTGGACAAGGAATGGATTGCAGCTATCTGCCTGAAGTGTCAAGCATAATAAGCACAATGGCAGCACTGAGTTACCTTTTGCCAAAGACGGTGTCTCACCAACGCCAAAGTGGCTTGAAAATGCATATGCAAATGCACTTGTGGAAAACACTGAGGAGAACACTAGCCATGGCTGTGTAGGTCTGGTTGATGTACAGTGTGCAGTTTCTCACCAGATTGCAGCTGCTACACAAGATCTGCATAATGGATGGTGCAACGGCTTTGATTTGAGAGATGCTGTGGTGAATCATCTGAATCTGATCAAAGTGAAGATAAGAGTGAAAGGCATTGATTGAAAAAGTGCCAAGGATTGATGGTGCTCTGTCCGAGTTTCTCAGCACCTAAGTAGTCTAATTTGCATTGAAAAAGGTACAGAATGCCAATGGGCCATTCTGATGGCAAGCTGATGACAAAGAGCGAAGAAATGCTGAAACTGTCCTGTTGAATTCCTTTTTTATTATTTTAGTTACTTATTTTAAAGAAGACTGTTTCAAGAAGCTACTTACAGAACTCTGCACTAAAACATTTGAGCTTGGCTATATATGATCTGATTACAGATAGACTTGTGTTTGCCTTAGAAATAGATTTAAAATTGTTATATGCTCAGCTTTTGCAATTTTAAAAAAATGTCACTTGTGAAAATGAAATATGTGTGATGAATTATAAATCAATTTATTATGATTTGAATCATCAGAAGGGTGGATTGATGGAGCAGATTTCATCTGCAGTCAGGCATTGTTTTATTTTTGTGCTTCAGACAAACTGCATTTAAATTGCCACGCACATTTTGGTGCAAGTTAAAACCATGGCACATAAAAAAAAACATGAGTGAGGCCTATTCAGTCTGAAATGCTTTTGCTGAATTAACATGTGTTTTTGCACTGTAGAGAAAAGTGGCCTTTTTAGCTTTGAAGATTAATAGAATATGTTTCTCTCTTCCCAGTTCATCCCTTGCAGTCTAAATTTACTATTTCTGTCTTAATAGACTTTGACTTGTTGCATATTTTGATAAATATTTTCAGTTAATAACACCTATTTTTCTATGTTGCACATTGCACCTTTATTTTGCATGTTGACATAAATAATAGAAAAGCTGCTTTACACTAGTAGCTTGGCTAGGTAAACATTTATACATGACATTAATATTATCTTTTTGTTTATTTTATTTTTGGGGCCTACCATTAAATGGCTGCCTGTGAAACCATCAAAAGCTATGGCTTGCTTTGAATGAGAAGGGAGCATGCGCAGACTGTGGCAGCTTTCCTCATGCCAAGAAGTCAAGAACACCTTGAACTGTACATCCTTGTGATTCTGCCAAATGTACCAGTGTTAGTTAAAAGTGTCCATCTGACTGCGCTTTGGCAGGAAGGAAGACTATTGAAAATTTTCCCTAGCAATTGTTGCAAACTTATAAAATGTATTTATTATGTATGCTTCATTTGTTAAAAACTGGCATGGTCAGGTTTTTAGAATGCGTCAGGGTGATGAGAACTCATGCCACCATGACTAACCAATCAACATACAGGTTTTCCTGAAATGCAACATTTTGTGTAGTCTGCCAAAATTTTGTGTATAAAAACTGACAGGGGCGGGCTTTCTCAGCTCAGCTGGCTTCTAGGCTCATTAGGGGGGTGTGTGAGCTCTTGAAGAGAAGGAACAGATTAGGCCAGACAGCCTATGGGTTAGGTACGAGATCGTCACGGGTGCATGGGCGTCCGAGGAGTATCAGGGGGAGGTTTCTTGCTTCCACGTCATATCTTGGCCACATTCCTTTGAGGTCTCGTGAAGGGCGGGCTGTCTCCCTCCCTGCTTGCTCTTTAGACACAGACAGATGCAGAAGAACAGCTGATTAAATAGAATTAGATGCTAAACTTCAAGTTATGCTTAGACAAATTAATTAGGTCTGAAAAGATTTATTTGACTTATGCATTTATTTTTCTTTATGGGAGATTTTTGCAAACGATTTGATTTTTGATTAGCCATGCAAGACTATTTTTTCTTAGAAACTCTTTAAGAATCTTGAATGACATTTTGCGCTACATTCCTATATGTAATGCTGATTTGCAGACTGTAAAATGTTCTGTATTAATGCTATTTTTCCTGTTTTCCAAATTCTGTAACCTGATTGATATTTTATTAATGAATAAAGGGTCAGAGAAAATTAACTTTTTACTAGAAAATAAAACCCTTTAAACACTCAACAACTCTCTTTATTGGCTTAAAATAATAATTGCATTTTTGACTGTTCATCTTTATTTAAAGTCTCCTGAAGGTATTACATGGTGTGAAGGGCCCAACACCTTTTGAGCGGTAAATTAGAGGTAGCATGAGGGTTTTGCATTGAGAAATTACCAGAAGAAATTACCGCTCCATCAATACCACTGGACAAAAGTCACCGCTATCATCATCCTTGAATGACAGACCCACAATACCATTACACATCTAGGTAGAACCGGATCTTCACTGGGCAACCAGGGGGGAAGCGTCCACGCTGGCAGAAGATGCTGAAGTCCCTGCATGCAGAAACTCCAGCACGCAGTGGTCTGACATCCCTAGTTGGGTGTCCCTCTCCAGACCAAGATATGGTCCTTCGTTCTCTCCCATCAGGTAATGGGCTCTTTCCTAGGTGATTTTTGGCTTTACACCCACATACATGCTAGGTACACTTAGATAGGGTTTGCATTGTAGGAGTGCACATGATAACTGCCATGTATCGCTATGCCTGCGTATATATTTTCTGTTTTAGCACCATGGTTTTAGCTTTTATTTACTCTGTCGGTGCTTGTAAACTTTTTTATCTGTTTCTGTCTAATGATTGTCCCAGCAAACATGCTTTATACTAGAATGACACTGGTTTAATAAATACTTATTGAAATTGTCCCCAATGTTTATTCTGTGTATCTCTCTGAAACCATGTTTCCACATTCCCTGAATGATCAAGGGTTGTCATGTTCGATAGTGGCCAGAAACTATTTGCACCTTGATAAGGCTAGGGGGCTTATAGTGGCACTGTGAGCTAGCAGGTCTAAACGCTAAGATATACTTTGGGGGTGTCTGGAATCAGTCTAGACACAAATTCCTTAGTTTATGTTGTCTAAAAGCACATATCCTATGTATTATTAAGCACTACACGACTTGGCGCCGCCACTGTTGGTTTGGTTCTTATTATAAGGGTCAAATCTGAGTAGTTCAGTTGTGATTTCTCAGATACACCTACTCACACATACCCAGAAACTTCTGGAGCGGGAAGGGAAAAATCCACCGCAGTTGAGTAGGTATCTCCCATGTATTTGCTGTAGGTTTCTTTAAGCTTGAAGAATTATAGTTTCCTACATTGTGCATAAAACGTATCTCTTGTTCATAAAGACTACCTCTCATAATGTCTCATAATGGCGATGTTCCTAGCGGTGCTAGTGCGGAGGAATCAGAGCTTTAAGGCGCTCCTAACATTTAAAAAAATTGCAGAAATGCCCTTACTATAAAATTAGTAAATTATGGTCTCTTATCATTAGGTGGGACTGATACCATCTTGATTGAGGCACACAAGGCATACAGGATAGAGGTGTTCTACTCTTAGGTTTAATTTCCACCTGCAGATGCACGCACACAAGTATTCCATATTGACATACCAATGTTGCCCAGGTATCTGCAATTATGTTAGCTAACATAAAAGGGAATGTAGTAGTGGTGGCTATATGCACAAGTTCTATTTTCTTTTTTTTCTTTTATCAAAACAGTTCATATGTATCTCATTCTTTTTCTTTTTTTAAGAACAATTCATTACATTTCATGTTTGGTGTCACCCAAAAATCGGAGATATTTTACATTACATGGACACCTTATACAGTGATTTATATAAATAGAAAAAATCAGCATCTAGTATATACAATAAAAGAAAAAAACAATTATCAAAAAACAGACGCAATTCATCAAAAATAAATGCACAATTTGTCGCAAATATATATACACAGTCCCTGGAATCATGCCACTCTCACACCAATCATACTGACACATTTAAACACTTTAACTAAATCTGAACAAGGATGGGATCTAATTGACAAAGAAAATTCTCTATCAATAAGTGAATCTCAAACCTTTAAATGAGATTCTGCACTAGAATGGCCGACGCACGTTTCGGTGGAGCAAGCCACCTTCCTCAGGACCTCTCCAGATGCAGACATACAGTTCCCAGGGGACCTAAAAATTTACAAAGTACATGTCACCAATACTGTACTTAAAAGAGACAAAGAGAGCTACTCAGTACAATTTCATATAGCTATCCAACATAGTCCTTCCTGGGCGACCAACTATCATGTGTGTGCCAAGTCACCCAACACTACGTGAAAAATTCAAAAAAGGGGAGTAGGAGAAAAAACATATCATTTTATTAAAGGTTTAATAGCAGCAACTACACAAAGTTTATATCAAGCCTGTAATGGTTAGCCTCAATGCCAACCAGGGGCAATTAATTTAGCTCTGACATTTGGAACTACTCACATAAGTAATGGAGTCCTATCTCCAGCATCAAGTTCAAGAAAAGGCTGTAAAATCTAAATATAGGGTAGCATCTGCTAGCCCAGCCGACATCAAGAGAGCTATCTGTAAGAGGAATTATAATAGTTACTTCAAATTGATGGATATTGTGAATAGTACAAGACCATAGTTACCAATATAGTGAGAAGGATTTCTTACCAAATATGATAACACAAACATTTTCAATTTCTCCTAAGAGATAGTGTTCATAAAAGCAACAACAAACTGGAAGATGAATCCCATAAGCTGTAAGTGAAAGATAGACATACAGCCCACTGTTAAAAGAAGGGAAAGGGCCTGGCAAGCTTCAAGATGCCAACAACACAAGTCATAAGCCCCGCAAAGAAGGTAGGTTACATACTAACCTTTTACTTAAATGGTCAAATATTCTAAATCCTCTCCAACTAATCAGTATGGAGTATGATGCTCCTTTTCAGATAGAAACCGCTCTTCCAACCACGCGGATGAATAGAGTTCATTTGTCAAGGATTGTATAGAAAGCAAGATATGCATCATAATTGTGAAGCTCAGTATCTTAGAGGAGAACACATTTTACTACTTCACTAAAACAACCAGAGTATCGTATTTTACAATCCAGCTGCAATATTCATTTATCTTTAAAAGTCAAAGTACAGCAATATATCCGAAATACGCAGGCATTTATCATTGACGTAATTGCGACTACTGAATATTTACACGTATCAAAAAGAAAAACTGATAGTGCCTATGGGCCCAACACGTAACCCGACCCAGTTTCCTCCGCGTCTGCTAGAAATGCCTTTAACACACGGTAATCATGGATAGAAGGAACCCTCAATGTGAGCCCACTTACGAGTCGTGCTTGACCCACTAACAGCTGCAATACATAACTTAAGTTATACCAAGCTTAGAGAATCCTTATTGATTCTCACCTCATAGAGACATAGTTTAGGTTCCTCATGTCGGCCGACCCCTCAGATCTGTCTCGTGTCAAAAGTCAGAAGTAGAGATACGCGAGCAGGATATCCACCTTTCTCTTTTAGGACACAAACAAAGGACTCAACTCAGCGGCCATCTTACGAGGATGAATCAACAATATTAAGCAACAAGGATAAAATAATTTTTCGCATAGCGGCTTAGATAGCACTGTTAGATCAGTCTCTATGACAACACAGCACTATACTCAGCGGCCATTTTAAGAGGATAAGTTACCGACATTAAATGACACAGGATAAAGAAATTCGAATAGCGACTTAGGCAGTACTGTTAGATCAGTCTCTATGTAAACACAGACATAGGACTATACTAAGCGGTCATCTTAAGAGAGTAAGTCACCGATATTAAGTAACACAGAATAAAGAAATTCACATAGTGATTTAAACAGCAACAATAAGGGTGGTTAGAAAATCAGACCTCATCAATTCGATAACGATCCTGAGCGGCATACCGAAGTAACTGCACTTTTCGGTAGAATAATACTTAATGTATGCACAAAAAGACGGGACTCATATCATGGCAATATTAAGCAAGTAGATGACAATATGTGAATAATTATAATCATAAGAAAATACTTGATAAAACCTAAAGGGTCATATGTTGTATGTGTTACTTACACATATCCCAAAGTTAATTTCAGACCCGATGCAAGGAGCCTGTGATGACAATCTTGCACCATTAGGATACATACTAGCCAAACAATCCTGTTTATCATATTATAGCTAAGCATGGGCGGAAAATCCGTTTCGCTTGCGGATTATGCAGATTTTCAGTAAATTCGCAATCCGCGAACGCTCGCGAATTTACTGAACATCCGCAAATTCGCACTCAGCGGATTTTTTTTTCTTGGTGATACAATTTTGCGGCGTGCGGCGTAAGTTCGCAATTGCGAACATGTAGGTGCGGCAGGCAGCAACAATCTCGCACTCGCGAAATTACAAAATTTGCAATTCTGCACAAGAAATCCACTACCAAGCAGCATAGACATTCTGAAAATGATGATTTTTATCAGAATAACTCCTCAGGTTGACATTTGCCTGCACTTTTTTGGATTTGAGGCCTTTTGACTTTCTTTGGATCACTTTTGGATTATAAATCAACTTTCACAAGTAAGTTTGTTTGGGGCATTACAGTTGGTGTTCTGCAGAAAAACGAGTTTTGCTAAACTGAAAGCACTCAGCAGGTGCAAGAGTTCAAACTCATCATTAGTAACCATTCCCTGTAGTGCTTCCTGACTGGGGCCCCTCCAGAGTTCAATTGCTAGTTGCAACAATTGTATGACCCTGCTCTGACCCTCACAGCAGGCTCAAAGAATAGCTACAAGTAGGCCACAAAGGTCCTGGAAAAAAAATTGCACTACAACAGAAAGCAAATTACTGATAAGGAAGCAGGTGCCAGACCTGGAATTTTAAAACAGTAACACATTAATAAACTAACACCAAATTAATTCATGTCAGTTGAAGCAGGGCAGGTGTGCTTGCTTTTCCCCCCATAATCTACAGTGATGATGAACCAGAGGGTGGCATTGATGTAACAGAGGGTGGCATGGGTGAAACAGAGGGTGGCAGTGGTGAAACAGAGGGTGCTGGGAACCTGTGATGATGAACCAGACGTAGAAACAACATAGTCGCGACCGTTGCGAGCCGACAAGTAGGTTTGCGATTGCGAACTGGTACCAAACCCTCGCGAACTGGCAGAAACCCTTGCAAACACACCAAAAAAAATCCGCAAATTCGTGAGATTTTGCGGATTTTGCGGATTGCGAGTTCGCAAATTCGCAATATTCGCGAACGCCAGATTCACAAAATTCGCCCTTGCTTAATTATAGCAAAGCCACCAAAAAAAGTTTTTTGGGGGTAATCATTTGGGGCCAGATGTAGGTAGCCCTTTACCGATCGGAATCGGCCGAAAATATCGATTTTCGTCCGTTTCCGATCGGTAAAGGGCTAGGGAGATGTAGGTGCACATATTCGGTAATTTTACCGAATCGTTATTATTACCGAATCGGTAATAAGTACCGATTCGGTAATAATTACCGAATCGGTAATATTCACCGAATCGGTAATATTTTCCGATTCGGTAAAATTACCGAATATGCTATGTGGGTAGCCAATTTTCTATTGGCACATGGCTTACAGAATCGGTATTTTACCATGGAATACAAATCCATGGTAAAATACCGATTCCTGTGTACATGCACATCTGTGCATGTACACCTGTGCCATGTGACAGACAGACGTGCCCTTAGGGCATGTCTGTGTGCCACATTGCACACATGCCCGTTTTGGGGGTGCTAGAGGGTGTCAAAGTGACACCCCCTGCACCCTTGTGAATTCTTTAATTACCGATTCGGTAAATACCGAATCGGTAATGCCTAATTATTCCTATGGGCTTCAAAGCCCGTAGGAATGAATGGGCATTACCGATTCGGTATTTACCGAATCGGTAATTAAAGAATTGTTAAGGATTCGGTAACGAATCCAGATGTTGGGACCTACATCCCATTTACCGATTTTGAAATACCGAATCGGTAAAATTCGGTATTTCAAAATCGGTAAATGGGATTTACCTACATCGGGCCCTTGGTGACATACCAGGCAATTTCTTCATTAAGACCCTTACGAATGCAGTTAAGCTGAAACACCCAAAAAGTCTCTTGTTTCTTGCGTGTTATCTCATTGGCAAGACTATCCTCTCGCGAATGAAATAATGCCTTTACATCAGTATGAATACATCATTTACACTGACGGATCTGCCCTGCCGGCCGTAAGAAGTAAACAGCCATACAGTGCAGAATGTCTGATTGTGAAAGGATGTATGCGGAACGGCAAGTTCAATCCTAGCAATACACAGACACATAGCTGGCAGAACTCAAAGCCCTGATACCAACACTAAAAAATACAGATCGGAAATTCCCAACAATTATTGTGTACTATTTGTTTCACTGTGTCCAGTTATACAATGAATATCTTTACTAATGGGGACAGAATGGGTTCAGAGATTACAAAGGTTGCACAATAAAGCACAAGTTGCTTTGGGATCAAGTGACACATCTGAAAAAAGGTGAGCGTTGGCTCATTTAATTCACACATTGAGCCATCAGCGTGTTGGAGTACCCGTTGAATGGAATTCACTGGCTGATGAAGCCGCCAAGGAGACAGTGAGAAATACCGCTATTGCTGCAATCACTTGTTCCAGTACGAGGATAGATTAGCAGATAATGATAGCTGTGACCACTACACGCAACAACAGCTCAGCGGTGCACAGTCAAAATATTGATTCCTAATTATCGAGTTACATTAATATCGAGTATAAAATATCGAAGGTGGGGGCGTGGCCAAGATGGCGGTCTGATTGGACGCAGACTCCAGTGGCTCCCTGCCCCGATCCCTTGTAAAGCCCTCTACACTGCATTTTTGACCCCCCAAGCACCAGATTCCTAGGTCGCCCGGATAATAGCCCCAAAGTCGCTTCAGAAAAGCGGTGACCGGAGCACAGAAGCCCCGCACTGGGGCTGTGGAGAGGAGCACCGGGGCCGAGGCTGAGAAAATGGCGGCTGCCATGAAGTAGCGGCGGGCTCCGGGCAGCCTCTGACTGCAGCCTAGACCCTCCTGTGGTCACTCGGACCTGTGCCGATGCCTTCTAGAGCGGTGCACCAGCTGAAGAGTCAGTGCTGGGTGCAGGTCGCTGCTCGCACCATATTCTCGGCCGTGTGAGGCGTTACCTGCCGGGAGTTGCAAAAATCGAGGCCCCGGCTTAGTGCCTGTACAAAGTGGCCGACGGAGAGCTACACCCCTGCCCTCCCAGATTACATCACAAGCACAAGCCCGGAAAGCTAGGGAATGTTGCCTAGCCCTGCCGTGACGGGGCGGGGGCGACGAGAGAAAGGGGCCGGGGAGTGCCAACTTCGACGTTGCAAGGATAGAGGAGTATTTGGCGGCGAGCAGCGGGGCCGGTGGAGATCCCGAGACGCATATGCCCCAACGGAGCCACGGGGTGCAGGAAGCCTCCGGTCAGAACACAAGAAGCGACCTGGGAGACGGCGGTGAGAGAGGTGAGGAGAGCGCTGGAGACGCACAACTCGGGGGGCATAATCGAGCCCCCGGCATGGGGCCTAGCCGCGACTGACAGAGTGGGGGAGGGGCTGTGCTCCTGACTTTGTCTGTGCTGGGTTCACCGCCCCACACCCGAAAGATATTGAGAGCCTGTCTCGGGGACCACACCGGTTGCACACCCGGGAAGCCACAATCAGCCACAATCGACCTTCCAGGAGGGCCCTTGAACCCGACTGGTCACCACAAAGCACCACAGCATAGCAGTCGCTGACCCCTGCCTGGAGGACGAGAATCACGGTACGGACCACTCGAGGATTAGCACCTCTTACCGGGGAACTGGTAGTCGGGCGGCAGGGTCACAGGCCCATAACGACACAGAGTACGGACACACTGGTGCTCTATAGACCTGGACGTTCCACCCTGACACTCCCGGCAGCTGCCGTGGTGATTAGGCCCAGTGAACTAACAGGAAATGGTGGGCCTCAGGGGGGGGGGGACTCTGACACTCCCGGAGCTATTGGCAAAAACACAACCCAAACCTGGCAAAGAGCTGCCCTCCCCCAAAACCATGAAGACGCCACCTACACCACCCGGAGACAATGCACCTATCACCAGGTCCTTCTTAGAGACCCTATTCAACCTACTTCAAGAAGACTTAAAATCCCTGAAATAAGATGTGGCCGGGGAGGTCAGGGAGCTTAGGAGAGATGTGGAGGGACTTGGGGAACTATAGAAGCGGCTGACCAGGCGAGGAGCGAAGAGATCGAACAGCTCCAGCAGGAGATCTTGAGACTTACAGATCAACAGCTAGATCTTCAGGCCCACACAGAGGACCTGGAAAACAGATCCTGACGCAACAACATACGGGTCCGGGGAGTCCCTTTGAAAACAGAAGGGTCCGACATAACTGGCTACCTGCAAGACCTCTTCCGGAACATCTTGGGGGAGCCTACTGACTTTATCATTAGAATTGATAGGGCACATAGAGTGGGGCTCTCCAGACGCGCTACCGCCCAGCCTCCGGACATACTGGCCTTTCTCCCGGACTTCCAACTGAAAGAGCGGATACTTAGAGAAGCCAGATGAACGCAGCCCCTTCAGTTTAGGGGCCACCCTGTTGCCCTATATCAAGATCTCTTGGCCATCACGCTGCAAAAAAGTAGGACAGTCAAAGTGGCGACAGATTATCTACGGCAGCAAGAGGTGCCATACTCCTGGGGAAACCCATTCCGTTTGATATTTAAGTGGAACGGGAAGCTGCAGCAGATGGGTTCTCTCAAAGACACTTGTGCTTTGTTGGGGATTGATCTAGAGGAGGATGCACCACTGGAGAGACCGTGGCAGGGACTCATTGAAGGTGGCTGGCAGACGGTGGGTCATAGACGGTCTCAGACGCGCTGCCTGAAACCCGAGGCCCACATCATAACGCAAGAGAGAGCAACGGCCGTAGCGGAAGTGGCCAAAGAGACATCTGCTCCCACCTGAATTCTACACACCAGGGGGGGTCTTTCATAGCATATCACTCGCCCACGGGCTGGGGGGGTGAAGGGCGGGGGCCACGCCGGATGCCGCTGAATACGGACCAGAGGGGTGGCCGCTGCCACGCTTCCCTACATGATGACACACTACGGACCTGAACTCTGTTCTGACAGGCTCGAGACTTTGGTTTGCATTTTGGGTTTTCAAGTTGGGGTAGGAGGGGAGGAGGGGGGTCGGAGTTGGGGGTGAGGGCTGAGGATTCTGAAGTTGGGGTTAGGGGGTTTCTGGGAGGGTTGGAGGGGGCATCCAGGGAGGGTGGGGGCCATCCAGTGCTCTATACAGGTCTCTAGCCTGTGGAATACACCTACACATCGTGCCCCGAACGGACGGAGGAACTGCGCTTTAAACTCCATTGTCTCATATGCCACCCACAACCTTTAAGATTTTGACCCTTAATGTCCGGGGCCTAAATAACCCAGTAAAATGACGTGCGATATTGTCCCACTTAGAAAGCACCCAGTCAGACATTTGTTCATTACAAGAAACTCATCTACTTCCCCGCGACTGCCACCGGCTCCGCTCACACAAATTCCCGACTCAATTCTTTTCTTCTGGCAATACCAAGACAGCAGGAGTGGCGATTCTGGTGGCCCGGCACTTTAAGGGAGAGGTTCTACACAAATGCGCAGAACAATAGGGGAGACTGCTGGCATACCGATTTAGGATAGGGGCCTCACATTCACGGTTGGATCCCTGTACAGCCCAAATGAGAACCAGGAACACTTTCTGCACTCAGTCCTGACTGATGTTACATGCACACCAGATAGACATATTGTACTTGGGGGGGACTTCAACATGGTCTTTGACACAACACTGGACAGATCCGCCCAACGCACCACTCACACAGGAACGTTCTCGCCCGGGTGTAGGGACCGAATGGCAGAACTGGACATTCACGATCTCTGGTGCTGTACGCACCCTCGAGATAGGGAATATTCGTACTATTCCAACGCGCATAAAACATATGCCAGGTCGGATCATCTCCTGGTCACGGGGCACATATGCGTTCTGGCACCGCAACAGAGATAGGAGTTATCTCCCTGTCGGACCATGCTCCAGTCTCCACCACCATCCATGTTGCCGCCGATTTCGCACCCCCACAGGGTCTGGGGTCTTCGAGACACTTTGTTGCATAAAAAAACAGTAGTGACGCGCATTCAAGACACTATACCCGACTATCTATCTCACAACGCCAACGCCGACACTTCCCTGACAACTCAATGGGCGGCTATGAAGACAGTAATCAGGGGAGAATTTCTAGCTCTCTCCTCTGCGGAGAATAGGGAACAGGAATGCAAATGAGACAAACTCACCCAGCGGGTGTGCGAACTCGAACAAATACATCAGCGCACAGGAGCTCCCAGAATCTGGAAGCAACTTAAAATAGCGAGGAAACTCCTAGCGGCCCTTGACATGGACCGAGCGGAGTATTGCGGCACGCCTACTATACCCGAGGGGACAAGTGTGGCCGCCTCCTGGCGAATAGACCTCGGGTCACGCAGCAACGACAATTGGTGAAAGAACTTTCGGGACGGGACGGGGCTGAGATTATGGAAGATGCCCAAATCGCAGACACTTTCCGTAGCTTCTATTCAGACCTCTACACTGGAAGCCACCTGGACGACCGATTAATGGGAGAATATATCTACTCGTCATTCTCCCCTCCCTAGATCCCTCACAGACGGAACACCTAGACAGGGACATTCGCATTGAGGAGGTGATCTCCGCCATTGCAAAACTCAAACATGGGAAAGCTCCGGGGCCAGACGGCTATACATCCCTCTTCAACAAAACATTTTGCGCGACTCTAGCACCGATACTCACTCACCTCTTTAACTCCTTCTCTGCGCCAGGCGCCATTCCACCTGATTTTCTGCGGGCGCCCCTGATGGTTATCCCCAAGCCAGGAAAAGATAGAACCAAGTGTGGCTCATATAGGCCGATTTCGCTCCTGAATGTAGATCTCAAGTTGTATACTGGAATCCTGGCGGCTCGATTGGCCCCTCACCTGCCGGGACGTATAGATCTGGACCAGGCGGGGTTTATCCCTGGACGGCAGACAGTGGATAACAACAAGAGGATTGTCCACCTTATTGAAAAAGCCTCACGGATCCCCGGGGAGGGATTGATGCCAGCGGTCGACGCGGAAAAAACATTTGATTGCGTACACTGGCCATACCTAGAACGGGTCCTGACGAAAGTCGGTATAGGGGACAAATTTCGCTCACTAATTTTCAACGGTTACAAATTTCCCACAGCAGAGGTGCGCGTAAACGGTTGCAGCTTGCGGAGCTTCCCCATCGAGAGGAGCTCGAGGCTGGGGTGCCCGCTGTCGCCCCTGCTCTTTGCCTTATATATGGAGCCCTTCGGCCAGAGGATCCGCCAGACTCCTACGGCGACAGGGGTGCGATTTGGCGGCTTCACACACACCATCAGTCTCTACGCGGACAATGTCATTCTGTCCCTAGAGAACCCACGAACGGCCCTCCCGGCCTGCATTGCGGAAATGGACACCTTCGCAAAGGTTGCAGGCTTCAAAATGAACTTAGACAAATCTGTGGTCCTGGATCTGTTCCTCACTCCTTCCACCAAAACTTTCTTACAAGACCTCTTCCCCTTACAATGGTCGTCCGAACTCGTGCCATATTTGGGAATCCAGCTAGCCCCTACCTTGCCTGCCATGGTGAAGGCCAATTACACCACACCTCGGAAAGGTACAAGAGGAGCTGAGACGCTGGAGGTGCGCACTCTTTCCTGGTTGGGTAGAATTGCGGCAGTCAAGATGACGGTCCTCCCCCAAATCCTCTATTTGTTCAGAGCACTTCCATTACAGCCTCCTGTAGGCTGGATTCAACAAATGCAAGCAGATCTTTCGCTCTTTATCTGGCAGGGCCAGACTAAAGAGGACACTGTCCACTCTAGCCCCGGAGGCCTAGGGGACTGGGGATACCGGACCTGCGCAAATACTTTCAGACAGCGCAGCTACGCTATCTAGTGGAGTGGAGCAGGTGGGAATCAGACAAACACTGGCTCTTCCTGGACCAGGCCGCGGCAGGGCGCCCACTTCGGGAAATACCCTTCTTGCGCAAAGCCTACCGACCCGCTAACCTGCATGCTTCCTTTGTCACGAGAGTCCCCCTGAGGGTGTGGGACGCCACCAACACTGTACACGAACTTACCATCTTCCCCTTGCCACTTACACCACTGGTCGATAACCCAGATTTCACCCCGGGACTAGAAAAAGGAGCCTTCGCAAACTGGCGACCCATGGGGTGTTCTCGCCTCTGCCATATATATGGCCCAGATGGGGTCATTCCCTTCCCGCTTTTTAAACAAGAAAACGCACTATCAGAGACGGACCGGCTGCGCTACATGTAGGTCCGCCACTGGGCACTACACCCAAAGGTGAGAGAGATGGCGGATAGGAAACTCCTACCCTACGAACAGTGGCTAATAGCCCGTACTTCAGACACTAAGCTGATCTCCGATCTCTATAAATTCCTGCAACCACCGTCCACACATCTCCACAACCCAGGTAGGGAACGATGGGAACGGGAACTGGGAAGGTCGCTGAGCCAGACACTCAGCATACCACACGGGGCTCACGGAAACACTCACCAAGGTATCCACACACTGGTAGTACACCCCAGAGAGAATACACAAAATGGATCGCAACAAAACCACAACTTGCTGGAGGGAATGTGGACACGTAGGCACACTTTCACACATCTTGTGCGACTGCCCACTTCTCCACTCCTACTGGAAACAAGAGATAGATGACATTGACGCTCATTTCAAGACCGAGCTGCCCAGTTTTCCTGCCTACATCCTGCTGGGTCTCCCTGCTGGGTCTCCCTAACCGGTTGACATACCCCTTGCGCTCCCGTAGGGGACGTCAGATTGCTATCGCCCTAGGCTCTGCAGTGCAGAATATCCTTACACACTGGCACACCACTACGATCCCATTCCTTACGGGGTGGTTACATAGGCTATGGCATGTGCTGGGGATGGAGAAGTTGTCACTTACCCTAGCTGGAGACGTGGATCAGTTTGATGAACTCTGGCAACCATTCCACTCCCTGTTGGCCACTGAATTTAAAGAAATCACCTGCCAGAAATACCTTCGCCTTTTGCGACTCACTCCACCTGAAGGGGGGACCCTTAAACAGGCTCCGAATGGGATGCCCATCCGGGGTGGGGGCGCAGAGATATGGGGTGAGATAGACTGGAGCACTGGATGGGGAGGGGGAGTTGGGGGTTCGGGGAGGGGGGTCTGTTTGGAGGGAGGTTTTTCTTTTACTGCAGCACTGTATCTACCAGTATAGCCCTGTTGGTTCGCTTACGTATGGACTGCCAATGGGAAGGATTCCAAGCCTCATGTACGCTTCTGGCCATTGCAGATCCACAGCTCACATGTAATGTATGTTTTGTGTCTTGGTGCTGCTTCAATAAAAACGATTTAAACATAAAATATCGAAGGTGAAGAATATCGAGGTCAAGAATATCGTTGGACAGAATATCGAACCTAAGGTAAGTAATATCAATTTTTTTTATATCGATGTAAGTAATATCGGAGTTAGTAATATCGATATCAATTATATCGATGTTACTAATTTCGATGTTACTAATATCGATATGTGTTTGTTGTTATGTATTGTATTATGTATTTTATATGTATGTGTTATATGTTTTTTTAAGTATTTTATTTGTTTTAAATTATATGTGTACTATTTTTTGTATATTAAAAAAGTTTTTTTAAATTAAATTTTATGTTTTAGTACTGGAGCGGGTTGTGGGTTTATAGGGGAATAGGGTGGGAAGTAATTTAATTATAGTAAATTAATTATGAATTTTTAGTAATTGTTTTTTAATTTTAATTAATTTTTGCATTTAAGTTCTGACGCGGGTTGTGGGTTTTTAGGGGAATTGGGTGGGAAGTAATTTAATTGTAATCAAGTAATTATTTATTTTTTATTGGTATTGATAATGCTTTTATTTCTAATTAATTATTAATTGGAAAATAATTATTTTAATTGGTAAATAACTTTTTAATTGGTAATTAAGGTTTGTAATTGGTAATTACATTTTGTAATTGGCAATTAATTATTATTATTTTTTTAAATAATATTTTATTGAAACAAAAACAAAATCAGAGTCACAATCCAATTACACAGTAGTACACTGTAAATACGCACACAAAATAGCATACAAAAATGACACATCAAGGTTCACAACAACGTAGAAGTCTAGTCTGGGCCATGGCCATATCTGCCTTGGGGGAGCTACACAGTTCACCTCTGTAAGTATTCCAGAGGCCCCACTTCTTATCCCATTTCTTAGGGCAGCCTTTGCAAAGTAACTACATATACCAGAATGCAGTGTGCGGTTGGTGGCACTGCCGCTGCTATCCCACGTGCTTCCACACTCTTTAGTCCTTACCCCAGCGAGAAGCCAGCGTGCCTGGTAGTTAGATATCCATAGAATTAAGAATTTCGCCTGACGTTATTCGCGAATTCTAATTTAATCATCAAGGGTGAAAGGTGAAGGGCTCCGGTGGCTAAATCTGGCATGGATCCGCCCACCCAGGCTGGCGTTGGACACCCCTGATTTAAGGCAAAGCATAGAAACGGAAATGAATACCGAGTCCCATCTACCGCTAGCCTCTGTCTAGACCACCGACCCTCCTGCACTTGACCCCCCCCCCCTTCCCCCCATCCCTCATAAACAGTCCCCTCACGCGTCATTATGCAGTTGATCACGTTTCAGGCTACCCCAATGGTTCCAAGGGCCATATGGCACGAGAGACCCGCCCGCACCACCGGCCGCTCGAGGGGTAGGTGGTCAACTGCTGCTGACAGCCTTTGTCCCATAAAACTTCCCAGAGCCCTGGCTGCTACGGAATGCCCCCGCCTTGACCTGCCGCAGATGTCCAGCCGCCTGCGCTGTCACAGACTTACTAACACTTGTCGCCCCCCACCACCCCCACGTTCCCTCTACTCGTGACTTTTCTACAAAAGACCCTGCCCACACTTCTATTTCTGAACCAGGATTTGCATTTTGTTCGGAAGGGGTCTGTGGCAGCGCCCTGCTGAGCATTACAAACCAATAAAGGGTTATAATGGTCCTGAATGAATGATTTAGTATTGGCACGGTTCACTCCGACATCATGCATTCTTTTTTTACACATTCAAAAGGCAATGTAGATATATATGTGTATATATAAGGTGCAACCGGCCTCCTCACATAGGCTCTGTTATAATACCTTCTGTTTCTATAGGGTGTCATGCCGATCTAAAGACGAGTTCATTTAGCTCTGTAAACAAGAGATCTCTTGTAATGGTATATTATTGGCCAATTTTAGAAACATGGAAGGCTGAGTCAGGCGTTGCCTCAATTCAAACACAAGGACCTCCTTATCTCGGTGGTCAATGTTTAACTCGCTGAGCAATCCTTCTGGCTGTACAGAGCATGGAAGGCTGAGTCGGGCGTTGCCTCAATTCAAACACAAGGACCTCCTTATCTCGGTGGTGAATGTTTAACTCTCTGAGCAATCCTTCTGGCTGTACAGAGCATGGAAGGCTGAGTCAGGCGTTGCCTCAATTCAAACACAAGGACCTCCTTATCTCGGTGGTGAATGTTTGACTCGCTGAGCAATCCTTCTGGGCTGGCTGTACAGAGCATCGGTGTTCAATCTAGGTCCGGGAGGGCAGCTGTGAGGCTAAAAACAAAATGTGAAAATTTGTCATTTTTATTAATATACTAACTGCATGGCAGTTTCTCGTATGGATAGCCCCAAGATCTGGACATAAATTGGAGGCACCTGTAATAGTCGGCTTTGCTCCCCTGCACCCTGGCTGTGCTTGCTCCCCTGCACCCTGGCTGTGCTTGCTTCCCTGCACCGTGGCTGTGCTTGCTTCCCTGCACCCTGGCTGTGCTTGCTTCCCTGCACCCTGGCTGTGCTTGCTTCCCTGCACCCTGGCTGTGCTTGCTTCCCTGCACCCTGGCTGTGCTTGCTTCCCTGCACCCTGGCTGTGCTTGCTTCCCTGCACCCTGGCTGTGCTTGCTTCCCTGCACCCTGACTGTGCTTGCTTCCCTGCACCCTGGCTGTGCTTGCTTCTCTGCACCCTGGCTGTGCTTGCTCCCCTTCACCCTGGCTGTGCTTGCTCCCCTGCACCCTGGCTGTGCTTGCTTCCTTGCCCCTGGCTGTGCTTGCTCCCCTGCACCCTGGCTGTGCTTGCTCCCCTGCACCCTGGCTGTCCTTGCTTCCCTGCACCCTGGCTGTGCTTGCTTCCCTGCACCCTGCCTGTGCTTGCTTCCCTGCACCCTGGCTGTGCTTGCTTCCCTTCACCCTGGCTGTGCTTGCTTCCCTTCACCCTGGCTGTGCTTGCTTCTCTGCACCCTGGCTGTGCTTGCTTCTCTTCACCCTGGCTGTGCTTGCTTCTCTGCACCCTGGCTGTGCTTGCTTCTCTGCACCCTGGCAGTGCTTGCTTCTCTGCACCCTGGCAGTGCTTGCTCCCCTGCACCCTGGCTGTGCTTTCTTGCCTGCCCCCTGGCTGTGCTTTCTTCCCTGCCCCCTGGCTGTGCTTGCTTCCCTGCCCCCTGGCTGTGCTTGCTTCCCTGCACCCTGGCTGTACTTGCTTCCCTGCACCCTGGCTGGCTTGCTATTGGCATTGTAAATGACAATGCCATTTATTTATGATTGTAAAAAAAAAATGTCATAAGCAATGCCAATAGCTCTACCTTTAATAATGCCGAGACCATTGCATTGTAAATGCTTGTTTAATTGGTAATCAATTTTTTACAATTGGTAATTGATATTTTCATTTGTTAATTACTTTTTATTAAATTATTGGAAATGTATTTTATTAAATGGTAACTAATTTTTCATAAAAAATGTTTTTTATTTATAAAGAAATTTTATTTTTATTTATCAATATGTTTTTTGTTTTGAAAAATATTTTAGTGTTCAATATTTATTTTTTGGTAATTTATATTTATTAATTAATATGTCTTTGTATTGATTGTTAATTTATTGTTAATTAATTCTTTGATTTTAAATACATTTTTAGTAATTATTAATGGGTATTTGCAAATGATATAGAGTTGTTTAAAAATTACATTTTTAATTTTTTTATTTCCAACAATTATTTATAAGGATGTTATATTTAACTTCTACGCTATCCAAGGCTTTTCCTACTGTTGCACTCTCTGGAGTGGCAATAGTAATTTTTACCCCTACGCTATCCAACGCTTTCCCTACTGTTGCACTCTCTGGAGTTGGAATAGTGAATTTTACCCTTACGCTATCAAACGCTTTCCCAACTGTTGCACTCTCTGCAGTGGGAATAGTAATGTTTACCCCTACGCTATCCAACGCTTTCCCTACTGTTGCACACTCTGGAGTTGGAAATATAATTTTTACCCCTACCCTATCCAACACTTTCCCTACTGTTGCACTCTCTGGAGTTGGAACAGTAATTTTTACCCCTATGCTGTCCAATGTTTTCCCTACTGTTGTACACGCTGGATTTGGAATAGTAATTTTTACCCCTACGCTATCCAATGTTTTCCCTACTGTTGCACTCTTTGGAGTTGGAATTGTAATTTTTACCCCTACGCTATCCAACGTTTTCCCTACTGTCGCACTCTCTGGAGATGGAATAGTAATTTTTACCCCTATGCTATCCAACGCTTTCTCTACTATTGCACTCTCTGGTGTTGGAATAGTAATTTTTACCTCTGCGCTATCCAACGCTTTTCCTACTGTTGCACTCTCTGGAGTGGGAATAGTAATTTTTATCCCTACGCTATCCAATGCTTTCCCTACTGTTGCACTCTCTGGAATTGAAATAGTAATTTTTACCCCTATGCTATCCAATGTTTTCCCTACTGTTGCACTCTCTGGAGTTGGAATCGTAATTTTTACCCCAACGCTATCCAATGTTTTCCCTACTGTTGCACTCTTTGGAGCTGGAATAGTAATATTTACTTCTACGCTATCCAACGTTTTCCCTACTGTCGCACTCTCTGGAGATGGAATAGTAATTTTTACCCCTACGCTATCCAATGCTTTCTCTACTGTTGCACTCTCTGGAGTTGGAATAGTAATTTTTACCTCTGCGCTATCCAACGCTTTCCCTACTGTTGCACTCCCTGGAGTGGGAATAATAATTTTTACCCCTACGCTATCCAACGCTTTCCCTACTGTTGCACTCTCTGGAGTTGGAATAGTAATCTTTACCCCTACGCTATACAACGCTTTCCCTACTGTTGCACTTTTTGGAGTTGGAATAGTAATTTTTACCCCTATGCTATCAAACGCTTTCCCTACTGTTGCACTTTTTGGAGTTGGAATAGTAATTTTTATCCCTACGCTATCCAACGCTTTCCCTACTGTTGCACTTTTTGGAGTTGGAATAGTAAATATTACTCCCACGCTATCCAACACTTTCCCTACTGTTGCACTTTTTGGAGTTGGAATAGTAATTTTTACCCCTACGCTATCCAATGTTTTCCCTACTGTTGCACTCTCTGTAGTTGGAATAGTAATTTTTACCTCTACGCTATACAACGGTTTCTCTACTGTTGCGCTCTCTGGAGTGGGAATGGTAAATTTAAGTTCTATGCTATCCAACATTTTTATTACTGTATTTTTTTACTTATGGATTTTGAATAGTATTTTTATTTATTTAGTTATTTAATTTATTTTGTATAAATTTAGATAATGTACTACATAATTATTTTAAATATATTAACGGTATATTTAATTTTTTTAATTTATTAAACATAATTTTTAACTTTTTATTTATATTTTTGTTTTATGTTTGTAAAGGAATTTATAATTTATAATATTTGTTGTTAATTTATAAATTATTAAAATAATTATTACAACTTTTTAGGTATGTATATATTATATATTTTATGTATATGTTTAATTGATGTATTATTATTATATATGTATTATTTATTAATTTTAAACATTATTAATTCATTTGTATTTGTATTTATTGTTACTTTATTGTTAATTAATTATTCGACTTTAAATACGTTTTTAGTAATTATTAATGGGTATTTGCAAATGATATAGAGTTATATAAAAATTACATTTTTTATTATTTTATTTCCAACAATTATTTATAAGTATGTTATATTTAACCTCTACGCTATCAAATGCTTTTCCTACTGATCCATTCTCTCGAGTGGAAATAGTAATTTTTACCCCTACGCTATCCAACGCTTTCCCTACTGTTGCACTCTCTGGAGTTTGAATAGTAATGTTTACCCCTACGCTATCCAATGCTTTCACTACTGTTGCACACTCTGGAGTTGGAATAGTAATTTTTACCCCTACGCTATCCAACACTTTCCGTACTGTTGCACTCTCTGGAGTTGTATAGTAATTTTTACCCCTATGCTATCCAATGTTTTCCCTACTGTTGCACTCTCTGGAGTTGGAATGGTAATTTTTACCCCTACGCTATCCAATGTTTTCCCTATTGTTGCACTCTTTGGAGTTGGAATTGTAATTTTTACCCCTACGCTATCCAACGTTTTCCCTACTGTTGCACTCTCTGGAGATGGAATAACAATTTTTACCCCTACGCTATCCAACACTTTCTCTACTGTTGCACTCTCTGGAGTTGGAATAGTGATTTTTACCTCTGCGCTATCCAACGCTTTCCCTACTTTTGCACTCTCTGGAGTGGGAATAGTAATTTTTACCCCTACGCTATCCAACGCTTTGCCTACTGTTGCACTCTCTGGAGTTGGAATAGTAATTTTTACCCCTATGCTATCCAATGTTTTCCCTACTGTAGCAGTCTCTGGAGATGTAATAGTAATTTTTACCCCAACGCTATCTAATGTTTTCCCTACTGTTGCACTCTTTGGAGTTGGAATAGTAATATTTACCCCTACGCTATCCAATGTTTTCCCTACTGTATCACTCTCTGGAGATGGAATAGTAATTTTTACCCCTATGCTATCCAACGCTTTCTCTACTGTTGCACTCTCTGGAGTTGGAATAGTAATTTTTACCTCTGGGCAATCCAACGCTTTCCCGACAGTTGCACTCCCTGGAGTGGGAATAATAATTTTTACCCCTACGCTATCCAACGCTTTCCCTACTGTTGCACTCTCTGGAGTTGGAATAGTAATCTTTATCCCTACGCTATCCAACGCTTTCCCTACTATTGCACTCTCCGGAGTTGAAATAGTAATTTTTACCCCTACGCTATCCAACGCTTTCCCTACTGTTGCACTTTTTGGAGTTGGAATAGTAATTATTAACCCTACGCTATCAAACGCTTTCCCTACTGTTGTACTTTTTGGAGTTGGAATAGTAATTTTTACCCCCACGCTATCCAACACTTTCCCTACTGTTGCACTTTTTGGAGTTGGAATAGTAACTTTTACCCCTACGCTATCCAATGTTTTCCCTACTGTGTTACTCTCTGGAGTTGGAATAGTAATTTTTACCTCTACGCTATACAACGGTTTCTCTACTGTTGCGCTCTCTGGAGTGGGAATGGTAAAATTAAGTTCTATGCTATCCAACATTTTTATTACTGTATTTTTTTACTTATGGATTTTGAATAGTATTTTTATTTATTCAGTTTTTTATTTTTTTTGTATACATTTGGATAATGTAGTATATAATTAATTTTAAAAATATTAAAGGTATATTTAATTTTTTTAATTTATTAAACATAATTTTATACTTTTTATTTATATTTTTGTTTTATGTTTGTAAATGTATTTGTAATTTATAATATTTTTTGTTAATTTATAAATTGTTAAAATATTTATTACAACCTATTAGGTATGTATATTTTATATATTTTATGTATATGTTTAATTAATGTATTATTATTATATATGTATTATTTATTAATTTTAAACATTATTAATTCATTTGTATTTGTATTTATTGTTAATTTATTGTTAATTAATTATTCGATTTTAAATGCGTTTTAGTAATTATTAATGGGTATTTGCAAATGATATAGAGTTATTTAAAAATTACATTTTTAATTATTTTATTTCCAACAATTATTTATAAGTATGTTATATTTAACTTCTACGCTATCCAATGCTTTTCCTACTGTTGCACTCTCTGGAGTGGCTATAGTAATTTTTACCCCTACGCTATCCAACGCTTTCCCTACTGTTGCACTATCTGGAGTTGGAATAGTAAATTTTACCCCTTCGCTATCCAACGCTTTCCCTACTGTTGCACTCTCTGGAGTGGGAATAGTAATGTTTACCCCCACGCTATCCAACACTTTCCCTACTGTTGCCACTCTGGAGTTGGAATAGTAATTTTTACCCCTATGCTATCCAACACTTTCCCTACTGCTGCACTCTCTGGAGTTGGAATAGTAATTTTTACCCCTATGCTATCCAAGGTTTTCCCTACTGTTGCACTCTCTGGAGTTGGAATAGTAATTTTTACCCCTACGCTATTCAATGTTTTCCCTACTGTTGCACTCTTTGGAGTTGGAATAGTAATATTTACCCCTACGCTATCCAACGTTTTCCCTACTGTCGCACTCTCTGGAGATGGAATAGTAATTTTTACCCCTACGCTATTCAATGTTTTCCCTACTGTTGCAATCTCTGGAGTTGGATTAGTAATTTTTACCCCTACGCTATCCAACGCTTTCCCTACTGTTGTACTCTCTGGAATAGGAATTGGAATTTTTACCCCTAAGCTATCCAATGTTTTCCCTACTGTTGCACTCTCTGGAGTTGGAATAGTAATTTTTACCCCTACGCTATCAAACGCTTTGCCTACTGTTGCACTTTTTGGAGTTGGAATAGTAATTTTTACCCCTACACTATCCAACGCTTTCCCTACTGTTGCACTTTTTGGAGTTGGAATAGTCATTTTTACCCCCACGCTATCCAACACTTTCCCTACTGTTGCACTTTTTGGAGTTGGAATAGTAATTTTTACCCCTACGCTATCCAATGTTTTCCCTACTGTTGCACTCTCTGGAGTTGGAATAGTAATTTTTACCTCTACGCTATACAACGGTTTCTCTACTGTTGCGCTCTCTGGAGTGGGAATGGTAAATTTAAGTTGTATGCTATCCAACATTTTTATTACTGTATTTTTTTACTTATGGAGTTTTATTTATTTAGTTATTTAATTTATTTTGTATAAATTTAGATAATGTAGTATATAATTCATTTTAAAAATATTAAAGGTATGTTTAATTTTTTTAATTTATTAAAGTAATTTTTTACTTTTTATTTATATTTTTGTTTTATGTTTGTAAATGTATTTGTAATTTATAATATTTTTTTGTTAATTTATAAATTTTTAAAATAATTATTACAACTCATTAGGTATGTATATATTATATGTTTTATGTATATGTTTAATTAATGTATTATTATTAAAATATGTAGTATTTATTAATTTTAAACATTATTAGATATTTATTAAAGTTTATTTTATTTATTAGTGTTATTTACTTTATTTTACATTTAAATTTTTACAGAAAAAAAACAATGTTTTTAACATCGATATTTTTAACATCTACATTTTTTTCCAATATTTTTGCACTTATTGTAGATAGGATGTCGATATTCTTGCCTTCTATATTTCTTCATCGATATTCCTGTAGGTCGATATTTTGTAGGTTGAGATTTTGACAGTGATTCCAGCTCAGCATTGCCAAAAGGTTTTCCACTCAAGTACTCCTACAAGTTAGATGTGCAAAATATTCTGTATGCTCAAATTCCACGAGTGGGGGATAGAGTAATACCAAACATGGATCACATATTAGGTTTAATTATAGTTGCACACAGGGGTCTAGGTTCCGCACACACAGGTATTACTGCAACTGTTTCACTACTGAAACAGCATTAGTGATGGCCAGGTCTTAACAAAGGCTTTGTCCTTAAATGCGACATCTATCAGCAGATGAAGGGTTCCACTGTAGCACATCCACCACAAACACCACTACTGATATCAGACAGACGTCTCGCATATGTCTATTTGGACCACTGCATCCCATTAAAATTGACAGAGCTTACAGGCACATCCTGGTGGCAGTGGATTCATGCTCTAGATTCCTGTAGGTTTGGCCTCAGTGCTTGGCTGACCTTCAAACTGTTATAAAGGATTTGTGAGCCTTTATGCAATTGTTACATTACATTCTGACCGTGACCCTGCGTTTAACTCACTGGCTTATAAAGAAGCCATGGGAAGTTAGGATGTGATCTTGTGGTACTCCTTTCCGTATCATCCCAAGGGAAAGTCAATTGTGGAGAGGAAAAACCAGGACTTAAAGCAATCCTTAACAGCAAGGGTATTAGGCTCTGTGGCAGTTGGTTCAATCACCAATATGGTGTCCAGAGGGCACTTAATAACATGCCAAATAGTACCCTAGGGGATCATACTTCATATGTAGTTCTGCTTGGGACTAGAATGTGGGTACCCTACCTCGATTGCGGCAGCACAGTGGTGGATGAAAAACCATTTGATATCGATGATTGGTTGGCTGTTTTATAGGAACTAAATGAATTCCGGGCATTACAAAGCAACGTCCAAGTAAAAAGCACCTCCATTAGGGGAGTGAAAGCTATTCCGGAAAGACCAGCCTGGATCCCGAACATTGGGGACATGGTCAGAGAGAAGATTGTGGACAAGAAAGAATTTAGGCCTGTCCTGGCTGTCTTAGGAACAAGAACAGTACTTCTTCCGCCTCTTGCCAGCAAGAAAGAAAAGAGATTCATCTCAATTGATCAATCAAACCGTACTATGTGGCCGATAATAAACAGTAGGCCATGTGGGCTCCTGGGTAGCGGAAGATCTTGTATTGTTACCATACAGGAAGTTCAGACAGAAAAATTAATAACCTTTGAAGATTCTTTTCTACGAAGTGAAAGAGTTCCCAACAATGGAATGGTACTCATGCCTATTGAAACTGAACAGCTACAAAATACAAATGAAACACAGATCTCAATTTGGCCTAATACTGATATCTATGTGAATATGTCTTGAAACGAAGTGCATGCAAGTATTGTTTCCACCGACCCACAAAGTTAGGGAGGCAATGCCATGGCCTTCATTGGATATTTTCCATATATGGTTTGATTCTCTGAGCAGACTGACAGCCATGCTGTTACAGAAGGATGTGGCCTTAACCTCAGCCCGAGAGTCTTTTGATCTCTAGGTTGCAAGGTCTTCGGCTGAGATACAGGCGCAAGTCTGAACAAACTCCCCAATCCATTTAGGAGAAATTGTCCATTGTATCTTCAACATGTCTGATACTAGTGGGATTGTACACCTATTTAAAAGCATAGGTTCTGGACTATTGAGCATCTTTCAGACAATCTTTGGAGTTATTCCATCATTTATACACTCCGCATTGGGAAGCCAGTCAAGATAACGTGCTTGCAGACTGGGAAATTAATTAATGGCCCAAGGAGGTAGGGGAGAGAGTCCCTGTTCATCTGGACCATTTAGGTATTTATTTTGTTTTTCAATAACAGACTCCTTGTTGAAGTTTGTTATTGAACAACAAAAAATGTTGCTGAGCAGGTACAATCATAATGGTGCCTCCTTGACAAACGTCTCTGTTTTTCAGTGCAACACCACACAAGATGGCTGCATTGAAGGGTATAGAGAACTCTACTAGCAAACAGTTGAGTTGTTAAAATTTATTTTTTAGTTTCAATAGCCTTTACTAGAATTTAAGTAAAAAGGAAAATACTAGAATTTCGTTATTCAAAGTATGTGAAACACTTTTTAAGGATGCTTGTCCTGTTTTGGTGGGTCTTCTGATTTTCTGGGTTCATCAATGTAAGCTGTAGCAGTGGTGATGTGAGTCCTAATGCAAGAATAAAAAAATGGACATCCTAATACCCAGTTACATACCAAAAGAAGGCCACATTTGGGTGCAGTGAGCCACGGTACCAACTCTTCAGCAGAAACACTCCACTTAGTGTTGATGATCACTTTCCAACATTTGTTCACATTTGTGATTTTCTTGAAGTTTCCCAGCTTTGTCAGTCAACATCATGAAGTGTTAGAAAGTGAGACATAATGTCACGGTGGTTCGCAAATTACTTCATGGAGTTTATCCATTGGTTCACAAAGTTGGGATGAACATCATGTTATCCTTGACATGGCCTAACATCCTGTTCATAGAGGCATCTTGTTGGTCCTCACTACCACAAAATATGTGAAAGAGGCACATTTCTATACATTAAAGTGGTCCACATATAGAACCCCTTGCCTCTGGGTGTCATCAGTACCAATAGTCACCTCTTGTTCAGGTAGAAACCACATTATTTACACAAAACCTATGTCTTTTCATGTCTTATGAACCACCTGTCACCTACTGCATTGACTATAAGGCAGTAATATGTTTTTTTTAATTATACAACAAAGCAATATTACTTTTTAGTAATGCATTGCTTTAGATACTCAAGTGTTATCCTAAAATTATGGCATGGCTTCATTCCCCAGTATGCCAATGGTCGGCACCCCTGTTTTAATGTTTGTGTGCTATTCAATGTACAAGAATCCAGAAAACAACATAGTTGAATCCATGGACTTGTTGCTGGGCAGTTAGATACATCCAGAACCAATGGCGGCAGAACTAGTGGGGTAGGGGGGAGGGAGGAGTTTAAAAACAAGACACGATCACTTGCTCGCCGCCATCTCTCCTCTGTCCTCTCCTTCTGTGAACCAGAAGCCCACAAGCTCCTAGACTCCCCTAGCCAATTACAACGCTGCTGGCACCAGCATGACAGCAGCGCAGTGATTGGTCTGAGCACCATGGTTCGGGGCTCAGACAAGGAGTGGGAGCCTGTGCATATTCTCCATCCAGGCTGTGCAATACAGCCGGGTCGAAAACATGATATTTGTGTGCATGACTGTTTGGCTGGCCCAAAACAGCTGGCCCAACCATCATGGGCACTTAAGTGCACTCACCACTCCCCTTCCCCCCCCCCCCCGCTAGCTGTAGTGACAGCCAAGCCCTGCCCAAAACTGGCTTCAGCAGGAAAAAATAAAATGATAACAACATTGTGTTATTATCATTTTAGTTTTTCAGTTTCTGCACTGCTGAAAAACAGTTGAGTGATGCTCCTCCACCTTAGCGGAGGAACCGCTCATGCCCAGAACCTAAGAGACTAAAATTGCCCTGGTAGATCCTTTATATTGGTAGATCACGTACTGTTTTTTTACGAAGGACCTGTGGTTGGGTTTGTAGCGATAACTTGGAGAAGTCCTAAGAATGAAAGATGCAAGCACGTTACAAGTACACAAAAATATGTCATGGACAAATGCCTGCAGTGGTGGAGTGCAAATGATTGTGACAGATCAACTGTGATTTTGATGCACATCATGTAATCCTTGACAGATCGACTGCTGAGGGTTTGTTAGCTAAACCTGAAACCAGAAGTCTGAATGACAGATTGGTGTCTAAGAGCATGCCAAGAGGATCTCCTGCACATTCTGTGGGATTTAATGGTACAACAATCCATTTTATTTTAAAGATTTCACCATTTAAGTAAAGACCGAAGAGAGTTTTACTATTCCATCCCAGGCGGAATGAATGATTCATTTATTTTACTCTGGTATAGTGCTGTGTGGAGCTCTGCTCTGGATGAAGGGAACTTGGATGCTTTTGTGTTATGGGTAATCAATCTAAAATACCTGTGATTATCAAGAACCGTATTTAATACAGGATTGGATTATTTACCAACAGGCACAGGGTTTTGACATTCTCAGACGAACCAGCATATAACATCTCACAGGATGTCACTTCTATCAGCAAGCAACAGTGACCCTTTTCAAGTCCTCTCCTGCTCCAATCTATTGATAAAGTAGTGCTTTCATGTCCCCCCGTCATAATAATTTAAAATGGTAGGGATTTGATTAGAGTTTGACAGATGTTATGCCTCTCACCAATAAACAGCAAATGCCCCATCCGCCAAACTTCTGGTGCACCACATTCATAGGTGGAGGTACTGGAAGGTTTCAATGTTAGACCCTCAGCTTGTTCTTTTGAAGGAAACCTTTCAATTGTTGGCCATCCGACACCCAGCCACTAAGTTCAAAGTGACTATTGCCCTGACCTGTATAAGTTAGGGTGACATAATTGATCTCCCCGCCCTGGAACGCCAGTCAAGATAACGTGCTCCCAGACTGGGAAATTAATTAATGGCCCAAGGAGGTAGAGAACAGAGCCCCTGAGCATCTGGACCATTTATTTATTTATTTATTTTTCAATAACAGACTCCGAGAGGAAGTTTGTTATTGGACAACAAAAAATGTTGCTAAGCAGGTCAAATCAGAATGGTGCCTCCTTGACAAACGTCTCTGTTTTTCAATGCAACACCACACACGATGGCTGCATTGAAGGGTAAAGAGAACTCTACTAGCACACAGTCGAGTTGTTAAAAATTTCTTTTTTAGTTTCAATAGCCTTTACTAGACTTTACTCCACTTAGTTTTGATGATCATTTTCCAACATTTGTACACATTTGTGATTTTCTGGAAGTTTCCCAGCTTTGTCAGTCAACATGATGAAGTGTTAGAAAGTGAGACCTCATAATGTCACAGTGGTTCGCAAGTGACTTCATGGAGTTTTTCCATAGGTTCACAAAGTTGTGATGCACATCATGTAATCCTTGACATGGCCTAACAGCATGTTCATATAGGCATCTTGTTGGTCCTCACCCCAACATATGTTAAAGAGGCACATTTCTATACATTGAAGTGGTCCACATATAGAACCCCTTGCCTCTGGGTGTCATCTGCATCAATGACCACCTCTTGTTCAGGTAGAAACCACATTATTCTCACAAACCTATCTCTTTTCATGTCTTATGAACCACCTGTCACCTACTGCGTTGACATTGAGGCAGTAATCTGTTTCTTTTTATTATACAACAAAGCGATAATACTTTTTAGTAATGCATTACTTTCGATATTAACCTTCTGGGCAGTGCTGGAGCAAGAGTGCAATCAATGTTCAACATGTTTAGATGTAGTGGCTTTCATCCAACCTGAAATAATGTATCAGTGTAGTTTTTTAAGTATTAATAGAACTTAAGCAAAAAAGGATATGTAGTAATAAGGAAGCATATAAATTATTACATTTTTTGCTATAAGGTCAAGAATTGAATTAGAACATTGAATCGTTCTTCAGGGAGTTCTGAGGTGCAGAAAGTCTCTGTGTATTAAGAAATTATGACAACCCAGCTCAGATGAGGGTTTGGGTTCAGTCACCATGTTCAAAAATACATTTAGTAACAATGGAGATCCTGACTCTTACTTCAGTCCGAAATGGCTGCCTATCTTTTGAAAATTATTTCACCACCCAAAGCCAAAATTATGGGCGCTAATTTTCGGTGGCTCACTTTTATTTCCTATCTTTCTGAAGTCATGTATCTGCTATCCATAATGATAGCATAATATCTTCAGGAGGTTTTTTATGCTACTGGCTTTTCATTATGCAAAGTCATTTGTTTCTTGATGGGACACTCTACAGTGTAATGTTTGAACAATCACTGGCTAACAAGATGGCTCCTTAGGAGAATCCTTCATTAACAAAACTGTTGTGCTTAAGGAGAAACCGTTGAGAATGCGCTTAACTGTCTATGACGCAAATCCCATGCTCATACTCTGGGCAGAATGAATACACTTCAGGATCTAAGAAATACTATTCAGAGGCAGTCTGGTGTGTTGACTTTGTTATAAAATAAGAATGCCGACCTTAGCCAAACTTTAGCCATTAGTGTGTTCTTTACCGTCTATATCTTATGAGGCTTTCTGCTTTGACACCCACCTGTGGTGTTCTGTAGTAAGCTTCTTCCTTTATTTTCTGTTGCCAGGCTATGATGTAATAATCTAGAATGTGAGAATCTTGAAAAAGAATGTTGATGCTTGATGTTTGGCAGTTGGATCTTGCTGCCCTGTGGGTGAGGTCTCTTGTTAACTGGATGAACAAATAAACCTATTTCATCTTACCTTCTTGAAGCCTTGCAGCTTGCTGATTTATCCTAAAGGCATCATCTCATTTTGGTGACGAGCGAACATTCCACTGAGATGTTCCTGAAACGAGAGACCTCAACATAACCTTTTTATTGGAAGCACTAGCCTTTCGTCACTACTTCACTACTTCTGTGCTGTGGGTGAGAGAACGCGGGGGAGAGAACTGTGCGCTCCACAGAGCAGTGTGCCTGTGAATCATGACCATCTCAATTCTTGAGGGCGTGCAAAGCATCCTCTCCGATTTGGGCTTTGGCCGAGCCCCAACTCAAAGGTGCTGTTGTTAGACAGCATTGCGGGTGCCCCTCTGGTGCTGTTTGTGCGTGTGCAACTCCTCACTCACAATGCTGCCTGTCCTTGCCTGACCTTCCATGTCAGGTGGTGACACACGCCATGTGGAGCGTCACGTATGGAGCCGACATTTTGTAACTTCCGTACGATCGTACCTGCTTGTCCCTGATGTGTCTTTGCGCACAACAGCCAGACTTTCAACGTCAGCAGCAACTAGTGTGTGTGAGGTGGTATACCCGGGGGTCGTTGTTTTGGAGCACCTCCAGGTACTTGCCTGCTCTTGCCTGACCTCGTTACGAGTGTGGGGTGTGTGTTGCCAGCATTCTCAGATACTGGGACCTGTTACGGTAATACTTATTTAACGACCACAAGCAAACTGAACAGCGGTCTCATATACTTCTTCAAAACACTGGTATCATTTGGCTTCATCTACGGTTTGTGTGTTGCACAAGTACTTTCTTCTTCCCTGATGTGCACAGGCAATTTTGACACTTGCTTATACTGTGTTTCTCTTAAAAAAATGTTTTAAAGAAAACATTACACTGTCTGCTACTTTGGCTAGTTGGTTCATCAGTGTCTCTACTAAAAAAAGGAGCATTTCTACTTTAATTATTTCACTAATATTAGGCATTTACAATTGGGAGGGTTTTATCTACATCATTAAGGGATCTCTGTAAGACTATCAACATGCAAAAAAATACTGCCCCTCCATATGTTTTATCCTCTACAGGTGACCCGTTGATTCCTTGGGTGAAATGGAAGAAGGTATTTACTAATTATGCAAGGGTGTGTGGCATTTCTTGAGTGCTGAAAGGAAATCATCTTTGAATATGCATTGCCTAGGTTCAGAAGGCCAGGAAGTGTTTGAACACCTTTCTGACCTTCCAGATAATGATGCTGCGGCTTTAAAAAAATATAACATTTGTGTCAGAAAGATGGATGTGCATTATCTTCCTAAAGAGAGCATGGTGTTGGAGCGTTATCACTTTGGGAAGAGAATGCAAAGGCAGGAAGAATCTGTAGAGCAATAAATAACTATGTTGAAGAAATTGGCTTCCACTTGTAGTTTTGGTGCAACCTTGGAGGAGAGGTTAAGGGATCAGTTAATGCTGGGATCTATTATTGACAAAGCAAAGGACATCTTGTGGCAAAAACACAATCCTTCGCTGCAAGAAGTAATCACTATTTTGAAGATGCATGAGCATTCAAAAGCCTGTGTCGACACGCTTCATAAAGAATGTATTAAAGAAGGTACAGTGGATAAGAATAAGTGGTCAGAGGAGTGAGTAACAATTCCTTTAATAAGTCTGTTGAAAATAGATCTGACTAAACCGTGGTGACAAAGAAAGCTTCCAATTTTAATATGTTTTAAGGCAAATGCTTCAGGTGTGGCAATTCTAGTCATATGGCAAACTTTAAGGACTATCCGGGGTGGAAAGTCATGTGTTTTAATTGTGGTAAATAAGGGTAATTATTCAAGATGCTGTAAATCTAACAAAGAACAAAAGAAAGTCAAGGAGGTGGACATTTATCAAGGATTGTGAGGATGTTGTAGTTCACCAAGTCAAAGAACCAGGTAATGAAGGTCCGTTTGAAGGAGTGTGGATTAATGACCAGTCGGTGAACATGCCTTTTGACCCAGGGGCTTATTCCCAAAGGATTTTATGACCAGTAACTTTTGGGTAAAGTCAAGTTACTTATGCCTGACATCAAACCTAAGAGTTATAGGAGAGAAATCATTGATTTCTTAGGGTATTTTCGGGGCCCCATTGAATTTAAAGGAAGAATCGTCCTTGGGGAGATTTATGTCTCCAAGAACGGGGACTCGTTCATTTGTTGGAGTTACGTGCAGTTATGTAGGTGAGTGATGCATGGGTAAAGAAGTTCCCAGAGGTATTTGTGAAGAAGTTGGGTTGTCTCACAAATGATGTCCGTCACATAAGACTAAGGTCATGAGTACAAAAGACAACAAAACCTATGGGTGTGCCTTTACTTGTCAAAGTTAGTATGAGAAACGAATTGGACAAACTTGTAAAGAAGGGGATAATCCAGGATGTGGAAGCCACTGAGTGGATTTCTCCTGTGGTCATGGCCCGGAAAGCGAATGGTGAGGCTAGGTTATGCATCAATTTGAGGGAGCTGAATAAAGAGGTTGTTGTTGATCATTACCCACTCTCTAATATTACAGAAATGTTGTTTTTGCTGGTTGTGCAAAATAAAATTCAACGTTGGACCTTTCTTCTGGGTTTCATCAGGTCAAGCTCCATCCGGCATTCCAGGACCTCACAAAATATTAACACCATTCTCAGGATGCCTTTTGGACTCATCTCCGCGGCCACAGTTTTCCAGAGGGTGTTAGAGAGTGTTCTGAAGAGTGTTGATGGAATTAAGGTGTATGAAGATGATATACTTGTTGATGGGGTCGATCTAAAAGAACATAATGACAGATTGATTGTTGTCTTGGAAAAGCTTTTTGTTGCTGGACTCACCCTGAGGGTAGAAAATGCAAATATAATGTTGGAGAAATTGAATATTTGGGTCACTTGTGTCTCTGGGTTGGGGATCAAGACTTAACCATCGTTAGTAGAGGCCATCTCCAATCTGAAGTATTCCAAGGTTAAAGACAAATTGGGGAAATCTTCGGGGATGGCAGAATTTCATAATATGTTTGTTCCCAACTTTGCACAAAAAAACTGAAGGCAATCGTCGTTTGTTAAAAAAAGGAACGTGAGTTTGGGTGGAGTCAAGCATGCAATGAAGAGTTTGAAGGGATCAAGAAATATTTGAATGAATCTCCCTGTTTAGCAAATTTTGATCCCTCTAAGGTCTCATATTTGATGACTGACGCAAGTTCCAAAGGATTGGGTGCTGTCTTATTGCAAAATGTGGAGGGTTCTGAGAGATCAATTTTATTCATTTTCAGACCCTTGAGAGGAGCAGTGTAATTACTCAGTGGTGGAGAAAGAGAAGCTCAGAATTTACTAGGCCATAACGTAGGCTAAAAAACTTCTTGTGGGGAAAGTCCTTTGAAGTGATTACTGATCACAAACCTTTAAAAGGAGTTTTTGGTAAGAAAGGTGTTGATTTTGTTTCACACAGGATAAGCAAGTGGGTTGTTGCCTTGCAAGGATTCCAGTTTAACATCTCATATTTGCCTGGGTCTAAAAATATTTTGGCGGACTGCCTGTCTAGGCTATGTGGATCCAATAAAAGTTCTGAATTGTCTGAGCACTGTGATTTTTTTTCAGGAGAAGAATTTGATGAAGAGGTAATTGTCTTCATGATTAGTGATGGTCTAATCTCTGAAGCCATGTGGAATGAGAGACTAAATGAGGGCTGTACATTGAAATATGTGATGTCTAAAGTGCAAGGTGGATGAGAAACGGGATTGTGAGGAGGATCTCAGGGGATTTTGGAATGTTAAAGATGATTTGGCTGTAATGAATGGAATATTGATGCATCGTTGTTCCTGAGAGCTTGAGTAGCAAAGTGGTGGCTAATGCCCAAGCAAGTCATATGGGGATTGCTAAAACTAAGGAGCGTATCAGAGAGGCATACTGGTGAACAGCTATGAACGCGTATATAGAGAGAGTTGTGGGGTTATTGTTCCCAATGTGTGTGACAAAGTGCTGAGGTGCAGGACTCAGCCCATGGTGATCAGGGAGCAATCCAGTGGTCTGTGGGTGAACATTGCTATAGATATTCTAGGGTCAGTTAAGGTGAAGTCTCAAGATTGTTATGTTTTTGTTTGTCTGGACATGTTCTCTATGTGGCCAGAGGTGAGATAGTCAATTAAGTAGAATCGGACGCGGTCACTATTTTTCTAGAGGACCTTTTTGAAAGAGAAGGCTTTCCCACATCCATTTTGTCTGACAATGGTGTTCAGTTCGCTTTCATGTTGTGGAGGATTTTTTGGAGGATGGATCATAAAAAGGCAGCTTTGTATCATCCGGAATGCATTGGTGTTATGGAAGGGTTTGTTAAAGTTCTTAACAAATCCATGCAATTGACTGTAGCAACTGGTAATGACTAGGAACTGGCTGTCAAAAAAAGGTGCAAGAGTATAGATTTACCCCACATTCATCAACGGGGTGGCTCCTTTTAGGTTGTTCAAAGGAAGAGCTGCTGTCACTGAGGTTATTCCATTGTGAGTTGCTTCTAGAAGGAAAACTGCTGATAGTGGTGTCGACTTTACAGGGGCATGGAAAGAGAGAGAGATGAAGAAGAAGGAGAGGAGGAAGGAGTTATTTGATGAGCGAAAAGCAATGAAAAAAACAGGGGGTTGATGACTGGGTCAGAGTCAAGTTACCAAAGAAGGGTGTGGGTAACTCCAAGTTTGGAAAGCCCTTAAGGATCATTAAGCTAAATATGGTGGAATTTAAATAGGATTGCCAGATGTCAACCACAAGACACTAAAAGTGCGGAGGTTCCTGTGACACAAGAGGGGAAGAGAAGATCTACCTGCACAAGGAGGATTCCTCTTCGTTTGCAGGAATGTGTTTGTTAATTTACTTGCAAAGTGTTACTTTTGTTTTTGTGAACTATTCTTTGCTTATTGTATGTTGTTAGGGGGAGGTGATGTGGTGTTCGGTATTAAGCTTCTTCCTTTAGTTTCTTTTGCCAACCTATGATGTAATAATTTAGAATATAAAAATCTGGAGAAATAAAGTTGTTGCTTGAAGTTTGGCAGTTGGATCTTGCTGCACTGTGGGTGAGGTCTCTTTTTAACTGGATGAACAACTAAACCTATTTAATCTTACCTTCTTGAAGACTTGCAGTCTGCTGATTTATCCTAAAGGCGTCACCTCACCACCCTGATAATTTAAAAATGTTTGTGGATGCTCTAACAATTTCTTTTACCTTTTGGTCAGTGCACTTTCCTCAAGACAGGTTTCAAGTGAGTAATTTAAATAGTTGTCATAAAGGAGTAGCTTTATCTTGGACTATTTCTTTAGTTGCAGAAATAGATCTCAGCTTGGACAACTAGGTCCAGCTTCTTCTCAGCATTCCAGAGAATGTTTGAGAGGCCCCACTTGAAATGTTCTGCTAAAGATGCCTCATGCCACATTCAGGAGGGGTGACAGGATGTCATTACATATATTACATGTTTTAATCACCAGGCTGTACAAGTAAATGGATGGAAAGGACTCTTGAGATATTGGTTTGGATGGATTAAGGGAAGACATTAAGGACTATGGCTTAGCCTGCGGTTTAGCATCCGTTCTACATCAGCCCCAGTGCATCTTTCAATAAATATGCTCTTTACAAAACTTTCAGTAAAAGGACATATTGATTCATGTGCAATGTGCTTCTTCATTAGCAGTGCGTGCCGAGGTCACTTAAATTATTGAGCATACTCTCAATGAAAAAAAGAAGCAAAGTAAGAGAAGTAGATCTGCCCATGCTATCACATTCCTTAAGACTATTCCTTCCCACAGAACTGACATGCAGCCTACGTCAGAAGAACTGATGCAAATGCAAACTGAACATGCCGGAGGCCCTTTAACAGAAGAATGTTTAAGAAAACGCGCACAGGGTTTGTGCTTGCATTGTACACTGGATGTGTGGTATGATTCATACCACACATCCAATATACAATGCAAGCACAAACCATGCCATAATGACAATGTTATACTAGTCGTACTAGACCTGAGGTTTCTAAACTAAGGAGCGTGCTGCCCCCAGGCAGGAGGCGCACAAATGCATCTGCAAGTACTTGTAAATGAAGATGGTCTGGGAAACTGACCATATTTATTTGTCGCGTTTCCAGGGTGCCTTCATTTATATGCAGAGATTGAAGTGGATAAAAAGTGTGCAACTGTAATCCTGAGTGCCCTGGAGCACAGCCAGTGAGCAAGGTGGCAGTATCAAAGGTGTAGCTAAAAATAACGAAATATTCAGTAAATATTTAGTTATTTCTTTCACCTGCAGGTTACTGCATATAAAACAGAAACATGCAAACATTTTAAACGTTAAATAAATGCAAGCTAAAGTAATCGGTCACAAAACTGAATCATCTTTGGCACAGTGAGGAATAATGATGTGTATTTATGGTGCTACGAGGTCCCAGTCTGTGGCAAAAAGCACTGTGCCTATTTAAATCATAATGTATATTTATTTTAGCAATAAGTAATCAGGCGATACCTAAAATCATTTCTATAAGTGTCAATCAAAAGGCTACACTCCAGAACTCAACTGATAACACCCTTTGCCACAATAGAGCTCCAAGTGACTCCATTAGATAAAGTCTATGCTAGTTCCCAAGTAGCCTTTTTGCTTGGTGCTCAACTAATTGCACAGGGTTGAGTGGTATGAGGGGCCACCTTAACCCAGGGTCAGTGGAATTATGCAAGACCATATCATGTGGAAGGGTTCAGTAAAGTATGTGGTAAGAAAATGCAAACTATGTGGTGCAATATTAACATTTTGTGATAGTATAGCTTCATTTTTTGCCAATTTTACATTTGTTAACATTGTTTGAGCATAGGTTGCAACTCATCAGTACTTGTTTAACACCCATAAAATGCAATTGGCAAAAGAAAGGTGACCAGTCAATCTTTGCGAAGGGGCTTTTTCTGTTTTAGTAACTTTTGATCCATTTGAGCTAGACAACAATTTGTTTTGTTCAAATCTACAGATTATGCAGCAGCTGATGAACTATGCGGCAAAAACGTAAATTCCATAATTATGCAGAAAATATTGTGGTTGCAAAATAGCATCATTTCAGTGTACCTGACTAAAATCTAGTTATGGCTGTTTAATGATCCTTCTTTGCTTTCATATGTGAGTGCGTGTACACTGCTTTGCTGTGCCAGCATTGCTTTGAGCCTCAGAGGATTAGCACACTAGAGGGTAAAATTGAAGAAGATGAGACACCTTAATTGGGCTTCTGTGTGATGGCAGCAAGGGGAATGGGGCAAGATGGGTGCCCAGGGTTTTAACAAAGAACAGAGGCAGCAGATATTATTAGTGAAGTAGATATAGTGGCACTGGGGTTTAGGGGTCTAAGGTACTGACTGGATCCCAATTATAACTAAAATCAAAACAGAGTGTGAGCGTTAATTTTCCTTGGTTCCATTAGACCAAAGGTTGCCTTTACTGTAAAAAAAATTAGCTAACAGGTGGGGACTATAGGGGTAATTAGGATGGCGGACAGACTTAAGTCCATCCGTCATCCTGGTGTAAACCGGGTCCCTCCACCATGCATGCGGTGGTCCCGCACACCCAATAAGATACGACCTCCACCATGGCGGATGGATCCTGCATTTTAACATTGTGGCGGGTGCTGCTGACAGCAGCCCCCACCGCAATGTTAAAATGCTATGTTGGGCATTTCACTGCACTACATTGCAGGCACCACACAATGCCTGCCACGTTGTGGTGTGAAATGTAGGGGAGTACGATGGGTAGCCCCCAGTGCGCCCTCACCTCCCCCAAATAAGGAGAGCACGCAACGGGCCCTCATCTCTAATCCCCACCAGTCTTTCTGGAAATGCCAGCTGTAGCCAGCATCATGATTTGGTGGATGGTGCCTGCTAGGCACCACCAAAATTTCTGGCTGAAGGGACCATCCGCCAGGCAATCTGTACGATTGCTTTTGGCGGACCCGTGGCGGATGATCTTTGCATCTGCCACGATCTGAGCGCGATTTCCTCCGCCATCGTAAAGTGGAAGGGGAAAATCGCGGTACGATTGTGGAAGCACCGCCCCTATGTTTTCTGTAAAAGGGTGGTGTGGCCTAAAGGTAAGAGCTTCTCACTTTGGAACTGAGAAAGCAGGTTCAAGTCCCAATTTCTGTTCCTTATCTGGCTACATCACTTCATTTTCCTATGCCTACAAAAAGGTAAAAAGATAAATCTGACTAGACAATGTTACTGATGCATATGTGAAGAGTTACAATGCAGTTGGGCTGAGTCTGCACTATCTAAAAGAAACAAAAATAAATCAGACAGGAGCCTTTTTCAAGATTGAAGTGATGATCAGGCATGGCGGGAAAGGGGTGTGACAGAGGAGATAGACTGCTACTCAGAGCCACAACTATTGATAGTGAAATAGGTGCAGTTACATTGGGGCCCATGAGTGTGAGGGACTCACAATACCTACGTTTTGCAGAAGACAGTTATTTGGTCAATTTTTGTTTGTGTTTGATGAATTTAACCTATTGTAGGTTTCCCATTTGTTTTGCATTATGAGCTAAAGAAAAAGTATCCATAAAATTATCTCATAAGGTCTGCTCCTGTGCTAACCCTGTCCCCTCGCTCCCCCAATTCTTGCCATAAAGTTTTGAATGGGGGCCTGACTTCAAAACATTTTGTTTTGGGGGGCTTTGAGCAAAAATGTTTATAACCTCTGTGCTAGTCCCAACAAGTCATTGTGAAAGAACAAAAGCAACCTTCATGAGAAAGGAAGGATTAGGTAGGTTAACACTTTCTTAAACTTCTCATAGCACTGCAGATGAATTAAAGGACAACGGTTTGTTCCTATCCTCTCTTCAACAATGGGCTTTCTCGTTACAAAAGCTCGTTATTCCACATCAATGAAAACGAAATAAGAAATATGTAAACTGTAAAAGGTATGCCTGCATCCTCTGGCCCTCTGAAAAAAACTACTTAGCCACTAAGAAGTATTTTTCATTCTAAGCTGAAAACCTTTGATTTCAATCATATTGCTTTGCAAATTCATCCTGTCATTTTTGGGTTACCATGGTTTTGATGTCCTTGGAAACTAGCACTATTTTTTTGAGCTCTCAATTTTGTCTTGAAAATTGCTGTAAGTCTGCAGAACACAGGAAAATGGAAAAGGAGTCAGAACAATATAACTCCATAGTGGCCGCCGTGTCAGTTGCGAACGTATGACGGCAGAACTCATGTCATTGCAATGCGGTTGTAACAATGCATGTGCTATTACAATGCATTACCATTACAACACAAATTTGTTTCACGCATATGCCTTTTTGACAAATGTCTTAACAATGAATTTCGTTGCAATAGCATGATTGGTAAAGGCATATGCGTGAACAAGGTTGCGGAAGAAATATAAGTATTTTACAGGTAACTATAAACCTAGAAAATAGGCTTATATTTCTGTGTAAAATACTTACATTTGCGGGGTAAAGGCATGCATTGTAATGGCATATGTTTTCTTTAAAATTGAAAGGTAAGTATAAACACATTTAAAAAATGTATACATGTCAATGCATATGTATATATATATTACCTACTGGCGGTCGCCACTAGGTAGTTATAGTTAGAACCTAGTTTCTATAGGAAAAGCATTTTTTTGATTTGCTAATAACATTGGCCTCGTTTGATGAATCTTCGCAAAATTCTCCCAACAAATGGTCTATCCAGGTTAGCTCCTATCATGAAAGCTTGTGGGTGATTCGTCAAGCGGGGGCTGAGAAAAAAAGGGGTCCCAAAAAGTGTTTTCTCTATGGTAATTCCCAGAGAAAAGTTTATTAGAGGCTACAGCGTTAACTGCTGAACGGAATTACACCAAACATGGCAAAAAGGAAGTGCCTTGTTCAGCGAGCAACCTTTTTTTTAAATGGTATAAATCCGTTCAGTAGTTGCTGAGAAAAAAATAAAAGTGAAGAAAACATATTCCCATAGGAAACTTTAGGCAAGGTTACAGCATGAACTGCTGAATGAAATGACACCAAACTTGGCAAAAAAGTAGTGCTTGATTCAGAAACCGTCATTTCTCTAAATGGTGTAAATCCGTTCAGTAGTAGCTGAGAAATAAAAAAAAAAAAGTTTTGATTTCTGGGTCAGCAGTGGGTTTGCGCACCCTCCCGACCACGCTCGTGACTGTGATTGGCTGTCACGACCACAAGCTTCACTGTGATTAGCTGCCAACACTCTAAACCAGGAAGTGTTGCCAGCCATCTTGTGACTATGTAGAACCGAGTTACAAGAAAACAGTCAAAAAAAGATTAAAATAGAAGAATAGGAGGCAGAGTAGAAACATACTGACCCCCTAGCCCTGCTCACGGGTGTCCCACAAGGATCAGCAGGCCCAAAAAGTATTTTTTTAGTAAGAAAACGTCAGAATGCACGCTGGGTGCACGAATCTGGATGGTAAAAAAGAAAAGAAAAATGGAGCGGGTTTTACCCCTTCATTTAATTGAGCCCCCGGGTGGGCCAGGTTCCGAGCGCAATCCTATAATTATATTTCAGGGGCTTGTGGGCCTCGGCAGCACTGGGGACTGCCACCTCCCATGTAAATTAGATGCAGCAGGGCACACAGACTTCACGCAGTGCAGGGGATCGCCACCTTCCCGGGGCTTGTTTTGTTATTGTTTGTGGGGCTTAGAGATCATCCCAAGTCCAGGGGATCGGCACCCTCCGGGGCTTTAATTAAATATGCAAGGTGGGTCTCGCAGGCCCCCAAAGCCTTGGGGACCACCTCCTCCCAGGGGCTGTGAAAATAGAGAGAGGGGGGGCCATGTGGTCTTCCTCCCGGAGCGCTTGATGGCCCTAGTGACCACCACCCCAAGGGCCGGCTCCTGCAATGTCCCTGGGTGTGCATCCCCGCGACATTTCCGTTTGCTATGACAGTGCGGGAGCAGGGCTTGCACCCTGTGATAGCAAACCCTGGTTTGCTTTGTTGAAGCAAGATGAGGAAATCCTCATCTCGCTTCAATAAAGCGAATGTGGATGGTATAAATAAAAAATAAAAGTGAAGCGGAGTCTCACCCCTTCATTTAAATGAGCTCCGGGTGGGCCAGGTTCCGGTGGCAATCCTATAATTATGTTTCAGGGGTTTGCGGTGCCTCCGCAGCAGTGGGGACCGCCACCTCTCTTGTAAATTAGGTGCGGGAGGGCACACGGACCTTCCGCAGTCCAGTAGATTGCGACCTTTCCAGGGAATGTTTTGTAATTGATCGGGGGCTTCAAGGCCACCCCAAGTCCCAAAGATCGGCACCTTCCAGGGCCCTAATTAAATATTCAGGGTGGGCCTCGCAGGCCCCCGAAGCCTCTGGGACCAACTCCTCCCCGGGGCTTTGAAAATAGAGGGAGGGGGGCATGTGCTCCCCCTCCTGGAGTGCTTGATGGCCCTAGGGACCGCCACCCCCTAGGGCCGACTCCTGCAATGTCCTAGGGTGTGCATCCCTAGAACATTTCCATTTGCTATGACAGGGCGGAAGCATGGCTTCCATCCTGTGATAGCAAACCCTGGTTTTCTTCATTGAAGCGAGAGAAGGATAACCTCATCTCGCTTCAATAAAGGAAGAAGAATTGCTTTTGGTCAAGGGAAGCGGCATGTTAGCAGCTCCCTTGCCCAAAAGCATTGCCGGCTTCAATAGGAGTCGGGGAGCTGGCGCGACTGTGGGGACATTAGACCTGCGCCCACAGTCCCCAACAGAGAGAGCAGGCCCTTGGCATGGGGTCCCCGTGGCCAGAAGTGGCCTGGGAGGGGGTGCAACTGGCCCCCTTACCCTTTTAAAAAAGAAATGAATTGAATGTAATGAAAATGAACAATTTTAAAAAAAAGTTTGGAGTGGTGACCCCCACCCCCCCACAAATAAATGTGATAGTAAGCTTTCAAAATGTGTAGGGTAGCAAATCGACTGATCTCGTACAATTAGAAAATTCAAGATAAATGTAAGGGTGGACAAATGAGAACCATAGTCATCTGTGGATTTACATATAAAACATTTTATTCACACAAAACAACAAAATAAAAGTAGTAGGTACAGCAATGGCATGTCATCATCCCTTGCCAATCTGTAATTCACAACCTGCAAGACAAAAAGTAAGATAAGAATGTGTGTTATGTGACCATCAAAAGATAAGATGAGAAAGAGTGATAGAGAGAGAAAGAGTGAGAGAGAGGAAGAGAGAGAGAAAGAGTGTGAGTGTGAGAGAGGAACAGAGAGAGAAATTGAGAAAGAGTGAGGGAGAGGGGGGGAAGAGAAAGAGAGAGAGAAAGAGTGAGGGAGAGAGGATGAGAGAGAGACAGAGAGAAAGAATGAGAGAGAGGAAGAGAGAGAGGAAGAGAGAAAGAGTGAGAGAGAGTAAAAGAGAGCGAGAAAGAGTGTGAGAGAAAGAAAGGAAGAGATGGCGAGGAAGAGTAAGTTCCAACACTGCGGACAAAACCCTCACAGCTCACCTTTCTGCCACTGGTGTATCTCCTCACGTGGTGGGACATACTGCCGCCCTCTAGCTCACTCATCGGAAACATAGTACAGAATCATTAATGGCAGAGTACATACGACTGCAAATGCCTTTATCGCTGTCGTGCCCCTGCGCACCCAGGCTGCTGCACACCATCCACTCCCACTGCCCAGAGGTGGCTGCCGGCCCCCGCACACCCAGGCCTCACTGCTCACCTTTTGCAACCGCCGTGTATTGAAGAGGGTCCACCACGTGCAGAAGCAACCTCCTCAGCGGTGGTGTACACGTGGTCTAGCCGAACTCACAATTCAGATGGGGTCTTGATTGCTAGGATGGTGTATGGAGGCCACGCATCATCGCAGCCTGCACACCCTGACTAGCACCCTGAGCACCCACGTGGAGACTAATCACTGCCTCTCCCCTTGCCAGGCGGGCTTTCGGCCCCTCCACTCTACGGAGAAGGTGGTGATCTCAGTGAAGGACGGGCTACGTGAAGGCATCGACACCAAACTCCCGCAAGCCCTCATCCTTTTAGATCTGTCCGCCGCTTTTGACACGGTGGACCACTCCATCCTTCTCACTCGTGGCTCGAGTCTTTCCTGAGCGAGAGGGCCCAGGCGGTCCATCTTGCTGGTTTCACTGCTGCCTCCCGCAAGGTAGTGTGTGGTGTTCCCCAGGGCTCTTCACTTTCCCCTCTTTTGTTTAATTTATACATCTACCCCCTCATTTTTATGTTGCAGCAGCTCGAGGTCACGGTGTTGAATTACGCCGACGACCTCCAGCTAATCTTTAACCTCTCCCATTCTCCCTCATCCGCCCAGAATGTCCAAACTGTCATGTTGTTCATTCAGGACTGGATGAACTGCAACCACCTCAAACTCAATCCGGACAAGACAGAGCTGGTCTTGACCGGAGGTGGTTGCAGTCCCTGGTCTCCGTCCCATTGGCCCCCTTCACTTGGTGCTCCCCCACTCTCAGTTCCCAAAGTCAAACTCTCGGTATTCTTCTTAACTCCCAACTTTCTGTTCACTCTCAGGTTAGTTCTGTTGTGTCCTCTTGTTTCTTTTCCCTTAGGACAATCAGGAAGATCTCCCGCTTCTTTTCCCTCCCGGCTCTGAAAATCATCGTGATGGCAATGGTGCTCTCACGCCTTGATTATGGCAACATAATCTATAATGGCGCGCCGGCCTATGCTATTCACCGCCTGCAACTAGTGCAGAACCAGGCTGCTCGCCTGATTCATGGCCTGCCCAAATTTCACCGTGCCACCCCCCTACTGCAGGCGCTACACTGGTTGCCTGTGAGAGAGCGAGCCTTATTCAAACTCGGCTGCCTCACCTTCCAGGCCAGAATGGGCACCGCCCCTGAGTTTATATGCTCTGCCATCAAGCCCTATATACCGGGTAGAGAACTCCGTTCCACCCACATGGCACTCCTGACCACTCCACATTTCAAAAAGAAGAAGGCTGGTGGAACAAAATTTGCTGTCCTCGCCCCAGCTTTTTGGAACTCCCTCCCTAGGGGACTTCGCACTTCACCTTCCTACACAGAGTCTTAAAATCTTAAAACCTTACTCTTTTCCCGAGCTTTTGCTGCCTAATCCCCCTTGCCACTGACGTTGGTCGTAATCTGAAAAGCGCCATGAAATCGCTTGGTAAAAGCGCGCTTAATAAATGTTTTTAAATTCAAAAATTAAATTCAAAATTCACACCCGCTGAGCTCTGGTGGTACTCTGTGACCAGCGAGTCCATTCCACGTGGCAGTAGGTCCCCCTTGTTTGATGGCTTAGGCCTACACTGCCGCCCAGCATGGCACACAAAAGCTGAAATGTCTGGACCACTGGGAAGGGGCATAATCGCAGGCTGCTCACCACTTACAGTGCTCCTACGTCAGAGGAGCGAAAGTCACTGCCCTGTGGCGGTGTGCCTCTGCTGCCGCAGTGCATCAGGTGCCAGCAAGTCTGAAATGGCGTAGAGCACATGCCCCCGGTCTTTTTCATTGGCAGGGTCACGTGTACTGTGATGCCTGTGCTGGATGGGTGTGGTGTGGGTGTATACCAGCCGTGAGGGAGTGGCTGTGGTGTAATGACACCTAGGCCTATGACCAGCAGATCACTGCAATGAAAACGAGGGCCATGTACTGTTGTCGTCCATCCCTGTAAGCGTGAGCGGAGTGGGCTGGCCTGGCTTATGCCAGTGCTGCGTGAGGCTGTGAAGAATGACTCCGGAGCTATGGTCGTGGTTCCATCGTGATTTGTATGAGGAATCAACTGATGCAGGTGTCCCTGTTGTAGTGCTGCTGTCACCTGGGTCTCAAGCGCCAATGTGTCACTCTGAGACTCAAGTCCCACAACATGGCCACATGGAAGGTACGGGGAATCAAATACCCTACATTCATCCATAGTTCCTCACATGAAAGATGGTCGACATGACACATCTGTGTGAATATGAATGTTTATTTCACATTCAGTGGAGGGTTGCATCTGTAGCAATATATGGCCATGCAAAGTTGAAGTTTCAGTTTTTGGCACATGGAGGGCTGGCAATTAGAGCCAAGCTTGTGCTTGGGGGTTAGACTGCACCAATATATGTACTTATATAATCACTACGCCAATCCGCAAGCACTTATAAATTCACTATACACTCTCCTTGCAGTACTCTAAAGATCAAGTCTCTACCTAAGTACTTATAAAATGACCGAGATAAAGTTAAATTACAAACGTTTTCCACACTGCCAGAGGTAACATGGTTGCATACACTGTCCACAACACAATTTAATGAGGTAGGGCACAGGGGCAGCATCATGCATACATAATGAACACATGGAAACAGTTAGCTAGATAGAAAGATCTGGGCACGGGCACCTGCACTCGGCCCCTTTTCATTACCAGGGTCACATGTCCAGTGATGTCTGTGCTGGGTGCGTGTAGGGTGAGTTTAAGCCAGCCCTCAGGGAGTGGTTGGTGCTGGCAATTAGTACAACAGTAATCATCAGATCACACACAGAGATTCAATCATAAAGGGTCAATGATTTGTGCTGCACCAAGGTAGGGGCACCAGATGTGAAATAATACACAAAAGAATCTATCGTAAAGGGTCAATGACTTGTGGTACACTGAGGTAGGGGCAGCAGTTCTTAAATTATGCACAAAATATTGTAATATAAAGGGTCCATGAGTTGTGATGCAATTAGATAGGGGCATCAGAAGAATTCAGCGTGTGCACAGGCAGTGATGATACGTGGTATGGGAGGGCTGCACTGGTAGCAATGTCTGTTGCCTACTGGACTGCGTCATCTGCAATCGCAACTCTATCTGAATTGTGAGCCCTGCTATCCGCAGTGTAGATCAAAGGCAGTAGTCAGCACAGACATTGAGGAATGCTTTTTGTGACTTCCTCCTGAGAAAATCCAACAACATAAAGTATAGTTCACTCTGCAATAAATAAATCAAAAGTGAATTCGAACTGTGAGCTCTGCTGTCCACAGTGTAGACTGCCATTCAGTGTTCCTTTGGAATGGACTTGAAAGATTAATTTGGTCATTGTACTAAAGCTATGATTGATACAAAAAAAGTTATTGAAGCAAGGATACTAAAAGGATATTATGTAGATTTTAGGGACGTTGTAGTTAGTTGCCTACTGGACTCTGTAATTAATGAACCAAGAATCAATTTTAATTGTGAGCCCTGCTGACCGCAGTGTAGGCCAGAGGCAGCGGTCAGCAAGGGCCCACAGCCACGTGGTGTTGAGTTGAGCTGCACAGTTAGTGGCATCAGAAGCATTCAGCGTGTTCGGAGCCTGCGATGGTGCATGGTCCAGGAGGGCCACACTGTAGCAATGTCTTTTGTCTAATGAATTCTGCCTTAATAAGGCTACGTAGTGATGACTTGTGGTCCACTGAGTTAGTGCACCTGAAGCACTCAGCCTGTGCGCAACCTGCAATGATATGTTGTCTGGGGTGGCCGCACTGGTAGCAATGTCTTTTGTCTAATGAGTTCTGGTTTAATAAAGCCACATGGTGTTGACTTGTGGTGAGATAGTGGTACCTCTGGCACTCAGAGTGTATGCAGCCTGCGATGATGCATGATCAGGGTGGGCCGCACTGGGAGCAATGTGTCTTGTCTACTCGACTGTGCCATCTGCAATTGTGACTCAATCTGAATTGTGAACCCGGCTGTCCGCAGTGTAGATCGAAGGCAGTAGTCTGTACAGATTTAACTCTGCGGTGCTGTGCCGCTGGGTTCGCAGGGGGCCTGTGTCAAGGAGGCCCGCAGTCATGGCGGCGGCCACATGACAGGGTGAGGGCCAACGCTCTGGCAGAAGTGTTGGCCTTCCCAGAAGTGAACCGTGCCCAGAGCCCCAGTCGATTTGTTCACACTTCTACTCTAGAGTGGCGTACGTTGGCCCAGCCCACTGCACTTCCACTTACAGGGAACGACAACACAGGTACATGGCCGAGAACTTCCCCACTGCCTGAGGTAAGATGATTGCGTCCACTGTCCACAACACTACAAGCACCAGCAGTATATGTTCACATGGAGAAGTTTGTGTTCTGTATAGTGAGGTCTGTCCAGCGCATCACAGCTACACTTGGTATTGTGTGCATTATTATTGATTTGTGACTTGCGTCCTTCACACATGTTTGGTTGCCACATCTCCCAACATTCAGCAATGTGTGGTGAGTAAGCATGGGCGGAAAATCCGTTTCGCTCGCGGATTTTGCGGATTTTCGGTAAATTCGCAATCCGCGAGATTCGCGAATCTCCAGCAAAATCCGCAAATCCGCGAGCAGCGGATTTTGCTCGCACTGTTCGCGTGAGTTCGCGCCCCGCGAATAAGTGTAAAATTGCAGAAATACGATCTTAGCAAAACTGAAAGTAACTACTTACCAGGTTCAAAATTTCAGGCTCATCATTAGTAGCCATTTCCTGTAGTGCTTCCTGAGGGGCCCCTCCAGAGTTCAGTTGCCAGTTGAAACTATTATGTGACCCTGCTCTGAACCTCAGAATAGTTACACATATGCCACAAAGGTCCTGAATTACAGCTAAGGGAGACAAGCAGGAGCCAGGCTGGAAGTTCAAATCCATTAATCAGCCCCTAATGCATTATTGTCAGTTGGGGCAGGGCAGGTGTTGTAACTAATTTTGCAACAATGAAAGCACTTAGCAAGTGCAAAAGATCACTAATCAGGAAGCACTAAGGAAGCAGGTGCCAGCTAAAAAAATATTCTGTGACACATTAATCAGCCCCAAATTAATTCAGGTCACTTGAGGCAGGGAAGGTGTGCTTGCGTTGCCACAATAATGTACACTGACTGGACAACCAGAGGGTGCTGTGATGAAACAGAGGGTGGCATGGGTGGGCCAGAGGGTGGCATGAGTAGTCAGAGAGTGGCAGTGGTGACAGAGAGTGGCAGTGATGAAGAAGAGTGTCCCAAACAGGCTGGACACAAAGAAACAACAAGTTCGCGAAACTTGCGAGCCGACAGGTAAGTTCGCAATTTGCGACATTGTAAAAAACCCTCGCGAACTGGCAGAAACCCGCGCAAACACAAAAAAAAAAAATTCGCAAAATTCGCCCATGGTTAGTGGTGAGGGGCTATGCCATTTTTGGAAGGTCCGCTGTCCTATTGTGTGCTGCCTCTGGCTTATTTGGGGGTTGGTCCGGGGAGAGGTCCTTAGGGGTAGTGGCAGTGGGTGTTGTGGCCTTCTTGGGTGTCGGAGGTGCATAATCAGTAGCTCTATGACATGTGTTGGTCCTCAGATGTGATTCTGGACTGGGCTCCCTTTCACACTGTAGGTAGTCGCCCTGCTTTACACCAGAAAAAGGCAGATGTTAGATTCCTACTGCTAACGCAGCTTATCGCCTGTTTTTGGATCGCACCGCAGATTTGGCTGCTAGTTGAAAGTATCGGGAAGTGGTGTTTTCGTGCACGGGAATGTAAATGTAATGTAAATGTAAATGTGTTGTATTTGTATAGCGCGAACAGTAACCCGTAAGCATCCCGGCGCTTGTACTCCTACCACAAGGGAGCCCCTCCTGGCTTTTCCTTGTGAGATGTCCACTCCTGGGCATCCCATGGTGAAACCAGGCATCCCTTGTGTATCGGGGGCCGTTGTGGAGACTAAGCAAGCAATTGCCCAGAGTTGCAGCGTGGTTCCCATGCTTAGATTCGGCACTGAGGTGAGAATATCCGGTCAGAGGAATTTAAGCCCGATCCCGCCGAGGCTGGAATCGAACCCTGATCCCTGGCCAGCGCTCTGCATCAAGGTCTGCCGCTCTAACCATTGAGCCACACTTGGAATGACTACTCTGCATATTATTAGCGTTAGTTGTTGATCTCATTTGTAGCGATCTGTTTTGCAGAAGCTTTTGCAGGAAAACTGGCGATATCGTCCATTTTCAGCAGGTTAAGAATGGAATGATAATTTAAAATCACTGAAAAATTATAGGTTTAATGAACATTATAATTAGAAATTAGCATTTATAAACCCATTGAAAGTCATTAAAAAAATCATTGGTTTCAGGGACGTTATAGTTAGAAATTAGCATTTAAAAAACCTTAGAAATTCACTGAAAAATACATAGGTTTCAGGGATGTTATAGTTAGTTGGACATTTCACTTGTACATAACCAGAGAAATTTGAATGTTATAGTTAGTTGAGCTAAATTTGACTCGCGCCCCCGCAATGCACTGCTGATGACGTCACATATTACATCACTCATGACATGGTCAGTGACACCACTGATGACATCAGACATCTCAAATGACATCACTGATGACATCCTCCATGTGATAATCTGATGCACCTCCTCACACCCTAATATAACCTTTGATACACCCACTCTAAAATACAGACTACCATTTTTTAAACCATAGACAAACAAATAGCAGTTACTATGTACTGACTGACTAATTCCTAGCTATATTCACACATTAATTTAGTCACCCATACAGTTACTCATACATGCAGTCATTCATCAATACAGCACTATTATATGTACTCATACACCTATACAAACACTCACATACCGCCACTCATTCATAGAGTTATTGACACACCTAGCTAATCATGTAAAGAATCAATAACACTGCCATTTACTGACCTATACAGTTATTCATTCACTATCTAACCTATTCATACAGATGCTAACATATACTTACTCTCTTATACAATCACTTACACAAGCACACACTAATTTTTAAAGCCACTCCCTCAATTACTCACTCTCACATATAGTCATTTATATACTCCAACACTCACATATACTGCCTTTCACATATGTAGTTACTCACATATTTACAACTGAGACATACATTCACTTACCAACACACTGATACAAACACTCACACACCTATACAGCTATTTCCACATGCACTATTGAACCCATACACTGAGTAAATCATCCACTCACACATGTAGGCAGAAAGTCACCCACACACACAAAAACAATAAGGCACCCATACAGATACTCATGCAACCAATAAGTAACCCATATAGACAGTCATGTGCCTACTCATCAACCCATGCAGCAGCTTACACAGCGACTGAGAGACTGATACAGGCAATCACACAGGTTGGTCACTAACCCCTGCATTCAGTAAGACACAATTAATGGCTCACTTATATAGTCAGTCACACACCTATTAAATCCTCCACTCAGACACTTATACACCAACTCATTCTTCAATACACCTTGGCATTAACATATATAAATTATATTTAAACTTTACAGAAACACACATTCACTGGTTGATGTCATCAGTGATGTCATTTGAGATGTCATCAGTGATGTCCTCAGTGATGTCACTAACCATGTCATGAATGATGTAATATGTGACATCATCAGCAGTGGATTGCGGGTGCGCGATATATAGTTAGTGGAACTAACTATATATGAAATTTCAATGGTTTTGTGTGAGTAAAATAAGGTTTTGAAAAGGCTAATCCCTAACTATATACGGTCTATAACCAATGGTTTTTTCAGTGAATTTTCAAGGTTTGGTAAATGCAAATTCCTAACTATATATGGCCTATAACCTATGGTTTTTTCAGTGAATTTCATTGGTTTTTTAATAGCAAATATCAAAAGCTGTAAAATGTCAAGTACGTGACAGGTAAAAACTTTTTCGTGTTTATGCACGCTGATGTGCTTTGAACGCTGCCCCCCTCCCCTCTTTTCTCTTAGTAGTACTCTCTCTTTGCAGATAGTGAAGAGTAGTTAACGCAGGCCTTTACCCCCGTTGTAATCCGTCGTGCCTGCTTGTCTCTCCATTTGATTGATTGTTATCCAAGCATTTACTGTTTTACAATTGATTCTCTTTGGTTCATTCTCTATTTACAAACAAGCACAAAGTCGCAATACTCTGTTTAGTCTTTGCAGATAGTGAAAAATTGTGTAAAAAAATAAAATTCATCGAGCAAAATCAGTAGGCCACTAATTGGATCTCTTTTTGACCTCGCTAAAATAGAAATATTAGGAACAACCCTTCATGAGAAATACGAAAATAGTGAGATGAACTGAGCTCCACACCATGAGGGCTTCAAGACAGCTCGGCTCCGTCACCCACCCCGCCCAAAATAACGACAAACCCTATGCAAATATTAAAAATATAGACAACACACCAGCAAAGAAACAGGGTAAAACATTTTATTAAATAACTATTTACATAACTATTTTATACTTTTTATTGCCCGATCCGGCTAGCTCAATCGATCGAGCATGAAACTCATGCACTCTGATAGCAAGCGTTGCTACTGATGCTATGCAGACCAAAACTGGTTTTCAGTTTGTACATTTTTCTAGATTTTTCCATCCAAGGTTGGTTGAGTTTGTAGAACGATGGCTTCAGATTTTCAACATACGGTGTGGTGGCGCTGACTGGGAGGGGGCGCTTCGCTCCTGCCCCCTCCCCAAGTAAGATTTTCATACGTGAAAGTACGTTAATGGTTTTGGTCCCTGAGTTGCTTCAATGTCACTGCCATTCTCAAATGGCATAAGTTCTGGATGTTGGGTGCCATAGTTCAGAGTTCTGAGCAGCGCTTGTAACACTGTCTGAAGCTTATTTCCACCTACTGCAGCTTCACTATTCTCAAAGTAAGTGAGTGTCGTTTGTGGACCTGACTGCATTTGAAAACAATGTGATATGGTACCTCCCTAAACTGCTTGACGGAGGCCCCCGAGGGGCGGTGTGATGGCACGGACTCAGAGAAGACGCTTGGCTCCGACCCCCTCCCCAAGTCTTATAGCACCGGTTTAGCCTGAGATCGCCCCCAACATAGGCGGCCGGCTCCCGGGGTCCGGCGGAACTTTTTGCCTTTTGATGACTCTTCTATTCTGGACCTTGTCCCACAATCCGTTTGACCTGAAGACACGCTGTAGTGGGGCGCCCCTTTACCATTTTAGTTGCCATTCCGCCCGCTTTTGCTACACTGTGCCTCTTCCGCCATTCAGCTGTTTACCGCCCGCTCTTGCGACTACAGCGTCTCGCTCACCATGTAGTTGAGTTGCTCCCGCTCTTGCGATGCAACGATAGGCGACTGCCACAGGACTCTCCAAATGGCGGCCGGCTCTTCAGATTTGGGCGTGGTCCACTAAAATGGCCCTGGGACACCTTGGAACTCGGACGCTTCCCTGATAGGGCTTGGGTCCCATTCTCGAAAGCGTCCCCTCAGCCGTGAAGATTCTACAAAAGTCTTGGGGGCCCCCGACTCCCGCAGGCTTCTGGTGGGGAGCGGCTGCCATGTCTGCTCGTGGAATGGCCACGACGGAGTTACGAGATGGTAGTGCTCTCATGCTGACGCCAGCTTTAGTCTGAAACATCCAGAAACACTGTAGACTACCAATTCGATCAGTTCCGGTAGCGCCCCAACATGACCCGGTAGAGAAGAACTTGCCCTCCCCTCTTTGACTGATGGTTCTTGTTGCCTGTCCCCTCTGTTGTCATTTTACAGAACTTTTTGGACTGCTGAAAGGGGTTGTGTTCCGAACGCTGGTTGGTGGAGACATTTTGACTATATTCTTGACCTACGTTGTCGCGTAATGCGTTATATGACACGCCGCGTTAGCGCACCCGGAAGTGATCCGGGGCGCGGCGCGCAGCGCGTAACGTAAGCATAACAGGTCATGTGACTTGTTAATAAAACTTTTTATTGGTTCATTTTACTTTTGTTATTTTAATAATGAAAAGCTTGGTCATATGACCTAAAAAATACGCTTTTTATTGATTTCGAACTTTTTTTTTATAACATATATGTTATAATATTCCAGGCTAATGTACTTTCCCAGAAAATTTACAACTGTCCTGCAAGTAAAATATATTCCTTTTTCGAGAAAAAGGGCGTTTCTTCGTTCCATGACGGAGCCGTTGAGTAAAAGAGACTCGGCCTGCTGTCTTACTCGCCGATACGCCTGATTATCAGATTCTTATCGATCACTTTATGTTGCAGGAGTGGAAAACACAACTGCCCTTGACCATTTATCTTTACTGCGTTCCTACATATTATACCTTTTATCCGTCATGTAATTGGACTGCTTTATTTCACTTGCCTTTTACTGATTCTAAAACAGTGACTAAAAGTAAAAACTTTACCAATGTAAATACTACTACCATGTTTTGTTTTAAAAACCTTTATTGTGAAAATGTCAGTATACAAATACGGGCCTATAACCACGTGGGCCGGCCACGGAGCAAACTGAAATCGTATATGATGAGGAGACATTTACATTATAGAGGAACGTAACGAACGAGCCATTAGGTTGCAAGAACTAAGGTGTCTAACAGTTGCGGAATCGGTGGACGTACATTTTGTAATTAAAATACGACAGGGCCACTTACAAAAAAGTTATCTAGATATACATTTGCGTGCAAGTACCATGGGTGACGTTAATTCGAACTTTCAATAGTACAGTAATCAATAACACATCAGAACTTAATATCAATAGGGATGTCGAAATATTCAATCAATTCTCGTCCCCGCCCGCCATGAGCATCAAAACTGCATTCATATCTCGTGATATCAACGTTGTTCAACCAGTACACAACAAGGAGTTACGAGTCCCATTTATACCGGCGCCATTTTGGGCGGGGCCGGGCAGGTCCAAGATATAGTCAAAATGTCTCCACCAACCATCGGCCAGACCAGAACCCCTTTCGGCCCTTTATGCTACAAGATGGTGTCTTCCATTCAGAAAATATTGTTGGCAGCATTTTGAAAGGAAAGATAAACAGCCGTTCTCCTAGTGAGTCTCACATTGTTACATTTAGGAAGAATGTTGAAGAGTAATATGTGGAAAATCTGAAGCCATTTTTCTACAAACTCTCAATCAGCCTTGGATGGAAAAAAAAATCCTGAAGAATGTACAAACTGAAAACCAATTTTTGTCTGTATAGCATCAACAGCAACGCTTGAGTCAGCTTTGTGTCAAGCCGCCATTTTCATTCAATCAATAGCGTCCCCCTGCACACATTCAGGGACCTGGTCGTGTCTTCAGGTGAAACGGATTGTGGGACAAGAAGCAGAAAGGAAAAGGAAAAAAGTTCCGCCGGACCTCGGGAGCCGGCCGCCTATGTCATGGGCGATCTTTGGCCACACCAGGGCAATAGTGAAGCTGCAGCAGGTGCAAATAAGCTTCAGACAGTCTTCAACTTAGTCTGATTCTTATAATAAGTGCGTCGACAACACACACAAGTGAAATTAGGCCTCTCACTTGATTTCATTTGACTTTCGGCGCAGCATTGTAGAATGGCCACACCAGTGCGGCAACTTGCTGGACACAACCTCGGTGCCATCCGGATCTCGGCGCGTTCGAGTCACTGTACCGCAAGAGTGACCGAAACTCAGCTGGACACGCCATCTTTCGGCGCAGCATTGTAGGATGGCCACACCAGTACGGCAATTTGCTGGACACCACCTCGGTGCCATCCGGATCTCAGCGCGTTGTGCTGCCTTCGGCCTACTGTAGCCGCAAGTGCGGACGCAACTCAGTTGGACGGCGAGTGAAAAGATAAGGGGCGCCGCACTGCAGCTGAGGAGCCTCCATCTTGGGGGAGACGCACAGCCCCCACTGACTGACGCGACCTCACAGGCCAATGGGGCGCCCCACGCCGACTTTCGGCGCAGCATTGTAGGATAGCCACACCAGTGCAGCAACTTGCTGGACACTAACTCGGTGCCATCCGGATCTCGGCGCGTTGTGCTGCCTTCGGCCTATTCGCACACCGGTCCGCTACTGACGCCGCCTCACGTGCCAACGGATTTTCTACGCTTTTTGTAGCCCTATGCCGCATACCAGGTCATGTGACTTGTTTATAAAACTTTTCATTGGTTCATTTTACTTTTGGTTTCCTAAAGATGGAAGGCTTGGTCATATGACCTAAAAATAACACTTTTCATTGGTTTAGAACATTTTTTTTTCCCAAACGATAAAAGCCCCACCTTGTTTCTGGATGATTCAGACTGAAGCTGGCGTCACCATGAGAGCACCACCATCTCGTGGCTCCGTCGTGGTCATTCCGCGAGCAATCATGGCAGCCGCTCCCCACCGGAAGCCTGCAGGAGTCGAGGGCCCCCAAGACTTTTGTAGAATCTTCACGGCTGAGGGGACGCTTTCGAGAATGGAGCCCAAGCCCTAGCAGGCAAGCGTCCGAGTTCCAAGGTGTCCCAGGGCCATTTTAGTGGACCAGGCCCAAAACCGAAGAGCCGGCCGCCATTTTAAGAGTCCTGTGGCAGCCGCCTATCGCTGCACTGCAAGAGTGGGAGCAACTCAACTACATGGTGAGCGAGACGCTGTAGCCGCAAGAGCGGGCGCAACTCAGCTGGATGGCCGCCACCTGGGGAGGCCCGTTCACGCCGCCTCCCCCACGCCCCCCCCCCGGGCCGCCCCACGCCAATTTTCGGAGCAGCATTGTAGGATACCAAAACCAGTGCGGCAGTTTACTGGACATCACCTGGGTGCCATCCACATCTCAGCGCGTTCTGCTGCCTTGGGACTATTCGCACAACAGACCGCTACTGACGAAGCCTCCCCCCGCACCACCCGGGACGCCCCACGCTGTTTTTCTGAGCTGCATTGTAGGATCCCAAAAACCAGTGCCGCACCCAGGTGACATCACCTGGGTGCCGTCCAGAACTCAGCACGTTGTGCTGCCTTGGGACTATTCGCACAAAAGACAGCTTCTGACCATTGTTGCTTTTTTTTGTCAAAAATGTTTAAATGTTTGTTACAGTTTTTGTTCCGTTCGTTATATTTAAAAGTTAATAAAGTTTTATAATCCCACTTTGTTGGAGTGCTATATATTTTTAAAAAATCGGGTGAATGGGGCCTTGAATCGGGTTATTGTCATGTGTGGGCTTTGCAAGTGTACTGCTACAGGATCGGACATTTCAAACTCAAATGCACGTTCTTTTTCTTACCTTTCCGAAGCATGGAGCGCAATAGCAGGCAGAGAAAGGGTGATGCAAGTGTTGAACACTGCCTGGCCTGGCAAGTTGCTGGCAGTGCCCCCCCCGCCCGCTCCTGAAAGAGGACACACACACACCGCCGCCCCGAGTACTTCACAGATCTTTAAAAGACCATGCGCTTGTTCATGAGGCTTAAATGGTTTATCACCCCTTCTAGAACCCCTGCATCGACCCTCTGACGTTTCCTGGAAAAATTACCACGTAACACAATACCAAGCCTTGTCAGCTAAAGCCCCCGAGGAATCGTGGGGCATATTATCAAGGGGGTTTATCTCCGCTTTTTTGGCTTTAAAAGCCAAGAAAGCGGAGATAAAATTAACTCCCTATTACCAAGCTGTCGCTAACACCAGTTAGTGACAGCTAAAAGGAGATAGCGACCATCATGGGCCCCGCTTTGCATGTCAGTGATATTTATCACTAATGACATGCAAAGTGGGCGTGCCAAGATGTTAGCGACTGGAAACAGTCCCTAACATCGCTATCTCCTATTACCACCTTTTGGAGATATTCGCGCTAAGCGCGAATATCTCCAAAAGCTAACACCTGACCTGAGCAGTTCTTAGCCATGTTATCCAATTGGAGGTGGATAACATGGCTAAGAGCATTTGCTCGATAATGCATGAATATCACTGACTTTTCAGCGATATTCATGCATTGCGGCCGTTTTTTTATCGCATTTGCGATAAACCTTGCTAATAGCAAGGTTTATCTGCGATAAAAATCGCCGATGTGCGGCGATAATTTTTGTCTCTAAACAAGTTAGAGACAAAAATTATCGCTAGTTGTTGGTAATATGCCCCCGGGTTTTTGCTTGCAGAAATCGGGAGGCGGGAGACTAGCACTGAAATCAGTAGTCTCACGCCTGAATCTGGAGGGTTGGCATGTCTGGATTCTCTACAGCTGGGGCCATAAACTACATCTGCAGGGCTAGGTGATAGCCTGGGACCGGCCTGGCATCTAAAATGGCTGCCGTGCACGACAAAATTGTGGCATTGGAAAAAAGGCAAGATGGCGCAGACAATGTTTATCAATAAGGATTCATTTATAACAAAATATTTTATTGCACTGACAAATTGGCGGTCAACACTTCCTGATTTCCATCGAATCGAACGTTAACAGACGTCACGCAGCAAAAAATAAAAAAAGCTCACGCACAGCCGCTGGAAGACATGTATCAACATATATGAGCCTCCTCAGCCACCCTCAGAAAACATAAGGGATTAGGATACGTCTCCCACACCCCCTTATACCTAGTAATTTAATTAAAACGAAGCACAAAATGGCGAATTCCCGTTTCGCTACCAGTTTGCGGCCCAGTTCGCGGCCCGTGAAGCGCTTCTACCGTGAAAAATAATTTTTTTTTTATTTTCCCCACGGGACCCTTTAATAACCCCAACAACATTCCTAGGGGGTCAAGAGGGGTATACCTTGCCCCCTTTCATTAAATTCCCCCTTCGTTTTTCACCTCTTCTTCTCTCTCGATCCTACCGAGAGATAAGATGGCGGCCGCTCCGGACTGTTTAGAATGTTGACAGACACCGGCGAGCCAATCAGCTTCGCATCGCAAAGTTCCGTTTCGCGAAAAGTAAGCGGACCGGAGCGCAGCCCGGAGCGCTGTTACAGATATATATCTTGTTTTGAACGTTAATTTCTCAAAATCCACTGGAGCACATATATTGAGACCTAGCAAAGGCACATCGGGCTAACAGTCCCTACAATTTTGCCAAGTTTCGTGCAAATCCATTCAGCTGTTCGAGCTAAAAGTGAGGCCAAAGGCCCTATGGAAATTAACATGGGAAAAACGCGTTTTGGGACCCCCCTTTTTTCTCGGCCCCCCCTTGACGAAACCCCCCAAAATTTATAGGGGCTGCTCAGAAACAAAATGTGCCATTTTCCTGAAAATTTCAGCCGATTCCGTCCACAAACGCCAAAGTTATTAGACATAGAATTTTCAAAAGTTCCATAGACAAATAATCCTAACTATATATACCTACTGGCGAACGCCAGTAGGTAATATATATATATATATATATATCCAAGCTGCGTTTGTTCCCGGGGCCTCCCGGGTTCAAAACAAAAGAAGCCGCCACTCCAGTCAGTGTGTTTTTCAGAAATCCATCGTTTTATTATTCGAACCTCTGCAGCATAATGTCACAGCGAAAAACCAACGCGTTTCGTGAGCTCCCAACTCACTTGATCACGGTTGTCCGTGATCAAGTGAGTTGGGAGCTCACGAAACGCGTTGGTTTTTCGCTGTGACATTATGCTGCAGAGGTTCGAATAATAAAACGATGGATTTCTGAAAAACACACTGACTGGAGTGGCGGCTTCTTTTGTTTTGAACCCGGGAGGCCCCGGGAACAAACGCAGCTTGGACATATTGCGGTTTGGTTCTACCGCGTGAAGCGACGCACTTGCCAAAGCAGCGCTGAAAAACAAGAGGAGAGCGGAACCAATCTGGGTTTAATATATATATATATATATATATATATATATATATATATATATATATATATATATATATATATATATATATATATATATATATATATTTTAGCAGGGCTCTCCTCACGATGGAGGAGAGAAGAATTGAGTCGCAACCTTCATCCGGTTTGAAGTATGTTAATTTATTCTTTTAAAAGCGGCATTGTTCTTAGCTCAAATGCATTTCGCTCACTCCTGTGAGCTTCGTCAGCGAGAAGAAGAAGAGGCGCCGCAGGTTCAGGTCATAACAGCTCACCACAAGACCCTCAATGTTCCGGTGCTTCCGTTTTTAACCCCTTGTTGGGTACCATGTTTCAGCTGCTGTTTGGATTTGCTGCATGCTGGGTCTTGTAGTCGGCTGTAGCCTTCAGTGCGTGTTTGCATGTCGTTTTTCGCCTCCCATGCCTGCCGGAAAGACCCTTGAAAATGTCCTTTGCAACATCTTCTGGGACCCTGACCATAGTCCAGTCTATGGGGGCACCTCACACCCTTTCGTGTTTTGCACGTTCCGCAGGTTGGTCCAATTTCGGGTGTGAATGGCGCTCTGATGGGCGGTGCGTTTCTCTTGGGCCGGACCTTGGCACCATGAATATTTTAGCAGGGCTCTCCTCACGATGGAGGAGAGAAGAATTGAGTCGCAACCTTCATCCGGTTTGAAGTATGTTAATTTATTCTTTTAAAAGCGGCATTGTTCTTAGCTCAAATGCATTTCGCTCACTCCTGTGAGCTTCGTCAGCGAGAAGAAGAAGAGGCGCCGCAGGTTCAGGTCATAACAGCTCACCACAAGACCCTCAATGTTCCGGTGCTTCCGTTTTTAACCCCTTGTTGGGTACCATGTTTCAGCTGCTGTTTGGATTTGCTGCATGCTGGGTCTTGTAGTCGGCTGTAGCCTTCAGTGCGTGTTTGCATGTCGTTTTTCGCCTCCCATGCCTGCCGGAAAGACCCTTGAAAATGTCCTGTGCAACATCTTCTGGGACCCTGACCATAGTCCAGTCTATGGGGGCACCTCACACCCTTTTGTGTTTTGCACGTTCCGCAGGTTGGTCCAATTTCGGGTGTGAATGGCGCTCTGATGGGCGGTGCGTTTCTGTGTATACAAACACACACACAGATGTAATTTATATATATGTTTCTATATGTTTCCAGACCTAATTTCATAAGAATGTGTGTGTGTATATATCTGCAAAATCCATATATATATATATCTATACTACTATTATAAAGAGAGAACTTACACCTTTTGGTCAGGTAAACTCGGGAACCACAGCGCCAATCTACACACCCGATACATCTATGAAAATGCCAGGGTGTGTAGATGGACATAGGCTATATAAATAAAATAAAAAAGTACATTTAAAAAATTAGGTTTGTAAACAAAGTAGTCCCCTGAAAGTAGCGCCGGCCGGGACCTAGCGCTGGCCGCGACTTGCGTGATGACGACGAAGGAGGAGCGGCGGTGCAGTGACGAGCGGCTGTGTAGTGAGGAGCGGCGGCACAGGTAAGGAAATGATGCGATGGTGGTGATTTGGAAAGGCTCGTGAACAAGAATTGAACTCAGAAACGCGTAGAGCCAAGAAATCTGTTTTAATGTCAGTCTGGGTAGCATAAGCATGCTGGTGACCTTACTGGATGAGGAAACGTGTTTGTGAGTGGCATTCTCACAAAGGGCAACTTTGAATGTGTGAAATTGACTGCGGCTTGGTCCAGGTCGCGAGGATTCCCCGCCGTGACTCAGCGGACCTGCGGTGTCGGTGAGACCCAATGCTGCGCACAGGACAATCACGCTCACCACTAAGTGTTGGATTTAATGCAGCGGGCTGTGCTTATCCAGCGCACATTTACCCACTTGGGATTTGACTTTATCCTTTATTTTCCCACAACAGCATCACCCACTGGGGATTGATTCATGGTTTGGACTGCAAATACCACAGAGCATTGCGGCAGATGCCCAATCAGTTGAGAGATCTTGCTCAGAGGGGCGGGACTCTATTTAAATAAACGCAGGTGTTCCTAAACCAAATGATGCGATGGTGGTGATTTGGAAAGGCTTGTGAACAAGGATTGAACTCTGAAACGCATAGAGCCAAGAAATCTGTTTTAATGTCAGTCTGGGTAGCATAAGCATGCTGGTGACCTTACTGGATGAGGAAACGTGTTTGTGAATGGCATTCTCACAAAGGGCAACTTTGAATGTGTGAAATTGACTGCGGCTTGGTCCAGGTCGCGAGGATGCCCCGCCGTGACTCAGCGGACCTGCGGTGTCGGTGAGACCCGATGCTGCGCACAGGACAATCACACTCACCACTAAGTGTTGGATTTAATGTAGCGGGCTGTGCTTATCCAGCGCACATTTACCCACTTGGGATTTGACTAACAGCCTGATTCATCAAGCCGACATCGGCTCGCAAAGGGCCAGATTCTGAGAATCTGGCCCTTTGCGAGCGCTATTTTTGCATTTGGGATTCATCATCCCAAATGCAAAAATCGGTAATAGCGATTTCGCTATTTTGCGAGGAATTACATTTAAGGAATCTCCATTTGAGATTCCTTAAATGCAATTCATCATCCATTTACAAATTGCGAATTCGCAATTTCGGCCCGCTATTTACCGCAAGGTCAAACCTCGTGGTAAATAGCGAAAACTTTTAAAAGCATTTTTCTAAGTTGTATGTTGCACACACACATGTCCTTTGGACATGTGTGTGCGCAACACCTGTTACAATTTGCATTTAAGGGGTGCTACAGGGTGTCCTTTGGACAGCCCTGGCACCCTTAAAATCGCTATCTTATTTGCGTTTAGCTAATTGCTAATCGCAAATAAGGAATTCTCCCCATTCATTCCTATGGGCCTTTTGGCCCATAGGAATGAATGGGGAGTTATTTCTTATTTGCGATTAGCAATTTACTAATCGCAAATAAGGAATGTGTAGGACTCGCAATTCTTTTTGCGATTCCTACATGAATCCCGTTTTGAGAGTCTGTAATAGCGATTCCTTATGAATCGCTATTTTAGACTCGCAAAACGGGTCTTTGATGAATCAGGCCGTATATCCTTTATTTTCCCACAACAGCATCACCCACTGGGGATTGATTCATGGTTTGGACTGTGAATACCACAGAGCATTGCGGCAGATGCCCAATCAGTTGAGAGATCTTGGTCAGAGGGGCGGGACTCTATTTAAATAAACGCAGGTGTTCCTAAACCAAATGATGCGATGGTGATGATTTGGAAAGGCTTGTGAACAAGGATTGAACTCTGAAACGCGTAGAGCCAAGAAATCTGTTTTAATGTCAGTCTGGGTAGCATAAGCATGCTGGTGACCTTACTGGATGAGGAAACGTGTTTGTGAGTGGCATTCTCACAAAGGGCAACTTTGAATGTGTGATATATATATATATATATATCTTTGTTTTCCTTAAAACCCCACAACCCCTCACCCCATACCCACCCTAAACCCTCAAATTACCATTGCCACACCAAAGCCATACCCACTCTAAACCCTAAAATGACCCTTGCCTACCACCAACCCATACGAATCCTAAACCCTTAAATTACCCTTGCCAGCATAAAACTCATACCAAACATGAAGCCTAAAATTACCATTGTCACCTCAAACCCATACCCTCCCTAAACTCTAAAATTACCCTTGCCACCCAAAAACCCATTGCACCCTAAACCCTAAAATTACCCTTTACATCCAAAAACCCAAACCCATCCCTAAGCACTAAAATGACCCTTACCAGCCAAAAACCCATACCCACCCTAATCCATTAAAACCCAGACACACCCTTAGATAAAACCCCTTGATTCATACCTAATACTTACATTTTAAACACATACGCTTTTACTATTCATGCCTTTACAATGAAATTTGTTGCAAAGAAAAGTTGCCAAACTTGGAAGAGATACTTTTTTTCAAAGTCACTTTTTGCCATCATATTTATTCCAGGAACAAAAAAATGGCTGATGTCCTAATCAGATTTCAACGATATTGAATGGGAAAATTTCATTCCACTAGTGTGAACTGCTTAAATAGTTACTTCTTTTGAGGAAGAAATCAAGCAAGTATAAAAGCAGATTAACCTAAAAGAAACAGAAATGCCGGTCATCAAGTACACATTGAAATTTTTTTTTAAATATTTTGCAAAAAACGCTTTATTTTTTAGTCTAGATCATGGGTACTTGCAAACATTTTCCCGGGGACAGCAAAGTTTGGTCTTTGATGTTACTGAGGGCTGCACTGATACCAGCAGGGTGGGGGCCAGAGGAGGGGGGGTAAAGTGGGTGTAGAAAAAGCAAAGCATGTACATCTAGTGTAGTGACTGGACTGAATTGCACAATGTGGAACCAGAAAACCTAGAATGAATCATGGCTTCCCAACTTGAACAAAATTGTGTAATCCTGGGCAATTGTTCTATTTCAATTGCCCTTCTTTTTCTTCCCTATCACATACAAGGGGACCTTTAAATACATGACTTCTGGATGTGTGCTGTACAAAACCTTCTCCTGTGCTTGGATGTAATCAGTAATGTCATTGTTGTCATAGTGGGGGGAGCGTGTAAGTTTCAAAAGTCATGTTTGAAAACTATCATTAAAAAAAAAAAACTATTTCTGAATGCACTGCTGTAGTCTGATAAACTAAGTTCTACACGTTTGCTGCCATTAAAAATTAAGGAGTTCCTAAAGTTAAGGGATGCTGTACACCCTAGTTACTTCCTTTCTTCAACTGCAAATAACTTTTAAATAAACGCTTGCTGTTTATTTAAAGTGTTGTAATGTTAGCACTGAGTTCAGTAAACAGCAGCCCAGTGCTGCTGTTGCCCAGGGGCCTCTTTAAAGGTCAGGTAAGCAGCATGCAGCCCCCAGGCCGTACTTTGAGTATCACTGGTCTAGATCTTCTATAAAGGACTGTTTTATCTTTGATCAATGATGGTTCGGTTTATGGGCATTGTAGAAAAATATTTTAGGGTTCACTTTACGATTATTTTTATGACCAGCTGTAAAAGACAATTTTGCACAGGATGTAGAGTCTTGCAATACGTGAACTGTTCACAAACAGCCATCTGGGATTTTTCAACTACTTCCTAGAGAGCCACGACCAATGCATACAATATAAAGAAATCTCCATGGGATAAAAACCGTCTAAAGACAGCACAACTATCATATTTATTCTGTAGTCCTTTTCCAAGATGGTAAATGTTGCCCTTTTTTGTTAAATTCCAACACCTGGCTCACAGTTTCATAAAAAATATATATATAATGGCATAAGGTTTCCAGTCCGGATGTTACCGGTCTCCCTTTCCCATGAGTAAGGTGCAGGGGCACCGAAACGCGTAGGGCGAGACATCAGTTTTTGGCTGTTTTCGTGCCTTTGCCAATAAAGATTTATGTTAAATCATCCCTGGTGGAGTGGCGCTTCCATGATCTGGGGCACCTAGGAAGGATGTACACACATGGCAGGCTCCGAGCCGTGGGAAATGCACCGCTGTTAAATGGATACAGACCTGCAAGGTTGTGAACCTTCACAGCCTGTCAGCACGAGGGATTGCAAAATAAGGCAAAGAGACAGCCTCAAAGCCCATTGGAGGGCTTGGAACATTATAAATAAAACGGGAGTAAAAATAATGAGGTAACATTTACGGAACTTACCGGAAGGCATTATTAGGGACGTCACTTCCCGGCATACCACTCACTGGAGAGTGGATGCCGTTTTGGGACAATGGCTTGAGGTTTCCAGTCCGGACGTTACCGGTCTCCCTTTCCCATGATTAAAGTGTAGGGAGAGACATTAGTTGGGGCTGTTTTCGTGCCTTTGCCAATAAAGATTTATGTTAAATCATCTCTGGTGGAGTGGCGTTTCCATATAACCATAGGTTTCAGGCCCTATATAGTTAGGGATTAGCATTTAAAAAACCTATAAAATTCACTCAAAAAAACTATAAGTTTTAGGGGTGTTATAGTTAGCTGGACATTTCACTCATACAAAACCATTGAAATTGCTTGTATATAGTTAGTTGAACTAACTATATTTCGTGCACCCGCAATCCACTGCTGATGATGTCACATATTACATCATTCATGACATGGTCAGTGACCTCATAATTCCTAACTATATAGGGCCTGAAACCTATGGTTTTTTCAGTGAATTTCAAAGGTTTTTTAAATGCTAATTCCTGACTATATAAGGCCTTAAACCTATGGTTTTTTCAGTGAATTTCAAAGGTTTTTTTTAATGCTAATTCCTAACTATATAAGACCTGAAAGCCCACCAGGAATCTCCAGTATGCGCCAGGGGACTGCATTAGAGATAGTGTAATGAAGCCACGCCCCTTTTTACACCTCTGAAGAGGGGGAACTAATTTCCCTTGCCTACTGGGGGACAACTAGCCCACCTGGAACCTCCAGTATGCGCCAGGGGGCTGCATTGCAGAGGTGTAATGAGTCTATGCCCCTTGTTACACCTCTCTGCAACGCAGCCCCATCGCGCATTTGCAGAGGGGGAACTAATTCACCTTGCATACTGGGGGTCCCTGGGGGCCAACTAGCCCGCCAGGAGCCTCCAGTATGCGCCAGAAAGAAGTGGCTAAATGGTGGGCTGCATTGCAGAGAGGTATAATGAGGCCACACCCTTTTTTACACCTCTCTGCAACGCAGCCCCCGTGCATGTTTGAAGAGGGGAACTAATTCCCCTTGCATACTGGGGGTCCCTGGGGGCCAACTAGCCCACCTGGAACCTCAAGTATGCGGCAGGGGGCTGCATTGCACAGAGGTGAAATGAGGCTATGCCCCTTTTTACACCTCTCTGCAATGCAGGCCACTGGCCCGTTTGCAGAGGCGGAACTAATTCCCCTTGCATACTGGGGGTCCCTGGGTCATATCTGCCCAAACTTCGATATTCCGACCGATTGAAAATGACTTTTTTTGAGAAACATTTGGATTTGGATTATCATGTCCTGTACTTTGGAATTTTTGAAAGACTGACTTTGAGGATGCTATAAATTATTCAAGTCTGCCCGAATTGTGTGGGTAAAATTGATACCTAGTCACTTTGAATAAGAATGTACTTACGTCTCGTCTAACATTTGGAAGAAATATCTAGTTATATGACAACAGGATACTGACATAACTTGAAGGAAATAAGAACGCCCTGAAGAAGCATTTGAATATACACCAAGATTCAGCGCTTCAATAAGGACTCTAAGTGATATGATTTGATTGGACTTATTGTGCAAGTGGTGCTGTGCCAAACTTTGGAATATTCTCCACTACCCTCTACTACTTACTCTCTACTACTCCCCTACTCTCTAATACTCACTCTCTACTACTCTACTACTCTCTCTCTACTACTCACTCCCTACTACTCACTATCTACTATTCTCTACTACTCACTCTCTACTACTCTCTACTCTCCACTGCTCACTCTCTACTACTCTCTCTCTACTGCTCACTCTTTACTACTCACTCTCTACTACTCACTCTATACTTCTCACTCTACTACTCTCTACTACTCACTCTCTACTACTCTCTCTACTACACTCTACTACTCACTCTCTACTACTCACTCTACTACTCACTCTCTACTACTCTCTACTACTCACTCTCTACTACTATCTCTCTACTACTCTCTACTACTCACTCTACTACTCACTCTCTACTACTCTCTACTATTCTCTCTCTCTGCTACTCACTCTCTACTACTCTCTACTACTCACTCTCTACTACTCTCTACTACTCACTCTTTTCTACTCTCTACTACTCACTCTCTACTGCTCTCTACTACTCACTCTACTACTTACTCTCTACTACTCTCTACTACTAACTCTACTATTCACTCTACTACTCTCTACTACTCACTCTCTGCTACTCTCTCTACTGCTCTCTACTACTCTCTACTACTCACTCTCTACTCCCTATTACTCACTCTCTACTCTCTACCTCTCTACCTCTCTCTACTTCTCTCTCTACTAGTCCCTACCTCTCTACCTCTACATCTCTACCTCCACACCTCTACCTCTCTACCTCGATCTACACGCACACATATACGCATACATATATATGCATATGCATTTATATATATGTATGTGTATATATATATACATACATATATAAACATATATAATCTGCATATCTAAATAAATACAAATATAAATGCATGAATACATATACATATATGCATACATATGCATGTTCTTTACATGAAAGTTTTAAAAACACTAATAAAAGCAAAGCTAAAACGCCACCTCATTACAAACAGAGTGGCTTTAACTTGAATGAGGGCAAGATCTATTGCAATTTCAATGCTTGTTTACTTTGGTTCCATCAAGAAGGCATTCAGATGTGTCACACATTTGCCATAAATTCTGAATGTTAGCACTCTAGTTGCTCATTAGATCACTGTAGTAAAGCTACGGCTCACCAATGAAGTCTGCTGCTGGTGTTCAAAGTGCATGTTTCAGTCTGCATGTCAGAATTCTTTTTATGAAATAGAAGAGGATTTGAGAAGTCACTCAAAATGTGCCCTAATTTTTCTTTCTGAAGCACTAATCATACTTTCTATGGCAAAATGAACTCCCTCATTTTGTTCCTTTTTAAATTAAATGTTTTCAGACTTACCACTTCATTCCAATCAAGATGGCTTCTGGTGTGCCATACTTTTGTCATAAGTAAGACTGTTAGCGCTCAAGTTGTTCTTTAGAACACTCTGGGACATTCTGTCATTGGGCTATACTTGGGCTATATCTGGGTGATATTTGGGCTACATTTAGGCTCTTTTATCTCTGGTGGCCATCTTGGGAGACTGAATGTCAGAATTTTTTAATGAAATAGAAGAGGATTTGAGAAGTCACTCAAAATGTGCCCAAATTTTATTTTCTGCAGCACTAATCATACTTTCTATGGCAAAATATACACCCTCATTTTGTTCCTTTTTCAATAAAAAGGTTTTAAGAGTTACCACTTTATACCAATCAAGATGGCTTCAGGTGTGCCATACCTTTGTAATAAGTAGGACTGTTAACGCTCTAGTTGTTCTTTAGAACACTCTAGGAGGCTGCAGTAGAACACAAAGGAATCAACTGACAGTCTCTGTCCTTGTTGTATGTACATGTTTTACTGAGAATTAAGCATGGCAAATTTTGTGAATTCGCGATCCGCGAATTTGCGATTTGCGAATTCGCAATCCGCAAAATTTGCGAATTCGTGCGAATTTGCCAATTCTTTTATTTTTGTGTGTTCGCGGGTGTTCGCAGGGCACTTTGCGTGTTCGCGGGGCACTTCGCATGTTCGCAGATTTTTTTTTGCCTGGTTAATCACTGCCACCCTCTCGTTTTTATGCCCTTCTGCCCTCTGTACCACTCGTTTCTGTGCCCTTCTGCCCTCTGCCCCACTCATTTTTATCCCCTTCTGCCCTCTGTCCCACTTTTGTGCCCTTCTGCCCTCAGCCCCATTTAGAATGGCGCCGGCAAGCTGTCAGCACTATTCTAAAATAGCTACAAAGAGCTTTAACAGGAAGCTCTAATAGATAAAGTAAAGCAGGTGCTTGAGTTGAAGGTCAAATTAAGTTACACAATCATTAATCACCCCAAGTTTGGGGTGATTAATGATTGTGTAACTGAATTTGCACTTCAACTCGAGCACCTGCTTTACTTTATCTATTAGAGCTTCCTGTTGAAGCTGACTTTTGTAACTATTTTAAAATGGCTCTGGCAGCTTGCCGGCGCCATTCTAAAAGAGTTACAAAAGTCAGCTTGAACTTTTGACCCAACCTGTTCCGCTCGCGGATTTTGCGGGAAATTCGCGAATCTCGCGGATTGCGAATTTACCGAAAATCCGCAAAATCCATGAGCGGAACGGATTTTCCGCCCATGCTTACTGAGAATGTCAGACTTCATTCTCACATGACTGAGAAAGATAATATGAATTTACAGAAAATATGCTTTCAGTTTAGCTTATAGATCCCCTTCCAAACCACTGTGGGAAAAGCATGAGATAATAGTTTTCTTTCAAACATGATTCATGATATCCCAGCAGAAGGCTTTTTCACATGGTAAAATCACCTTAGAACACACCACAATTCTTAAAATGAGTATGGTACCATCAACAAATGATTTATAATGTAACTATTAACTACAATGCTTTTTAATGAGGTGCTATCATGTATATTGGTCCCAAGATGGCTGCTAACACTTCTTGGATGAAGTGCTGACAGCCAATCAGATCTCACGATGAGATGTGTGGTTAGGCTCCGCCCAGATATATATGGGTTTTTGAAGTTAATTTTCATAAAAACCATTGGAGCAATTTTCACCAAATATAGAAAAGGCACTTCTGCGTACCAGTCCCTACAATTCTGCAAAGTTTGGCGTAATTCCATTCAGCGGTTCGGGCTGTAGCCTTGTCTATTCGTCCTATGGAAATTAACATGGGGAAAACACGTTTTGGGACACCCCTTTTTTCTCAGCCCCCGCATGACGAACCCCCCCGAAACTTCCAGGGAAAAAGCAGAGCAGAGCTGGCCTAAATTTAGGAAAATTACACACAAATTCCTCAACCGGCGCCAAAGTGTTGCGGATTTCCTATGGTAGCTAGGTCCTAACTATATATACCTAGTGGCTATCGCCAGTAGGTTTTATATATATATATATATTTTTTTTTTAATTTTTATTTTTTTGTTAGGGGTGACGGGGTTGCAATACACTATATGAAATCGGATACCTGTGTGCTGGCCTGTTTTCAGCCTTACCGGAGTGAAAAAGTGTTTGTATATATATATATGGCCGGATTCCTGCGAAGGCCGGAGGGCAATTGCAGGTGTTCAGGTAAGACGGTGAAAGTTTGTTGTGTCAGTAACAGTAATAACGCAAGGGTTTATGGGAGAGGTAGTCCCGGATCTGTGAAACCAGATAGAAACGGGCAGTGAATTCCCCAAGCAACATTTTATTTCCTAAACAAAAACATGATTGCGGAGTGGGAGAAGGAGCGGGAAGAGGCCGCGCTGGAAATATTTGTGGATGCAGATACAGGCACGTCTGCTAAAGGCAAGAAATCGGCTACAATAGCAGTGTCTGACAAAGACAACAGTACAAAAAATCTATGTGCAGAACTAGAGAAATTGCGCAAGAAAGAAGTGGCTAAATGGTGGGAAATTAAGTCCCTACAATGGTATCTTGATGTGGGCAGGGTCCCACGAGGACTCAGAATATTAGTAGTCCTGACGTATGAGAATCCTGACCCGGCCATGCTGCAAGACTGGGCAGACAACAATACCCAAGCTTCACAAAATATGCTTAAAATACTGATTAAATATGCAGCGAGTGACCGGGAAAAGTTAATATCCAGAATTGAAGAAATCCTGAAAGACTTAGATTCAAGGGAAAATAAAGAAGAAATAGCCAATGCGCTTAAAGAAATAAAAAACAGACTTTTGAAACATGAAGAAGAAATCAAAGAACGCAAGGCAATAAAATTCCAAAGAGATCGGAATGACTATATTAATGGACCAATTTACACCTTCGCCAGGAAATTCGACAATATCAAGAGGCAACAACTATCAGCTACAGCAAACGGGTTAGACACAACACCCGCAACAAGTGGAACAGATTTGAGCACATCAGTGGAATCTGATTTAGACAGTAACAGTTCTTTGGGTGCAATGGGCCCAATCCCCAATCCAGCACAAGAACTAGCTTATTTTCGTTTACAGCGCCTCAAAACCTTACGGCCTCGGATAAATTCGCGGCAGGACTGAAACAAAGCCAAATCAAGACAGAAAACAAAAAGCAGACGAAGAAAAGACAGACGCTGGGGGAAGCGGAGCCACAAAGCAAACGAAGCCACAATACAGAAAGAACAGGAAACGATAATGGATGACGAACTTAAAAATATTTTGGACAATACGGTTATTAATTTAACCGACCTGGAGCTAACTACACAAGAAACAAAAATTCTATCTTTAGGGCTAACATACTGCACCGCAACGAACTTTGACTATGCCCAAACTAGAATAGATCTATTTCAGTTCGTACGAAAATAATTAAAACTACAGAAACATTTCTGGAACTGTACTACTAAAAAAACTACTGGTAAAAGAGACCGGACCCGAAATTGACAATATTTTATCTATCGCAGATATGGCAACCCTAGGTGACATGAATGCTCTGGAATATGAAGAATCATTAAGCCAATTGACACCGGGTGAGATAGCAGGCCACACAAATTTGAATACTTATCAGACATCTGAGACGCACTTTAAACCCAAATCCGTTTTTATGCCTATTTTGCTGAAAGATGGTCTAGTTCTATTTTCCGAAAATGTAATAAAGGAATTGAAGGAATTGTCACTTCTAAGCACAAGAAACTTTTGTACCAAAAATCACAACCAGAGACAAAAATACAATGCTCTTATATCTAAAATCCAAGCCAGATCAGACATCGTAGTGAGATGGTCTGATAAAGGTGGGAACATTGTGTTATGGCCGCTCAAGATGAACAATGAGGAAGCAATGTTACAACTGCAGGATCACAAATGCTACTGTAGAGTGAGCCCCATTTTGATTGTTGGAATCCAAGAACGGTATCACGCAGAACTATATAGGTGGAAAAGCATGGGCTTAATCAATGAGCAAGAATTTAATTTTTTGAAAAATGACTATCCCACCACGCCCCAATTATATTTGATACCAAAAGTACACAAAAACCCAACCCGACCACCTGGCAGACCAATTATCTCGGCCATTGGCGGACTATTCGAGAATACTAGTATTTATGTGGACCATTTCTTACAGCCTTATGTTTAAGACTTACCTGCCTACATACAAGACAGTGGGGATTTTCTTAAAAAACTGTATGATTTTGATTGGAATGAGGAATATGTATTTATGACCTTGGATGTCCAGTCATTATACACAAGCATTCAACACACAGATGGTTTGAAAGCCTTACAACATTACCTAAACAAAAGACCTATATCACTGTACCAACACTCACTCATGATATTACAAATGGTGGAGTGGTGTTTAAACAACAACACATTCCTGTTTGACAACCTGCACTACAAACAGCTACAAGGTTCAGCTATGGGTACTTGCTTCTCCCCCACTTATGCTAATTTGCATTTGGGCTGATGAGAGGAGCAAGTACAAGCAACCACACAGGCAACAAACATGTCAGAACACGTAATACTCTACAAGCTCTTAATTTGAGGTTTACATGCTCTACAAGTAAAGATAAGATCCAATTTCTAGACTTAGAACTGTATGTAGAACAGAACAAAATACAAACCAGAACATACAGGAAACCCACAGCGGGAAATGCGGTGCTTCATGCACAAAGTTTTCACCCTGTCAGACTTAAGGAATCCATTCCTTACGCAGAATGTCTGCGCATGACCCGCAACTGCAGCACAGAAGCAGGCGCATATAAGGCAAAAGCCAATCTTTTTGAGAGACTTGGAAAGAGAGGATATAGACCTCAAATTTTGGCTAAGGCAGAACAGAAATGAAAAAATAAGAAGAGAAAGGATCTTTTATTTGCAACTAAAGAGGCAAATAAAGATAATCAATCTAAGTCCACATCGAGCATCCCTAGGATGATAACGGGATACAACACATACCATAACCATGTGAGGAGAATCCTGCAAAAACATTGGCCACTAGTACGCAATGACCCTGTGATAGGACAATTGAATGGTAATAAACCTTCAATTACATTCCGGAAGGCGAAGTCGATGCGAAGCCAACTGGTCTGCAATGCACTGACATTTGTTAAACCTGTCACATGGCCACCGAGCCGGAAAGGCTTTAGAAAATGCGCCAAATGCAAAGCGTGCAAACAAGGTGTCAATACTAAAGAGGTAACAGTACCTTTCAGAAACAAACCCCACATCATCAGAGGCGGCTACTCTTGTAAGACCGAGTACGCCGTCTATGTATTTGTTTGCAGTTGTGGTAAGCGAGACGTAGGAAGCACAATTCATCAGGCTCACATCAGGATCGTACAGCATTTGCGTGCCATAACCAATGATGACCAAACGTACCCAGTGGCCAGGCACATAAACACATTACATGAAGGGAACATCAAATATTTCTCCTATTTTGTAATTGACAGTATCCCCAAGAATCCCAGAGGGGGGGGAATCGCAGATTGGCCCTAAGACGCCTGGAATCTAGGTACATTATCTTGTTAGATTCCAAGATCCCCAATGGGTTAAACTCGGACGAAGCGCTAACAGTACACTTGTAGTCCAGCATAAGTCTCTTACCTATCCGAGATCCACTCCTTGAATATATCTGCAACTTCACCAATGTAAATACTTTCATTTTTTGCTTTATTATTAGTTAAGCTAATTTTTCTAACTCATTATCAATTTAAGACTTATGAGTGAGTGCACAAATATATATACAAAGAGTTACACAACAAACATTAACCAATGCAGTAGATATTCCCTGAGGTTCATCCTGTAAGTATCGAGCCAACACTGTTTGAATGTATGAGATAACTACCTTGCTCCACTTGGAGACAAGGCTCGTTTCAGGTGCTCTTAAACCAAAGGAATCTAGTCCAGTTCCAATTGAACTAAAAATACTAAAATGCAATAGATGGTACTTGTAAATCAATGCTATGTATTTTCCTTGGCTTATGGAACTAGGGTTGTATGCACCAGAAAACCATATAGTGTGTCCTTACCTAGGAACATCCTTGAACCGAACTAGAAAATTAAGATGTACTTTATCTCTGCACCGTTTTTGACCACGTATTAATTAACAGGCAATGTAATTCTTTGTACTATTGCTATGAAATATAACTCTGAATCTGGTGATGAACTAACCACTTTTTTCTAGAACGATAATGCCGCTTATGCAATGATTTAAATTGCAAAGATCGGCTTTCTCACCAATCTGTGTGTAATTTCCTCACAGGGTGTGTATATTGTTTATATAGTTTATATAACTCTAAAGCATTACTACATTTGTTCATGAAAATATTAACTCACATTTTCAAAGTGGTTAACACGATGTGTTTTTAGAGGTTTGTTTTCAACTTTAAACTCTTCTATGTCCATCTCTGTACATATCATGACTCATGGTAGCTATGGCAACGAACCACCAGTCACGCCATAGCGTTGTTGTAATGTGTTTTGAATGCTTATATATGACATCGACACTTTTTGCAGATTGAGTGAGCAAGGCGAAGGCTTCCGCCGAAACGCGTCTTTGCAGCATGATGGAATAAATACCTTTCTTGAGCAGTAATTCACGGTGTCAGTGCCTTCCTTAAATCTTTTTGGAGATGGACTGGTAAACAATATATATATATATATATATATATTTTATATATATATATATATATATCCTTTCATCGATCTCTTAGTAATGTAAAAGATACTCGGACACCTTCCTTCTGCAAACAGCGATTTATTGCGGCAACAAACAACGCGTTTCGGCGGTTAAGCCTTGATCACGTTCGAGAGCCTCAGTGCACATAATCAAATTTAAATCAAATGGTGTAAATAATTCATAAATATTGACAAAGGACTACTTGGAAGGTGCTGTGTATATGAAGGTAAATATGTTGGCCATCTTAAGAAGTATAAACAACCTGACGGACAATTACTAAATAGCATTGCACGCATAATACTTGGCATTAGATCCACCAAAGGTTACGCAGCTATGTACAAATAATATAAATGTAAACCAAGTCATATCATTTCATATTATTGCAACATGTACAACCCCAAATGATTTTGCCCAAGTGGGCTTGGAATTCATGGGTACTACTCTAATAGGCCAAAACAACCTCGTACTGGCTATCTCTGTCACAGCATAAGTCCACATGATGTACATGATCATATTAACATGGTTTGTTCTCAATCCCATCAACATTATTAACGGTATACAAACAACGTCTCATATACTATGAGATAATACTGCCCAAGTGGGCTTGAACATCAGTGTTGGTGTCGAGACTTCTTCCGCAACATATGTCCTAGTACCATTACATGTTGCAGCCAATGATGGACCTTTATGCACTTTCATAATCATATGGCCACAATATTCTACATCCTCACAGCACCTATAAAAATAGAAATTTAAAATTACTGAAAGCTATGACTGCGATCCTGTATTATGTTTAGCTCTTACATTATGCTTAATGAAGATTACTGCCAATTCCTCAGTGACATTAAGTCCATTGGGTACAATACTTTCGATTTCAATGATATACAGTGATTCCAATTTGCGAAGGGATAATTCCTGATTACCCCCCCTGATGCCGAGGTCAACACAGTCCATTACAACCATACATAATCCTGTTTCATCTTGGTAGTGGTGTGAGCTAAAGTGTCTAGCTATCGGATATAGTTTGTTGTTATTTCTGATAGCTCGGAGATGTTCAAGAACTCTCTTTTTAGCCTGATGTTTTGTACTTCCCACGCACCATTTATTGCATGGTCAGATCAAGATATATACACAGTGTGTGGTGTTGCAGGTTAGGTGCTTTTTAATTACAAATTCTTTTCCAGAATTAGGAATTATCAATTTCTTACAATTGACACTACCCTTGCAGGCTTTGCATCTATTGCAGCACTTGTATCCTGATTGTGCCTTTGGGTATCTTTATTCGTTTGTGTCACATGGTTATGGCTTAATTCATCTTTCAACGATCTGCTTTTTCGAAAGGTGATCTGTGGATTGCTCCCAAGATCGGATTTCAAATGTTCATCACTGAGGAGGACATGCCAGTGTTTTTTAAAAATCTGACGGATATTGTTAGCTTGTCTGCAATAGGTAGTAATGAATCTTACTTTATCCTGTGCCTCACTTTCTTTTACAGGAAAGAGCAGATCAATCCTTTCAATTTTGTCAACCCTTTTAGTGGCTTCTGAGATAGTTTTTAAGCCATATTCGCGTTCCCTGAACCTCATACACATGGTGAGTTTCTCTTGCTCAAATGCTGCAATAGAGCTACAATTTCTTCTAGCCTGTAATAACTCCCCATACGGGATGCTTTGTATCAGGTTTCGTGGATTTGAACTGTTGGCCCTGATGATGCTGTTCCCAGCAGCATTCAATACCACCAGCTTTTGCAAGAGGGATTACCTGGGTTTTGGGCCCCGTGCTAGACGGCCATCTAGGGAAACCTACCAAACCCACACATTTCTGAAAAGTAGACACCCGGGGGCTTCCAAGGAGGTATGGCTTGCGTGGATCCTCCAACGTTCCTTTACCCAGAATCCCTTGCAAACATCAATTTTTGCAGAAAAAATCCGTTTTTTCACACTTTTTTTGTGTGGGAAAGCGTGGCGTCACTGGGCTCACACAAATTTCCTCCCACCCAGCGTTCCCCCAGGTCTCCCGATAAAAATGGTACCTCACTTACGTGGGTAGGTATAGTGGCTGCAACAGGAAACGGTCCAAATTGTACGGTGGAGAATTAAGTTTTCAATTTGAGAGCGGGTGATTCAAGGAAATTGTGACAGACGATTTCAAGTTTGCAGGAGATTCTGGATAAAAATCAACAATAGAATTCACCAGAAAGACATGACCATATACTTCCATGGTTTAACAATAATAAGTAAATTTAGTAAGTTATTTATAGCTATAATGTACACCGTAACAGAGTTACTCAAAAGTCAAACATTCAAGGCACGGCTAACTATTCCTCAAAGACACACACATACAGGTTGGATTTGGCACGAGGGCGAGTGATGGTTCAGTACATAAAATTTTATTAACAAGATATTTCAAAAAATGAAATGCTCTGTCAATAAATAAATGCATAAAAACCGAACCAGTGACTCGCAACTCGTGAGCTGTAAAGCCACGACAAGGCACCAACCGTTTTACAGGCCATTCACGCGCCTTTCATACCTGATACAAACCAGACTATTGACACCATCCGGAAAGAACAGCAACACATTACAACAATCACAATAAGAGACAAGATACACCCTACTTCAGAAAGAGATAAAAGACAAACATTACTGCACAGCCATCTAATCCGCAAGCACACACACATTCTGGTTGGATTTGGCACGAGGGTGAGTGATGATTCAGGACATACAATTGTATTCGCAAGTAATTTAAAAAAAAATTAAATACACTGCGTATAAATGAAAGTATGATACACTGAACCACTGACTCACAGCTTGTGAGCTGTAAAGCCACGTCAAGGCACCAACCTCTTTACAGGCCATTCATACACCTTTCGTACGTGTGACACATACAAAACATTCACACCGCCAGCCGCGGACCCATCACATTTCAACACTCACACCAGCAGACAGCGCCATTCAAGGGCCCATCACTTTCACACGCCCACATTTCTGACATTGCAACAACGCAAAATGATGAACTGCGTGGAGTGTCACTCACCTAGCAGTGTGTGTAGTGACCAACAGAAAGTAACTACTCACACACCACCAGCCGAGCGCCAGTCCACCTACACCACCATCCAAGCACCAGACCATGCACACCACTAGCCAAACACCACTCAGCGCACACCGACAGCCAAGTACCACTCCACACACACCACCAGCCAAGCAACACTCCACGCACACTGCAAGCCAAGCGGCACTCCACACACAACGCCCGCCAAGCACCACTTCGTGCACAGACAGCCAAGTACCACTCCACACACACCACCAGCCAAGCGCCACTCCACGCGCACCACCATCCAAGCACCGGACCATGCACACTGCCAGCCAAACACCACTCCACACACACCACCAGCCAAGCACCACTCCACGCACACCCCAAGCCAAGTGCCACTCCACAAACACCGCCAGGCAAGCACCACTCCGTGCACAGACAGCCAAGTAGCACTCCACGCACACCACCAGCCAAGCGCCACTCCACACACACCACCAGCCAAGCGCCACTCCACACACACCACCAGCCAAGCGCAACTCCACACACACCGCCAGCCAAGCACCACTTCGTGCACAGACAGCCAAGTATCATTCCACGCACACCACCAGCCAAGCTCCACTCCACGCACACCACCAGCCAAGCGCCACTCCACGCACACCACCAGCCAAGGAAAAATCCAAACACAACACCAGGCAAGCGCAAGAGCACGCACATGGCCAACAAAACACCAGACCATGCACACCGCCAGCCAAGCACCAGTCCACAGACACCGCCAGACAAGCACCAGTCCACAGACACCGGCAGCCAAGCGCCAAACCATGCACACCGTCAGACAATGGACACTACACGCAAACCAACATCATACTTTAGTTTTTTTTTTAAATAAAAGAAAAACAAATTGCAAATTGATACAAATCTACTAACTCAACAACTAAACTAAAAAGACTACACAAATGCAAACTTTGAAACTGAACAATCAGACCAACCAGTTCACTTTACCACTCATTGATACTCCCAAAAATTCTTTTGCGTGTGGTACAATCTAAAACAAGCAGGTACACACAGCCCGGGGTTTTTAGGGCAGTCAGGGCAGTACATACGAACCTCCTTCTGCAAACCTCTTCGTCAACAGACTCTACATCTCCAACTGGGAAAGTCTTTTGAGGTTGTAGGAGGAATTGTATCAGAAAAGTGGCGATCTTTCAATCTGGCAATATCCTCCACCACTCCAACTCTAGGAACACTTGCCTGTTGCACTAAAACAAGGCTGCCTATTACAGACTCCTGAAACTTTTCAAAAGACAACTTTGACTGGGGACAAGATTTCTGGAACACAACAAAAGCATTAAAGGTTGCCAAGTGGAAAAGATGGATAGCCAACTTCTTGTACCAAATGTAAGCCTTACGAAGAGCAGCATACGGTTCCAACCTCTGATCTACTCTGTCAACACCACCCATGTACTTATTGTAGTGCATTATGCAAAACAGGTTTGCGCACTTCTACAGCCTGACCCCAAACAGTCACCGGTTCAGTGCTTTCATCATGTATTGTAGTCAACATGTAGACATCTCTCCTGTCTGAAAACTTCACAGCTAGAAGCTCCTCACAACGCAATGCACTACACTGTCCCCGAGCAAGCTTCTGACACACAAGTTCTTTTGGGAAACCTTTACGGTTTGAGCGGATTGTGCCACAAGCAAGTGTCCACTTTGCCCAATTCCCTGAACAACCGCACACCAGTGTAGAAGTTATCGACATACAAATGATGGCCTTTTTTAAAAAATCCACGACCAAGTTCCCACACAATTTTCTCAGTCACTCCAAAAGTCGACGGACAACCAGGGGGGTTAATCCTGGATTCCTTACCAGTGTACACCCTGAAATTAGAGACATATCCAGTCTCACTATCACACAGCATATACAGTTTGATTCCATAGCATGCCCTCTTACTAGGAATGTAGTGCCGAAATACCAAGCGGCCTTTGAACAACAGCAAAGACTCGTCCACTGCAATTTCTTTCCCAGGATAAAAGATCTCAGAAAATCGATCAACGAAATGATCAATGACAGGCCGAATCTTGAAAAGACGGTCACAATCAGGGTGATCTCGTGGCAAAGCAAGACTATTAGCTAGGAATGGGGTTAGCATGACATTAATATTATAACCGTCATGGTGACTCAGTATTGTTTTGTCAATCGGTGGTGGCACCTGTTGGGTGTCTTTTGAAAGCCCTCACCCACCAACCTAGTTGGTGGCATGGTTCATCATCGGGCCCACCCAGTGACACCTAGCGTGTCCCGGGTGTGCTACGACGCCTGATTACAGCGGAGCAGGTATGTCACTGTGTGTGCGGTGAAGGGTGTTGAGTTCGTGAGTTTAAAACGGCTTGGCGGAGGTCCCAGGGGGTGAGGATACTTTATTAAATGGGCCTCCGTCAGCGGTTAAAAATAAGGCTGTGGGACGTTAGAGGCGGGTTACGACCTCCTACGTCCTTGGAGTGTCAACATGTTTCAGCCAGTGCCTTATTACTAATCTGGCTTTCTTCAGGACAATAAAAATATGTGTAGTTAAAATTAGGGGTTGTGTAGTGTAGTCTATGTGTCTATGTGTCTAACTACACATAGACTACACTACACAACCCCTAATCAGTGATGTCACTGACCATGTCATGAATGATGTAATATGTGACATCATCAGCAGTGGATTGCGGGTGCGCGATATATAGTTAGCGCATCTAACTATATATGGAATTTCAATGGTTTTATGCGAGTAAAATAAGGTTTTGTAAATGCAAATCCCTAACTATATATGGCCTAAAACCAATGGTTTTTTCATTGAATATATATATATATATATATATCTTACCTACGGGCGGTTGCCAGTAGATATATATAGTTAGGACCTAGTTACCATAGGAAATTCCGAACATTCTATTGGGAATAACTTTGGCGCCGATTGAGGGATCTGCCTGTAATTTTCCTTCCCTGAAAGTTTTAGGCGGATTCATCAAGCAGGGGCCGAGAAAAACGGGGAATCCCAAAACTTGTTTTCCCTTGTTAATTTCCATAGGGATATTCTGACAAGGTTACAGCTCGAACGGCTGAACGGAATTATACCAGATATGGCAAAATGGTAGGGACTGGTATGCAGCAGTGCCTTTTGTATGTTTGGTGTAAATCCCTCCAGTAGTTCTTGAGGAAATTGAATTTGAAATTTTTCAAATGGCATTTTCTATGGGACCTTTAGACACGGCTACAGCCCGAACGGCTGAACGGAATTACACCAAACTTGGCAAAATGGTAGGGACAGGTATGCAGTAGTGCCTTTTCTATATTTGGTGAAAATCCCTCCAGTAGTTGTTGAGAAAATTGAATTTGATCAAATTATATATCTATATGCGCTCACCGTACTCAACCCTGCCCCCTTTTCATGTTTTCTACTTTGTGCTCTCTTGTGCCTCACTTCTCCTGAGAAACAAGATGGCTGCTCAGGTGGTCCCAGAAGGATAATAACATATATAAACGTTATCCGCTAATAGAATTAGCATTTACAAAACCTTTGAAATTTATTGAAAAAAAATATAGGTTTCACGCCTGATATAGTTAGGAATTAGCATTTAAAAAACCTTGCAAATTCACTGAAAAAACCATAGGTTTCAAGTCTTATATAGTTAGGAATTAGCATTTAAAATACCTTGCAAATTCACTTAAAAAAACATAGGTTTCAGGACTTATATAGTTAGGAATTAGCATTTAAAAAACCTTCAAATTCACTTAAAAAACCATAGGTTTCAGGTCTTATATAGTTACGAATTAGCATTTTAAAAACATTGCAAATTCACTTAAAAAAACCATAGGTTTCAGGCCTTATATAGTTAGGAATTAGCATTTTAAAAACCATTGAAATTGCTCCTATATAGTTAGTTGTACTAACTATATTTCGCGCACCCGCAATCCACTGCTCATGCCACATATTACATCATTCATGACATGGTCAGTGACATCACTGATGACATCTCAAATGACATCACTGATGACATCACTGATGACATCTCATTTGACATCACTGATGATATCATTCATGGGATAATACGAGGCACCTCCTCACACTCTAATATAACCTTTGATACACCCAGTGTTAAATACAGACTACCATTCTTGAAACCATTGACACACCAATACCAGTTACTACATACGCACTCACTGATTCCTAGGTCTACACACACATTCACTCATTCACCCATAGAATCACTCATACATACAGTCACTCATCAATACAACACTATCATATGCACTCATACACCTACACAGACACTCACACACTGCCACTCATCCATGGAGTTACTCACACACCTAGTCAGTCATGCAAAGAATCAATCACACTTCCATTTCCTCAACTATACAGTTATACACACAACACCTTACTCATTCAAACATATACTAACACTTTCTTACTCTCTTATACAATCACTGATACAAGTACACAATGATCCATATAGCCACTCGCACATTCACTGGCTCTCATGTATAGTCATTTATATATGCCAACTCTCAGATACACTGTGTTTTACATATGTACTTACTTGCACATGTAGCACTGAGATATCCATTCACTCACCAACACACCCATGCACACAGTCAACCGCCCATATAGATGTTTCCACATGCACTCTTGAACTAATACACCTAGTGAATCAACTGCTCACACATCTATGCACAGAGTCACACACCTCCCAGCCACCCACACACACACTCAGTCTCCCATTCAAATGCTTGGGCAACAAATCAATAACCCATATAGCCACTCATATAGCTACTGATCAACACATGCAGCAGTTTACACAACATCAGACATACTGATGCACACATTCAGACAGTTTAGTCACTAACCCATGCATTTAGTAAGACACATTTAATCACTCACTCATACAGTCAGTAACGCACCTACTAAATCCTTCATCCAGATACTTATACATCCACTGGTTCTTCAATATGTAAAACATATTTAAACTTTACAGAAACACACAGTCACTGGATGATGTCATCAGTGATGTCATCAGTGATGTCAAATGAGATGTCATCAGTGATGTCATTGTGAGTAGACCGAGGCAGGATTTGACCATGGTGGCAACCCTCTCCTGATGGGGAATTCTTGTTTGCTGTGCACATCTAGAAAGTACATTACATAGGAAGCGCACCTTTTAGCGAAATGTTGCCTGATTTCAGTAAAAAATCAGGATACAATCAGACCCAGCAATTAAATATTGGAACAGTTCAGGAAAGAGGTACCGGCTATCAACTCTCGCAGTCGCCGATTTTAAAAACACCTAGATGGCACCTGGGCATTCTTGTAAGAGCACTGAAGTTTAAATCCCCAGTACAAATGGTATTGTACAAAGGTTCTTGTTTGTGTTCCTTTCTCAGACTGAAGTCGGACGTGTCTGTCCTTATTGGTCCTGACAGACTCTTGCTGAGTTTTCCTGTTCCTCACTGTGGTGCCTCAGCAGACTTTGCCACCTCTTAGTCTTTTTGAGACATTGCTTGTGACAGCTCTGACATGACCTAGTTTCCCCTGACAAAATGGCTTTTGCCATTCTCCTGGCGGGTTGCTGAGATCCGCGTCTATACGAGGACACGCACATAGAGCAGAGTCCATGAAGGTGTAAAATATCCTAAGTGAAACCGATAAGCTGTTAGCTGTGTACAATTCCAAAGAATTGATCAGAGCTGGTTATTAAATGCCTGAATACGTTCTCTCTATTTAGAAAAAGAACAAAAACTCTTAGGTTCAGAAATTGTAAAGCATCTTAATTATTTGGCTACAATCTTGACTGCAGTGTAGGTTTCGTGCAAATTTGCATTTCGCAGTTGCAGGAAATTGGACAATTGTGGCCATCACAAAAAAAGGCTGGCATTGTCTGATTTCCCGGGAGATGAAAGTTAGATTTCCTGCAGCAGTCGGAAGTGCCCCATGGCATCCGGCCCTCATTTCCCTCTGTCACTCAGAACTCCTCAAACTGAATGGCAGTTGGAAAACACAGTTACCACCACCTGACGAGCCATGTTCAATGAGTAAATGGAGCCAGTGGGGCCACCCGCACTTATTTTTTTCTCATCAGACATTTCCTAGAACAGGAGAGGGGAAAAACACAAAGGGGGAAGATAAAGGAAGAGAAACACGGAAAACCCCTCACAAAGAGAGAAAGTTGGACCTGCAAGAGTGAGATATAGGGCAGCAAGTGTGTGGTATTTGATTAAAGAGGCATGAAGTGGATTCTAGACCATGTATCCTTGGTATTCAGCGTGCTGACAGTAATAGTGCCGGCACTCATACTTTAGCAAGTTAAGCACTGGCCATGTCTTCCCTCTTACACTTCCTTGTTGCTGAAAATCCTACAGTGGAACATGCGCAGATGGGGAATTGGAGAGAATCAGATGCAGCGAATCAGGGCATCGTATTATGCTGAGAAATCGAGTATGTCTAACTAGTTAGGTGCTGATGGGTGATTCAACCAAAGACAGATGTTTGTAATCACAAACACACAAAGAAATTAAAGTTGTTCCTTCATTGTCTATTATCAGGTGCTCTGACCTATCCCAATCGCCGTCAAGGGGATCGTGTCAGCTGAAGGGCTCGGAGGTTGGCTGGTCTGGGGGGGAGGGGCGGGGGGGGGGCATTTGGTTCTACCAGTTCACACTGGCCTGTACCCAGCCAGACCTTTTCAAGAAGTCTGCAGCTGCTGAGACTCCAGGAAACTCCAGGCCACCTTCACTGACATTCCCGTTGATCTTTTTGGAGGCTCTTACATTGCTTCATCATGGGCAGATATTTGCTACTCAGGGCTTCATTGCCCTGTGGTTTTTGGGCCCATCCAGGCTGCTGCGGATACTAGGATCCTTCGGCTCTTTCTACCCCCGGCAACTCGGGAAGTGAACTCCCAAAGCAGAGCTTTCACCGTTGGCTTCATTTCTCCGTGGTGTTTTTGGCCCATCCGGTCTGTTTCTGATACTAGGATTCTTCGGCTCTTTCTTCCTCCATCAGCTCGGGGAAGTTCCCCTTAGATTGGAAAGCAGCACAGATTATTCCAATTAAAAAGAATAGGCAAACCTGTCACCCATAGATCTTTCTTACTATCAACCTATTTCTCTGCTTCCCTTACTGGGCAAGCTACTGGAAGGACAAATATACAGCTCATGGACTATTTTGAAACTAACAACAATCGGGCTTAGACCCATGGTTACTGACCATATTAGATGCTCTCTTGACACAAATACTCCATCATTGCTTGTGCTGCTGGACCTATCTGCAGTATTCAACACTATACCCCATCCCAGAATGCTGCTGAGCCGGCAGGAGATAGGAATTCATGGAACAACATTAAAGTGGTTTAAGGATTTTTTAACCAATCGAACCCTGATTATACTACGGCTCTTACAAATTGCAAACCGTACAACTAGGTAAGGGGATGCCACAGGGCTTGTGTTTGAGCACCATACTTTTTCACATATATTTATATAGTCCCCCTTACAAAAATTGCTATAGCATTTGGTTTTGAACCTTTGTCTTACGCAGATGATACACAGTTAATTGTTACACTTGATAACGATTTGAATAATGTAAAAGTGCTCTTTTTTGCCGGTATGACAGCCATCGCGACCTGGATGATAGATAATTGTCTGCAGCTAAACGCTAATAACTATTATGCTCTTTAGCAAGGCCCTACAGATTTGAGCACCTGACTGGTGGCCCTCTGAATTGAAATACAACAAAAGGTACCAGAGGGTCTAGGGCCAGACACAGCTCAGAGGTATATGATAGTCATCTAATTCACCACAGTACCCTGATCACCCAGAGTAAAACATTGATTCGGCACAAAAGACTCTCAAGGGATGAGGAAAATACCCATCAGTCACCATACGGATCCGCCCTTCATCATTTGGGATTTTAACCGGACCACCCGTCTGAGAAGATTAGTGCCACAATCAAAGGATGACCTGGTGGTAAGGAGGTCCCTTTAGTGGTTGTAGGCTACAGTGTGGTCTACCACTCGATCTTAAGGAGTGGGAAGAAAAATGGGACTGTGGTGTGCAGTGCAAGTAAATGTGAGTGCAATAAAGAAAAAACCAAGACAAAAACGTGTGTTAAAATTGGTTAGAAGAGCACGGAATGATATTTATTCTGTGTGTGCTCTCAATACCAAGATTAAAAAATTTATATGACCTTAGGCAATCAGGTTATGTAGACTGCTTGAGGTAAAATCGGTCGACATGTTTCAGCAAAACACGGACTATTGCGTCCTTGCTTTCATCAGGACCAGGGCTATCATGCTAAGGCTACTGCACAGTGTGAATAAATGATAAAGTGAAAGAGTGACAAAAAGGAGAAAGTAAAACAAGTGCAAAAAGTCACCTGTAAAGTCCAATTGCCATTACAGTCAGTGTCGATCACTGTGGAGAAAAGGGGGAGTGGGTATCAGAATAGACTATCTATATCCTATGAGCTATGGAATAAGTCCATGATCTATGGATCAATATTTAAATCACATCACAAATGTTGAAATATACACTCTTATTATTAGAGAGTCAGTTACTATCCATTCGGAAATATGTATTATTATCCAAACGTCATACATTTCTTACCTTAATCTGTAAGGTAGACTTGCCTCACCCCACCTGGCAGCGGCTCAGGGGAAGGGGAAGCACCGCTCTAAAATACATGTGAAACACATGTCAGTTAAAATGTGCACGTCAAAATACAAACACCCTCCATTATCAATGACCAGAAAACATTTAGGCTCGCACTGATGTCATATGCTTCAGTTCCCCAGAATGATGGAGGAAGACCTCCGTCTCTAGAAGTGGTTTCCTATGAGAACGCAGCATTATCGCGAGTGAGCAGGAAGGGAGCAGTTCATCTTACCTATCCGTCGGTACTCCGGGGCCGGCGTCCTGGCCGACTGGGGAGGTACCGGACGGCGAGCGCGATGGTGTATTTAAACGCGCCGCCAATGGTCGTCCGATTACATAGTGTGCACGGACGTTTGCCGTCATTGGTTCTGATCCTCATGGAGTGCTACGAGCCTTCCTATTGGTTAAACGAATGTAAACAAATGCTCTGATTGGTGGATGAGCGGCCACATTGGTCGAGGAGTAAAACGTGCATTACTATTAGTTAACCCAATGTAAATCAATGCTGTAATTGGTGGATTATCGGCCACATTGGTCGAGGTTAGATTGTAAACGTAAATTATCAATAAAAGCACGAGAGCAATGCAGAAAATACAGATATTAACGCATATGAGCGAGACAAAGGATTAAAGGGACAGCACTCGTTTTATTTGTGGAAGAACAGCCCCTCGTTGTGTTGTCATGAAAATTCTATCGATGTAAATTCGAGAGAATTCCCTATGTGAGAATAAATAAGCCCTTTACTTAAAATATAAATTTAGAGCGTTCCAACTATAAACTAGTTATTGGGGAACACATGTAAATATCCTCATTCTGAGTTTTTTTTAAAAATACATATCTACAGGGGGCTAATGATGGCTAGGCAGAAAACAACCATGTTTAAAGACCATAACGGTTCTCTGAGGACATATTCACATAGAAGGTGGTATCTAGGTGGTATCTCAGTGTGTGAAATGCATATTCACAGGTGGCAGACTACAATGTAGACCATGGGATTTCGTCATTTAGGCCCTCCTTATGTGTGTTGAGTTTCAGTACCCATTTCTGTTCTTTAATCATTAGGTACTTCGCCACATCCACTGTGTGCGATGGAATGAAGGGTTGTTCCAGGACAGTCCAGTGAAATTCTGTAGCTTGATGTTTCGCTTCCAGGAAGTGGGTGGTCAATTTCGTGGCCTGTCTGGCGCAACAAATGGTGCTTTTATGCTCCGATATCCTTATTCGGACCTTTCTTGTGGTCATGCCCACATATTTGTATCCACAAGGGCAGGTAATCAGATAGATCAAGCGATCGCTGTTACAGTTAGTAAACTTTATCTGTTTCCAAGGTCTGGAAGTGCCAATATCAATTTCGACCGACTTCGTAGTTTGTGCACACACTTGACAATTGTTGAAATATACACTCTTATTATTAGAGAGAGTCAATTTCGACCGACTTCGTAGTTTGTGCACACACTTGACAATTGTCAAGTGTGTGCACAAACTACGAAGTCGGTCGAAATTGATATTGGCACTTCCAGACCTTGGAAACAGATAAAGTTTACTAACTGTAACAGCGATCGCTTGATCTATCTGATTACCTGCCCTTGTGGATACAAATATGTGGGCATGACCACAAGAAAGGTCCGAATAAAGATATCGGAGCATAAAAGCACCATTCGTTGCGCCAGACAGGCCACGAAATTGACCACCCACTTCCTGGAAGCGAAACATCAAGCTACAGAATTTCACAGGACTGTCCTGGAACAACCCTTCATTCCATCGCACACAGTGGATGTGGCGAAGTACCTAATGATTAAAGAACAGAAATGGGTACTGAAACTCAACACACATAAGGAGGGCCTAAACAACGAAATCCCATGGTCTACATTGTAGTCTGCCACCTGTGAATATGCATTTCACACACTGAGATACCACCTAGATACCACCTTCTATGTGAATATGTCCTCAGAGAACCGTTATGGTCTTTAAACATGGTTGTTTTCTGCCTAGCCATCATTAGCCCCCTGTAGATATGTATTTTTTTAAAAAAACTCAGAATGAGGATATTTACATGTGTTCCCCAATAACTAGTTTATAGTAGGAACGCTCTAAACTTATATTTTAAGTAAGGGGCTTATTTATTCTCACATAGGGAATTCTCTCGAATTTACATCGATAGAATTTTCATGACAACACAACGAGGGGCTGTTCTTCCACAAATAAAACGAGTGCTGTCCCTTTAATCCTTTGTCTCGCTCATATGCGTTAATATCTGTATTTTCTGCATTGCTCTCGTGCTTTTATTGATAATTTACGTTTACAATCTAACCTCGACCAATGTGGCCGATAATCCACCAATTACAGCATTGATTTACATTGGGTTAACTAATAGTAATGCACGTTTTACTCCTCGACCAATGTGGCCGCTCATCCACCAATCAGAGCATTTGTTTACATTCGTTTAACCAATAGGAAGGCTCGTAGCACTCCATGAGGATCAGAACCAATGACGGCAAACGTCCGTGCACACTACGTAATCGGACGACCATTGGCGGCGCGTTTAAATACACCATCGCGCTCGCCGTCCGGTACCTCCCCAGTCGGCCAGGACGCCGGCCCCGGAGTACCGACGGATAGGTAAGATGAACTGCTCCCTTCCTGCTCACTCGCGATAATGCTGCGTTCTCATAGGAAACTACTTCTAGCAGGGCCAGCTCTAGGCTCATGGTGGCCCTGTGCAGGGAGCGTAGGTGGGGGCCCCGGAAGAGGGGGTCCGGACCCTCATGGACATCGATTCGCCAAAATGTTATGGGTGACAAAAGCGACATGTCACTCCCTTTCACACCCAGTGACATCACAGGCGTGTCTAACCTTGGACTTTCGACGGCCTCTTATTTACTGCTTGAGGTGTTATGGAAAGAGCAAGAAATGGAGACAACAGAAAAGTAAACAAAGCACCATGGGCCCTCTTTAGTTTCTGTTCTCTCTGTCAGTCAGTCTCTCTCTCTGTCAGTCTCTGTCAGTCAATCTCTCTCTCAGTCAGTCTCTCTCTCTGTCAGTCTCTCTCTCTGTCAGTCTCTCTCTCTCTGACAGTCTCTCTCTCAGCCAGTAAGTCTCCCAGTCTCTCTCTCTCTCTTAGTCTCTCTCTCTGTCAGCCAGTCTCGCTCTCTCCCAGTCAGTCTCTCTCTCTCCCAGTCAGTCAGTCTCTCTGTCAGTCATTCTCTCTCTACCTCAGTCAGTCTCTCTCTCTCTCCCTGTCAGTCCCCCTCTCAGTCAGTCTCTCTCTCTCTCTGTCAGTCTCTCTCAGTCAGTCAGTCTCTCTCAGTCAGTCAGTCTCTCTCGCAGTCAATCAGTCTATCTCTCTCAGTCAGTCAGTCGCTGCCTCTCTCTCTGTCAGTCAGTATCTCTCTACCTCAGTCAGTCAGTATCCCTCTACCTCAGTCAGTCTCTCTCTCTGCCAGTCAGTCTCACTCTCAATCAGTCTCTCTCTCTCTGTTAGTCAGTCAGTCACTCTCTTAGTCAGCCAATCTTGCTCTCTCTCTCTGTCAGTTTCCTAGCCAGTCAGTCTCTCAGTCAGTCAGTATTCAGTCTCTGAGTCAGTCAGTCAGTCAGTCTCTCTCTCTCTCAACTCTCTCTCTCTCTCCATTCTCTCTCTCAACTCTGTCCACTCCATCTCCACTGTCTCTCCACTCTCTCTCCACTGTCTCTCTCTCCACTTACTCTCTCTCCACTCTCTCTCCACTATCTCCCTCCATTGTCTCCCTCCACTCTCTATCCACTCTCTCTCCACTCTCTCTCCACTCTCTCTCCACTCTCTCCCCACTCTCTCCCCACTCTCTCCCCACTCTCTCCCCACTCTCTCCCCACTCTCTCTCCACTCTCTCCACCCTCTCTCCCTTCACACTCTCTCTCTACTTTCTCTCCACTCTCTCTTTCTCTCCGCTCTCTCTCTCCCTCTCTCCCTCCACTCTCTCACTCCACTCTCTCACTCTCTCTCTCACTCTCTGTCTCACTCTCTTTCCACCCTCTATATACTCTCTCCACCCTCTTTCTACTCTCTCTCCACTCCCTCTCCACTCTCTCCACACTCTCTTTCTGCACTGTCTCCCTCCACTCTCTCCCTCCACTCTCCCTCCACTCTCTCTCCACTCTCTATGCACTCTCTCTCCTCTCTCTCTTCTCTCTCTCTCTCCACTCTCCACTCTCTCTCTCCACTCTCTCTCTCTTCTATCGCTCTCTCCACTGTCTCCTCCACTGTCTCCCTCCACTCTCTCTCCACTCTCTCTCTCCTCTCTCCACTCTCTCTCTCCACTCTCTCTCTCCACTCTCTCTCTCCACTCTCTCTCTCCACTCTCTCTCTCCACTCTCCACTCTCTCTCTCTCTCTCCACTTTTTCTCTCTCTCTCCACTGTCTAGCTCCACTCTCTCTCTCTCTCTCTCTCTCTCTCTCTCTCTCTCTCTCTCTCTCTCTCTCTCTCTCTCTCCACTCTCTCTCTCTTCACTGTCTCTCACCACTTTCTCTCTCTCTCTCTCCACTCTCTATCCACTGTCTAGCTCCACTTTCTCTCCACTCTCTCTCTCTACTCTTTCTCCACTCTCTCTCTCCACTCTCTCTCCCTCCACTCTCTCTCCCTCCACTCTCTCTCCCTCCACTCTCTCTCCCTCCACTCTCTCTCCCTCCACTCTCTCTCTCTCTACTCTCTCTCCACTCTCTCTCTACTCTCTCTCCACTGTCTTTCTCTCCACTCTCTCTCCACTCTCTCTCCACTGTCTCCCTCCACTCTCTCTCTCTCCACTCTCTTGCTCACTCTCTCCACTGTCTCCATGCTCTCTCCACTCTCTCTCTCTCCACTGTCTAGCTCCACTCTCTCTCCACTCTCTCTCTCTCTACTCTCTCTCCACTCTCTCTCTCTACTCTCTCCATGCTCTCTCTCCACCCTCTCTCTCCACCCTCTCTCCCTCCACTCTCTCTCTCTACTCTCTCTCCACTCTCTCTCTCCACTCTCTCTCTACTCTCTCTCCACTGTCTTTCTCTCCACTCTCTCTACTCTCTCTCCACTCTCTCTCCACTGACTCTCTCTCTCTACTCTCTCGCTACTCTCTCTCTCCACTCTCTCTATACTCTCTCTCCACTGCCTCACTCCACTCTTTCTCCACTCTCTCTCCACTCTCTCTCTTCACCCTCTCTCTCCACCCTCACTCTCTCTCCACTCTCTCCCACTCTCTCTCACAAAGTAGTGTGCGTTCCATGGGCATCCGCAGAAATGTTTCGGGGGGGGCACATTTTTAACTTCATCTCCATCCCCCTTGCACCCTTCTCCTCTCTGCCTTGCAGCACCCTTCTCGCCCTCCCCCTTGCACCCTTCTCCCCCTCCCCCTTGCACCCTTCTCCACCTCCGCCTTGCACCCTTTTCTACCTTACACCATTCTCCCCTCTGCCTTGCACCCTTCTCCCCTCTGCCTTGCACCCTCCTCCTCTCTGCCTTGCACCCTTCTCCCCTCTGCCTTGCACCCTTCTCCCCTCTGCCTTGCACCCTTCTCCCATCTGCCTTGCACCCTTCTCCCCTCTGCCTTGCACCCTTCTCCCCTCTGCCTTGCACCCTTCTCCCCTCTGCCTGGCACCCTTCTCCCCTCTGCCTTGCACCCTTCTCCCCTCTGCCTTGCACCCTTCTCCTCTCTGCCTTGCAGCCTTCTCTACCGTGCACCCTTCTCCTCTCTGCCTTGCACCCTTCTCCTCTCTGCCTTGCACCCTTCTCCCCTCCCCGTGGCACCCTTCTCCTCTCCACCTTGCACCCTTCTTCCCTCCGCCTTGCACCCTTCTCCCCCTCCCCGTTGCACCATTCTCCCCTCTTCCTTGCACCCTTCTCCTCTCCGCCTTGCACCCTTCTCCCCTCTGCCTTGCACCCTTCTCCCCTCCGCCTTGCACCCTTCTCCTCTCTGCCTTGCGCCCTTCTCCTCTCTGCCTTGTGCCCTTCTCCTCTCTGCCTTGCACCCTTCTCCCCTCTGCCTTGCACCCTTCTCCTCTCTGCCTTGCACCCTTCTCCCCTCTGCCTTGCACCCTTCTCCCCTCCACCTTGCACCCTTCTCCCCTCCGCCTTGCACCCATCTCCCCCTCCCCGTTGCACCATTCTCCCCTCTTCCTTGCACCCTTCTCCCCTCTGCCTTGCACCCTTCTCCTCCCTGCTTGCACCCTTCTCCCCTCTGCCTTGCACCCTTCTCCTCTCTGCCTTGCACCCTTCTCCCCTCTGCCTTGCACCCTTCTCCCCTCCGCCTTGCACCCTTCTCCCCTCCGCCTTGCACCCTTCTCCCCTCTGCCTTGCACCCTTCTCCTCTCTGCCTTGCATCCTACTCCCCTCTGCCTTGCACCATTCTCCTCTCTGCCTTGCACCCTTCTCCTCTCTGCCTTGCACCCTTCTCCTCTCTGCCTTGCAACCTTCTACCCTCTGCCTTGCAACCTTCTCCCCTCTGCCTTGCACCCTTCTCTACCGTGCACCCTTTCTACTCTCTGCTTTGCATCCTTCTCCCCTCTGCCTTGCACCCTTCTCCCCTCTGCCTTGCACCCTTCTCCCCTCCGCCTTGCTCCCTTCTCTACTTTGCACCCTTCTCTACCTTGCACCCTTCTCCTCTCTGCCTTCCACCTTTCTCCCCTCTGCCTTGCACCCTTCTCCTCTCTGCCGTGCACCCTTCTCCTCTCTGCCGTGCACCCTTCTCCTCTCTGCCTTGCGCCCTTCTCCTCTCTGCCTTCCGCCCTTCTCTCCTCTGCCTTGCACCCTTCTCCCCTCTGCCTTGCACCCTTCTCCCCCTCCGCCTGGACTCCAAAACGTAAGCTGATCACTTTCTTCAAACAAAATAATTTTGACCCAATAGATAATTTTTAGTAAATGCATGGCAGGTGCTCTACTATCAGTTTGCAGTTTTCATCCAGTATCCATATGTACTCTGGCTATACAAGGAAAGTGCCACCATCCCAAGCCAAGGATACACACTAAATACTAAGAACTACCAACAATGAATGTCTGACAAAATATCGAAATCAAAAATATCGAAATACAAAAATATCGGAACAAAAATATCGAAGTCAAAAATATAGGAATCCTATCCCTAACAAGGTAAGTACAAAAATATCGAAAAAATAATATCGTAGTACAAAAATATCGAAATTAAAAATATCGTTTTTTTAAATGTATTAATAATAATGTAAAAATAATTATAAAATACATATAATGTTACAAATATTAAATAAAAATATTAAAACATAATTAAAAAATTAAAACTAATACATATACATTTAAAATAAATTAAAAACTTAATAATTTAATGTAATTTTATATTTTTTAATTTCATTTAATTGATTTAATTTAAATTTATTTTATTTTTACCCTGTACGACTGTACCCCAAAAACCCAAAACTGACCCTGAACCCTAAAAATACCCCTTTACCCAAAAACCCAAAACTGACCCTGAACCCTAAAAATATCCCTGTACCCCAAAAATCCAAAACTGACCCTAAACCCTAAAAATACCCCTTTACCCATGAACTGAAAACTGACCCTGAACCCTAAAAATACCCCTTTACCCATGAACTGAAAACTGACCCAGAACCCTAAAAATACCCCTTTACCCAAAAACTGAAAACTGACCCTGAACCCTAAAAATACCCCTTTACCCAAAAACTGAAAACTGACCCTGAACCCTAAAAATACCCCTTTACCCAAAAACTGAAAACTGACCCTGAACCCTAAAAATACCCCTTTACCCATGAACTGAAAACTGACCCTGAACCCTAAAAATACCCCTGTACCCATGAACTGAAAACTGACCCTGAACCCTAAAAATACCCCTGTACCCAAAATTAATTAATATTATTTAATTACCAATTAATTATTAATTAACAATAACAATAAAGTAAATATATTAGCACATTTGCTGTAATTAATTTAATTTAATAATTAATATTATTTTGCACAATTAATTAATTAAGAATAACAATAAATTATATATAAAAAATAACTATAATTAATGTAATTAAATAATTAATAATAATTAATTACCAACTAATTAATAATTATAAATATGTAAAAAATTATAATAATTAATTAACTAATTAATAGAAATTAATTACCAATTAATTATTAATTAAAATATGTACAAACATATATTAATTAATTAATTATTATTAAATTACTTCCCACCCTATTCCCCTATAAACCCATAACCCGCTACAGAACATATTTATCAATTAATAAATTAATTAAAAATAATTAAAAATTAATTCTCAATAATGAATTAATAATTCCTACTAATTAATAATTAATTTAACATAATTAAATTACTTCCCACCCTATTCCCCTATAAACCCACAACCCGCTACAGTAGTAAAAGACAATATTTAATAAAATAACATTAAAAATAAATAATAAAACATAATAAATACAATATAATATACACTAAATTTATTTAAAAATTGATATTAGTAACATCAAAGTTATTAATTTCGATATTATTAACATCGATATTTACAACTCCGATATTACTGATAACATACCAATATCGATATTTAGACTGTCGATATTACTTACCTTCGATATTTTTGTATATCGATATTTAAACTTCGATATTTTTGCATATCGATATTTAAAAATCGATATTTTGTCTGTGTACCACCAACAATATATCGGCCAAACAAGGGTGGGCAGAGAGCACATCACCCTCACATGCATTCATGTTTTAATGAGGATGCTTTTCTCTCACAATAAAATTAATGTTTGTACAAATGCCATTTTGACACCTCTATGTGCTGTACATAACGATTGTCACTGTAACTCAGCTTACCGAACTCAGAGGGAAGGTTGACTTGGTACACCGAGAGAATAACAAATGACTCGGAGGACTTAAACAGATGTCAGGGTGAGCGTGAAACGGACTACGATAAAGCAAGCAATTAAAATTGTATTTTGTTTAAAAGAACCATGACTTGTCGGAAAACACAGTTTCTATTATGTATAAAAGTTCCTAAAAATGTCACAGTGATTAAAAACTATATTACACAGGCACGTATGTTGGAGAAAGGACCTACAGGCTGTCTGAACAGAGATCAGATAATCTTCCCTTACTTGCAGGCCCGTTATCCCATTCCACCGAGACCTCTGTTTCACCTTTCAACAATAAAAGAAACTTACTCACTGTATCATTCCTTGTCCCAAACTTGGTGGCTGAGGAAGTGCTTCTGCATCTGGAGCTTTCTTTCTAATAATTCTAATTCACCATGGGCCAACCTGTGCACAAGCACATAGCAGAACACTGTGTCTTCGCCACATGCCAGCATGCCAGCTCTCCACATGAGGCCCACTCAAGAGGGGTGAGCAAATCGCTTTCACTTTCGCATGTTAGACATGCGTAGTCGAGCCGGGTGAAATCATCCAGAAAATGTAAGCATGCTTTTAAAATGCTGATGTGGAAACAGAGCCAGCTTCAACATTGTAATTGTGTCTTTAGATAACTTGTAGGGGAGGCAGGGAAGCAGTTTTTTAAGGGTGCCACAATCACATTAGGAGGTCCCCAGCCCATGTAGGCCCCCAAACCCTGACAACCCCTCACCCCTCACAGACAGCCCTGGCCTCCTCCCTTCTCAAAGGAATAGTGCCCTGAGGAGAATGCACCATCCTAGGGCCCCCACCCCCTCCTCTTTCCGGGCCTGGCTCGTGGCTTTGACTGAAGAGAAACAATGGAAGTTGATACTTTGTTTCTCTTCAGTCAAAGGTCAGCAGGTCAGCAGCGCGAGGAGCAGGCTGCAGGCAGCAGCAGCTGCTTTAGAGAGAGAGAGACAGCTCTCTACCGAGAGCTCAGCTGAGGGGCCCCCTTCATCAACAGGAGACGTGGCGGCCCCTGGGGTTTGGCGGCCCTGTGCAGGTGCACAGTTTGCACATGCCTAGGGCCGGCCCTGCTTCTAGCGACGGAGGTCTTCCTCCATCATTCTGGGGAACTGAAGCATATGACATCAGTGCGAGCCTAAATGTTTTCTGGTCATTGATAATGGAGGGTGTTTGTATTTTGACGTGCACATTTTAACTGACATGTGTTTCACATGTATTTTAGAGCGGTGCTTCCCCTTCCCCTGAGCCGCTGCCAGGTGGGGTGAGGCAAGTCTACCTTACAGATTAAGGTAAGAAATGTATGACGTTTGGATAATAATACATATTTCCGAATGGATAGTAACTGACTCTCTAATAATAAGAGTGTATATTTCAACATTTGTGATGTGATTTAAATATTGATCCATAGATCATGGACTTATTCCATAGCTCATAGGATATAGATAGTCTATTCTGATACCCACTCCCCCTTTTCTCCACAGTGATCGACACTGACTGTAATGGCAATTGGACTTTACAGGTGACTTTTTGCACTTGTTTTACTTTCTCCTTTTTGTCACTCTTTCACTTTATCATTTATTCACACTGTGCAGTAGCCTTAGCATGATAGCCCTGGTCCTGATGAAAGCAAGGACGCAATAGTCCGTGTTTTGCTGAAACATGTCGACCGATTTTACCTCAGGCAGTCTACATAACCTGATTGCCTAAGGTCATATACATTTTTTAATCTTGGTATTGAGAGCACACACAGAATAAATATCATTCCGTGCTCTTCTAACCAATTTTAACACACGTTTTTGTCTTGGTTTTTTCTTTATTGCACTCATATTTACTTGCACTGCACACCACAGTCCCATTTTTCTTCCCACTCCTTAAGATTGAGTGGTAGACCACACTGTAGCCTACAACCACTAAAGGGACCTCCTTACCACCAGGTTATCCTTTGATTGTGGCACTAATCTTCTCAGACGGGCGGTCCGGTTAAAATCCCAAATGATGAAGGGCGGATCCGTATGGTGACTGATGGGTATTTTCCTCATCCCTTGAGAGCCTTTTGTGCCGAATCAATGTTTTACTTTGGGTGATCAGGGTACTGTGGTGAATTAGATGACTATCATATACCTCTGAGCTGTGTCTGGCCCTAGACCCTCTGGTACCTTTTGTTGTATTTCAGGTTCTTTGGGGACTGTACCCAGAGCTTGGTCCATAAACTTCCCCGAGGTCCTCCCCCACAGTAGTGTTTTTTGTTGGCCCTCTGAATTGAACATGGCACCCACTTCTCAACTGTTGGTAAAAAATGTGGGTGCTCATCTAGATCAGGCACTCACAACGAAAGTGCAGGTTGGGACCACTGCAGGAACTTGCTTTCAAATGTTGCACTCATTACGGAGGTGTTTTCCTTTCTTCCTCATTTTACAAGGAACACCTTGATTCAAGCTCTAGTCATCATCCATCTAGATTATTGTAATGCCTTATTGGCTTCCATTAATGAGACAATGATTAATAAATTACAAGTAGCCCAGAATACTGCAACAAGTCCCATAACTAAACTTCCACCTAGGATGTCTTTTTCACCCCCTTTGCATTCTCTTCATTGGATGCCAATTCATAAAATAATAATTTTTAAAATTTGCTGTCTGACACATAAATCCTTAAATGGCATAGGCCCAAGTTACAGTGGTGTAGCTAGACCTTGTGACGCCTGTGACAGTTCTTGAGTTTGCCTAATGCGGAGGCCGCAAGTAAGAGTGGGGGGTGCTGGTGATTCTTGCGATGGCCACGCCTTGACCACCGCAGGTAAGGGCGGGGGGCCGCAGCCACTGAAACTCATGCCACTGGTGCTGACTGCCCCGACCCCCCTTGCTATGCCACACCCAAGTAATCTGTCAGCCAGGATTTTCCCTTATTGACCAGGCAGTTCGTTAGGATCTAGTAACAAAGCCCTGCTTACTGTTCCTCGAATAACAAAGTCTAGTTCAGAAGGCAGGTCTTTTTCTTATTTAGCCCCTCTCTATTGCAACAAGCTTCCAATCTACTTATGCAATTGAATAGATAATTTTTAATTTAGAAAACTTCTCAAGACAGAGCTGTTTGCGGCCTAGTAGTTGTAATTCTCTTTATGATGTGGGCAAGTGCCTAGATACCCCTCTAAGGGTGATTTGCGCACATTGTAAATTAAAATAACATAACATAACATTTCACAGTTTGTAAGATTTTAGTGGTCCTTGGCCCATGAAACTACAGCAGCCAGGTGCAGAACATCACAGACTCATCACCCGAGACGTAGGAGGGGCATTGAACAGGGGTAGTTTCCTAGTCAAAGCAAGCAGGGAGGAGAGCCGAGTCGACCGTCCTCGCACAGTCGCCATCTTGCATCAACCGTAACCATCAGTACTCTTGGAAACACAGGTATTTCTGTGGAGGCAAGATGGCCGCTGACAGCCCGTAGGGAGCAGTCGCTACTCTCCCCGCTCCTGCTGAACACTGAACATTTTGGGAAATGCCACTGATCATTGCCGCTGATCGAGTAAAACCAGCATGCTGTATCCATTGAACCTGCTACATTGTTTGCTCTCCTGGATCGTGAAAGGAAAAACTAACTTTATAAGTGTGTTCTGGTGGTTTGAAACTCCAAATAAAAGCATCCTATACCCGCGACAGGCTCCGATGCAAAGTATGGTCCCACGTGGCTCAAGACCGCAGAAAGAACTACAGAAGGAGAGAGAAAGGGAGAAAGCTGTTTCAAGCGACCCTGGCATAGCAGCAGCTCCAAGCTCCAACCTAAGGTCGATGACCCAAAGCCGAAGCCGAAGGAATATGACGGAAGATGCCGAGAATGTCGAAAAGGCAAAAAATAAAGAACATGATGCAAGGCTAAAAAGAAAAAAAGGAAAAAATGCAGCTAATCAAGAAAGGGGCAAAACAACAGAATAGTGAAGCCGCTGGCAAAGAAGGGAACATGAACCAACTTACCCTTCACGAATCTTTTGCAGCTCCTTCTCCAGCCCCAGCCTCTCTTGCAGTGTCAGATGAGGCATCCTCCTCTCTACGGATGGATCCGGCTACAACCAGGATTCTCTGCAGCCTGGGAGAACCGAGCTTGGTTCTTTGTGATGGCCGGATAGGAGTCGCAGGCGAGGTTGACGTATGGATGACGGATGAGGCATTACCATCGATGACTTCTCCTGTTGCCGTGCTGGAGGCCGCGATGACACCGCAGTGTGGGCTAATCCGTGATGGGAAAGGACAGAGGGCTTTTCCGAGTGAAAGACAGAGCTTGTCTGAGAACCCTGTTAGGAAACAGCAGACTACGGATTCCACGACGGTATCTGGTAAGGGGGGCTGCGAGGGGGACGTAAAAGTGCCCTTGCCTTTCAATGGCAGCGAGGTTGGGCAAATTGACGGTCAACACGTAGAAACTTTGGTAAATCTAGAAATGATGGCAGGGATTGAGGCCACTCTAGACATTTGTACTGAGGATACTACAGTGGAAACGGTCCCATGTAGAATATTCAGCTCAGAGTGGTTCCCTAATTAATGAATGTACTGAACCCCCCTACCCCCCCGGGCACCTAACGGAGACCCTTGAGACGACTACGGTCTTACAGCCGGATCTGGGGTATGCAATACGCTCTAAAGACTCCACTCCTGCAGGCCAGAATTTAGGGCTAAGCTTGAAAGAATATCAGAAACAGCTACCCACTCAGCAAGGATCAGACGGTGTCCCTATAAACCCGGGATCCCCCAGTGACAATTGTTTTTTTTCTGTGAATGACAACGAGAATGATGAGGAAAAGGGGGATACCGCATCAATAACAGAAAGCGACATTGGCACCTCGGAACCCGAGTCGGAATTCGAAGCTTCAACACCCGATAGTGGGGAAAAACATAAGGCTTGTACCAAAAGGAGGGTTAGGAGCCTGAGGAATAGATCTCGCAATAGGTCCAAAGTTAACATGAGTCCCTCACAGCCAGAAATGTCTAAAAATTTGGACTGGGACTACTCAGCCACTTCGCAGTTCTACCACGAGGGGGGTACAACCTACTTAATCCCCAGTCTAACTCCCTAGCTCAAGCAACCACGATGGATATGCTGTACACTACATTAAAACAAATGCAGGGGGAGGCCAGGAGCGAATCGCAGAGGGCAAAGCAGGCCAACCAAAAAATACAGGGATCATTACGAAAAGTGAACAAGCTATATACAGACATGGCATCAAGGGTCACAGAGGTGGAAGCAAGAACTGAGAAATTGGAGGAAGATGTTGGGAAGTGGTATGAGTTCAAAAAGGAACAAGAAAAGATGACAGCCGATGTACATTGGAAACTTGAGGACTATGAGAACCGCCAACGGCATAATAATGTTAGATTACTGGGAGTGGCAGAAGGAAAGGAAGGACAGGATGTGCGGGCATTTGTTATCAATTTGCTTAAGGGGGCCTTTCCAGAGTTAACGGGCTGGATCTGGGAGAACGAGATACAAAGAGCCCATAGGTACCCTTTGGTGCAAAGGAAAGGGCCAGCTACTGACAAACCCAGGGCAATCCTGATATTTGTAGGGAATTTCTTATCGAGGTAGGAAATTATGGATAAAGCCAAACCTGAGGCTAGACCTTCCCATAATGGTATGACCTTTTTCGCCCGCCCCTATTTCTGCCATGCGACGGTGGAAAGGAGGTGGCGGATGAGGCAAATGATAACCCTTTTCCAAAATATGGGCTGTGAAGCCTATCTGATGTTTCCATCTCGCCTTAAAGTAATCGTTAATGGGCAGAATAGGATTTTCTTCTCGGAGATTAAATCTCAGGCATATCTTGATGAGATTAAAGACAGGAAAGGGGGCTAAAAATATATGGCGGTTGCACTAAGACAGGCAAAACAGAAGGTCTAACAGTAAGATAGAAGGGGTATGGCTAACTGTATGATTTAATATAGCAGCAGCCGCAGTGAGCTGTTCAGATATATCATAAGCATAAGATGGCAGTCAGAGCAGGGGGGGAGGAGCGGGTGACACTTAGGGCTACAGCTGTCACGCATAGGTCAGGACTGACCTATTTGCTCGTAAGGGGGGAAGGGATGGGGCCAGGGGGTGGGGGGAGGGGATGGGGTACAGGGCACATTGTTTTTTGGTTGTTTATTCACATGCAGGGAAGCATTGTTAAAGCTTGAGGGCGTGTGGGGGTGAAGATATCGCAACAAGGGAGAAATGATGTAAAACTGTTTCTTACTGATGATAACTTGCTGGGACATCTGTCTGATGTGCATTAATGGGTACCCGTATAATTACTGTAAATGTTTGTGTGCTAAATGACCGCACTAAGAGGCAGCGGGTCGCAACATGGTTAAGATCTTTGAATGTGGACCTAGTGTGTCTTCAGGAGACTCACATGGAGGGAGAACAAGGTCATCTGCTCGATCAGCTGGGGTTCTGCATATAAGCATATTCTAAGCAGGGAGCCAAAAACAGAGGAGTGGCAATCCTGTCCAAACAAAGGGATTTTATATTAAGGAGAAATCTTGAGGATCAATGGGGGAGGTGGGTCCTCATAGAATATAAATCTAACGAAGAATGGGTCACTTAAGGTTGTATATATGGTTCACTGGAAGATGACCCTGATATCTTTGATTTTATGGACCTCGAGTTGTCCACTTGGTCCCCAACTATTATCTTGACCGGGGATTTTAACATCAACGGGGCAGGTGGACTGGAAATGACTTCTAATGGGTGGTATCAGGGTCGGAAAAGGAGAATTTTGGCAATCACTATGTAACCTTGCAAGAAACAATGCCTTATTGGATGTATGGGGGACCGTAGGTCCTGGCGAACAGAGATTTACTTACTATTCTGCTCCACATAAGGTATGTGCTAGATTAGATTATTTTTTTGTTTCAAACTCCCTACAATCAAAAATTAAAATTGAGAGGCTTCCCCACATAATCTCCGACCATAACCCTCTGATTCTAACAGTAAAACCTGGAACTAGAAGCCCGGTTCGGGTATGGACATTTGAGAGAGGGTTGCTTAAAGAGGAAGCGTACATCATCCACAAGAAAGAGTGGATCAAGAGTTTTTTGGATATCAACAGAGGTAGCACGGTGGCTAGGAATATGCGGGACTCTTTTAAAGCGGCCGTACGAGGGGAGACAATAAACTTCAGTGTAGCAAGTCGGAGGAGGGAAAGACAGAGGGATGCAGATCTCACTAAAGCTGTCACAGATGTGGAGGATGAACTAACTGAGATTGTGGTAAGAGGCGCACCTTTAGATCAGGTGTTAATTAGAATAGCAAAAGCAAAGATGGAGGCGCAGGAGAGCATAGCCAACAAGGCAACTAAAATATACCTAGTACATAGAGAGAGGTGCTATGAATTTAACAAATCTGTGGGCCGTACTCTTGCTATTCGCACGAGGCAGAATGTATCTACGGGACAAGTGTGGGAGATACAGGATGGGGCAGGAATAATGGTCTCAGAACCAGAGGGGATACGAGAAGTATTTAGGAAATTTTATACTTCACTATATGATCAAGAGCACCCAAGTGACTTTTCTAAAATAAGTGACTACCTCCGGGACATTCCAGTAGTTACCCTAGCTGAGGAGGAGGCAAAGAAATTGGAGGAACCATTTAGCTCGGAAGAGATCCTGGCCACCTTAACTAGTCTCCCCTCTGGGAAGGCCGCTGGACCTGACCAAATCCCAATAGAATTTTTTTAAACCTTTTGGGATGTAATCAAGCAGGATTTGACAATTACTTTGCAGCAGGCGCAGGCTGGAACATCGATCCAGAGTAGCTGGGCAGGGGCAGATATTGTTATAATCTTAAAAAAGGGCAAATTGCCTTATCAACCTGGATCATATAGGCCAATAACCTTGATGAATGCGGACACAAAAATCCATTCTGGCACTTAGAGTTGCTAAAGTAGTCAATACCCTTGTGAGTATTAATCAACATGGGTTCATACCAGGGAGAGGTACCACCCATCACACCCGAAAAGTCATTACCCTGTTCGATGTTGCAGAGGTTTCAGGAGACCCGATGGCGGTAATATTATTAGACGCAGAAAAAGCTTTCGATCGGGTCTCCCGGGACTTTCTGTGGTTTATCTTGAGAAGGGTGGGATTCGGGGGGGGGGCCTGCTGAAAGCTTTGCAGGTTTTATACGCAGCCAACTGCTCGTATTCGAGTAAATGCAGGGTACACGCTCCCATTTATGATCAAGAGGGGTGCACGTCAGAGATGCCCTTGCTCCCCGCTCTTGTTTGCACTCTATATGGACCCGTATATACGACGCATAGATTTAAACAATAACATCTGTCCAGTAAATATCCATAGGGATCAATGTAAAATTTTGGCCTATGCTGAAGACGTGGCGATTGTCACCCCTAAGCCCATAGAAATTATAGCACTGGTTGAGGCAGAAGCACAATAGTTTGGAGAGGTGTCCGGTTATGCTTTGAATATTGCTAAAACCCAGATCATTAAATATAGTAAAACGAATTGCTCAGATCATCTGGTGGTGCAAAGTGGGGTATACTTAGGGGTAACAATAACAGCAGATTTAGACATACTTGTGGAGGTAAATATAGCACTTGTAATGAATAAAGCTAAGAAGGACTTAGACAGAAAATGATCTTCCTCCCAAAATTTCTGTATTTATTTAGAGCCATACCTTTATTGTTTGAAGCAAAGTGGTTCAAGGCCCTTGAGCATATGTTAAATCACTTCGTCTGGGCGGATGGAAAGACCCGAAGGGCGTTAAGATTCAGGGCGCTTCCTAGGGAACGGGGTGGGTGGGCCCTACCTGATTTAAAGTTATATTACTGGGCGGCGTCCCTTCAATATATGGCAGGATTATTGGGAGGGGCAGAAATGGAAAGGCAAGACGGGCTAGGAACACTAGCAATTTATGCATTGGCTTTAGGAGATCATGCTGAGAACCTCTTTTTGAAATTTACTGATTATAGTTATTTTAAGAGGACTAAATTTAAAACGGTTATAGCCGCCCACAAGATCTGGACTTCATTTGCAAAAACATTTGGTCTAGGTAGATACAACGCTTATACTAGATTGAACAACCCTAATCTCCCTGGCGATATATTTTCAGGGATCGCCTTTTCTGATTGGGCAACCCATGGAATTAGGAAGATGGGCGATATGATAGGACCGCAGGGGTTGATGCAGTTTAGCGCTTTGCAGGCAATTTATAGCCTGGACTCGACCCATTTTTAAAGTTTCTGCAAATTAGGAGTTTTATGTCAACAGAAATTGGAGGGGCCGCGGGATTTGGGTCAAACCCTATTTTGGATATTATACAGGATTTATTTTATTTATTTTATTTATTTATTTATTTATAAAATTTCTAAAGCACACAAAAACCTTCCGGTGTCTCGGCGCTAGTATGGCAAAGACTGTACAATTAAGAGATTTTACTCTGAATTAATAGAACATCAAGCAGACGATCTGGAAAAATATGAAAATAAATGGATACAGAAGCTGGGGATAGAGAAGGAATCTTTTCATAGATCTTTGGAATTAGGTCAGAAACTATTGTGTTCAGCACCACTTCAGGAACAACATTATAAGACCTTGTATTCATTATATCATACGCCTGCAAGAATAGCACAATGGAGAGGGGTAGCTGGTATCACGTGCCCAAGATGTGATAGTGTTGAGGCTGATTTAGTTCATATGTTTACTACGTGTACACACTTAAATACCACCTGGGATGAAATTGAAGTATTCCTTAAGAGGTCATTAAGGATAGATAATACCCTAACCCCAGCGGTGGTTCTCCTTGAAATAGTGGATAAGGCCACCCAGACCCACCATGACTATTTCATCTTCATGGCTATGGCTGTTTTGAGGCTGTGCATTGCCACAGCCTGACTGGATCGTCTACCGCCCACATTCCACCAATGGCTAATGAAACTATTAGCTACTTATAACCTTGAGAAAGCAATTTATGCAAGGAGAGGCAGAAAAAGGCAAGAAATTAGGAAAAGAAATATGTGAACCTATACAAAGATGGAAGGAGAGAGATCCGGTGTAGGAGGTTTTGAAATGTAATTTATCTATGATTTAATCTATCAGTCTCCTTTGTTGTTTCCCTGTATTGCTATTTCATTTGTATATTTTACAGTTGTGTTTTGAATGTTTTGTTATAACTTTGTACTCTTTGTAACCTGAATGAATATCTGTGCCCTGTACAACAAAAAGGGGGGGGGGGCATTTTTTTAATAAAAATACTTTTTAAAAAAAAAGAAAAAAAGAGGTGGGAGGAGAGCTGGGTGGCGGTAGAGGAGGAGCGAAAGAGTTTAGAGAAGAGCAGGATTAGGAAGGTAGTGGGTGCATGTGAATAAAGCTAAACTTATGAAAAAGATGGAAACACAGGTATTTCTATCTATCGCACAAGCTGAAATGCCCACTCCAGTTTTATTACTCACAGAAGCTGGAATTGCATATTCTGCATGTAAACCCAATCAGAGTAGCCTTGCAGCTAAGCAAATACAAGCAGGCAATGCTGTATACAACTTGGAGGTGACCCTGGCAGCACTGTTGGGGTAAGGGACAATGGTCCGGCTGTAGGCACTCAGGAGACACCTGCCAGAAAGAAGACAATGCAAGACTAGAAAATGCAATAAAGGGCATAAAGCAAGGGTAATCACTCTCTGGTCAATATGGGCACAGAAACGGACATGGTAGAGCACTTCTTTTCAATTCCGATCAGTCTGATTGGTCGGGGGGGGCGGACCCAGAATCCCTCAAGGGGGGCTCAAGAAGGGCATCAAAATAAGGGGCCTTGAGTGACACAAGTGACCTAAGTGGGGGGTCCTAGGACCATCAGTCAACTTGGGTGAGAAATATCCTTGGCTGGCTGACTGTCAAAAAGAGGAGCCCCCTGAGGGAGGCATGCCGTAGTTACCTTTGAGAACAATGTACTAAAGGAAAGAAGCAGCAGAACCGCATGAATCACAACTGGCCGATATCCAGGGGAAACCAGAGGAATTTGAGAATAGGCTGAGATGCAATAACCTCAGGGTGCTGGGGTAGCTAAAGGTTTTGAGGGAGCTTACAGCCAAAAATTCATAGTAGAGCTGTTCATTAGCACCGCTCCGGAGCTGGCAACTCGGAATTGGTATATGGAGATCCAAAGAGCACATAGGTTTCTTGCAAGATGGGATGAATCCAAGAGCAATTTTAGTATTCTTCGGAAATTTCTTCCTTGAACAGTCTGTATTTGAAAAAGCCCATCTAGACTCAAAGTGCACCGCTAAAGGCTAGACATTATTCGTAAGAATGGACTTCTGTCACACCACTGTTGAAAGATGCTGGAGACTAAGGCAAATGAGCCAGACTTTTTTAGAGCAAGGGGGTGCAAGTGTTTCTGGTTAACACAGTCAGTTTAAAGTCACAATACAGGACAAGACACTCTTTTTTACCCCAAGAAATCCATGCCCAAAATCTGCGATCCTCTTATCACCAACACATTTTCAACATTTCCCTATCATCTTCTATCCCTCCCTCATGGTCTACCGCAACAATAATCCCCATATTCAAAAAGGGGGATCAATCGTCGCCCAAGTACTACCGTCCAATTTTGCTAATCAACAGCACCATTAAAATCATTGGCAGAGTAATTTATGACTGCCTGGTCGAATGGGCAGCTGATAAGGACATACTCTCCTCTTTTCAATTTGGGTTTCAACCTAAAGTAGACACCAAATTATCAATGCGTGAATTTGGCACTGATCAGATTTAAAAATACTAAAGCCAAGCACTTCCCCATATATGTAGCTTTTATAGATTTTTCCACAGAACTAAACTTTGGCGAATGTTGCTGGATCAAGGTGTGGACCCCCCTGGTGAACATTTTATATTGTCAGCGTTGCGATCTCACCAAACGGATCTGTTTAACTCCACTTGGGGAGCTTTCTCCTAAATTCTCTTTAAAGACTGAGATGAGGCAGGGTTGCATATTGGCACCTTTATTATTTAATGTATATATAAATGGTTGAACAGCTCACCTAGCCTCTTCCCACACAGATATAATCAAAATCGCAGGCTCCCCAATATTCCCACTCTGCTATATGCGGACGATACAGTTTTGTTGGCCCTTACCCCAAAAGCCTTGAGATATCAGGTGGACTGTTTTGTTCTCTTCCTGCATACCTTGAATCTTAACACCATTTACTCCAAGTCACACATTATGTCCTACGGCCCTGGTAAACTAAGGCTAAATGAAATCAGCATAAACAGACATGTCTTGACGACCGTCCATAATTTTTGTTACCTGGGACTACATTTTAATTCCTCAGGGTTATAGAATTCCCATTGCGCTCATGTATGTACTAAGTTAAGCAAAGCTGTGGGCACAGTAATTAACCTCATCAGACCCCAAATCAGGGGGAAATTGTTTCCACCTCTGAAAGTTTTTAACTCTCAATGTATTAGCGTGGCTACTTACTGTGCTGGAGTTTTGGGTTTTAGTAAGTGCGGCTCCATACAGGCAGAGGAAAACAGATTCCTGCAAAGAACTTTAAGCGCACAACCATCTATCCCTATCCTCATTACCTACCTTGAGTTAAACCAGGGTTTTAATGAGAATGTGATCCAGAGGGCGCCGCTTTCACTATTGGTTAGCTTCTGGTCAAACCCAGCTGACAAGCTCTGTGAGGACATCATATTCCTGCATGATTCTGGAGAAGGCTCCCTCCATACAGTGGCTGAGTTATTTACAAGATACATTTGGCTCCCTCTGCATACCCTGGTGGTACTCTGAACCTAGCTGCATCCCCCAAAATGCAAAATCAGAAGGGAAAACATTATTTAAGACCCACCGAGCAAACATTAGGTAGAAATCCAAGTTATAGAAACCCTCGGTGTTGAAATATTATAGCCTTCCTTACACTAATGATTCCCCTCTGTATCCAGCCTTGGAGTTGACCAGTTGGGAACGGCCCCTACTTTTTCACTTACAAGCTGGAACAATCTAATGGTCTCTCTTAAAAAAAAAAATTCACTTAGAAGGGAACACAGTCTCCTGTTGCCCAGGTAATAATCACTCTGCTCAATCATTACTGCAGTTTACATTCTTTTGCAATTTGAACAGTTTAGCACAACAGCACTTTCTGATACCTTTATTAAGGAGGCTAGGCCTTCATTGCTGCAGACCTGCTCTACTCCATTTACAATCCTTGTGCTCCCTTGATATTGTCTTTTTTGTCTGTGCTTTCCTGAAAGCAGCACTTAGGGCTAGACGCACTATGTCGGGCTAGTCTGAGAGAATATCACAACCAGCATAATACACTGAACATTTTAGAGGACAGTAGGAGTGCATGGTAGACCTTAATTTAGGTTTTTGATCTCCTGCTATCCCCCTTTCTTCTTTTTTTTTTATAGATTTTAACCCACATTTGATAACAGCGCACTACAAATTGATCCAATTTCGCATCTTAGGTTTCCCTTTTAATTCTGTATGTGTGATGTATTTCCTGACATATCTCGCCAAACAGCTATGTGCAATATTTCTATGTATTTTTATGGTCATGTTGCTCATTTAAGCATGGATATCAGATGCATTATCTGACGTGTTTTTTTTGTACCTCAAAATTCCTTTCTGTTTTTATAAATATTCTCATTTTATGACTATTTTTGATTCATGTGTGTTTGCAGTTTTGCACGTTATTCTTTTATGTACTTTTATGGTCTATTGCTTTTTAGATTGTAGAAAGTTTTTAATTGAATACCCCGAGATTAAGACAAAAGAGGGTGACTGTTAATTGTTTCTCGTATGAATTTAATTAAAGTAAACACCCAGGAGGGAGTCAGATAGGCATTCCAAATGTAATAAAAAAAGAAATTCTCAGGACCAGGCACGGGAGGAGGCAACATCACCGTCTATAGAGCATGCTAGGTCAATTTTCTCCTTTTGTGTGGTGGGGGGCCAAGGGGGAGGGGCCATGGTGGAGGAGAGTAGGTTTGGGGGTGGTCGGGAGGTGGACGTGGTGGAGGAGTTGAGATCGGTGACAGTTTGGGGAAAAGGAATTTTTCACAGCAGGCAATATTACTATTGAAATTATACGCTAAGATGCTCACCCACGCACACAAGGCCCTCCACGGCACCGGACCAGCATACCTGAACAGCTGACTCAAATTCCACGCACCCCAAAGGACCCTACGATCAGCCCACCTTTCCTACGCCGTGGTCCCCCGCACCAGAAAGACCAGATCGGGAGGCCGCTCCTTCTCCTTCCTCGCGGCCAAAGCATGGAACGCCCTTCCGCTCCACCTCAGACAGACAACATCGCTCCCCATCTTCGCAAGAAACCTCAAAACCTGGCTCTTCGACAGACCCCCTCCTTGATGGAATGGAACCTGCACCCCCCCAACCCCCCCACCCCTAGCGCCTTGAGACCCTTACGGGTGAGTAGTCGCGCTTTAACAAACTCCTGATTGATTGATTGATTGATACACTTTGTAATCGCTCTTGGCCGTTTCCAAGAGTTAAGGAATTCATTGGAGTGTTTTCAATTGTTGTAGTAAGCTAGCACTGTATATAATATACCAAAATGAGGTATAGTGTGCATAGAGTCCAGTGGAACCCCAAAGATAGGCAGATGTAAAAGTAGATAGCACCTTACTCTCTAATTGTGGTAGTGTGGGCGAGCAGTAATGCTTTATCAGAGGGTAGTCTTAAGTATTTGTTGTACACACTCAATTAGCAAATAATGTCACACACTGAAAGTTTGAACTCAGCCCAATTTTGTTTGTATAAAAATATTATTAGGTTATTTTATTTCTAGAACCAAGCCAGGCCTGGCACTGGTAAGTAAAATAAATGCTTTGTAAAATATTATGCAGCGTTTACAAGTGAATGCAAGCTCAATGCAGTTGTTGAAAATACAGTTCAGTCAAGGTATTGAAATTACTTTTATGTTACTTTTTCTACTCTGTGTGATATGCCTAGATATCACACTGGGACATTTCTTTGAGGAAAGGAAAGTAAAATCAATTTTGTACAGTTGTACTTTTTCAGGTTTTCATACAATTCAACTCCACACTCAGAAAATTTTCCAGAGAATAACAGTCAATGTATTCCTATGCAGAGAAATGAAGTTACCAGTTACCAGTTAAGTACTCAGGGCAGATTTACAAGCCCCTTGCACAATGTTTGTGTCACTTTTAACATGGGAAAAGTGACGAAAAAGTGGCGCAAGGGGCTTGTAAATCTGCCTCTCGGTCTTTGGGGTTGAGTTTCTGGGGTTAGAACAAGGGGATAGGGAGTCTCTGGTTGGTGGCTGCTTACGAGCAGGCCACTGGGTCATGGGAGCAAACCTCCTGGTGTTAGGCTCAGGACAAAGGGGGATCCAAGTTAGCACCCAAAGTACACCCGTAGCGGCGCAGGGTGCTGTTTTGCCATTGGGTGCCCTGTTGATTTCAATGAGGGTCCTCCGGTTTCAACAAAGACTGCAGGCTCGGGGACGGAGATCTTCTGGAGGTAATCACCCTTTGGAGAGGTAAGTTGGGATGCCTGGAGATTCTGGGACACCGTCAGTTGGTCCACCCAAGGCTGTGGAGTTTCAAGTGCAGGGGTGTCTTTAGGCATCGGGTCTCTCTTTTTAGCTAAGCTCAGGGTCGGGGGATCCTCCAGATAGAGGCTGCAGGCTTCACTGGGGGATTCGAGGCAGGCCAGAGATCACCATATCTCGAGTCATAATCTCTGGGGTGACCTCCTTGTGGTGTTGGGCCACTCAAACTCAGGCAGTGGGCGATGGGTGCAGAGTGGTGCAGACTCGCGGATTTGGGTGGTGCCGGAGCCTGTAAGTGAACAAATCTGGTGTTCAAGGGAGACAAAGTCTTCTCTTTGGAAGGCAGGGCAGGTCCTCTGGGTTCTTGTGGTTGCTGGCTGCAGGACACACCGGAATTTTGCTTCTGCAGGTTCGAGGTGGGGGCAATCGGGTAAGGCTGGGGCAAAGTCAATGGGCGTTCTCCTCTTCTTAGCTTCAGCACGGCTGTTTGGTCCTTCTTTTTCTTTTCTTCTTGGTTGTTTCTTGTCTGAGGAAGCAAGGTTCGGTGGTGCCTCTAAATACTAGATTTTGGGGTGTTCCAGGTAAGTAAAGGTTGGGAGCAATTGGTCCCCTCCTTGGGGTGGGTACACACCCTATTATGCCATCCTCCAGTGGGAGGGGGCATATGCCTCACTCTGGTTGGCTGGGTCCCCCCATTTGCCAGATGGCAGGACTGAGAGTTGTGCTCCACCTCATCTCCCCCACCTGAGGAGTGGGGTTGGCAAAGGTGGGCACATCTTCTTTCCTCACTTGGTTTTCCCGCCGGTTCTCTCGCCCAAAGTGGGTATCAGAACTGGAGGGGACCAGTTGCTGGAAGCAACAAAAGGCCTGGGGAAGCTCACAAAGGTGGCAAGCCTTTCAAGCTTCCCCTTCTTGGACCCTGCCCATCCTGGGGAGGAGGCTTGAAACCTCATCTCAGGATGTGTATTGTTTCACACCTCTGAGAGCAGCAGGCTCTCGACCCAGGGGTCCAGAAACATGTCTGGTGGTGGTAGCTGGTGAGTAGCAGTGGACACTAGTTTTAGGTTATTTTTCAGGGGGCTTCTCTAAGAAGACCTCTGTGTGCATTTTATCATTAATTCCCACACTGGCATCAGTGTGGGTTTATTGTGCTGAGAAGTTTGATACCAAACTTCCCAGTTTTCAGTAAAGCCATTATGGTACTGTGGAGTTCGTAATGACAAACTCCCAGCACTATATATTCTTAATGGCATTACTGCACTTACAATGTCTAATAATTGGCTTAGACACTGTAGGGGCACAGGGCTCATGCACTTGTACCCTCACCACTGCTATAGTGCACCAACTAGAGGGTGGCTGACCTATGCCAGGGTAGTGGGTTGTAGGCATGGCACACAGGGATGTGTAAGATAACAAATCAGGTAAACAAATGCCTGAATGTACTGGGTGCACAGCTGTGTGTGTTCTTTTGTGAAACTTTATCAATTTTAACCATGAATTACCAAATTAAATCATCACATTGCATCGTCCTAAAAATGGTAATAGTAACAAAAATTCTATATATGTTCAGGACTATTCCTTGGGAGGTCAACAAATGATGGCTTTCAAAACTAGAGAGTTTTAGCTTTCTCTGGAAGTTCAAGAAGCCAAAGGGGGCCTTTAAGTTTATGATGCTTGCCAAGAGCTGTAGGGATTTGACAGTCCCTATCTTACATTTTACTACTGGTCCTGCATGCTGTAAGCGCATGGGGATCTTGATAACGGGCAGAACACACAATACAAACTATGCAAAAACACCAACAATATACCAGCTAATTCTGGGATCTAAAGCTAAGTGGTGCTTCATGAGAAATATGGAACTAAGCTACTACTAAAAGATTAGGTTTATGACGGAATGGGGAATATAGGGTATGGCGGCAAGTGAAGAAGAGAATAGGCATTACTAACTTCAATTGGTACACATCTCTATGGGGTTCTCCTGCCTTAACCTCTACATTGCACAACAACATGGGTCAAAGATGGGAACTGAGTGGCATCTCAAAATTCTGTGATTATAATGACAATGGACATCTATACTCAATTAGCAAGATGCAGGAAAAGACTGGCCTATCAAACGTGTTTTTTAAAAAATATCTGAAGATTAGAGATTTTATTAACAAGTTGGGCAAAAATCAGGTCTCGGTCAGTAAAGTCCCCATTATGGAAGGCATTGACGGTGGTGCTAGGATTGGAAATAGCTATAATGCATTTATACAAGCTCTGCCCAATGACCTGGTGGTGCTGACGCTAAGTGGGAGGGGAGATTAGTGGTAGATGGACCAATACTTCAATGCTCTTTAGCGGTCAGCTGTGAGACACTGTTAACTGCAGGGCTAAAGAGCCAGCATTTTTGGATTGTATTTGATTTATACTATACCCTGGCTAAGCTATTCAGATGGGACGGGAAACTCGAAACGCCATTGGTGCAGGATAGAATAGGCAGAAGTCGTACGTATGTTTTACTCATGCATAAAGCTAAATGTCTATATTCAGGAAATCAAGACCTTCATTTGCATGATCCTAAAAAAACTGATCAAATGATGTTGTTAGGGTTAATAAAAGGCTCCAGCTACCCAAAGGGGGAGTTCTATTTGATATTTGTGGCTATGGCAGTAGCCTATACATGCATGGCTTCTGGCTGGCTAAGCCTCTATCCCCTAACCTTTTCAAAATGAGGGGCAAGTTTTTTGGCAACGTACATTATGGAAAGTAGCTTATATGAGTTTATGGGCCGGAAGGCCCGAAGACACAGCGTTTTGATCTGGTCTGCACTAACTGACTGGATTGGGAGTTTTAATTAGGGAGTTCATCTGTAGGAAATGGGACAAGGTAGAGACTCTCTAACCATCCCCTAGAGCAGAGGTCCGAAACAAAATGTTTTGAAGTCGGGCCCCCCGCCCCAAAAAAAACCTGTATGACAAGAATAGAGAGTGGGAGGGGCAGGGGTGAGCGCCGGGATAGTGCTTAGGAGATCATTTCAGCGGTATTTCTCTGCAGCTCATAATCTACGCTTTATGTGAGACTTATAGGAGTATCAAAGATATATATTTTTTTTATTATACATGATTAATTCAGAGGAATCAATTATAACAGAATTTTCAAAAAGAATACAGATATAATACGTACAAATTGTGGCGGTCTTAGCAGCATTTTTAAAGGAGTATCAAATATATCAAAACAAAATAGAAATAAATATATCAAAACAAAACAGAAATGGACCAAAACACTAGGCCCCATAATTGTGGTGTTGTGAACCAGGGTACCAATGCAACTGCACCTGCTACACTAAAACACCCTAAAAAAGCCCCAAAACTCCCCAACTTCTTCAAGGCATCTCTCTGAGGAAGATGTCTTGATCCTTGATAATCTAAAAAATGTCCCGCCCCATTCAGCGCCACTTCCTCTAGACTTCTCTTCGATGCTATCCAAGGAACTCACTACTTTCCTCTTTCTCCTGGAGTGTTACTCTGAGGCACAAGGGGTCAGGACGATCTGCATGCAAACAGAGGTCAAAGAGGAAGTGATCTATGGGGAGCTATATGCCCATGCTTTTTAAATTTTACAGAGGAAGTTTCCATACTCTTTGTTAAAAAAAAACTCCCCATAACTATTACTGTGGCCCTTGAAGTGCCTCTGCATAAAATGGAAGGAAGGACAGGGTTGGGTTGGGAACAAGTTTTCCTGTGAAGTAAATCTCAGGGAGGGACACACAGCTAAGGATGAAACAGCATTCTCACCAGGGAGCCTGCTACCTGAAAGAATGTAAATGTGTTCAATTAGTTAACCACTTAGGCCCTGATTACTATGAGTCCGCCCGACACCGTTGCGGAATGGAAACAGATTAATCTCAGGTTGGCGGTCTTGGCCGTATCATTTTATATGCAGCCTCACACAGTGCAGTCAGAAACATCAATTTTTCTATGGGAGCTTGTGCGACGGGCGGAAATTGCCTGCAGCATGAGCTACCATAGACAAATTGAAGTTTCCAAATGAATCTATGACATAATATCGATAGCCAGAATATAGACATACAAAAATATTTACAAAAAAATATCGACATCAAAAAAATCGGAGTTCTATCTACATAAAGGTAAGTACAAAAATATTGAAAAAAATATAGCGTACTACAAAAATATCGAAGTTAAAAATATCGTTTTTTAAATGTATTAATAATAATGTAAAAATTATTTAAAAATACATATAATTTAACAAATTATATATATAAACATTAAAACATATTTAAAAAATAATAACTAATACATATACATTTAAAATAAATTAAAAACTCTACATATAAATTAATATATATACTTACTCCACATATTGCAACAGTAGGGAAAGCGTTGGATAGCGTAGGGGTAAAAATTACTATTCCCACTCCAAAGGGTATAACAGTAGGGAAAGCGTTGGATAGCGTTGGGGAAAACATTAGTATTCCCACTCCAGAGGGTGCAACAGTAGGGAAAGCGTTGGATAGCGTAGGGGTAAAAATTACTATTCTCACTCCAAAGGGTGCAACAGTAGGGAAAGCGTTGGAAAGCGTAGGGGTAAAAATTACTATTCCCACTCCAAAGGGTGCAACAGTAGTGAAAGCATTGGATAGCGTAAAGGTAAAAATTACTATTCCCACTCCAGAGGGTGCAACAGTAGTGAAAGCATTGGATAGCGTAAAGGTAAAAATTACTATTCCCACTCCAGAGGGTGCAACAGTAGGGAAAGCATTGGATAGCATGGGGGTAAAAATTACTTCCCACACTACTCCCCCTTTAACACACAACACACTACACATTCAAAAAAACACAATTAATATAAATATGCCCCCAAAGTCAGTTTCCAACAGTCAATTCATGTCAGAAAGGCCGACAAGGATTGGCTGTTGAAAACCAACATCATAATCCTGATGGTGTAAAATTCGTCCTTAAGGGATTATGAGGCCTTTCCGAATGGCCGACACATCCCTGGCCAGTTTATACACTGACTGCTGTATCATAATACTGCGGTCAGACTTTAAACCTACAATGCCGGCTGGGATGCTTTCCGACTGACATTGTAATTAGCCCCTAAATGTAAAGGGAGCTCGGAAGTCAATTTAGGCTTTAATTGATGGAGGCACCTGAGGCTTCATGGTGACAATAAGTTTCCTTTTGTTTAAAATCTTCATTCAATCTATTAAAAAAAAAAAGATCATAAAGCACAAATTCATCATATCAAACCATTAAAAAAAGTAAAAAATGTACAATCATAAATTTTGGATAACCTTTAAAGTAATTCAAGTTAGCATGCCCATCGACTTTCATTTTCTCATGAAAGCCCGCAAAAAAGATGCTACTGAGAAACAAATGTACGAATTAGATAAAGACTTCAAAAAATTCAGTGCCACCCTGCATTGTTTAAAGTTTTGAAGTCTTAAGATGGGTAAAATAAAGGTTTCTCTTTCTTTGTGCTAAAATTTGCAGACCAATACCAAATGTAAATCAGTTTGGGGTGAGACATTCTCACACAGACACGGGATGAGGTCAGCATGCTTGACCTGCCTCTCTGGGAACCCAAGAATCAGGGGGATAAAGTTGAGACGAAAACGCACCAGAATAAATCTGTGTTGAGCCATAGTAATACGTGAGAGGTAGAAATAATGATGCACTCCGGCAGGTCTAGGCGGAACGAAGGCATAAGCGATAAGCGCCTCTTGTTGACAAATCCTCCCCCTACAAATAAAAGCAGCCCTCTGCATGTATACATCAGTCAATTTCTGTTTAGAAATGATCCTACAGGAATCTGAGTCTTTAAAAAGCTCCTCCTGCCCAATTGCTCTTAGCTCAGCTTTTACATAACTGAGCCAACCGATCCCACTGCGACCCTTCAACCTGAGGCAATCGCCAATAATGCGTTGGATTAAATTATCCGTTGACCTCCGCCAAAGTAGGATCAGTGCCAGCCTAATGCAATCAGACAAGTAAGGGAGTCCTAATTCAAGGTGTAAGATGAAATTAGATGCTGTAGGTGGTAGTGAGACCCTAGACTTAAAAAAGGTGTCTTCATTCTCTGCAGTTTCTCGATATGAGCCATCCCCCATACTCCAGCCCCGTAGGTTACCGCTGCCTTTGTTTTGGCTAGGTAAATAGTTTTAACTGTGTCCACTGGGCTGGCCCCCAGCTTCTTAATAAAGCCTCTTGTCGCTAGTAGGCTTCATTCCATGCCCAGGGCTCTGGCAGCCACCAATTTTGGCCAAGTGTGTTTGCTGTCGAACAGAACGCCCAGGTACGCAAAGGAGTCAACTATTACCTTCATTAACACATAAATGCAGCATACGCAGTTAAAAGACTCTGAAGAGCTACGCCTGTCCTCGCTAGTAACACTGCATCATCAGCGTAAGCCAATAGTGGTAAGGGGGAGCCATCAAATCTGGGGACGTCAAGGGTTGAGCAGGACAGGGCCGCCTCCACCCCGTTAGTATAGATGGAGAAAAGAAACAGGGCGAGGACACAACCCTACCTAACCCCTTTCTCGATTTTAAACACACGTTTGCATTCTCCATTTCGGCCATATCTCACTCAGGCCGTGGCGTTCGTATATAGCTGATAAATGAAGTGAATGATTGGAGGATCAATCCCCATTTCCACCATCATGGGTCACAACTTCTGATGGGACACACAATCAAACGCGGCTGACAAGTCTATGAAGGCCACGTATAGCTTTCCGCCCTTGGCCTTTGTGCATTTGTCTATGCCCCATTGATTCTGCTGTTGTGTCCAGAATGTAGATGGGTCTATAGTTCTTCGGCAGGCCCTATCTCCCTTCTTGAAGATGGGAACTTGAACACTGTGTTTCCAGGAGGGAGGGGTCCCTCTATGGCTATGCTATTAAATAAGTTTTTTAGAAGTGGGACCCACATGTCTCCATTTACCTGAAAGAGGTCGATGGGGACCCCGTCAGGGCCTGGTGCTTATCCTAGAATGCAGGCTGCCAACCCTGTTCTTACTTCATGGATCGAAAAAGTCAATAAACTACTAAGTGGGGTACTGGGACTGGTTGCATGGGTTATGTGGTGGCATTTGAACTAAAAATGTCCTCAAAATGCTTTATCCACGCCTCTTCCCCTACATGCGTATCTAGTGACGGATCTTTTACGTCTTTAAAGTAGGGGTATTCATGATTTTACAAGACTCCCGGCTGTTCCCAGACCTGGCAGCTTGTTCAAGGTCCTCCCATGCCTTCTCTCTTATGTCCTTTATTCGTTTGAATCTCGCCTGCTTGTACTCACTTCTCAGTGTTCTTACCAGTGCCGGTTCTCTGGGGTTGGATTTTAAGGCACCTACTAGGGATCTCTTTGCTTTAGAGCAAACTGTATCAAACCAGCTGCTCAGATGGAGGTCTTTTGCTGGTTTGGGACGGGTAAGTGGGCCATTTAGTTTTATAAATAAGTCTCTAAAGTGGGTGACTATTTGGGAAGGAGGAGGGTCCTCCGCCAGGCAGTATAAGATGTTATCACTTACTTGGGCTGTCATGGAGTCAATCAAATTTAATTTAACAACCTGGGTCCATTTTAATTGGTAACCATTTTTTCTGGCTAATACGATGTCATCCACTACCCGCTGGTCTCTTTTCATTTCATTTGGAAGGGTCCATTGGGAGTATAAGATAGCATGATCACTATGGGAAGTAAACAGAGTGTCTATGTGGTCTACTCTATCTTGTATAGCCAGACAAAATAAGACAAAGTCAATTGTTGACTCAGTATTGTTTCTCCTAAAAGTAATCTCCATTTGACTGATCCTTGAGCTATTAATTACGCTAAGGTGCCTCAAGTAAACGGATTGATTCAAATTGTCATCATATTCAGTGTGTGATACGTGAAAGAGAGGGTTGCCCTGATGATTATCCAGCCCACACCCCTAGCCTCATTATCCTTACACTGGTGTATGTTGAAATCTCCCATCCAGATTAAGCTGCAGGAGGGCTTAAAAATGCATGGGTTAAGGTGATCCAGTTCGTTGCCCAAGACTACTACTGGTCTCTTCATGTTACCCCCAAATTCGTTATTGTAAAAATTAATTAAAAACCAGTAATCCTTCTTTGTGAACTCCAATCATAACATTTTGAAGTGATTGTTCGGAGAGCCTATGTGCTTTATTTGAATCAGTAAGGTGTTAGAAATGATGGTTAATTAACCCCCTTTCGCTCTACCTGATGCAGAGGGCACAGCCAGTGTATAAAAGGTACGATACCCATCAAAATACACTGGATCCTTGGCCCATGTCTCTTGAAAGCAAATGATATCCTGTTTTGACCACTAGTTTTGCCACTCGGCACTACCCAGTTTGGAAACGATCCCTGCCCCATTCCACAAATTCCACAATGCCAGATTTATCTTATTTACGTCCACCATCTTCTGTGTAAAAAGGGTCATGGGAGTTACCTGCGGGCAGGGATTTCTTGCTCTGAGATAGGAGCCGGGGAATCACTCGCTGGTAATGATCAATTGCATGCTTCCAAGTCTGTGAGGGGGGTATATCTATTTAATAGGCCAACCCTGAGATGAAGCATGCGTGATCATAGTCAGAATCTCGTGGAATGTTTATCACTGGCCTAATCTCACCCAGCTGTATAAATCCTGGCAAAGGACCCTGCTTATAACCAGGCCTGTAAAAGTACTCCAGTTCCTGGGGAATTATCTGCGTGCTCCGAAGAGGTGACTCGTGTACATTTTTAAGATGCACACTTGCAGAGTGCGCTTAATTAAAATGTATTACCATGCAGTCCCCTGCAAAGGATGTGTTAGAATTACCAACCCACCCCACCCTTCTTGCCATGATGATCTTATTTGCTACCTGGTAGCGCTCCGTGCTCCGGTCCATAAGATGGTTAGATAGCAAGTGCAAACATTTGTCCATCAACTGCGTGGTTGATTCACGTTGCTGGTCCCGTAGAGGTGGAATGTTTGCAAGGACCAGCACAAGAGGTGAGGCTGCCAGTAGAAGATGAAAGGGTTGATGTTGATGGATGACCCCCTCTTCTCGAGGAGGAGCTTGAGTTCCCGAAGGAATTGGTATCTGGATTGTTTTGCCCGAGCCTGTTGGTCATTTCTGCCTGTATCCAAAAGAGTTGGGGCACAGACCTCCAGTTGGCTGATAGATGGTGCACAGGCTGGGGGAACAAAGCCCCCCTGCGCAGATGGCCATGTTGGAGTGCCCAAGGGCGATGAAGAGTTTGCACCCTGACTAGGTGGCAGAGTGGGTTTAGGCTTGTCTGTGACTGCAGAGAGATGGTCAGGATTGAGGGGAGTTATTATTTTTCATACTTAATGTCACGGTGTTAGAAGCTGAGTTCTAGAAAGTGTACTTTTAATAGACAAATGTTTGCACTAGGCAATGTTTACCTATTACTAAAATATATATGTTGACAGCGCTTGTTTTATCTTAAAACACCAGATCATTTTGCAGCAGTACCCCTTATACTTTGTATAACATAAATTCAAAATAATGACTTGCATATTTACAGTGCTTTCTGCTCCCTGCTGGCACCTTCTAGCACTATAAATACACAATCAATTACTCCTCATATTTGCAGTGGCTACATTACCCAAACGAAATTTAAGAATGTAAAATAATCTAGTTCTATCTGATTAGCTCAACATATATTTATTTTCCTTTTAAGATTTCTGTATTATTTTTTTTGCAATTAACTGAAAGTGAAAAAAAAAACCTTGATGACTATTTTCTTCTTTTTAGCCACGTTTTCAACACTGCCACCACATAAGGAAATAAATATTCTGTAAGTGGTTTGTTTTTCCACTTTCAGCTATCTGCATATAAAATAATACAGAAAACTTAAACAAAAAATAAATATAAATTTAGCTAATCCAATGGAAATACATTCTTTTAAATTATGAGGCCCCCATGTGTTTTTTTGACGAATTCAAGGACTGCATCTAAATGAAGACAGCCTGGATATGTTCCAAGTTGCTTCCAGGCAATCTTTATTTACAAGTACTTGGTGAGCCATTTGCACCCCCCTAGGAATGCAGCCAGGCCCTCCCAGGGGAGGGGGGCACACACCACAGTTTGAAGACCTCTGCCCTAGAGGGAGTGGTATTAACCTTGTGTCTTGTTGGGTTGGCATATAACTAGACCCCGCACTCTATTGTTTTTATATATAACTATTGTATAGCCGGGTGTATGATTAGTGGCCATCGTATTTGATATATTTTTCCATTGATTCAGATTAAGCAATTTTAAGAAGCTGGTGTTATATTGCTGTATGTTGATCCATTTGGGTAATAACTGGTATTTTGCATGTTATTGCTGCTTTGGTTATATCTCATACTTTGTTGCTGCTACAGCATATATGAATTTGAAGCATGCATATTTTTATTGGGGAAAGCAGGTGTCGAACGGGAAGGGGTAGATCTGATCAATCATATGCACTTTATAATTTTGTCTAATTGAATTGAACATTTTTATAGTAATGATTTAGATTTGATGAAAGTATTACCATGCTCTTTAGTGCTGTATCTCTCAATTGCATTTCTGTATATTGCTTTACCTGATCCATTATGGCATATACTGGGGTATTTCCTCATATTATTAAATGTGATCTGTAATATATTACCCTCTCTCACTCCCATCTGTACAGGGATTGATCAAGAATAGGAATTGTTAGACTTGACATCGTTGGCATGGGTTCCCCTGACGTTTTGCCTCTACCACCTGTTTTTTGATGCTGTGATAGATTTTGTTTTTGCTTGCTCAGCTGCTTTGGGCACTTTGCCACTGCTGATCAGTGTCAAAGTGCAAGTGCTCCCTGTGTGAATTGTTATCATGATTGGTTATCTATGATCAGCATATCTGATTTACAGGTAATTCCCTAGTAAAGTGCACTGAGTGTGTCAGGGCTTGTAAAATCAAATGCCACTGATTGTGCCACCCACACAAGTGGACTTTTCAAATGTGACTCATGCCTGCCACTGCAGTGCCTGCATGCTCAGTTTCTAATTGCCATGTCGCCTGTCAAGTGCACCCAATTGCCGGGCCCAACCCGTCCCTCATAAGGTCCCCTAATGTAAGCCCAATGTACCCCCATGGTTAGGGTGAAGTGTAGGTAAAATTTAGGACATGTGCCAGTGTGTTTTAAATGTCCTGATAGTGAAATACTTCCGTTTTTCACTATTGAAAAGCTGTCTGTTCCATAATCTAACATAGCAATTACTTTGTAACATCGTACAAGAATTATTTTGCATTGGGACATGATAGAGAAATTGAGCTTAGGCTCTCTGAACTTAGAATTTAATAACACATCTCTTCAGGGAGATTGTTTTTCAATATTTGTTTGAAAATGCCAGTTTTAGATAGTAGTACAAAAAGGGTTGGTGATGGACGGAGCATCTGAATCAATCAAACACTCACACCCAGTCAAAAGATCTGGGTTTAATCCATCACCGTTCTTTAGCCCACTCTGCCACCCCAGTTCAGACATGGCTATATGCAAATCAGTCTGACCCTGTGCCTCATGGGAACAGTCCAGCCCGAACTGCCAAGCCATGTCTTCCCTGGACCGGAAACAAGCTTCTGAGGACCGGTTTCTGACATTCCAGCCGTCTTCAGCCTGGCTTGCTTGAATCCAGTGGCAAGGTGAGCAAGGGACTCACGTCTGAGCATACCCTGCCACACTTATGGCGGCCAAAAGCGGTCCAAAAGGGCGTGGTGATGGACGGAGCATCTGAATCAATCAAACACTCACACCCAGTCAAAAGATCTGGGTTTAATCCATCACCGTTCTTTAGCCCACTCTGCCACCCCAGTTCAGACATGGCTATATGCAAATCAGTCTGACCCTCTGCCTCATGGGAACAGTCCAGCCCGAACTGCCAAGCCATGTCTTCCCTGGACCGGAAACAAGCTTCCGAGGACCAGTTTCTGGCATTCCAGCCGTCTTCAGCCTGGCTTGCTTGAATCCAGTGGCAAAGTGAGCAAGGGACTCACGTCTGAGCATACCCTGCCACACTTATGGTGGCCAAAAGCGGTACAAAAGGAGGTGGTGATGGACAGAGCATCTGAATCAATCAAACACTCACACCTAGTCAAAAGATCTGGGTTTAATCCATCACCATTCTTTAGCCCACTCTGCCACCCCAGTTCAGACATGGCTATATGCAAATCAGTCTGACGCTGTGCCTCATGTTAACAGTCCGGCCCGAACTGCCAAGCCATGTCTTCCCTGGACCGGAAACAAGTTTCCGAGGACCAGTTTCTGGCTTTCCAGCTGTCTTCAGCCCGGCTTGCTTGAATCCAGTGGCAAAGTGAGCAAGGGACCCACATCTGAGCATACCCTGCAACACTTATGGCAGCCAAAAGCGGTACAAAAGGGGGTGGTGATGGACGGAGCATCTGAATCATTCAAACACTCACACCCAGTCAAAAGATCAGGGTTTGATCCATCACCGTTCTTTAGCCCACTCTGCCACCCCAGTTCAGACATGCCTATATGCAAATCAGTCTGACCCTGTGCCTCATGGGAACAGTCCAGCCCGAACTGCCAAGCCATGTCTTCCCTGGACCGGAAACAAGCTTCCGAGGACCGGTTTCTGGCATTCCAGCCGTCTTCAGCCCGGCTTGCTGGAATCCAGTGGCAAACTGAGCAAGGAACTCATGTCTGAGCATACCCTGCCACACTTATGGTGGCCAAAAGCGGTACAAAATGGGGTACATTCACTGTAGACAGCCACAGTGGGGATTGGGGTGTGCCCGGTCTTTCCTGGGTGACTCAGAGCTGAGATTGATAGACCTTGGCTGCATTTAGAATGGTGGGAAGAGTTTAACTTACACCTCAATAGGCAGTGTCTCCTCTGCACAAAGCTGTCTCCACCTCATGTAGTGATGCTGCACTGGAGAAGACAGAACTGGTTTGGACTGGCCTCAGAGACCCTTGCCACAAACAGAACAAGGACGAAATGGGGTATAAGTAGTGGGCCTTAAACCCCAGAGTATTAGATCACTTCTGAACTCAGGAGGAACTTCTGCCAAGGAGGAGAGATGGAGAGCTGTAAGGAGGAATACTACCCCTTTGTTATGTGTGCTTTCCTGTGTTGTTCTGCAGTTGCTACCTCTGCCACGGAGAGGACAAAGGCTTACACTTTGCTGTGAACCTGGTTGAAGAAGAATCTCTAATAGCTTGTGAGTGCTGGACTCCTGTTCTCAAATCTCAGGAACACAAAGACTTCACCTGCAACCCACTGACCAGCACCTGGACTACTGGGTGGACTCCTGCATTCAAAAGGGTGCCAATTCCAGTTCCTGGGCCCTGAGAATTTTGTGATTGGTGCTGCAAAGCAAGAAAAACAACTCTGATGCCATCAGCGATGCCGCCAATGATGCTGCGACTTAAACCGAGGCTGGGGGCAAAGCTTGTAAAGTGCATGATGCACCACCCCGCCTGCACCACAGCTCCGATGCCCTTATAAGCCTGCCTACACCTGCAGTTATCGGCCTTCCCAATGACAGTGCTTGTACCGACGCCATCACTGCCAGTGCCAACGAAACGTTATTGCAGAGCTGATAACCAACAAGTGTGATTTCATGAACTCGTTGACTTTGCATTGCCTCACCGGAACTGATGCCTCGCCGCCGATGTCTCTGACTTCCCCCATCCTGGACTCGACACGCTGTCTCCTCGCAGACACAACACCTCACCTCCCGTGGGCAACCAGGGAACCGACCTTGGCACCGACACCTCACCTCCACGATACCGTGCATCATCCTTAGACTTCATTTTACTAGCTACTGTAACTCCTTGCCCAACGCTGCACACCTCATGGTCGGTACCGTCCTTTGGATTTATGCCTGTCATGATGTCATAATAGCCCCAGGTGGAGCTTTTTGTTTCTCAAGTGCTATTTCTACAAGTCACTGGTTTTTACTTGCTATTTTGATACATGTATGTTGGATTTTTTGTCGTTTTGGTCTAGACAAAGATACCTTATTTTGCTACACTGGTGTGATGTCCATTTGTGGTGTTTTCGCCCTGATACTGTGTGTTTTGCGTACAAAAACTTTACATATTGCCTTTGGGATAAAATTGTCTGCTGGTGCCAAGCTATCAAGGAGGTGAGCATGGGTTATCTAAAGTGTGTATCCCCCTTAACTTGACTTGAAGCAAGGGTCTCTACTTTTTAAAGGTACACACATCTGCCACATCTGCCAACTAGAGACCCCCATTTCTAACATTGGTGGGCATCAGTGAGAATTGAAATTGCATTTGTACCCACAGTGATTGGTATACATCACTAGTTTAGTGCAGACCACTACACAAGCACATACAGTGTTGTGCTTCTATTTATGTTCTGACCATTTTAAGTATCCATGCACCATGTCTCTAAATGGTAAACCAGCAGAAGATATTGCAGACTTGGAGTCCGATATTGGAATGTTGCTTACATACAAAGAGGATCATTTCAGACAATTTAGCAAAAGCTTTGGATTCCCCATGAGGCGAGCCTTTAGGGAAGAGGAGCTTCTGCATGCCTTGAGTGCATGGTGGGAGGCCAGAGAAGCTGATGAGACAAGGGATGCAGTTGTGGATGTGGGTTTGCCAGAAGGGAGCTTTGTGTCCCAGGATTTGCCTGTAGGAAGAGCAGCCTCTGTGGCTGGCAACAGAGGGGCAGATTTACAAGCCCCTTGCAACACATTTACGCCACCATTGCTTCACTTCTGTGTCGCAGCAGCAGTGTAAACCATGCACCACGGTGCAACCTATTTATGTTGGAAAGCCCTGTGCCACAATAAACCTGCGCCAGGTTTAATGTATGCATGGTGGGTGTTCTGTCGGAAAAAGCCTCGTAAAAGTGATGCAGTGAAATCTACATTTCACAGAGTTACTTTTCAGAGGCTGCTGTGATGAAGCCTTACACCTGCTTGAAGGTATGGTATGGGTGGTCTCTGAACATTGCTGGAGTTGTGTTGCGCTTGTGACACGACTACAGCAATCATCCGCCCTTATGCCATCAGATGGGACCCACATCTGTCTATTCCTACGCCACCGTTCACCGCATTGTGATGCATCCATGATAGCACAAGGGTAGAATTGCGTGTCGCATTGTAAATCTGCCCCAGTGTGTCTTCCAGAAATTTGTCTCCAGTGGAAATGGAGAAGAGACAAAGGGTCAGAAATCATGAATTGGAGCTGCTGAAGCTCCAAATGAGGAAACTGGAAATGGAGAAAGACAAAGAAGCTACCCTTGCCTTGGAAGAGAGGAAGTTGATTTGGGCATATGAATTGAGCATGAGAGAGCTGGATATCAAGGCCAAACAGGTGTAATCCAGTGCAAATGATGGTAGCATACAGCCAGTGCATCCTGGAGGTAAGGTCTACATTCCCAAAGACCTACTGCAAAATTTCCAGAAGGGGGAGGATATTTATGCCTGGTTTGCATTTTATGAGGCAGCACTGCATATGAATGAGGTTCCTGAGAAATATTGAGGGGTGGGGGCCTGTGGAAAAACTTTGAGACCAATTGGAGAAACAACCTGGCGCCTTTTGAGAAGGCACTTACTCACACCTATCCCATTATGACAGAGGCTTTATGCCTCAGGTATGGGCTCACACCTGAGCAGTGCAGAGAATAATGTAGGTCTTTTAAGAAGCTTGAGTCTAACATTTGGGATGGAGTGTGCAAACCTTTTTGCAGAGCACTGGATGGTTGGAAAAGGGCAGCAAGGTAACTGATTACCAGGGGATGCACAATCTGATTGGTTGGGAGCACTTGAGTATACTTTTTGTTCCAGAGCTGTGCCAGCATCCGATAGATAGTAAGCTGGCTGACCCCAGAAAGCTTGCTCAGGGGTCGGACCACTGAATGAGTACCAGGGTCCACAATGGGTATATGGGAAGCCCAGCCAAGGGTGGGCAGGGTCCCCAGCATAAGAGTGGGGGGACAAGGGTAAACAAAAGGAATTCTCTAAAGGGCCCCAAAATAGTTCCCATAGTAAAGGTTCCTAGCCCTCCAGTGGTAAGAAGCCATGGTACCCTAGGGGTAGGCCAGACAACCGGGATCCCCTCTAGTATTACTCATGTGGTCAGGAGTGTCCCATACAGGGGGATCCCAAGTGCCCCAAGGCACCACTGGCACCCACTGGTGTACCGTCACTGGTGTTATTTAGTGTAGTGATGTGGGAGGAATTAGTTACTAGTGAAAGGGGGGAAGTAGCTATGATGACCCTTATCTCATTAGGAGAAAGAGAGATAGTCCAGGAAACCTGTCTGATGGGTAACACAAAGAAGTACCTGCTGTGGGTGACCTTCAATGGAAGGAGGTTGGAAGCTCCGAGAGAGACAGAAGCAAGTGTGACATGTATGAGGAGTCAGTGGATGTCTGAGGGGCAGGTAATTCCCAATGTACATCGCCCTGAAGTTGCTGCAGACAACTCTGAGCGCCTGTGTAAGGTGGCGCAGCTTCCTTTTGAGTGTGGGGATTTCTGGTCCTTTGAAGGTCATTGTGAGTCCACACAAGCCTGTTGACTGTCTGCTTGGAAATTACCTGGAGACTTCCCTTTAGAAGGAGGTGGAAAGCTGCTCTCATTTGGAGAAGCTGGGTCTGCCTGAATGGGCATGTGTGACCACTTGTTCAATGGTAGTCAGAGAGGTTAATCAAGAGGACTTAGAGCCTGAAACAGTGGCCCAGGTACCTACCAAAAAGAGAAGAGGCAGTGGGTGCGGGTGTGGGAAACTTGCCCCAGAATTCCCACAGTCCAGGAGGAGGCAGACCTTGAGGAGGATGCCCTGGAACGTACAGGGGTGCAAGTGGCCAAACTGGGAGACCTGCCTGAGCTGACCCATTGGCAGAAGGTAGGGGGTCACACAAGGGAGGAATTCTGCAGTTGGAGTGCCCTACTTTTGTGGGTGTGCGGCAGCAGGCTGCAGACCAGACAGCAGGTGATCAGACTGGATCACAGTGTGCCACCCACACAAGTAGCCTTTTTAAATGTGACTCAGACCTGCCACTGCAGTGTCTGCACATGCAGGTTTTAATTGCCATGTCGACCTGGCAAGGGCACCCACTTACCAGGCCAACACCTTCCCTTTTCCTTATATGTAAGTCACCCATAAGGTAGGCAGAAGGCACCCCCATGGTCAGAGTGCAGGGTAGGTAAATGGTAGTACATGTGCTGGTGTGTTTTCCATGTCCCGATATGAAATGCTGCCAATTTTATTTTTCACTATTGAAAGGCTATCTGTCCCATAGGCTAACATGAAAGTTACTTTGTAACATCTGACATGTTTAACTTTCCATTGGGAAAAGATAGCGAAATTGAGTTGAGGTTCTCTGAACTGAGAATTTAATAACACATAATTTTAGGGAGATGGTTTTTAAATTGTGTGTTTGAGAATGGCACTTTTAGAAAGTAGGCATTTTCTTATTCAACGATTCTGTGTGCCTCTGCTGGTTTATGTATCGATTGTCTGGTTTTGGGGTGACAGGGCTGGGAATGTGCATTCACTGTAGACAGCCACAGGGGGGTTGAGGTGTGTCCTGGATCTCCTGGGTGACTTAGAGCTGAGCTGAATAGACCTTGACTGCATTTAGAGTGGGGAGTTTCACTTACACCTAAACAGGCAGTGTCTCCAATGCACATTGCTGTTTCCACCTCATGTAGTGATGCTGCACTAGAGAGACCAGAACTGATTTGGGTTGGGCTCAGAGACCCTTGCCACAAAGAGAACAAAGACAAAATTAGGTATAAGTAGTGGACCTTAAATTCCAGAGGAGTGGGTCACTTATGGACTCAAGAGGAACCTCTGCCAAGGAGAAGAGCTGAAGAGCTGTAAGGGGGGAGTACTGCCCATTTGCTGTGTGTAATTTCCTTGGTTTGCATCCAGTTGTTACTTCAGCCAAGGAGGGGACAAAGACTGATAATTTACTGTGAGCCTGCTTGAAGAAGAATCTACAAGGGCTTGTGTGTGCTGTCCTCCTGTTTTGAAGTTTAAGGGACACAAAAAATTCACCTGCAACCCATTGGCCCACACCTGGACTCCTGTGTGAATTCAATAGGGTGTCAAGTCCAGTTCCTGGGCCCTGTGAATTGTGTGGTTGGTGCTGCAAAGCAAGTAAAACAACTATGATGCAGTCAGGAACACCACCAGTGACTTCACAACCTGGGACGGGGGCACCGCCCATTAAGTGCACAATGCACCACCCTGCCTGCTCTGCAGCTCCAACGCCATTCGATGCCTGCCGACCCCTGCAGTTATCGGCCTTCACGACGCCAGGGCTAGCACCAACACCGTCACCATCAGCGCCAGCATCCTGTTATCGTAGTGCTGATAATGGATCAGAGTGACTTCACAAACTCTTCGACTTTGCATCGCCTCACCAGAACTGACGCCTCACCGTCAACGCTGCTGACTTCCCCTGTCCTGGACAACACACATCACCTCCTCGCAGACACGATGCCTCGCCTCTTCAATGGCAACCAGGCAACAGGCCTCAACCTCGGCACTGACGCCTCACCTCCATGATGCCATGCATCGTCAATAGACTTCGTTTTTCAAGGTACTTTTGTTTGGGGGTCCATGTGACTCCATGCCCGACGCCGCGCACCTCACATTTGGTGCCCTACTTTGGATTTATGCATGTCACGAATTGGAGGGAGCTATTTGTTTCTACGAGTGCTATTTTTGCAAGTGCTAGGTTTATGTATGTATGCTGGATTTTGTGTTGTTTGGACTTGTTTGGTTTTGATAAAGATACCTTATTTTTCTAAACTGTGGTGGTGTGCATTTTTGGTGTTTTCACTGTGTTACTGTGTGCTTTCAGTAGAAATACTTCACACATTGCCTTTGGGATAAGCCTGTCTGCTCATGCCAAACTTACAAGGGGGGTCAGCAGGGTACTTATAGTGTGTATCCCCCCTTACTAGAAGCAAGGGTCCCTACTTGTACAAAGGTATATACTTTTGCCAATTAGAGATCCCCATTTCTAACATGCAATTTATGTCTATGCCCAAATTGGATTGTATTGATATACTATGGAGGATCCAATTTATTTTATGATAATTAGCACTTGTTCTCTGGACCTGTATTTCTCATTTGCTATTGTATCTGGCTGTATTTGATTTATCATGTAAATATCGAGATATTGCACTCTTGCACTATAATAACATATGTGAGCGTATTTTGCATGTTGTTTTGTGTTCTACCCAAGAGGATATTAATTGGTTTTGATTGAAACCTTTATCTTGCTATTATGTACTGTTTTCGTTTACCTGCTGCTCATGTTATATGAATTATGTTTGTGTATTGTGCCTAAAAAATCCAATACAAATATTTTTTTAAGGAAATTAAAGTAGCAGCTGAGGTTAAAACGCAAATGTTAGCCTATGCAGTGACAATTTCAACATTGATTGAAATTTGAATTTCCTGGAATATTAAGACATTTTCCCTGATCCCCTACCGGATAGGGGTACTATTTATTGTTACAACCACAAAGATGCTGCATAATCACTTTAAATGGGCTGCGTTATTGTAATTCAGTGAGCATGATACGATTTTTCTACAGCCCAAAGAAAGCGGAAGATGTATTAATGATCCAACACAAAAGGGACAGACAGTGAGTTTTAAGCAGACGTGGAACATCAAATAATCTCTAAAAAAAAGGCACTAACTGAGGATAGCACAGGCCCATTGCTTCTCGGGAGTTTTGAAGGAGGAGTATTCGCAAAGAAAAGATTGGAAAGAATGGGTGCAAAACTGCATTTTACTAACAAATTATAAAAAAATATTCTGCCTAGAAGAACCAAATGTCTTACAAGCAGTTTTAAGTGAGAACAAATAAGATATTCTAATATATTTGAGGTTGCCTCAATACTGAGGAGAGCTGTTTTACCATAGCAGCAAATCATGCACCTGCATATAAAAAATGTATGTGCAGAACAAAAACTAATTTTCTGCAAAAACGCTGCATGTATATGTGCTCCTGAAGGAGCGGTGCATATAAGTGCCCCCAAGGATAATGTGCCAAGCTGAATTTCTGACCAGTTGAAATAGCAAACTTTTCAAATATTGGGCAAGAGCTTAATGAAGCTAAATGATTATTCCCAACAAAGGCAAAACAAATCTGAAATTGTTTTTGTTCCCACTTAGAAAGGACATGTTCTTGTGCCACCTATTATAGAGCAAGACCAAGACTGATTTTCATACGTCTGATCTCTGTCCATCTATAATGACCCAGTCAAGTCAAAGCAACAATGGACTGGAATACTGCTCATGATAATTTCTTCAAGTGTTATATACATATCTTCTTGTGGTGTCTCCCTAATCCAGAGGAGAATGCGTAGTTGTGGATCCTAAACTGAATATGTCTCAAGACTCACTGTGCACATTCCAGGTAGTGTCAACAAGGACATCGTAAGGTACCAGATTTGACAATTCAGTCTGTATCATTTATTGTGGGATGGGACCAAGACTAATTTGCATGTGGCTGATTAATACCTGTAAAAGCATGAACAACCCTAAAAAGTGATAGCCCAAAGTAACTGCCTATGGTTGAGAATAATCCAGTCATTCTACCCCTCACTTTAGTGATGGCTGGCGTGCACAGATGTAGGTCCCCAGCTCGCTATAGGACTCAAGCTACATCTCATTTATGAGGCAAAACAGTTTGGGGTTGTTTGTCTTGGCAATGGGATCTGGCCTGGTTGAATGGTCTGAATATCCACTGTGGATCATGCCCAAAACTGATTTGGATAAGACTGAAGCTCAGATAAAACTTTCCAGAGGAGAAATCAGAAGCTGAGAATAATGCAAACTTTCTATCCATTACTGTTTGTACTGTGCAGAACATAATGCCAATCACTATGCCAATAGATAGGTCATCAAAATGTATGTGCCAGAAAAAAGTGCAAATAGATTTGATAATCTTATGTGCCAGGTTGCTGACATCCTACAAAATTGCTTATCCATTATTTATTTTAGCTGCATATTTGAGGGAAGTCAGTTGCCAAGCTCTCCTCAAAATATGTAAAGATGTCTTTAGGTTCCACACAGCCCCATTTTGTAATTATGAATTGCTTTCATGAATTCCAGAATCCACAAAACCATGATATGTAAAGCCGTGGTGCAATGCTTTTCCCCTTCATGGGATGTAATTCTTCTTGGACACAACCGATTTCACATTTCTCAATTAGGTAAAGCTCAATTGACATGTCAATATGCTCATTTTTCCAATATGCTAATTATGGGAGTATTTAAAATGTTATTGTCATGCTCCACCAAAAGCAGAGTTATGATAAATACTCATTTCCAGATTACCCAGAATTTTAAGTATCCTAAAAAATGAATCATGCAACTATCCTTGATGTGCATATATCTCATGCAAAATATGATGTAAAGACCCGCTACCATGGAGACTTTCACAGGATCATAGTATGTTATGCTCCATTGCCATTTTGCACAACAGTATTCATATGGCTCTGGTATGTAACTCTCCGCTTAAATGTCCCCAACATGTCCACCATTACCATACCAATTACAGCATTGCCCTAGTATGTAACGCTCACTTAGCATGACACACACTCATTTTTGATAACGCATCATGGACATACCATTTTCCACATTGTATGTATGTATGTGTTATTTGCATAGCGTGGACCTAGCTGAAAGGCAGCGCAGAGCTGTACAGTCAAAAAGCAATTGAAGTTGTAAATGGATTATGGGAGAAGGCCATTGTTACTGCATTGTAATGCATTGGCCTTTATAGAGGTGTAGTGTCAACTCTTTCCTAAATTGGAGCAGGGTTAGTGTGGTCATGATAGATTCATGGATGATGTTACAAATCCTGGGTGCATGTATGGAAAAGGCCTGATGCCTTTCTTTGTCTTCAGTTTGATTGTGTCCCGGCTGTGGGTAGCTGAGAGACACCAGAGAGAGTGAGTTTGCCAGCCAGATAGACAGGGGTGCTGGACATTTGATTGCTTTGTAAATGATGCAGCTGGTTTTGAAGATGTTACCTGCTGGCAAAGCGAGTCAGTGGAGATCCATCTGAATAGAGATGTACATTTCCTAACCAGGGAATTCTAATATAGTCGCCAGACCTATTGTGACACGACTCTGGCATGTGTCTCAGATTTGCCATGTAACTCTACCCCAATGTGTAAAGTAAAGTATCATTGTCATACCATTTCCCAAAGTTCTTATGTACATAAAATTCCATTAAAATGCCCCTCACATGCACCGTTGGTAAGCATTCACCTCCTTATATTTTCCTCTCTGTTTCCAATCAGTTACCCAGAAGTGCCCCTAGAATGAGTTACTCATCTCATGTGTGGCTAGTCCAATTGACAAGCTGTTCCCTGCAGCATGCCTCTTGGATGAGAAGCTGGAAATGAATGGACTAACTGCCCTGTGGTCTTATGTGTCCTAATTTTAGTTGGTGTTTTCACAGAAGATGGGACAAAGTAGACATATGCTCTCATGAGGCCACTTTTTCCATTGTACACGACACCCCAGGCCCTGCTTCAACAAAGCGTGTGCATATCTGCACAAGTGCTATACAGGAAACACCTGTCACAGTTAACTTGTTTTTATTTAGGTCATGATTAAGTTACTGTTAAGGATTGCTGCTTTCCAACATGCAACTTGTCTTTGGTCACTTGGTCCTCTTTAACTGTGCTGAGGGTAGTTCTGCCGATGGGTTGTGGATAGATAGCTTCAGGTTCCTTCTCCCAGTATGCCTTGTAAGTGCCCTTTTTTGATGGGTGTAGTGCTATGTGCTGATTAAGATTATTTACTCTGGGGTATTTGGTGGGTATTAGTATGGCCCACCCACAGTGTGAGTGTTTCGTTTGTAAATTAGTGTATTTAGTATGTGGACAAAGAGTTTGCCATACTAATACCTTGTTATTAGAACTGCAAGATTCTTATAATGAGTGGTCCTCATATGATTGATAACTTCCAATGGGGCCAGGCTGGGATAGCTCAGAGGGTTATTGTGTCAACAGCAGAGACATATAAGAGATTTGCAAGTATACGTTTCTAATTTCAGTTACAAAGGTACTGTGATCAAATGCATGTATCAGATGTATGTCTGTAATCTGCAGGTTACAAATTCAAATCTCTGTAAAAATCACTGTGGATTAGTGAACCAGCTGCAGAAATCTATGTGTAACCTGTAGGTCACCTGTTACAATGTCATTAAGGTTTTTCATTGGTTTGAGTGTCTGCTGTTGTGTTTGTTTATGTGTGCTTGCCTGTGTATGCGTGCTCGCGTGTTTCTGTATATGTGTGTGTAACCAGCAAATCACAAATTGCATTTTCCTTGGTATTGTTCAGTTGCAACACACCTCCTGCAGAGATCTACGTGTAACATGCATGCCACATGCATGAACAGGCAAAGGCAACTCATCTTTCATTGTTCAAAAACCAATAAGAGGAATACAGTTGAATTGGGAAATTTGATCAACTAAAGCGCCAAAAGACAGTTCAGGGTTTTGCACAATAATTCAACCCTCTGGTCTGCATTGCACATTGAGATCACTAAGGGATGGCACATCCCAATACTGTTCTTTAAAAAATTTTAAAAGGTCTATTCTTGTGTGTTCTGCAACAAACATTTGCATATTTGCAACTATTTTGAATTTTTGATCTTGCCACAGAGCTATTACAATTCCCGTCAAGCCAACACTGTGAATCCTGTCATAACTCCAGACAGGAAATGAGGTGGCCTTTAAACTTATTGAGCAATGTCCCAAATATGTATTTAATCTCCTAAAAGCCTTATAAATTAGCAGGATCTTGGTGAATCTGAGTGTTCACTAATCACGTTGCCTACCTTTATTATTAGAAACACCAAGGTTTGCTTGTTGTTCACAAGGCCATCAATAGTGCCCTGCAAAGACCCCTCGGGTGAAACTAAGTCCAAGACATTACTTTTCACAGGGTAAATATAATAACACATACTACAATAATATTACGAATCCAATACTGGATATTTTTCCACCCTAAACTTGGGGTGGGATCCACGCCTCAGTTCAACAACACAACTTCCATGTAGATATGTGGGTGGTTAAAGACAAAGACAGCTGGCCCACAATCTGTTTCCCATATTATTGGTGCTAATACTTCATGGAAAGTAGCATTGAAACAGACACCACTTCATTCCTCGTCAGTTTCTTAGTGCTTTCGCCTACCGCCAATAATCCCGTAGCCTACCACTTACCAAATTACATACCTTAACCTAACTGTCAAAGCTAATACTTTAACCCATTGGCGTAAACACAACTTCGTATAATTATACATCGACAGCGCCCCCTTCAGCTCCCTAACACAGACAAGCCTACCCCGGTTCAAGGCTGCTTCATATCACAACTCTACATTTTCATTGAACTCAAACTCGCAGCCACGCTGTAAGTAAGTAATGCCTGAATTACGAGTCTTCTGCCTGGCAGAACCAATGAGAGTTTTTGCAAATTAATCAATATTATCCTGCGTTGAATGTGTTACCAGTTGTTAAAGCCCATATGCATGGATATTTGAATGGCCGAGCAAATCTCCTCATTCCATTGAGGGTGTTAATTATTATTTCGAAAGCCTCTGTTAATAATCATTTTTAGCAGTACAACGTATTAATGTACAAAACAATGCACCATCATCTCGGTGTACAAAATATTCTAAACCTATTCCCTCAAATCGAGTCAAGAATTCCTAATAAAAAAAAGTTTCGGATTCCCTGCAGCGTCTACGAGAGTCGTGATTGCTATGAATGATGCCATTAATAGGCGATTGTCCCTTTATTTGCAGCGATCAGATGACCCGCAGTGACAGGCACGGCATGGTAATGTCAGACACAACGTATTGGGAATGAGCCACTTGACTCTTAGACACCGCAGTAATTGACTTGCCAGGTGACATCTATCTGTCAAGCGTGACCTCCTGAGTGAAGCAGATCATCTGAGATCATCAACGCTAAGGAGCTGTCACGAGGTGAGATCTCTGCTGTCACTGCCTTGGGCTGGAAGCCCAGCGGGGACTTGTGTCGCAGATGAGTCGGGCTCCGTGAAGGGACGAGCCCTCTCGGCAGCTGCTGCCGCATGCAACAAGGCTCCGACCGCCGTCCTACGAGGACACGCGCGCGCCGGGGCAAAGTGACCCCATCTCGGGTTACTGTGTTTGTAAAATTCACAATAAGAAAATACATGAATAAGGCTTGCAGAGACGAGCTCGAGCCGCGCGTATAACGCAGCTATATTGAAGGGGGCACCGAAGCAGTCTCCTTCTGACTTCTGACCCGGCTCCAAAGAAGCGTGTATTTGATAATTTTTCTGCTGGCCGCTGGCACCTGTATTGTTCTGATCTGTATATATTCTCAATATTTTCTATACTTTTGCCTATCTCAGTCTTTCACTGTCCCCCCCATTTTTTTAAAACACCGCACAAGGGTTGAGACTCGGCTCTTTCTCTTTGCCCCAGGCAGGGGCGCAGTCGCGGCCGACGTGGGTGGGCTCTGGTCGGTTCGCTACACTCTCTCCTCACGCCGGGGGGGGCTCACGCTGGGCATGGAGGTGCGGGGTGGACTCCCGGTCACCTCTGCTGGATGCCTAGGCCCGGGGCACGGCACACGCCCCTCGGCGGCCGGCGCTGCTTTCCCAGAGAGGTGCCCTGCACATGGGCACTTCCCTTCTTCTTTCTGGGGATTTTCAGCTGCGGCACGCGTGGTATTTCGTTACCGCCTCGTCGCCAATGTAATGTTGGGGGCCCTGGGCCCTCATGCTAGATAATGACTGACGCAGACACCAACAGCTACATAGTGCAACTGGCCCAGAGCATGTGCGCTCGGCCCCTTTTATTAAAGCTGTGTCACCTGACCAGTGACATCAGTGGTGGGTGGGTGTTCAGTGTGCTGGCTTACAGAGCACTAGACTGCTGACCGTGATTCTGGATTGCTACATAAAGGATGCAACAATGAGCACCGGGTTAGCCCTCCAATCAACGAATGTGGCCATGCTCCGGGGGAAGGGATTGGTAAAGGGTCTCTTCAAGGATGACAATCCTTGCACTTGCCCTACACGTGAAACAACTGTTGCCCTTTTTTTATTCCGGAAGAATGTTTTGAAATATTCACGTTTTGTTGATTTCCGTTCAAGTCAGCATATCTACCCTCTGACCGAAGGTTCATATTTTAATGTGTCAAAGACACCTTCATTGGTACTTGTCTCATCTTCAAGCCCCAATGTGTGTACCAAATTTGATGTAACCGTTACCTCCAAAAGCAATGCAACGCTCCAGTCCACAATGATTTATTTTTTTTAGTTTCTAGTGGGGAAAACGTTTAAACAAGCATTTACAATGCCACGGTCTCGGCATTATTAAAGGTAGAGCTATTGGCATTGCTCATGACATTTTTTTTAAAATCTTAAATAAATGGCATTGTCATTTACATTGCCAATAGCTTAATCGTTAAATAAATGGCATTGTCATTTACATTGCCAATAGGTTAATCGCTAGTTTCTAGTGGGGCAAACGTTTAAACAAGCATTTACAATGCAACGGTCTCGGCATTATTAAAGGTAGAGCTATTGGCATTGCTCATGACATTTTTTTTAAAATCTTAAATAAATGGCATTGTCATTTACATTGCCAATAGCTTAATCGTTAAATAAATGGCATTGTCATTTACATTGCCAATAGGTTAATCGCTCGCAAATGCATGACCTATTGTATTTACACCCACACAGAGCCACACACACAAAGCTACCCACACACACATACAGAGCCACCCACACAGAGCCCCCCCACACACATACACACAGAGCGCCCCACACACACACACACACACAGCCCCTCACACACACAGAGCCCCCCACACACACACACATAGAGCCCCCCCCCCCACACACACACAGAGCCTCACACAAACAGAGCCCCCCACACACACAGAGCCCCACACAAACACACAGCCCCCACACACACAGAGCCCCACACACACAGAGCCCCCCCCACACACACAGAGCCCCCCCACACACAGAGCCCCACACACACAGAGCCCCCCCCACACACAGAGCCCTCCACACACACAGAGCCCCACACACAAACACAGAGCCCCCCACACACACAGAGCCCCCCACACACACACAACCCCCACACACACAAAGCCCCCCACATACACAGAGCCCCCACACACACAGAGCCACACACACACCCAGAACCACACACACACCCAAAGCCACACACACACACCCAGAGCCACACACACACACCCAGAGCCACAAGTACACACCCAGAGCCACACACACACCCAGAGCCACACACACACCCAGAGCCACACACACACCCAGAGCCACATACACATATACACCCAGAGCCACATACACACACAGGAGAGCAAGCACAGCAAGGGGGCAGGGAAGCAAGCACAGCCAGGGGGCAGGGAAGCAAGCACAGCCAGGGGGCAGGGGAGCAAGCACAGCCAGGGGGCAGGAGAGCAAGGCGAGCAAGCACAGCCAGGGGGCAGGGGAGCAAGCACAGCCAGGGGCAGGGGAGCAAGCACAGCCAGGGGGCAGGGGAGCAAGCACAGCCAGGGGGCAGGGAAGCAAGCACAGCCAGGGGGCAGGGAATCAAGCACAGCGAGGGGGCAGGGAAGCAAGCACAGCCCGGGTGCAAGGAAGCAAGCACAGCCAGGGGGCAGTGGAGCAAGCACAGCCAGGGGGCAGGGGAGCAAGCCCAGCCAGGGGGCAGGGGAGCAAGCACAGCCAGAGGCAGAGGAGCAAGCCCAGCCAGGGGGCAAGGGAGCAAGCCCAGCCAGTGGGCAGGGGAGCAAGCACAGCCAGGGGGCAGGGGAGCAAGCACAGCCAGGGGGCAGGGGAGCAAGCACAGCGAGAACCCATCTAAACATTTTGGATATTCCATATATTTGGTATCTCAACGGTCAAAAACCATGTATCTATAAATAAACAGTCACACCTGCCAGAAGAACATATTAACCAGAACAACAGAGCTGGAAATACAGTTGACTGATACCCCTAAATCAAAGGATAATTTCAACTTATGTCAAAAATATTAAAGTGATTACTAATACCATAACATAATCATATGAGTTGGAAAATATATTTGCACTTTAAGATGACTGGAGATGATATGCTAATAAACAAAATAAAGCATTCTGGGAGTTGTAGTCTTGGTTCAGTTCGATTCCACTATTTGGATCAGTACACAAAAAACACACAATTTGTAAACAGAAAGCTCATGACTGGCGAAATTGCGAGAGAGGCAGTCATCTGGTAACCCTAAGTAAACCTCGTGGCAGGAGGTCCGGCCTGCTGGACTCTGACAGAGCCCAAAAAAGCGCAGTTTGGGTCAGAGAGGGGATCCCCACCCGCCCAGTTCATCGTCAGAGTCCTACAGGCAGTGTTTTAGTTTCCACAACGTTTGTCTGCGGCCAGTGTCAGTGAGGGGGTCTGGATCAGGCCCCAGTTTGGCAGTGCACTTGTATGACGTGGAAAACAAAGCCATGTACTTCGGAAGGAAGGAAAAAGGAGGGGGCCCAGGGTTATTTCAGTCTAACCTGGAAGACGCCAAGAGAAAGTGTGTGTTTCTTACACGCTCTCAGTTGACCCTGTACAGCATCCGTTGAGCACTGCGGTTCTTAACGCCCACATGGAGCTAAGAACATGCTGGAATTAACTATCAGCTGCTGGGATTGTCTGTGCGCCCTTTCCCGATGTAGGCTCGGAGGATAAACCACACTGCGACCGGACGGAACCACAACCAGCTCCAGGGTGGGATGCAAAGAATGCCTGCTATGCTCAGGAAAGCTACACTTGGGTGAAAAAATAAACTAGTCTTGCACTGCATATAATACCACCTTCTCTTAAAGAAGGCGCAGGCATACCTCACGAGTGGGGCCCATGGGTGTGGCTACCGGTAACAAGACAAAATATCGAATTCAAAATATAGAATGGCCAAAATATCGAATGGACAGAATATAGTGGTGAAAAATATCGAATTGAAGGTAAGTTATTTAATATCGAATTGTAATTTTTACCCCTACGCTATCCAACGCTTTCCCTACTGTTGCACTCTCTGGAGTGGGAATAGTAATTTTTACCCCTACGCTATCCAATGCTCTCCCTACTGTTGCACTCTCTGGAGTGGGAATAGTAATTTTTACCCCTACGCTATCCAACGCTTTCCCTACTGTTGCACTCTCTGGAGTGGCAATAGTAATTTTTACCCCTACGCTATCCTTTTTTTTTTATTTATTTTTTTATAAAAGTTTTTATTTTTCTTTGTCAACAAAGGCACATTTCAAAATTACACAAATACATTTACACAATTTACAGTAATTTACTTATTTTCAAATTTTTGTAATACCTTAACCCTGCTTGAGGTTTCATACATCTGAGCCATAAAAAAAAAAAAAAACCAAAGAAGTAGTAGAAAAAACAAAACCATAACCAAGCATATCATAGTTTAGAAGAGAGAAGGTGTGGAAGAAAGAAAGAAGGAGCCATTAGTTGGGAGAATTCCCCCCAAACTTTTCCCCAACCGTCCCCTAGTTAGCTTTTCTTTGCTTTTCTTTCCATTTACTTAGTGGCTCCCATATTCTCCTCCCCAGACATCTTCCTCTCCTTCCTTTCCGAGCATAGATGTTTTCCTCTATCTTATGGGCATACAACGTGGTTGCCAACCAGTCTTGAAATTTAGGGGGGTTTTTATCTAGCCAAGCCCGGGCTACTGTCAGTCTGTAAACTGCCATTAATACAAACAGAAATTCTGTATGTTGTTCCTGATCCTGTTCAGCCACTCCTAACATAATCCACGATGGTGTAAGACAAATCACAATCCCCAAGGATCTTGCTAAGAATCCCTCTATCTCCCTAATCAATGAGTGTAGCTGTGGGCATGTTGCAAAAATGTGAATGCTATCTGCTTCCAACTCATTGCATCGAGGGCAGTTTATTCCTGTGTTCCCGCCCCATTTTGCTATTTTCTCAGGCGTATAATAGAGAAAGTATAATGTTTTGTAATGCTGGGACTGCAAAGGGGCAGCACTTAAAATTGTGCAGCCTAAGTTTAGGGATTCAGAAAATAGATTACGATTAACCCCCAATTTGTCTGCCCACTTCATGCTATATTTCTCTAGATCATCCTGCTTTTCCTTCATCAAAGCTGCGTAGAAGGACCTGATTGTGCAATCCCCCATCATCCTAATTTTCTCCATTATTTCTATTTTATTAAAGCCTGCTGGCCCTCCCGATTTATTCTTTAAGAAGCTTCTGATCTGCAGATACTTGAAAAACCCCCTGTTGCCTATATCATATACCTCTCTCAGATCTGTGAACTGCTTGAAACCTTCCTGATCAAACAAATCCCCTATTTGCGTAATCCCACTCGCTGCCCAGTCTACCATAGTTTGATCAGCAAATATTTCCCCCGGGAGCGATCTGTTATTAAGCAACAAGACATATCTATTGTATCTTCCTCCATTTTGACTTTCTTTAAAAAGGCATTCCATATCGTAACTGCCGCCCTAACAGTTTTAAACCTAGTTCTTTTAAAATAACTAAAGTCTGTACATTTTAGAAAACAATTACAAGCATTTGGCCCTAATACAACAGTGTAGACCTTCGTAGACATGTCTTGTATTCTTGCATCATCCACGTTCCCCCCAATTAGCCCTTGTATATATTGCAAAACAGTAGCCATATAGTATAAACGAAAATCAGGTGTACCCCATCCCCCTTTTTCCCTAGGTAGTGTCATAAATCTATAAGCCCTCCGGGTCTTACCATGTGCCCAAATGAACCTGTTACATATGGCTTCTATACTATTGAACCAGCTGGATTCAAACAGCAGAGGTATGGCCCTGAAAAAATATAAGAACTTAGGAAAGATCATCATCTTAATAATGTTTGTACATCCCACCAGTGATAAGTGTAAGTTATTCATTCTTTCCAAATCCCTTTTAACAATAGCCAACAGGGGGTCCAAATTACTTTTAACAATCTTATCTATATCTGCTGTGATTCGCACCCCTAAGTAGGTTGCTGCTTCCACCATTCTATCGTCATTACATATTACCCACTGATTTTTTACAATCTGGGTTTTGGTGTTGTTCAAACTATACCCTGAGAACTGCCCGAATCGCCCCGCTTCAGCTTCAATTGCTCTAATAGCTACTATAGGTTGCGCAGTCAAAATAGCCACGTCGTCGGCATACGCTAACGTTTTAAATCTACATCCATTCAGAACTAATGGCGGAATTTGAGCATTAGCTTCTAGTTTTCTTATATATGGATCAAGATATAAAGCGAAAAGCAGAGGGGAGGAGGGACACCCCTGCCTTGTTCCTCTATGGATTTTAACTGCAGTTGATTGCCCTCTATTCACCCTTATTTTGGCAGTCGGATTTATATATAAAGTCTTTAAGGCCTTTATGAATCCTGCCCCTTTACCGTTCCACCTCAAAACTTCCCATAAGTATCTCCAGGAAACCCTGTCAAATGCTTTTTCAGCATCTAAAAACAGAGCAGCCGTAGGGTGTTTGCTGCATCAAATGCCGTGATTACTTGCCTAGTGTCTTGAGTCGTTCCCTTTCCTGGAATGAAACCGTGTTGTGAAGGAACTACCAATGTTTCTATTACCCTTGATAACCTTTTTGCCAGAATTTTAGAGAACACCTTGACATCTGCGTTCATTAAAGTAATGGGGCGGTAGGACCCCGGAACGTCTGTAGGTTTGCCCTTCTTCGGAATTACAATAATATCTGCACCTCCCCATGACTCTGGGACAGCCTCACCCTTTTGTGCTAGCAGCATTACGTTAAACATTTCTTCTAAGAGTGATGGCTGGAAGATTCTGTAAAATTCTACTGGCAGCTGGTCCGGGCCAGCTGCTTTCCCAGATGGTAAATCCCTCAGGGCCTCAACCAGTTCGTTCAGCTGCAGTACTTCTTCCAGTCTATTTTTGTCTTGCTCTACTATCGCTGGAGGCTCTATCTCGCTTAGGTAAGTTCTTATATCTTCCTCCTTTTCCTGACCATCCTGTGCGTAAAGTTCCGTATAAAACTGTTTGAAGACCTCTCTAACCTGCTCAGCTTCCTTAACTATACCCCCCTGAGAATTCTTAATTTCCTTGATATCAGCCAATCCCTCCCTTTGTCTGGCCCGTACAGCCAGTATGTGTCCTACTCGTTCACTAAGTTCATAAACCTTTTCTTTATTTGCCATATATCTCTCCACCCTCTTTTTCGCCATCCCATCCAGGGCTTCCGATTTAAGGGCAACTATTTTCAGTAAGATCTGGTCAATAGGGGAGTGTGAGGTTATGGCTAAAATAAGTGCTTCCTCTGCTTCCCTAACTAATTTAATATCTTCTTCAACTTTTGCTTTTGACTCTCTCTGCATCTTAATGACATAGCTCAGAGTTTCCCCTCTTATGCCAGCTTTAAAAGCATCCCACACTATCCCTGGTGTTGATGTGCCCCTATTTATCTCCCAGTATTCCTTAATCCAGTTGCTCATTCTTTCCCTATAGCACTGATCCTGCAGTAGTGTTCTGTCAAAAGTCCACTGTCTCAGCTCTTTATTCCTCTTTTGTCCACTTATTACGGTTAATACTAATGGGTTATGATCTGAAATAATCCTCGGTTCCCTATCTACCTTTACTCTATCCATCAGGCTTCTCGAGATTAGAAAGTAATCCAGCCTAACCAGTATTTGATGGGGGGGCTGAAAAAAAGATACTCCCATCTAGATTTGGATGACATTTTAACCATGGGTCTTCTAACGAATTATTCCTTACCATATCTGCTAAGGCTCTATAAGTCCTTTTTTTCCTTCCTGAATAATTCCTACCAGGATCTAAGAAGCTGCTGTCTGCATCATGTATATTCAAATCCCCGCATAGTATGATGGGTTCTGGCCATTGTGCTAATTCTGTATCTAGATATTGAAAAATCTCAGGATCGTCTCCTGTAGATCCATAGACCGAGACAACCGTGATAGTTTCCCCCCTAAAAACGAGTTCAACTATAGCCCATCTACCCCATTGATCTTCCTTCTTTCTTTTTACCTGCGTATCATATCTCTTACCTAGGATGGCCACCCCCCTCGTTTTTGTATTTTGGTTAGTTTTCACTAGTACATTAAAGCCAAGCTGTTCTAGCAGATAAGCCTTGGTACCTTCAATATGTGTTTCTGGAAGGCACACTAAATCAGGGTTCAGCGATTTTAGCAGGGCAGTGGTTTTAAGCCTTTTATTTAAATCATTTAGTCCACAAATGTTCATCGAAACTATCCTACAAGTCATTGTAGTTCAGATTTTTCCTCCCCCATTTTCTATATTCCATTGCTTCATTGTTTCCTTACCTTCCAAATTTTAATACAAAGCTATTATAGACCTTATCCATCAAGTCTTTCTTTGCTCTGCTACGTGCTTTGTGCTTGTACTTTTGCTTGTGCCCACCACCTGAGTGCCTGTCTTCCCCACCCCCAACCCCCCCTCCCTCCCTCTGTCTCCCTCCCCTCTGGGTCCCACCCCCCCTTACCACAGGCAAATAGGTCTATCTTGACCTATATGTGGCCCCTGTAGTCTGCAGAGTCGCTACTCTCTCCCACCCTGTTCCCGCCTAACAACTATTCTATACACATTTGGTTTGATGTTACCTTTACGGGGTTTTTGGTGGGCTGTCTGTTGGGGTTTTTGGTTGAGTTTTGGGTCTACTCTCTTTTCTTCTGTCTAAATCCGTAATTTCTGCAAGATACTCCCCCGCTTTTATCTCTGATGTGAACATCTTTGTATACCCCTTTCTTATTACTTTCAGCCTTGCCGGGAATAACAGGTAGGCTTCCGCACCTTGCTTTTGAAAGGGTATTATCATCCACCTTAGCTTCCACCTTCTTTCCACGGTGACATGGCAGAAATCAGGTCTGGCAAAAAAAGTATTACCATCAGCAGTCTGTCTGGCATCAGGTCTAGCTTTGTCAATTATTTCTTGCCTTGCTAAAAAATTTCCTAGAAAAACCAACATAGCCCTTGGTAGTGCCTTCTCTTGCCCCCCACGATTTTTCTTTATGAACAGAGGATATCTATGGGCCCTTTGTACTTCAAGTTCCCACTGCCATTTCGAGTCTGGAAAAGCTTCTGTCAGTATTTTTATCACATATCCTCTAGGGTCGTGACCCTCCCGCCCTTCCTCAAGTCCCAAAAGTCTTACGTTGTTTCGCCTTTGGCGGTTTTCAAAGTCTTCCAGCTTCCATTGTAAGTCCTCCACCACCTTTTCTTGTTCCGCCTTAAAAGTCTTCCAATCTGTCACATCATCTTCCACTCTGCTAGTCCTTTCTTCCACTTGAGTTACTCTCAGTTCGACCTCTTCTTGTTTCCTGCTTACTCTTCTGAGAGAGGCTTGTAGCTTTTTTGTATCTCTTTTTGCTCTCCTACTTTCTGCTCTGGCCTCTGAGTGCATCTGCTTCAAAGTTCCAAATAACATTTCCAGCGTTACATTTTGTGATTTTCCAGTTTCCTCATTTTCGCCCTCATTCTGATCTCTTTCCTGATAGGTTTCTGATGTAGCCGAATAGTCCCAAGACAATTTCTTATTCATACTGCTTCTAGACCCTCTTCCATCCCTTCTGGCTCCAGCTCTCTTTTTCTTCTTGGTCGTTTGATCCCTGGAGTCGTTACTTGTATCAGAACCTAATGACTGACCCGTGCTGCTCCCCTCTTCCTTGTTTTCCGGTCCGCTGATGTCTGTAGTGTCAGAGCCCTCATTGACTGAGAAGAACTCGGGTGAACCTCCCCTTGTACCTCTATCATCTCTACCTCTTTTGCCATTCTCCTGGTCGTACACGAGATCTTGCTGGTCTCTTAGGCTCTGTGTACTCCCCCAACTTGGGTCGATATGGATTAAAGTTTTAGTGCTTAAGCCTAATTCAACATTTTTCAGAGCTTCAAGCATTTGATTGTTATTGCGCTTTTCAAGCTGCTCTAGCGCGTTACCTTTTGATTCGGTTTTCTCCTCCTCGCTCGCCTTCTCGGCATCTGTGTTCTGCACCGCTTGCTGCGTGCTGTCTCCCGCAGCCTTCCGCGGTTACCCAGCAACCGGGCCCTCGACGCTTGCGTCCTCGCGGTCTGCAGCTTCTCCGACGTCTGCGTTGAGCCCGGCTGCCATTCTCAGAGATCCCGTCTCGATCTGCTTTACTGATGGAACTCCGCTCGCTGCACCACTTGCTGCACCGGGCTGCCGGAGGTCGGGCGCCTGCCCCTGAGCCAGCGGGAATACCTTGGAGGTGAAGGATTCCGGTAAGGTTGATTGTCGCATCTGTTCCTTCGCTGCCACCGCTTGAGCTCGATGGCTTCTCGCTTCCGTGTCCAAAGTTACCTCCCTCGCGGCCTTGCTCGCCGCCAGACGGGTCTCTGGTTTTACTTCAGCCTTCTTCTCCAGTTTTTCTGTTTTTTTAAGCAGGGTACTCTTAACGGATCGACTAATCTGCTCCATCTGTTTCTTAACAGCAGTGGCTGGTACCTTTGGGATTGCTACTTCTCTTACTACTGGGCCTTTGATCGGCCCTGATGGTTTATCTTTGTCCTTATCCATTTTTCTTTTCTGCAACATTTTGTGGGTTATTTTAGTGGCAGTGATTACTTTCCTCCAATAACCAAGGAAAGTTGCCCCCGTGTTAGTTGAAGCTACCCTGAGGAAGCCTGCCGTGAAGCGAGACAGCAAACCAGCCAGCATCCACATCCCCGTATTCACAAATCCGTTTCCATCCTAGGGTGGGAGAGAGGAGAATTAGCGACTGTCCTCTACAGAGCTACGGCGGCCATCTTGCCTCGTTACCCCTACGCTATCCAACGCTTTCCCTACTGTTACACTCACTGGAGTGGTAATAGTAAATGTTATATTTATTATTTCATTAATTTTAAATGACCTTTAAGACATTTAAAAAAAAATAGATATTTTAACTAACTATATTTTTTGAAACTATATTTTTGATTCAATATTTTTGTACTTACCTGTTTGTAGATAGGAATTCGATATTTTTGCATTCTATATTTTTTCTTCGATATTTTGGTAATTCTATATTTGTGAATTCGATATTATGTCAGTGATCCGTGGCTACCATTGGCGGAGCGCGTGCAGTGGCAGCGGGGCCTAGAGACCCAAAGGGCTCATTGAACCATGACAAGGTTGGGGCAGAAGGCAAGAAAAAACGACACAATCAGGGGGCAGAAGGCAAGAAAAGAGGCAGAAGGCAAGAACAAGAAAAACGGCACAATCAGGGACAGAAGAAAACTTACCTGGAGTGGCAGCGAGGATGTTCCTGCCAACAACAACAACAACAAAAAATTTGCCGCCGCAAACGTCTGAAATTTTCGGAATCAGGGTGTTTTTTGCTGAGTGACGGATGACGTCACAGACAGAAAGAATGCAAAAAACACGCCCTGAATCTGAAAAAGACGGGGCTTCAACCGAGTGACGCCCCCTCTCCTCCAATGGCTGACCTCCGTTTAGGAAGCCAGCCAATGGAGAAGAGGGGCGGGTTCAAGCCCCCTAACTAAAAAACATAAAATCTTTGGACTCCGTCCATTGCTACGCAGTGCGACGGTCTTCGACCTAAAAAGTATTGTGAGATATTCGGTGTGTGAGTAGGATGTTTGTTTTTCACAGAGCTGGAAGCAATGTACTTGGTTAGCCAAAAGTTGTTCAGAAATAGGGCCTCCAACAGGTGATCGATCAAATCAGCTATAATTCATGATTTCCATATCAGTCATAAGCTTTCCTTATCTATTGGAAGTCAAATAGTTAGGCAATTCCTGTTGTTAGTGGGAACATGGACAAGAATAAAGTCCACAAAGGAATAAACAGAGACAAATCCTGCTTTCAAACAATAACAATAACACAATTAATTTAATAGCTGGCCCCAATTATTGCATTGTCTCGTCCTTCAAAAGAAATGCACCTTCAGAAGTTATAGTCATACCAGGGTCAAACACAGAGTATCAGAGAATAGCTACTGCTGTTCCATCAGAGTCAGGCTCATCTCTTACATAAATGCTTCCTTAAATACTCGGAGCTTCTGCACATGAAGAACCTAAGGTCATGGCAACCACAGGAGCTTCTGATGGGAGACCAAAATGAAGTCTAATTGCCTCATATAAATAGTACATTTTCAAGTTTCCCCCTGAGACTTTGTTTGCTGAAAGAAGCTGAAAACCGTCAGTCAAACTTTATGGGAGAATGAGGAAGTACCCGAAGAATCAGCTGATGTTTTTCCAATTTCTCTGATAATTCCTAATTTCTCAGTGGACCCTCAGAGTCTCACTTGTAATCCCTGGTAATGTTACGTTAAAAGGTTTCTAAAGCGCTTGAATACCCATGGGTGTCTTGGTGCTATTTGAATGGCTATCAGCTGAGGATAATAGGGGCTTAGAAATAACTAGGCACCTAAAAATTGAAACACAGGGTTTTTATTAGCTTCCTGAAACCCAGCAATGTTGGAGCTGCCTTGATGTTTATAGGTAAACTATTCCACAGGACAGGGGCTTCGGTGGTAAAACAACTGCCTCCCCATTTTAGTCTCTTAAACCTGGGACAAGGCACTGTCAAGGTATTTTTGGATCGAAGTTCTCTATTTGGAATATCCCATGAGAGAGATTTTTTAAAATAACAGGGATCTACATCGTGCAAGACTTTGTAAATAAGGCATAATGCCTTAAATTTGATACGGTTAGGTACAGTCAGCCCATGCAGTTCCTTGATGACCGATGAAACTGGGTGGAATTTAGGCAGGTTGAAGAAAAGCCTGGCTGTCGCATTCTGCACACTGAAGTTTCTTCATATGTTGTTTTTGAAGTTTGGGAAAAATACCATTGCAGTAGTCCAATTTCGATAAAATGAATAAAGAGGCAACTGTTTTTCTGTTGTTTAAAGGGATAAAAGAAAGAATCTTTCAGATAATCCTTGGAGTATTAAAACTGGCCGAAACAACCGAGCTAATGTGTTTATTAAAGCTTAGTTTGTCGTCTATTATTATGCCCAAATTTCTAGCTTTTTGTACAGGAGTGGGGAGAGTTCCCATCTCTGCTGGCCAGCATGCCGGGTTCCAAAAAGAAGGGTTATTCCCAAAGAGTATCACCTCGGTTTTCTCAGCATTTAGCTTGATTTTCCATCCAGCCTCTGACTGCTCTCAAACAGTTGTGAAACTGAGAGGTAGTTGCTTCTGTGTTGTTCAAGTCTGCCACCACAATTTGGATGTCGTCTGCATAAGATGTAGGGGAAAAAACAAAAGATCTAATCAGAGGGGCTAGTTCTGAAACATAAACATTAAAACACAGAGGACTCAATGAAGATCCCTGTGGGACCCCACATGGGAGTGAAAAGTAATCAGAAGAAAAGTTCTCCAACATAACTGAATGATTTCTGTTAGTCCGAAATGATTGGAGTACAGCCAAGGCTTTGTCAGCAATGCCCAATTTACTGAGACTGTTGACAAGAGTGACATGGTCAAACGTATCAAAGGCTGCCGACCGATCCAAAAGGATGAGTGCTGTGGAGCCCCCCTTATCCAGGATAGTTCTTAACTCTCTTTTTCTGAACCCAAGCCACTAAAGGCTTTTTAAAAAAGCTGGGGGCATATTACCAAGCAATAGCGATAATTATCGCTATTGCTTGGTTAGAGACAAAAATTTACCGCTGAGCTGCGGCGATTTTTATCGCAGATAAACCTTGGTATTACCAAGGTTTATCGCAAATGCGATAAAAAAACGGCCGCAATGCATGAATATCGCTGAAAAGTCCGCGATATTCATGCATTACCGAGCTAATGCTCTTAGCCATGCTATCCACCTCCCATTGGATAACATGGCTAAGAACTGCTCAGGGCAGGTGTTAGCTTTTGGAGATATTCGTGCTTAGCGCGAATATCTCCAAAAGTTGGTAATAGGAGATAGCGATGTTAGCGACTGTTTCTAGTCGCTAACTTCTTGGCACGCCCACTTTGCATGTCATTAGTGATAAATATCACTGACATGCAAAGTGGGGCCCAAGATGGTCGCTATCTCCTACTAGCTGTCGCTAACTGGTGTTAGCGACAGCTAGGTAATAGGGAGATAATTTTATCTCTGCTTTCTTGGCTTTTAAAGCCAAAAAAGCGGAGATAAACCCCCTTGATAATATGCCCCGTCGTTTTTTTTCTCTTCCTCCCATATTTCAAATTTCATGGACCATCTGAATGAGTAAGAGTCTTTAACTTCTATTTATAAAAGCACTATTTTGAACAAAAGTGTTTGCTAGATTTTCGAAATGTCCCCATAGGAGAAACTTATATACTGCGATCTACAAGAGAAACATTTATGTAGTCATTGGTTACCTTGAAAGCTTGGCATAGATCCAGGCCTTCTTCAAAGTAAGTGGTACTATAATGTGTTTAAAGGATGACGGGTAAATATGGGAAAGTGTGTGTCCAATTCTGACTTTATATTCCTAGCAAGGACAGCAGAGTATACTGTGTGCCAAGATACATTTTTCGTAGAAATGAGAGAATTGAAAATTTAGCTCTGGCTGATTGGAATTTGTAATTAAGTAATCAGCTGATGAATTAATTGCACATCTTTGGTGTAATGAGGCAAACATAGCTGTGCCTTTGACACAGTGCCTCATATTAACACAGCTCAGGCTACTGCAGAATAGACAAATTTTCAATCTAGGTTGACCAATAGTGCGCAGAATGTAATGGAATTTGACATAAGGCATGTTTGGATCCCGCAATGTTTTTCTACCGAAGCATATAAATAACTGTTATAAACAACTGGACCATTTCGCTTCTGTTTCACCCTCTGACTTCTTTCTTGGAAAGAAAACCACGAAGCTTCTGGTTATGTCAATTGCATTTGCTGATTTAATATGCGACGGACCATCAATAATCAAATAGGGCCAAAAGACTGTCATTTTGCGACATCGAAGTCTATAGTGCTGACACCCTCCAGATGTAAGGGTACATTGCTATTTGTGATAACTCCCTCCCTCCCTCCTTTACCAAACCAAAGGTTCCTAATGCACAGACATGCTTTTTAGAACAGCTAAGTATACATTGATTATTAGCAGCCACTGCGCTCCAGCTCAATACAGCCACAATATCTATGCAGTTAAATAGTGCATTACAGAAAAGCGCATGGAGGTGGCTGAAGAATCACAAGAGCCCGCGGAGTGCTCTCCCAATAAATGTAATCTAACACCCCAGAGCTTGGCTATGTAATGGCAAGGAGAAGCCAAAGTGCAACCTTTCTTAAGAGAGTGGCTACTGCTCTCTCTTATGAAGGACTGGTGGTGCTGGGACCCTCCTCCTTGGTAGGAGACAGACTCCTTTCCTGTGTTCAGATAGAGGAGTGGTTAACTGGCTTCCCATGGATGAAGTTCAATTTAATCTATTATAACCAGAGCCCTTTGTTTCCCTGATGACTGTGACATGAAAGTAGGGTGCTTGCATTTGTATGTATTGTTTTGCTTCAGTGGGAGTTTGGTAACTATGTCTTGTTGAGTCTATGGCGGAGTCCTTCAGACTCCACTCGTAGGGATACAACCCCACTAAAATCCATTGAGGTATCACTACTTCCTCTCCCATCGGGTTGCCATATCCCATCATCTACTTCCCGCTAGTGAGTTACATACCTTCATACGGACTATTGCCATTCTCCCCTGAACCGGCTCAACCCAGCTCTGGAGAACCTACAGCGAGAGAAGACTTCTGCAGGACCTGATCGTGCAGTGGCCATACTCCTCTAGTATTGGAGAGGCCTTCAAGTTTCAAAAGTTGTAAATGATCTAATTGGACTCCTCTGACCTTAAGTACTATATCCCCTGACTAATAGAGGGATCAACATTTGTTCTACATCCAAAAAGGAGCTGAACACTAGATTAACCAAGAAGAACTGTGTTACAGAAATAGGAGCTTGCTAGTTGTTTAATTGCCTCCTGATGGAGCAAACTTCTAGGCCATGATTTACGAATCTGCTTCTGTAGCTGAACTGGGCAGAGAGATGTCTGCCTGAGGAAAAATGTGGGTTGCTCGAGAGGGTATGGGAAGTTCAATTTAATCTATTATAACCAGAGCCCTTTGTTTCCCTGATGACTGTGACATGAAAGTAGGGTGCTTGCATTTGTATGTATTGTTTTGCTTCAGTGGGAGTTTGGTAACTATGTCTTGTTGAGTCTATGGCGGAGTCCATCAGACTCCACTTGTAGGGATACAACCCCACTAAAATCCATTGAGGTATCACTACTTCCTCTCCCATCGGGTTGCCATATCCCATCATCTACTTCCCGCTAGTGAGTTACATACCTTCATACGGACTATTGCCATTCTCCCCTGAACCGACTCAACCCAGCTCTGGAGAACCTACAGCGAGAGAAGACTTCTGCAGGACCTGATCGTGCAGTGGCTATACTCCTCTAGTATTGGAGAGGCCTTCAAGTTTCAAAAGTTGTAAATGATCTAATTGGACTCCTCTGACCTTAAGTACTATATCCCTTGACTAATAGAGGGATCAACATTTGTTCTACATCCAAAAAGGAGCTGAACACTAGATTAACCAAGAAGAACTGTGTTACAGGAATAGGAGCTTGCTAGTTGTTTAATTGCCTCCTGATGGAGCAAACTTCTAGGCCATGATTTACGAATCTGCTTCTGTAGCTGAACTGGGCAGAGAGATGTCTGCCTGAGGAAAAATGTGGGTTGCTCGAGAGGGTATGTGGGAGACAGTCCTTATGCTGCACCTGCATCAGATGCAGCTACTCAGGCATCGACTACATAATACTATTGGGATGCAGGGAAAGAGCAGTCATCACTGCAACTGATGAGGGTGAGCTTAATAAGCATGGGTGAATTTTGCGAATCTGGCATTCGCAAATTTGCGTATTTGCGAACTCGCAATCCGCAAAATCTGCAAACTCTCGCGAATTTGCAGATTTTTTTTTGTGTGTGTTCGCAAGGGTTTTTGCCAGTTCGCGAGGGTTTTGTACCAGTTCGCAATTGCGAACTTACTTGTCGGCTCGCAACAGTCGCGACTTTGTTGTTTCTATGTCTGGTTCATCATCACAGGTTCACAGCACCCTCTGTTTCACCACTGCCACCCTCTGATTCACCCATGCCACCCTCTGGTACATCACTGCCACCCTCTGATTCATCACTGTTGATTATGGGGGGGGGGGGAAGCAAGCACACCTGCCCTGCTTCAATTGACATGAATTAATTTCTGGTTCATCACTGTAGATTATGGGGGGGGAAGCAAGCACACCTGCCCTGCTTCAACTGACATGAATTAATTTGGGGTTGATTAATGTGTGACTGAATTTAAACTTCCTGTCTGGCACCTGCTTCCTTATCTGTAATTTGCTTTCTGTTGCAGTGCAATTTTTTCCCCAGGACCTTTGTGGCCTACTTGTAGCTATTCTATGAGCCTTCTGTGAGGGTCAGAGCAGGGTCATAGAATAGTTGCAAGTAGGCAACTGAACTCTGGAGGGGCCCCTCAGAAAGCACTACAGGGAATGGTTACTAAGGATGAGTTTGAACTTTTGCACCTGCTGAGTGCTTTCAGTTTTGCAAAACTGGTTTTTCTGCAGAACAGCAACTGTAATGCCCCAAACAAATGTAGGCAACTGAACTCTGGAGGGGCCCCTCAGGAAGCACTACAGGGAATGGATACTAATGATGAGTTTGAACGTACTCGTTTTTCTGCAGAACAGCAACTGTAATGCCCCAAACAAACTTACTTGTGAAAGTTGATTTCTAATACAAAAGTGATCCAAAGAAAGTCAAAAAGGCCTCAAATCCAAAAAAGGGCAGGCAAATGTCAACCTGAGGAGTTATTCTGATAAAAATGATCATTTTCAGAAGGTTTATGCAGCTTGCTGGTGGATTTCTTGTGCCGAATTGCAAATTTTGTAATTTTGCGAGTGCGAGATTGTTGCTGCCCGCCGCATCTACATGTTCGCAATTGCGAACTCTCGCGATGCGTCGCCAAACTCCCATCGGGATCCTGCAGCAAGATCCAAAATGGCACAGCACTCGCAAAATATCGAGAAAAAAAACTCGGCAAACGCTGAATGACGGTAAGTGAACGCCGCACGCCGGAATATTGTATCACCAAGCAAAAAAATCCGCTGCGAGCGAATTTGCGGATTTTCGGTAAATTCGCGAGAGTTCGCGTATTGCGAATTTACCGAAAACCCGCAAAATCCGAGGGCGGAACGGATTTTCCGCCCATGCTTAGAGCTTACTTCATCTCTGAATGCGCCCTTGATGAGGAAGCTTATGTGCGTTATACTCTCCAACCCCAGCGCCAACGACATCCCTCCCTCACAAGAACTGTGCGACTCACTGGCCATCTTCTTCCACCGCAAGATCTCTGACATCCACAACAGCTTCAACACCACGACTGCCCGACGCCAGACTCCACCTCCCCTGCGAACACCACCAGCGCCAACCACCTGACCTCCTGGTCCAACGTCAGCGACGACGAGACACACAAGGTCATGAACTCCGTCCACTCAGGATCTCCGTCAGACCAGTGCCCACACCACGTATTCAACAAAGCAGACACAGCCATCACACCCCAACTACGGAAGGTCATCAACATCTCCTTCGAAACAGCGACAATCCCGTAAAGCTGGAAGCACGCCGAAATCAACGCTCTCCTCAAGAAGCCCAAGGCAGATCCCAAGGACCTCAAGAACTTCCAGCCCATCTCCCTGCTCCCGTTACCCGCGAAGGTCATCAAGAAAATCATCAACATGCAATTGGCCCGCCACCTCGAAGACAACAACATCTTGGATCCGTCGCAGTCCGGATTCGGACGAAACCACAGCACCGAGACAGTCCTCATCGACGCCACAGACAACATCAGGCGCCAACTAGACAACGGCGAAACATCAGCCCTCATCCTCCTGGATCTGTCAGCCGCCTTCGACACCGTCTGCCATCGCACTCTAAAGACACACCTCCATGAAGCCGGAATCCAAGAGAAGGCCCTTGACTGGACCACGTCCTTCCTCTCCGGCAGAACCCAGAGCGTCCGCCTCCCACCCTTCCGATCCGAAGCCACCTACATCATCTGCGGCTTCCCCCAGGGCTCATCCCTCACCCCGACGCTGTTCAACATCTAGATGGCCCCCCCTTGCACAAGTGGCCCGCCATCACGACCTCAACATCATCTCCTACGCCGATGACACTCAGCTCATCCTCTCCCTCACCAAGGACCCACACACCACCGAAGCAACCCTCCACGAAGGAATGAAGGCCATCACCGACTGGATGAGGAGCAGCCGTCTAAAACTGAACTCGGACAAGACGGAGGTCCTCATCCTCGGACCCACCCCCTCAGTCTGGGACGACTCCTGGTGGCCGACCAGACTGGGAACAGCACCGACACCCACCGACCATGCACGCAACCTAGGATTCATCCTCGACTCTTCCCTCTCCATGTCTAAGCAGGTCAACGCCGTCTCCTCCTCTTGCTACAACACCCTCTGCGGCTCCGCAGCATCTACAAGTGGATCCCGACCGAGACAAGAAGAACGGTGACACAGGCCCTCGTCAGCAGCAGACTGGACTATGGCAACGCACTCTACGCAGGAATCCCAGCCAAACATCTACGACGACTACAACGCATCCAAAACGCCTCTGCCCGACTGATCGTCAACGTCCCCCGCCGCAGCCATATCACCCCCTACCTGAGAGACCTACACTGGCTCCCCATCGACAAGAGGATCACCTTCAAGCTCCTCACCCACACACACAAAGCACTCCACAACGCGGGACCAGCCTACCTGAACAGCAGACTCAGCTTCCACACCCCCACCTGCCAGTTCCACTCCGCCAGCCTCACCCTCGCCGCTGTCCCCCGCATCCAACGAATGACCTCTGGTGGCAGATCCTTCTCCTACCTCGCTGCCAAGACCTGGAACACTCTCCCTATCCACCTATGGCAGACCCAAGACCTACTCGACTTCAGAAGACTCCTCAAGACCTCGCTCTTTGAGCAGTAGCGGCACCCCCCTTCCCTCAGTGCCTTGAGACCCTCATGGGTAAGTAGCACGCTCTACAAGTACTCTGATTGATTGATTGATTATAGCTACTCTAAAAGGCCTTGTAGTTTCCTCTATGTGAATCGCTAGCACGTGGATGTGGTGGGGTGGCCACAAGCAGCAGCCCAGCTTGCTGAACCATTGTAATTCTGATTCTAGCCCAACTAGTGAAAGAACTATGCTATCCGACCCTATGACCGTTTCCCCACGACTTGCACTAGTCTCCAGCTTTGTCCTTGCTCACCCTGTGCCCATTACCGTTCCTCCATCAATAACTTAGAGCAAACCACTGGCACATTTCCCCTTTGAAGGCTAGCACTAAGTTGTAGTCACTCATTGAAATTTACCCTTGCAGATAGATATGCTGCTGTTTTACCTATGCAATCGTAACACACTGCCGTCTTGTGAAATTCTTTGTAAACCCCTTCAATTTGAAATGGATCTAGGGTCCCAATCTTAACCGTTTTTGTTTCTGCTTAGATCGTTATTATCATGATATTGTTTTGGTTAGATATCTGAAAGGGAGATATGCATTTATTTGTTTCATTTAGTTATTTCTTTATTTTCATAAGTTGCTTATGCAACCAAAAGGAAGGTATAGAGTTCCAGTGTTATATGATGGGGAGGTGAAAGTCGCGCCAGGCAATTTTATTAAGGCACAAACACTTGGTAGAAGAGGTCAGTTTTTAGATGTTTGTATATGGATACACTATTATTTTCATGGGGATGATCAAAAGGGAAAAAGGAAGAGCCTTAATTGTGTAGGAACCTGCCCTCAAACTGTTACAATTTTGAAGTAATGTTGCAAGATTGTGTTAGCAAGCTGGTTTTTAGACTTTTAGTTGGGTGGTACACATAAACGGGTTAGTGAGCTAAGGAGTCTGAGCAATGCAGGGGTTTTTGTACAGACTGACCTTTTTCAATTTGATTCTTTATTTAAATGCAGCCAATGGAGCGGTTTCATAGCTGGAGTGATGTCTTCCTTCTGGTTCAGATTAAGCAAGAGTTTGGCTGAGAGGTAAAGTCAAAGTGAGAACGGGCAATGGCTACAATAATGGAGATGTTATCTTGCAATGAAATAACCACCTTTGATGGCAAAGTTGACCTGATAGGAAAAGTTCTTATGTAAAAAATCAATTGGAAAGGGGCGACCACTCGGTCCCCCCGAACGTATGGTAGGGGGCCCTGATCCTCCCGGGAAACCATTTTGGGCGGGAGGGGCGTGTCTCGGCTGGTATGCCCGAAGCGGCGTAGCCGGGGCGCGCCTTTTCCCGCCCAAGAGGGGTTGTCCTAGACACCTACACCGTTGGCCACGCCCCGTAGGCGTACCAGAGGAGGGTACACACCCTCCCGAAGAGGAATAAAAGGAGCAACAATCCAAAGAAGCATCCTCTTGTTCCTGTGCTTGGAAGCTGCACCCTCTCGTTGCACGTGAGCCCTCGACGGAACAAGGAGCAATTTTGAGAACTTGTAATTTTTGTGTTTCTCTTCCAGAAGCCTCCTCTTCACTTCGGACCTCCGGATACAGGACCTCGTTGAGCAGCTAAGCAGCAAGGGTCGAGTATCCGAACAACGATGCCTGACAAGAAGGTCGGAAAGAAGGCTGGGACGGAGCAGATGCTCCGCATGCTGATGAAAGATATGGCGAGCATGAAGAAGCAAATGGCGGCAATGAACAGTACGGGCAGACCGAAGAAGGTCATCGGACCAGCATTGCCGGGAGTAGTTCCCGCAGGGAGAGGTAAAAGGGCCAGGAATAGGGCGGCAGGGGGGGAGGCCCCAGTTCCCGAGTCACCCCCGGTAAGCCCAGTCAGTCCGGTCGAGGCCCCGGTACCGATCCCGGATCCGGCCCAACCGATTCAGGTATAGTTATGCCCTCCAGCGAGGAGGACATGCCTCCTGAGTTGGCCGCCCAGTTGGCCGCGTGGCTTGGGAAGAATACCGAGGGCGCGGCGGCACCCGGGGACACAGCCAAAGAGGCTAAATTGCTAATGAAGCAGTTGCGGCAATCGCGAGATGCTGCGAAGGCGAATCTCCCTCTTGTCCCCTCACAGATTCCTTCGGAAGGACCAACGGCTGGCGGTGAAAAATCAGCGGGACCAGCTATGGAGTCTGGTAAGCAGCCACTGCCAATGGCAAGTGGGGGGTCTTTGCCCTCAAGGAGGGAAAAAGTAGTTCAGCATATTCCGCTGGCCACGAAGTAAATGATTTGGGCTGATAAATATGTAAATATGTTCTCACTTCTGACTGACCATCACGAGATTGAGTATGTTAAGGCTCAGAAGGATTTGTTGCATCCGAGTGTGTGGCGCGCAAAAATGGCGGGCTTCAGGGTGGATGAGACGATCTCTAATTGGGCCAAGGCCTTTGGGATGTTTACAGCTATTATGGGGGAACGTAAACCCGAGATTTTAAGTGAATTAGCATGTTATCAGACACGCATAATGGATTTTTATGAGACATATGAGGGTGATCAATGGAGGGGTTATGATAGTAAGTTTCGTAAGGCCAAGGAGCACGATTCGTCTCTGACGTGGGACTGTCTCGACTCCGTATCTTGGCAGAAACAGCTCTTGCCGGGCACGACGAAGTCGTCCTCGCTCGGCGAGTATGGGTCGGCGCCTTCCCGCCATCAATCGGCGACGCCCTTTCGAGCAAACCCCGCTGGTGATCACCAACCCAGGAGTGGTGGGAATGGGGGTAGAAGGGGGGTTTGCTGGAATTTTAACAGAGGCAAGTGCACGAGGCCACAGGGCACATGTAAGTTCAGGCACGAGTGCGCAGGATGCGGACACTCGTCACACCCGGAGAGTTCGTGCAGAGCCAAGAATGGGGATACCGGGGGTAGAGGAGGTGCCAAACAGGTCTAATATCGGCCAAGGGGAACCACTTCCTACCCCCGTAGATATCATGGCAATGATCCCCTGGCTAAACGAATACCCTGATCATGTCTCCGCTGGGGTGTTACGGGACGGCTTCTCGTATGGGTTCCACATCCCGGCGGGGGATTTTCGGGGGGAATCACTGTGTAGAAATCAACTGTCTGTTCAGCAGCACCCGGTGGTTGTAGAAAATAAGATTGCAAAGGAGGTTGCCCGGGGCCGGGTCGCCGGCCCATATAGGCACCCGCCGGTTCCTAATTTCATCTGTTCACCGTTGGGAGTAGTCCCCAAGAAGGACCCAGGTGAGTTTAGGTTAATCCATAACTTGTCGGCTCCTAAGGGTCTTTCGGTAAACGATGCGATTGATCCAGGAGTCTGTTCGGTGCGGTATGCATCCTTTGATGAGGCCGTCGCCATGTTGAATCGCCTGGGGCCCGGAGCGCTGATGGCTAAATCGGATATTGAATCAGCATTCCGGTTGCTCCCGGTACACCCTCAGGATCAGCGTCTGTTAGGTTTTGTGTTTCAAGGACGCTATTACATGGATAGATGTATGCCAATGGGTTGCTCCATCTCTTGTGCTTATTTCGAGAAATTCAGCTGTTTTCTGCAATGGGCATTCACCAGAGCTACGGGCTATACACAGGTGATGCATTACCTAGATGATTTTCTGTTCTTGGGGCCAGCCGGTCACGCGGAATGTGCGCAGGCTTTAATGGAATTTTGCAATCTCATGAAACAGTTTGGCGTGCCATTGGCACCGGGAAAAACGGTGGGGCCATCCACTTCACTCGAGTTTCTTGGCATTGAGCTCAATTCAGTGGAGGGATGCTTCCGTTTGCCCAGGGAAAAAGTAATGAAATTCAGGGCATCGCTAGAATTGTGCATTAGCAAAGAAAAGGTAACTCTCCAGCAGTTGCAACAAGCGGTGGGCCAGCTTAACTTTGCCCTCAGAGTGATACCAATGGCCCGCCCCTTTTCCCGCTCTATTTCGCAAGCCATGGTCGGTCTCAAGGAAGGACACCACCGCACGAGACTGTCGGCAGAGGTTCGCCAGGAAATGCACATATGGTTGGCATTTCTGGCGGATTTCAACGGTCGAGTGGTATGGAGCAAACCACCAGCATCCTCAGACGAGCTGGGTTTGTGGACCGACTCGGCAGGGAGTGTGGGATTTGGCGCCATCTTTGGTAATCGGTGGTCGGCGCAAACATGGCCGACGTGGTGGCACACCAGTGGGTTAACAGGTAACATTGGGTTTCTCGAGTTGTTCCCCATCTTGGTGGCCCTAAAGGCATGGCCGGACAATTTCCGTGATCGCTCAGTGGTGTTTTGGTCTGATAACATGACCGTGGTTGAATGCATAAATAACCAGGCAGCACGCTGCAAGTGGATTTTGGGAGTGTTAAAGGAAATTGTACTACTATGCATGAGACTGAACGTACAGTTTAGGGCAAGGCACGTGCCGGGTGTACTGAACAAGGCGGCTGATGCACTCTCTCGTTCCCACATGCAGGCCTTCAGGGGTTATCTACCTTCTGCGGATCTAGTGGCGGCACCGTTTCCCGAAGCTCTCTGGTTGCTCGGTGCCCCGGATTACAGGACCTCGTGGGAGCCAGCTTAGCCCACAGGACAAGGAAGGCGTACGAAGGAGCGTTTCGTTCCTATTGTGCATTTTTGGGTCCAGCAGGAGGGGATAAGTGGGGGCAGGAGGAGTATGTACTGAAGTTCTTAGTAGCACTCCACAAGGCAGGCCGATCGGCAGCAACGGCCAATAGGCACAGGGCCGCCATTGCATTCATGGCGCAGGCGTATGGTATCAAGGACCCTACATCTTCCTTTTTGGTAAAGAAGGCACTGCGAGGGTGGCAACGCCTCGAGGGTCATAAAGTAGACGAGAGGCACCCGATTGGGTTAGAAAGATTGTCCCTGTTGATGTCGGTACTCCCCGAGACATGTTCCTCCCAGTCCGAAGCAGTGCTATTCCGGGCCGCTTTTGCATTAGCATTCCATGGGGCTATGCGGGTAAGTGAGCTGGTGGCAAAAAATAAGAAGGATGTGGGGGGAGGTCTGTGTCGGGAGCACGTTCAGATCAAGGGTGATTCAATGGTAATCACAATCGCCAGGTCAAAAACCGATCAGGGTGCGATGGGGGACGGTATTGTGGTCCAGCGCATGCGAGGGTCCCCCATGTGCCCGGTGCAGTGCGTTGAGGTATATCTGGCGCAAAGGGCGGCAGCATGGGGGGGTAGCTTGCTGAGACACACCGACGCCACCCCACTGACAAGGTTTCAGTTTCAGCGGGTGTTAACTTTGGCAATCGCGGCAGCGGGCTTGAACCCGAGCGATTTTGGGACCCATTCCTTCAGAATAGGGGCTGCTAGAGAGGCTACAGCCAGGGGTCAGAGTGTTGAAATGGTGAAACACTTGGGGCGATGGTCCTCGAATTGTTATAAAAGGTATGTGCGGTTGCACATGTTGTGAAGATAATGTCATGCACTCACGCTTCTTGTTTTTGTTTGGTTTACAGTTTCGCGAGCTTGCGAGGCGGGGCGGACTGTGCAGTTGACCCGACACCTGGGGACCAGCGGTCAAAGAACACCGGCTGAGGAGAGAGTGGTGTGGGTCGTGGGCCACTCATACGTGAGGCATGCCGCGGACGTATTCAAAGCAGGTGACATGATTCACGCAGCTGGGGAATACGGGTACAGGGTGACCTTCCACGGAAGGGGCGGGCTCTGTATTGACCAGTTTTAATGTTTTTTCGAGGGACTGTTAGGGCGGACAAGGTCACCGCCGTCTATAATCATAGTGCATCTGGGAGGCAATGATTTGGTGGTGCTCGGTCGACGAGTTCTCCTCGAGCGTGTTCTATCCACTGTTAGCTGGTTGGCAAAGAGGGTTCCGGGGTGCACGATTGCATGGTCGCACATGATTCCAAGGAAGGTGTGGCGAGGGGCCCTCTCTGTGTCGGCTTTGAATCATTCAGTAAAGAAAGTCAATAACAAGCTGGGTAGATTGTTTCATTCAGGACAGTTGCACTGTATTCCACATGGATGTATTCGGGGGGATAACATGTACCTAGAAGATGGGGTTCATTTGTCCCGGGTGGGGAATGTCTTACTCATAGGAGACTTCATAGCTTGGTTAAGGGGTTTGTGTAATCATGACCTTTAGTAGGATTGTGGGGGGTCCGGATAGCCGGTCAACTATCCGGGCCTGTGGCGGTAAGGTCATGATCGGTGAGCAGTAATTTCAAGATCCCTAGAGGAGGGGCGCCACCCATGATGGATGGGAGCGCCCGGGGGGAGGTGGCCATGGGCCCCTCACACGGGGAGGCGGCACCCACTAAGAATGGGGTCGCCGAAGGGAAGGCGGTCATAGGCCCCTCCCAGGGGAAGAGGCGGCTCGATGCCCATTCCTAGGAATTTCCCCGGGCCAGGATATCCGCGACGGCGGATGTGATGAACAGTGTGGGGTGGGAGGGGGGTCCACGCTACCTTCCAGACACCTCACACGAGTCCTCGGACGGCCATTAAGATGGCGTCGAGTATATAAGGGGCCCCCGCTAAGACAAGGGAAATTGGAAGTTGGCACAGAGGTACAGTCCTCTGTGCGGCCGCCCCTCACACGTGAGGGGGGGAGTTCTGGTAGTGGGGATCTGACACCGGTTACGACCTTGCCGTTGGCCCGTAATGTTAGGATGTACAATTTTTTATTTAGAGAGTATGCATTTGCAGGATGTTTAGACTCGGCTAGGAGAACCTTTGTATTAGAGATTTGTTAAGGTTAGCCAATGAACATCGTAATGTATAAAGGAAAAATTGTACATGATATGAAACTGTTATTTTAATGTTTTAATTTTGTTTCATATTTTTAATAAATACGGCCGGGAGGGTAACTCCCTCCCGCCTTCCAAAAGTTCAGAACTGCATCCGTCTTCCCATCCTTGGGGATTGTGTTGGGAGGGGGTGAGAGGCATCCCGGCCATATGGAAAGGGGCGACCACTCGGTCCCCCCGAACGTATGGTAGGGGGCCCTCATCCTCCCGGGAAACCATTTTGGGCGGAGGGGCGTGTCTCGGCTGGTATGCCCGAAGCGGCGTAGCCGGCCCGCGCCTTTTCCCGCCCAAGAGGGGTTGTCCTAGACACCTACACCGTTGGCCACGCCCCGTAGGCGTACCAGAGGAGGGTACACGCCCTCCCGAAGAGGAATAAAAGGAGCAACAATCCAAAGAAGCATCCACTTGTTCCTGTGCTTGGAAGCTGCACCCTCTCGTTGCACGTGAGCCCTCGACGGAACAAGGAGCAATTTTGACCCACCCACCAGCTCCTTATGGCAGCGATTAGTAGTGCAATTAAGTTGATTTGCGGTGATGATATCTTTTTCTCCAGGGTTTTCGTAGGCAATAAAGATTTCTATGTTTGAAATGCAATAAAATGATTTGCTTCATAGCATGTTTTCTCACTCAGTTGAGCGGAGTATCACAGTCTGATTTGGAAATATGTTACATGTATAGATAAAGGATTAGTAGTGCAATGTTCAGTTTAACCGCTTTTTCGCTCTTCTTTAGGTTCAAAACGTCGTATTTATTTTGGTCGGGCGGTAAGGTCATGATCGGTGAGCAGTAATTTCAAGATCCCTAGAGGAGGGGCGCCACCCATTATGGATGGGAGCGCCCGGGGGGAGGTGGCCATGGGCCCCTCACACGGGGAGGCGGCACCCACTAAGTATGGGGTCGCCGAAGGGAAGTCGGCCATAGGCCCCTCCCAGGGGAGGAGGCGGCTCGATGCCCCTCCTAGGAATTTCCCGGGGCCAGGATATCCGAGACGGCGGATGTGATGAACAGTGTGGGGTGGGAGGGGGGTCCACGCTACCTTCCAGACACCTCACACGAGTCCTCGGACGGCCATTAAGATGGCGTCAAGTATATAAGGGGCCCCCGCTAAGACAAGGGAAATTGGAAGTTGGCACAGAGGTACAGTCCTCTGTGCGGCCGCCCCTCACACGTGAGGGGGGAGTTCTGGTAGTGGGGATCTGACACCGGTTACGACCTTGCTGTTGGCCCGTAATGTTAGGATGTACAATTTTTTATTTAGAGAGTATGCATTTGCAGGATGTTTAGACTCGGCTAGGAGAACCTTTGTATTAGAGATTTGTTAAGGTTAGCCAATGAACATCGTAATGTGTAAAGGAAAAATTGTACATGATATGAAACTGTTATTTTAATGTTTTAATTTTGTTTCATATTTTTAATAAATACGGCTGGGAGGGTAACTCCCTCCCGCCTTCCAAAAGTTCAGAACTGCATCCGTCTTCCCATCCTTGGGGATTGTGTTGGGAGGGGGTGAGAGGCATCCCGGCCATATGCAAGTTTCTGACAGAGTTAGAAAAACAGGGCGAAGGCTGGAGTTCTATGTACTGCCCCAGACCGTCTGGCTCCCTTTGTTGCCTTTTTGACGATAGGCAACAAACACTGCAGACCTTCAGTGTTCAAGTCCCATTATAATTCTATTTATATTTTTACAATGTTACTCTACCCGCAATGCATGTTAGAGTGCTTTACAGATACAAACTTTACCTGAAGGATCAAGTGTATGAATAACAGATTAAAACAACAATTTTACATAAATAGGCAATTCTAAGGCAAAACATGCCATGGATATTATATTTTTATGCATATAGTATATACGACTTGGAGAATGTAAAATGCCATTTATTACCATTGTTGTGTTTGGGAGGGGGTCTTAATTCAAGAGAGTTCCATGCTTCCCTATACTATTTTTTCCATGTGTAAGCGGTTTAACAAAGAAATGTAACCAAAACCAGGATGCTAAGGGGACATTTGTGCAGTACTGCATATTATATTGCAGAGACCTCGCTACTACTAAGAGTTGCTTCCCTGTGTTGAGTAACTCTCTTCTTTCTCTGAACATCAGTAAGGCAGCACACCACATTTTTCTCATGTCCGTTTTGCTGGGCTTTGGTAATAAACTTCAATTTGACATTATCACTGTGGAAATAAATGTGTGAATGTGAATTTTTTAAAACTGATGCTCCAAATAACATGTTATTGGGACACATTTAATTTCAATGAAGAATTACTATTCAAGCTGCCTTTCTTGCCTGATAGCAATTCCTAAACTGTGACCTGTTCTCGATACCTGGTAGTGTAACGAACTGCTAATGTATTGAAATTGTTCTGAAAATGCTCTGCTACGCATTCAGGTCCTACTACTCCATAGAAAATCAAATAGCTAATAAGCAGATGTGAATATTTGTTTAAATGTTCTTTTTTGAAATTTTACAAATTTTTCTACCCAACTATTCTTGATAGTATAATGAATCTACTTTGGAGTGATCTTATTTTAGAACTGATTGTGCATGCTTTATGATTATGTATTCTTCTGTAGCAGAAAGAACATTATGCCATATGACACTTAGCTTGTTGTTTGCTCAGGTTTGTATTTAGCAAATGTGGGCAACAGGTTCTCTTTGTATTGGTTCTGTGAGAAACGGGGTTGTTGGTTGACTGGGGTGTGAGCACTGGTCAGAAAACAGTCACAATCCTTTGCAGTGTGAACCACGAATAGTCACTAAATGAACCTATGTTTCACAATGGATAGCTTGGCACAAACAGCAGTCAGGCTGAACTTAGAGGCAATCTGTAAAGTATTTATGCAGCACACAAACAGTAATAAAGTGCAAACAAAACGTAAGAAAAATCCCACACCAATTTCAGAAAATGGAGTACATTTTAGTAAATTATTTGACACCAAAACAACAAAAACCCAAATAGTAGAACAGGAATTATAAATTTTGAAGGTTTTAGAAAAAATTTGCACCTAAAAGATCAAAGCACCAACTGCTGACATCAAGTCAAATGAGATCAGGTCTAAGTTGAAAAAAAATGGCTGACCGTAATGGAGCATGGTTCAGATGCAAGAAGTGAAATGGGCCTGGACAGAGCTTACCTTCTGCATTAGAAGACATTTTTTGAAAGCAGTATTGAAGGAGGGAGCGTCATTGTCCGGAATAAGCCGTGGTGAAGATTTCTACATAAAGAAGCCTCATTTTGGAAGTCAACAATCTCCAGTGGGATGAGGCAGATGGCTGCAGCCAAAGACAGTTCCCCGAGGTCGGATACCTCTATGGAGAAGAGAGGCTGAAAAGGATTTGCTGCTGCATAGCAGAACATAGCAGGAAAAACGTGAATTCAATCCGACCAGCAATGCACATCAGGCAGATAGGTGAGCATATTAGTCTCTATCTCTTCCTGGTTCTCAGAGATGTTTTTGGTCAACACTTTTTTAAGTCCTCAGTTTTAAAACTTGGCCGTCTGGGTACATTTAGCACCCCAACCAAGGGCCCAGGACTGGTGGGGCACATCTTGGGGATGCAGGACTCAATAACGGTGGGACCAGATGTGAGATTGAGCTGGCAGGGACTTTGTTTTATTCCTATGGCTCTGAATAGGAGACCAACATACTAGCTTTGGAGACTCTTCTGACAATCCGGAGTGCAGGTGAAGATACAGGGCTCAACATCATGGCTGGGTGGGTCTGAGAGTTCAATGTAAGCTTCAGGCAGCAAAGCAGTCCTTCCAGGTACAGCAACAGTCTGACAGAGAGCACAAGTCACAGCAACAGGCTGTCTTCTGAGAATCCTTCTGAAAGTACATCAGTGAACTGCAGAGTGAGTTTGAAGGCACTGTTTTTTATACCCTGGTGCTCTTCTTCTGTTAAGTGGCAGTTGCTTCTGGAAAGGTGCTTTGAAGTGCCTGTAATTTCTTAACTCCCCTTCCCGGGCTCCAAACTGGCTCTAGTGACAATACAGGGTTGTTAGTCACTTTGTGTGAAGGCAGAGCACAGGCTATTCACGCTGTAAGTGGGAATGTGTTCAACTCTTCCCCACATCTTGCCAGTAGACAATTGATACAGAAAAGGGGGTGGTGATGAACAGAGTGTCTGAATTAAGCAGACCACTCTTACCCAGTCCAAAGATCAGGGCTTAATCCATCACCGTTTTTTAGCTCACTGCACCATCCCAGCTCATAACTTGGCTATATGCAAATTAGTCTGACCCTGGCCCAGTGCATCATGGGAAAAGGGCAGACCAAACTACCAAGCCAATTCTTATACTGGGAAGGAAACAAGCTTCCGGGGACCGGTTTCTGGCATTTCAGCCGTCTTCGGCCCGGCTTGCTTGAATCCTGATGGTGCAATGAGCAAGGGACTCACATCTGAGTATACCCTACCACGCTTATGGTGGACAAAAATGATTCAGAAAAGGGGGTGGTGATGAACAGAGTGTCTGAATTAAGCAGACCACTCTTACCCAGTCCAAAGATCAGGGCTTAATCCATCACTGTTTTTTAGCTCACTCCCCGGTAGCTTGTCTCCTTTCTGGTGAAGAATTGGCTTGGTAGTTTAGTCTGCCCTGTTCCCATGATGCACTGAACCAGGGACAGACTGATTTGCATATAGCCAGGTTCTGAGCTGGGATGGTGCAGTGAGATAAATAACGGTGATGGATCAAGCCCTGATCTTTGGACTGGGTAAGAGTGGTCTGCTTAATTCAGACACCCTGTTCATCACCACCCCCTTTTCTGAATCGTTTTTGGCCACTATAGGTGTGGCAGGGTATACTCAGACATGAGTCCCTTTCTCACTGCACCATCAGGATTCAAGCAAGCCAGGCCGAAGAAGGCTGAAATGCCAGAAACCGGTCCCCGGTAGCTTGTCTCCTTTCTGGTGAAGAATTGGCTTGGTAGTTTAGTCTGCCCTGTTCCCATGATGCACTGGGCCAGGGACAGACTGATTTGCATATAGCCAGGTTCTGAGCTGGGATGGTGCAGTGAGATAAATAACGGTGATGGATCAAGCCCTGATCTTTGGACTGGGTAAGAGTGGTCTGCTTAATTCAGACACTCTGTTCATCACCACCCCCTTTTCTGAATCGTGTTTGGCCACTATAGGTGAGGCAGGGTATACTCAGACACGAGTCCCTTTCTCACTGCACCATCAGGATTCAAGCAAGCCGGGCCGAAGAAGGCTGAAATGCCAGAAACCGGTCCCCGGTAGCTTGTCTCCTTTCTGGTGAAGAATGGGCTTGGTAGTTTAGTCTGCCCTGTTCCCATGATGCACTGGGCCAGGGACAGACTGATTTGCATATAGCCAGGTTCTGAGCTGGGATGGTGCAGTGAGATAAATAACGGTGATGGATCAAGCCCTGATCTTTGGACTGGGTAAGAGTGGTCTGCTTAATTCAGACACTCTGTTCCTCACCACCCCCTTTTCTGAATCGTTTTTGGCCACTATAGGTGTGGCAGGGTATACTCAGACATGAGTCCCTTTTTCACTGCACCATCAGGATTCAAGCAAGCCGGGCCGAAGAAGGCTGAAATGCCAGAAACCGGTCCCCGGTAGCTTGTCTCCTTTCTGGTGAAGAATTGGCTTGGTAGTTTAGTCTGCCCTGTTCCCATGATGCACTGGGCCAGGGACAGACTGATTTGCATATAGCCAGGTTCTGAGCTGGGATGGTGCAGTGAGATAAATAACGGTGATGGATCAAGCCCTGATCTTTGGACTGGGTAAGAGTGGTCTGCTTAATTCAGACACTCTGTTCATCACCACCCCCTTTTCTGAATCGTTTTTGGCCACTATAGGTGTGGCAGGGTATACTCAGACATGAGTCCCTTTCTCACTGCACCATCAGGATTCAAGCAAGCCGGGCCGAAGAAGGCTGAAATGCCAGAAACCGAACCCGGTAGCTTGTCTCCTTTCTGGTGAAGAATTGGCTTGGTAGTTTAGTCTGCCCTGTTCCCATGATGCACTGGGCCAGGGACAGACTGATTTGCATATAGCCAGGTTCTGAGCTGGGATGGTGCAGTGAGATAAATAACGGTGATGGATCAAGCCCTGATCTTTGGACTGGGTAAGAGTGGTCTGCTTAATTCAGACACTCTGTTCATCACCACCCCCTTTTCTGAATCGTTTTTGGCCACTATAGGTGTGGCAGGGTATACTCAGACATGAGTCCCTTTCTCACTGCACCATCAGGATTCAAGCAAGCCGGGCCGAAGAAGGCTGAAATGCCAGAAACCGAACCCGGTAGCTTGTCTCCTTTCTGGTGAAGAATTGGCTTGGTAGTTTAGTCTGCCCTGTTCCCATGATGCACTGGGCCAGGGACAGACTGATTTGCATATAGCCAGGTTCTGAGCTGGGATGGTGCAGTGAGATAAATAACGGTGATGGATCAAGCCCTGATCTTTGGACTGGGTAAGAGTGGTCTGCTTAATTCAGACACTCTGTTCATCACCACCCCCTTTTCTGAATCGTTTTTGGCCACTATAGGTGTGGCAGGGTATACTCAGACATGAGTCCCTTTCTCACTGCACCATCAGGATTCAAGCAAGCCGGGCCGAAGAAGGCTGAAATGCCAGAAACCAGTCCCCGGTAGCTTGTCTCCTTTCTGGTGAAGAATTGGCTTGGTAGTTTAGTCTGCCCTGTTCCCATGATGCACTGGGCCAGGGACAGACTGATTTGCATATAGCCAGGTTCTTCTGAGCTGGGATGGTGCAGTGAGATAAATAACGGTGATGGATCAAGCCCTGATCTTTGGACTGGGTAAGAGTGGTCTGCTTAATTCAGACACTCTGTTCATCACCACCCCCTTTTCTGAATCGTTTTTGGCCACTATAGGTGTGGCAGGGTATACTCAGACATGAGTCCCTTTCTCACTGCACCATCAGGATTCAAGCAAGCCGGGCCGAAGAAGGCTGAAATGCCAGAAACCGGTCCCTGGTAGCTTGTCTCCTTTCTGGTGAAGAATTGGCTTGGTAGTTTAGTCTGCCCTGTTCCCATGATGCACTGGGCCAGGGACAGACTGATTTGCATATAGCCAGGTTCTGAGCTGGGATGGTGCAGTGAGATAAATAACGGTGATGGATCAAGCCCTGATCTTTGGACTGGGTAAGAGTGGTCTGCTTAATTCAGACACTCTGTTCATCACCACCCCCTTTTCTGAATCGTTTTTGGCCACTATAGGTGTGGCAGGGTATACTCAGACATGAGTCCCTTTCCCACTGCACCATCAGGATTCAAGTAAGCCGGGCCGAAGAAGGCTGAAATGCCAGAAACCGGTCCCTGGTAGCTTGTCTCCTTTCTGGTGAAGAATTGGCTTGGTAGTTTAGTCTGCCCTGTTCCCATGATGCACTGGGCCAGGGACAGACTGATTTGCATATAGCCAGGTTCTGAGCTGGGATGGTGCAGTGAGATAAATAACGGTGATGGATCAAGCCCTGATCTTTGGACTGGGTAAGAGTGGTCTGCTTAATTCAGACACTCTGTTCATCACCACCCCCTTTTCTGAATCAGTAGACAATTGAGGCACACCTAACCCCACTATTGTATGACTGTGTGGGATAAATTCACAAAGTCTTTCAGCTAGACCTAGCCATGAGACCAGCGACAGACTGTAAGGACAGATGTCCAAAGGCAGGAAAATGACACCTTTCCAAAAATGGCATTTTCAAAATTGTAATGAAAATCTGATTTTACCATTGAAGAGGGTTTATCATTACAATTTCATAGTTACTAAACATGACATGTTCACCTCCTCCTAATTAGGAATTACAGCTCATTAAATGTCATAAGAAATCTCCAATGTTATCCTGTTGAAGAAGTAGATCTCATAGTAGTGAAAAATGAATTAAGGAGTTTCACACTCCCAGGACAAGTAAAACTAAAAAGTACATGTCCAATCTTTTTAATTACACGGCACACGTCCCTATAGGCTGCTTATGGCTTGCCTTAGAGGTGCCTTATTTGTAAGAAAAATAGGTTAAAGGTTGTAATGCCAAGTTGACATGGCAGTTTAAAACTTTATTAGCCTGGTTAGTAGAGATGCAGTGCACAGTGTTCTATGACTGACAATAAAAACAAATTCAGCAAAATGTAGAAGGTAAAAGTCTTAACGTTTGGGGTGGCCCTGCAGAGAGGGCCAGGTCCAACATTTCTATTTTTTTTTGTTTTGTTTTTTTGCTAAGGGCATTATAAGGAATCAGAATGTTTTTATTTGGGGGACGCAGAGGTGACAGTCTTAATGTGAGCTGTCGTTGAGGACCATGCAAATACAACAGGTGATGGACCGAATGTGGATCAACGTCACACACTCACCCCAGTCCAAAGATCTGGGCCCAAATCCATCGTTTTTTTGCACTCCACACCACCCTGGGTTAGACAATGGCGATATGCAAATCAGCTCTGACCCTGTGCCCCATGGGAACAGTCCAGTCTGAACTACAAAAGCCATGTCCTTCCCAGAACGGAATCAAGCATCCGAGGACCGGACCGGTTTCGAGGTAACACCTCTCATCAGCCCGGCTAGCTTGACTCTAGTGGTGTGGAGTGCCTGGGACCCACGTCTGGGCATCCCCAGCGCACTTAGGGCGGAATATGCAAACACAACAGGTGATGGATCGAATGTGGATCAATGTCACACACTCACCCCAGTCCAAAGATCTGGGCCCAAATCCATCGTTTCTTTGCACTCCACACCACCCTGGGTTAGACAATGGCGATATGCAAATCAGCTCTGACCCTGTGCCCCATGGGAACAGTCCAGTCCGAACTACAAAAGCCATGTCCTTCCCAGAACGGAATCAAGCATCCGAGTACCGGACCGGTTTCGAGGTAACGCCTCTCATCAGCCCGGCTAGCTTGACTCCAGTGGTGTGGAGTGCCTGGGACCCACGTCTGGGCATCCCCAGCGCACTTAGGGCGGAATATGCAAACACAACAGGTGATGGACCGAATGTGGATCAATGTCACACACTCACCCCAGTCCAAAGATCTGGGCCCAAATCCATCGTTTTTTTGCACTCCACACCACCCTGGGTTAGACAATGGCGATATGCAAATCAGCTCTGACCCTGTGCCCCATGGGAACAGTCCAGTCCGAACTACAAAAGCCATGTCCTTCCCAGAACGGAATCAAGCATCCGAGGACCGGACCGGTTTCGAGGTAACACCTCTCATCAGCCCGGCTAGCTTGACTCCAGTGGTGTGGAGGGCCTGGGACCCACGTCTGGGCATCCCCAGCGCACTTAGGGCGGAATATGCAAACACAACAGGTGATGGACCGAATGTGGATCAATGTCACACACTCACCCCAGTCCAAAGATCTGGGCCCAAATCCATCGTTTTTTTGCACTCCACACCACCCTGGGTTAGACAATGGCGATATGCAAATCTGCTCTGACCCTATGCCCCATGGGAACAGTCCAGTCCGAACTACAAAAGCCATGTCCTTCCCAGAACGGAATCAAGCATCCGAGGACCGGACCGGTTTCGAGGTAACACCTCTCATCAGCCCGGCTAGCTTGACTCCAGTGGTGTCGAGTGCCTGGGACCGACGTCTGGGCATCCCCAGCGCACTTAGGGCGGAATATGCGAACACAACAGGTGATGGACCGAATGTGGATCAATGTCACACACTCACCCCAGTCCAAAGATCTGGGCCCAAATCCATCGTTTTTTTGCACTCCACACCACCCTGGGTTAGACAATGGCGATATGCAAATCAGCTCTGACCCTGTGCCCCATGGGAACAGTCCAGTCCGAACTACAAAAGCCATGTCCTTCCCAGAACGGAATCAAGCATCCGAGGACCGGACCGGTTTCGAGGTAACACCTCTCATCAGCCCGGCTAGCTTGACTCCAGTGGTGTGGAGGGCCTGGGACCCACGTCTGGGCATCCCCAGCGCACTTAGGGCGGAATATGCAAACACAACAGGTGATGGACCGAATGTGGATCAATGTCACACACTCACCCCAGTCCAAAGATCTGGGCCCAAATTCATCGTTTTTTTGCACTCCACACCACCCTGGGTTAGACAATGGCGATATGCAAATCAGCTCTGACCCTGTGCCCCATGGGAACAGTCCAGTCCGAACTACAAAAGCCATGTCCTTCCCAGAACGGAATCAAGCATCCGAGGACCGGACCGGTTTCGAGGTAACACCTCTCATCAGCCCGGCTAGCTTGACTCCAGTGGTGTGGAGTGCCTGGGACCCACGTCTGGGCATCCCCAGCGCACTTAGGGCGGAATATGCAAACACAACAGGTGATGGACCGAATGTGGATCAATGTCACACACTCACCCCAGTCCAAAGATCTGGGCCCAAATCCATCGTTTTTTTGCACTCCACACCACCCTGGGTTAGACAATGGCGATATGCAAATCAGCTCTGACCGTGTGCCCCATGGGAACAGTCCAGTCCGAACTACAAAAGCCATGTCCTTCCCAGAACGGAATCAAGCATCCGAGGACCGGACCGGTTTCGAGGTAACACCTCTCATCAGCCCGGCTAGCTTGACTCCAGTGGTGTGGAGTGCCTGGGACCCACGTCTGGGCATCCCCAGCGCACTTAGGGCGGAATATGCAAACACAACAGGTGATGGACCGAATGTGGATCAATGTCACACACTCACCCCAGTCCAAAGATCTGGGCCCAAATCCATCGTTTTTTTGCACTCCACACCACCCTGGGTTAGACAATGGCGATATGCAAATCAGCTCTGACCCTGTGCCCCATGGGAACAGTCCAGTCCGAACTACAAAAGCCATGTCCTTCCCAGAACGGAATCAAGCATCCGAGGACCGGACCGGTTTCGAGGTAACACCTCTCATCAGCCCGGCTAGCTTGACTCCAGTGGTGTGGAGTGCCTGGGACCCACGTCTGGGCATCCCCAGCGCACTTAGGGCGGAATATGCAAACACAACAGGTGATGGACCGAATGTGGATCAATGTCACACACTCACCCCAGTCCAAAGATCTGGGCCCAAATCCATCGTTTTTTTGCACCCCACACCACCCTGGGTTAGACAATGGCGATATGCAAATCAGCTCTGACCCTGTGCCCCATGGGAACAGTCCAGTCTGAACTACAAAAGCCATGTCCTTCCTAGAACGGAATCAAGCATCCGAGGACCGGACCGGTTTCGAGGTAACACCTCTCATCAGCCTGGCTAGCTTGACTCCAGTGGTGTGGAGTGCCTGGGACCCACGTCTGGGCATCCCCAGCGCACTTAGGGCGGAATATGCAAACACAACAGGTGATGGACCGAATGTGGATCAATGTCACACACTCACCCCAGTCCAAAGATCTGGGCCCAAATCCCATAACACCCAAACAGTCTTACAGAGTCAAGCTGCTCCTTTCTGATTGTTGACTTATTTGATGAAAAGCAAAGAATGTCAATATTATCTAGTCTTCTGGTTGAAGTATCTGCATGTCATCAAAGCTCTGGCAGTTCAGTGAAGAAATGCAATTTAAATTGCAGTGTTCTGCTGGGTGCGTTGGGTTGGTACCAAGATGGGTACAGCTTGAAAATATGAAGTCTGCAGTCTATTCTTCGCAACAGTCTCTAACTAGTTGCAGGTACGTTTTGCAGTGGTAGTGCAAATCAGTTTTTTACAGGCTTGGTTTGTATTCCACGGTAGCTTCATGAGGATAAACTGAACAATTCAAAGAATAGCAGTAAGTTGAAAAATGCCTGTAAAGTTTCTAAATATATATAGGTTAGCTGAACTGAGGTGTCCTTATTTTCGGACACTCTCTGCATAGCAACATCTTCTGCTCTCAAGTTTTCATTAACACCAACCCAAGCAGGCTTCACATGGCAAGCTCCTCTAGCAATCAGACAGCACCTGTGAGGTAGACTCTTTCCTCACATATCTGGCAGGCAGAAGTGAACTTTTTCAAGAAGCAATACATACTTCTTTCTTCAGCAACATGTAGACAGTTTATGCGAGGATGTATTGTTGCACAAGTGTTTTTCTCTGATCTTTTGTCCTGAAGGTTCAGGAGGGTGCAGAGAGTGCTTCAGTCACATGGATCCCTCTTCTTCCTCTGAACACCACCAATGTCCTTCTCAGTTCATGTAAGGATCATTGTCTAGGAGGACATGCCTAGTTGATTCATCCCACCTCTTTTCTTTTCATCCCAATTGCTGCTTGTTGGTGGGGTGCGGATCATGAGGAACATGTAAAATTTGAAATCTGGTGCTCTTTGGTGTGCCTTGAGATGAGCATATCCTTTAATTGTCTTCTCAATCTGTATTCCTTAGTGTGGCCCCCTTTGATGTTATTTTCACAGTATCTGGTTGGCAGGCTGAAGTTGTGGATCGGGTTACTCTGAATCGAAATTAGGTTTATTGACCTGGGGCAGATGGGTTTCGTTTTTTGGCCTGTTTGGAAATGTTTTTGAACAATGTGTGCATAGTTAATTAAATAATGTTAACAAATATTGGCATATATACCTCATTTCATCACTTTCATATATACACAAACTGTGCACCTAGGCACGGAATCTGCACACAGACAAGTATTACTAAGGTAGCATTTTTGGCAATTTAATAAACACAACTGGAGTTTACGATGCAGAGGATAGTCCACCGACTGAAATCATGTTACTTTTGGGCAGCTAAATGGGAAGAACCAATGATTGTGAAAGCCAGTTGCCTTCAAAACATCTCCTGGGATCAGGCTTTCCTTTAGTATGGGTGAGCTGGGCTCAGGGCGCCAAAACTCTGAGGGGTACACAGAGCTGTGTGCTTCAAGGTAATGGCAAAAGATTCCCTACTATCATCTTGCTCCAGCCATGTCTGTTTCCCTGTGTGGCAGTTTCTGTCTGATTTGCCAATTTATATTTGTTTTAATCCTTCATTAACACACTGTGGGCCCTATCACCACCAGCACTGGGTCACAGACACTGGAGGAGCAAACCTCTGCTGCTGTCATGAAGTGCAGTCATATGGCTCTGCTGGCACAATCACATGAACCGACGTATGCTTCTGGGACAGTGGGTAATCGCCTGCAGTCTCTGAATTAGACATCTTGTGAGAGTGTAGCAACAGGAGCAGAGATTTGCAATAAACCACTGAATTCAAAATTAAAATGTGGTGCAACACAAGGTCTGTCCCAAAGGCAACATTTGATTGACCACGCCAAACGAAGAACAAATACAAGTTCAATTTGTCACTGGGTTCACATTGCACGTCATTTGCAACCATCGGACGGGTGGCACAGGGCACGACGTAGTATACTACCCGCGAAACCGGGGGCTGTCGGGCCGACACTGAAGCCGAGATATGCCTAGGTGCTGCATGGCGGGCGAGAAGCGGACCGGCGCTGTCCCCGAGAATTGACGAGATGGAGGAAGGCAGTTACCACCCAAGAACCAACTGCTAAACAAATATCTACACCTACCACTGACGGGTGAGTGCACTCTTACCATCCCCATTGAAGAAGACCAAGTGCATACTGGGGAGCTAATGTCAGGTGGGACCAGAGCCCGGACTGGGACCGGGAGCACGCACCCCAAGGGCAAGATGGACAAGACCGGTAAAAACATCGAGCCGGACCAAATGGCGGCCAAACTAGACACCATGCTGGCCGCCATGGAAAGATTGGAAGAATCCATTCAGCTAACTCTCACCTCCCTGGTGACCAAAATTGATAGTGTCGCTATAGATCTCACCCACCTGAGAGCTGACCATAAAAAATTGGTAGATCGCACCGCATCCCTGGAAGGCGACATGAAGGAGCTCCGGCCACAGGTCACCCAATCAGATAGACAGATTCAAGACCTCCTGAACAGGGTGGAGTTCCTAGAAGACCGTGCTGAGGATGCGGAAGGAAGGGCACGGAGAAACAACGTGCGACTAGTGGGTGTGCCGGAAAGATGGGAAGGACGGAATCCAGAGGGGCACATGGAGAAGTGGTTGAGAGACATTCTCCCGGAAGGATCACTTTCGCCGCACTTTGTGGTGGAGCATGGGCACCGAGTCCCGACAAGGCCGTTACAAACGGGCTCCAACTCCAGACCTATGCTACTACGCATACTGAACTATCGAGACAGAGACTCCATTTTACATGAAACACGCAAACTTCAGGAAGTGCGGATTGAGAACACGGCCGTGATGTTCTTTCTGGACTACACGGTACAAGTGCAGAGACAAAGACATTCTTTCCTGGCGGTAAAGAGGCGCCTGAGGCAACTCGGCCTACAATACTCTCTTCTGTTCCCTGCTAAGCTGAGGGTAGTGGCTCACGGAAAAACGCACTTCTTCACCAGCCCAGAAGAGGTTGAGACATGGCTTGACAGTGCCACAGACACGGCCCCTAGAAGAACAACTGGCATCCCTGCCAAGCGACACGCCGGGGAACCCGACGAAGACGCCGAAACATACAGAAACCACCGGATAGTCACGAGAGGCGTCGTGCATGACTCCCCCAGCGGAAATCATGCAACAGGAGAAACAAGACGCCCTCCGCATGGTGATGGAACTCAGCCAATCCCCTGTGCTGAGTGAAGTAGCGGACAAAAACCCTCGGAATCTCCCTTTCGACGACAAAGCCATCTATGGCATACCAGACTCCCAGATCTCGGAGGAACGACCTGATGTCACGCCTCAGACGGCAGATTTAATACACTGAATGCACACTGGGAACTCATTGCCATTGGAGTGATTGCTGGGAAGTGCTGGGGGGAAGAAACGAACATGGAACTGACCTATCCGTGATACCCCAGCCACTCCGAACCCTCGCCCCGGCTAGAGACAGCCCGGGACCCAGATAGACATGGAGGGACGTGCACTCACCGGACAGCAGGCAAATGCGTGTCATGTCACAAAGATGGAGCAATGCACGAGATGACTATGAGGATTCTGGGGACAAAGGGCCGAATATACCTGACACAAGACACCTGCGCTGGCCCGCCTGGCTGCAGCTCGATTGGGACACGTAATGTGTGATGTTTAATACATGCCCAACCATTTACTTGCTCTTATGATAATGGTCTAGTTAGATACACAAACCCCGGGAAGGATGGGGCCCTCATACAACAGACTTCATTATTCGAACACAGTTATAGTGCTAAACGCACAGCAACCCCCTCAGTTTTAGACTTTGTTTCTCTCCTAGAGAGTATGGACGGGAGCATGTTTGGCAACCGACCATTTGGTATTTTTCACGTATATAGCCTTCCATGGTTTATCGTTTTGCCTGGAAAGTCCTTTTCCCCCTCCTTTATCCCAGTGTTGTGGTGCGTGGAAGTGGTTGCAACTCCGAGTTGTACTTATGGAAATGTTTCCAAGTTGGGAGCCTTGCGGTTGGCCGGGGAGTGGTCGAGAGACTGGGGAGAGGGATATGCTAATGATACGCAATGTCTACAGCCAAGATCTGCATGTGGAACGTGAGGGGTATGCATACACCGTCCCGTCGCTATCAGATTTACTCATACCTCAAGCGCAACCACATTCAGATAGCCCTCTTGCAGGAGACACACCTCAACGAGACAGAAACTTGTGCCTTACGGCGCAAATGGCGTGGGCAATTATAAGCCACAAACTACTCCTCGTATGCTAGAGGGACCTTGCTGTGGGCATGACCGGGCACCCCCTTGACAGTAACAGACACACGTATCGACCCCGGGGGAAGCTTTGTTATAGTGAACGGCAGACTGGATGGAAGACCGATTGTCTTGGCCTCGCTATATGCACCCAACAGAGACCAGGCAGACTTCTTAGCACGATTGTCTGACAGTCTAGAGCCCTGGCACGGGATCCCATGGGTATTGGGTGGAGACTACAACTGTGTCCTCGATCTGACATTGGACCGATCGCTCCCTCCACCACCGGGCTCACAGGCGCAGACCGCCGCGAAGACCTTGCAAATCTGGTCCGCACAGTGGGACCTGCAAGACGCGTGGCGCAGCCATAACCCTCACACCAGGATATATTCCTACTTCTCAGGGGCACATACCCTACACATACGCCTGGATGGGTACATGGTCACCAGCGAGATACTTCCACACGTGACAGACACATATTTCATGGGCCGCACACACTCGGACCACAACCCGCATATCATGGACCTGACATGGGAGAGACCACACCCCCCGGTACCCACTTGGAAACTGCAGCCAGATCTCCTCCTTTCAGACAATCCATATGCGCACAAACAACACAATACTTTGAGGAGAACACAGGCACAGCGTCCACCCCACAGATTGAATGGGACGCATTCAAAGTGGTGCTTAGAGGGCACTGCATGGGCACACAGGCCAGCTCCCAGCGTCGGATAGAAAGAGTCCTGACACATATAGAGTCCGACCTGCTACAGACAGAACAGGAAGCGGCTGAGGATGCAAACGCAAAGCTACTGGCAGCGCAAGCTGAACGTGAGAAACTATTAGATAGGTTGTGACACATCAACTACATGGCTCACTCAGCCCGCACACATCACACAGGAGATAAACCACTAGCCTGGCTGATCAGCCGCGAAGATCGTACGACCCCCGTGGCGGCAATACATCCTCCCGACGGACCCGTGATATATACACAGGAAGGGATACACGAGGCCTTTGTGGTGCACTACCGAGCACTATATGAGTCACGGATTCAGGCGCCTCAATCGGACATTGCTGACTACCTTGATAATATCACACTGCCTGAGTTAACTGACTACCAGCGGGATGACCTAGGGATGCCGCTTACACCGGATGAGTTACACGAAGCCATTTTCGCCCTCTCAAATGGCAAGGCTCCTGGCCCGGACGGGCTGCCAGCCGAGTACTACAAGGCATGCTCAGACGTGCTGATACCCGAACTCCTCCGGACGTACTCTGCGGCACTAGAGGACTCGTCCCTACCCCAATCGATGAATGAGGCGAACCTGGTGTCTCTCCTCAAGCCGGGCAGAGATGGCGTACTCCTCGGCTCATACCGGCCTTTGGCACTCTTAAATGCAGACTATAAGATACTGGCATCAACTCTAGCCCGACTACTAGCACCATTGGTACCTGACCTCGTACACATTGATCAGAATGGCTTTGTACCCACTAGGAGCACCTCCCAGAACAAAAGGAGGTTGTTTCAGGTGCAGGAATATGCAGTGTGACAATGGCCCCAGTCGGGATGCTTAGTTTTGGATCTGGAAAAACCCTTTGATTCGATAGAGTGGCCCTATTTATTGGTGGTTCTGCGTAAATTTAATTTAGGCGACGGGTACATGGAGATGGTCGGTCTACTGTACAGAAGTCCCGAGGTACGAGTCCGCACAGGCAAGCTACTGTCTGCTGCCATTAAAGTCACATGCGGCACCAGGCAGGGGTGCCCGTTATCTCCTTTGCTCTTTTCGTTGGCGATAGAGCCCCTCGCAGAAATACTAAGAAGCGGAGGTGCAGACTGGGGAATCCCGCTGGTGGACGGAACGCACGCAGTCTCGCTATATGCAGACGACCTGCTCCTATATGTCAGAGACCTAACCCTCCTACCACCAGGGTTGTCGGACATCTTCCGAACATTTGAGGCAATGTCTAGTCTTAAAGTGAATTGGGCCAAGTCAGGGGTGTACTCGTTCAGCCCTGACTCCCCTGAGCCAGAGGTTAGGTTCAGTGGTGTGAGGCTAGCATGGTACCCCACCACGTTTAAATATCTAGGAGTGCACATTTATAAAACCTCACCGGAAGTACTGGGTGGCAACCTGACACGGGCCATCACGTCCTTACGATCGCAAATCTCTTTTTGGAAGACCCTCCCACTCAACGTACCAAGCAGAGTAACACTGGTAAAAATGATTGTGCTGCTGAGGCTACTGTACTACTATGCCAACATTCCGACCTATGTCCCGACCCGTGTGTTCAGAGAGCTGGAAACCATGGTCAGAGATCTCATTTGGAACACCGGGAGACCCAGAGTAGAGCTGAGAAAACTGTATACCCCTGTCGGCGCCGGGGGCCTTGCAGTGCCCAACCTAGAACTCAATTACCTGGCAGCACAGCTGCAATGGGTGGTGGCCTGGCTCAGTGACAGGAATCTAGAAGATACGGCTACTGACACAGATATGATGTCCCCTATACAAATACTCATGATGTTCCACCCACTGACGAAGGTAACACGCCAGACACAACTACACATCCCAATGGCCAATAAGTGCTACTCCCGGAGTCTCCAGCTTACAAAAACACTAAAGCCATATGCCCCGGCACTCCCACTCCTGGGTACTCCCAGGGCCACAGGTGTGGTGACAGAGACAGTGATGGAGCAATGGACAAGGTCGGGGGTGGACACCATGGCGGACCTATACACCAATGGCGCCCTGATCCCTTTTGCGACACTCGCGGAAGATACAGGACTGCCAGCCAGACAATTCTTGTAATATGCCTCCATTATAAGGACATACACGCAGAAACGGGGAAACATCACGGAGGAACCACCTACACATCAGCTTGTGCAATACTTGCACGTCATGGGGAATGGTTCACATGTGATCCATTGGTTAACACAGGCACTACTGTCACACACACAGCATACCCTGCAGCTGCTGCGTAATAAATGGGCGATGGACAGGGAGTGGACGGACAAGGAATGGCCGATGATAGTTGAAAGTCCCAGAAATATCCCACGCAATGCACGCTTTAAGCTTATACAGCTTTACATATTGCACAAGGCATACCTTTTGCCGGATAAGATCAATCGGTACTTCACAGGAACCTCTGCAGGATGCCCGAGATGCACACTGACGGGAGCGGATCTCCTTCACATGCTATGGCTCTGCCTAAGTATCCAGACGTACTGGCAGGCGATAATACTGTTACTAGAGAAAGGCACGGCCATGCAAGTACCGCACACATGGGAAGCATGTTCACTAGGCCTCTACAAGAGGACAAAACACAATAAAGTCCCCTCCCGCTTCTGGGACCTAGGCCTCATCACAGCTCCTCACCAAACATTGGAAACGCAAAGAGCCACCACTCAGTGAACATTGGCACACCTCCCTTAGCAACTGGGCGAGGGCAGAGAGCATTACACTCCATAACGAAGAGACAGCGGGACTTTGGAAATTCCCCATAGCGAACCTTTGGGATGAGACACTGAGCTCCTTCCACTGAGAATGCCTGACTCAGGGAATTTCCCCGACTAACACCCCTCCCGATACGACCCTGGCGTGATTTGCAGTACAGGGACCATGAACCATAGACACCGAGGCCCCACTAAATAAAGACATGAATCATCAGTTGGGGGCGCCCGCAACCTACTAGTCATACACACTGCGGACCTGCACGAATTTACTCCGCCGCCCGCCACGATCCACCCACTAGCCGCTGAGCTGACAGACCATAGACATATGTGCTGACAGTGGCCGCGAGCAGCAGCCATTCTTAGCTCCCATTAAGCTAACGCACTATCGCCTTATCACACACCACACACTTTCAAGTTGACTTTGCCCCCTCCCTCTTTTCCCCCCCCTCCAATTTTTTTCTTTTATATATTCTAATCCTTTTCTCCCACACGTGTTATAAATTTCCCTCTTCTTTTTCCTTTGATTTCTTGACTCATTGGCTAACTTGGGTCCAGAGGGCCGAGACGGCTTCACTACCACACTAGCAGTCACACTGATCGAATGTTCAGACATAAGCACACATGCCTATGGCAATGCTGTCACGCTCGAACATGACTGCAATATGATAAATACATATTGAATAACCTGAGCGGGGGGGATGCACAATAGTGCCTCTGGCAAGGCAACGGACACACTGGGCAAACGGGTTTAATCCCGAGATAAGGCGGCGACGGGCCTCATGTCAACCCCGAGGCACGAGGACGACACATCAGTCCCACCACCAGGATCCGCAGCTAACACTGCGCTGATGAGCAAAACCGTGACACCAGGGTTAGGTCACACACTGTAAGATGGGTCCCCCCGGTGGCTGCCAGATGGAGGTAGCCATTGGGAGTAGAGACTGAGATACCTAACACACCGCAGGACCACCATGACCAACCACGTACCAGCGCACCCCGCTTTCATAAGGTGTGACACTAATGACATCTTGATTATAATGTTACAATGTATTTAATGAATAGACTCGTGGGGATACCATGCACTGTTATGGCTTGAGTCAATGAAAGATGTTATGTTCATGTTTTTGTGAAAACAATAAAACATATTCAAACAAAAAAAATGAGGTTTAATAAACTATCTCTTTGACATTTCAGTTTCCGTGCCAATTTCCATTTACTGGTCTGAGGACTTGTGTGCAGAGAAGGGCGAACCCCTAGCACTGGTAGGCCTTGCTGAGGCCCACCTCTACAGATTGGGGCCCAACCAAGTAGGGCTCATTGGCGACTCGGATGCCCGAAGGAGTGGTCGAAACAGAGGATTTAAATCTCACTACGGATGATCACTGCCCGAGGAGACCCGTGTCTTGGCAACCACAGCGTTTTTCCTCTCTTCCTGATCTGACCCTCCAGGCGGTGCCGGTCCTCAACTGAGATCCCTCATGGTGTTCGCTGTGCAGAGACCATTTGGTCAATTCAGAACTTGGCAGTTGGAATATGGAGACTTTTGTATGTAAGGACGTTTGATGCAACATTTTGTATATGGAAATTGGCCAATATATGGAATTTGTTTGGATATATATGAATTGCAATTTATATAGGCAGGTAATGAGGGGACATTTTTCCAACTTTTGAATAATTTGTAACGGCACACATCGTGTTAAGTGCCACTGATGTATAGTATTGTATATGCTACAATATTTTTGGCATGCCTGTTTCAAGCACACTTCGTAGAATGTGTTGCTTCTTTGGAAGTACCAACGTGAGTATTGAGCGAAATCAGTTGGCTCCCCCCGAGGGGACACCTAATAAGGACATGTATATTAAAAATGGTATTTCTTCTATAATGTACAGCGCGTTATGGAATAAATAAACTAGCAAGGATCCTGAGTTACGGTGGCCTATACATGGGTCATTTGATCTTAGAAAAATTCAGTATGTGGAACAATGTATGTTTAAACGCAAAAGTAGAAAAGATATGTTTGACTGTGAACGAATGTGAGAGAAAGAAGCAAGCTTTGATAGATAAAGAACAACGCAAAACTATCCATGCGAAAATGCTGGAATTAAAAAATAAAGAAATTAAGGAGATAAAAGAGAGAGAGGATAGGGAGCGTTGTTTTCAGGTAAATGGCCAATACCCCGTCCAGCGCCGCCTCTACCCTCTCCTCAATAAACCGCTAGATGATTCAATTCTGCTAGATCGTTCTCCACCTCCATATACTTTTCCTTCTGGTCCTGTCCCTGATTCTGATGATGATGATGATTCTCTTTTGGATCAGGAAGGATAAGTCAGGATCAGATCCCCTGCGAGAGACTCGCTCTATGCTGAACACTGATTGTGCGGCTACCTTTAGATCTGCTGCTAGTAAAGCTGCCCGTGATAGCATTTCTGCTTCCGCTCTTTTAGCCGACGTACAACAATGGCAGGATAGAGAGCAGTAATATTTTGTAGAAATGTTTGCCACAGAAGTAATTGAATGGTTTAGGAAGGATTCCACAGAGTTAGAGCCTGCTGATATAGCAAAGGATTATAAGTAATTTTGTGACTGTATTTTTCTCCTCCCTCAGGTGGCTGACTCAATTAGACATGTGGTTAAACTGCGTCCTGATGCACAACATTTGGGGGAGGAGAAAAAGGCAGCTGCTGAAGCTGCACAGACACTTCAGATCACCATGCCCCAAGCCGGCACTTCAGGGACAGATAAGAATTTTGTAATTCATGAGAGACCAATGTGGGAAGCCGCGCCTTTGTATGTGCCTCCTAGGGGTACGGGAACAGATGATGATAAAAATTCTACTAATGTGAAGGGCTATTTTATTTATAATTGATCTATATTCCTTGGAGCAGAGCAGATGTCATGGCTCTTAAAGCTGCTTTGCATGACCCGCAGAAAAATCCCGCTGCTTTTTATGAAGAAGTTGAAAGAGCCATTAGTTCATGTACTCTGACTTTATCTGATGTTGATATGTTTTTTTGGCTTATTTTACCCCCTGATATGTAGAGATCTATTCGTAAAGTCGATGATCATACCACTTTTGAGGATGTTTGGAAGGAAATAGAAAGGATCGAAGCAGAAAGGGAACCCTCACAGAAACCACAGCAAGACATTTTAGACCTTCCTAAAGCTATACTAGTTAAATTGAAAACGCTCATTCCTCCTAAAAAGGTGGATTGGACTGTGTTAGCATCCAGCAAGCAAAAGGCAGATGAATCGATCACGTTTTGAGGAGGCATTCCACAACTTTAGTGGCCAGTCATTGACAGATGACATGGGCAGGCATCTGTTTGTCGATACATTTGTTGCAAACATGTTGCCAGGAATAGCCAGTCACTTGAAAGACAGCGAAAGCTCATGTACTACGTCCTCCACAGTCTCTCTTTTGACTATAGCCCAGTATTATGAACGTCAGGAATTGAAAGCTAAGGACAATGAGGATAAAAAGAATAAGTAGCTGAAAACAAAGGTTATGATTGCCCAGGTTTATGGCTCATCTTACAGAAATAGTGGTCAAGGTGGACGTGCGATGTATCGCCCAGGTACACCCTCTTTTTCCCGAGCTACTTTTTCTGCTGATCAATGTGCTTATTGTAGGGAGACTGGACATTGGGCTTTGAAATGTCAACGTTCGTGCACTCAGCAGTATCAGCGTGGTCGGGGACAAATGAGAGGCCGACCGGGGATTCCAGGACATAGTGGAGGTATGGATTATCGTGCTAGATTTGAGACTGTTGGGCATCCTCCAAATTATTTTAACACATTTGACAGGCGCAATCAGTATCAAATATCTGATTATGTGAACTCATATTTGAAGAACCCTGCTTATGCCTAGGAATGCCGAGGATGGGGTAAGGAATCAGTTGCAGTCCCAGAAGATCAGAAGGGTCCCTATGTCCAAGCACATGTTTTGGGTTTGACTGATCGGTTTTTGGTTGATACAGGAGCTACTCGTAGCGCCTTGTCTAAACAATTGGTTCCAAGGGCTCCCCTGTCTGGCTTAACCATTATATCGATAGGTTTTGATGGGACACCTTCCCTTAGCCCACTGTCACAACCACTTGCATTCCATGTTGATAAATTTACTCCTCCATGTCCATTTCTGCTTTCCCCTAACACACCGGACAATATTGTGGGTCTTGATATGCTCAAGTATTTCAGGGCTACGATACGTTGTTCCCCAGAAGGTGCGCGTGTTATTTTGAATGATAACTATCCGGTGGCTGAGACGTCCAGTCTCATTAGGGAGGATGTTGCATTAGCTTCACTCCCTAGTACTTTGGGAGCCTCTTCGGACACTGATGTGGGGAAAATGGTTATTCCACAAGTGCATATTCATGTAAAGGAGGGAGGTTCTTTGCCTTGGTTGCCTCAATACAAAATTTCTCGAGGAGGTGAAGAAGCACTTGTACGCATTGTTCATGATCTGATTGAAGTGGGGGATGTGGAAGAAGTCCCTTACAATATTTGTAATTGCCCTATCCTTCCTATTTTGAAGAAAGATACTGATAATTAAATCAATAGGTTTATTATTGATTTACGAGAGGTTAACAAGATTGTGGGGCCACAATACCCGGTAGTCTCTCACATCACAACACTCCTTACCATGGTTCCTCCGACAGAGACTACCTTTACTGTGATTAATTTGAAGAACGCTTTCTTTTCAATCCCTATTCATCCTGATAGCCGATGTTCTGCTTCACTTTGAATAACCGATCCTTTAGATTCTGAGTTTCCCAAGGGTATACTGAGAGTCCTAATATTTACAGCCAAGCATTGAGAAGACAGCTCGATTCTTTCCCTGTGCCGACTGGGGTGGCTCTCATACAATATGTCAATGACATCTTGTTGGCAGCTGATATGCCTGAACAGTGTGAAGACGGAACGCTGTCATCGCTTTCATTCCTTGCATCACACCATCACAAAGTTTCATGGAAGAAATTGCAAAATTGTACGCAGAAGGTTACCTATTTAGGTCACCTCCTGTCTAACGAGGGACATGCACTTACACCATATCGCATTCAAGCTATTTTAGACACACAAGTGCCCGTACTCAGAAAGATGTCTGTGCATTCATTGGTCATACTTCTTTTTGTAGGTAATGGATTTTAGGCTTCTCACACATTGTTAAACCTTTGTTGGCTATTCTGACTAAAGACACTCCAATGCCCCTTCCATGGACGAATAAATGTCAGAATGCTTTCCAACAGTTGCACCAAGCTCTTTGTTCTGCATCAGTATTAGGCACTCCAGATTATACTAAGACTTTTACATTATGTACACGAGAGAGATGGGTGTACACTTTCAGTTTTAGTACAGATACACGGTGACAAGCAACGTCCTTGTGCATATTTTTCAGCTGTTCTCGATCCAGTTGCTAGTGCATTGCCTTGGTGTTTCCATTATGTCGCACCGGCAGCTGTGTCTATATGTTGGAGTGAAGGGATAGTCTTGTCACTCAGACTGTTGTGGTTAGTACCCCATGCAGTTGACGCCCTCTTGAACCAAACTAAAACACCGCATTTAACTAGTGCTAGGGTGACAGGATACAAACTGACACTTTTGGCAAGTCATATCACTTTGAAAAGATCTTCAACCCTAAATCCAGCTACTTTGTTGCTATACCCAGCGACTCAGTCTCAATCATTAGAGCCTCATGATTGTATATTCTTTACTGAGGAATAGACAAAGGGTTGGGTCGATTTGCAAGATATGCCCCTCTCAAAAGTTGATGGGGAACTGTGGGTTGATGGGTCTTGTTTGAAATTACCACATGGCACGACATCAGCTGCATATGCAATTACAACACTTCAGACAGTAGTTGAGACAGCTCATATCCCACAGATGTCAGCTCAGGCAGCTGAGCTAATAGCTTTGACACGAGCATGTGAACTTAGTACTGACTTGTCTGTGAAAATGTATACTGACAGCCGCTATGCTTTCGGAGTGGCTCATGTTTTTGGGTTACTCTGGAAGGAAAGAGGCTTTCTTGCATCCCACGGGATGCAAATAATGCATGGAGAATCGGTACATAATCTTCTGACTGCCTTGACATACCCGAAGAAAATAGCAATTGTTAAATTTAGCGCACACAAGAAAGTGACCGATAAAATAGGACAAGGCAATGCCTTTACAGATCACACAGCCAGTAAAATTGCAATGCAACGAAGCACCACATCTATGTACGTAGTGAAGTCACAGGTTGAACGTTGGCATTATGTTAGGCAGGAAGTGCTAGACATGCAGAGATCTGATTCTGCAGAACGAAACTGCTTACGCAAGTTTGGGGGCATCCAGAAATTTCCGGCACAGCTAAAAAGACAGTACAGTCCTGCTTGATTGGTATCCAGTACAATCCTATTAAAGGAACACAAACTCCTACAGGAGGGTTTGCTACACCAACTGTACTTTTTGAAGTTTTTCAAATGGATTACATTCAGCTTGAACGCTGTAATAATCTGAAATATGTTCTAGTAGTGGTATGTGCCTTCAGTAAGTGGATAAAGGTGTACCCTATAAAGGATAATACAGCTCGTACTACAGCAAAGGTGCTTCTGAAAGAATTTTACCCCAGATTTGGTGTTTGTAAACTTTTTATGGAGCTATACCGGACCCCATTTCATTGGGCAAGTTGTCGAGTACGTCTTGAAAAGATTAGGAATTAAGCAGAAGTTTCATGCTGCCTTCCATCCACAATCAGCAGGCTAGTAGAGAGATACAATGCTACCCTCAAGTTGAAGCTAGCTAAAATCCAGGCTTCCACATCCTTGAAATGACCTGATGCACTACCCTTGGCATTGTTGTCCATTAGATCAGTGCCCCATTCATGATCTGGTCTTACACCAAATGAGGTGGTATTTGGAAGGCCTATAAATATTTGGGGAATTCGTAAGCCACGCCCCATAAATGATGTACCTTGTATCTTGATGAGCGACTACCTATCACAGTTTACTGACAGTTTGATTTCTATTCATCAACAGGTTTGAGAAGCTCTTCCTGACAGGTCTGATGGTGAGAGCCATGGACTCTGGCCTGGGGACCATGTAAATGGTCCGATCCTTCCAGAAGTCGAGCAGCTTGGAGCCTAGATGGCGCGGCCCAGAGCAAGTTCTCCTCGCGACGAGAACTGCGGTTTGAGTGACAAACAGGAGGAATCGGGTGCATTCTACTCACTGCAAGAAAGTGCTGTCTACCCTGGTGGAACTTCATTGTCGAAAAAGACTGGTTGAGCAACCATCCTGGGTTAGTGAGAAACTGAGCTGAAGAGGGGGGGGATCTTTTGTGTGGTGACACCCATCTTAACCCTCAGTGAAGAAACCAATGGCTGCCCAGGACTTTAGAGCTCCAACGATTTTTTGTTGTCACTTCGATAACAAGATACACATGCCTAAGGAGAAAACATCAACTGCTGCATGGATCTGTGATAAGAAGATAATGTGCATTGTTGGGTTTATTGTCACTGTGGTCACTATGGCAATGCTAACTTGGGTTGTGGAGGAAGTGGCTCCTTCTTGGCATGTACTGACTGCACCTACTCTGACACCCATTGAACACCACTATTTTGCTCTCCCTTTTCATGGGCAGAAGCATAGACTGTCTTATCTGAACAACACATTCATCCAGATGTTGCACCACACCCACAATGCTACGAACATTACTAACTGTTGGGTGTGTGGAATGATGCCAGCTCATTAGAAAAAGGGAGGAACACCTTTCATACCCCTTCCCTTTTCCCACAACGGCTCGTGTCAAGCCTGGTTTGCACTTCTATTGGTTTCTCAAGAAGCTAATATTACTAATATGAATAAACTATTATCTTAATAAAGCGTGCTATCCTGAAGAAGGTGATCCACAAGCTAAAGGGACTAAATGGGAGTGGGAGGAGTACCGACCAGGAAATGCTTCTACACATTATGTTTACCCTAATGCTTGAACTACCAAGGGTAATGGACCATTTGTTATATCTGCCACTAGAGCCCTAGCAGATTTGTGTGTGAGCAGTGGTGGGAAAATTCCAGTGTGAAGAAGCAAATGTACTCAGGTTTTGACCATTGAGAGCAGTACCAACAGTAGCTTTACGTCTTCACATAATACATACTTCATGTGTGGAAACAAGGGATAGTACCATCTACCTGTTGGATGGTCTGGAGTCCTTTATGTGTCTTTTTTGCTTCCTCCTGTGTTTCTGGTACCTGCATCAAATCACAAGGACTATTGATTGTTTAATGACATTTCTAAGAATAGATACAAAAGAACAATAAGTAATGATGAGGTGGACCAGACTGACACTTCACTACAACAATACGTTGATTTCAATTTAGGGTTGTCCTTTTTTTGGTGCTGCCTTGAACAGCAGGAAAATCAGGCGATTGACTAATGTCATGGAAACTGTGACCAACCAGACACTATGGCACTTGGAAACATCACAGAGGAACAGCAAATTGCAAGGATTGTGGCACTCCAAAACCACATGGTCCTAGATGCAGTCTTGGCTGATCGATGTGGTGCATGTTGCATTGTCGGAAGAAGCTGTTGTGTGTACATACCGGATCATGCCCCTTCAGTTTTTGATACGATCTCCAAACTGCATAAAATTGCTGCTGAGATCTAGCCTGATACTGGCGCATGAACTTTCGCCAGTTGGTTTTGGACACATTTTTTGCTATATGGGGCTGGAAACTGTTGACAGTTTTATGTATATTATTTGCAATTCTGCTGACATGCTGCCTATGTATACAATGTGGTCCAATGCTTTGCTGCATCTGTATTACTACCTGTACACCTGCTAAACGTGATGTTGCTCAAATGAATACCCAGCACGTATTAGACAGAGAAATTGATGCAAATCGATGTACATGACGTATATTTAGACTCCTCTAGAAAATTAATGTCTTCAGCTAATGCTAAAAGGGTTGTCTGTGGAAATTTGGCAGAAATCGTTGTTGGCATTTAGCTGAAGCCATCTTGTTTCCGGCAGCCATTTTAGTTAGCCATGTGCTCACCATGTGCTCTTTCCTTCTTCTCTGTCATTTGCCCTTGTGCTCTGCTCAAGGAACTAGCTATACTTCGCCTCTGCTACTCTGCACATGCTCAGAGGAGCTTGTAGCTGCCCATGCACCTGTTTAGGTTTGTTACTGTCAGGATGTTTCTACTAAAGTCAGCAACTGTTAGCTCCTCCTTCTTTGTTGACTATGCATTTCTGTATGACCATTTATGTAAGTAACTCTCCTATGTGTGCTTGTACCACCTTCTTTTGAGCTCCTGTGTTGGTATAAAAGAACCATGGTTCTTCTACTCCGGGTGCTCCTTCATACTCTACCGAAGGGTGTTGTGTGAATGTAGTTCCACCTCATGAGGTTTAATAAACTATCTCTTTGACATTTCAGTTTCTGTGCCAACTTCTATTTACTGGTCTGAGGACTTGTGTGCAGAGAAGGACGAACCCCTAGCACTGGCAGGCCTTGCTGAGGCCCATCTCTTCAGAGTAAGGCAGTGCTATTAGCTGTGTTGCCTCACTCTGTGCCAGAGAGGCATTCTAAGGGCATTGCAGTAAGTTTTCCCATGCAACACCCATGTATTTTGATGCTGCACCCAATTGACTTAATCATGTAAACCTGGCACAGTGCCAAAACCAGAGCAGACGTAACGGGATGAAATATTTTTATTTCTCCTCGTTTTTTTCATCTTTCCATGTGTGCTGCATTCTGCAATACACACAGAAAGAAGAAAACACCTTCCTGGATTCTTTTTGTGCAGGAGAGGGGCCCTTACTGTGAAAAAACAATCCTGTATACAATGCAGACATCCTTGCATCATGGTGCAAGGATGCCTGCATAGGCGCTAGGCAGAAAATTGTGCGCCAGCACAGGCGGAAAGGGCAGGAATGAACCATGTTTTATAAATACAGTGCATTCCTGTCTTTTCACATTGGTATAGGGCAGCACAGCAAGATGATTTGCGGACCTGCCCTTCTCCAATTCCACATAAATGAGGACCTTAGTTCCTCGAAAAGAAGTCAAAAATCCTCACTGGGGCAAGGCAGTAGGCTATTGTTGAACAGGGCATCATCAGATAGCAACTGGACGAGGTCTCTGCAAAACCACTGGCATTTGGGAGGAAAGCTCAGAGGAGGAGAAATGCCCATGCCCGTAGAAGATCCCTCGCCAGCCAGACACTTTTTGCACCTTCACTCAGTGGAGGTTTCTTCCTTCAGATGTAGTCAAATTGTTTGCGCCTTCACTCAGTGGAGGTTTCTTTGACCACTTTGACACCAGCCAAAGATCTAGGATCTTTGGGAGAGAAATTGGGGGCCAAGACTCACTCCAGCAGAGTTCAACAGCATGGTCAAGAGCTGGTCCAAGTGGAACTGGTAAGCTGGAAAGTTGCAGGAAAGGCCTCTGGAAGCCTGTTGTGTGTCTGCAGCTCAAACATTAGGTCAGCTAACTGACCATTGGAGTCCCTTCTGGGTTCCTTGGTTCAAGGCTAGTAGATTTAGTCTTCCCTGAGGTTCGTCAGATAGCAGAATAGTTTTTCTAATTCTTCACAGGTCCAGGAGTGTTCTGAGGAGGGTGCAGTTACACAAATGTTCCCTCAGTTAACCCTACTCACTTGTGAATCATGTCCTGCATCTTTTACTGTAAACTATATCACAGTTCACTGATCTACCTGAATCCAAGATCGCAGAAACCTTCTTACCCTGGTCAGAGGTCTCCCTGCCAACCCGGAGGTATGGCTAGGATAATGAGTAAACACTTTGGACGTCATTCAAAATCAGTTCTGGGGCAGCAACCACTTCCTGCTGGGTTGGAGCCAAGCTGACTAGGCAGACAAAGGGAGGCAGGTCTAGGTGGGTGGTACATCTGCCAGTGATAGGGTTGACAGCCTTTGAAGCTCAGGAGGGGCACAGCCACCTTCCCCCCGGCCTCATACTCAAGGAGGAAAGTACCTCTCCACACGCAAGCGTTTTGCCACTGGTTGGGAGCAATCTACATCTAATCACAGGGAAGCCATTTAACAGTCAAATGACACTGGGCACTGGCAGAAAAGCACATTTAGCTTATACAGAAAAATGTGAACTTTTGAAAGTGGCAGTTAAAATTGCCAGTTTCAAAATAGCAATATAAAATGAGGCCTGGCTGTAAAATTCTGCTCCACTCACATAGCTTGTGGAGTTTTCCCACTCTCCTCTCCGCTTTGAGCACTGAGCTCTGAAAAACTCTGTGCAGTGGTGCAGAGCAGAAATTTTCTGCTTCATGCGGCTCACCAGCGTTAAGTTGGTCAGCGCAATTTAGCAAATTTGTATGCTAAACCATCTTCCAGCAAGATTTCTCAAAGGTGGCGGGCATGGTGCGTCGCTGCAGCTCACTTTAAGACACCTGCTGCTAGTGTTGAGGCAGCTGCCACTCGAGTAGAACATCTACTCGAGCAGCAGACAGAAGCAGCGCCCTCTTGTGTTGCGCGTGGTGATATTTGCGCTGATTTTACAGCACAGGACAAACTTCGGCACTAAAAATCAGTGCAAGCAGCGCAACTTACCCCACTCCTTTGCTTGTGGAACTCCACGGAGCGCAGCATATTTTTTTTAGCACTATGCAGATTTCCATGTAGCAAAATTCTCAAACTCCGCCCAAGCCTATGTAAAATGCAACTTTATCATTCAGCTAAAGTTTAAATGACTATCCAAACAAATCCACAAATCACTTTTCTGGCTGTTGCCAAACTGGAATTAAGCATTATAAGTTGTTATAATGTAACCAGTGTTTTCCTATGGGAGAGCTGGCATTTCTGCAGTTGTTCACTGCTAGGCCATGTAAACATTAAACATGTATGCACTACCTCTAAAAACTGTGCACTTTGCCCTGTATACGTACCAAAAAGGAAGCTTTAGACCTGGCAAAAGGTTTATTTTGCCTGGTTGAAATGGCCATGTAAAACTGCACCCACAAACTGCACGTTCAAGCCTGGAGACATAGTTTTCAGCGCTATTTTAGTATGTGGAACAATGAGTGCTGCAGCCCCCTTGCAGTATCTGATTTACCAGCCTTTGGTACCTGTAGTAATACATTCTAGTGACTTCTAGATAAATTATATGTCGCAATCAGGTGTATGACAAATTCTGCATGTTTAAAAGCCGAGCACAAGCATTTTACCACCGGTTTCCAAAAGTAAAGTGTGCTGGGTTATTTGGTCAACAAAACACATGTTCAGTTAAAAAAGGCAAAACTCTGGGGGAATACCATGCAAAATATGGTCATTTCCAACATGTGGCATGTTGTTGTTTCCAGTTTCGGTAAATATTTTCCTTGACCTTGGTGATATTAAGCTGATGTGGGCCCAGGGGCGGATTGGCAAGGCGGGCATTCGGGAATGGGCCGAAGGGCCGGTGCCTCAGTGCCCTCTGTGGGCCATTTTTTTCTCCCCTGTCCCAGTCCACAGAGAGTGGACTAGGAAAAGGGAGAAAAAAAAACCGTCCCACAGAGTGCACGGAGACAGAGACTGAGAAAATGAAAGCAGCCTCGCTGTGCGGCCAGACAGCGATTGTCAGCTGCGGCCTCTCCTTCACCCCTACCCTGCCAAGCAATCAAGCTGAGGCTGGGCAGGGGTGATTGTTTGCAATAATCGGCCTCCCTGGGGGCCAGGTGTTTCTCAGGCCTTTGAGCCATTTGCACCTCGGCCCCCTGGCGCCCATGCAGCCCAGAAACGGTGTTAGTCTTAACACCTCGCCCACAGCCCATCACATTCAGGGCATAGTGGGCGAGGAAGAATGGGTCTTGCTGTGGGGGCCAGGTGATTTTTGGAATTTATTTGTTTTATTTGTTTATTTATGCAATTTTATATAGCGCGGACTTTACCCGAAGGTGTCAGAGCGCTTCACACTAGGAACAGCAATAATACAAGAGGAGAAAATTATAAGTGGACAAATTACAAAAGCAAACGTTAAGGTACATGAATCAAAAGTGACAATAGTGAGCAACCAAAATACAAGAGGAGCAAACGATAGAGATATGTGTGCAGGTTACAAAAGTGTACAAAATACAAGTAGCGGTATAATACTGCAATTAATGGCAGACACTCCAGCACAAGAACAAACGTTACGTAGGCAATGATGGCACTTGTGCAAGTATCTAAAGCAAACAAAAGTGAGATGTAGCAAACAGTGTGTTACAAGAGAAAAGTGACTTGTGCAAGTTACAAAAGGGTACCATACACAGGTACAAGGGTAATACTACAGTAAATGGAAAATACTCAAACTGCCAGAACACACTGGGAAGGCACTTCCCATGCACCAGCTTCACCTCAGCCTCCCACCTGGCTACCTGGCTACATTGGATGACCCAGAAAGCTGTGTTTTGTGCTCCCCTGCCAGGACATTTTCCCAAGGCCTGGAGGGTTGATTAATTTACTAATTGCAGGGGCCTTACCTCTGTTCATCTGCTCCTGAGCTGAAGGTCTGGGGAGGGCTGAGTAGGTTAGTAATAGCATGGGCTTTGCTGCTTTTCAGGTGCTCCTGTGCTGGAGGGCTGGAATAATTTTGTGACAAAAAGGGGCCTTGCTATTTTTTTAGTTGCTCAGCATGTAGGCCATTGTCACCTTGGCCCTGTGTTGTGTGCAAGAACAGTATCCTCCCACTTTCATTCCTTGTCTGTGCAAATGGTGTTTCATGAAAGGGCACGCCCCTTGAATGTGGGCCACACCCCTTAAATATGGGCCACGCCTCTTGAATGTGGGCCACTTTTTTCGTCAGTGCCCGGGCCGAATTGTGATCCCAATCCGACCCAGGCTGTGGCTATAGTCTATTTCCCCTACCATAACAGGAACCCCCAAAAGCATAAAACCTTGCCTTAATGGCATTGACTGTTCTATGGCCGGTGGTGAACATAATGTTTTGAAGGACTAATACAGGAAGTGGGACCATCACCTAGCTGTGGATCTCACAGAAAGGTGTCTTTGATATACCAATCAAATGTAAAGTTCTATTGGATTCTGGTCTCCGTATGTTGCAAAAAACGTAGAGCAATAAGCAGTTTCATAGGGGTACTACAGTCCTGATGGCAATATTTATTTCCACTTCATCACCAATGATAGTAAGGAGGTTGTTGGTTATCTTTAAAATATAGGCTTAAGTCATATTTAGGTAGTCCGGCATGTTTGTGCTATTAATGCCCTCTGCTAAGCCTTTAGATTGTCCTTCCTCCATGACACTTTGCTCCCTCCTCCTCCTAAACCTGGAGGAAATCCTGTTGAATGAGAATTGAATGTCATCTATATCTAAGTACTAAGCTTGCTTTGTGGTCAGGCTACAAGTGTAATGTATGGCTATGGGCTGATTTTAAACAGCCTGTGGCTAATTTGAGTCACCTGTGTGAATTTTTCTCCTGATGTGTGGTTGTGTCTATCCTTTTTTTAAATCGATTAAAATGACATATGTTACTCTTTTCTTTGTGCAGCTCTGATTTATTTTGGGTGTCATTAGGGTTGTGATTATGCATTTCACTTGTATTTTTATACTGGAACCTGTTTTGTATCTGCTCTGTTCAGGAGGACAAATATGGTGCTAATTCTTCATGTGGAAATGGTTACCACTCATTTGGTAATAGCAGTTAACAACTTCCAGCAATCAAATTTTACAACTTGGTAATTTCAGGTGTGTTATACATGGGATTTTTTTTAACGCTGTTTTACCAATCAGTGTGTCAAGGGACTGTATGCAATTTTAACAGTCGGTATTTCTCCATTCGATTCATCAACATGCAGAAAGACTTGTAATCAGGTGGAGTGAAACTAACACATAACACCATGGCAGGACTTTCATTCAGATAGAATGAGAATAATCAGGGCCTTAAATTTTCAACAGGGAAGATGTGGCTGGTTCAATCAGCTGGCAAAAGCTTGTCTAGGATGGCTTAATAGGTAAAAACACGATGAACAGAATTGTGGTCCCAAGTATTTCCCAGTGACTAAGATTAGTTCACGCAATCAACCCATCGACTTTTTTTTACTCAGTGCTATGCCCTTAGTGCGATGGGTATTCTTAGAAGTGGGTCGAGGCTGATTGTGCCTTACAACTCAAGCTGTACCCTACTCATGAGGACCAGCTAGTCAGAAACCAGTCTTGGGTTGGTTGTGTTTCAGCTCAGAGGGGACCAAGACTGGCACTTCAAAGTGGACAAACCTTTTTAGAGCAGAACCAAGGCTGATTTGCATATGCCTGTTTTCTGTCTGTTGTGACATGGTGGGCAAAAAACACTAATAGGGTGTATTCCTGTTAGAAATGGGGTTCTCTAGTTGGCAGAGGTAGGTATCTTTGTTCAAATATAGACACTTGCTTCTAGCCAGGGTAAGGGGATACACACTTTAGATAACCCCTGCTCACACCAGGGTAGCTTGGCATGAACAAGCCTATCTCAAAGGCAATGTGTAAAGTATTTGTACTCAAAACACACTGTAATACAGTGGTAACACCACAAATGGACACCACACCAGGTTTAGAAAAATAAAGTATCTTTATGTAAACTCAACAAGACCAAAACAACAAAAATCCAACATACAAATATTAGTAATATGAGATTAAAAATGTTTCAAGCAACTGAGTCTATAGAGTCCATAGAAAAGTATGGGTGCGTGATTTCTCTCAAAGTACCTGTAGGTGCGACAAAATTCACAAGGCCAAACAGCCACAGAGATGGTAAGCGTGTCTATTAGGATGTAGGAAGGATTGCCACTGCCCGCATGGCAGTAAATGTAAATGTAAATGTACAGGAATTTATATAGCGCAAATCACCGAGCGGTTTCTAAGCGCTTGCTTAGGGAACCCGTCCTGGTATTCCCCTGTGAGATAACCCCGGCAGGGTGTCCGCAAGGTGAAAGCCAGGCATCCCGCCGCGAGGGGCCATTGTGGAGATTAAGCAAGCTATTGCCCAGAGTCGCAGAGTGTGAACCCGTGAATCGAGTAGGCACCGGAGCGAGAATTGTCGAGTCCATGGACATTTTTAGGACTCTGCAGTGGCGATCCACCCTACATCATACCTCGCCCGCCACCCATTTCCCCCGCCATATTAGTATGGCGAGGGGACCCCGGCGGATGGAAAGACCGTCCACCGGTTATCCACCGGTCGACCAGTCGACCGGACGGAGAAGGAGCTAGATATGGTGGCGGTGTCTGCTAGACACCGCCATCCATATTAGCATGGTTAGCGGTGCATTGCTTTCCATTGTGGATACACTGCCATGGAAAGCCATGCAGAGTCTGCTTTCAGGGGTCCATTGCGAGCCCCAAGGGTATTGGGGCGGTGCACATGTACCCCCCATACATTGTCATGGACAAGGTGGCAGGCACCGCACGGTGCCTGTCACCTTGTGCATGACAATGCACACAGTGCATTCCCAGCATTGTGGCAGGCAGTGCAGTGAGCAGTGCCCACCACAAACCTGGGAATTGAGGATACCATCGCCGCGGTGGATTCCTAATCGCCGGTTTAGGACTGCCGCACCACTGGTGGCCAGTCCCAGCACAGCTAGGGTGGCAGGTGGACGAAAGTCTGCCCGCCATCCTAATAGATCCCTTTGTGTACCTGAGACTTCAAAACAGGAGGCAAGCTCTACTCAAGCACTTGGAGATCTTCTTCAAGCAGGGGGCACAGCACACAGTAAAGTCCTTTTCCTTTCCTTGGCAGAAACAGCTACTGCAGACCAACCCCAGACAGCACACAGCAAAGGGACAGTACTTCTCCTCGGTTTTTCCAACTCTTCTCCATGGCAAAGGTTCCTCTTGATTCCAGAAGTAGTCTAAAGTTCAGGAGTTTTAGGTATAATACTTATATCCCAAAATGTCTTTGTCCTCTTTGTGCAAGGGTCTCTGAGCCCAGTCCAAACCAGTTCTGTACTCACTGGTGAAGTATAACCACTGGGGGTGGAGACAGCATTGTGAAAGGGAGACAGGCCATGTGCAGATGGAAGGAAATCTCCTCCTGCTACTCTAAATTAGTCAGTGCCTATTCATCCCAGCTCTTACACATCCAGGAAAGGCAGGACACACATCAACCCCCCGCACACCCAGTGGCCGTCTGAGAGAATGCACATCCTCTGCCCCTGCCATTCAAACCCAGACAGTCAATAACAAACAGGCAGAGGCACACAGAATGGTTAAACAAGAACATGCCTACTTTCTAAAAGTGGCATTTTCAAACACACAATTTAAAAACCATCTTTACTAAAAGATGTGTTGTTACATTGTGAGTTCAGAGAGCCTAAACTATATTTCTCTATCTTGCCCCAATGGGCAGTTGTTATAAACAAACTCCTATTCTATCCTGTAGGGCAAGATAGCCTTTAAACAGTGAAAAACTAAATTGACAGTATTTCCCTATCAGGACATGTCACACACATCAGTACATGAAGGTTAGGACCTGGCAAGTGGAGGCACTCGCCCAGTCGACATGGCAGTTAACAACTGCATACAGACACTGCAGTGGCAGGTCTGAGTTACCTTTTAAGGGCTACTCATGTGGGTGATGATTTACAGGCCCTGGCAGACTCAATGCACTTTACTAGGGGCTTACCAGGAAATCAAATATGCCAATCAGGAAGAACTAATTATAACAACAATTTACAAAGAGCATATGCACTTTAAAAAAAAGATACTTTATGTATTCAATTTTTCACACCATAAACAAAAAGATCATAAACAGAGCATTCCAATATATTGCCCTTATTCTTATGCCCAATATACGTCTGAGTCCCGTGCATGCTTCACAATTAGTTATACATTCATACACCTATGGCACAGCAGTATACCCACCATAAAATATGGCAGGGTGTTGCCCAAGCACCAACTTTGACATTTTGCTACTACTATCAGACCCATTGTCCTGCTCACTTCCAGGCCCTGATGGAGTTAACAATCCCCTGCGTAGCTCTCTACAAATTGCAGTGTCCTCCTCTAGCTTATCATCCTTGTGACAGGCCTTCATATGCAGTTCTTCCGCAAGGGACCACTCTCCCACATCCTTAATCCAGCTTTTGAACACCAGAAGCCCGCTCACCCATCCAGCATATCACCACCCTCCGTCTAGCAAGCACCAGTTCTAACTGTGTTAATGTATTGCCCATTTTCCATTTCTGCATTGCGGCTACGCCCCAGGAGGCATTGTTATGGCATAGCCTCTAACATGATTCCTACCTCTTCTTGGATTGTTGCTACCACAGTAATCCAGTACGGTTATACTTCTGGGCATTCCCACGCAATCTAGCTGGCGGAGCCTCACAGTGGTCATATACACCCGTTGTACAAAATTATAGTGCAATAGCTTCAGTTGGGCATTGCAAGATAACTTGTGCGTTAGTGTGCATATCCTCACCTATATTTTATCTGGATAGAGCATATGCACTTTAGCACTGATCAGCAGTGGTAAAGTGCCCAGAGTCCTAAATCCAACAACACCAGGTCAGGAAAAAATAGGAGAAAGAAGCAAAAGGTTTGGTGACAGCCCTGCAAAAAGGGTCAAGTCCAACAATTCTAGACCCGAGTTATAACCAGTGGCCAAGATTGATTGAAGAGACACACCCATCACTTTTTTTGTTTTGTTTGTTTTCCTCAAAGCCACAGTAGGAGTAAAAAACCTGATGCTGCAGTACACTATGTGCCACGGAGCCCAACAGAAGTGTGTGACCATTTTTTGTGCCCTGGGGTGTCTTTGGCATTACAGAAGGGGCACAGATGATTGAGCATCTACTTTTATATTATGAATTGCTCCTGCACTAAATGAGTGAATATGATCTTATGAAGGCAGTGTGTGAGCTTGACCTTATGGGCGCATTCCCTCATTTCCGTGCCGGCATGACTCCAGGCAAATGAGAAAATCCTTTGCCATTGCACCCTCGTCATATTACAGACAGTGGTGTGGAGTCAAAAAGGCCATCAGGAGGTATCCACCAGGTATCCCACTTCAGGTTGATACAGTTACACACTACACCCACTTGCAGGGGAATATCTTCCCTCTCTAAAACATAGGCTGAGTTGCTTCCAGCAGCGATGAGCAAAATGGTGGGTTTCAAACAACCGGTCAACCTGTTACTAATGAGCGTTTCAGAGTACTGTAAAAAGTTACCTGGTGCATGATAAACAGAGCATACAATGTATGAGGTTGCACACACAGTTGAGGGTACACTACAGTACAGAGTGGGATAGTTCTCCCTTTATGCAAAGAGACTCCAGATATTCAGAACAAATTTAACTGGGATATACATGCCAAAAAGAGTGTAATTCCTCACAGTTGGAGTAGTATTGGAAGTGGGAAAAGTTACGTTTGGGGAAAAGTTTTATATCAACTGTTTAAACGTCCATGTTGTTATAGTTGACGTAAGTGGAGAGTTATCAAAAACACTACATTCAAACCTTAGATGAAGGTGCAAAAACTCTCCAGGGTGAGCTCCCCTTGACAGTAAAATCATTAGCTCAATGAGCATTCAGCAACAAAATATAAGCTGAACAGGTATTTGTCATTCACATAGAAACAGAATTTAGGGCTTTGTTTGTAAATTTATTTGTAAGTTTCAAACGATTTGCAACTACAACTTTGGCCCAGTGCATTATACTAAAGGTTGCAAAACAAAAGCTTGTAAAAATTGCACAGCGAGAATGTTTAAGGAATCCTTAATTTGTGACTGAAAGTTTCTAAAATTGTGATTGCCAATTACCATTTTGCAATTCACACGTATTAAATATTTGCAAACTGTGAATGCTCACTAAAACAGGAAATTGCACTATTTACCAGGTACAACATATAAAGGTTTATCCAAAATTGCACAATGGGAGGGCTCTGCACTATGGCCTAGAGATTATACAACCAAGATGGACTGTAGAGTTGGAGGATAAGAAAGGAGAGAATTCTCAGGCAATGTGTCCCCCTTTTGGAATGAACAGTGGAGGATGATTAGTCTTGCTATAGACTCAGCAAGAAGGTGATTTCAATTATGATTAATGAGATGCAGCCTAAAGCAATACACCAGAAGCAATGAGGCAATGCCCACACACATTCAGGTTTGTGTAACTTACACCTCCTAGCATCTGGTAGTAAGTAGCATACAGTAGCAGTTGAAGCAGGCATATCAATGAGTGTCCAATCTAGGGTTTTAAGGAACTTTGGGCTCTGAAGGCTGGGAGTTTGTGGGAGTATTGAAGGGAAATCATCAGTGTCCACCCACATCTTACAATAAAACCCATTTTGAAGAATGCAATGTATCCACAGTAAACCCAGTGACAGAAGTGTTGTAGGACAAAAGCATGGGTTTTCAGCAACTACAGAGGGGATACACAAGAATTGTCCTGGCATCCTGTTCTCTTGTGTTCAAATGCACCTAGCGTTACATGTGTCTCAACCGACCTTTGAGGTTGGATTAAAATCAGGTGGAATGGCACTCCCACATTTCTTAATTCATTATTGGGCTTCTTTACTTACTTTACTTTCACAATTGGGTAAGGAAAATTCTGTTTTTGATAATTTTTTTCTTGGTACATATTTTGGTTGAAAGTGCGATTAGACTTTTTTACGGCTGGCAAAACTCCCTAAAAAAACACGTTATAAGAATATTGCTATTCTGGTGGACAGAATGCAGTCATTTGTTAAATCACGGAACATTCCCTTATTTCACGCTTATACCCTAATTCAGGATGGGGCAGCAGGAGGTCTTAAACTTTCTAATAGGCTCCTGCAGGATTGACAAGAGTTAGGCTATTTCCATCATGGGGATTTTTATAATCTTGATTCTTTAATTACTTGGGAAATGGTATCTTTGCAGGCAACTATACCAAATACTGCATTGGCTTTGAGCTATGCACTGATATCTAATTTCCTTAAAAAGAATTATGCAATTTTGGATGAGAAAAAGAAGCCAATTGTCAGGCAAATAACAAATAAACTGGCAAGGGTTGACTGCTGGTATCAGTTGCTCAATCAAAAAGCCAACTCAGAAGAGGTCCTGATAAGGGAATTGGAAAAAATCCATTCAGAGACAGGCTGTAGGTTTAATACAAAATAATAGATACAGCTTAATGAATTAGCAAATAAAGCTCTTAGAGGGGCCAACTTTAAAAGAATGAATTTTTTATCTAAATGGCTATTATATTTTACACCTTTCAAATTGTCTAAAATGTTTTCAACTTGCCCAAATAAATGTTTTCGCTGTAATAGAGAGGGGGAGGGATGATGGTTACATATTTCTTTTTAGTGTAATGATGCACAAAAAATCAGCAATATTTTATATTAATCGCAATAGCAGTTGCTAGGTCACTAGTGCTGCAAAACTGGAGATCCAGTACACAACCTAGCATTGAACGTTGGTTTAATAAAATGATTAGGACGTATAAATTGGAGGAGGCCCATGCAAAGCGTATAGGGGTGATAGGAAGATTTAAAGGTATTTGGTGTTCTTTTTTTCCTTATGGATTTGCAACTGATATTTGAAAATGTAGTTAACTTATAAGTTATATAGGCACATGGCACTTTGTAAAAAAAAAGGGTAGTCTCCTAGAAAGGGAGAAAAAATATTTTTGCACTTGCATTTTGTACCTTGTACTGTCAATATTTTTAACTCTATTTATTGTAATTCATTGAATTAAGTAGTTTTGGTAGGATCTTGTTAAGTTAGGATTGTGGGACCTGATTTGCAAATGATAAATGTAATTGTATGAATTTTTTTCTATGTTTTTCCTACAAACATCTTCTTTGTGTCATGGTCAAGCTGAATGTTATGTACAATGACATTTAAAATGTTTGCCTTATTATCTTTTTCCTGTTCTAACAAAAATTGTTAAAAAAAAAAAAAGAGGTAGGATTTGTCACAGAATGCCTACAAACCCCATCTTGCATATTCATGTGGTTCAGGGGAGTCTTTTATGCCCATTCAGGTCAGCCTAACGGGTGGTTTTGGGAGGCATTTCTGACCTCTTTCACATATATTGCCAGGTTTGGCACAGACAGGGAGCTGGCAGAGACTTATGCAAAATAACTTTCTGACAGTTCAAGCAGGCAAAAAATGGTTTCATAACTTTAGTTTCCCTTAATATTTATAAACAAATTCAGATTCACCATTAAATTGGATGTGAATAATTATTAAAATGTCTGGCATAATACATTTTCTAACTCGCCCCACTCCAGAGCTTGCAGTATTAGTATTTTATCTACATAGGAAAGCTAAGCCTGCCGCTGTGAAAATAGGTTCTAGGGACTTATTACTGTAGGTACACAGTAACATAGATTTTATGCATGTGCCACTTTTAAATACCATGCCCCTACCCTTATAGCAACAAGGCTCACATAAGACTGATTTACTAATATTTAAAAGAGAGTTTTTTACCTGTTAAAAAAGACATTTTTTTAAGAGATCGCACGCAGGTTTTACTCTGCAGCAGTCAGTTATAATGAGAGGCATGGAGTCATGTTTTCCTTTGTCACACTAGTGGATGGTACAGTATATGCTGTAGTTCACTGGTGACATAACTTTTCATGATATGTGTATATTTCTGCACCATATACATTTGCCTTATTTAAAAGCTAAATAAGATTATCAGGGGTTAGCCAGTTTCTACATGTTTTAGGACTCAGAGCACAAAAACCTGGCACTGAACAGCAGTGCCTGACTGTGCAGAGTCTAAAACCAGCAATAAAATTCAGCTAACAGTTGTATTTTTTTGTGCTAACTACACATTATAAACATTATTGTGTAGTATTTTAGGATAAGTATTTTTAATTGAAATGTTCATTTGAACACAGCTAGTCTTTGTTATCTTGGAGTTGATGTAGAGGTGCAAACTACACCACTCACCCCTTCTCCCACACCCCTCCACCTGGAAAGTTGACTCTATCACTTCCTCCTATGGTGATTATTGAGGCTTAGTTTGAGTCCTCCACCTGTTGCTATTGATTTTTGTCTTCAGGATAAAATTCATGCCTTACTCTTGGATCTTAGGTCATAACAACATTTGTGGATTTCCTTCAAACTTCTGTTGGTAACCACTATATTATTAATATACCTGTGAACTCAAAGGCCAACAAAGATATAGTGCGGAAGCTACAGGTGGTGCAAAACACGGCAGCGAGATTATTATATCGAATTCGCAAATTCACCTCTTTCACCAGCTACATGCGCGACCTCCACTGGCTGAAAGAGGAAAGTCGTGTCAAGTTCAAAGCATTGAGCCTGGTATTTAAGATCAAGTCCGGCACTGCTCCTCGGTACCTACAGGCCCTGGCCCAACCTTACTATCCTTCACGTCAACTGCATTCTACTACTCAGGGGAAATTTTGGGTGTCTAGGAATAGACTCTCATGGAATGGGGTGCGCTCCTTTGCCTTCCTCGGTCCTTCCCTGTGGAACACTTTGCCTGCATCTCTATGCCTCAAAACAAATTTCACAAGTTTTTGCAAGAATTTAAAAACATGGCTATTTAACCAATAATTCCATGCTTGCTTCCTGCCTGGCTGGCGCCGGGAAACCTTTTTTGGTTAGCTGTGCGTCTTATAAAAGTAATTAAATAAATAAAAATAACACTCTCGTCTATCTTTGTTATTGTTAGACTCTGGCTAGATGAACAAGGCTTTCCCAAATGTCTGTCATATTCAACAACACATTCTTCAACCAGTATTTCAAGTTCCTGGTTACTAAACTTCCTTTTTCTTCCCATCACTTCTTGTAGTCTTTGGATTACATTTTACCCCGTTGTGGGGGCGGGGAGAACATGGCGACGGCTGGTTGAGGCGCGGCAGCGCTCTGCTTATGGGCCCCGGCGTTTGCTGATACCGGGGAAACTATACGTGCCTTTCCTGCGACTGACTCGCTCTTATTATCACGAGGCACGGTGATCCGCTTTTCCCCTTAGTGTTATTGCGGTTTGGTCAAGCGGCGGTTGCCGTTTCTTTGGGTGAACGGCGGCGTCTCCTCACCGTTTCTGCCGATCCTCATGTGTGTGGGGGAGGAGCCCTTGAAGACTGCAGTGTCTGCGGTGGCGGTGGTGCTGGTCGAGAGTGTACAGGAGCCTGTGTGTCCTGCAGCAGTAAGTCGGCACTCTGCAGTAAGTTGGCCGGTGCAGAAATCCCCGCTTCCTTCAGCGTTGGGGGTGGATCTGGTCGCTGGCTGCCCTGGAGCTTAGGAGGGGTCGCCGCATCCGAGGTGCTCTACTCGAGCGGCGTCGTTCAGCTACAGCTACAGCTACAGCAACGGCACAGGTGGAGCAGTGTGTGGTGGGAGAGCCCTTGGAGGAGCAGTCTCATGCCCAGCAGCGATGTCAACGCAAGCGCCGCAGCAAGAACAACGAGAGCAATACCGACCGGTGGTAACAAGGGTAACAGGGCTGAGGGTAGTAGTAGTGGTGGTGAAGTTGAAAGTTCGAGAACGGCTGGCATACCAGTATCAATATCAGTCTCTACTGGGGAGGCCACTCAGAGAGGCAGAGGAGGGGGGAGAGGGTGAATAAGAGGAAAAGGGAAATGTGCATCTAAAAAAAGTAACAACAAAGACATTGAGCCTGTAAAAGGTATTTCAGCTCAAAACCTTGAACTTAAAGGCACAAATACAAGTGAAGTAAAGACCCAACTAGTGTCAATAGTGAGGAGGGGGGTTGTGCTCAAGAGCTCCTGCAGGCACTAACACTAACACAGGAGAATCTGACAATAAAAAATTGTCAACGTATTTAACTGGTCAAGTTAAAGCGAAGCGGGCGTATACCCCCAAGTTAGCAAAAAAAGCTAAATCAAAAAATTCTGCCACTGTGTCTAGAATAACTCCTTCACTGCGCTCCTATTTTAAAGTGGTGCCTCAACTGGTACTGTTGGGTAATAACTCTCCCCCCGCTTCACAGAGTCAGGTGGTAGGGGGGCCTACTTCAGAAATACTGATGACCACTAACGAAGTTGAAAAAAGTTTATCCATGGAGAATACAGTGAGCACGGAGAGCACGGATGATCCTATTTCAGATCTTACACTAGAAGGTGCGGAGGTGTCTAATGGTAATAATATTTGTACCTCTGTTAAGAGTAATAACGCTACCATCAAGGATATGGGCAAGAAAGGTAATGACAGTGATTTGGCTCTAGGGATCTCCCCAATGTCTGGAGAGACAGGTCAAGCTGACCTAGAGGTTTTTCATACGCCAAGTGAGTTGGTGTTACCAGTGCCTTCTTCATTGGTTCTGGCTCCTCCACTGGCTCCCCCTCTACCTCTTGCTCCACCCAGCGTTACATCTGGGTTGAGTTTGCAGTCAGTCATTCGAGATGCAGGTGCAACGGCATATGTAAGGGCCGAGGGAGAATATGATACTGCCCTTGACGCAACTCAGGTCTCGAATACTGACTTGGTCACCACACTTCAGGCCTCCTTTCAGGCAATGTTTTCAACTTTGGCTGCAGACATTAAAAAGGGCTTTGAGACCTCTGCTTCAAACCAAGCTGACATTCGATGTTTTTGTCAATCCCTGGATAGTAAGCTTGGTGCCCTCACCACCAGGACAGAAGTTCTGGAAGATTCTGTCACAGAAGTGAACATCAATCTAGGCGCAACAAAAGTGGAAATAGTGAATCTTAGGCAAGAGAATCAGAGCTTGTCAGATAGGATGGAGACATTAGAAAACCATGCCCGGAGGAATAATCTGCGTATTTTGAATATACCAGAGGATAAAGAGGGATCAGACATCAAACAATTTGTGGTCTCTCTGTTAAAGGAAGCACTGCGGTTAGACCTGACTGAACAGGAAATAGCCTTAGATATCCAGCGCATTCACAGAGAGCCTTTTCGAAGGAATCCCCAGAGAGTAAAACCTAGAAAGGTCTTGGTTAATTTTCTCACCTACTCAGTCAAAGAAACTATTTTGAACATTGCGCTAAAAACAGAAGGTGGTCAACGCTAAGGGTTTCAATTTTCAGATTAGATCTGATCTATCTTGAATCACACTCGATAAACAATGGGAACTTGGAAAGAGGTTGGAAGCCTTTAGAAGCCAGGGGGCTGTTGCTCAGTTGGTATTTCCAGCAGCATTAAGAGTTATGTACAAGAATACCATGCATAACATAAGATCAGTGCAGGCTGCAGATGAGTTTCTGCTGACAATGGGTAGGGGAGAGAAGCCTGCTAAGTAGTTGGTGATCTCTACATATTTCGTAGGTTTCTTGTAGTTCTTTTTGCTTCCTTCTCAGGTCTGGACAGATGCACTAATAGTTAACTAAAGGTTAACCTAAGATTCTGCTAAATACTATAGACTCTCCGCTGCCGCTTGCATAATAAAATAGAAAAGAAAAACTAGGAGATTCATAGATGTATAGATGTATAGAATAGTATGGTGGTGGGAATTAAAAAAAAAAAATATGTAAGGAAAAAAGAAAAAGAAAATTACTGTTTAACACATCTCTGTTCTACCTAGTGACAGGCCTGGTCACTGTATTCACCATATTCACTTAAAGGTCATATTGAAGGGTGTAATTTCACGGAGAGAGAGTAATATTCTTTAGGGCTTTAAGTTTTTGTCTTGTTGATACCACCTTCTTTTTGGTTATTGTCCCCAAATTTTGTGGTTGGTCGGTTACGGCAGGGGTCCATAGCAGGGAGCTAGCTCTCTGGTTTTCCAGATAGATAGAGTGGGGGTTCTCTGAGGGAGGGGGGTCTGGAGAGGGAGGGGGGTTAGGGGTGAAAAAACTAAAAACTGTCCTCTAAAACGTCCCTTAAAACATCATAGAGAGGTGAAAAACAGATGTAAGCTAATGCATAACCTATATATAGGAGCATGGCAGGATTGGTCTTTGGTTCTCACAATCTTTTTGTTTAGGCGGGAATTTTTTTACAATGAATAAACTCCGTATTTTGTCCTGGAACACTAATGGACTTCGAACTTGTCCAAGAAGAAATAATATTATGCAATATCTACGAGACTCTGCTGCGCAAATAATAGTGCTCCAGGAGACACATTTAGCAGAAACGGAAATACAAAATCTGTTGGGAAAGAATAAGTGGGTAGACTTTGGTGTTGTCACATCACAATCATCACATATTAGGGGGGTGGCCATCCTCTTTAAAAAATCTGTAAGGGCAAGGTTGGTCTCTAAGCAGGTGGACCCATATGGAAGATGGGCCATAGCCTCTATTATTATTTCCGGTATTCCATTTACTATAGTAGGATACTATGGCCCGAATTTGGATGATCCATCTGTCTTAGCCACACTCTTTTCACAAGTATATCTATTCCCAGAGCCTGTCATCTTGACAGGTGATTATAATGTAGTCCTGAATCCTGTGTTGGATAAATCACCTTCCAATAGGGCCATAACTTTATCTAAGACTAGGACATTTTTGTTGGATAATATGAGAGCCCTAAATTATAATGACATATGGAGGACACTCCATGGGTCTCAAAGGGGGGGTCACATTCAGGAATTATAAATTTCACCATCAGTCTCGAATTGATTTTATTTTGATTAGTCATATTTTGGTTAAACAGGTTAAAGCAGTGTCTCATCTACCTTTCCACCTTTCTGACCATACAGCCATTCTTCTTGAGCTTGAGGTAAGGTCAAGGGCCCCCCTGAGAAACTGGTCTTTTGACAGATCAATCCTTGCCTCTTCTGACATTACTGAGGCATTAAACCATGAAGTTAAGCTTTTTTGGGAAATTAATCAGGGCTCAGCCCCACCTGGCATTGCATGGGATGCGTTTAAAGCTACATTAAGGGGTTATCTAACTAATAAATCTGCATATAAAAGCAAGATGCAAAGGGAATCTGTAGCCTCGCTCGAATTGGAGATTGTGGGAGTTCAAGCAGAGATTGATAGGTACCCAGCAACACCAGGGGCCTCACTAGAGGACTTAAAGGACAAGCTGACGGTTCTAAAAGGAAATCTTTCCTCAGTCCTGAATGCACGGGTCTTGGAGAGATGGGAGGCTAGCAAACTGGCCCATTTTGAATACGGGGAAGGTGCGGGTAAGCTCCTGGCCTGGAAGGCGAAGACAGACAGGGTCCGAAATAATATTAGCTCTATTTACAAGGATGGAATGATACACTCTACAGATGAGGGAATTAGCGGAGCTTTTAGGTGCTTTTTCAGTGAAATTTATCGTGAGGATAAGAATGTACAACCTAATCAAGCAATGGAATGGTTATCGGGGATTCCTCTTCCGGCCCTACTATTAGAACAAAGGAATGCTTTGGAGGGCCCCGTCAGAGTGGAGGAAGTACGCACTGCTATTTTTAAAAGCAAAAAAGGCAGGACTGCAGGACCTGACGGGTTACCATCTGAAATATATAAAGTAACCTGTTTAACAACTCTTCCTTACTTAACAAACCTGTTTAATAGTATTCTACTGGAAGGTGCTTTGCCCCCCACCTCATGGGATAGGGCCTCCATAACCTTGATTTTAAAACCGGGCAAACCGGCAACTAACTGTGGGTCATATAGGCCGATTTCAATCCTTAACACAGATTACAACATTTTTGCGTCGGTGCTTGCAAATAGATTGGGAGGGGTGGCGAATAATATCCTGCATCTAGATCAGAAAGGATTTGTAAAGGATCGGCAGCTTTATGAGCTGACTTATGATCTCATCGGTGCAATAGACATGGCCACATTCACATCCCTTCCCTTAGCAGTTCTCACGCTTGATGCCACAAAGGCCTTTGATTGGGTTAGTTGGGTTTACCTAGCGGAGGTTCTGAAAAAGTTTAATTTAGGCGATAATTTTAGGCGGGCTGTAAAATTATTATACAAAGACCCTTCTGCCTCATTATTGGTCAGTGGGGAACTTACTGAGCCAATTAGTATCACGCGCGGAACCCGCCAAGGTTGTCCCCTCTCCCCCCTTTTGTTTGACTTATATATAGAACCTTTTGCACAATTAATTCGTGATAACCCTAATATTAAACCTTTTATTTTTGAAGGGTGGGAGCGAAAAGTCGCACTATATGCGGATGATGTTCTCATCTTTTCATTCGAGTTGAGCTCGGCATTTCCCACTGTAATAGCCATGGCAGAAGAGTTTGGGGCAATATCCGGTTATGAAGTCAATGCGTCTAAGACCAATATCATGGTTTGGAATCATGCTGTGCCGGTGGCAGGGGCACAGCCTGGTTCTATTTTGAGATATTTGGGCTTAAATATCTACACGGATATTAATAAGATTGCCCCTTTAAATTTTGCCCATGTGGCCAAGGAGGCTCGCAGACTGATGAGAACATGGTCAGCTCTGCCTATTTCCTTGATAGGTAGGTCCAACCTGGTTAAAATGACTATTTTACCTAAGTTTATGTTTTTGTTTAATACTATCCCTCTTTTCTTTGATCCACAGATGATTGCAAAATTTCAAGCCGAAATAAACACATTTATATGGAATAGTCATACACCCAGACTGGCCTGGAAGAAGATAAGACGCCGCTGAGAAAAAGGGGGCCTTGCAGCACCAGATTTGCAATATATGTGGTTGGGCCTTTCAATTTTCTCACGTCAGGATGCTTTTAAAGACCCCTAATAGCACGGGTTGTGGGAAACTATTCTCAGCACTTCTTAAGGGGGAAAAAGTTAGACCAGCAAATTTTTTGTTAAAGTTTGGTGACCCTAAATACTTCAAGAAGGTCAAGCTAAAGATATTGAGGGACCTAGCTAGAACATGGGTTAATTTTAGACGTGGACTCAAGCTGGATTACTATCATAGCAGGGCTCCACTCTGGGACTCTCCGGGATCCCCATCTTGGCTTTTAGATAGTTTAGCTCTATCTGTAAGGGAGGCCGGATTTTTATCATGGGGGGACCTGTTTGTTGAGGGTGTTTTACTTTCTAGGGAGGCTCTGAATTCAACAATAGGATCCCGCTTCTCAAGATTTAAATCCCTTCAAATTCAGAGCTGGGCTCAGGCTTATAGTCAGGTTAGGGGCAGATTTAAAATAGGTGCTGAGAGTAATCTGGTAACCCATCTGATAGACAAATTACCTTTCAAAAAAGAGATCACATTTTGGTACAACCTTATGATAGACGAGACTGATGGTGAATTTTTGCTCCCCCATTCGCTCTGGGAAACATATATCACCAACATCGATTTGGAGAGTTTGTGGCTAGAATCGTTTACAATTTTGGGGGACACTGTGAAGCCTTCGTGGCTCCGCCGTAACCATCTGTTCACATTGCACAGGGCGTACTATTCCCCACTACGTTTATCTAAATTCCCCAACAATGCTCTGGTTGCCTGTCCCAGAGGCGGCCTGGTAGCCGCATCAGATGTCCATATGTTTCTTGAGTGTTCTTTTTTAAATTTTGGAATGAAGTCTGCGTCTTCCTTTCTTTAGCGGTAGGATGCCAAATCAGTCCATGCCCTGTGTTAGTATTTTTTGGTATTCTACCAGAGCTATGTGGCATAGGAAAAAAAAATTGGTCTTCTATGGTTGTTTGCTGGCTAGAAGAGAAATATGCAAACGTTGGAAAGATAGACACCTCCTCTCTTTACCGAGTGGCGTGCTTCTATGCTACAAACGTCAAAATTGGACATGATTAGAGCTGGGAACCAAAATAAGAGAAGATTTTGGCTATTATTGAAATGGTAATCATGGATCAGATCATCATGGGTTTTTTTTTCCCCGTGTCCTATGATTACGCTGCTTGGTAGGGTCTATGTAATTGGCCCCCTTTTACTATACATACCCTACAAGGGTGGCTTTGGCTGCAAAAGTGGGTAGTATACAGCAGTACGTTAGCCTAGATGGTACCATGTGACTATTAAATGGTTGATGTAGTGCACTGCGGGATATTCCGGTATGCATCTTTAAAACCCCCCCCAGTAAATCTGGGTCAGTGTCTCTGTCATCTACTATATCTTCTCGTTACCATATGGTCACCAAGGGCGAATATGAGGACACAAAAAAAAAACATTTTACCCCGTTTTATTGCTAAACAATGGTGTAGAGGTTAGCGTCGTCTCTCCAAGGCTCAGCTAAAAGACTTCTGCCTCATCTCACGATTCGCAATTTGCAAGCCTAAATGAATCACAATATAAAACCTATATTTAGCAATCGCGAACACTAAGAAATCGCTGTTCGGAAAAGATGATGATTTGTACAAAATCCTTTGCGATTAGAAAGTATGATTTGTTAACTTTCACAATTTATGAATCATAAAATCTAGGTGTTGTATATCAGGTACTTATTCAATTTTAGTTTAGATAAATCTCATAATATGTGGATGCACTTTCTTCGTGCGTGTCAGAGAGGGCAGTAAAAGTGAATTTATACTTTTAAAACAAGGCAGTGCTACAGAAATGTATCAAGTAAAATGACAATATTTCACAGACCACTATAGCAATAAAACACGACACAGTTTTAAAACCTTTGACAAAATATAAATGCATATTGCAAATGGTAAAACTTCGTAGAAAACCACCTTAAAGATGGACAATAGGTAAGTTACCCTTTGCTACATGTCATGCATTTCTAATACTTTGGCAAAAGGTGTCTGCCTGCAACGTACTCAACACACCAACATAAGGAACAGGGGAAGGTTTTGCCTGGAGGTGTTATTCTGCCGTCACTTCCTATATGTCGGTGCATTCTGCAACAATGAGAAGAACCCATCTGCAGAGATGTCCCTAAGTGCCTGTCACACCAGTAAGTCCCGCCATCCATTGTGATGTTGCACAGATTGTTGGAACGCATTAGCACAGCCATTTGCAGTCTTTTGGCGGCCAGCCTCTTCGTCACCCATGGGATCCTGGCTGAGGTTTCAGAGATATCACAGATGTTACACAGATGTTGCAGACACATGTGTTAGACTGGAGATGTTTGCTTGAATAGCTGACTTAGACATTTGACCCCAGAGACACTGCTACTCCCATCCAACAGTTGTAACGATCATGTGTCCCTGAAGTCCCTGAACACAACCAGCCTGTTGTTTGAAATTATGGGATAGCTTAGAGTGGCAATGGCCCTCTAAAACATATTATAGGAAGCAACCATTAAGAGCACAACCCACTTTCTATCAGAATGACAGGGAAATAAATTATCACCTGTCTCGCCTAAGGGTTCAGTGTAGCATTGCCATAAAAAAAACTATACACAGTCAATAATTCTGATGTTCTCCATATTGAGTTGCCTGGAGGAAAACTGCAGGCAACTCTGAGAGGTCGGGAGTTTCTGGACCTGAAATTGCTTGGTCTTGAAATACTGGATCCTGTTTTACTGGGTGCAGAACCACACCTGGAGAAGTCATAGCTGGAAGACGGGCAGCATTTGCTGGCAAAGGCACAAATCAGTCCCTGCTCAGCCCCTCCAACACTAAAGAGGAGCCAACAATACTCTCCCAAGGGAGGCCGTCCCCCCTCCCAGGCATCCTCCATGTCAATGCTTGGTGCCCAAAACTGCACTGATCCCCCTTCAGATATGTACCAATAGCTCAAAGCAGGTGGTAAATTGGATCATTATATTTGCGAGGATCAGGGAAATCCTTTGCAAAGGTCTAGCTGGTTATTTCCCAGTCCAGGGACTTTAACTCATAATCCTTGTTAGTTTTTTTGGGAGATACTTTCCAGAAGCCATAATTCTAGCCCCGGTTTCTCCTCGCAGAGTTAAAGGGGAACTGGAAATGTGGCCCTATGTTTGATATTAAATTGTTAGGCTGTGATGCTGAGAGTGGTGAGGTATAAGGTTTTGCCTCATTTTGGAATGTGATCAAAATCTAGAGCCAAATGTACAATTCTTGCCGTTGCTAACGAAAATCAGGCAGTTTGTGACCGCTAAAAATGATTGTAATATGTACAAAGCCTATTTTGCAAGTTGGTTACCTATCACTGACTTGCAAAATAAGGTTTGCAAGTCGCTAATAGGAAGGAGCGTGCAAAGGGCCAGGAAAACCCCTTTCGCTTTATGTTTGGTAGAATTGTTTTTTTAAGATCAGGCAGTGGTAGCACATTAAAAGAAAAATATTCATTTTTTTTCTTTTCAATGCATCCCATTTTCCTTTAACGGAAACGGGCTGCATCTGGAAAAAAATGTTGCTTCATTTAAAAAGCCAACAGACATGGAGGTCTGCTGTCGCCAGCAGGCCACCATCCCCATGTGATTGCCCATTCCCAATCGGTCGCAAATTGCAACCTGTCTCATGAGTATTAATGAGGCAGGTCATTTGCAACCGCAGAAAGAATTGCTACCTGTGTCTGTGCCACCTTAGTACATTCCGCTCTGTGAGGCACAAATTGTTAGTCGCAAAAAATCACAATTTGCAACCTGCAAACGGTATTGTCGTATATGTGGCCTCTAGTGAGTGTGAAAAACTTGCAATATCTCTCTTTATCTCTGGTGGCTTGTATGGTCTTTGTAACCTAAGAAATTGAATTGTCTTATCAATAAGCATGAAACATACATGTGTAACCAGAATGATGTGTCGATTGTGTTAAACTGGTGCACTCTGTGCTGTCTAAAGAAAGGTTCTACTGTCTTCTGTTACTTAAACACCCACACTGATGCAGAGGTTTCCAGGTTTCTAGGTATAAGCATCAGCGGATCAACCATTTCTATTGTTATCTTAGTTATTTGAGACTTAAATCTTGAACTTATAATGGTATCAACATTAACAATCACAAAATGCACAGAAAAAAACGATGCTGAATGAACTACTCATGCATGGACTTCGGAAATTCGAAAGCTGAGCTTTTATTCTGTTATTTGATGTTAGATGTGAGTGTTTTTAGGCTCTGAAATAGGCTTGTTAGAAGTCCTTTGTTTGAAAGCTGCCTTTCTTTTCATTATGGGGTGCAATGGGCAGCTTGTATGCTGCAGACACGCCTACACAGAGGACTTTATAAAGGAAGAATTGTAATTTACAAACACCGCTGTGTGCATGTATGGTTTCTGTTGGTGGTGGGTGGTTTAGTTGGTATGTTGTGCCATCTACTCTCGTGTTATTTTCCTATGAAATGTGGGTTGTGGGTGGATTAAAGGAGAGAATATCTTCGTAAGATTGGATGGGTGCAAGGCTAAAACTGATCTACAATCATCATGCAGTACCAAATTCAAAAAGAGTCACAGTAGAGGTTCTAGTGGCCTCATTTATGAAAAGTGACGCATCGCTGCGTGAAAACAGAGATGCGTCACTTCTCATTGCGTACTCCTGGGGACACCAATGATGCGTCCTATTTAATGTATGACACATCATGTTGCAAGGACTTACAGATACGTCAGTATTTCTAACGCATCTGTAAGCGCAAAAGTGACGCATTGCTGGAGTGTGTCATAAAAGTGACGCAACTCCAGCAATGCGTCCTTTCACATGGGGAAAGCCCCATGTGAAAGGGCTTGCGTCAGTCTTACGCCTGCTGTGAGGCAGGCGCAAGATTTTGACGCAACAGCATCCTAAAAGTGACGCAGTGAAATCTCATAGATTTCACTGCGTCACTATTACGAGGCTTTTTGCGGGGAAACGCCCCCTCTGCATACATTATACCTGACGCAGGTATAATTTGGCGCAGGGGTTTAAAAAGTGACGCATCTACCTAGATGCGTCACTTTTTAAATATGGTGCAACAAGGCGCATTTTGTATGCCGCTGGTGCGTCACAAAAAGTGACGCACCGGCCGCGCAAAACTGACGCAAGTCCTCATAAATAAGGGCCCAGGATGGTACTGTTAGTGGTGTATGTGGATTTCAGACAATATTTTTTAAACTAAATATAATTTTTTTTAACCCTTTAAAACCATTCAGGCATTGACGTTTCTACGTACTATTTTAAAATAAAATAGAACTGGATGTGGGAATAGAAAGAATGCCATGGAAACTGTTACCCACCGGTTACAGGCTCCAATAGCACTAACATAGCTTTGTGTGTGAAACACCTGTGGGGCAAGTGTGTGCATGAATTGCACCAACCAGCTCTAAGTTTATTTTTATTTTTATGTTAGCTGCTATAAGATTGATCCTAACGCAGGAGTAGATGAGAAGACTTTACATAGATTATTTTTGTGCCAGCAGGAGTATCTCAAAGTAATGCACTAAGAACAATATTGGTCGGTGTGGGATCCAGTACAAACTTGATTACATTAACCAAAATGAGATGACAGATTGGGGAAAAAATTAAGATTTTCTTTTCCAACCTGAAGGGTAGAAATGATGGAGCAAGCATTCGCATGTGACACGACTTGCTTGTATCGAGAACCTCAAATAACAATAATAAGTTAATTCAACATGTTTGTCTTACTAATATTGCACTTTTACACTACACGGGGGTGTCCCAGTGACGCTGGCCTATGTGTTTACTAAAAGTAATAACGCTTGCTTCTAATATGGTCGCTGCTTTGCGGGAATCTAGTCTGCGCATGCGTCGGTCATACCCACGTGATGTGACGCTCTCGCAGTTCTGGAGGGAACTTGTTGCTCATGCGCAGTATTGCTAAAATGGCCACTTTGTTTTTTACATGCTCCGTGCTTGCACTGCTGCTTTTGCAAAGCTGTTTGTTCTGCTTAACTCCTAATGCTATAGTTATTATAAAGTAAGGGATGTAGTATAGCCACTCACGGTATACAGTGTATTCATTTATTCCTGTGTTTCTAAATTGTTTTTGCATACTTTTCATATACCATCCTCGGGGGGCCTGGGAGTCGCTGCTACTCCATCTTGAAGTCCGTATAGAACCAGTCATGTGATGGGGGGAAAAGAATGTCATGCAGCAGTGGAACCCAGCCAGCTGGCAGCCGAAGCCAATATGCTCCTGGGAATCTGCACTCCGTCCTAGCTGAAGAAGCTAACTTGTACCTGCAATTGCTACAAATTTATTATTTTATTGTGTACCCCATTGTCTTCTTAAACTCTCTTGCCATGGGAACTGGAATGTAAGTGGTGGGTTCGAAAATTAATATTAAGTCTGAGAAAAGTCTCAATTTTAGGAGGTACCATGACCTAACCTCCTCCCTTGCCCAATCAGAAATTAGGGAACCTTCCACTTGCAACATTTGTGGGTGGTACATTGACCCGAAAACAGTATAATTAGTCTAGGTTTAGCTAGAGAAATTGTCCGACTTGTCCGAATAGCTGACCTGTCACTGACCCAACGAACTCTATAGGTGATTGATACAGAGAGCTGCGGAGCACTCTGTCCGTAATTTCCACAGACTCAGTCGGAGTTTGAGAAACCTTAAGTGCTGGCGAAGCACTTTGCTGGGAGATTCGAGAACCCAATCAGGGTTATTGGAGGATTCCTTGCAGAGAGGGGGTAGCGCAGGCGTTGCATCCGAAGCTGCAGGTGTTGGTCGTACCCTTTGGCGAGCCCAGTCCTGATCCAAAATCCTGAGGTTATCCTGTCCTGACTGTCCATGAGCTGTACCTGCTCGCCTACTGGCAGCCTAAGTGCTTGAGGGTCCTTTCCCGCTTTTTCCAACCGACCCGTGGCCAGGGTTGGTCTACCTTCTGTCCTAGGTAAATATAAAACTCTGCATGGGTGTTAGTCTTTCTTAAACTTTTCCCTTTTTCCCGAATAAAGCATAATTGCCTATTGTCCTTTAGCCTGTTTCTCTCTACAATTTAGATTTTCGTGCAAACTGGTATATTAGCATGTTCCATGTTCTCCCTACCCTTAGTTAAATGCAGAATCGTATGCACATATAGCTTGTTCCATTCTTACCCTCCCTTTAGTGAATAAGAACATCAGGATAAATCAAATTGCATAAGTTTCGGTTCCTATGAACCGTTAGTGATTTTCGAAAGTCTGCTTTGATGAGTATGTTCCCTTTTCTTACCCGCCTTTAGTGAAGTTGAGTAAGTCTGCTGGTCTAAATTTAGCGTGTTCCTTATTTTTCCTTTCCCTTTATTTTTCGATTTCTAAATGTTTCTTACTCTCATTCATAGCTATACAAGAGTTCTCATTCTAGTTATAGATAGTTTGATCTTTGTAAACCTGTGGCTCATGGCAATTGACGAAGATGATGATTAGATAAAGGTGTTTAAAACTTCTTGCGTCTGTGGTCATTATAAAAAGTACAAAACCGTTATTTTCAATGTTGCATGATATTTTGGTACTGTCTACTTAATCCCACAGCTAGCTTCTGATCCATTGTGATCTTAGGTACCTGTTACAAGGATTGGTAAGTCAGGTACAACGGAATTAGAAAGAAGAAAACTGAATTACTGATACAAGCGTGTAGGTTACCTGATTGAAATAAAGTATAAAATCAAAAGGTATTTTTTTATGGGCCCAAGTGTGCAAAGTGTTTGGTCGGGTGACCTGCGCGCTCTATCAGAAATAAAGAGCCCGCTAGGGACCCATCTCGGTACCTGCTCTTGAGAACTGCCAGTGCTGAGCACATGCAAGACCCGGCCCACTTAAAGCCCTGAACATGACTCAAATTCCCCACAGCTAGGTTTTGCAGTATTTTTTTCCTTTGGAGCACACAGCAATCATGCTCACTGAGGGTTCCTGTTGTGTGCATGGTTGCTATGTTCTTGTGTGCATAGCAACCATGTTCTCGGCACTGACCTTTCATTCTGATGCTATTCTAGAGTCTTAGGTCCGTGTTGCGCTCTCAGGGTCAGTTGGAGGTTGGTTATTGAAGGACCTGGATGCCTCTTGCTGATGCTGTATTTTACTCCCATAAACGACTTCCTTTCTCTACTTTGCCTACGTGGAATGCTTAACAATTTTGCCGACTGAGGATCAAGGGAGAAGCACCGCCATATGGACCCTACCTGTACAACTCTCCATTGGATTGGATTTTCTGTATGTGCCTTTTCTACCATTTTAAGGATTTTTGGGTTGGTTTTCCTCTCCAGAGAGTTTTGGCATTTTGAAAGACTTGTTTCGAAGGACTTTGATTGGATTTTTTTTCTGTCTTTTTTCTCACTTCTTATGTTGCTCCCTATGCCGCACCTTTTGAAACCTAGTCACTGTTACCCTTTGAGTTCTGGGTCTTTGGCATTCCAGTAGATGCTTTGCTCTGAGAATTCCGAGTGACGACGTCCATTGAGATCTTTTTGATGAGCTTTCTCTGCTCCTACATCAGAACGTATCTTGCGTGCCTTTTACTTCCGTTCTACTCACTGCTCTATGTCAGCGAACGAGAGGCATTGTTGGCATTCCTTCTTCTCTTCTCGACTTGATGGTGTGACGCACTATGTTTTCACACGTTACGTGCCGCCATCTTGTCAAGTGTCTCCTAGCAACCTCTTGACTGCCAGACGACGACGATTTCCTCTATCGAGTGAACACTTGTATGCTGCGCTTTGCTGTTGATTTACCGATTACCTGCTGGGCATGCGTGTTTACTTTCCATATCATTGGTTATCTGTTCAATTCCTTAAAACATTTCTGTACATCTTTCTTTTTATCCAACTACACGTATGTACTTTGGGTATTTTAATTTGGAAGTCGTGTGGACTCTCTACTTTATTCAACACTAAAGGGTGAAGTTTGGACCCTGTTTTTGCTTGCTGTTCAGCGAACAATTCCCTTTTTCTGACATTTAATTTTCTGCATCAAAATGTCCATGCAACATTATAACTTAGCTCCTCCTCAGTGTTTCTGGCCTGCTGGTACATCTCCTTGAATGAAATGGCTGGAGTGAAAAGCATACCTTCTCAATTATATTGACACTCTCGATGTGCAAGGAAAAATGTCTGCTGCTCATAAGAAATGAATATTTTTGCACTAAGTAGGCCCTGAAGGGCTCAAAGTTTATAATTGAATGACTAGAGTTGGTGGGGGGAGTGATCAAAAAGTTTTTACAGCTTCAATTTATGATTTTGATCGGTATTTTTCCCCGAAGGTGTGCATTGGTATTACGAGGTACACATTCTTTCAGTGTAAACAAAATGCTGAGGGGTCATTTGTTACTTATGTTTTTGCTTTAAGAACCCTTTGCCTTGATTGTCAATTCGGGAGTTTGCAAGAAGATTTTATTAGGGAACAAGTAGTTATGCGTGTCAGAGATCCCTCTATCCTCTATATATAGATTATGGGTTAATGGCAACGCCAAATTGGAAGATGTCTAGGTTAATGTGACAAAAGCAGAAATGTCGTGCAGAAGTGCCAAAGTAGTTAGGGTGGAAGACAGTGATAAAACAAACAGTACTGTAGATAACGTTGAAAATTCTAGTGTGAATTGTAATATAAAAAAACAAGGTAATTCTAAAGAATGCAATACTGTCCCCGACAGGGACTAACTTAGGTGCTATAGGTGTGACAGCAAATTACATTTGGCCAACAACAACAATTGTTCCGCCATTAAACAGAAATGTGCTGTTTGTGGTGTTTTTAAACACTTTGCAAAGGTAAACAGAAAGGCTAAAAGTGGTAAAGTTAAGTGTGTTGACGAGAGTGAGCCAGGAGAAGGTGACAGTGACAACAGAGATACAGACTTTGAAAGGTCGTACTTACTAAATATTAGAGACACTTCTCATGTTATCTTGAACATTGAGAATGCCGTAGTTAGAAAGAAACCCATTTGTAACATGACAATTTAAGCTGATTCTGGATCTCCATATTCTATACTGAACGAAAACATTTGGAAATCCAAATTTGTAGACAAACTTGGATCCAACTTAGATTCCCCTGACATTAATCCAGAAGGGAATTCAGGAGAGAGAATAGAAATAATTTGGTCTTGTTTACTTGTTTTCAGATTCAAGGACCGTGAACATGTGGCAAGATTATATGTGCCCAAACAGGGACCATCTGTTTTAGGCTGGTTCAAGCAAGGAAGGCTTGACATCATCCTTAACCCTAACAATCCAGATCACGTCATGGTTGTTGGAGAGTCTGAGGAATATGCTAGAAATCTACTGAACACATTTCCTGAAGTTTTCAGGGAAAATATTGGAGAATTAACCAATTTCAAACACAAGATAATTTTGAAAGACAATGCCTGTCCCAAAATGTTTAAGACAAAGAATATTCCCATAATGGTAAGGAAAGAGGTTGAAAACGAACTAGATAAATTGGTTGAGAATAATATTATTGAGAAAATTGAGTCTTCGGAATGGGTGTCTCCGATTGCCGTTGCCATACGTGCTAATAGTAACATTAGATTATGCATAGATTTGCGCCATCTCAACAGCAATATTCTTATTGACCAATTCCCCTTACTCCATATTTCGGACATGTTGGCACTAACAGGTAAAGCAAAATTATTTTCTTGTATTGATCTTTCTGCTGCCTACCATCAAATCGTCCTGGATGACAGTTAATAAAAGTACACAGCATTTATTACACCATTTGGGTGTTTTTAATTTTTGGGGATTGTAAAAATGCGGCATGTTTTCAAGACAATATTCTGGTGTTCGCCAACAACAAATTTGATCATGACCACACTTTGGAAGTGGTCCTTGGAAGATTATCTGCTAATGGGTTAACTGCTAAACATGCAAAATGCAAATCTGGTGTTACTTCAGTGACTTATCTAGGTCATGTACTTTTTAAAGATGGCATCAAATCCACACCTGATCTTGTTGAAGCCATTCGGTTAGCATCCTCTCCTAACTCAAAAGACGATGTAAGGTCATTCCTGGGTTTAACTGAGTTCTACTCTAAATACGTTCCCAATTTTTCTTGCAGAGCATTTATCATTAGGCAGTTATTAAAGAACAAAAGTAAATATGCATGGAGCCTTAAGTGTGAAAAAAAGTTCAAGGATGTAAAATCTGCCATAGAAAATGCCACTGCTCTTAATAGTTTTGACACTCGATTCTTCTGTGTCATAACCACTGATGCGAGTTCAGAAGGTTTGGGAGCTGTACTTGCACAAAAACTGGAGAAGGGTGGTGAAAACATTATTGCTTATGCCTCGAGAACTATAACACCTGCTGAAGAGAAATACTTGACCATTGAAAGGGAAACTCAAGCCTGTGTGTGGGCTTTGGAGCATTTTAGAGTGTTTGTATGGGGCAAAGAGTGTGAAATCAGGAGTGATCATAAACCTTTAGTACGTTTACTCTCTACTGATGGTATGATGAATGCTTCCGCAATAATTGCCAGAATGTTCATGAGGTTGCAGGTTCTCATCTACAAAATGGTGTATGTGCCTGGCAAGGACAATGTTACTGCTGACTTTTTGTCCAGACTCCCTTTACCTCTTAAGGAGAATGTTCATAATCCATGGGACGATTTTCAAATCGCATTAGTTCATGATGAACTTCCTTCGCCCATTAAGAATGAAAATGAAATGAAATGAAATGAAATGAAAAATGATTTTTAACGCGCAACTAAGCCCAGATGGGCGTCAAGGCGCCTGACCAAATAATACCAGGTAACAGAGAATAATCCTAATTACGGATATGCCCTGACAAAACACCAGGTCTTGAGCGCCTTTTTAAAGGAAGGCAGAGAGGGTTGCATCTTAATCTCAAGAGGTAACAAATTCCATAGTTTGGGAGCAGCAATGGAAAAAGCTCTGTTTCCCCAGCGAACTCTTTTGGCACGTGGGACAACCAACAAATTCATCTCTGAAGATCTTAAAGATCTACCAGGCTGGTAACGGGTCAGCAGGGCACCCAGGGGATCAGAAGAACCCTCTGCCAGAGCTCGATAGACAAGACAAAGGATCTTAAACGAGATCCTGAGATGAATGGGGAGCCAATGAAGGCTCTTTCTGGCCATCGTAGCAGATGTTGCTTTGGGAAGTGCTAAAACAAAGCTAGCAGCCGCATTTTGAACCACCTGTAATCGCTGGATGAGCCCCTTGTTGGAGTCTACATAGAGCGCATTACAGTAGTCCAATCTTGAGCCTATCAATGCCACTGCCACCTGTTTACGTGCTGAGGGAGAAAGATAGTGAAGAATCCTCCTGAGGATCTTTAACACCCCCCAGCAGGTGGCCACCGTGCGGTTGACCTGTAGAGTCATGGATAAGGAGGTATCAAAGATTACCCCAAGATTTCTTGCCGACTGGGAGGGAGATGGACAAGTTCCCAGTGAGGCCGGCCACCACTCATCCGACCAAATATCCTGGTCCTTACCAAAGACCAGGATCTCAGTTTTATCGCCATTCAACTTCAGGGAATTCTGAAGCATCCAGTCGGAGACTGTCTGCATACAGATCCTGAAGTTGGTGGCAGACGATAAAACTGAGTGGGCCAATGACACCATAATCTGGGTGTCATCGGCGTATGACACCAGTTCCATCCCCTGAGATTTTACTAGCCTTGCAAGGGGGCGACATAAATGTTAAATAGGGTCGGACTGAGAGCCGACCCTTGTGGCACCCCACACTGCAAGGACTTAGCAGGGGAGAGGAACTCACCAAGCTTGACTCTTTGCTCCCTGTGCTGTAAAAAGGAGTGCAGAAGATTCAGAGCCATGCCGGAGATCCCTGCCTCCCTCATCCGAGATGTAAGCGTTGAGGGAGACAGGGTGTCAAACGCCGCTGTGAGGTCCAGTAGCACCAGCACAGTAGTTTGGCCAGCGTCCACCTTCCTACGGATGTTATTTGCCACCATAGTCAGAGCTGTCTCAGTACTATGCGCCTTTCGGAACCCATGCTGGGAGTTGTCAAGATACCCAGATGAGTCCAGGAAGGCGGTAAGATGGCCGTTGAGATGTGTCTCAAGAATCTTAGCAGGAGCGGGTAACAGTGAAACAGGTCTGAAATTTTTCAACTGTTCCGGGTCTAGCGTGGGCTTCTTGAGTAGTGGCTTCACTATTGCCTTCTTCCATATTGAGGGGAAGGTACCTTGATTTATAGCACCATTCATGACTTCCAGGAGAGGCGGGAGCAGTATCGCTCTGCATTCCTTCAATATCCTCAAAGGGCAAGGGTCTAGGGGTGATGATGATTTGATCCTATCGAGTAGAAGCTCAAGTTCTTCTCGAGTAAGTGATGGAAAGACCGTTAGACTATCAGGGTGGTCTCTAGTCCAGGCTTCTAATTTGTTCAGGGTTTGGAGTGAAGAGTCGGTCAGGGACTTACTCTGAGTTTCCAGCGCAAGATAAATGTCCTCAATTTTCTTGTGGAAGAACTCTGATATGTTGTTGCAGAGCTCCTGCGAGCCCACAACTGGATCCGGGACCTGTAGGGAGCAGAGGGAGTCTACAATCTTGAAAAGCTCCCTGGAGGAAGTGAGGGAGGTAGTAAGATTAGAGAAATATTGCTGCTTTCCCCTAATGACACTAGATTTGTAATCAGCAAGTAGACCCTTATGTAGTTCCCTTTCTATAGGATCCCATGCTTTCCTCCATTTTCTTTCCTGTCTTCTACAACCCTGTCGAAGGAGTCGAAAACTGGTCTACTGAGTATTTAAAAGACCAGGTGTTGCAAAAAGTTCAAAAATGTATTCTTGAAGGCTGACCATCCAGGAAAGATTTTACCTCTGATCTTAAGAACTTTTGGGAGGTGAGAAATGAATTATCTTTTACAGATGATTCCATTTGGAGGGGAGACAAAGCTGTTCCTCCCACTTGTTTAAGACATATAATTTCCCTCATGGACATGAGGGCCATAATGGCATTGTAAGAACCAAATACCAGTTAAAAAGAAATTTTAGTGGCCGTTAGAGAGTGTTTCACCTGTGCTAATGCTGACAAGTCCTTGAGAACACTTAAACCCAATATGGGTGAACACTGCATTTCCAATGGGCCCTGGGAGATCATTGCCATGGATATCATGGGTCCCATTGGTCCCAAGAACAAATTCATTGTGGCATCTATAGATTTATTCTCAAAATGGCCTATCATAAAAATAGTTGAGGGAGTAAATACTGTTACTGTGTTGTTGTTCCTTGATGAAGCTTTAATCGAAGAAGGTTTACCCATGCAGATTATCACTGACAACGAGGTACAGTTTATTTCTAATAAGGCTAAGGATTACTTCCAAAAGGTTGGTGTCATACATTGCACTACTTCTTTATATAACCCTAGTGGCAATGCTGATTGCGTGGAGGGAACATCAACACTAGATTTGCCCTAACTTCCGCCAGGACATCTGGCGGACGCAATCTTGTGTGGGAGACGGTCTAGTCTCTCCACAAACATACTAGCTTCTCACTATAAAATCAGTTAATGGGGCCGGCGCGCATTAGATAAACGCTGCTAGTAGGGTTCAGGAGTCAGTTATGCTGTTCTCTTGACTATTGTAACTTAATTTTAACACCTGCACTACGTTGTGTATTTTATCGCATTGCCAATTTTTTAGGTTCTTGCACTTAGCCTGTACATATATTTCATTCATTTGATAACTGAAAGGTCGGGTATATTGCTGAATTGCACTTTTACCTTGTTAAGTCTTGTCTGCTAAATCTTCTTGCTCCTCAGCATTTGTTCCAAGGTCCACCACAGTTTCTGCTGATTGCGTGGAGGGAACATCAACGCTAGATTTGCCCTCACTTCCGCCAGGAAATCTGACGGATGCCATTTTGGGTGGGAGACGGTCTAGTCTCTCCACAAACATACCGGCATCACACTATAAAATCAGTTAATGGCGCCGACGCGCAGCAGAGGCGCGCATCGGATGCACGCAGCAGACACACGCAGCCGGCGCGCCGTAGGCAAGCCCGTCTGCACCTGTCCGCGTCCGGAACATGTCCGGCGCCAGCCATGCTGCTGGTTTGCAATCAGACAATCAAACTCCCTAAAACAGTTAAATACTAAAAATCGTTGTGGATATTATTTGGATGTGGCCAAAATTAGAGGTCCTATTACCTGCTGGGAATGCCGAGCACAGTTACCATTTGCTGAATTTAATTATGTAATGTCAAAAAACAAAGTAGCCAACCCTCAGGTGGTAATGAAGGGGGTCTAATTAATGCGCGCTCCCTAGTTAAACATGCACTTGACATCAGGGAACTATTCATTGGAAATGATTAAGATTTTATATATATTACCAAAACGTGGTAAAAAGAAGACTGCAACCCAGATATTGCAGTCACTCTACACCCTAACTACACCATCTGTAGGAAAGACAGAGAGGATGGTAGGGGGGGAAGAGTGGTTATCATTCATAGAGATACACTACAATGGAAGATCTTTACTCTACACGAGCTTAAGGGAGTGGAAAGCCTCGGCTTCTGCAGCGCCGTAAATAGATCATCTTCATTTTCTGCCGTTTTAATATACCGCCCGCCAGGCAATAGCAGTACCTTTCTGGATTCCTTAGGGGAAACTCTTAGTCAAGCCCTGCTTAGATATGCCAGTTTGCTTGGAGACATAAATCTACATTTAGAATGTGGTAATAACCCCAGGGTCTCCACCTTCTTGGAAATAGTCTCTCCTCTTGGCCTGAATCAACTAGTTAAGGGGCGGACACACAAGGCAGGACATACATTGGATTGTGTTTGTTCCAACTTCTCGTCACTTCGTACAGAGGCACCTATCCCGCAGGCTTGGTCAGATCACTTCCTTACACCCTTGGCCATTCCAATATCCAAGGCAACACAAGCAGTCATGAAAAGACCTATGGTGAAGCCGAGGTGTACATGGCATTTGCTTGCTACTAATCCCGCTTGCCCATAATTGCCCAAGAAAAGATACCAATACTTACTGGTGAGCCAACAGAAGACTCCCCCCGCTTACATACTTGGATGACGGCAATAAGTGATGACTTAATGCCTTTGAAACATCCTTCCAGAAGGGGAAAAATAAAATCGCAAATGATCCATGGTTCACTAAAGATCTAGCGAAGCAACATCTACACTGTAAACAGCTAGAACGTAGATGGAGAAGGGGCTATGAGATAGCCAATCTACAGAGCTTTAAAACTCATAGGAAACAATATCATTCCGCTATCAAACTAGCAAAAAAAAAAGACTACTTTGGGAATAGAATAGCTATGGCGAAGCCAAACCAAAAAGAGATATTTGCGATTGTGAAATCTTTTATTGATCCTAAAGCCCTACACTTTGAAGTCCCTCACAATTTTTGAGGATAAAATTATCAATATTTAAAAAGGAGCATCAAACTCAGAAGAATCGGTTAACGAACAGGAGTCATATCACAGGCAGGAGAGGCCCATTCTTCACTCCCTTCAAACTGTCATTCTATCTCAGACACACAAAGCCATTTTAGCATGTAAATTAGGTTCGCCCCTGGATGCATGCTCTCCAACGATATTGTCATTCATTGATATTGTCAATCCTGTGATTATTGATGTTGTGAACTCCTTTCTTTCCTCGGCATAGTGCCCGATGAGTGGAAATTTGCTATAGTGAAGCCTCTAAAGAAAAAACAAAATATAGATCCTTCTAATCTCTCCAAATATAGGCCCATATCCTTACTGCCAAGTTTGTGTAAGATTACAGAAAGAATGGTCTAAAAGGAACTATCTAATTTCTCCGAATCAGCCCAGATCTTCCATCCTTCACAATCCAGCTTCCGCCAGAAACATTCCACGGAATCTGCCCTATTGGAGATATCTGATACTCTGAAAATTATCATAGACAATGGCAGGAAGGCAGTGCTGATCCTATCAGATCTGTCGGCTGCTTTTGATACTATCTCTCATAACATAACATCCTCTTGGCCAGATTAAAATCTTGCGGTATTTCCCACACAGCACTAGCTTGGATCATGTCTTTCCTGTCCAATCGGAGGCAGGCAGTCTCCCTTGTCACCTTTCTTTCCTTTGAACGTACCATCACCATGGGAGTTCCACAGGGTACCTCACTTGGTCCACTCCTATTCAATATATACATGGCCCCACTTATTTCTCTCATCTCGGCCTATGGGATTGAAACAACATCTTACGCTGACGATACCCAGCTGATCCTGACCCTTGATAAAAACTCCACAGATGCTGAAGAAAATTTCAAAGCCTGTCTTACGGCGGTCAATAAATGGATGAAAAACAACCACCTCTGCTGTAACACGGATAAGACAGAAATCCTGTTGATAGGGATAGATAATTCCTTTCAACCCAAGGATTGGTGGCCAGAAGAGGCACCAGCCCCACCATCTACTGTGGAGGTGGCTAAAAATCTGGGAGTGTGGTTTGTCTCCTCCCTCTCCTTCAAACACCATAAACTCAAGGTGGTGGGTACATGCTTTGACCTAATTAAAACCATACAAATATGATTTGATTTGATCCCTCTAGCTGCAAGGAAAACAGTAGCTGTGGCATTAATACTTTCACGTCTAGACTACTGTAATAGCCTCCTAGCAGGGATTAATAAATCAACTCTGAGGAGATTACAGGTAGTGCAACACGCAGCTGCCAGATTGGTCTTGAAACTTCCCCGCAGGAGGTTAGCATCAGAGGCTCTGAAAACTCATCAATTGCTCCTGTTACACAAGAGAGTTCTATTTAAACTCTTGGTCACCACCTTCAGAGCTACTCGCCAAATAGGACCAGTATATCTCTCTACAAGGTTTACACCATACACCACAATGAGGAAAGGCTTGGAATTTTGTGCCAAACAAACTGAGATCGATGGAATTAGAAATGCAGTTTAGGAAAACTCTAAAGACCTGGATCTATGGAACAACTGGTGAATCTTGTCTTGCCCTCATCTAGGTCTTCATTTGCCACTGTTAAGCTTGTTATCTGTATAACGCCTGGAGGCTCCTTAGGGAGTGACAGTTTGCGCTTTATAAATGTCACATTTCATTTCATTGAGAGATTCAACAGGGTGCTTAAGGGGACCATACAAATCGCTGGAGTTGAGGATGGTAAGTGGGAATTTCAAGTGGTTAAAACTATGTGGAAGTATACGACTACCCCATATGATGTGACTGGTTGTTCTCCTTTCGAAATCATGAGGGGCAGATTACCAAGAACCAAAAGTAGTCCATCTTGGTTGGTAACTTCTACCAAGAGCCACATTGATTTTGATTTGGTTAAGAAAAGAATTGAAAGAACTTACATTATCAATAAACACAGGTTTTATATGAGAAAAGGTTCCAGGAAGGATCCTATTGTCCAGGTCGGTATGCTTGTCAAAGTGGAGAATATCTAAGGGTGAAAGTCAATTTATGGGACCTTTTGCGGTAAAGGATATTTTTAAAAACTCAGTGAGACTCTCTAATGGTAAAGTATTGAATCTTAGTAGGATTGCTGTGCTCAAGGGGGATAGGAAATGATATAGTGAGAAACACATTGTACCCAAGCACGATTTCGGCACAGGGGACATTGCGGGAAATAGTACCATGGAAGTTTGTAACTATCAACATAGTAATGAACAGGGTACGGCGATTGTCCGTTCCCCTGCTCCTATGGTTTCTATTGATCCCAACATTACTCATGGAAAAGATATTGTTTCTGTCCTTCATCTACATGAAATGAAACGCATGCACAAAAAACCTGTTTGGCTTTCTGATTTCGTTACTCGCATTAGAGATAAGTTGTACAAATGATTCCTTTTTAATGTGTTAAGTTTTCCCCATACTACTCTTGTACACTTATTTTTTTTAAATATTTTGTTCTTGTTGTTTGATTTTTATTTTTTTTCGTTTGAAGGGGGAAGATGTGCTGTGTTCTTGTGTACATAGCAACCACGTTCTCAGCATGGACCTTTCATTCTGATGCTATTCTAGAGTCTTAGGATCATGCCATGCTCTCAGGGTCAGTTTGAGTTTGGTTACTGAAGGAACTGGATGCCTCTTGGTGGTGCTGTATTTTTCTCCAATAAACTACTTCCTGTCTCTGCTTTGCCTAAGTGGAATACTTAACAGTTCCTTATGTTTAGGAATGAGACCCAAACCCAGGTCCTGTGGTCTAGAGGGACACATCAAGTGCACCCTTGTTTTCCTGAGCGTGGCTGTCAGATCACTGGCCTGATAGTGAGCGACAATGAGTGACAGTGAGTGACAGTGCTCTTACCATCAGGCAGCTGCCACTTCTGCTTCACCTGTGAATACTGTCAAACAACACTTGCTGAAAGATTTGTGGACAGATTCATGCTTTTTCCCTTCCGCCCATTTATCCATTGACATTGTGGTGAAGATGTGAATGCTCAGACCTGAAGCTTTAACCCTACAAAACGTAGGGATTTAAAGTAGATGACTCGTGGTTAGTGAGCCAGGAATCAGACGCTGCTTAATGTCATAATTGATTGTCTCTTTATGTCTGCGTTACAAGTGACCCATTAAATTCCAGTATCTGTGCTAACTGTTTGCCGCACATATGGGGATTACGAGTTTTACAACTAACGCTGCATTCTCACAATTTTTTCTAAGGTAAATATCAGGGGGACACATCTGCTGACATTTTTATGAGGAAAAATGGCCAGTAATTACCACAACATGTAGCTTTTGGTGATGTATGCATCAAAATCCTTATGCTCTGCACCATTTTGATTGCAGTAATAATAATTGGGCGCTATTAATTATACCTGATAAATTTTGATTCATTCTGAGTCAGAGTACTTTAGGTGCGATAAATATCACCCCCTTTTACTGAATGACTGTAAAGGGGGTTAACTATAGAATCTTGAATCGTCCTACCACAACCGCCATCTTGGATTAGAGCACAATGTCCAATTCATACCCAACTCAATGTGTATAATCTTGCAGGGTACTCCTACAGCCATCCTGGATTTGTGTAGGATACAAAAACAACGCTAAGCTTGCTGTACTTGCTTGCCAATAAGTGCATTCTTTCGGGGCATGTCCATATCACCACTTTTTCCTAAATAATACTTGTCTTAGAAGCGATATTCCCTACCAGTACATAACTGCTCGATCGAATTCCATAAGAATGCACATATTTCATTGCAATGGCTCTTCTTTCACCCAAAAAGCCTTACCTGTCACAACACGTTAAATGCCAATTCTGAATTTCAGCACCGTACACCTTATTTTTGTTTGTGGCATAAGGAAGAGGCAAGCAAGTATGTCAGGTGAACATAGAATTTCACTGCCAGAGAGTCAGTGAGGTTTCTTTTGGTAATATAATGTATACCTTCGGCCAAACGTTTTTACCATTTATAGCACAAGTGTTTTTAAAACAGCTTACCTACTTTTCAAGTCTTCAATTGTCAATTTCTCTGACAATGAAAAGAACCATAGGCACATCTAAATCAATCAATCAATCAATCAATCAGGGGTTTGTAAAGCGCAGCTACTCACCTTGAGGGTTTCAAGGCGCTGAGGGAGAGGGGGAGAGGGGCTGCTGATCCATTGGGCACTGGGGTTCAGTCGAAAAGCCAGGTCTTGAGATCCTTCCATTTATTCTCTTTAGCAATCGCTTTATGTTTCTAACCAACACAGGGTTGACATTCTGTTGAGATCTTTATTTTGAAGGTTATGGAAAAAAAATGTAGCCTCTCCCCATGCCAGACATTTTCGGGTACTACGATCAAGATCAACACAAAGGGGCAGATTTACAAGCCCCCAGAGTGACTTTTCCATCACTGCTGCGTCACTTTTGTGATGCAGCTGCAGCGTAAATGTTGCAGCCCATTTACAACGTGATGCATCTAGGGAGATGCGGCACATTGTAAAGCCCTGCATTACATTATACCTGCGTCCGGTATAATTTATGCAGGGTGGGCGTGCCCATGTAAAAAGCCATGTAGAACTGACGCAGTGAAATCTACAAGATTTCACTGCGTCACTCTACACCTTCATTGCGTCAAAATCCCTACGCCTGCTCAGGCCAAGCGTAAGTAATGATGCTGGGCTCTTTTTAATGGACTCACCTATCTATTGAGGCGCATTGCTGGAGTTGCATCACTTTCATGAACAACTCCAGCAATGTGACACTTTTGCGCCAACAGATGCGTCAGAATTTTTTATGCATCTGTTAATCCTTGCGCCATAAAGCACTGTATTCTAAATACAGCGCATCCATAGTGGTGCAAGGACATTCGGCACTGACGCAAGGAAACTGACGCATCTATGCAGATGCGCCAGTTCCTTGTAAATCTGCCCTCATGTTCTTGAATCATTGAGCAGGCATCTTCACATATATAACACCAGGAGCCACGTCAAGGCTCTATGCAGGTAGCAAGGGTAGCACAGCTGAAAATGGCTGCATAGTACTGTTTGAATCGAACTGTAACTCAGACCCTGGGAGAGTTGTTGTAGAAATGAGGAAATGAAAAAAGTGCTCTTTTTAAGCATGCATGGATAGCCTAGAAACGTCCTGATAACTGAGATTTTCTTAAATGTAATACACTATTGACGCTGTCTTGGCTTCAGCATCCAGCAAGACATTGTGAAATATAATACGAGCAGAAATGCGAAAGGATCGTTGGGATTATCATAGTTTGGGTCAGAAATTTTCCTTCTTTGGATCAATATTATTTAGGCTTATGTGAGGATTTTACTCACTTTCTATGAAACACCAGCATGAAATGTACTAATCATAGCATCTTCAGTGTGTTTGAACCTAATCGTTAAAGTATGTGTTTTCATCCATAATAGCAAGTTGAATGCACAAGTATTGCTAATGCATTATCTTTTTCTCTTTTTCAGAATACAAAAAGTCATATTACATAAAAAACGTGCAAGATAACATTGTAAAAAATCAAGACCTAATTTGGGGGTGGCTGCTGATTGTAGTATCTATCACATGCAAACATATCCCCCACCTGCTGGGTGGTGAATATGATCGTTTTTAAAATAACGAGTGGGTGAAGCTGATTTCTACACCACCTAGCTGGGGAAACTTCGATCTGAAGAATGCAGGAGACGGACCCTGACGTGGCTTGGTTCACGAAAGCAGCTTCAGAAACTCCTTGTGAAGTCCCTGAAGGCACTTTTAAATAGTTATATAAAACGTTGCCAGCCAGTGGGCTTCACACCCTTGCAAGTTTCAGAGTATTGAATTACTGCAAGATACATTCATAATGCAAATGACAAGGGTGTCGCAAGTTGTGGTCAGATCTTCACATTTTATTGAATTGGCACAAATATATAAAAATATATCAGAAAAATCCTATTGTATGTTGAACATCTTTATCAGGATTAGGAAGATAATATGTGCAAACAGTTCTTTTGACCTGAGTTTCCCCTTTCATAGCTAGGAATTGACTGAAAAGGCTGAAATCGTGAAACACAACATTTCGAATGAGGCCATCTGTTTTTCTGTCTCTTAAGTAGCAGTCACATATTTCTTTTACCATTGTCCGAATTTTGAACTTTCTATTAAATAATTTAAAAACAATTACTGGTGTTTGTGAAGTAATTTAAGGCGCATGTTCATTTTTATCTTTATAAATAGATGAATATAGAGAACTTTCGTAGATAGGCAAACACGAAGGATTGCTGGGTCCGCCTTGTTTACATATTTTTTGATATCACATCAAAAAGAAAAGCTTACATTTTATCCCTTATGGCTATCAAAAGTAAAACGACGAGTTTTTAAACCACAACAAGGTTTATATTTGAATGAATCTGGAAAACTGCGAAGCAGGCCTTCTATGCATAACACATCAGCACAAGTTGCTTAGTCAATAAAAGAGTCCACGGTAATCCCAGCATGCAACTCCATGAGATTTGTTTCGTGGGAAAATGCTACCATTTCCCATTTCTGTTTAATGAATCATGTGAATTATAGCAACATTACAAATGGATTTCTTTTCAGGCGATTAGTTTGTTTCTTTAGGGTTCTAATAGAAGGCATGCTTCATTTAGATCTTAGCTTGCCCTTAAGCGATAAAGACGGAATTTTATTATTATAAACAGTTGCCTTTTTTAAATGATCTTATCAAAAAATATGCTGTGATATTATTGCCGGGGTTATTACTTTAGACAAAAAGCACTGCAGGCTGCTCATTTGCAAGGTTGCATTCGGTACATTTCGAATGCCTGGTGAGTTACTACATTAAAAATCTATTTATTGTTTTTGCTCATGTAGAACTTGGTGAGAAGCAGCTGTAGAGAGAGTGAGATGAATTACTGTGGTACTTAATCTGATCACTAGCAAAATCCCCAGCCAGCCAGTTTGTTAATTATAAGATATAAATAGGTATCTAGAGTGTGCATGTATGAGAGCCGCGCCAGAGCAAAAAACAGCAAGTAATACCGAAAGCAGGACAAAAGGATGGATGGATATTGACTCCTGGTAGCTTTTTTTTTTTTTGTCCTCATTTGCCATAACCTCCATCCACTAAAACACGCCAACCACCACACATGTCTGCCTTAACCCCGTCCACACTCATGACGAGCTGGGCTCGTCATGGTGTAGCCTCCTCATACACTGATGACGAGCCCAGCTCGTCATAAAACAATGAATATAGCAATTTCCCAGCACAGGAGGGGAATTGCCTTAGCAGCCATGGAGTTAAGGTACTTTAGCGATCTATCCTCCTCCGTGGCCTTCTCTAGACCCGATATTTTAATGGGTGGGAGACCAGCCTCTTAAGTGGAAAACGGAGAAACTCCAGCCAACGGTATTCCTTACCTGACGAACCCAGGATTTACGTACGGGGAAGGCCACTTCCTGGGGTCTCTGGAGACTAATCAGCATAATCATAGGACCCGGGGAAAAAAAAAAAAAAAAAAAAAAAAACCCCGGGAATCCTGTCTCCAATTAATTAACAAATCCCAAAAGGACAGATTTATTTTGCTACATGATCTGGCCAAGTCTGTTTTTGAAGTTTCGTACAGCGACGTTAGCCAAGCTGCGTGGGATGGAGGTACAACATCCACCCAGAATCTACAAATTTGTCGCCTTGCCAGGATAATTGAATAAAAAAGAAGGGACTTTGCCTGGCCGGTTACATTTTCCTCCAATCCAAAAATTATTAGCGGAAGGGTGATAGTCAAAGAAATATTTAAAATCGAATCCAAGGGGACCTTCACTTCCTCCCAAAACTGCATAATTACGGGACAATCCATAAACATATGTGTATCTGGAGCTGCCAACAGATTGCACTTGTTACATTTCTTCCCTGGAAGAAACTTTGAAAGTCTAAGAGGTGATAGGTAGGCACGATGCAAGGTAAACAGATGATTACGTCTTAACCAGGCTGGCTTCACTGTTTTATAGAGGAAATTGAAAGAGCTCATCCATAGGTCTTCGCACTGAAAGGTCAAGACATTTCCCCATAACTTTTCTGGCAAAAGGAAGTTCCCATCCGTCTCCTCGACCATGTTCCAATACCAAGTTGCCACCTCCTTGCCCCCTTCTGGTTTTTCAACCAGTTGTTGTTCAAACTGACTGGATTTCCCCAGTTGGGGACACCTCCTGCTCACTGCTCGTGCCCAACTGTACATCTGTATATATTTAAACCTAGAAAGAGCTGGGCCCACCCTGTCCCTCAGCACCTCCCAGTCTTGAACCCTTCCATCCGCCAGTAGTTCTCCCCATCTAAAAACTGGCGGATGGAAGGGTTCAAGACTCCTGGTAGCTTTTCGATTGCTAGCTGGAAGTTAGGTGGGTGGGATAACCATAAAAACCCAGGGGTTTTTAACCAAAATAAATCGCACACAAATGTGTTGAACTGATGCCATCGTAGACACATGTTATGGCAACTCTGTGAATTGACAGACAGAGTCATAAATGACTCAGGGGAAAGGAAGGACTGTACAACCACTCACAGTACCAGAGAGGCGACAGGCAAGCACGCAGGAGTAGATGACGCAGTGACTGAATGAATGGCGAGTTAATGGAAGATTTAATGAAAAGGTGGGCGAAAGGACAGTCAGGGTGCTTCTTAGCAGAAGGAAGTATGGATGGATGGGTGGATGAATGAATGGATGGATGAATGGACCAGCCGCTTGGAAGTCCGAATGAATTGTTTATTGGACCATGTTGAGAAACCACAGACTTTTGCACAAGACTACAGATGGCTAGATGAATGGGTGGATGGATGCCTAGAGAGGTGTACAGTGTACATCAATTTGAACAGAGATGGGTGAGCTCGTGTTTACAGAGAATGATGGATGGAGGCGTGACTGGTGAATGTATGGACTAAAATGCAGAAGGTGTGATAGAAAGACAGATGGGTGATGGACGAGAAAAGCACACATGCAACTTAAGGATAAGTTACACATATTTGGCTGCTTAGAATGAATCAATGGGCAGTTCAATGTATGTCTAGATGGCCCAATATTCGAGTGGAAATATAGCAAGATAGACCGATGGTCTGGTGCAAGGGCAAGCAGATGGACTTGTGCAAGGATTAGGCGGATGGACTGGCTGGCATTTCCAAAGATAAAGATTGGCAGGCAGCCACTGGGCAGATGGAAAGGAAGCAAGGAGTATGACCCATTGAACAATGCGAACCACCCATATCCATGAAACATTTGTAATGTCTATACAAATTGTGGTTTGGTTTCATTGTCACCCTGGGGTGCTCTTCCCACCTACATATTCGGCTGAAGAAAAGTTCGTTGGCATGACTAGTTGTGCTTTATGAGCCTTCAGACCTCACGAGACCTGCATGAACACTAATGCAGTATATATTGTATTGTCTGTGTCTATAACCACACATTGGTCATCGCGGGATGAAGTTGCTGCTTATCATTTGTAATGTATCATGTTTTCATGACAAGCTGTGCTTCCCTCTCCATTCGAGTGGCTTTCCTTTTGAGCAGTTCTGCCCTATCAGACGACCTTTCCTTCGTGCACACCACAGCACCGTCGTGCGCCACAAAGGAGAGAGGCCTCTTGGCACGCGCCGCCATGACGCATGGATGGTGGCGGGGACTTCTCTGAATGCGACAGCTCCACAGCGGCTTGTCAGGTTGCAGCACCGGCACGCATTGCCATTCAGAGGCTGTGCCCTGCAGCCTCCCCGCCCCGCGCAGACAGAGCGCGCGCTCTCGAGTGACAGCTCTTACAGACACGAGACTCGCTTCAATGGACGTGCACAATGCAAACTGGTAATACGAAACAATTACTGCAGGCTCCGTTCTTAGGGCCTTGTGCAAACCTAATAAAGCAGGCGCAGGTAGAACATGTACGGCAGCCCGCCGGGTACACCGCGGCGTGCAGGTCGCGCGATTACAGGCCTGTCATATCATTGTGATTCTCTGTGTTTTTAAAGAATGTCTTTACTTGAAAAGCATTTATTCTGTCGCGTGCGCCGCGGTAATGATGTGCCTTCCCGTTGGATGGGAGGTCACAATCCGCAAAGTGAGTCATAATAAACCGCTCGCCGCCGCCTTGCCAAATTGCGAGCTGAAGTGCTTTGGTGTCTCAGAAGTCACAAAAATACCAGGGTTTTTGCATGTCGTCAGATCTGCCAATCATTATCGCGGGAGCCTTCCCGCTCTGCCAGTGTTTGGATCCTTCTAACTTGGCAGGTGAGCCGCGTTTCCTCTGGCAGCTGTGTTTCTGTACAAAGACTGCTTCTGACAAAAAACATTGCAAATGGCAATTCCGCGCACTTTCTTTTTGTTCGCATTCCCATTCCATTGTCTGTTTTTTATTCTATTTTTTTATGAGGGACTTAAGGGAAGATTTAAAGCTCAAAATGTCAGCATATAGTTAAATTAATAAAGGAACGAGTACTAAAATATTGAGGGACTGATTCACAAATGTATTTATGAGTACATGATGTAGTTGCTCAGGATTACTACTAAGAGGTGGCCAATAGTCTGTCTTGACTCTAAGAGCAGGGCTGTGACCGTCCTGTGTTCAAATAGCGCTCATACCACCGCCAAATCAAATCAAAACAATCTTTATTCCGTTTACAACAAACCATAAAAGATAAACAGATTCATACAAAGCAATTTTTATATAATAAATACATTAAATCAAGAACCACATATTAAACCATCCTCCATAAAGTGCAGCATCTTACATATCAGTACATTCGGACAGAAGATCAGGTGCACAACTCAACAAATATTGTGCACTCCTTCTTTACCCAATTAACAACCCTTCATTGATTTTTCTGCAGTTTACTGCTAATTAAAAAAAAATAACATCCTATAAAACACACATGCAAAATATATATAGCTTTGCTGCACTTCTTTATAAGGGAGTCCTTTAGGTTTGGTGTAAGAAATGTAATCAAACATATTCTATCAAACATACAAAAAACAAATGATGGGGAAGATGTCCCGCCACAACAGCAGGAAGGCAATCTAGATTTCCATTGATAATATCCTCCTGAAAACATAATAGTTTACACACTGTAACCGCCCTAAAATGGAAAAGGAGCAATTTTCCTCATCTAGTCAGCTCCTGGGTGAGATAGAATGCTGGGTAGTAGAACGATGCCACGGTTACAAAATTATCCTTCACAGAGCTTTTAGTACACTGCCAATTCAAACCCGGATTTAAGCTAAAATCCCTAAACCTGTTCTTCACCAACGATTTATATGATTTAGCTAAAGTGAGCAATGCATGGAAAGATAGACCCAGCCGTTAAAAGACGATGCACATATTTCAGCCAGGGGATGGAAAAACATCTATCGAGTTATAGGCAGTCTAAATTTACTTCCCTGTTCAAACTGGCCTTAGTGCTGGTCCATATGCTAAACTAGGAGTAGTGGGGCCAACTTGGTTTTATCAGAAGTAGAAGGTAAATTCAATTCAGAGTGTAGGATAAAACATGAGGTTGAGGGTGGAAGGCTAAAAAGTTGCCTGAAGATATGGGTTTTTTCAGTCTGCAGAGTCAATGGATTTTGATAGCGTCACATATCTGCAACATACATTATTACATTATTTACATTTAAAATAAACAGAAGAGGTGCTAAAATGCACCCCAGCACAGAAAAATGTCTGACGTTTCTCTGGCAGGACCATATTGCACCTTAGCAGATATATTTCATGCAAAATATAAAGAAAATTCCCAAGAGTAACCTCAACACCCATATCCAGCTGCTTTAACCATTACTTAGGGGCCCATTACGATGGCGGTGGCGATCCGCCCGACATAAATGCCCGCCCGCCACCCATTCCCCCCTGCCATATTACTATGGCGGGGGGACCGCGGCGGACGGAAAGACCGTCCGCCACTTTTCTGTCCTGGTCGTCTTGCGGCCGGGGCGGAAAATGTTTAATATGGGTGGCGGTGTCTATGAGACACCGCCAGCCATATTATGATGCCCTTCCTGACATGCTTTTGCCGCCACGGAAAGGCATGCGGAGACTCCCTGTGGGGCCCGTTGCGGGCCCCCTGGGAGGGGGGTGCACATAGGGGGTAGCTATGGTACCCCCCGCATTTTAAAGTGCAACATGGCAGGCACCGCGCGGTGCCTGTCATGTTGTGCTTAGAAATGCACAACGTGCATTTTTACCATTGCGGCGAGCGGCGCTTTCTGCACCGCCCGCCGCAATGGTAAAAATACAGGATGCGCCCGTCTGTGTGGCAGGCGCATCCTAATGCTCAAGGCTGGACCGCCGCTCCTACGGCGGGCGGGCCCGTTTTGCACGAGGATGGCGGGCGGGCAAAGTTCGCCCGCCATTCTAATGGGGGCCATAGTCTTTTTGAGTGAGTCAAAAGCTCTGGACAGATCTATAAATGCTAGATTTAGACACTGCTCCATCATGCCCAGCCGAGGGCTGGAGCCATATTGGGAAGGAGATCAAATATTATTCGTACCATTCTCTTAATCAATTAAAAATGCTCTGACCAATCTTTTAATCGTTTATAAATGCTCTGCTAAAATTTGTGACTCTGTTCTTTATCAGATATATGGGGCAATAACATTTTGGAAGATTCAGATCACCCTTCTTGAAGTTGGGGACAATTTTTGACAATGCCCAGGACCCTGGAATCTTAGGGCTAAAATAATTATTGAATACAATGGTAGGCAATGGGCCCCAGAGAATGCTATCACTTTTAAAAAGATCAATGGATACCAAATCTGGGCCTGGAGCTTTCCCTCATGGACTTTGATTTATCACATCCACAACCTCACATAAGGCAAATTGCAAGGGAGTTACATAGTCTAGCCCTTAGTTAATCCAATAGTGTGTTATCCTCCACTACCTGATAAATAGCGCAAAATGTTTTACCCCCACTGAGTCTAGTGTACTCCTGGAAAACCGAGGAAGAAAATCTTTGGTTACAAAAATATAACAGGATAATAATGGGTTTATTGGGGCATCTCTCAGTCAGGTCTAATTAACTGTGTTCAAAAACACTTTATTACAATTTCTTTTTGATGGGGCGTGGCTTAGGCACTGAAGCAACATGGCGGACCTTCCATGAGCTCTGTGTCGACGCAGAGCTTTATGCTGTGTTTTTTGCCTCTTCAGAGCAGCCTTTGATGTCCCCGGCCGCCGCTCTTTGTAATTGGCAGCAGCGGTGAGTTTCCTTTCCACTTCAGTGCCCAAAGACGCATTTACGGTCCCAGGAGCCGCGGCAATGATTTTTCCTCATTAATACACGAGCGGACGCCATTTTGAGTCATGGAGCTCGCTCTGCGTATTTTTGCCTGCTGTGGTAAATTAATGCTACATTGGTGTAATTTGAAGATTATCTAGCCTCTCCAGGCTTTGACTATGAGTTTCCTGACAGACCGATTCTTGTTAAGGACACTTTTTTGTTCCTAGAAGCTGCTATGGCGATTTCCTGTCAAGCTGTCATCTTCATCAGCCATTTTAGGATGTGGAATGCCTATCAAAATACTTCATCATATAATCTTCTTGTTGTGCTTTTTTAGCCTTGACTGACTTTTATTTCAGGGATATGCGATCGTTGTCATATGTTTTTAGTCAAAACCTGTTGGTGAACTGGTCTCCATTTTCTGTAGGCAAATTATTGTTTTTTATGGTGACAATCCTTCTCTTCATTTGGGTTGCCCTTAAATGATATTCTGTATTTACACCACAGATTAACGTATTTCGCCTTTACCTTTGTGAATATGTCAAGGCTCTCAGGATCACCTACATTTCGATGGACATTGAAACTGAATGTTTCCTTTTTAGGTCTCACTGAGCCAGTGCATGCGCTGGTCTGGGAGACATTTAGTAAGGGCTTCAGAAAATGCTACCATGGCTAGCCTAGAGCTCGCAGTTACGTGCGTGGGCGCGCGCTTACCAGCAGAGGCGCTGGTGCTGGCATTCTTCTCGCTCTCCTGTGCACCTCGCTCTGCCTCTCTGCTCTGCTCACGCTTCAACTCCCTCCCCCTCCCTCACCACAGAGCGCGTCTTTCAATTTTCAGCCCGGCCGTGTTTATACCTGCCTAAACCTTTTAATTGCATGGTTATGGCGAAAACAAAAACAAACTGTTCTTTCAGTTTTTGGTGTGTACGTTGTGTCTTCTCTTTCTATAATATTGCCCACATCATTTTCAGATTTACGTTTATAATTGTGACCCTACAAGCAAATCCGATCTGAGTGCCCTGACTCACCATCCACTTTATCGGCCAGGCAGACCCAAAGTGAAGCCCTGTCCCTTCTCCATCTCGCTTCTCCTGCTACCCAAGTGCACCTCTTGACAAAATCAACCGTCTATGAAATGAGCCTGAACTTTTGAAGTTTTCCTGATGCCATTCATGTAACAGTCTGCATTGTTCACAAGGTCAACCGAAGCCCGTGGGGATGATGGGGGAGGAGGTTGGGAGGTAGGATCGCAGCATGAAAAACTCTTGTAAGTCTAACTTGCTGAGTAACAGAACAGCAGCCTCTCTTGCTCTCTCTCTCTCTTTGGCGGCATCACTTTCTACAGCCTTCTCTCTCTCTGTAGCAATTTCTCGCTCTCTCTGCAGTAATCTCTTTCTGTGACCCACTTTTATGGCAGTATCTCCCTGTAGCCGCATTTGTTTCTCCCCAGCGGTCTCTCTCTCGCTGTCTCTTTCTCTTTATTTCGCTCTCTCTCTCATCCTTTCTCCCTCAGCCTGTCTCTCTCTTCCGTGCTCTCTCTCTGTCACTTGGTCTCTCTCTTTCTCTCTGCCGGTCTCTCTCTCTCTCTGGCGGTCTCCCTCTCTGCAGCGAGTTCTCTTTCTCGCCACTCTCATTATTGTCCAGCACTTAATAATAATAATTATTTTGAATACAATATAATGAAAAAGGCAAATATTAAAAAAAATCTCACAAACACTAAAAAAGAGCGCCAAAACCCTAAAAAGCGGAAGTGACTTTTTCTGTTTTTGAGGAAAGGTGGGATTGGTTTGAAATAACTCAGTGAGTTTAACGCTTGCTGCAGATGGCCACTTGCAGCCCGTAAGGTCGACGGATGCTTTACTCCTCCTGTAGTCAATGAAAAGAGTACTGCTCCGATGGGAGATTACATATCTTACAGTGCCATGAAGCTGGGACATTAGCAGAAAGTGCGGTGTACAATACAACTCATATTGTAATTATTGTATTGACAAGGGCAGCATCCACACCTTACTCCCCACTGAGGGAGTCCCATCTGTGGGTATTGTGGCCCGTCATTGCCCAGGTGAGGCTGGTGCACCAGGAAGTCACAGACTAACGCAACTCCTCTTAGAGAAGAAGGAATATGTGTGACTTGGCAGGGCTCTGTGGTTGTCTGCCCTCCGTGCCGTTGTACTTTCAGTGGGTGTGTGCTTCCTGCGGATTTCTACCTGCTGTATCCTCTGTTGGTGTTTGCCTCTGTGGGTGTGCACTTTCCATATACTTTGTGGGTGGAACCCCTTTGTATCCTATGTAGGCTGTCATCCTCTATGTTTGTATATATTCTGGATCCTTTGTGTGTACACCCTTTGTGGGTGGGTTACCCTCTGTATCCTCTGCTGTTGTGGACCTTCTGTATCCTTTGTGTGTACACCCTCTGTGGCCGGACACCCTCTATCATCTGTGTTTGTGTACCTTCTGTATCCAGTGTGGACAAACACCCTCTGTATCCTTTGTAGTTGTTTACACTTTGCACCCTCTGTGGGGGGGGGCACCCTCTGTATCCTATGTGGTTGTTTACCCATTGTACCCTCTATGGGTGTGCACACTCTGTATCTTCTGTGGTTGTGTACCCTTGGTATCCTCTGTGGGTGTGCACCCTCTTGTGGTTGTGTACCCTTTGTACCCTCTGTGGGTGGGTACCCACTGTATCCTTTGTAGTTGTGTAACCTTTATGGGTGTGCACCTTCAGTATCCTCTGAGGTTCTGTACCATCTCTGGGTGGGCACCCTCTGTATCCTCTGTGGTTATGTACCCTTTTCATCCTTTGTGTGTGCACCCTCTCTACCCTCGGTGGGTGGGCACGCTCTGTATCGTTTGTGTTGTGTACCTTCTGTATCATATATGGGTGACCCATCTGCTTCCTCTGTGTGTATTCCCTCTCCCTTCCATGTGAGAGTATACCCTATGCATCTCTTGTGGGTATGTACGTCTGTTTCCTGTGTGTGCCTGTACTCTGGTTATTTATGCTCTGTGTCCTGTATTGGTGCATGTGTTCTGTATTCCGCGTGTTTACCCTCCGTGCCATCTGTGGGTGTATAGCCTCTCCATCCTAATTCAGTGTATACCTTCTGCACCCTCTGTGCGCGTGCCTTCTGTATCTTCTATGTGCCTCCACACTCTGCAGATGTGTATATTCTGTGTCTTGTGTGGGTGCATGCCTTCTATATCCAGTGTGTGTACAGCCTCTGAAACCTCTATGGACATAGACACTCTGTATCCTCTGTTGGTATATGCCCTCAGTATCCGCTGTGGGTTTGTGAGTGTGTGTGTGTGTATCCTCTGTGTGTTCAGTATCTATGTGCCCTCTGTATCTTCAGGAGCCACATATTTTGTGTCCACTTTGGAGTTTTAGACGCTGCTTGCTCTGTTGGTTACTACAAACTCTTTACTTTGTGGGTGTATACTTTCTGCATCCTCTGTGTGTATACCTGATCTATTCTGTGTGTGTGTGTGTGTGGACGCTCTGTCTCTTCTGTGTATGCGTACCTTATGTAATATGTGTGGATATGACAGATGTAAACAAGCATTGGCATAGCCAATAGGTCTCGCATTTGTGACCTGTAAGTGTTTAGCCATGCAACAGTTGATTTGTTGCACCAAGGATATTGTGCTGGATAACTAAACTCTTATAAGGTCCCAAAGGCGAGATCTATTAGCTATGCCACCGCTTGTTATTGTATGGGCCGGATTCGTCCCTCTCTATTGCCTGTTCGTTGTTCTACGTCAGTGGGTCTCCTCTGGCATTATCAAGGCAAGAAGCCCCTCCTTATGTCTTTCTGGGGCAAAGTGGCTTCTGGGCTATGTAGTGCCACACTGCCTCAGTTAACAAGGCTCTCACGGTAGGGTCCAGCACCTCCGGGTCTACAGCGTTATCAGGGCAGCAAGCCCCTCCATCAGTATCTCTGGGGCAAAGTGGCATCTGGGCTATGCAGTTCCACACAGCCTCAGTGAACAAGGTGCTCACAGCAGCATACCACATTTCGTGTCTTTCCTGAGCTTCCTTCCCTTTGCCCCACCTACCCTCTCATTGAACACATTTCTAAACAATGACATAGGAGAGACTGCATTTTTGTGGGTGCATGGTAATCCTTTAGGAGAGCCAAGCCAGGTGTCTGACTTGGCTCTAAGAGCCGTAGTACATGCCAAGCAATGAAAAGATATAAACCAGGTAAAAAATATCATGAAAAAATATGATAAAGGTGTTAAAATAACAGAAAATTTATTTAACATTTCTCAACTAATTGTCTACGATTATACTACTGCATTGAGAGACATTTTTAAAAAGTAATATGTTTTGAAAGAAATATTCAAGTATAACCCATTGGCCTGAGGATGTTGCCTCAAGATACCCAAGACATGTCAAGTGTCATGTTCTCTTACTTATATAGCCTACATTATTGTTAAAATGGAAGAAAGATTAAATTATATTATCCATGTATGAGCGGGGTTTCAGTATTCAGATCCTGAAAAGAAATACTTCAAAGTGCTCTCAAACGGAATGGTTAACGAAAGTGATACATAGTGAAGTAAATTAGATGGCTCACTTTGGTCAAGTGAAAATCCCTGGAATCGAACGCAGAAATTGAAAGCATTGGAGCAGGTCCGAGAAATGCCAGTACTATCCCTTCCAAATTAAAGAAGTGCAGGTACTGAGTACATGATAGTACCAGCCAATTTAAAGCAATGATTTAGGGGGACAATGAATACACCTACTACACCATAAGTCAAAATGGCAATATACACACTTATATGCACATTCTTAGTCATAATTTTTAAAGGTGTGCTTTTCTGTATCAATTCTTCCACAGACTGAAAAGATCTAACAGTGAGAGAACATGTCTGTCTGAAATTGTGCTTCAGAAGCAAACTTGAAGGGTCTCCTTTTAGGTGTCTGACAATTATTTAAGTGTGGGCATTGAGTTGTTCAGCCTCTCCTAAAAGCATTCTTTTTCTCAAGTCAGCTCTACTAGAAGCAACATTAACATAAAATAGTATCACCTGCCTTTCTTTACTCTACTAGCTCACCTGGCATCTTGGAAGCTGAGGCTCTACACCTCAATGCAACCAATTAATTAACTAAGGAACAATGAGGTCACACTGAGATTGCTCCTCAGGGGCTTCAAGAAGCTTAGACGCTCTGCCGCTTGCCTTCAGAGAGTTGCGTTCTCTATGCCATTGCTTAATCTTCAGTTTCCAGTCTAATATCTTAGGGAGATATTTTCGCCAGCATCCTTCATCACTCCAAATCTGTGGGGAATAAAACCTCCTTGTGCTCCATCGTTCCTATGCCCATGATTCTAAGCACTGTATATAACAATCAATGCCTGCAGATATAATTGGGGGGTGGGGGTTGTGGGGGGGGGGCAGGAGGGTAAAAGTGGGAATGTTTTTGTTTGGTGATGGCGATTTATGTAAGGTCTGCTTTTTGTGATCGACCGTCATTGCCACTGCACTGATCTTCCTCCTACTCTCCACCCTTGCTCTTAATGGTGATCAGAGAAGGCATCCTTTTGTATTCAGAGGTCGGATACTGGGTGATTACTTCACAGCAATAACCAGCCTATGTGCACACATTTCCAAGTCCACTCCCTTACTACTATGTCCAATCCAAGCTTCTTTACACTGAAGCCAAATTTGAAATGAGAGGTCAGGGAAGAGATAGGAGTGTGAGGGAGCATTAAGTTGGAGGATGGGAAGGAAAACTAATTGAAGGGATTAAGATGATTAATGAAAAGTCAGGAGTGAAAGAACTGGTGCCGGCTGCCTGGTTAAAAAATGATTAAAAGCAATTACCTTGGTAAGATTAGTGTATCCCTCTGAAACTAGGTGCCCTGGGTCTAGCTTGCCCATGCCTAAAGCTGGTACCATCTAAGAACGCAACATGAGCTAAGCCATTAAAAGACTGGGGGGATATTCTCAAGAACGTGTTATAATTATCGCAAAATAAGCTTAACACAACCCTTCACATCACAGTCTATCATGGGAAAATAACGCTGTGTTAACGTTGTATTCTCAACACAGCGGTACCATGCGATAGTCTCACGATAACCCATCAAATGTTCGCGATAAAGTCACCGGGACGGCGATAAAAAAGTAAACCCCAACGTGAAAAAAGTTGCGATGGGCCCAACCGCAAAAAAAAACACAGCGATAATCTTCCCCAGGCCTGCAATTCACATATGTCAGGTGGGAAAAAATCACTATAAAAGTAGGTAAAAAAACATACAAACAAGAGCCAAACAACAGCATAGCACAATGGAGGTAGCCAGAGCAAGTACAGAAGACAACCAGAACCCCACAAGCCCCCCGGAGGACCAGCCTGGGACCTCGGGTCAGTGAAGAGCAAGGACAAAAGGAGAAGAAAAGGAAGAAGCTGTTCAATCCGCAGGAAAACAGGATCCCGATAAGGGAGGTGGTAGAACACCATCAACTACTGTTCATCATCTCCACTGTGTCATTGGCAACAACTAATGGACTATGACAGTCCATCATGGACAAGTTGAATGCAGCCGGAGTGCTGAAGAGGACAATGGAAGAGGTCATGAGGCGCTGGAATGATGTGAAGCCCAAAACCAAGCAGAAACTCGCCAACAACCAGAAGGCAGCATCGCAGACTGTAGGTGGGAGTCCAGCGTCACAGGAGGACCTGGACGAGATGGAGGAAATGGTGTCCACAGTCATCAGTGGGGAGACGGTGGCAGGAGTTATAGGACCGGACACTGCTCAACATGACCAGACACAACAGCACCAGGGTGAGTAACGACCAGGGGCTGGGGTGACGGGGGAGATGGGCACAATGGCACACATGCACAATTAAGTAGAGCACATCTGCGGACAAACCATGCCCCAGATCCCCAACTCCCATTAAGAGAGCAATGTACCCAAGTATGCAACATCTCAGCACTTTATAAGCACAGAAGTCAAAGGCACACCTCATGAAAGGGAGAAGGGGCAGCAAAATCAGAGCTGCAGGGGCGACTCTCCCAAAATACTGCACACACACACATAAAGGCAGAGCACATCAACATTGACAACAATGTGGTACAAACCGCAACACGTCCACAACAGAACAGAGGACACAACTGCTGCCGCTTGTGTGTAGAAACTGGCCAATCACATTTGGCATTTTAGGGAAATGTGAGATGATGATGAACAAGGACAAACACATCTGTGATGGTGTCAAAATGTCTACTGTCCCGCATCAAATAGCCAGCTCCTCCCAAACAGTCACAATGTACACTGTCATGCAGTTTGAATGTAAAAATGTACAATGCATCAAAATACATGTGAACACAATTTTAAACTGCATCTCCCCTTCACATTGCAGAGGGAAATCCAACGCCTTCTGCAGAGCAGACCAAAACTCGCTTCTCTGATGATGAAGAGGACCACAACTCCTTCGACCCCAATGCCCTCCACCAGCTCATGGACAGCCTCCGTACCTCACCTCTAGGAGCAGGGCAGCCCAGCTCCTGCACAGACCACACAGCAGGCAGCACCCACCACCATGGCTCCCTCCCAGGACCCCCACAAAGACCACATCCAACAACGTGTGTTGGGGTGCTAGGAGCATCTGGATGAACAGGTGCGGGTGGGGTTCGACCACATGGCAGCCAAACTAGATGCCAAACATGGGTGTCCAAGTCCCATCAGGGTCCACTCACAGTACATAATGGACACCCGTAGTCTTCTCCATGCTGTCCAACGAACCATGGCTGACATCACTGGAGTCCTGACTCAGAGACAAGAACTGTCTGGTCAGAGTGGCTCCAGAGATGTCACCCAGGAGTTAGGACACATGCGGAGGATAATGGTGACCAAGGAGCGGATGCAGGAGGAAAGAGCAGATGCCATGGCCGCATACCAGCGAGAGGTAGCTGGGTTCCTCAATGCCCTAAAGACCATCTGCATGGCATTGCTGCCACAAGGCCTGGCGCGGAAGAATGCTGCTGCAACCACTACATCAACATCTTGTCCCCCTGTGCGGCAGACATTCCACCTCCAGCCCATGAGGTATCACTGCCACACAGTGCTCGAGACAGAACACCCCCACCCACACATGAGGCACATGAAACAGCAAAGGGCAAAGATGCAGATGAATCTGCCTTACTGGTAAGAAGAAAACTGTGGTTAATCAAAGAGAACTAGCTATGTCTATATGCTATATGTCTGCATGGGAAACCATTTGGCTTAGTATGAAGGCCCTCACCCACCAACCTAGTTGGTGGCATGCTTCATCATTGGGCCCCACCCAAGGCACCGAGTTCGCCTCAGGTGTGCTGCGACGCCAGATTACTGCGGAGTGGGTTTTTTGGAAGGTGAGTGTGCTGTGCAGGTGTGTTGTGTGTGATTTAAAAATTCTGTCCTTGGGGTCCCTAACGGTTACTTTATTGGTGGGCCCCAGGCAGAGGTTAAAAACAAAGGCTTGGGACGTGTAGGGGTTAACTTATGGTATTAGACGTTCCCAGCAATGGCCCCAGACCCGTCAACCCAGGCGGAAAGAAGTAGAAGACCCCCAAACAGCCAAAAAGCACAACTACAAAAATGGGGACTTGGAAATTTTCTGGCAATTTTCCAAAATCACTCCACGCGCGCTCTGCAGCTAGGCCCTAACTCCCCTTTGCCACCATGGATTCGCTTCAAACGTCTTGCAATCAAAAGTATCCATACCCAGCAGTGCTCCCAGACCCCAAAACCCACCCACAAACACCTGGAACCCCCCCAAACAGCACCTCAAAGACAAGCAATTCAGCAAAAACGCAATAAAATTTCACCTACGATTTTGTCCAAACGACTTTTATCCAGTATTAGACATTCCCAGCAATGGCCCCAGACCCGTCAACTCACCCGCAAAGAAGTAGAATACCCCCATAGTGCAGAGTCTTTCTTCAATGGGTGTAATCCAGCCATCTGCTTTGAGGGAAATAGGAGTCTGGAGGAGGAGGATAGAGGAGCATGTTCTTGTGAACTTGTGAACCTGAGGAATGCAGACTGTGGCACCTTCAAATCGATAAGCACATAAGTGAAGACAGTTCTGCTGATGGGCTTGTTTATTGTCTCTGCATCGCATGTAACAGACTCTCCAGATCATTTTTATGTATGATACACCTACAGTGACCATGTACAGAAGACCTGATTATATTTCTCTTGTATTATTTATTCAATGTTATTCATATTGTTATTGATTCTGTGTTGATCCTTTCTGTTTGTCTATATTCATTACATATGAAATGCTCTTCCCGCATTTGGAGGGATGCTTTCTTTGATATTGTAGGAGCCCAGGTTATATGACATATGCGGATAACTATTGCAATTTACAGGGGTCTGTTAATTTTGTTCATATAATACTTAACAACACGATATGTTCAAGCATGTCGTAGTACACTAGCAGTATCTTCTTGGTACCACTCGTTTTTCTGATGAGGTATCTCTGTTAATACATTGGGGCATACCATGTGCTGGTCACTGACTTGTTAGTGCCCCCGCTGCTTTTGGTAAGATATTTTCAACCCCATGAAGGGGTAGAAACTTTAAAAAATGTTTATCAATTATTGAAATAAGGGTTTTTCTGATTGTTTTAGTATTTGCCTTTTGGGTGTCTGTAAACAGGGTTTTTCCATGGCTATTTTACTAGTTTTTAATCTGTTTCCTCTGTCAAATAGAGGGCTCTTTCTTCTTTCATGCACTCTCTGACTTTTAAATTTCATTTTGTAGATATATGTCAGAGTGAGTATAGTCTTTTTGGGTCAGTAAATCGCCAACACTAGACCAAACTGGAGTCTTTGGTTTACTGCCGCAAGCACATATAATCCTGATCTTGTCCTCTCTCTGTGTTTGGGATTGAACTATACTAGACGCTCATGTATCGGCTTGTCCAACCTTTACTTTAGTTGGAACACGTATTGGTGGTACAGGAATTTGGTGAGCATGCTTGACTCATTGTATAATTAATCTTTGTTGGTTAATTGAGCAGAGTAACCTCTGCTGTGGGATAAATACATGAATATCCCCTCATATTATTTCACTTCAAATTGAATCACGTGCTCTGCAATGTGGTTATTGTGGAGTTTGTTTGTGCTGTAGTATGATTTTTTACGCTTTATAATTTTCTCCAAGACATGATTTACGCCAGAGAGGGGGCAAAGGGGCGGCCCACTATTTGATTTCTGAATATGTCTCATAATTGGGGTTAGTGTGCATTGTTTTGGATATTGAGGGCAACATTTATGGAGGTTTTCATGTTTGCTATGTGAGTTAGCCTTATGGTCTGGGACTACAGACCACCCCCTTCCTGTCTTGTACACCACCACACCAACCGTAAAGTAATTAGCGATGCTAGGTGTTTATTTGGAAGGCAGGGGGTCTCACGACCCCCCGGCTGTATTTATTAAAATATGAAAACAATTAAAATTGTGAAATAAAACATTAATACAAACATTAATATGCAAAATTCTGACATTAGATATACAGCAATGTAGACAGGTATGAAAGGGCTAACCTTAACAAATGTCTAATACTGCGTGTTTCCTAACCAAATCTAACATCCTACGTATGAATTTTGCAGCCTAACATTTATGGGCCTAAGGCAAGGTCGCTAACCGGTGTCAGATCCTACTATCCAGCTATGCCCTCATGTATGAGTGCGCATGCACAGCAGAGCCCGGTTACCGGGAGAGTATGTCCCTCTCCTGGTTACCTCGTATGCTCAGTGAACTCCATTAAACCAAAAGGGGGGCCCTTTCACTTTGCGCCATTTGATGACGTCATAATGTTCGTGCGGGGTGGCTACCAGCCTAAGGAAAGCGTGACTCCCTCCCCCGCACCGTTCCAACCAAGCGGATATCCATGCCCCTGAAGTTCTAGGAGAGACCATTAGCCCCTACCCCTGGGCGGCACCATTCAAGAATGGTGACGCCCCCTAGGACCTTAAATTGCTGCTCACTGATCATGACCTTACCGCCACAGGCCAGCATAGTTGACCGAAAATCTGGCCCCCCCAAAAACTCTTACTCTGAAAGGTCATACCTACCCCTCAAAACCCTCCAACCATGCCAAGATATTCTTAGTCAATAAGTCATTGCCTGTTTCAGTCAGATGGACCCTGTCGCGCAAGTAGAAAAGATCCCCCCAGATGCACCCATGCGGAATAGTCTGCAATTGAGGTGTTCGGAATAGTTTCTCTATCTTGTTGTTGATCCTCTTTACTGAGTGATTCAACGCCCTGACCGAGTACCCCCCTCTCCACTGCAGCCTAGGTATCAGTTGTGACCACACTATGGTGCAGCCAGGGCATGTCTTCGCAACCCAACCCACTGCCGAGATGATTTCTTCCAAAAGGACCCTCCTGCCCAGTTTTACTAAATCGTTTCCCCCCAGATGTTGGATAACCAACGAGGGTGGCGGAATGTGTTGGCCGAGTAATTCTGAAAAGAACCCCCTAAGCTGGATAAGGCAGAGCCCCCCCTACCATGAAAGGAGATCTTGAAACCCCTCTGCTCCGCCCTCCGTCTACATTCGCCTGCAAGGAAAACATGTTTAGCACGTTTAACATATGAGTGACCCACAATCCATACTACATGTGTCCTCCGTCTGTCTTCTTGTGTTTGCCGTGCTGATGATGGATGCTGTTGATGACCCGGAAACAGTTTCCGCCCTGCATCACAGGCTCGAGAAACTGCAACAAACAAAACAACAAGGGAGGTGTCAGGTATTTTAGTTGCACCTTACAACATGTGCAGCCGCACATAATGTTTATAACAATTGGAAGACCATCTCCCAATTCTTTTTACACTGTTGGCATGCAACCCTCTCGCTGTTGCTTCAGTGGCTGCCCCAATTCTAAAAGAATGTGTCCCAAAATCCTTTAGATTAAGACCCGCCTTACTGATTGCCATTGACAACACTCTTTTGAACTGAAACCTGGTCAGAGGGGTACCGTCTGCATGTACTAACAATGACCCCCCCTGCCGTGCCTACTCGTTGCCAGATGAATGCCTCCACATGGGACACGGGGCAGCAAGGGTTTGTCCGCGCCAGGTGAAGTACTAGGCTATCCCCCCGGGCCTCCTGATCTGTTTTTGATCTAAGTATTGTTACCAGCATTGTATCACCCTTTATTCTTGTGTTATCAAACCTGAGCCCACCCAGCGTGTCCAATTTGTTGTTAGCCACCAGTTTGCTTACACGAAGTGCCCAATAAAAGGCCAATGAAAACGCGGTTTTGAATAGTACCACCTCCCATGCGGAGCTACAGATGTCAGGCAAGGCCACCAATAGTGCCGCAAGCCGCTCTAAACCTCTTGGTTGTCTGGAATCAGTGGTATTCGCCTGCATACGCCGCCACCCCCTCAATGCCTTACGCACTATGAAACTGTTTGTGGGATCTCTGGCCCCCTTTGACAGCGTGAAAAAGGAGACGGCCAGCCTTGTGTCTGCTAGCTGTCGCCGCTGAGCTCCCCTCCCTGTGCAACATCTCCATGTAAGAGGCAAAATTCTCTTCCTGACCCCACCTAACCTCCCAGTCCTGCCCCAAAAAACAGCAATAAGACATAAACGCCCCTTCGTAGGCCGTCCTGGTCCTGGGGGCTAGGCTGGCTGCCATGAGGTTCTGTAATCGGGGGCACCAATCTGCCAAAGTGTTGCTGGGAAATGTGCCGGTGTAGCCTCTACAGATGGTAGATGTTCCATGAATACCTGCATTTTAAAGTGAGAGAGTGCGTCAGCTGCGTTATTCAGGACCCCCGGGACATGTTTGGCCCTAAAGTATACATTCAACTTCAAGCATCTCAGCACAATCTCCTTCATGAGGCGGAGTATAAACTTACACCGCGCTGCTTGTTGATTGATACATTCAACTGCACTCATGTTGTCTGACCAGAAAATCACTGATTGATTACACAAGTGTTCTGGCCAAACCATTAGTGCGACCCATATTGGAAACAGCTCCAAGAAACCGATATTCGCAGTCAAACCGCTTTCCTCCCACCATGCCGGCCACTGTCGTGCTACCCACTTGTTTCCAAGTATGGCGCCAAACCCAACACTACCTGCAGCGTCAGTCCATAGACCTAACTCTGCTGACGGAGTGGGAGGGCCGTACCATACTACTCTGCCTTTGAAGTCCTCCAGGAATGCCATCCATATCCGCATGTCCTGACGAACATCCACTGACAGCCTAGTGCGATGGTGTTTTTCCCGCAGCCCCTTCATGGCCTGCGCGATTGAGCGTGAGAAAGGACGTGCCATAGGTATAATTCTCAGTGCAAAGTTCAGCTAACCCACGGTCTGCTGCAGCTACTGTAATGTCACCTTTTCTTTAACCAAACATTACTGCAGGGCTGCTCTGAATTTCTCAATCTTTTCTTTGGGCAACCTGAAACAACCCTCCACTGAGTCCAATTCGATGCCTAACTTTGACTACTCAATTTTAAAAACTTAAAACTCACTTAATCAGCACTCACTGTTAAATCGCCACACTTACTGGATTGGCGCTATCTGTATCACCTTTTCTCCAATCCTGATTAAAAGGGGGAGGAAACACTCACTGTTAGCAAAGGAAGCCTGTGCTCGTCTTTCACTCCTGCCCGCCCCGGTCCGATGCGGTAGCTAATACCGTTGAGCGGAGGGCGGGTCAGGGAGAGCCAGGCGCTTCCTGTGGGGGCACTTCCTGAGCGGTTAGCGCTCAGGTGTATGCTTTTTGATGGCCTATTTAGCCATCGCCCCTTACTAGCGCGCAGCGATCGCGCGCAGCGGCGCCGAAGCGATGCCGAAGACCAGCCAAAGAGCTGCCCGTCTGCGCCCGTCCGCGACAGTACGAGGCATAGGGGCAATGGGCTCTAACCTTGTGGACTCCGATATAACAGGTACTAGACAAATTACATACCCCGCCCAATTCCTCCTAGATTTAAAACCTACTGGAGAATGCTGTACTCGAATACCCTGGCAAAATCTTGAGGGCTGTTTTTCATGTTTAAAATGTCGATATCAATCATCTGTAATAAGGATGAGCACGAATGAAAACGCTCCCAAGATAGCACCCCCAGAGGGACTGAAGTGTTTTCTTTTAAATGTCTGGTCCCTCCCAAAACATCAGCTTCAGGTATGGGATCTTGTCTATACCATGCAGCCTGATATTTGTTTTCTAACCAAAACATGGATGAAACCTCACACGGTTACAGCAATAACACTAGGGGTTCCATCAGGCTACATGATTCTACACTTTGATCGAATCAATAAAACAGGTGGCGGTTTAGCCATTATTTACAGAGACGTACTCAAAATAACAATATTAGAACAAAGGTCATGTCCACAACTGGAAATAATGATTTTTAAGATCAATTCGGCAGGCCACATTTCCTGGAAAGGTGCTTTAGCTTACCGGCCACCAGGATCCAATCCAGATTTTGCTCTCTCACTTCTGGAGCTATTAGCCCCACATTTTAAATCCAAGGAGGATTTTATCCTCCTAGAAGATTTTATTGTGCATATGGACAACCCGACACACCCTGAAACTATATCATTAACTGCAGATCTATCTAGCCTGGGGTTAAAAGCTATGAATAGCGGTGCTACCCACATAGGTGGTCATACTTTAGACTCACTATTCTCTAACTGTACTAAAATAAGATGCTCACCTGCTAAAGAAATCCAATGGTCAGATCATTTTCTGATAGAGTTCCTTCTAATGGGCCCGATTAAATCTCTGCACAAGACGCCACTCCTGCCAATCTGTCGACGACAGTGGCACAAAATATCGGTGGAAAAGTTGCGGGAAAGCTGGATACAACCAACATTCACAGATAAGGACTCAGCAGACACTGCATTAGCAAAATTTAATGACTCACTTAAACTAGCCATTGACACTCTGGCCCAATTAAAGCTTCATAAGCAATATCCCTCTACCAAGCAAGAAACCTGGTATACAGAAGAACTTAGAACAGAGAAGCAGAAATGCAGGCAACTGGAAAAAGCATGGAGGAAATCGAAAACTGAGGAGAAAAGGAAAATTTATCAAGAGGCCCAGTCAACTTACTATAAAAACATAAAGCAAGCTAGGAAAGACAGTCTCACTCAACAACTAGCAGAGGCGGGTAACAGTCCAAGGGAGCTGTTTAAAATACTGCAGAGCTTTGTCAAACCCACAGCCTGTGAGAGCCCCGATGAATTCTCCCAAACACTCTGTGATGAGATCTCGGCGTTCTTTGAGGATAAAATTAATCTTATCTATGATAAGATTATGGCCTCTAGCAGCGCAGGAACTACGATCTCCCCCCCTAAAAACTCACTCAAACAAAACAAAAACTTATTACTGACCTTCCCACTAATCAGTGACTTAGATCTCCCCCCTCTCATCAGCCACATAAAATCTGGGTCCCCCAATGACTTCCTCCCTGCAAAAATGGTCGCCCCCCTGATCACCCTCTTAGGACCCTCCATCCAGTCGGTGATGAACACCTCATTGACAGAAGGACAAGTCCCAATGGAATGGAAGATAGCGGTGGTGAACCCAATAAGGAAAAAAGCGGCATCCCCATGGACAGATCTCTCAAACCTTCGGCCCATCTCCCTCTTGCCACACATCAGTAAGATGACTGAGAAGCACGTGAACACCCATCTATCTAATCATATCGAGGCAACGGAGGGCCTGGACCACTCACAATCTGGGTTCAGGCCCAACCACAGCACCGAATCAGCCCTCCTAGCAGTGACCAACAACATCAGGATGACACTGGATGGAGGGGGGTCGATGATTCTGGTGCTGTTGGATTTATCCGCTGCCTTTGATACGGTGTCACATGAAGGGCTTCTCGGCCGTCTGAGGGATGTGGGATTAGGGGGTGTAGCTCTGTCCTGGATGGAGAGCTTTCTCTCAGGCCGCTCTCAAGAAGTCAGGTTGGGCTCCCATAAATCCATCTCTAGGGAGCTCACCAGGGGAGTGCCACAGGGCTCATGCCTTAGCCCCACATTATTTAATGTGTATGTGGCCCCCCTGGCTGACTTAGTGAGATCCTTTGGGTTCACCCCGGTGTCATATGCCGACGACACCCTACTTCTGTTCCCTTTTAAAACCTTCACACCTGCTCTAATAAAATCTTTCGCAGATGGAATGAGGGCAGTGTCAGAGTGGATGGCCAAAAACTGCCTACAGTGCAATGTAGGTAAAACGGAAGTCCTGTTGTTCGGGGAGGCAGTGACACTGTGGTGCCCCGAATGGTGGCCCCTAGAACTGGGACCTGTTCCCAATCCCAAACAGACCGTGAAAAACTTGGGAGTGCTATTAAACCAAGCCCTTACATTTAAAGATCATGTTAACCAAGTTGCGGGTACATGTTTTAGGGCCATTGGACTGTTGAGAAGGGTGTTTCCATACCTACCTGACAGACATAGGAAGACCTTGGTCCAGGCATTAGTCATTAGCAGATTGGACTATTGCAATGGTCTTCTTCTATCAACTAATGAAGAACAGTTTAACAAACTGCAAATAGTCCAAAACACTGCGGCAAGGTTAGTCCTTAACGCTCCACCCAGGACTCCCTCCCGCCCTCTATTGGCTAAACTACACTGGCTTCCAGTGCGGCAACGCACTAAGTTTAAAATCCTATGTACCATCCATAAATGTCTGACAGGTACGGGGCCTAAGTACCTCACAAAAGTCTTCTCACCCTATGTCCCAGGGCGGTCCCTACGCTCCAGTAACCTCCAGCTATTACAGGTACCCAGAATCAAAAAATCCAGGCAGGGAGGCCGTGCCCTAGCTCACACTGGACCTGCTCTCTGGAACTCCCTGCCCCAGACATTAAAACAAATTAGCAATCACCTAACCTTCCGAAAAACCCTCAAAACACATCTCTTCATAAATAGTTAAAACACCTATCCAATCTAATCAGTCACTTTTGAACATGGACCAGCACAATCTGTATTTCTTCCAATGGCAAAAGCGCGGAGATACCCCTCCGGGGGTCTATTCAGGCGCTATACAAGAACATAAAATAAAATAAATAAATAAATAAAAATTCCAAGCATGTCCCTGGCCCAACAGTCTTTCCCGGTGCTAGCGGGACCCCAAAAGCCTGCATGAGCACGCAAAATTCCTGCAATGCCCACACACACTCCTGTGAGCCCGCCCAGCCCAGAAAAAGAAAATCATCCAGGTAATGCATGACATGCTGGTGACCTGTTGCCTGCCTCATAACCCATTCTAGGAATGAACTGAATGTCTCAAAATATGCACATGAGATCGAGCAACCCATGGGCATACACATATCCATATAGAATTTTCCTTCAAAGGAAAAGCCTAGGGGATGTACTGGGAGCAGTCAGAATGCGGATTCAATGTCAGAGACCTCAACATCTCTACTGCTTGGTCAAAAGATGCATACTTAACGCTACAAATGCCCTCGTCAATAGCGTCATTACACGATGCGCCCCTAGGTGCTGAGAGGTTGTGGATGAGTATGTACTCGTCCCTCTCCTTCTTTGGGACTACTCCGAGGGGTGAGCAAACAAAATTAGGTACAGGGATGTCATCAAAGGGACCAACTATCCTACCCAGGCGCAGCTCTTCCTCAATTTTTGCAGATACCACAACTGGGTTGTGTCTCACTGACAGCTGATTCCTACATTCTGGCGTCCCAGTATATCCCACCGCTGGGATCCGGAATCCATGAGAGAAACCTTCTTGCAGCAGCCTTGCAGAGGCATGATCTGGGTACCTGTTTAGCCAAGGAATCATAGCCAGGACGTCAATGGGTGAGTGAGCGACCCGCCAGCCTCCCTCTCTATTCCTGTTTCTTTCTTCCCCTGTTTCCTGAGGTGTTACCTTTTGAACGGCATGCTGTTTCTGGGTGGGAAGGGTGTCCACATAGTAGCACGCGTGCTTGAACTTACAAGTGCCCGCTGCCCTGGTGCATGTACGTCTGTTAAAATCCCAACACACGCCCTTTCTGTCCCCACCGCCTCTGCCCTTCCCAGGCGCATCACCCCCTTGTGCTGGCCGAAAGAGCTGCTGGGGTTTGGAAAGGTAGCCTTTGTTCCAGCTTGTGCCTGCACCTGCTGACAGCCCACCTGTAAACTGTCCATACCATGAGACAGAATCTACCCTATCACATGTTAATGAGTGGTCAAATTCTTTTGCTTTCTTGAAGGCTATGTCATACTCCATCCACCCATCCCCTCCATGCTTATCACTAAACATTCTGATTCTACTCTGGTAACAGGCCATTTCAGCCTGCAAGTTGGGGGAACGTTCAGCAGTGATTGCCATGAATACCGAGAAGGCTCTAATCCAATTAATTAGTGTCTCCTCCACCCTGAATTTAGCCAATTGCGTCCGCCATTTACTAGGAAACATCCAATCCTTCTGTGACTTGGCATACTCCATCTCCCTGTTATCAATTAACAATGAAAATATATTTACATATTTGCCCGCCCAAATCAGCTCCTTCACCCCCTGTGAAACATGTTGGGCCAGGTTTTTTCACTCCTGGATGGTATTGAACCTTCCCCTAGCAGCTGCAAAGCAACCTCCTTACCACTTTCAGCGACTCGCGTTGGTGCCACACTCTTGTCATTCACAGCTGCGCTGGCAGGACCTGTTTGAGGAGAAATCGGTGCGCCAGACGCCCCACCGCCCTTGGCTAAAATGATTTTTTCCACTATTTTTTGTGCTTCTGCGGAGGGATCCTGTGTTGAAGGTAACAACCCCAATCTGCAGCCATGGGAGTACTGCCGCTATCTGCGCCGCCAGCTCTGTAGGCACCGGACTGACCACGGGGGTGCACTCACTGGGGGGGGGGATGCTGCGTCATGACCCGCAGCAGGTGCCGGGTTCACCACTGGTACCACTGGACTTACTGCTGGGACCACCGGGAGCTCCGGGTTTGGTGCTGACGGCGGTGTGGCAGGAGCCGTTGCCACTGGTGCACTTATCGCGGTTGGCGGAGAAGGTACTGGCAAACCGTCGGGGACCATCCCAGGTGACCCCCTCCTGCTCGTGACTTGGGGGCCGACTATAAGTCCTCTTGGCTCTGCCCCGTGTAGGCTGTGCCGCTAGCTCCCCCCTAGGTTGAGGGGGCACTATCACCCGCTTGAGTCTCCCCTGTGACCCAACCTGACCATCTAACCTCTGACTCATCTCTGCCACACTTCTCCCCAGCTGATCCACTTACCCCAATCTCTTGTCCATAGCTGTCATTCTGCACATCATGGACTGTAACATGAGCTCCATACGGGAACTTTTCGCGCCCCGCCCACTAGCCATTCCCCTCTTTATGGGTGGCAAAACCTACACTGCAAAACGATGACACACTTATGGGCACGATGTGCCTAGTACCTTATTCAAGTTGGAGGCTCAGAGGCTGGCCGTAAGCACCACGCAACTGTGACCGCAACACGCCAGCTAGCCTGAGGGTGTGGGCGAGCGTACTCTAGCCCGGCGACCCGCCAGAAGCAGTGAAATGCAGGCCTGCCCCTGTCCTCGGATCGCGGGGTCCACCGCGCCGCTCACCGACACCTCTTTCTGCAGTGCGCCGTATGATCATCTAGGGTGAAAGGAAAATTAGGCCACCGTACTGGAACACTGCAAGAAAATCGCCCCAGCACATCTGAAAAACACCTGTACTTTTCACTTGCACCACAATGCGACAGGAAGAGTGTACCCTTACGATAACCCCCCACTCCCTGTGCCCCGCCCACAAACCTTATGTATATTCCGCTTACAAGTAACCCCAAAGTGCCTGTACTATTAACTCTCACGGGCCCTCACACTGCTTAAGAAAAAACACAATACAGTGGGGAACACACACAGCCCTGTATATTGCAGGCCCCACAAGTACAAAAGCGCTTGTTTTTAACTACCACAGGTTCAATAATACTTTTGCCTGCAGTTGCGCCCTAAATACCAGCCAGGCCCACGCCACTTAACCAGCTCTGTACCCCTGGTTTACCGAGACTGGAAGAAAATAAGTTGATCTGCAGAATTCAGGATTGTGTTCTCATTGGTCTCTCATCCACCTGCTGCCTGGCCTGACCCTGCTTCGCAACCTTACTTTAAATAAATGAGCGGGACTGTATCCTGCGCTCCGCTGCACAGATTTCGCTTCCCCGCGCTGCAGGAGCCTCCTGATGGCCGACCACGCCACACACAGGGGGATTCCGTCGGCTTCACTCCCGCTTTCGGAAAAACGCCGTCAAGGGTAAACTTGGTCCGCTCCCGACGCCACACTGTTGAGCCTGCAGGAGAAAACAAAGTATTTAGCAGAGGATGCCCTCGGGACCCGTAGCCTTAGCAGATGATGGCCGACGATGCCAGGCCACCAAGCCCAACCAAGCGCGATGCGGCGACGGCCGAAAACCTAGAAAATAAAAAATGATAGGATTAATAAAATGATTTAGCCCCTAGCTGAGGGGCACGAAGCAGGCGTGGGGAGCGTGAGGTGCAAGAGAGCGCCTCCCACGCTCCTCAGGCCTTTTAACCTCCTGTGAACTTTGGGGGCTGACCAGTCCAGCTGGCCCGCCTCCTTGCCAGCCCACCCCCTTGACCCGGAAGCAGTACTATTGCTTCCGGGTCAACGGTCAGGCTGCACCAATCGGTGGTGGGGCGCCTCATGCCGTGTCATAAAGACGCAGTGACAAAAGAGGGGGGGGCACCATCGAGATGTGGGGGAAGGGAGGAAGTTGTTGCCCCGCCATATGTGCATGGGGGACGAGCGGCCCCCCTTTCATGATGTAAAGCTTGTAAATTACTGTATTAAATTTGGCTCTTTGCATGTGTTCTAGTGCTTTTGGATGATTTTTTTTGTAAAACATGTAAGCATAGGTATGGAGTGCAGACATGTTCCTATGTCTCAAAATGTAGATAGTTATATACACGAGGGGTCAGTAATCATCATGGTTATCATTCAATAAAAAGCCAGCTGCGGCTGGGTTCATTTGTTCACTAGCATACTTTTCTTTCTGGTTTACAGTCCCATCTTGTTCATGATTATGGTACTCTTCACCCTAATGCACATTGTGGAACTTTTATTTGGGGACAGAGTATCTACTGTCCACATTGTAAGTGTAATGATTGACCTTGTAATTAATGGCTGTATTTGGGGCATCACAGTGTTTTCATATATCTATACTACTATAATAAAGTAAGAACTTTCAGGCTTTGAGGCGGGTAAACTCGGGAACTACGGCGCCAATCTACACACCCGATACACCGTTGAAATCGTCAGGGTGTGTAGATGGTTATAGGCTATATAAATATAAAAAATAAACGTTATTTACAAACTTTATATTAAAAAAAAAGTAGTCCCTCCAAAGTAGCGCCGGCCGTGACGTGCGTGCTCACGTCAGGAGCAAGGGGAGGAGCAGCGGACATGGCGCGGGGGAGGAGCGGTGACGTGAGGAGCAGCGGAGAGGCCAGCGGCGGTGTGAGCAGCGGAGAGGCAAACATGGCACAGGGGAGGAGCGGCGGCGGACAGGTGGTGAGGAGCAGAGCGGCGAGGAGAGGTGAACTGAGGAGGGGCGGCTGAGGTAAGGCTCCGGGGACAATGTCGGGCCAGGCGGGTGTCGGGCCAGGCGGGGGACGGGGCAGACGGGGGACGGGGCAAGCGGGCGGGGGACGGGGCGGGCGGGGGCATGGGCTGCTGGGCAATGTCCGGGGAGGCAGGGGTACGGGAAGCCTGAATGCTCCCGGACAAGGTCGGGACGGGCTGCTAGTCACGCATATTTTAATCTCTCTTTTTAAGTATGCCATGTTACAAGGTTGTTTTAATTTTTTTATTTTCCTTTTTGTTTAGGCATCACCAATGGCCCCTTTCATAAAACCTTTCGGAGGAGTGGTCATTTACTTCATACTATATTGTAGAATGGAAGTACATCTCTATGTCTAGACTGAAATGTCTTTTTTTCGGACTTCATAGTGGTGGCCTCAAATGACGATGCTATTGCCCTCTTGTAGTGCGTTACTGGATGGCATACACATTTTACCACAAATCTCTAAAGAGGGGGAGGGGGAGCCTAAAGAGGTCCAGTACCCTAGGTCTCAAGATCAAGTATTTGTACAACATAAATATTTCGCATTCACAATGTGCCAGGCTTTATTCGAGGATTACTGCTGGAATAATTATGGATTGGTACATTTTCTACACGCTGTTCTTGTAATTTTCCTTTGTTTTCCTATTTCACTATTTTGGAAGGATACTACTTTGGTGGTTGTAGCTTTGCCATTTTCATTCTGTCCTGGATATATTCATAGAATAAGTACAAGGCACTCTTAGTTAAGATAACCTTTGTTAATTTTTCATGACATTGTTTTTGCGTTTTTCCTACAGTGTCACTGGCCCTAAACCAAAATCCACCTTCCTCCCTAGCCTACACCAAGTGGATAAAAATGTTGAAACCTTTGAAAATGTGGTAGAAGTAGAGATCAAGACATTGTGTTCAAATCCGGAGTTTAAGAATTTTAATAATAATCTCTCCAGGGAACCAAGAGTAGCCCTCACCAATCTCCAAAACAGTGATGAGCTTACAATCAAACCTGCAGATAAGGGCGGTGGGGTAGTGTTATTTGATACCCCAGCCTATGAAAATAAAATACGAGAGCTTCTCAATGTACAAGAGCACTATAAGAGAGTCCAATATATGGAACTGAGCCAATTAAGAACAGAAGTGGCTAACCTCTTAATTAGGGGTAAGGAAGAAGGGTCCATCACAGAGCAAGAATATAAATTTCTTCTTAATACACACCCCATAACTCCGGCAATTTATGGGTTGCCAAAAATACATAAAAATGTGGCAGACCCGCCGATGAGACCCATTATTAGTGGGATTGGATCCATCCTTGAACCGCTCAGTCGGTATGTAGATCATTTTCTGCAACCACTAGTAAAAAAACAAAGGTCTTATCTAAAAGACACGTCCCACGCAATTGCTACCTTCGAGGGCAGAGTGTTTCATAGGGCGACCCAATTTTTGGTCGCCCTAGATATTGAAGCAGTCTATACAAATATTCTGCAAAATGATACCGTAGAAGTTATACAGTCTATTTTGGAAACAGTAGAGTTAGGAGGGGGTAACAGTAATTTCATCATGTCATGCCTTTATTTCATACTTAAGAAAAAAAAATTCTTATTCAAAGATGAGCTTTATCTCCAAGTAAATGGGACCAGCATGGGGGCCACAAGCGCCCCCAGTCTGGCATGCCTCTACGTTGGCAATTTTCAGGAACACCACATATTCATCGAGATAGCTCCCTTTTACTAGAACATATCCTGCTGGCACCGCTACATAGATGATATTATTTTTATCTGGAGCGGTGCTAGCAGTGATTTGGACTCCTTTTTGGAATGGCTGAATATGGGTGACTCAAATTTAAGGTTCACTGGACATTATAGCAATGAAAGAGTCTCATTCCTGGACATTAACATTAAGGAGGAGGGTGGTTGTCTCAAAGTGGAACTATACACAAAGCCCACAGATAAAAATACACTCCTCCATTATTCCAGCAACCATCCTAGAACCCAGAAAGATAATGTGCCCTTCGGCGAATTCCTCAGATTGAGGCGTAATTGTTCGAATTTAGAGGACTTTTACAAACACGCCGAAAATACCAAAAACAAACTAAAAGCTAGGGGATATCCGAATAAACTAATTAAAAATGCACTAAAACGTGCCCGATTTTACGACAGAGAAAGCCTGTTAGACCAGAATAAACAAAATAACAAACGGGATGCAACTCTAGATAGAATAGTTTTCGTGTCACAATACTCACATATTAGCAATCAAATCAAAAATATCCTAAACAGGCACTGGAAAATTCTCAATTTCAACACAGACAAACAGTTAAATAAACCCCTCTTTTCCTTTCGTAGAAATAAGACAATCAGGAATAGCCTGGTCCATACCTACAAACCAGTTAAGGAAACCCAACAAACCCTCACTGGGGGTATTGCATCAGGCAACTATAAATGTGGGACATGCTCCATATGTCCCCACTTCATCACTGCAAAAAATCTGGAGTATAATGGAAAGAAACTTACCCCTTCCACCTTCAACAACTGTCGAAGTCAAAACGTTATCTACTTACTCCTATGCCCCTGTAACTTGGGGTTTGTTGGAGAAACCAGTAGGGAGTTGTGGAGCAGAGTGCTTGAGCACAAGTCAGCAATACGGACCAAAAAACCGAATGCCCCATTAACTGAACATTTTCAAACCCATAACCATTCTTGTGACGATCTAAGATGGTTTATTCTTGAAAAAATTAGAATCACCCGAAGAGGAGACATTGACAAAATCAGAAAGATTAGGGAACAGTGGTACTTCTGCCATCTAAATACCATTTATAAAGGGCTAAACAGTAGGGAAGATTGGACAAAATGCCTATAAGTAATAGGAACATTGGTACCTCTGCCATCTAAATACCACTTATAAAGGGTAAACAGTAGGGAAAAGTGGACAAAATGCAGAATATAGTAATCCCTGGAATCTGTCACTGTAGAGACTCTTCTTTCCGCTCACTTTATCCTGAAATATTAAACGGGGATCCCGTTTTCCCCGTTATCCTCCCGTAATAGTTCACAAATTGATAGGCACAAGCTCTTAAATCAGGATTCACATTCATGACCCTGTTTTTTCATCCAGACAGCGACAACCGAAAAAATTATTCCAAATACGGGAACTGACTGCCCACTGGCAGGGCCAGGTTCATTTCAATCCCATGGGCCCAGGAGCAAACATACATATATGCCAAAATGCCCGACCCGAATAATATTCAAAAAATACCGTAAGAGAATTTAAAAGGCAATGCGATGCAGTCACGCCTTGTCTACTGCAGCCAAAATAGTGTATTTGAATTTTAATTTCACGCCACAGGAACTGGGTTGATCGCCAACACTCCTCTTCACTTATAAACAAACGCGCTCATAGACGCGTTCGGCCAAACATATATAAATCTCAAAATACCCAATACTGGTAAAAAAAAACGCCCCGCTAGTATCAGCGATAAAAGAGGTGCAGGCCAGAAAGGAAACTGGCCTGCCAATACCAAGTGCGTCCCGATTGGTTAATATTAACCAATACGTGATGGGTATTCGTGAGACATCAATTAACATATAAGGATTGTAATCCCCATCACGCGATTGATTGAAATAACTTCGTCCTAAACCAATCACAATTCGACCATGGGTTCTTAACAGAGAACTGCCCGAGCTGACCTTGCATTCAAGGCGGACCCCCACAGACAGCGGAACATTTCCATAAGGAATAGGTGAGTGCACGGCAAAGCTTTGCTCCATTGGGAATTCAATAGAACAGTTAGAGAATGCATACAACAGGACACCCTTCTAGATATTCATACAGTGTTGCCTTTCTTAAACTAATTGCAGGTATTTTAACAAAGGCCAGGATAGACTACCAGATGGACATTGGAATCCCGTGCCATTCGAGTAGGTAACCAATAAATTCGCCCCAGTTTTTCATATACCAGTCTATCAAAATACACCAGGATAGTACCCTGACCATGGTCTTCTTCATTCTTTTCCTAAACAAAGACAATTACTGAAATAGCCAAGAGGGAGAAACAGACCAAAGGGACTAACTCTAAAATCAAGCTACCCAAACTGGGACTTCATGAACACTCCAAATGGTATACTCTTTACCTTATTGATGTTTGTGCGCCAATCGGTTAACATAAGACGTTGTAAACTAAAACCCAGGCGTTTTTTCCCCCTTCCTCTTCTTTTACTTACATGCAACCCTGGCCTAGCCTTTAAATAAATCGATCAAAATCTATCTTTTACATTTCGCCAACAAACCTGGAACGGCGAACCAAGGGGAACTTTTTGGAACTTAAATAGGTATAACAGGTAGGCATCTATCCTTTGTATAATAGAATGAGACAACCACACTTAACTGTCAATGATACTAATCTAGTAATCCTGGTTCAACAGGACAACCCACTAGTAGCAGATACTATAGAAGGCTCAAGTAATACTGCTTTCTGGTTTCAAGAAGTTTTACTCAGAAGACTTATATAAGTCCATCTTTCAACTCAGGGTAAGGTGACTTCCTTTAACCGTCAAAACTTTCTCCCTTTGAATTCTGGGTGTTCCACCAAATAGATAGTATGAAGGCTGCTCCCTGCCTCCCTTTCCATTTATGTCTTTAACGGTCCATGAATAACCATGCGCCAACTGTCAGAATCCCAGATCATAGGGACTTTTTTCTATATGTTAACAATGTTATTTGTGTTCCACTTTACCCCCTTAAACAATAAGCAGACTTTGAGCAACTAGAATGATGTCAACTCTATTAAGACATTGTATACTGTATACTGCTGTTATGTTCAAATCTCAATTCCAAAAGTAATGTAACAGAATTTAAAGTCAAGTATATGAGTCATAAGGGTCAGTAGTAATATCATATGTAAGAAAGGGACCATAGGATAACTGTAGGAAACGTATTGTTTGATTAGGAGGGAAATATGGAGACAAAAAACTGTACAATTGTTTACTTAACCTTCAAAATCATATGATTTATGTATTTTGATCTAGCCTATGTGCATGTTTCTTTTGGTGTGAAATTGTACAATTCAGCCATTATACAAAATGTTTATTGCATTAGTCTTATGTATATTATGTGTACGATATCTATTTCAGGGCGATTGTTAACACTCCCTGGTGAGGACAGAATAAATCTTTTCTTGCTAAAGGTGGTAACCAATAAGAGAACCCACTGAAACGCGTCGACGCTACTTACCGTACAATTCAAGCCTCCATAACCAGATTTGATATGCCGATGTCGTAGCAGAACAACACTGGTTGTTAAACCACGGAGCAGGAATGTACAAGTTGTAACCAACAATTTTTATGTTGTACCCTTCTTTGTCTGTTCTCGATAGTGCGGGTCATTATTGAGTGAATTGTTTTATTGTGTTTTATTCTTAGGCATTTAGATTAGTTTGCCCTATTGTGTGTTTTAATTTATTCAAAATAAATGAATTTTTAACTTTCATATGTTTCTGTTGTATGTAACTTTGACACTGTAAGGTTTAGCATTCTAAACCTCCACTTAGCTTTGTCTCAAGGGAATCCTCTTCTTCCTTGGTTTTTCCTACTATACAGCCCTGAACAAGTCACCCTGATGAAACACATGTTGACTGTATCGGCAGTGCTCATTGTGTTCAGAAAACATTATCCAGTTTGATGTGACTCATAAGCAGTGTATCTTTGGAAAGTCTCATGACATGTCATCTCTTTGTCTTTTTTTCTCTGCGTGGAAGAAAACTGTCTTTGATAATTGTTAGAATTATTGTACTCTGTATTTGGGTCTACTCCATATATGTAGAATGTGATGTTAGCAATTTGATGTGGTATTACCAGTTTCAACTAGGTGTCTAAATAAAAATCGTTTATACTTTTTGAATTACATGTACAGTATTGTTTACTTTAGGAGTTGTGTGTTCTGAAAAATTTGTCACTGATATTGCTGGGATTAACTTGCGGTAGGAGGGGTGTAGTTGGTTGTTGCACCGGTCTTATTCAAATTTTGTCTTAGATAAACATGGATTACTTGTATGGGGATTGTATAGATTTTTCTTCCCGCTACTATCCTTGTGTTGGCCCAGTCACAAAAGTTAGTTGGCGTTTATAATGGACCAAATTTAATACAATCAATACCACAAATGAAACCACACCTGTCAGGAGTAGTGGATCATAATTCTGAAATGAGGGCACATCTGATGGGGAGTGTTTGACTACATGCCCGAAAAGAAACCCGAAGGGAGGGCCCGATTCACAGAAGGAACTTACTCATTTCGGCATTCACAGAAGTTAGGAGTCCTAACTTTAGGACTCCTAAATGCCTTCTGTCAATACCGAAAGTCGTAAAGTTAGGATTTTTCTCAGTTTAGGAGCAGTAAAGTTAGGACTCCTAACTTTGGGACTCCTAAATGCCTTCTGTCAATACTGAAAATCTTAAAGTTAGAATTTTTCTCAGTTTAGGAGTCCTAACTTTACTACTCCTAAACTGAAAAAAATCCTAACTTTAAGACTTTCGGTATTCACAGAAGGCATTTAGGAGTCCTAAAGTTAGGACTCCTCACTTCTATGAATACCAAAATGAGTAAGTGCCTTCTGTGAATACCAAAATGAGTAAGTGCCTTCTGTGAATACCAAAATGAGTAAGTGCCTTCTGTGAATACCAAAATGGTAGTAAGTTTAGGATTTTGTCTTAAGTTAGTTCTGTGAATCGGGCCCGTAGAGTTTTGTGTTAGGTTCTTTCAGTCTCCAATGTCAGGGAAGGGGCTATATCTGCTGCAAGAGGAGACATTTCGCAGAATGTTCTTTTAGTGTGCTCTGAAAGAAGAAGTACTAACACCATTCTATGTAAAGGAAGCCCCAAACCAACTGGTCTTAGGACAATACATGACAGCTGTAGAAAATGTATGTTATTATTTCTGATTATTGTGAAACTTTTGAGTTTTGAATGCAAGACAGCTCGCATTTTTAACTGCTAAACAGTTGCGCCCTGATAAATAGCTCCAGTCTATTTGTGTCCTTCCCTGAACATTTGCTTTCAAATTCACCGTTAAACCTGCATATATTAACATTTTGGAAATTATATGTGTGCACAAATGATGCATGCTGTCGATAAAGTGAAATGCTAAAAGTGATTCTTCAGCGAAAACGTACCTTTTGGAACAAAACCTGCACTTGCTGCCTTCCCACTCCCTCTGGAGGACAGTAAAGGGGTGAACTTGCTGATTACCCAGTCGACCTGACTTTGATTGCTTGCAGTCACTATATTTTAAGGACCTAGGATGGTATTGTGGTTTTAGTGTTCATGGTTCGCTGGTGCACAAACCGTTAACAAGTGCACAAAGCAAAGAGTATTGTTAGGAGGTTAACTGATTTGTGGACCTGACTTTAATGAGCACTCCCTTTTTGGTTGTGATGGACTTTAGCGGGTGTCACAATAAACATATCCACTTGCCATTTTTGTAGATATTTATACATTTGTGTATAGTATTTATTAGTGAGTGTTTTATGAAATATTTCCCTTTCATAAAAAAAAGCACTGACTGCCCATGAATTTATTAAGTGTTGTTGTTTCTTACACTGCAGAGTCTCTAAAACACAGTACCTCCCCTGAGTGAGCCATGAACTGCTATTTTTCCCTACATTGATGGTCATCTTGAAAAAATTGGATCCCAGTACCCGATGTCTGCCCTAGGTCCCACCTAACAAGATTTTTGACAATCGTATGTCGTAACTCTTTTTTTGCAAATCACATAAAACAAAAAATAAACTGCGCAACACAACATGACTTTTTACAAACACAATTTTCTTAAATTTGGGAAGCCTGTTCCAAGCACCCTCAATTTTCGGCATATCTGGTAATCAATGCTCAAGTTATGAAGAGGTTGTTCCTCTTGAAAATAGAAAAGAGTGAGCAGTTTCAGTACAGTGATCACACTGGTAGAATCATCTTCTTCAAAGCACTTCTAGTTTGTGCAGGTAGTGGGATTTAGATACATGCTGCAGCCTTCGAATAACCTCTTTGTTATCCTCTTTGTTGCAGAACTGAGCCCACCTATTGGCAAACATTCCAACACTTATGGAAATGCCCTGCCTGCTCAGTAACTAGACCGCATCCTCTCTAAAACACCATTCCTAACAGCCAGAATCCCTACTTTTAATCATCTACCTCGTGATTTATCATCATGAAGCGGCTGTTAAGATGACAGCGTGGCACTCTACCAAACACCCGAGGCACATACTTAAACAAAGACATAGAACATTGAGCCTCATTTATGAAAAGTGACGCATTGCTGCATGAAAACAGCGATGCGTCACTTTTCACTGCGCTCTCCCTGATTGATGCGTCATATTTATAATATGACGCATCATGTCGCAAGGAGTTACAGATACGTCAGTATTTCTGACGTATCTGTAAGCGCAAAAGTGACGCATTGCTGGAGTGTGTCACAAAAGTGACGCAACTCCAGCAATGCTTCCTTTCACATGGGGAAAGCCCCATGTGAAAGGGCTTGCGTCAGTCTTACGCCTGCTGTGAGGCAGGCGCAAGATTTTGACGCAACAGCGTCCTAAAAGTGACGCAGTGAAATCTCATAGATTTCACTGCGTCACTATTACGAGGCTTTTTGCGGGTAAACGCCCCCTCTGCATACATTATACCTGACGCAGGTATAATGTGGGGCAGGGGTTTAAAAAGTGACGCATCTACCTAGATGCGTCACTTTTTAAATATGGCGCAACAAGGCGCATGTTTTACGCCGCCGATGCGTCACAGAAAGTGACGCATCAGCAGCGCAAAACTGACGCAAGGCCTCATAAATGAGGCCCATTGTATTTTGCAATTATAAATGTTCATTGATTTATAAAGTGTTCCATCTATGTAGAAAGCCTCAGTCTGGGAAGTAAAATGGGTTGCACCATGTGAAAGATATTATCGGAACACTATTATCCTCGGCACAGTGGAAATAAATTAACTATCAACAAAAACATCAGGGTTGAGCTTATGTTACTCTAAACAACAGAGCTGTAAACTACACAATCACGACATTTGAGGTATGTATGGCTTGGGCTTCATGGAAACTGAGACTGATGCAAGGACTGCAGATCCAGGCCCCCTAACTGTTAGTATATATTAGAGTTTACAAACTACCACAGCATGCCGTGGGAAATTTTTTAATGGGGAGGAAGCACTATAAATTTGAATCAGGCTTGTAGCACTTAACAATAATTCAGCCACTACTTCACAACAACTATGCTGTCCTATCGGCTTTCATGCCTCTATAGTGGTATGTAAGTTCCTGGTATGTATGTTCAGTTTGGTTCAACATACTCACTAGAGCACATTACCACCTGAACCGGGGACTCCAGCCCCCAAAAACACTTGCGCCTGGAGGTGCCAGCGTGAGTTTTCAGCGCCCAGAGGCGCATAAAGTCATTCCGGGGCTCCTGCAGTGCGGGGTCCCTCACTGCAACACATTGGTCCCTCACTGCAGCACATTGTCATCTGAACCGGGGACTCCAGCCATCAATAGCCCTCGCGTCAGGAGGCTCTGACGTTGGTTTTCAGCACCCGGAGGCACATAAAGTCATTCTGGGGCTCCCACAGGGCGGGAGCCCTTCACTGCAGCACATCTGGGAGTCAGCTCCCAATAGCCCTCAATTCAGAAGGCGCCAAGGTGGGTTTTCCGTGCCCGGAGGTGCATAAAATCATCGTGGGGTTCCCGCAGCGAGAGACTTGCACGGGCGGGGCCGGGCCTCACTCGGGCAAAACCCAAGGCCGGGCCGGGCTCACCCTCTTAGTGGGACAGTAATGTCATCTACGTCATCCACGGCTGGAGCAGTGTGAATCTGTTGAACTTCGGCAAGGTGCCAGAAGGCAAGAAAGTGTCCTGAGGCTGGCGACTGCTGACTGAAGGACAGTGACGATTGAACCAGATTATGTGAGTACTTTCTCCCTCGCTACCTCTCCCCGGAGCTCCCCTAAGCATCTTTTTCTCGTACTGGGGAGGAGGGTCTATTAGGTTGATTATTTAAACACACCATGGGGAAGAGGAAAGGTGCCTCCACATGTTTCCCACAGGACTTAAGCAAGGGGACCATTGACTCGTTTTTGGTAAAAGCAGTGGGGGCAATTACCAAAGAGATAGATATACAGGGCAGAGAGACGTCTCTTTTTAGAATGGCAGGGGCTCCTGCGTCGGTCCTGGAGGAGTGCATGTCCCAGGTGGCTGAAAAATCAGAAGAGGGTGTCCTGGGACAAGGCCAAGATGAGGTTGCGGACCACGCAGGAGGCTCCAACCCTGGCACCAGTCTAATTACCACCGCAGTTGGTCAGACCACACGGAATAGGGCCATGGCGACCAACATTCATGGTGTGGATCTAAGTGGCCCACCAACTCTGAAGAAACAACGGACTGCAACAAAGAAAATAATTCAGGCGAAGAAAGGGAAAGGCACCGTAGGTTTAGTCATCAAGGCTGCCAAGGACTTTGAAGATTTGTGAAGGCTCCTTGAAGCCAAAAATTGAGGAAACAGTGACTGGCATTTTAAATATTTTTTTTAATGAATTCTCAAAAGTACTGGCGGAAACAAGGGCAGCACTCGATAAAATTGATAACACATTGTCTACCTTTGGCCAGGCCACGCAGAAGGCAGCACCCCCTGTATTTATTGCACACCGAAACCCAGATCCCTCAAATTATTCCCGGTGCAACAAGGTCTGTGACACAGGTCACAAACCCGGGGTCAATAATGCCCCTGACTTCTTATAACAGTGAGTAGCCTCATAGGGGTCACCAAAGGGATCACCGATTGGAACAGCAGCCACTCAGGAGGGTTACCTTATCTGCCCCTAATACCCGCAACTTACCAGTCATAGACCTCCCACCAGCAAGCTCTTCTTATACAGTGGTCCTGACAGTTGTTCCAGGACTTACAGTGCAAAGGATGAGTCCACCTCACAGTTGATCAATAAAGTGACCCACTGGCTATGTAAACATCCTGGGTTTAATTTTGCAGAGCACAGGCACATCCTGATGGCCAGAAGGGTAGCATGGATTGGCAGAACCAGGAAATCATTCTCAGAAGACAGTGTCATTGTTACGTTTAAGCATCATGAATTGGTCCACAAGATCAGGATGATAATTCCCTGCATGCAATAAATCATCCCAATCTTTTGCAGTGCATGATGAGGGCTCTACCCTGGGTGGGGAGACCCCTGACTATAAGAAATGCATTTGCACCATTGAGTGACCTGAATGATATAGACTGACTACAAGAGGGAGGGTACAGGTAGAGCTCCTGACATCCGGCCTGAATCCCCTGGTACATCATGTGTGATGGAGGCGACCAATTCGGGGATAATAATACTAACCCACAACGAGTGCAGGGATCAAAGTCAGTTGGAACTAGACAGCGTAGAGAGGCTACTATTGCCTCTATTATCGCCCGCCCTCCTGCTCCCAGGAGGGGCCTATTGTGGGTGATATAAAAATATTCCGTGGAATGTAGGGGTTTATCTAGCAAGTTTCTGGATGAGCAGTGGCTTTATTACATCAGAGATTTCCATATAATATGCCTACAGAAAACGTGGGAGCAAGACAATAATTTCTTCATTGAAGGTTACAAAACTTCCTTCTGACCAGCATTAAGGTTGGGTTGAAGGAGAACAAGGGGGGACTAATCATGTTTATAGACCTGAGAATTTTACGGCAGGTGGAAGACCCTGTCATGGGACTCAGATGTCGCCCAAGGACTTACACTCTTAAATACCACTTATAGGCTAATTTTAACTAACTTTTATAATGTGCAATCACACTCTCAGGGATTGACTTGACTCGATGAATTAAACAGATGGCTGAAGCATAATGAAGGACTGGCACAGTCTCAACTGATTTTAATCAGAGATTTTAACTGTCATTTGGGTCCTAACTTGAGGGTGACCCATTGTGACTTGTCGTCCTGTACACTAAGAGAGGGAACACACATGGAACATTCTCAGAAAGGGTGGGATTTGAGTGTCCTTCTAAACACCTCAGTTATCTCACTAGCTGGATTTGATTGTCACCCATCCTGATATAGCTGTGCACCGACTTACAAAGGTAGAGGCTGCTCATCAATTATCAATTTTATTTTTGTGTCTCTTACACTGAGAAGGTTTATATCCTTTTTTAATATCAATTACAGCACATTTAGTTACCATAATCTGGTGACCATGTCACTTGTTGCCCCTCGTCATCACCCAGTACCTCACAGATTAACTGGGGGCACAATCTCCGCAACGGATCAAGGTAGACAGCTATGTTGAGCACAGGTAGACACTGTTGCTTTTAACATTTCACTTTTTAATATAGGCAAGCAGGTAATTCTGAAATGTCTAGACTCCGAAATGCAAGGGGATGGACTAGTTCAGGTCTTCAGCCATATACCGCAACCAGTGGATGGTTTACCTCAAGCACCAGCTTACTCCCCTAGTATGGACACCCAAAAATGTTTTGACGGGCAATGCTCTCTGGCCCCTAGAGATTTAAAACTGACCCTTAAACAATCTCCGAGAGACAGGGGTTGGGTGGCGGCTTGCTGTAAAATCTATAAGCAAGCCATCAAGGACCGTAAGGGCCAACTACACCAGAAGGCCCTGGAGGAGTTAACAGAGGCATATGAGCGAAAGGACTATACCCTTTTCTAGAGGGTCATTAACAACCCGTGTTTTAAAGATTTAAATAACCCAGGGCTAAGCCACAACTTTTTACTAGAGAAATGGCAGGTTCACTTTGAGGGATTGTATAATCACTCCCAACGAGCAGAGCAACCTCAGGCAACAAATCTTGAGCATAGAGCTGACCCCATTACCTTCACTCTGGACGAGGTGACAATAAAAATTGAGGGTCTCTCACAGTACAAGGTGCGGGGACCAAATGGGATCCTGCCAGACCTCTTCCACTTCAACACAGAGGTATGGGTGCCGCTTTTAGTGAGGGTTTTAAATGCCACCATTGTTCCGATCTTTAAGAAAGGAGATAGGGACAGCCCAAATTGCTATTGCCCCACATCTCTTATTGATATGACAGTGAAGGTTCTTGGGCAGGTGGTATTAAACAGGTTGTCAGAATAGGCAGAGGTCAACCAAATTATAACGGACGTCCAATATGGGTTCGGACCTGGTTAATCCACTGCAGATCAATGCCTCAATCTCTATCTTATCACTGCCAAATAGACATTAGCCAAATCAGGGGCATTGTATTTAGCATTGATGGACCACACTGCGGCTTTTGACCGAGAGAACTGCTGTAAACTCTGGAAGCTTACGGGAGAGCTCGGGGTGTACCCGGCAATATCTAACAACCTAATGGTCCTACAAACGAATACCACTGCAGTAGGTAGATATCAAGAAAACCAAGGATCATTTAACAGGGTTGTATTTTAGCGCCCTTTTTTTTACATTATATATCAACTGCCTCAACTCTGCCCTGACGGCCTTACAAGCAGACAACCCGAGGATAGGCACAAGATCGGTCCCTGTTCTGCTTTATGCGGATGAAGCAGTTCTCCTCGCACATACCCCAAAGGGCCTGCAGCTTTACTCACATGGTTTTGTGACTTTCATGTACAAGATGAACTTGTGCCCTAATCTAACTAAACCATACATAATGGAAATTCGGAAGAAGTGCGGAAAGCCTCACAATTACACAATAGGCACACACACTTAGGTAAAGTACCGGCCTCCTCATATCTGGGTATTTTATTCGATAAAAAACTTAATTTTAAACATTTATTAGAGGAAAAGTGCCTTGGCTTGACAAGGTCCATGGGAGCAATTGCAAACTTTGCTCATAAATTAGGCGGTTTGTCACCTGGGACAATTTTAAAGTTATCTAATTCCGTTTGCAGGTCCAAAGTTTTATGCAGTAGTGAGGTTTGGGGATTTAAGGTGGCTAACAAATTACAAATCGAAAAGAATAAATATTTCAGGCGCTTGCTGAAAGTCCCTCATAGCACCTCTGCGTACATCTCTGACATGTTGGCTATGAAAACCCTCTTGTGTTGAGTGAAGATCTGGGCCAACGACGAGGCAGGCTTTAATAGGTTGGTAATCCAGGACTGTCTCTCCCTTGATCAAGCACTAAAAATCCTGTCGTTAAAATATGTAAAGGACACCCTCTCCACATTAGGATGTGTAGATCTGTTTTCCAGTCCTGACAAGGTGGGATCACAGGAAAAAGGGCTTGTCAAAAATCTGTTTTTAAACATGTTATTGCACAACGTGAGGATAGCTTAAAAAGCCAACGGTCAGAGAAAACATTTTAGTTAAGTCAACGCAGGGCATGGAACCATATTTATCTCTCATACCCAGTGCACATGAAAAATGCTGAACTTATTTCATGTACTCTCTGGTTGTACGGTACACACAGAACATAGAGGACCCTTTGGCTGCGACAATAGGTCACCACAGGACACCTTACATTTCGTCCTCCTCTGTCCGCACTACTCATATCCGAGAAGAGTGTTCCTTAAGGGGCTTTTAAAAAAGCTTAGATTCAAACAGGCACGCGTTACCTTACTGTTTTTACAATTGCCATCAGATGTTTTTACACTTTTCTGTGTTTCTAATTTTTGAAGCTCTGCTTTAAAGTTAAGAACCACCAGGGGTGTTGAAGGCCACAAGAGTCTTGCTAATTGTGCAATGAGTGAGGCTTCTATAAAAGTATCAATCAAGGATTTTATTGTTTAGACACTTTTTAACCTTTAGACCATCGGGGACTACGCAATATTATATACTTTGTGATGTTCTAATGTACATGTGGCTATTCTTACGAAAACTGTTTGTGCTTGATGTATATATATCTTAAGATGTTTCTTTTATGGTCATATTTTTATAAGCCGAATAAAGAATGTAATTATTATTATGGTTCAACATACCAATCAATGTCATTTCTAACTTACCATTTGCCAAAAAGAAGTTCAATTAAATCCTCCAGAGTCATTATTAATGTATGTCATTTATTATTATTATTATTTTTTTTTTTTTGTTTGTTTGTTTGGAAAAGCTTTCTTATGAGAAGAAAATGAACATCAACCAACGAATGGAGTGAAAAACAGTAGTCATACCAATATAGCAATAACAGGGTACATTGAACATTAAAATAATATAATAATAAAAAGGCTACAACAAGAAAGCTTTGTTAATAAACTATACAATTTAAGCTTATTTTTAAGGATTTTATGGAGCTTTTGCATATATAACAGCAATTGATTAAACAATAGATAATGTAAACATTAACTAATTGGTAAACAGAGAATCCAATAATATTCAATGAGGGTTGAAAGCATGAAATGGTGAAGGTTGCATATTGCTAAAGGGGGAGAAATGGTAAGAGGTGAGCATATCAAATCATTTTTATGAGTAATCTGCTGAAAAGCAATGGCAATTAAAAGGTCCAAAAATGTATTATTAGAAAAGGTAGATTGGCAATCATCGTGAAGTCTACCAAGGGAAAGAGAGGCAAAACAAAAAGGAATGGATGCTCGAAAAAGGCAATACATTTGTTCCCAAACCTTATGCTAAAGGAACTAAGTGTTAGGACCTAAAAATAAAATGTCCTTTAGATCACTGTTTGGAAATTAGCAGGACCAACATTTGGAACAAACTGGAGTAACAAAATGAGATGCGGATTGCAGCATAAGATAAAGCCTACTTAAAAAAAAAATTGAGTAAATTTAGCTATTCTGGAGGTTTTGTAAATTTTAAGTAATACTTTGTCCCAGAGAGACTTTCCCCAATTATGCCCTAAATCAGTTTTCTATAAGGACTGTAATGAAAATGTAGGTCTTCGAGATGGAGAAGAGAAGAGGCTATCAATTTATAGATGAGGGAGGGAGGTTTCAGGTCTAGTGGGAAAAATATGAAGTAAATAAGGAGTAGAATGAGCCTCAGAAAAACTGTTACGCAAAGTTACCAGAATGTTTAAAAGTATGTTTGATAGAATACATTGTTTAGACTCAAAGGATTTAGATTTACTTTAATTTAAATTGGAGTTGCGAAAAGAGAGCAGAACTTCACCATCAAACAGATCACCAGTCCAACACATTCCCCTACATCTCTATGTTATGCCATATGGGCAGATGAAAAAAGGACATATGATTCAACAAATCAGAATGAAAATGAAAAGGGAGTAATTGACATAAATGTCAAAAAATGGGGGAAAACAACTGTGGAGATAAAAGATTTTTCTAGAAATTACTATATTGATAAGAAAGGAGAAGAGTATGCAGCTAATTTTAAATGATGAGAATCATATTGGAAACCAGAAATTAACTGTTTTTTTTAAAAATAACTTTTGAAAAAAATAATTCTAATGCCAACATAAATAAGAGAGGAGATAGAGGACAAACTTTCAGGATGCCTCTTTGGAGTGTGAAGTATGAAGAAGGTAACACATTAACTCTAACAGAGGTTTTTGGAGAATTATATAATGTGGGGTTGAGGGAAAGAATTGCATGTCCAGGTCCATACCATTGTAAAACTTGAAACAGAAAAGACCAGTTAAGTGTTTCTAAGGCTTTTTCTGCATAAATGGTAATGGCTGCCAGAGGATAATTATGATTAGAAGCTTTAGTCAAGACATTAAAAAATAGACTAATATTGTCAGAACCCATACAACCTTTAATAAAAACAGCCTGCTCTGAGCAAAGTAATTTGTGTAAGAAGGATTCTCACCTTAGAGCAAGAATCTTAGCAAAAATGTCATAGTCTACATTGATAAGGGAGATTGGGCAATCTTTTTTACATAAAGTAGGATCTTTACCCTCTTTCGAAATAAGGCTTATTGAGAGGTACCTTTTGGAGTATTAGATCGAAAAGAAGAAAATAAATATAACAATTTGGGTAGTGGTATAGAAAAGAAGTGAGAGTAAAATTCTACAATAATAATGTCAGTTCCAGGCGTTTTGTCTGTCTTTAAGAGATGAAGAGCAGAAGCTAATTCAGAAATGGAAACATCTTGGGGCATATTACCAAGGGCATTATCGCCGCTTTAGCGGGAATTTTTCCCGCTAAAGCGGCGATAATTTTATCGCCCTATTACCTAGCTGTCGCTAACACCAGTTAGCGACAGCTAATAGGCGATAGCGGGCATTTAGGGGCCCACTATGCATGTCAGCGATATTTATCGCTAATGACATGCAAAGTGTGCGTGCCAAGATGTTAGCGACTGGAAGCAGTCGCTAACATCGCTATCACCTATTACCAACTTTTGGAAATAATCGCGCTAAGCGCGATTATCTCCAAAAGCTAACGCCTGCCCAGAGCAGTTCTTAGCCATGTTATCCAATGGAAGGTGGATAACATGGCTAAGTGCATTGTCATGATAATGCATGAATATTGCTGAATTTATAGCGATATTCATGCATTTCCTACGATTTTTACCGCTTTTAAGATAAACCTTGATAATATCAAGGTATCTCAGCGGTAAAAATCGTCGGAGCGCGGCGATATTTTAATACCCGCTAACCAAGCTAAGCGATAATTATCACTATAGCTTGGTAATATGCCCCCTTGTTCCAAACTGAACAAATCAGGTTTAGAAGTAGTCAACTTGTCAAGAGTTTGAAGTGAAGAGTCAATATCGGAATCCACAGGATGATATTTCAGAGTATATACTCTATTATAGAAGTTGTGAAGTCATAAAGAATATCCCAATCATTGAAGATCTGGGTACCTGAGTTGGATGAAAAGATTCCACTTTTGTACGATCTTTTCATATTTTGAGATAATTGGCTCAAAATTGACCTGATTTATTGTGGCCATCGCATAGTATCTAGCACTACTCCATAGTAAATATGAAAAGGCATTTTCTGAGGAGATATTGTTAAAGTGAAGTTTGGCTACAAGCAAATGATGTAGGTCACTTGATGATTAAGAGGAGCAATATTAATGCTCCAATTAATAGAGGTTAAAAGTTGAGTATGCGGTTTATGAAGAGATTTCTTTTTGTTAGAAATATAATCAATAATAAGGGCAGCTGCAGTATCCTTAAAGGTGGCCTATACTGTTTGAGGGGAAAGAGGTGGATCATTGTTTATTGAAAATAATTCAGATGTAAATGCACTGGAAGATAAAAAGAAGTGTGAGTCGGGTCATAAAGAGTTATTAAATCACCAACTGTGAGGAGGTATAAAGAAAGGTAATAGATCAAGATCAGTTATGAGAGGAGCGTGATCTGATTTCACTATTGGATCAATGTCCACCATAAGTGTTGAGAAAGGTGTTTATTAATAAATAAATGGTCTAGTCCGGTGAAGGAATAGTGTGGTGGAGAAAATAAAGTGTATTTGCAGGTGGTTGGTTTACACAATCACCAGGAATCTACTAAGAACCTATAAGAGATAAAAGACCAGAATTGTTTATGCATTTTGTGAGAAATAAAAGTAACTGGGGATTGTAAGTAAGTAAGTAATCTTTCTTTATTCAGTTTTTAGAGTACATAAAAAACCATAAAAGCAATCTCAGATAAAAAAAATCATTGTACATAGATTAGAGAGGTTTTTACAATTTATAAAACATAATATTGATACAAAACATTGGGAAACCCTAACCATGCTGACTAATACATCAGTATTATTGATTTCTGATAATTCATATATATCAAATGGGGTAACAACTTATCAAAGATTTACTCTATGTTTAAAAATACATTTCAGAAATGTCACAATGTATTTACAGATCCTTTCAGACTCTAGAAATTGCAATCGCAGCATGGCTGGGCGACATCTTCTAAAGCCCATTTTTTTTAACAACGGCAACAACCAGAGCTTACGATGACTAACGTAAAAGTTACAGAACAGAATAGTATGGATAGTCGATTGTTCTGATGTTCCATCGCATGGATAGGGTGATAGAATTCGATCCCAACTGTTTTGGGCTGGAAATGCCACCAATCGATGAAAAATATTAAGTCTGAATCTTACCAGAAGAAATCTCTCAAATTGTGACAAAATATATGTTAAGTATGGTTGAATTGTAAGGGTGGTCTGGATCGCCATTGAATGTTGAACAGAAGTTTTTTTTTGCTTCGGTGGCGATACGCAGCTCTTCTATGTGGCTCAATGCCCTTACTTTCAATTCCTTTCTGGATATTTCAGAAATCCTTTCAGGAGCAAAGTAATAGTTTTCAAGCCCTAAGTCGGTCAAAAACTTTTTCACATACATAAGCCAGCTAATTTTCGCTGAATAGTCTAATGACATACAATCTGACACTATTTGCTTAGTAAGTGAGTTTTTCGTTGTTGTCCAAATGCGTAGCCAAAGTAAAAGTGGTTGTATTTTTGCCAAATTCACCAAATACGGGATCCCCAGTTCCGCATGACACGCAAACGTGGAAACGCATTTAGGTGCCTCTAGTAGAAATCTTAAAAAGGTGTTCTCAGCTATTTGTAAGGAGTTAGTATTGGTATGCCCCCACTGGGGATTGTCTGTATAAAAAAGATCAATATTTTGATTGCAGTCTCCAGCAAAAAGAAAATAGTCATCATCAAACTGTAAGCATTTTTTCTCAATATCAGGCCGAAATGAAAAATCATTCTGAGTGGGTCCATAAGAATTAAAAATTGTTAAAGTATTTTTTTAACAGTAAACTTAGTAACAATCCTCCTACCCTCACTGTCCATGTCCTGTAAAAGAATAGAAACATCAATATGCTTATTACAGAGAATAACACAATGTTTGTTGTTAGTAGTGGGAAAATTGATACATAACCCAGCCAAGAATGTTTAAGCTTATGTGCTTCTAATTCCCTGAGGTGAGTCTCTTGAAGAAGCACTATATCAGAAGAGAACTTTGCTAAGTGATAGTTCTCTGACATTTAATAGGATTATTCAAACCCTAGGCATTCCAAGAAATAACTCTGAATTATAACAATTAAAAACAGATTAGAACAAAAAACTATTTTGTGTTTAGAGAAAGTTGAAAAGTTGAGTGAAAAAACAGGGGAAAGGAATAGGAGAAGAAGGGTTTGTATAGAATAGTGAGTGAGAAATGGAATAAGAAAGTATGAAAAATGAAGACAATACAAACCATAAATATGTCGACTGGAAGAAATACCTGTTTCTAATGATAAACCAGGGAGAGGGTGGTGACAGCAGATCACGAGGAAAAATGCGAGGAGCAATGCGAGCCACACAACTATGAGCAACAGGACAAAAGGGGGACAGATAACCTGTATGGAAAAAGAAGTTAGTAATAAACACATGGAAAATAAGAATCATTAGCATAAGTATAAAGAAAAAACATTTTAGCTTCCTCAGTCTTCCCATGCAGAAAGGGACTGTAACAAAGAGAAACTGAAAATGTAATTATATAACCAAAGGGACTGAAGATATTAAATAGAGGAAGCATTCCAAACATCAAGGTGCAAAGAGTTAATGGTATGAGACCAGAAATAGCTATATTGAAAAATATGCTGCGATATAGTAGTATATTAGAAACATCATGGCAGTTGAAAGAAAGTTGAAGATATGTGGCTGGAAAAGTCAGTCAGAAATATCCATTAGCCAATGCAGAAGCAGCTTTGTGGAAAAGAAAAAGAAACAAATGATCTGGATTTTATGAACATGCTGGTTAAAAATACCTTTGCGGGGCTAAAAGAAACTCCATCATGGAGCCATCAGGAGGAATTAACCGCGTTGCAGAAAAATGAAATGCAGCCGCAATGTTGTGGGCAGGCATGGCCAACATTAAAGGCACCATAAACAGGGCTTTCGCGTGCCATGGAAAGTCGCTTGTCACAATCCTGAAGTCCGGAAAATGGCTCCCCTGTGGCATCTGATCACCAGGAAGGTAGTAGGAGTGTGCTCAAGACAAAGTTATTGTGGTGTGGCGCTCCATCAAACCGCGGCCATCCTACTCAGCATTGAAGCCACGCCTTATTGATAATATAATTGTTTGACTGGCCAAGGCAGAGTTCTGGGGCAGATATGGATAATCCATCCACTCAGTCATGATATCCTGCAGGTTAAACACACTGAAAAGCACAGACACACTCCTAATTAAATGATTAACTTATTGATCAGCTATTAGTATGCTCTATTGGGCAGGTTAAGAGTTGTTTTTGTGTCCATCTATTTCACTGTATCCAACATTATCACCCAGCACTGTTGCTATTTGGCTGCCTTTTGACTTTGGATGTCAATTTATAAAATGACAAGGCTAGCAGATGTGACATCATACATATTCTCATCACAAGATGACCACTTGTCAGATGTGCCATCATAAAATATCTCATCACAAGATGACCACTTGTCCCACCCTTAACCCTAAACACTCTATAATTTTAAGGGCCTAGAGAAAGCGTGCAAGTGAAAACACTAAGGGCCTGATTTAGACTTGATTATGAAACAATGCACTTGTAATTAGGTGGTCGGGATATCCGTCACACTTGTAACAGGGTAACGTCTCTGCCAAACTCTAGATCAGCCCTGTCAGTCATGTTTGGTTGTTTTTCTGTAGCTGCCTTAATGACTCGCTTAGAATGGGTTAGCAGTGGCAGGGGTTCCAAAGCAAAGAGAGGGGTATCTGCTGCTATTCCTAGCGGCTGCTACCATGTTTAACCTTCATTGTGATCTATACTTTTGGACCAGACACTCTCAGAACTATGGCAAGGCTACAAAATGTAACATATAATACATACACAAATACATTTTTCCCAGCATTTGTAATACCCAAAAATCTTAATAGTATTGGATTCCGAATAACAAATTATCTTCCTTTTGAAAATAGGCCACTGGGAAATCGTTTTTCCCATGAAGCAACTTTTGGGGTTTTGTCATTTAGACAAGAACTGTTAGGGGCAAGTTCACAAAATCACTTGGGCCCTCATTTATGGTGATTTGGCATAGGGCAGCTTGCTGCACTGCCCTTCTCTAAAGCGAAAGGACAGGAATGCATTGTATTTATGCAATACAGTGCATTCATGTGCTTTGTCCCTGTGCTGGCGCCATTTTGGCAGCCCAGTGCCAGCGCTGGCATCCTCACCCTATGGTGCAAGGGTTGCCTGTGTTGTCGGCAGGATTGTTTTTGTGCAGGAAGGGGCACCTTTGTCCCTGCACACTACTGACATGCTGAATGCCTGCCATCCTTTAAGTGGCTGATACATAGTTTGACCATAGAGAAACCATTGAGAAAAGACAGGGATGCTTCCTGATTGCGCAGTCACTAACAAGCTTTCTTTGGGCAACTAGTGGAGCACATTAGGTGACTAGTGGAGCACATGGCATTGAGAGGGATCCTGTTGGCCTCTCTATGGTGGGTGCAGTTTGGAACCACATCCACCATTGCGTGGGTTTGTTTGTGCATTGCAGATATGTCCCTACAGCACCACCCACAGGTGGGAGCAGATAATTGTGTACTGCACCTAAGTTCTGAATATAAAACACTATTTCATTGGCTTGAAGTGTGTCAAAGACAATGCACTCTGTCTAACATATACTTATGTTGCTTGTGTATGTGCATTCCCACATACACAAGCGGAATCCTTGATGGCACTGGTTTACATAAAGCTTTACAAAGTTTGCAGTCCTCAATTGGCTAGGTTTAAATAAGGTGCTGCTAACACAGTCCTTTTGCTGATGTAAAAGGCAAAAAACACTCTGTGGCACATTCACATACACAGCCTGCGTTTTTGTCTTTTCGGAGTTGAGAATATGTTACTGGTTTACCTAGAGAAGTGGCATACATTTTCCAGTTACTCTGCCCCAGGTCATTAAGGTAATCAGAATTCACAATTTCTAACTGCATCCGGAACTGAATTCCATTCACTCATGAAATTGCCCTTATGCCATGGACGCTTGTGGAAGATTCTTTGTTTGTGTTGTACCTGTTTTTGAAAACAGGGCATCAAAACTATGCAAGTACTGGAAACCTACCTAGATCCATGATAGCAGTACTGTGTCAGTCACAGCTGCTCCCACCAAAACCAATCTCAAAATAATCTCAGGCAATGAAGGAACATCTTCCCAAAAGTGAAACCATCTACCTGAATTTTATATGAATCTCTAACATTGTACTTAAATAATACCTCCTACAGATAACGAGTGCAGAGCACATGCAACAGAGTGAGTGACAGCATATCTAAGCCAAACGGTAATGCTACAAAACTTGTTCCAAGCTTGGGTATGTTTTAAACCATAGCCAGTTCATCTGCAATTGGGTAAGCTTCCATAAAGTAATAGCGCCTTTGGTGACTGAATGGGGCATATTATCAAGGATGTATTGCTGAGTTAACTGCACTTTATCACAGCCAAAGTCACAATACATTTATCGCCCCATTCACAAGCTGGTGCTAACAGTCCATATTACCAGTTTACCTGCGATAGCAGCTGCAAAAACATTGCCACAGATGCCCCCATCAACTGTTGCAAATGAGATGCAGAGTAGGCAATCCCGTGCAAAAAGCTGCGACAACACCACTCCGCAACATTCACAACGACCAGCCAGATCGGGGATAAGAACCCAAAATAGGCGATAAGGTGCGTTAGCAGCAGGAAATTAACACCTGCTCAGACCTGGTGTAAAGTAGGACTACAGCCTGCATCATAAAAGGGAGCCCAGGCCAGAGCCACACCTAAAGGGGAACAGATGCCATGGAGCCACTGATCATGCAGATCGTAGCCCGAAAAAGGGCCACAACACCAACCGCCACCACCCCAGGACCCCCTCCCTGGACCTCCCCACCACCCCTCCGACCGCCACAGAGGCAGCGCAGATGAAGACAGTGGACCATCAGAAAACGCACCAACCTCACAGACCCAGCACCAGAGAATGTCATTGCCCACTATGGGCTCAAAAGGACAACCATTCACCGCATTCTGATTACCATGCCCACAGGCTGATGGTACCAACACAGTGGACAACCAATATCCAACCTCAGACAAAGCTGCTGGCTGTGCTGCACCTGTTGGCCTCTGGTACCTTCCACCCAACAACCGCCAGAGTCAGAGGAGTCTCGCAGTCAACCCAATCCAAGTTCCCCACAACTGTGTTGGATGCAATCAGCAGCTTGGTACCACACTACCTATACTTCCCGGACACGGCGCAGGAACAGCTGGAGACCTAGCAAGACGTCTACGTCAAAGCTGGCTACTCGCACATGTTAGTGGGCAATTGACAGCACACATGTCCTACTTGTGCCCCCTGGCATACACTGCACACAATTACCGCAACAGAAACAACACGCATTACGTCAATGTGCAGGCAACAGTGGACCACCGGGGAATCTGCACCAACGTCTTTGCCAAGAACCCAGGTAGTGTGCATGATTCCGACATCTACCGACAGTCCATCATCAACCAGCGCTACTAGGATGGCACCCATGGAAATGCACTGCTATTTGGCAAGTACCAAAAGAACACACCACACCTCAACTCCACAATCATGCAACTCAAAACACTGGGAATGCATACATAACAACCTCACATACAACATGCCAAACAACAGGCCCACCCACCAAACATGACTGTGGGAACCAAGGCTAGCCATGTACATGAGCCATCAAAGGCCACACAATAGCAGAATGTGGTGAGAGGTGGGAACCAGGCATGTGCGAAGTAGGCAAGTAACACATGAATGAGAATGTACACAATGCCAAGTGTGGCATAGATGTGCTGGACAGACTGCAGTGTGCAGACCACACACATATCCATGTCGACATACACCGCTGGTGTATGGACTGCAGTGGACAGTGGACGCAACCATGTCACCCCAGTCAGTGGGGAAGTTCGCTGAAATGTAGCCTGTTATGTCCCCCCCCTGTAAGCGTGAGCATAGTGGGCTAGCCGGGCATACGCCAGCGTACGGGTGTGAGTGAAAAGCACACTTCTCTGGGCATGGTTCTCTTCTGGAATGCCAAACGTCTCTGCCAGGGCGGTGCCTCTCACCCCGCCACAAGGCCGACGCCGTCACCGTGAGCGGTGTTGCCTGCGATCCGGTGCGCCTGCAGCTCCCCGGGCCGCTGGTCCCTGAACCTGTCCTGGCAGCCCCTGCTCACCCAGGCTTTACTGCTCATCTGCTGACACTGGAGTGTGTCAAAGAGGGCCCACCACATGCCGGTACAAACTCGAAGCCTGAGGCCTGCGACCTTGGCAGCCTCCTCAGACCAACATAGCCTCCGCTAGCAAGGCCCGCAGTTCTCCATTCTCATTGACGTACTCCACCGGCATACACAGTGGACAAGTAGGTCACACATTTGGAACTGAGTCTTGATTACATTATGGCAGAGGACAATTTTTAAGGCAGAGTTTATATCACTGTAATGCCAGAAACCAGTCCTGGGAAGCTTGATTCCGGTCCAGGGAAGACATGGCTTGGCAGTTCGGGCTGGACTGTTCCCATTAGGCACAGGGTCTGACCGATTTGCATATGGCCATGTCTGAACTGGGGTGGCGGAGTGAGCTAAAGAACGGTGATGGATTAAACCCAGATCAGTTGACTGGAGGTGAGTGTTTGTATTGTCAATGCTCCATCCATCATCCCCTTTGGTATTTCTTTATATCACTATACTCCCTTCGATGTGGTGCAACCAGGTCTGTGTGTAGCATTCCAACCACGCGTGTGTGTGGGCCCTCGCGGACTACTGCCCTCGGGCCACACTACGTTTGAGTAGGTCACACATTTGGAAGTGAGTGTTGATTTCTTCATGGCAGAGTTCATATCATTGCACGCAAGGAGAGGTCTGAGAGGAAGATGCGTTTCAGTCCGGAGGAAAAAGGGATCATCGTTATGGAGGTGATGAAACACAACCACCAACTGCCCTGATGTCACTAACTCTGTGCATCGTGAGCCAGCGACACTTGGCTGTGGGCCTCTCCTGACCGCTGCCTCCGGCCTACACTGTGGTCGAGTAGGTCACACATTTGGGACTGAGTCTTGATTTAGCAATGGCAGAGTTCATATTAATGTGCCAGCCTCATCGCAAACTGCATCCTCTTTCAGTACTGGTGCCACTCAGTCTGTTTCCCGACATTCATGGACACTCTCTGGTTGAATTTTGGTGACGTCTGAGTCTATGGACTGGGGGTTGTCTTCATCCTCATGGAGCTGATACCGAATTGGTGGTGAAAACGAGGCTGTAGCATTCCACTCCTCCATTTGCTGCTTCAGGATGGCTTCTGCCCACTGCATCATGCCCTGAAGGACTGTCCCCCGCAATCCTCCGTCACATTCACCTTAAACATCGAGAAGGACCTGCTCAGTCTGTGTGGCCCTTCCTCAGTGCACCGCAAGTCACTGTCCCGTGGCGGTGCACCTGTGCTGGCCGCTGTGCATCCTGGGCCACTAACTCTGTGCAGCTCAAGTCAGGGACCATGTCTGATGAGATATTGTATGGCCTCTGAGTCGGCCCTGTGTCTCTGGCCCTGAGCTGTCCGCTACCTCTGGTCTCAATTGCGGTCAGCCAGGGTTCACACTAGGCCTGGGCAGTAAATTCCATTCCGCTCGCAGAATATGCAGAATATGGGTAATTTTGCATTCTGCGGAGATCGCGGAATTGCCAAAAATTCCGCGATTCGCGGCTTCGAGGAATTTTTTGCTTGTTCACTGTTTCAAAATAGGTGTACACGTGATATTTCCCCACAAGCAGGCAACCAGCATTCACGAACAGGAAAAAAGCATTGCGAATGGGCAGAACAAGCAAATCTGTGCGTGCGCGGAATTCTGCGTGCTTGCTGAGATTTTTTACCATTTCACTGAGCTTTGCTTAGGGCGACTACGCAAATTCCAACCACCTCTAGTTCCTACCTCAAATCGAGTCCTGACCGGCCCGGACGTCGCATCACCGCAGGAGGCACATGCCACCATCGCCGGGACCACCTCCAAACGCAAACTACCAGAGTCGGAACAGTCGCGCTGGCAGACTAACGGAGTTGCTAACACCTGTCGTGGATGCCATCATCTGCCTGATCCTCTGTTCCGCACTCCACGTGCCACTAACTCTGTTCACCACATCTCATGGACCATTTCTGATCGAGTTTTGTGCTGTGGTGCGCTCAGGCAGCAATGTCATCTCAGGCAGCGTGGGAGACATGGGACGATGAGGAGGATGATGCAGGTGTAACACACCCTACTCCAGCTGCATCAGAAATATTCCTAAGGGACACAATCCTAAACAATTTCTTCACATGAGCACGCTCAACTCTGGTGCCCCAACCTCAGTGCACTGCAACTCACGGACACTTCTGCTTGCATATTGGGTGACCTCTGTACTTGCTCCGGCTACCACCATGATGCACCACAGTTGTCTCTTTGATGCTTGTGTTTTCTGTTTCCATTTTAATAGTGTTCACTCACCCCACACACATCCAACACAGGTGTCACTGTACATGTGACCCTGCCAATAAAGGGGCCGGGCACACATGCCCGTAGCCAGTTGAAAAAACTATCTGTGTGTGTCTGTGTGTTCGTAATGTATGCATGATGGCCCAAGCCTTACAATATTACATTGTGCTGTGTACAGCGGACGCAACCATGTCACCGCAGGCAGTGGGTAAGACCTTGGACATGTGGCTTTATCGTCACCCCCTCAATACGTAAGAAGATTGGACTGGGCCATCATACGCTTGTCCAGGTTGGGTGTGTGAATGCTAATTGCGGGGTTCTGGCCGTGGTTCAGTACAGGAAATGTGCAAATACATGTGTCTTTGTCGCAGTATGGGTCTCCTTTGTGGGCTGTAAGTGGTCCCTGATGGGACTTAGACACCCATGTATATGATGTAGTTCGGCTTCCATGAACTCTGACCCCACCTGCACCTGTACGACCACCTCCTTTTGGCATTCTAACACCTGCCATTGGAATGCGATGTGTGCCTTGGTGAAGTGTTGGGAGCCAGCCTTGGTGGTGGGTGCTTCCTGCTGTGTGGTCTGTGCAGGGGCTGAGGTTTCCTCTATGTAGCTTGGCTGCCCTTCTCCTAGGAGTGGGTTGCTTAAGATGTTCATGAGCTGTTGTAGGGCGTCCGTGTCGACGGTGTGGTGGTCCTCTCCAGCATCACTGAGGAGTTGTCTGCTCTGCTCTTCTGGAGGTGGTTTTCGTCCTTCTGCAAGGGGAGATGTGTTGGCATTGTGTTGACATGTATGTTGGTGCATTGTTCTTGTTTACATGCAGACTGTATGACAATGTACATTGTGACTGTTCGGGAGGTGTTGAATATTTGATGTGGGACAGTGTACATTTGGACTTCATGACGGATGTGAGGTTGTACACGTACATTTCCATCTCACAGTTTCCTGCTATGTTAGATGTTAGATGTGGTTGGCCTGTTTCTGCGCATGAGCGGACCCAGTTGTGTCCTCTGCAGTGTCGGTGTTGCACTTTGTACCACATTGTCGTGTGATGTGCTGTGATTGCTATGTGTGTGTGCTGCAGTGTGCCAAGGGGATCAGGGACATGATCCTGGGTCATTGTGGGTGTGCAGTGTGCTACATATCATTGTGCATGAGTGCCATTGTGCCCATCTCCCCGCTTCCCCCAGTCCCTGGTCGTTACTCACCCTGTTGATGTTGTGTCAGGTCCTATCGAGCTGGGTCCGTACTCTATACTCCTTGAACCATCTCCACAATGATGACTTTGGCCTCCATTTCCTCCAGCTACTCCTGTGACGCAGGACTCCAACCTCCTGTCACCATTGCTGCCTTCCTGTTGGCAGCAGGTTTGTGCTTGGTTTGGCTTTTCACATCATGCCAGCGCCCCTTAGCCTCCTCCATTGACCTCCTCAACACTCCGACTGCATTCACGTTTGTCAAGTTGGCGTTCAGTAGATGGTAGTATTATGTCACCTCCGTGATGCTGATCTGCTTTTCCTGCGGACTACACCCCGTCTTCCTCTTCTCCTTGGCCTTCCCCGACCCCAAGGTTCCTTGCTGGTGGTCTGTGGGGCTTGTGGGGTTACCGTTGGCCTCTGCACTTGGTCCGGGTGCATCCATTGTGCGATGCAGTTTGATTAGGTTTTGGTGTGTTCTTTTTTTTGCTTTTATAGGGCATTTTCCCACATGATGCATGGGAATTGCAAGCCTGTCACTAGTTATCACAGGATTTTTGTATCGCGATTGGCCTCATCGCAATTTTTTTGCGTTTGTGTTTCGCATTTTTGCGGCATCGCGTTGACTATATCGCGGACATATGATGCATTCTTGTGAGCTTATCGGATGGTTCCGCCATGTTGAGAATTGAAAACAACGTTAACACAGCGTTATTTTATCGCAATAGACTGTGATGTGAAGAGTACGTTAAGCTATTTTTGCAGTACTTATCACACGTTCTTGCGAATATCCCCAAATGTGTTTTGATGATTATGCAGTTTCTTCCCCACATGTTGTTCCTTTTATCCATTTCTAATTAATATCTCACAGCAGATATCATAAGCGAATGCTTCTATAGACATTCTAACTATCGTTTTAGTACATTTTAAATTGAATTGCAGCATGCTAGTCCCATTTATAAAATAGTTTCAGCAATGTTTGAAAATATTAATCTTTTACAGACAGCGAAAATGTTTCTGTAGAAGAAAATTGATATTGGAGATGCAGTTTGCAGGCATGCATTAATAAAACTAACATCGTTTGTTAATGAGTCTTTAGTGCCCAGAAGCATGCTGTCCTGTAATGCACTCTGGACTGGATTCAAACAGAAATTTGATAACCTACACTAATTGGTTTACACCTACATTCAAGTGTAAATTTACCAAATTCAATAACTTTCACTGGTTATCAGGAGTGCGACCATGTGACAATTACAGACTGTCGGGTGTACTACTAGAAAATCTTTGCATATTCTCATTTACAGTGTTCTAAAGCCTTTTCCCCATGCATAATTGTCCATAGTACAATTCTGAAAGGGAAAATATTTAACCTCAGTTATTTCTTAACTTTGGCATCTGCCACTGTATAAATATACTTCAGCTGCACCTTAATTAAAAAAGCATGTTTTGATTTGTTTAAAACTTTTGTTCACATGGACATATATGTATCAAACTTGGCATCTGCTTCCCGTATGCAGGTGATGTCCAGCATGACAAATGTTGTGCTTTTTCTCCCGTAGCAAAACATTCCATTTACTGTATAAAAAGATGTGCTTTCTCATTTTAGCTATATAGCAACTTTTGCTCACCGCTATAGCAAACAATACTGAACAGATTTACAGCAAACTTGGCATGATTATAGAACTTCCTGTTGAACGTGTGCTTTTTGTAGGTTGGGGTAAATCTGCTAAGTCATTTTTGAGATAGAAGCGTTTAAATGGTGCTAAGTTACCTTGAATGGGTTTACACTTCTGCATGTCATAGATTTTAAAATTGTGATTTCTGTGACTCCCATTTGAAATGTTCAAGGAACATAGGGGCATATTACCAAGCCTGGCGAAATTACATTATCGCCGCTTAACGACCGCTAAGCTTTGAGGCGATAGCGAGTGGTTTGGAGCCCGCTTTGCATGTCAGCGATATTTATCGCTAATGATATGCAAAGTGGGCGTACCCAAACTGTTAGCGACTGAAAACAGTCGCTAACATCGCTATCACCTATTAGCAAGGCAAGCGTAGCGATGGAAATATTTGCGCTAAGCGCGATTATCTCCAAACACTAACGCCGGCTCAGACCAGTTCTTAGCCATTATACCCAATGGGAGGTGGATATAATGGCTAAGACCCTGTTAGCGATAATGCGTGAATAGCGCTGTATTCTCAGCGATATTCACGGATTTCGCGCTGTCGCCGGGAATTTTATCGCTTTTGAGATAAACGTTGCTAATAGCAAGTTATCTCAGCGATAAAATCCAGCGGTGCTTGGTGAAAGAAAAATTGTCGCTAAGCCTATTTAGCCATAAATAGCTCTTGTTGTTGGTAATATGCCCCATATAGCTCCTATCATGCTCCGTCGTTGAGCTCACGTCTATGGGAGGAGCAAGACAGCTAGCACGAGTGAGCACTGGACGCTGCGGAGATCGCTACAAGCTACAAGTGACCCGAGATTGGTTCGGTGCTATGGCATGCCGCATCCCCAACCCGCAGCCTGGAGCCATAGCCATAGCCTGCAATGCCAGGTGAACAGCAGATTCGTACTGAGCTGAGCGGGGACATGCAGGGGTATGCTTGCAATCGTAGAGCAACAGAGGATTGGCGCTTGAGCAAGACCTGAAGACTCGGGGGAACAAGAATCGGTCTCGCCTTCGGAAGAAGAGTTGAGTGGCGTAAGTGGTTTGAGGTGGGCTTATGCTGTGTGTTTAGCAGTACAGGCACATGGAGATCTGGGAGAGCTGTACCCTGCAGGCATTGATCCACATTGACAAGCATTGGTCCACAGTGGAAAGAAAGTATCTGGTGTTAGCAGAGCCAGAGCTAGAACCAGCTGGATAGGTGCAAAATCTTGGGGAGCAGTAGATGGGAGTTTTAGACAAGACACACTTGAAAGTAGCACCTCCGAATCAGACACAGGGGGCCAGCGTGGTGAGTCTATTACCCTTTTCTTGTTTTTCCTGTTCTTTAATTAAAGTTCCTCAAACTTACTTTCTGGAAATAGAACACGTTTCATAAATTCATATGGACAGACAAGTAACCTCGCACCAAACTAGAAACGTTAAAGCTGAGCTCAGAAGAATGTGGTCTCAGGCTACCACATATTATAAAATATTTTCAGGCTGTATTTATGGATTGGTGTAGATGTGTAGCTATGTCACAAGACTAAGGAGTACATTTTTATCTCCATCAAATCTCATTAGAAAACAACATCCAGTTAGTATCCTTTACTAAGATCCCTAGATTACTCAAATGTAATCGATAAAATATCCTGCATATAATTTTATATAGATTCACACAAATGTAGAAAGAGTTTCAATTTACCTCAATATTAAAATATGACATTGAAGGGTCTACGACTACAGGTGAGTTCTCAGACTCTAAGGAGTCCGGAAAGGCTAGGAGTTTACTAAATAAAATATATATTGATCGAGGGGTCTCTGAAGACCTGGGAGAAATTAAGAAGGGCTAAAGCAAAACTACCCCCGAATTATCCATCTCCTATATTCACTATATAGTTTAGTAGGAAAATTACAACTTCCAGATTGTCCACTCCCCATGGCAATCAGCCACGCATTTTATGTGAGCGAAATGCTGGGGATAGGGAATTGGTATCAAATTCTTCAGCTGCAACTTTACAATCAGATAGTTCCTAGTACCCTGCAAAAACTACATGAGTCCATGGGGTGTCGGATAGAAGCTTCATTGTGGAAAGCATACAATGAATGGTTGCATAAGACCATGTGAGGGCCCACCTTTCAACGCATGGCACACTTTTGTAAATGGCAGTTACATTTCATGACGATGAAGCAAGAAAAAATGTTTCCAGAGGTTTCTGGACAATGCTTTAGATGTAATCATCTGATAGGGGACTGGACTCATGTCTGCTACGCTTGCCCAATTTTGACAGACTTTTGAAATCAGATTTTTCGATTGGTGAATAGGAAACTCTCAATAAGTATAGCCCCATATCCACTGGCAGCCTTTTTCGGGATTGTTAACTCAAACTTAACATCTCGGCAGAAGCAGTTTGTTTTTATTGCTTCTCTAGTGGCTAAATCCCTTATTCTACAAAACTGGAAAATGCTAGAGCCACCAAGATTTAGCTATTGGGAAGTAAAGATGAGCCAAGATCAAAATTAGGAAAAACTAAGAAATACAAAGTTAAAATACAAATAATACAAGTCTAATTCAATTCATATATCTCTCTGTTAGTGCCGCTACACGTATATCCACGGAGTTTAAATAAAACTCTGTGGAAATAACGCTCCGCTCCGCTAAGCTCTCTCCCCCTCCCAAATTCTTTAAACAATAAAAAAGAAGCCACATACCTGTATGTCTGCCGCCTCCCATGCCTGGCAGCTCACCTTCTTGCTCCTTGCGTACCTCTGTAATTGAAACAACACTACACTGTACGCCTTGCACATGGCTTAAAACGTACAACGTAGTATTCTTTTCATTACAGAAGGACGCAAGGAGAGCGGCCAAACACTGGAGGTGGCAAACACACAGGTAAGTCAATAAATCGATCAATCAGGACAATTGTAACACGCACTACTCACCCGTGAGGGTCTCAAGGCGCTCGGGGGAGGGGGTGAATCCACTGCTCGAACAGCCAGGTCTTGAGGAGTCTTCTGAAGGTCAGTATGTCCAGGGTCTGCCGAAGGGGGATGGTGTTCCAGGTCTTGGCGGCGAGGTGAGAGAAGGACCTGCCACCGGAGGTTGTTCTTTGGATGTGGGGTATGGTGGCGAGGTCAGCGGGGCAGAGCTGGCGGTTGGGGGTGTATAAGGTGAGTCGTCTGTTGAGGTATGCTGCTCCGGTGTTGTGGAGTGCCTTGTGTGAGTGGGTGAGGAGTTTGAACTTGATCCTCTTATTGACGGGGAGTCAGTGTAGGTCTCTCAGGTGCGGTGTGATGTGGCTGCAGCGAGGGATGACAAAGATCAGGCGTGCAGAGGCGTTTTGAATGCGTTGGAGTCGTTTCAGGAGTTTGGCATAGGTTCCCGCGTAGAGAGTGTTTCCATAGCCAAGCCTGCTGCTGACCAGGGACTGGGTGACTGTTCTTCTTGTTTCGGTGGGGATCCATCTGTAGATCTTGCGGAGCATGCGGAGGGTGTTGAAACAGGAGGATGAGACAGCGTTGACCTGCTTTGTCATGGAGAAAGTGGAGTCGAGGATGAACACCAGGTTGCGTGCGTGGTCGGTGGGTGTTGGAGCTGTTCCCAGTGGCGTAAGTGACTTCTTTTTTAATTTGTAAAACATTTGCGGGGGGGAGCAGCTAACTCTGCTCCACGATGGAGTTTTGCCTACCTCTGCGTTCACAACGGAGCACGGAGTAGGAAAATCTCTGCAAACTCCGCTGACGGAGCGGACTTACCCACCCAGGGTTATTTATATATCAAACTGAGCCAGCATACAAGTGCTCTCTGAGGAAAAATGCCTAAATAGGCTTCCCCAGGTTGCAGGGAGGTCTCCTTGGAAATATGAGGAAAAGAACAGTTTTCCGACTGCCTGCATGACGATTGCATTGACCTGCCTGATACAATGCATCTGACAGCCATCGTAATGAGACCCATTATGTTTTTACAAGGAACAACCCTGTGCACAAAGTTGCAGGCGCTTCTATATGAATGTGTGTTTTTTGAGATCAAAGGTTGATTTGTGGCATTTAGAAATTCATTTTATACGGGCGAATGCCCAGCATGATGAAGTAATACTGTGTCTTTTTTTGTCTTTATTTTAGTGTCTTGCAGATTCACCCAAAAAGAAAGTATTTATATATTTACTTTTACACACATCTCACAGACGCACACACCCACCGACTGACTTAGAACAATGCTTCTGCCTGTTACGTAGGACAGAGTTTTAGAAGGAAAGTTAAAGCTAGTCAGCAGAGATGGCGTCTTGGTTGATGACTGCTGCCCAGACCCTAACTCAGGTTATGGAGGACAGCTCTGAGGTAGGATCAGCGACTGAGACAGCAGATGCTGAGACTAGACACGAGGGAGAAGAAAATGGAGCTGAATCTGGGAGTTCCATCTGATGACTTTTCTTCCAGCGATTCAGAGGGACATGATAATGGCAGTCGTGCTGGGCCTTTGCAAACACAGTTTGTGCAACGGAGCAACCGTAGCAGGTTACATCAACCCAGAGAGCAGGTACTTGTGGTGCAAAGCACAGACAGAGTGCTCTGTAGGCAACCCCCAATTTAGTTCAGCCCCACATTCTGCCTTTCACTTTTGACACTGGATGTAAAATCAATACAGCCATTATTTTGCTAATTGACTATGTCCTTCTCTTTTTGGATGTTGCGTCCTTGAGCAAATTGTGCTGCAAACAAATTTGCGTGCATAACATTTCTGAGTGACCATGGAGGTACTCTAGGGCCTCATTCTAGGGCATAATAGGACTCGCAGGAAAGATTGTACAGGTGCTTATACAGCCACTCCTTCACAAAGCTTTTAACATTTATGTGGGCAAGTTCTATACAGGAATACAGCTATTCAGTGAGCTGTACCAAGCTGCAACTGTGGCATAAAGTTCAGTTCATTGTTGTCGTAAAGTATTCCAGCAGGAGCTGTTTTGTAAGAAGCTCCCAGTCAAATAGGGAGCAACAGAGGGGAATATATAACCAGGATGCCCTGCACTCAAGTTCTTCACAAAACAACAAAGCCTGGTTATGGGGAACACATAATAATACTAACATTTGTATCTCATGGGTAAAATGTATTACTCCTAGGTGAGGCTATGCTTACTTCCCTAGTCATTCCAACTCATCTGTGTTCCTTGTGATTACCAAATCATCCACCACCCATTCCAGGACACACACCCATCAGTCAATAGTTTCAGAGAAAAAAAATAGTGAAGTGGGTCATAAAGTGCCTCACTTAAGCACCATCCACGAAGCTAATGGTTAGTACTCACCAGTTTGCTCGTTATGTCATCATCTGCACTTTCGTTACAGAAACATGAATGTGACCTAGCCCCTAAACTAATATAGAAAAATGCGGAGTGAAAGAGTGAGCTGTAAACAATAGTGTCATCTATCTACCATCTAAAGGCCCGTAATGTGAAAAAATAATAGCCTAATCTCCCCATTAAAATCGAGTTATGAACATTTATCTCACATATTTTTTAATTTTTTAGCAGTATTCACACGCAGTTAAAAGAAATGGCTTGTTTAGACCATTTCAACTTGACTGGCCGACATGTTTCATTGCCCTAAATGTTTTCAGCATCTCATCAGGGCACGAGGACGCATCCCCACCCCAATGTTGCACTGCATCTGCAGTGGTTGATGAAGGATACTCTTTTTTCACTTCACAGTAGCTCCATGGATGGTGCTTACTTGAGGCACTTTCTGACCCACTTCACTATTTTTTTCTTTTCTATGACACTATTGACTGATTGGTGTGTGACCTGGAAGGGGTGGTTGATGATTATTTTAATAACGAGGAACACAGATGAGTGGGCATGACTAGAGAGGTAAGTATGGCCTCACCTAGGAGTAATACATTATACCCAGGAGATACAATTGTTAGTATTATTATGTGTTCTTCATAACCAGGCTTTGTTGTTTTGTGTTGTAAGAAGTTCCAACAAACCCCGCACACTGCATTTCGGTCCAAAGAAATTCTTGCAGTCAGGTTCTCTGACAGACGTGATGTGTGCATGCTCACTTCAATTCGAGATGAGATCCCTTCCCCATTACAGTTTAGAGCAGGGGTCTCCAAACCGGTCCTGGAGGGCCAGATCCATGCCAGATTTTTGGGAAATCCCCATTGAGATACATATAGTTATTGAAAAAATCTGGCATGGATCCGGCCCTCCAGGACCGGTTTGGAGACCCCTGGTTTAGAGTCAGATGGCCGAAGTTCATCAGCCCACCGGTATACTTGATTAAAACAAAGATATGAGCGGAGTGTATAGGGTTGACCAGATTCTTCAGCCATACAATGCGAGTCACAAAACTTGCACTTGGTGTAAGAAGCTGTTTACCCACCTGATCCAGATGCCAACATACATTGCATATTTTGTTTACTGCCAGACCATTATGGGCAGACTCATGTTTCCTTGACTTTCATTTGACCGTCATTGAAAGTTTACTGCTTCAAAAGCAGCAGCCTCCACTCGATATGCTCTGGAGAATGTGACAAGGTTGCAGGATGGTTATGTTGCTGATTGCATTGGTGGAACACCTACAAAAACATGACCTTGTAGTCATGGTAGAGTTTGCTCTATGCAAAGAAAGAGGCAGAGGAGTTGTGTTTACTGTCCCCAGTGCACATCTCAGCCAGCCCTGTGTTTTCCTACTTGCTTTATAGTGTACCATACAAAAGTGAAGTATTAGGAAATTTACTGAAGTGGAGCTCCCATAAAGTAAACCTTTCAATGGCTGGGCATGGATACCTACCTACCATGGGTCACTACTTCACTAGGCAAGCAGCCTATAACGTTTGTTCCTCTACTTGAGGAAATCATGGGCTTGCTTATGGCCTGCTCAACACCTTTATCTACCATCAGAACGTGGTAGGTGTTCTGTTTGCTGGTTGACAAGTTGATTATAGTCCCCATTTGCACATGGTTGTGGTCGGAAGATAATCTACATTACCGCGGAGTACCTTGTGTGGCAAAAACTTAAAGTCTTTAGTCGTTTTTGAAGTGCTTTTTAGGGAACCTATGTATATAGCACATTGAACACCCTGATTGCCCACAGCAACTGGAGCAAGTGTAATAAGTCAAACAAATGTCCTGTGAGACTCATTCACTTCTACTTGCTTTGAAGGTATTCACACTCAATTAGTAACTTGAATCATACACAATGTTATTGAAAAAGTATACAGGACACTATTTTGCATGATGATGATTTTCAAATTTTTAGTTTTAGGACAATATGCATTTCAGTATATTTCAAAATTAGTGCAGACGATGCAGTGCACAGACGGTGAACACAGTGGCGTCGTCAAACCTCCGCTTTCTGAGCTTAAGTGGGGATAATGTTGACACATAATTATTTATGAGGCTGGTCTGTCTGCAGCTCTTCAGAGGAATGGTTTAAATAAGGGGAAATCATGGATGCGAAGCCAGTCACAGTAAAAGAGACCCAAAACATGAAAAGATGAGAGAAAGAAAGAGTGTGCATGACCGTAGCTTCAATTGGTGCAGAAGGTGCAGTGGCACTGGGACCAAGATGTCTGAGGGGCCCACTGAACCCCATTTATTGCTGTATTTTATAATTTACAAAGCAGCCAGGGACCACTTTCTTCCTCGAAATATAGCCCACATTGCACTGGCTACTGAGAGTTTGAGAGAGAGGGCTGGAAGGAAGAGTGAAACGAAGAACATATGAAAAGAAGAAAGAGTCAAAAGAATGAAAAGATTAATGCAAGGGTGAAATGATTGATGGATGAAATGTAAAGCAACATTGAATGGTTGAGTGGAAGAGAGAATGACTGGGATGATGCAAGGCTGGATTAATACATGGAGTGTGAAATTATGTACGCCAAAAAAAGAAGGAATGTTTGAATGGGAAAAGGATGGATGAATGGCTGGAATTGTGAGTGGTAGGATAGAATGATGGATGAATGAGTAATAATGAAAGGATGGATAGATAGAATTGTACAGAAAGGATGGATGGAAGCATGAAGTGATGGACAGATGGATGAATTAATGAAAGACTTAAAGAATGGAACGATGGGTGGAGGGAAGTTGGGATGAAGGGATCCGATTTAGAGTGGGTAGGGCTTTCTCGCTTCACTCACCCAATGGCATTTAAGGTATGGATGGATGCCGGGGGTATTTTCATTTACTGGCTACTGCTTTGAGTGAACTAATATGTATGCAACAACATAGAAGAAGACAGTGAACAGATTGTTGTATATGATTTTATATCAAACAAACGTAAGCGGAGATCTGTTTGTTCATATATGGTATCTCTGGTGAACCATAGCATGTTTTGAAAGCAACGTAGGGAGGAGATGTTGATGATTCAAACTGTAGTTAGTCTTTGGGTCTCATCAGGATAAAAGTCATCTGACTACATTTCCCTTGAAACTGTGGAATTTTGGGAACTTCAATAATGCATCCTGTAAGCACTACATGCAAGAATACTTCAAGAAAGTGTCTTCAAAGTATATCAGTCCACACAGTTAGACCGACAGTACAGGTTGGGTAAACAAATTATTCAGGAGAAGTACACCTGTATAGTGTGTGGAGAAAGTTGTCACATCTACACAGGCTGGAATACTCCTAGACAAAGCCAAAAATGCAAAATGGAGAGTTTGGGGTGGGAAGGAAAACTCCCACAAGCCACGCCACAATGGCACAGTGAAAAGCTCGGCAGGCTGATCCTTTCTAAAGGATTTGACAAATGGGACACCATTGGTATATCCCGGATTGGCGACTTATGGAAGTCTGGGGATGTGGTGCCCTTCTCCCGGCTGCAACTGGAGTATGAACTTGCCAAAGCTGAATGCTTATGGTATCTTCAAATTAGACATGCTTTGCTTGCAGCTCTTCCTAGAGTAACCTCCTTGACTCCTCCCCGCTTGTGGATAGAATACTTGATCGGGACCTGCCAGAAAAGGCCATTGCCCTTATTTATAAGAAGCTCATTAACAATATGGCTGACCCTCTGATCAGCCTGAGGGCCAGATGGGACCACGATGTTGCAGGTTTGGATGATGAGGAGTGGCAGGCGGTGGTGACTTCTCCTCGTGAGGTGGCCATCTCCTCCCGGCTCTGGCTGGTCCAACTTAAACTGCTCCATAGATCCTATCTGTCAGGGCCTTTGTTGGTTCACATGGGATACATCCTGGAAGGTTGCTGTGCAAGATAATGTGGGCAAGACGGCACTTTTATTCATATTATCTGGGAATGTGCAGTGATCCAGGGGTATTGGGAACGGGTGGTGGGCCACATGGAGGAGGCACTGGGGCAGGGGTTTCATTTCAACATAAAGTTAGTGCTGTTAGATATTTGGGACCCAAATGACCTGAACTCTTGGGAGCGACTCTGGGTGACACTTGGGTTCAATATTGCAAAAAGGTACATTGCAGAGCTTTGGAGGGCTCCGAATCCGCCGACAATCGTTGATTTGTCCAATGATATGGATTGGTGCATGGTGACTGAGAAATCCATCTACGAAGCCAGGGGATCACTGAACAAGTGGACACATGTCTGGGGTCTGTGGAACACTTATAGAGGGGAGATCTGTGCAATGCCACAGACCAGAGACAATGTAACGGAGGATCTTGTTGTTGTTTAACAAGTTGGTTGTCTGATTATTGTCATGTGTACTCTCGGGATGAGTAGCGATTGTCCACTGTGTGCCGCCCTGACTGCAAATATGTTGTTTATGTAACATGCTTTTTTCTCTCATGTTTGAAATAGCAAAACAAGCTTTGTTCCGTTTGATCCCTAAAATGTGTAATGAACTATCTGAACATTGGTCAGTTTCGGATAGATACTAACAACTCGGGTCTATAAGGGACATTTATTGTAAAATCCAAGCTAAAATTATCACAGCCCGACTTCCTAAAACATCAAAATGTGTATTATTTTCTATGATGTTGCATGTGAAGCATCACAGAACTGCCATTGTTAATCCATGCAGCATAAATGTCTATATAAATAACAAGTTTTGGGGATGTGGCCTAGAGATTAAAGATGCTAAACTTTGAACCTTGAAAAAACCACCAAAAAAACTATGCAGAATGAGCATCTCACTTCCTTAGACAGTCCCATAGAGGTAAGTGGATTACTTAGTAAAAGCACACCTTTGCATACTGTAACATCATCAAAATGATTACAGATAGCTCCCATGGTGAGAGGGGCATTTTTGTTTTCAAAACAAAAATCTGGCTCTGGGATTTTGTTTTGGGAAATAAAAAGAAATGATGGACACCTCTGTCATGCTGATGGAGTAGTGCATCAAATGTAAAATGGCATTAACAGGGACAGCTGTGAAGGCAGATCCTGTCAATGTTTTTGAATTGACATTCAGCTTGTTGGCATTTCCAAATTTGGTGGGTGATAAAATTGCAGCATACCAGATGTGAAGTCCTCCATCAGAGTGACAGAGTCTTCTTTGTCAGCCAAAATGTAAATATGGCCCTTGCTAAGAACTCCTTATTTTTTTGCTGTCTTAAAAATTGTAGGTGTCCAGTGCTGTGTAATTTGTTTTGATTCCTACAATGGTGTAAAAACCTTAAAAGTACTTACATGGCTAACATTACTCATTTTTTACATATTTGGCCTAATTACGAGTGTATATGTCTGCGGACTGCCAGACTTTTGGTGGCATGGCGGTGGTGATCCAGCCACTGCCGCATCAGCGGTTCAACCGCCCCATCACGAGTTGGATGATTAGACCATTCTAGGACCTTTGACGCCGCCAGTGAACCACTGTTCCCTAGTGGTGGCATAGAGATAAGATGCTGCAATATGTTTGGTGGGACTGCCGTGGCTTTATATGAGTTTCCTCTTCACAAGGGTTTTTATTGCAGATCCACCGCCATGAAACCCTGGCGGAGAGAAAATAAAGGGGGCTCTACAGGGCCCCCTTGCGCCTCAGCACCCTGTGTGCATGCACATCAGTTCCTGCGTCACATGGCCATTAGACTCCATGCTGTGTAGGAAGCTTGTAAGGAGTTCTCATTGCGGTTCCTTTTTCAAATGCACCCCCCTCTTTAAAAAGGGTATTATCATAGGGGGAATCACCATGCCACCCACCATCCAGAGTACAAAAAACATGTAATCTGGTGGACGGGCCGCAGCAACTCTTGGCGGTATGGGGCCCGATCGTAATTGGGCACATTATGTTAGAAATTTTGGTAATCCACAAATTAACAACTAACCAGCATTCTCTACTATCTCCACATAAAAAACAAATATAATATGCTAAAAACACAACATAGGCACATCTCATTTATGCACCTTGTTTTGCAATGCGGGTAGCTGTGGATTTTGAGCTCTATCTCAGCTGGCACATAGGAAAATCTGCACATATTTTTGAAAGCTAGAGAACCTGAGTACTCCAGGGGTGAATTACTTGAGCGGCTCACACCAGATAATTTTACCCAGAAGCCCTTGAAAACATCAAACTTTGGTAAGAAACACATATTTTTCTCACATTTCTGTGACAAAAAGACCTGGAATCTGTTGGGAGCCACAGGTTTCCTACCACCCTGAGTTCCTACACGTCTCCCAATAAGAACGTTACACCACTTGTTGTGGGGCCAAGAGACGACACAAAAGGAACTACATCGCTACATTGATAGATAAGCTATAGGCGTAGCTGATGTTTTTGGGACTGCGCTGTGACACCACCCATGGAAACATGCAAACCACTGAAATCTTTTGAAAACTAGGCAACCAGGTGAGTTCAGGGTGGTTTGCCTTGCATCGATCCAATAAGGTTTTATTATCCACAATGCTCTGCAAACCTCAAACTCTGCCCTAAATCAACATATCTCTTCAATTTATGGGATGGAAACTTCCAGAATATGCTGGAATTAACAAAATTCCTGCCACACTGCAATATCCTACTTGTACAGATAAAAACGATGAGTCACGTTTGTGGCTGGTCCTAATGTCTACTACAGGAACGGTTCAAACTAAGGAGAATGGGAGCCTTCTGCAGCACTATGGGCAAAGAATGGACACCTGAAACCACAGATAGAATGTTGACTTTTACTACCTGTATCACTTGTTGGTAGAATAGCCATTTTCTCAATGGTGAGCCCACCAAATTCTTCTACATTTTCACAAACAGCCCCATTCCTCTAGCTAAGGCCTCCCTTCAGACACTCTGTACACTGTTATCCAGGCTAGTTTGGGCTAGTGGCCAGCCTCACTCGAGGTAGGCTACTGTCACCCTTTTCAATGAAACATGAGGATTCTCTGTCCCAGACTTTGAGAAACACTATTTTGCATCTCAGACCCACTTTCAAACTTGTTATTATCACTTACATCAACACTTGCCACAGGTGACTATTGAGAGAGCTGTGTTTAAACAGGTACATTGCAGACATTTTTAGCCAAGCACCTGCCTACACCAAATGCCCTGATACAAACAATCCAAGATACTGCAAATGGTGTGGCACAAAGTATGTAGAAAGACCAGAAGCAATGTACAATTTTGTTTTCACTGGCCATATTGCTCATGCATAGCTCCTTGCTTTCCTTAACCATGAAAAACATGGATGGAACAGAATAGGTATTAAAAGCATGGCTAAGATAGGACAATTACTGAGACACAGAGTGTTTTTAAACATAGAATTATTCTTAGACAATCTATCCCCTTCGCCACTTGAGGCATTTCCCTGCTTCAGATTACTACAGGCTATTCATATCTCATACCCTATATTTACTGCTGACCCCTTGGAATTCACACCTTTAACATGCATGGTACACACACTAGACCCTTGTTAATGTGTAATTTTTACAGGTTTTTTACTAAAAGCAGTATTTTCACACTCCGACTGTGTAATCTGTTGAGAATTAGGTCATGATTCATATATTGGTGGTAAGCATACTCCTTAACAGCAGTGACAGAGTAGACTTACCACCAATATAATGGTCTAAAGATTGAATTTATATGTAGACGGACCATTGGTGTAGACTTATATGCCTCCACCATGGTAATGCTCCTTCAACGGCCCGACGGAGTAAGAGCTGTGAGAGGTTGACTTGTATGTCTACCCACCTAATTTGGGGGCATATTATCAAGGAACTCTGTTCAAATTATCGCCGCTTTAGCAGCAGGAAACTTCCTCTAAAGCGGCGATAATGGGCTTGATAATATTCTCTTGAGAATTCCAAAAGAAGCCCATGTTCTGGTGTTAATATGGGCTTCTATTGGAATTCTCTACGGCATATTATCAAGCCCATTATCGCCGTTTTAGCGGCAGTTTCCTGCCGCTAAAGCTGCGATAATTTTAGCGCTGTTCCAAGATAATATGCCCCTTAGATGGGCAGACATAGATTTCAGTGCTCACTGCCTAACAACCCCAGGAAAATCCTGGCAGAAAGGGGCAGGGAAAACTGTGTAATGGTCCCCTCACCATGGAAGATAATTCCCAATGACGAGGTTTTTTATTTTCAAAAAGAAAATCCTGCTTCAGAAGGTTTTTTAAATACAAAAAAGGTATATTTGCTGGACGGCTCTGTCATCTTTGACCGAGCAATACGTCAGAATTACAAAGCATTCACTGGAACATGTGAATGCTGAAAATGTCAGGTGAACATTTTTAAATTTGTTAGTCATAACCTCCAGCATCACGATGGAGAATTTTGCCCTGTCACCCTGGCGGAGGACAAGCCAACTACCAAAATCAAAATCAGGCCCATAATCTCATTCTCTCCATCAATTATGACTTGTTAGAATTTCTGCTGTTCACAACATAAATGCAGATCTCTGAAGTACAGCTGTATATTGATACATTTTTCATATTAAATGAGGATGTACTACACTCTAATTCCATTATGTAGATTCAACCCATTTTCAATTCGCGCCTGGGGTAGATTCTCATGCCAGCTTGCTGATTTCATTAACCTCGTAATAGCACTGACTGGATTTTTCTGGAAAGTAGCAATCAATATGATAGCAATAATCACACAAAATTGTATTACGCCAGCACGTCGAATCACATTGATGGGATATGTGGGGATTTTTCAGGAAAGCAGCGATCGATATGATAGCCACAATCACACACATTTGTATGACACTAGCATGTTGAATTACATCGATGGTATATCTGGGGCTGATATGCAATTACTTTTCTAGTGGCGGAGCCCAATGTGCAATAGTTCATTGATGGTCCAGACACAGTGGGCAATATTGTCAATCATTTCTGCTAATGATATGGGAAAATATGCATACTACTGTGGCCCACTCTACGACTATAATGGCACATATTGTAGATAAGTGATAATATGATGAATATAGAGCCACTCAGTTAAACCTTTGCAGTATATGTATTCTACTAGTACGACCATGGCTATGTAATTTTTACACACTATCTCTGCACTTGGCTCCATGTTTGCAGTAGCTTTCTGAAACTACACAAAAATAAAAATAAAAACTTGTTGAAGCTTGAGTGGCACCTCGCCCAGGAAGAGCATATTGGCCATTTTGAGGATCTGTTGTCCGGGATGTGAATTGCTACTGGGAGGCCATTATGGATTTCTCTAGTGCCAGCGAGGGCATAATACCCCTTCCTGGTGATTTATAGGGAATGTATGAGAGTTGCTCAGGGACTGAGATAAAACATATGTATTAAAAATTATATAGTAATAAAAAAAAGAGTTTAGCTTCAGGGTCATTGTTAGACCTGTCGGGGTCCCACTGGAAGAAAGAAGGGGAGAAAATGTAAACACGCCCCTAAAAGAATTCCCAAGGGAACAGGTGGATTATAAAAAAATGGGTACTTTGACAATCAGACTGGTAGTTTTGTACCCTATTCCAAAGAGTGGTACAAGTATGAGCACTCCAAGGGTGACTCTAAATGTCCCAAGAGGGCACAGCCCCCCACTCGTGTGCAGAAACCAGGGCTGGAGAGTTTAGTGTTTTGGGAGGAGGTAGTCCCAGTTAGCTTTGGTAAGCAGACAGAGCTTACCCTAGTTTCCCTGGGGGATAAGTAGATGGTGCCACAATCCCATATACATGCCAATACCTCTAAGTACAGGTAGTGGGTCACCATCAAAAGGCAATGGGTAGATGTTCTGGGGGACCAAGGAGCCATCATGACTACTCTGAAGTGTCAGATTGGTCCTAAGAGCAGGTGTTCCCTAACACATTCCACCAAGTAATAGTTGCTGACAATTGTGGGAGCCATCTACCTGTGACTCTGGATGCCTAAGGTTGTCTGTTGGACAATGACCTGGAGTAAACTATCTGGAGGAAGGTAGAGCTCAGGTCACACTTGGAGATGTTGGGATTGCCTAAGTGGGTATGTATGACCAAAAGGTCCATGGCTGCCGGGAAAGTAGTCAAGGGTGTCTGGAGCCTAAAGTTTACGTGGTTCAGGCTGATGTGGCACCTGCGAAGGATGCCCCGAACCAATTGGGGGGACATTTGCACTCTAGGGGACCTGCCGGAGCTTGCTGGTTGGCAAGTCGTGTGTGGGCCCACCAAAGATTAAATCTGCAAGGTGCAGAAAGAGAAACCCACTCTAAAGGGCTTGAGGTGGCAAGCGGAGGCCCAGGCAGCAGGTGACACCTCTTGAGAGCACCTGATTTATTGTGAGAATTACCTCCTTATAGCGAGCCTAAGGCTGCTGAATCTGGGGCTGACTGTGGGCTGGTGGCCCCCCAGTGTTACAGGACCTTCCTACTGGGTTTGGCTCATGACATACCCCTGGCAGGACATCTGGGGTAAGACAAGTCCTTTGCAAGGCTTGTTGCCCCTTTCTATTGGGCCCAGATGAAGATGGCCTTAGATGCATTCTGTAGACCCTGTCCTACCTGCCAGGCAAGTGATAAGTCAAGGCTCCTCGGACCCCATTACCTGTCACTGGCACTCTCTTTGAGAGGGTAGCCATAGGCTACATTGGACCGTTGGACCCCAAGATGACTTTAGGCAACAGGTTCATCCTGGTCTTCGTGGACCATGCCACTCGCTACCCTAGAGCTATCTCTCTGAGGTCGGTGACTACACCTGTGGTTGCCAGGGCCTTGATGGGAATTTTTACCTCTATGGGGTTCCCCAAAGAAGCAGTGTCTGACACTAACTTAATGTCAGGGTACATGGAGTCCATGTGGGATTAATGTGGTGTACCTTTTAAGTTCTCCATACCCTGTTACCCCCAAACCAATGGTCTTGTGGAGAGAGTCAACAAGACATTGAAGGGCATGATAATGGGCCTACCTGAATCCAAAAGGCATAAGCGGGATGTTCTTTCCTATGCCTTATTGTTGCCTACAGGGAGGCACCACGGAAAGGAGTAGGGTTTAGCCCCTTTGAACTCCTCTATGGCCACCCTGTCAAGGTCACCCTCTTAGCCTTATAAAAGGGGGGTGGGAGCAAGCTCACAGGAAACTCCTCTGTATGTGGTCAGCTACATGCTTGCCCTCCGTAAACAGATGCACCACTTCTGGAAAAAGGTGAAACGCAATCTTGAAGTCAGTTAAGAAGTTTTGAAACTCTGGTAGGGCCAGAAGGTGTGATAATGGAGTCTGTGGAACCCAGAGTTCTTTAGAATTGCTGGACAGGTCCATATGAGGTGAAGTAGTGGAAAGGGGAGTCCTAATTTTTGTGGATATCTAGACCCCTAGAAACCACTTAGGAGTGCTCCAAGTGAACCGCTTCAAACCTCACTTTGGGAGGTCCAAAATGAGCATGCTCCTGGTAACAGACGAGGGAGTGGAAGAGGAGAGCGAGCTTCTCCCTTGACTTGTGTGCCCAGGAACACAATGGGTCTTTTTTTTTGTCCTCATATATGCCACCAGATGGAATGACTCTAGATGGAAACTCCCAAATCTGCCGACACAAAACCTAACTGTGCGCCCTGGAGTATTTTATGCTTAGCAGTTAAGAGGTCTCCCAGAGGTAGGTTTTCTACTAGTCCAACTCCCCTATTCGATGTAAGTGTACCTTGTCCTGGGGAGGACCAGACCACAAACCCCTGGCATAATCATTGGACTTTTGTTGTCTAACTATCCAACCATTTTATCAACGGGGCCCAGATCTTTGCCGCACCCTCTCCCCCGCACAGCAGATCTATTTTACTTATGGCCATGATATTTTTTAGGCAGTCTGCAAACATTGGGGGGGGTGGGAGATTTCCATTCTCTACAAGTCTCCCTCCTGGCGATGACAATCACATAGAATATAAACTGAGTAATACTGTTTCTGATGTCATATTCCTCTAGTAAACCCATAAGGATCAGTCTGGGACTACAGGTGACTGATCTAGACAGTACCTCCTCTAAAAAAGTGCAGACCGATATCCAGTAGTTTTTAATTTCTGTACAATCCGCAAAAATGTGTAGATCATCTGCCGCTGGACATTTACATCTAGGGCTAAAGTGTAATTCTCCAGATATTTTTGTCAGTTTTGAGGGAATCCAATAAACCCTGTATGCCGTGTAAAGATGATTTCTTCTGCGATTGGCAGGCTTTATTGTTTTTTGAGATATTATGAATGAATCTATCCAAACCTCCAGTTGTTTTTCCGTATCATCTCCCATTATATCCCCCCAGAGTTTCGAAATTTCTTCTTCCTGTCCATCCTTTGCGCCTATTATCAAATTATACCATGCAGATACCTCACCCTTCCATCCTTCTTGTCTATTGGCTAATTCTAGGAATTCACATCCCTCTATTTCTGACGCCCAATTTTGACTCCCCCACCAAGATGATAGTTGATAATATTTGAACCTTGTGAGGGATTTTTCTGTCATATTAGATATGGATGCCCAGTCTAGAAGATCTAGGTTGACCTGCAGATCTCCCCATCGTACAAAGCCTGCCTCTCTCAAGGGAAAAGAAAGACGATCTAATAGACATTCCGGTGTTCCGGGGGAGTCCCAGATTGGTGCCAGGGAGTTATAGTAGGGAATTTTCCAGATTTTTACAAACTGCTTGCCACAGTTTAAGGGCTGTTAGTAGGATTTTTAGGCGGACTTTTTTGTAAAAATTTTGGGCGCCAAATTTAAACAGAAAAAATTCGAGACCCTTAGGAAGGTCGGATAACAATGCTTGAAACAAACGGCCGTGTGACGACGAATCTAGCTTGTTAGCCAGGAGTCAAAAGTTTTTTAACTGAAATGCGTAGCAGTAGGAAAGCAGATCTGGGAGGGCGAGGCCACCTATTTTTAACCCCCTTCTGAGCTTTCTCCAAGCAATTCTTGGTGACTTGGTGGCCCAAATAAATGAGCAAATCTTTCCCTGAAGGCTGGAAATGTCTTTATTTTGAAATGTCAGTGGAATACTATTAAATAAAAAAGTCACTTTGGGCAATACCACCATTTTAATTAAATTCACTCTGCCATATATACGGAGAGGTAGACCAGTCCATCTTTGAAGGAGTTTAGTTATCTCTTTAACCACTATTTGCCAACTTATTTTGGGTATATCTATCAGCTTTTGAGTAACATAGACACCTAGGTACCTGATCTTTGATTTTATACCTGGTATGGGGACAGGATTATTCCAGCTCATTATTTCGGTTTTGTCCTTATTGATGCTATATACTGAGACTGTTCCATATTCCTCTGCTAATTTAAATAGCTTCGGAATAGCCTCTAATGGATTGATGGTGTATAGCAACAAATCATCGGCATACAGTGCAGTCTTTAACTCCAGCCCACCCATTTTAAAGGGGATGATTGTTGGATCTGATCTTAATATTGCCACAAAAGGCTCAATATATAAATCAAAAAGGAGAGGAGACAGGGGACAACCCTGTCTCGTCCCTCTTGATATCTCACACCAGTCCGTCAGGCACCCATTAATTAAAACTATTGCGCGTGGATTACCATATAAGTTTTTAACAGCCTTATTTAAAGGGTAATGGGAAGCCAAACCTTGCTAGGGTGTCCCAAAGGAACACCCAATTAACTTGATCAAAAGCCTTTGCGGCATCTATTGCCACGATGGTTAGTGGCAGTGCCTTATCTTCAACAAAATCGATTGCTCCAATGACCTGAAAGGTCAACTCATTTAATTGTCGTCCTGGGATAAAACCCCTTTGGTCAGGATGAATGATAGTTTTAATGACTTTGGATAATCTCTCAGCCAGAATCCCCGAGAATATTTTATGGTCAGAATTCAGGAGAGAGATAGGTCTATATGATTCTATTTTCATTGGGTCTTTGTTAGGTTTGGCTATTAAAATGATGGTGGCCTCAAACCAAGAGGGTGGAATACCCCCTTGTTGCTGGTAGATGTTATTAAAGATGGACAACAGGTATGGAAGAATCTCTTCATCATTATCTTTATAGATCTCCTTTGGTAGGCCGTCTGGGCCTGGGGCTTTGTTCCTGCTCATCTTTTTTAACTGTACTCTAATTTCCCCCTCAGTGATCTCCCCCGACAGGGTCTCTTTATCTTCCTCATTCAATTGTGATAGTGCCCTTTGGTTCCACCACTTCTCCAAATCTTCTGTTCCAATCTTTATGTTTTCCCTGTATAACTCTTCCATAAAACCCCTGGCTTCATCCCTGATCTCTTCATCTTTTGTCAGCTGTTCTCCCGAGGTTCTTTGGGACAGGGTGTTGATATTGTTTCTGGTCCTGTCAGATCTGGCCTTCCACGCTAGTAGTGCCCCACACTTCTCTCCATATTCAACGTTTTTTAGTTTACTGGTTTCCCATCTGTCATGAATCAGTTTATCAGCTTTAGCTTTAAGACTCAGCTGCAGCTCTAGAAGCTCCTTTTCTAATTCTGGAATCTTCTCTCTTTCTTCTAATGTTGCCTGCTGAAGTTCCAGCTCTTTCTTCTTAATAGAGTCCAAATCTTTAATTTCTCTATCTTTTATCTCTTTTCTTTTTTGTCTCATCTGGTGTCCCAGTAAACCTCTAAGAAAGGCCTTGAATGACTCCCAAACAGTTTGTTCTGTAGCTGAACCCACGTTAAATAAAAAGTACTCTGTTATGCTGTTCTTGATTTTAACTCCAATATTATCGTCTAATAGGATAGTTCTATATAGGGTCCATCTTCGTTCAGTGGCAATATTTTTAAAGTTGATACTTAATTGTACCACTGAATGATCTGAAAGGCCCACTGGGATGTGAATGACTGAAGTTAAAACTGGCTCAAAAGAATGGTCTACCAAGAATAAATCAATTCTCGAGAATTGTTTGTACTTTTTACTGTAAAAAGAATATTCTCTTAGGTTACCATTCTTAGTTCTCCAGGCATCTAACAAGGTATATTCTTTCATTATGTTCTTAAGAACTGAAAGAGACCTTTGGGGCGAGACATATTTTGCTTTAGAAGTACGGTCCAAATGAGTATCTAAAATGAGATTAAAGTTCCCCCCAAGAATGAGAGGTGCCCTACTAAGGATTAAGGCCCTCTCAAGATTGCGAAGAAAGATTTCATTATCCTCATTTGGACCGTAAAACACTGCAAGTGTATATGGTAAACTAGCGATCAGGAGCTCTGCCACCAGCCACCCCCCTGACTGGTCAGTATCACAGCTCCCTTGTTTGCCCTGATAATTATTGCGACTCCTCTAGATATTCCCTTTTGCCTAGAGCATAGAATGTCTTGTACCCAGCGCCTTTTCTCGAAGACCTTCTTACATTCTTTTGCCTCAAGATGTGTCTCCTGTAGTAAATATATACTAGCCTCTAGGTTCTTCAGAAAGTCACATACCCTCTGTTGTTTCTTAAAGCTTCCTATCCCATTGAGATTCCAAGAAATGATCTTACTACTTGTATACAGAGTTACCGCCATAACCAAATATTACCCTCCCAGCATATTTCCAGGGTAAAGGCAATAACTGAATGTCTATATATGTATTTATATGTCTGTATTTGTCTGTGCATATATGTATTTGAATTTCTGTGGACAAATGAGGACTTTTTTCTTTTTTCCCCTGCTCCCCGCCCGCTCCCTCCCCTGAGGAACCCTCCCTTCATCTTGGGCGTTGACTTGCCCCTGTGGAGCTCTCCATCTTTCAGCACCCTGTCTACCCTATCCCTTACCCCTATTGACTATTGTCGGTGTGAATTAGTGTATTTGAGATTTTTTTTTAAATTTATTTATTTATTTATTTATTCCCCTCTTCCTGCCTTCCTTTCTCTTTTCTCTTTTTTTTTTAAGTGTGATGTTCAAACCCCCCTTTTTATATTCTTTTTATATTCTTTTATTCCTTTTTTTTAATTAATGTAGTGTAGTGGATCTATGTCTTGGATTGCTATGTTCATTTTTACCATACAAGCCAATCAATAGCTATAAGATATAAGTAAAAGTTAGGTTTAAGTATGCTCAGTACCGGGAGCTAAGTGCTTCCCAAACGAAAAAAACCTACTCTCTCATATTCTGTAACGGTTTGTCTACTTCTTCTGGCAGGTTACAGGTATACATTTTGTTGATCCACATAACTTTAAGCATAGCTGGAAACTTCATCTGTACTTTCGCTCCCAATGATCTAAGTTCAGGCATTCTTAAACCCAATTCCCATTGTCTCTGAGTCATTCTCCCCCCTATGTCGGAACTAATTTGATATGGGTTAGCCCGATAATGAAGAGAGGCGCTTGCTAAAGCTCTACTAAGTATAAGCTCTTTAACATTGTAGGTCTGAAAATAGACCAAGATTTTCCAAGGTCCCTTACGATCTGGGTGTAGTCTGAAAGGGTCTCTGTGTACTCTCTGTATCTCCGCTTCTAGGTCTATATCTAAGCGATCTTTCAAAACCCAGTCTCCAAGGAGTCTACAGACAAAGGCTTTAATGTCTCCTACCTCTTCCCCCTCTGATATCTTTAAAATTCGGAGATTATTCCGTCTTGAGTGAGTCTCCAACATCTCCATGTCCATCATTAAAGCCTTATTTTGTTTCTTTAAAACACTGAGATCCTCAGTGTTTTCTGCCGTAGTGACTGAGAGGGTAGAGACCTTTTTTTCCAGTGTGACCGTCCGGGCCTCTATCCCTTCCAATCTAGTTTCCAGAAGATCAAACCTATCATGCAGTCTTTTTGGTTTGCCTCGGAAATTTCGAATTTTGCCAGCAAGTCACTCCTCAGTGAGTGAAATAGGAGCCCAATCTTATCAAGCTCCTGGGGAGGGGTGGTAGAAGCTGGGGCAATTGCTTTTGTTTGTGGTATCCATGGTCACCGTGTGGCTACATGCTGCAACCTCTACTGTATGTATACTTGTGGGGTCTTGATTGGATAAAGGATTTTTAGACAGACTGTTTCTGTTACTGCCGCTTATCAAAGTGTCATTTTCTAGGTTAAATGGGCTCTCCAGGTCTAGGTCCTCTAACACCCCCTCGGCTTGTATTTCAGCTAAAGGGTAGTACCTGTTGTCCAGGGGCAAAGCAGATAAAGAGGGAGACTGAGGTATATGAATAGACTGCTGATCCTCTTCCGTATTAGTTCCCTCTTTTAAAGAATTCATTTTCTCAACCACTTTAAAATAACTTTTAAGGGAGGGAGTATTTTTTTGTACTGCAATCTGCTGAGGGAGCTTACTACTAATACTCTTCTTAGAACTCCACTTCCTCTTACTTTTGTGTGGTGTAAGAGTTGAGGGTCTCACCTTCCCGCCTAGTTCAGCTGAGTCAAAAAAACCCTGCTGCTTTAATTCTTGTTTTGATCTCAACTGATATCTGTTTTTTACCACCTCTCCTCTACTTTTAGCTTGCTTACTACTTTCCCCTTGAGCTCTGAGACTCCTATAGTCGGGTGTGTTTCTGCTGGCGTTAAGATTTCAGAGCTTACTTCACTCTGACACAACAAAACTGGTGCTCCTATAGCAAAGACTGCCTCCATGCAAACTTTTCCTTTTTCTGGGGTAGCTGGGATAACTGGGGATAAGTATCTATTAGCTGAAAAATGCCCCCAGCAGACTGGACCTCTGTAGTGTTGTAGAAAAGCACCTATTGTGCACTGCCAAGCTTCCCGCTTCCAGTTAACCCCCCCGAGCTCCACACCACAATCTCTGACTTTAAACTTATCTTCGTGTTAATGTTTGTCTGCCTCGATGGAACATCCACATCCGTCACAGAGTCCTCGGCTAATGCTCCTGGTTCCGCTCGCAAAACTCCATTTCTCCTAGCCTGCAGCAGCCCCTCCTCGTCCTCCCGGCGTGCATCCACACTGACCATCCCCCTGGGTCCTAGCGCCGATCACCGTTCACCGCCGCCGCCTCAACTGCGCTCGTTTTGCCCGAAAAGGAGAAAAGAAAACCTTGTTTCTGTTCAGAAATTACATCCGATTATTTACCACCCATTCTCACCGTGAAATCTCCGCAGGGGCATCGGAATCATTTCTCCTAGTGTGATCAGGCGGAGAGCTCCGCGACAGCCGCTAGCCTGCCGCCACCATGTTCCTCCTCCTCTGTAGAGTTCAATGTCTCCCCTTCACTGACCCCAGGACAGTAGAGTGACTGTCGCCGTTTACTGGGGTAGTTCACTTCTCTGTTCTCCCTCACCCCTGGACTCACACACTTGTATGACCAGGACGTAGATACTGGAGACAGTCCACTTGTTAAGAACAAAATTACAGGTTGTCAGATAAGATGAGGGTCAGTATCAAGGAGGAAGTCTCTAATATGCTGGTGTTAGGGGTGATTAAACCCTCAAACAGTCCTTGGATCAGCCCTGTAGTGTTGGTACCCAAGGCTGCCCCACTGGGCACCAGTGCAGAATTTAGGTTCTGTGTTGACTACCTACCGGGTGTCTCAACTCCATCACGAAAATTGACTCACATGTCATCTCCTGAGCTGATGAGCTCATAGACAGGCTGGGCACTGCCAAGTTCCTCAGCACTTTTGATTTAACATCAGGGAACTGGTAGATCACTCTGACTGAGGAGGCAAAAGCAAGATCGGCATTCTCAACCCCAGAGGGACACTTTCAGTTTTAGGTGGTGCCCTTTGGTTTGAAGAATATCCCTTGTCACATATCAGAGGCTGGTCATCATGGTCCTAGCTGGGAGGGAGGCATTCTGTGCCACGTACATGGATGATTTAGCTGTCTATAGCTCCAGCTGGGCAGAACATCTGTGCCACCTCTAGGAGGTGCTTCAGGTCCTGCAGCAGGAGGGCTTGAATATCAAGGCCAGTAAGTGCCAGATTTAGCAGGAGTCTGTGGTGTATCTGGGCTACATGGTTGTTAGGGGAAAGGTGCAGCCACTCCAAGCCAAGATTGAGACTATCCTGGCCTAGCAATCCCCTAAATCACAGACTGAAGTGAAGGTCTTCCTTTGCCTACTAGGATATTATAGGAGGTTTGTTAAGGACTATGTCACCATTGTTGCCCCCTTACCAGAGATACCCTCAAACAAGCAGCACAGACAGGTGATCTGGACAGAGGCCTGCCAGAAAGCTTTTAATACCATCAAGGAGGCCCTGTAGACAGCACCCATACTCAAGGCTCCTGACTTCTCAAAGGACTTTATAGTGTAGGCAGATGCTTCAGAGGATGACATATGGGTGGCCTTGGCACAAATAAATGAGGAGGGCCTAGACCAACCAATAGTCTTCATTAGCAGGAGGCTATTTCAACTAGAACAGAAATGGAGTGTGATTGAGAAGGAAGGCTCTGCTGTATTCGGGGAATTGTAGCTTAGACCATACCTGTTTGGGATTCACTTCCGCGTTCAAGCAGGCCACATACCCCTCAGGAGGCTCATGCTAATAAGTGGTGAAAATCCCAAACTGTTAAGGTCGGTCTATCTCCTTGTAGGTAATTGACTTTAGGCCAACCCTGATGGACTACCCAGGTTCTTCCACTTAAGTGATGAGAACTCCCATGGGGTTGGGTAGTTCTCCCCACTTTCAACTGAGGACACACTTGTTAGACCTGTTAGCCTCAGGGTGGTCTTCAACTTAATATAAGTTGAATCTCCAAACTGGTTAATTCATACCTATTTCCCAATTCCTGGACTTCTTGCTGAGAAAATCTTGCAGTAATCTGAAACGTAATGGATCCTAATGGATCTTCAGAACAAATGGTATTTTTCAAATTGCTCTGATTAAACAAGTTATATATAGAATACAGCATGGTGCAATGACTTTTCAGCAAATCTGGGATGACGTTTTAGCCTTATATGATTAGCAACTAACTTGCCAGAGACATTGTTGGTGAAATGTGTCAGAAGGTTTAAAAAAGAAAATCTGTGCAGAAAAATTATATTAAGTATTGCAAAATAGGTGATTTATCTTGCTTAACCAGAATCTCTAACAATTAGTTGATGTGAATATATAAAATATCTCTAACATAAATTATATGCAGATTGTTCTTGCTTACAGAACAAATAATGTGATTGCATAAGAACCATTTTACAAGGTGTATCTTCCTTTGTTGTGCCTATATTTTCTGTAATATTCTTTTAGCCATAATCTCCAATAGAACTGTGATGCTATAGAATTTTGAGATGTGTTGAGGCCCCAAGCAAACAGTTCAACAGGTGCAAGGTAAGTAATTAGACAATATTGAAATTAATTTTCGATGTTATCTTCATATGACTTGCAATGTGTTTCTCTTTTTTTCTTTAAAGATATTAGGTAAAGATAGACCCATTATGTTTCTAAAAGTCATACAAACATTCCAGCTTTTATCTAGGGGTGTGCGAAATTCATGTAATTAGCTTTTGCGTAATAGCAATTTAAATATATATATGTGTGTGTGTATATATATATAAATACATATATATATGTATATATATATATATATATATATATATATATATATATATATATATATATATATGCATATATGTATATATGTATATGTGTATATATTTATACACACATTACCTACTGGAGGTCGCCAGTAGGTAGTTATAGTTAGGACCTAGTTTCCATAGGAAAAGGTTTGTTGTTTTCCCAATAACTTTGGCGCCGGTTGATAAATGTTCGTGAAATTTTCAAAACTAGAGGCCCACTCCGGTCAGCTCCTGTCTTGAAAGTTTCGGGGTGATTCTACAAGCAGGGGCAGAGAAAAAAGGGGGTTCAAAAACACGTTTTCCCCATGGTATTTTCCTTAGGAAAATGTAAACAGAGCTACAGCCCGAACTCTTTTTTGTGAAATGGTGTAAATCCGTTCAGTAGTTCCTGAGAAATTTGAAAAAGAAAAAATATCGATATCAATGGCAGCAATGGATTTGCAAACCCTCCAAAGCACGTGCTTCACTGTGATTGGCTGCCAGCACTCCAAACCAGAAAGTGTTGGCAGCCATCTTGTGACTCAGTAGAACCGAGTCACAAGAAAACTGTGAAAAAAATATTGAAAAACAAGAAAAGGGGGCAGGGTAGAAACACCCTGACCCCTAGGCCTGCTCAGGGGGTCCTACAAGGACCCCAGGGCCAAAAAGAGCATTTTTTAAAATAATTTCGCCCGGATTCACACTGGGGTCGCAAATCCTACCACAATTATTTTACAAAATGAAGCGAAGGCTCCCGTGCTTCATTCAAATGAGGTCCCTGGGTGGGCCAGGTCCCGGGGGCATTGCCAAAAAATAATAGCAGGGGCCCACGGGGTTCCCAGCAGCCCCAGGGACTGCCACCTCCCCGGAGCTTATTATATTGTATGGAGGGGGCACTTCAAACCCCCCACAGCCCGGGGACCACTACCTCCCTGGGGCTGTAAAAAAAGAAGCATGGGGGTCCCAATTCCCTCCACACTGCCCTAGGGACCACCACTTCCCTGGGGCATTGAAAATAAACCACAGGGGGGCTTGTGGCCCCCCGCATCCCCGAGGACAGCCACCTCCCCGGGGCTCTTTTTTTTAAAGAAGTGTGGGAGGGGCTTGAGCCTACCCACATGCCCCAGGGACCACCACCTTCCCAGTGTACTCTAAATTTAAAATCCAGGGTCTGTTACTGACCCCCAAGCCCTGGGGACCACCACCTTCCCAGGGCTTTTCAAATGTTGGGAGGGGGGCCGCATGGCCTACCTCCTGGAACCCTCAATGGCCCTGGGGACCGCTACCCCCAGGGCCAGCTCCTGCAGTGTCCCCAGGTGTCCACCCTCGGGACACTGCTGTTTGCAATGACAGGGAGGGAGCCGTGCGGTTCCTGCTCTGTCATTGCAAACTCTGTTTTGCTTCATTGAAGCAAGATAAGGGAAACCTGCTCTTGCTTCAATAAAGCAAAGCAGATTGCTTTTCCACATGAGAAGCTGCATGTCAGCACCTCCCCATGTGGAAAAGCAATGCCGGCTCCAGCAGGAGGTGGGGAGCCGGCAGTGTCAGTGAGGGCATTGGGGCTCCCCCCACTGTTCCCAATGGAGTGGCCAGGCCCTGGGATTGGCCAGAAGTGGCCCGGGAGGGGGCCCACGCGGCCCCCTCCCAATTAAGATCAAATAAAAAAGATTTTCAAAATGAGGCACAGCCCCGGGGGCTGGGGTTACCGGGGCTAATGGCCCGCCTCAGGAGGCGGGCCACGCAGCCCCCTCCTTAAAAAAATCATTAAAAATATATATATGTGGCCATGCCGCGGGTGATGGGGTCCCCGGGGCTGAAATTGGCCTTGGGAGGGGGGGGGCCATACGGCTTCTACCCGTTTATTTTTTTATTCTTTTAAACAATAGGCATCAGACTCTGAAGGATGGGGTGCCCAGGGCCCCAAAAGTGCAAAAATAATGGGGTCCACACAGCCCTCCTCCTGAAACAAAACAAAAAAAAAGCTGGCTTCGCACCGGAGGCCCTGCCCCCTCCCTGCAGTACTCTACAAATGCACCCCCTGATATGTTTGGGAATTAATTCCCCTTGAATACCGAGGGCCCCTGATGGCCAACTAGCACACCAGACACCTCCAGTAAGCACCAGGGAGCTGTGTTGCAGGGAAGTGGTCCAGGGCCACTCCCCTTTTTACACCTCTGTGTAACCCAGCTCTGTGGCACTTACTGGAGGTAGCTGGTGGGCTAGTTGGTCCCCAGGGACCCTCAGGACTCAAGGGGATTTAATCCCCCAATTTACAACACACCAGGGGTCCAGGGTGGTGCAGGGAGGGGGAGTGGCCTGATGTGACAAGTGTGCAAACATGCCCGGTGATGCGTTTTAAGTTGGGGGTTTGAGGCCCCTTGAATCCTAAGGGTCCTAGGGGGCCAACTTGCCCACCAGGTACCTCCAGTATGTGCCAGGGAGCTGCATTTCAGAGACTGAAAGATGTCATGTCATTTGAGATGTCATCAGTGATGTCACTAACCATGTCATTAATGATGTAATATGTGACGTCATCAGCAGTGCATTGCGGGGGCGTGAATTATAGTTAGCTGAACTAACAATAACGGCTGAATTTCTATGGTTTTGTACGAGAGAAATGTTCAACTAAATATAACGTTCCTGAAACCTATGGTTTTTTCAGTGAATATATATATATATATATATATATTTATATACAGGATCAATCCCCTCCAGAGGTTAGACTGATTTTCACCTATAATGCCCAACAGCGAGAAATCCAAAAAATAATGCTACGCAACTGGTCGAAAGTCAAAAGCAACCCAATAATTGGTGAGAGTATGCCAAAGAGGTTAGGAGTAACCTATAAAAGAGCCCCATCCATGCACAATAGTTTGGTAAGCAGCAACCCAGAAGTCAGTGAATCAGGAAAATGGTGGCTGCAAAATGGCTTTACTAAATGCAAATGTTGCACGGCATGCCAATATGGGGTTAATATGAAATCTTTTAGGACAGCTTTTAGTGAACAAGTTCAAATGATCAACAAACACTTAAATTGCAAGACTGAGTATGTAATCTATGTCATAGAGTGTCCTTGACATCTGAAATATGTATTTGTATTTGTATGTGGGTATTTGTAAAGCGCAACCTGTTGCTCCGGAAGGGGCATCCTGGCGCTGTGCATGTGTATATTAGTGGGTGGAGCTCTAGATTGCCGTCATTACAAAGCTGTCGGATAGCTGGTAAATCCATGTTTTAAGATGTTTCCTGAAAATGCTCTCCTTGTCAATCAGTCTAAGATCTATAGGCATGATGTTCCACGCCCTTGATGCTAGGACCGTAAATGTTTTGCCTCCCTTGGTTTTGTATTTGTACCTCGGGATCCTGGTTAGGTTACCTCCCGAGGACCTCAGGCAACGTGAGGGGTCATAGCGAACAAAACGCTTAACAAGGTACTTTGGACCTATGTTGTTTAAAGCTCTGAAAGTAGTCAATAAGAGCTTGTATAGAATCCTCTTGTGAAGGGGCAGCCAATGTAGGGTTTGTAGTGACGCAGAAGCAGAGGATTTTCTTGGCAGTTTGAGAACTAATCTTGCAGCAGCGTGTTGTACGCTCAGCAGTTTTCTCAATGTGGACCTTTTCACTCCAGCCATCAGACCATTGCAATAATTTAGCCGTGATAGTATTAACGCTACCACGACTGATTTTCTGGACGCAATAGGCAGGAAGTCGAAAAAATTCTTGAGTGACTTGATTAGGCCAAAGCAACATTCTGATGTAATCCTGACGTGCTCATCAAAGGATAGAGCCGAGTCAAATTGGACTCCCAGATTTCGTGCGGAGTCCACTGAACTAGGCAGGGCCGGTGAATCATTTGACCACCAATCCTTAGGACAGAATAGATGATCCTTACCTAGCGGGAGGATTTCTGTTTTACTACTGTTGCATTTCAAGTGGTTATTACTCATCCACTGAAAAACCTCCTTCAGGCATGTCTGAAACTTCTGTACTGCATCTATATCATTTTTGTCAATCGAGACGACAAGTTGTGTGTCGTCAGCGTATGACGTGACTAGGATCCCATGGGATTCTATCACAGCTATTAGGGGGGCCATATAGATGTTGAAAAGTAATGGACTCAAAATGGACCCCTGAGGGACGCCAGATGAAATAGTTTTTTCGCTGGATAGGTAAGGGCCCAGGGATACAGTTTGAGACCTATTAGTCAGGAAAGATTTTATCCATGCCAAAGCTGTATCTGTCATACCAATATCTCTCATCCTATTAATCAGGATGTTGTGGGAGAAGGTGTCGAACACTGCCGTGAGGTCTAACAGGATGAGGACAGCTTTCCTTCCCTCATCCTGTAGGAACTTGATGGAATCTGTAAGTTCAATGAGGGCAGTTTCGGTCGAATGTCTGGGACGGAAACCTGGCTGTTGGGGATGTAGAATATTATGCCCATCGACAAAGTCTTTCAACTCACAGTAAACCATCTGTTCAGTAATTTTTCCCAATACTGGAAGGAGCGATATTGGGCGCATGTTCGACAAATCCGTAGTCGATTTATTAAGCTTTTTCATCAAAGGCTTGACAACAGCCTTTTTCCATTCTTGAGGGACTTCCCCTGAATCTAAGGACGCATTTACAATCGCGTTGATGTTAGGATTGACAACATCAATTAAATGATGCAGTATTTGGGGGGGACAAGAGTCTGTCGGAGCTCCTGATTTACAGGCCAGAATCGCTTTACGAGTCTGTTGGAGGGAGACTGGTTGAAAACCACTCAAGGTATGTTGGTTATTTACTCCCCGCATTAGGGGCTCTAAGATCGAGGGGGCTGGAGATGGAAGAAATTCCTTCTGGATGAGTGCGATCTTTTCCTCAAAAAATTCACCAATTTGATTGCACAGAGTTGCAGAGAGGGGATTTCAGGCTGAAGAACCTTGGGATGAGTGAAAGATTTTACAATGGAAAAAACCATGCTTTGTTTCTGTTGAGCATCATTGATGGCCTTAATATAGTAATCTTTCTGAGCGGATTTAATGCTGGCCAGATATAATTTCCTCTGTTGTACGTAGAGGATTTTAGTTGAGTCATCATATGTTTTCCTCCATTTCCTTTCTTTTTTTCTACAGAGCAAATGGCTCTCTGCTAAGGCCTGTGAGTACCAAGGGGCACTTAATTTCCTCCTTGTGGTCCTATCATGACAACCTTCAGGCGGGGTATTTTCCGCAATAATTTGATCCATCCAGGCATGGAAGTTAAGGGAGTCCGTAGACGCGTCCCCCGACAACTTGGGTGCTCTCGTCAATAAAGGGGAGTCAGGCTTAATACTGTCAATCACCTTTCTCCAATTTATTTCAGTAATGGATTGTTGTCTTATTTTTGATGATTTAGTTTGCTCAGACTGGTGGACTTCAAAGGGGATGAAACTATGGTCAGTCCAGATTTGTGGGATGGGGGCAGGGGTGGTCAGAGCGTCAAGGTTAGAACAGATACCATCCAACGTATGTCCGGCTAAATGGGTAGGTGAGGTCACTAATTGCTTTAGTCCAAAAATATCCAGGGTCTGCTGGAAACAGGTAGCATGAGCATCATTGGGAGATTCCAATTGAAGATTCATGTCTCCCATAAGGGTGAAATGAGCATAATGTAGCAGAAGCTGCCCTAGAGTATCCCCCAAAGAATCAAGAAAAGGGGTAGCATTGCCGGGAGGGCGATATATCAAGCCACCAGAGAAAGAGGTGGAGGCATTCAGGCTTATCGAAAGACCAATACTCTCGATTCCTTTATGGAGGCTAAGGTCAAAGGTGTGACACTTAAAAGATTTTTTTATGATAAGTGCCACTCCCCCTCCTCGCCCGATTAATCTATCCTTCCTGAAAATTGTAAAATCAGGCGGGAGGGCGGTGATGAAATCGGGATTAGAGGAGTCGTTTAGCCACGTTTCCGTTACAAAAAGGAAGTCAAGATCTGAGTCTATAATTAAATTGTGGATATCCTGACTGTGGCAGCACAATGAGCGAGCATTTATCAAACCTCCCTTATAATTAGAGCATCTGGATTGCAATGAGATAGTATTTGTAGGCACATCGGAGTGTGACCAAGGAGATGTCCATTTACAGTTGAGACATGAAAAAGGACTTCAAAGTTGGTCAGTAGGAAAGCAACCATCACATGCACTGACTATTTTGGGCCGGTAAGCTAGTAATTCCTTACTGTCATACCTGAGAGAGGGAGAGATTTGTGCAGCATGTCCTGTGCTTGGCGCGGTCTTGGTGCGGACGGGCGCAGACAGGCTTGCCTTTGGCTTGCCTTCGGCGCGCCGCCGGCACGCCCGCTGCGCCCGCCCGCTGCGCCGTCTATGCAGGATGTCCATTTTATGGTAGGGAGGGTGTTGGGGCGACCTAAAGACTAGAGCGCTGCCCTGGTATTCGCCCAATGGCGGATCCCTCTCGGCGAGTGCGATGATTCTCCCTGTGCTAACAAGGTCAGAGGCGGTCTAAAGTGCGATGTGCCAATATGTGGGGGCAAACGTGAGTGCAATAATCAATTTTAAAGTTGTGTTCCAATTTTTAAAAGTTCGATAAAATACAGTTTAAAAAGCATTCAAATTACACAGAGTCACAGCCTATACATAGAATAGCAGCCTATAGCCTCCGGCAGAGCCAGAGGGAAACTAAATACACACTAGAACGAGCGCGCGTGTAGACTGCTCCGTTAAATACAGCTGGGTGCTGGGGTGACCTAAAGACTAGAGCGCTGCCCTGGTATTTGCCCAAGATGGCGGATCCCTCTTGGCGAGTGCGATGATTCTCCCTGTGCTAACAAGGTCAGGGACGGTCTAAAGTGCGATGTGCCAATATGTGGGGGCAAACGTGAGTGCAATAATCAATTTTAAAGTTGAGTTCCAATTTTTAAAAGTTCGATAAAATACAGTTTAAAAAGCATTCAAATTACACAGAGTCACAGCCTATACATAGAATAGCAGCCTATAGCCTCTGGCGGAGCCAGAGGGAAACTAAATACACACTAGAACGAGCGCGCATGTAGACTGCTCGGTTAAATACAGCTGGGTGCTGGGGCGACCTAAAGACTAGAGCGCTGCCCTGGTATTCGCCCAATATGGCGGATCCCTCTCGGCGAGTACGATGATTCTCCCTGTGCTAACAAGGTCAGGGACGGTCTAAAGTGCGATGTGCCAATATTTGGGGGCAAAAGTGAGTGCAATAATCAATTTTAAAGTTGAGTTCCAATTTTTAAAAGTTCGATAAAATACAGTTTAAAAAGCATTCAAATTACACAGAGTCACAGCCTATACATAGAATAGCAGCCTATAGCCTCCGGCGGAGCCAGAGGGAAACTAAATACACACTAGAACGAGCGCGCGTGTAGACTGCTCGGTTAAATACAGCTGGGTGCTGGGGCGACCTAGAGACTAGAGCGCTGCCCTGGTATTCGCCCAAGATGGCGGATCCCTCTCGGCGAGTGCGATGATTCTCCCTGTGCTAACAAGGTCAGGGACGGTCTAAAGCGCGATGTGCCAATATGTGTGGGCAAACGTGAGTGCAATAATCAATTTTAAAGTTGAGTTCCAATTTTTAAAAGTTCGATAAAATACAGTTTAAAAAGCATTCAAATTACACAGAGTCACAGCCTACACATAGAATAGCAGCCTATAGCCTATATGTTGGTAGTACAAAGCTTCCTGCCCACAAAAGAATATTGCAACATATACGAGCTATTAACAATAATGATCATACTTACCCAGTTGCAAGGCATTTTAAGAAAAAAACACAATAATAACCTCAAAGATTTTTCATATTATTTTGATTGACACCATCCCCCCAAACAGAAGAGGAGGTGATAGGGAGGGTCAGTTAAGAAAGCTCGAAACTAGATACATTCTGAACCTCGACAGTAAGATCCCAGGGGGTCTTAACACCACAGCGGATTTGTATTGATGCCAATAAAAGTAAAATGAGAAGCAAAATAAACTTTGAATGTTTTTGGGTTAAACAAATCAAATAACTGAACATGGGGGCAAAGGGCCACCGAATTAACCCCAACCACGGATATAGTGGTTTTTTAAACATGTAATTATAAAAACATAAAAGTTTATGACATGATAACATCAAATAAATACGTTTTTAATTGTAATATTTGCACTATTTAGGACGTAGGATTTGCACATGGTAACTTATCTATTATTTTTTAGTGATATGTTTGCACTGGTGTTAGAGGACACAAACTTTAAACAAATAATGCAGTAGACTATGGTAACTTTTGGCAAAACTAAAAAGATTGGTTATAAGTGAACGTTTACCTTTGGTGAAATCTATGCATTCATGCTAATATTATGATTTTGAATCAAAACGTTTTTTTGCCTACAAAAATTTATGGACAGCATATATATTATTTATATATTTATATATATTTATATATTTATTTATTTTTTCGAAATGCTTAAACAATGAAGTGTCTTTTTAAAAAAATGAACTTTATTGACATCAGGTTTTTTAGAGAGAACAAAAATAAAAAAACAGCACAACTAATGTTATGCTTTATTTATGGACGAATTATTTATTTATAAAGTGTGTTTGTTAGTGTATTACATGTAAGGCAGCTATTGTAAACATAAATACATGATTGATCTTATTTATTTACCAAGATAATATGAACTAATGAAGAAGTACTTTACAGGATATTTCTTCTATGTCTACACACCGATTTCAAAGTAATTGTTTCACTTGTCACTTTAAAAGGGGTGTCAAAAAGGTTGAGCGTTGTCACGTGATCAAGGTCTTCGGACTGAAACGCGTTACGGCCGACTGAAATAAAGAAGAAAATTGAGCACTTACTTTGTGGTCCGTGCCTGCTTTTTCCCCGACAGAAGGGGCTTTGAAGGAGGCATGTTCTTGGGATATATACATATATATGTATATATATATATAAATATATATATATATATATATTTATATATATATATATATATATATTATATATATATATATATATATATATATATATATATATATGAAATTACGCGTAATTACACAAAATGCAGAAAAGACATGTTGTACTATATTTTATCTTAAAATGCGTCCACTCGTCCACTTTGGGCTCAAGGAAACGTTATGTACTAAAAATATTTAAAGACACAACTATCAGTAGCTTAATATTCAGGTCCTACTTATGTGCTCGCACTTATTTTTTTGTCAAGTAGGGCTCGTGATTTCCCAATGTAGTTTGATAGTGTAATTTTGAAAATTTTGAGTAAGAAACATTACGCAACGTCACATAAGATTAGACAGACATAAGATACATTTGGTATGGGCCTTATTCCAAAAGTAGGTGCAGTTTCATTGTACTACCAATACAACCAATCCCCACCACTCTTCAATTGGGAGTATTGATGTAAAGGAAAAAACTTAACACTGTTGAAAAATATAAAGTGCACTAATATAGTCTCGGCATGCTTAGAAAATAGGACTTTATTTAGTATGTGTTTAAACTTAGTTTGAAAACTACATTTGTTACATTAAAATATTTAGGACACATTTGCATATAATTTACATAATTTATTCAACCAGGAATGTTGATTTTTTTATTTCTTTGCAAGATTCAAATTTCTTTAAGTATGTGTCATTGAAAACAGGACCGCAGAATCGATCAAAGGGATGGTTTCTGAGAGACTAAACTCCTTTTCTCTTCTCGAGAATCTGCAGTGACAATTCAGAGACACAAATAGCTGATCTATGTGCATCTGCTCCAACTTATTCTGAGCGGTGGAGTTCCCAGTTTGCCCCTCCATCTCCTGGGATCAAAAGTTGACGGAATTGGGTCACTGACCCCCACGGGCAAAGCAGTGGCGGCTCGTCTGCTATGGCAGTCAAGCATTGCCCACTGCTTTTAAGCAGTGGAAAGTAGAAAAAAAATGATAACAACTTGGAATTATCATTTTATGCTTTTGTCCTACTGCTTTGCGGTTGGGTGGGCAGGGCTGCTCTGCTTTCGGAACAGAGAGGAGTGGTTTTCCAACTCCTAGGTGCGCAGTGACTATTTGGTCGGGTCTCTCCGGCAGCCTAAACCAGCATGCACACTTACCCTGTTCTCCATGCAGGCTGTATTTCAGCCTGCATGGAGAACATGCCCACCCCTCCAGTCCTTGGCCGAGTGCCGTGTTTCGGCACTCAGACCAATCACAATGCTGTATTGCTGTAATGTGATTGGCTTGGGGAAGGAGCCTGTCTGCCTGCTTCCTGTTCCTGGAGTCAGAGACAGGAGAGCAGGAGCAGAGACGCAGGACATGGCCTCAAGGTAAGGTTTTCTTTTTATTCCACTCACGACCCCTCGCGACCACCTCCCCACCCGTGAGCCATGCCAGCCGCCACTAGGGTAAACATAACAAAAGTCTGCTAGGGAGGAATTGCACAAAAAATGAATAATCATGTATTTATTGTAGTGCAGGATATGCATTTCCTTTGCTAGTCATGTGCCATGGAATCACCTTCAAGTATACAGCTCCTATTGTCAGTGACACTTGGACAGATGTGTTATACATTTGTGGAGGATATTTCCTGGGTAAAGGAATGGCATGTGAGAAGGGCAGGTATTTTGACCTTTTGAAAATAAATTTAACTAATGGTGTTCCTTCTGGGCCAATGGAGAGAGGCCATGTGCTTCCCCAAAGTACGCTACAGCAGCAGATTTGGTGGCATCAAAGTCCTGAAACCATGACTCAAACTCTGCGTTTTTAAGTGTGTGGAGAATATTCCAATAAGCAAAATGCTATTTTACTTGGAGAACTCAGTCTTGGTATCGTTTCTGGCTGTTGGCAGAGGCCTTTCCCCTTTTCCTTTTTATGTGCCTGGTGAATGGAGAACTTGGAAACAGAGACCCCTACCTAGCAAAGCAATACAGCAGCCCCATTTACCATAAAAGGTACCTGATTGTGAAAATAAATTCTCTCTTTCCATTTCATAATAATCAAATGTCTTTTTAAAGACTTCATATCATACAGGAGGTTTCCCAGGGTGGTTCTTCGAGAAGAGAACATATTCCTTGGATAGCTCCTCATGGGATAGCCGCTGTCACCACAGCATCCTTCTGAAAGGCAACAGTATTCTTTGAAATCAGAAATTAATGTCTTCTGGAAAACATTAGCTGAATACAGCAGTAAAAAGTAAAAGTTTCAGATGGAGAAATGACTATGAACATCTAGAGATGTTGCGATCTGTAAGAACCTAAGGTTCTGTGTTTAGCTCGGAGAGATCCATTCTGACACTTGAAGAAATCCGAGATTTCCTGGCACCTGCAGTGATATCTGGCATATGCACTACTTTTCTTCTTTACAACAGAGGCGCCTGAGGATTCCAAAGTGAGAGGATCAGGCTGTTAATTCCAGTGGCTCAAGACTAGGGGTTCTATTATGAGTAGGTCAGATCTAGGTGACGTATAACAGGTGTCGGCGGATGGGATCATCTATTCCGGCTGGTGTGACAGCATGTAATTCCAACCAGTGCTTGATTTATCCCAAGAATGGAAAATAACCATTCAGATCAAGTCCCTTTTGCAGTTTTATTCCCATTTTCAGCAACAAATCCATTCAAATGTACCACCTGCTCTTACCAGGTGATAAACTTTACATATGTAGTTACTTGCACATGTACCAATGAAACATCCTTCATTCACCAACACACCCATAGCCACACTCACCCACCCATACAGCTGTTTCCGTGCACACTCTTGAACCCGTACACCCAGTGAACCAACCACTCACACATCTATACACAGAGTCACACACCTCCTACCCACACACACACACACTCAGACAGCCATACAAATACTCAGGCAAGCAATCAATAACTCAAATGGACACTCATGCAGTTACTCACCAATCCATGCAGCAGCTTACACAATAACAGACAGACTGATACAGACTCTCACACAATTAATCACTCACTTATACAGTCAGTCACGTACCTAGTAAATGCTCCATACAGACACTTACACAACCACTCTTTCTTCAATGCAGCTTGGCATATATATAAAACAAATTTAAACTTTACAGAAACACAGTCACTGGATGATGTCATCTGTGATGTCATTTGAGATGTCATCAGTGATGTCACTGACCATGTCATGAATGATGTAATATGTGACATCATCAGCAGTGCATTGCGGGGGCGCGAGTTATAGTTAGCTGAACTAACTATAACGGTGGAATTTCTCTGGTTTTGTACGAGTGAAATGTCCAATTAACTATAATCACCCTGAAACTATGGTAGTCTTTTATAACTTATAATTAGGGCTCCCGGTTTTATGGTATTTATTTTTGGGGAGTTTCCATCTGTATTTATCCATATTTATTTTTGATAATTTTATCTGTATTTATTTATATATATTTGGGGATTTGTGAAAAAATGAATCTCAAATGAGTATATTTCCACATGTATTTGTCTGATAAATATGCACTCATGCCTGAAGGACTGACCGTTTTCGGTCATATAAACACACTCAAATGATAAAATATGCACAACCTTGATATTAAAATGTGCATGTTTTCTTATACGAGCATATATATTACTGTTTAAGGCTCTTTACTAAAATTCTTTTATTGTTTTAACCCTCTTAATTTTAGATCAACAGAGCTATTGGCCTGGTAGTCATGATTCACAGCATTTAGAAACGATCAAAAAATAACCCAATTTTAATTTTTATCCACATTTTGAAATAAATACCGACAGGAAAATAAATAGTTTTTTGTCTTTATTTATCTGTAAAAATCAGTAAAAACGGAAAAGTGGGAGCCCTACTTATAATTTACCAATTTTTGAAACTTAATAAGCAGTAATTAACATTTCAGTGTGGAAAAAGCTATGATACCTGACTTCGAACAACAGCGTTCACAGTACGATTCCGGGCCCCAGCAGCATGTCAGACAACCACTATGTCACTGTGGGGAACACCTTGCTTAATCTTCCAGACGCCCTCGAGCGCCGGCACACCTTTCCAGGAGTAGCTGTAAGCTTTAAAAATGCTGGATTTTTTTTATTTAACAGCATAGTGATGACAAATATTAGCACATATTTTTTTTCTTCTATTGTGGATGATATTTTTTTTATGTCTTCTATTTAGATGTTTTAGTCATGAGAATGGAAATAACACAGTTTTTTAAGCTGGCCAACATATGTACCTATTAAGGACCTTATACGTATTACGATCGAAATCGAAACATTTACAGCTTCACATTTTGTAATTATGTAACAGTTAAAATGTGAGCACCTGTAAACTATAAAACGTGACATCTATAGACTACTCACAACCAAAAAGTATATAAACCACACACGTTGTTCGATTAGTTTCGTTTTCACAAGTTATTTAGCTGTCTCCATTCTGTGATGCAGGTTCCCTTTTCTAGCATTGGATTTTTGTTTTGCAGCAACAAAACATATTACGGAGTTGTAAATTGTTTGATTATGGCATAGTAGATATTTATAATACGTAGCTATTTGTCAATATTCAAACATTTCTATTTTTAAAAAAGTGTTGTTGGTTGTTTTTGCCTTTTTTCTGTAACATCAGCAGTCTGTTTTCAGCCTGTTTTCAGAAACAGACAGAATACAGCAAGCATTGCTCCCTTTCTGGCTCCTTTGAGCTCATATATTGTGCATATTATAATATTGACACTGTACTTCACTTCAGAGGTGTTGATGACCCGTTGGCGCAAACCCAAACGATTTGTAAGTAACATCACTAGCTTCTGGTTGTTAGTCTGTTTTCCCCTGGGGATCATATACTGTTAATATGTATATTATATATTGTCAGTCATTGTGATCTCAGAGGAGTAAATGACCGTCGGCGCCAAGAGTAGAGATGAATGCGCACCGTCACCAGCTTCCGGTTGTTAGTCTGTTTCCCCCTTGGGATCATATACTGTGAATATGTATAGTATAATTTTCAGTCATTATGATGTCAGAGGAGTTTGTGACCTGTCACCACAAAGATTTATCATTTTGAAGTCCCGGAGAAAAGAAGCTCAAAGATATTCACTGCTCGAAAGCATTTTGTTATTGATCGTGTGTTGTATTCATAACTTTATTTTCCTTATCTTTTTTGTGCAACAACAGTGTCACATTCCATGTTGTAATAAAGTGTCATATTGTGACAGAAGAGGAATTAGAGATTTCTCGGCGCCATCTGAAATACAGCTTACTAACCTTTATAACTTACTTGATCAGATATTTTTCTGTGAGAATATTTTACGAATTTGCAGTCTAAAAAAAATAGTTTTCATACATATTTTATTACTTTAAACATTTGATAAACCCTACATTTCTGAATGTTACTTTCTAATTTCTATTTTTCTCAGTTGCGGTTTCTATAACTTTCTCCCTATAGAATATATACTACCAGTACTGTATATTCTAAAAGTACTGTTCTATATATTCTTAAAGGAGTAAGGGCCAGATGTGGGACACCAAATACCGGTCGGTAACGGGCGATTTCGGCTGTTACCGACCGGTATTTGGTGTTTGACATGTAGGGGCCTTTAAATTTACAGAATCGGTAAATTTACAGGTTCAGTAAATTTACGTAAATTTACCGAATCGGTAAATCTATATGTAGGTGGCACTAAAAACAGTGCCACAGGCCCTTAAGAATTCGTTATTTACCACCAAATGCTATTTGATGGTAAATAACCAATTCCTGTGCACATGCACATCTGTGCATGTACACCTGTGCCATGTGGCACACCTACATGCCCTAAGGGCATGTATGTGTGTCACATGGCACACAAGCCAGTATCAGGGGTGCAACAGGGTCTCAAAGTGACACCCTGTTACCCTTGACAATTCGGTAATTTTACCAATTCGGTAATTACCGAATCGGTATTTGCCATTGATTCCTATGGGCCTTAGGCCTTAGGCCTTAGGCCCATAGGAATCAATGGCAAATACCGAATCGGTAATTACTGAATCGGTAAATACCGAATCCTACCGATTCGGTATTTTTTACAAAATTTTTACCAACATCTCTTTTACCGAATCTAAAATACCGAATTGGTAAAATTCGGTATTTTAGAGTCTGTAAATGAGATTTACCTACATCTGGCCCTAGGTGATTTGTTAGCGAAATAGTGAGCAACCTCTAAGCACTATGACAGAACGTTCACGAATTCTACAGAATAGAAATTTTAAAAAATGATAAAGAGTAAATTTCTATTTAATATCAAGTCATTTGTGTTAAACTGTTTTTTACTTGTTCTTCTGATGATGTAGTGCAGGGTTATTTCTTGTAGCACTTATTTTCTACGTTATCTAAAAGTAACACATGCCCTCTTATATTATCAAGAATATGGGGCAACACTTTTACAAACAGAGCAGCCCACCTCTCATCAGCCCGGCTAGCTTGACTCCAGTGGTGTGGAGTGCACACCACTGGAGTCAAGCTAGCCGGGCTGATGAGAGGTGTTACCTCGAAGCCGGTCCGGTCCTCGGATGCTTGATTCCGTTCTGGGAAGGACATGGCTTTTGTAGTTCGGACTGGACTGTTCCCATGGGGCACAGGGTCAGAGCTGATTTGCATATCGCCATTGTCTAACCCGGGGTGGTGTGGAGTGCAAAAAAACGATGGATTTGGGCCCAGATCTTTGGACTGGGTTGAGTGTGTGACATTGATCCACATTCGGTCCATCACCTGTTGTTTTTGCACATTTTGTTTCTGAGCAGCCCCTGAAAATTTGGTGGGGTTTCGTCAAGGGGGGGCTGAGAAAAAAGGGGGGTCCCAAAACGCGTTTTTTACATTGAGTTTTCCATAGGGCGGTTGGACTCACTTTTAGCTCGAACGGCTGAATGGATTTGCACGAAACTTGGCAAAATTGTAGGGACTGTTAGCCCGATGTGCCTTTGCTAGGTCTCAATATATGTGCTTCAGTGGATTTTGAGAAATTAACGTTTAAATCAAGATATATATCTGTAACAGCGCTCCGGGCAGCGATCCGGTCCGCTTACTTTTCGCGTTTCGGAACTTTGCGCGCAGAAAGCTGATTGGCTCTCCGGTGTCTGTCAACATTCTAAACAGTCCGGAGCGGCCGCCATCTTGTCTCTCGGTAGGATCGAGAGAGAAGAAGAGGTGAAAAACGAAGGGGGAATTTAATGAAAGGGGGCAAGGTATCCCCCTCTTGACCCCCTAGGAATGTTGTTGGGGTTATTAAAGGGTCCCGTGGGGAAAAGAAAAAAAAAAAGATTTTTCACGGTAGAAGCGCTTCACGGGCCGCGAACTGGGCCGCAAACTGGTAGCGAAACGGGAATTCGCCATTTTGTGCTTCGTTAATTAAATTACTAGGTATAAGGGGGTGCGGGAGACGTATCCTAATCCCCTATGTTTCCTGAGGGTGGCTGAGGAGGCTGATATATGTTGATACATCTCTTCCAGCGGCTGTGCGTGAGCTTTTTTTTTTTTTGCTGCGTGACAGTCCGGAGCGGCCGCCATCTTGTCTCTCGGTAGGATCGAGAGAGAAGAAGAGGTGAAAAACAAAGGGGGAATTTAATGAAAGGGGGCAAGGTATCCCCCTCTTGACCCCCTAGGAATGTTGTTGGGGTTATTAAAGGGTCCCGTGGGGAAAAGAAAAAAAAAATGATTTTTCACGGTAGAAGCGCTTCACGGGCCGCGACCTGGGCCGCAAACTGGTAGCGAAACGGGAATTCGCCATTTTGTGCTTCGTTAATTAAATTACTAGGTATAAGAGGGTGCGGGAGACGTATCCTAATCCCCTATGTTTCCTGAGGGTGGCTGAGGAGGCTGATATATGTTGATACATCTCTTCCAGCGGCTGCGCCATCTTGCCTTTTTTCCAATGCCACAATTTTGTCGTGCACGGCAGCCATTTTAGATGCCAGGCTGGTCCCAGGCTATCACCTACCCCTGCGGATGTAGTTTATGGCCCCAGCTGTAGAGAATTCAGACATGCCAACCCTCCCGATTCAGGCGTGTGACTACTGATTTCAGTGCTAGTCTCCCGCCTCCCGATTTCTGCAAGCAAAAACCCGGGGGCATATTACGAACAACTAGCGATAATTTTTGTCTCTAACTTGTTTAGAGCCAAAAATTATCGCCGCACATCGGCGATTTTTATCGCAGATAAACCTTGCTATTATCGCAGAAAAGTCAGCGATATTCATGTATTATCGAGCAAATGCTCTTAGCCATGTTATCCACCTCCCATTGGATAACATGGCTAAGAACTGCTCAGGGCAGGTGTTAGATTTTGGAGATATTCGCGCTTAGCGCGAATATCTCCAAAAGTTGGTAATAGGAGAAAGCGATGTTAGGGACTGTTTCCAGTCGCTAACATCTTGGCACGCCACTTTGCATGTTATTAGTGATAAGTATCACTGACATGCAAAGCGGGGCCCAAGATGGTCGCTATCTCCTTTTAGCTGTCACTAACTGGTGTTAGCGACAGCTTGGTAATAGGGAGATAATTTTATCTCGGCTTTCATGGCTTTTAAAGCCAAAAAAGCGGAGATAAACCCCCTTGATAATATGCCCCACGATTCCTTGGGGGTTTCAGCTGACAGGGCTTGGTATTGTGTTACATGGTAATTTTTCCAGGAAACGTCAGAGGGTCGATGCAGGGGTTCTAGAAGAGGTGATAAACCATTTAAGCCTCATGAACAAGCGCATGGTCTTTTAAAGATTTGTGAAGTACTCGGGGCGGCGGTGTGTGTGTGCCCTCTTTCAGGAGCGGGCGGGGGGGCACTGCCAGCAACTTGCCAGGTCAGGTAGTGTTCAACACGTGCATCACCCTTTTTCTGCCTGCTATTGCGCTCCATGCTTCGGAAAGGTAAGAAAAAGAACGTGCATTTGAGTTTGAAATGTCCGATCCTGCAGCAGCACACTTCCAAAGCCCACACATGACAATAACCCGATTCAAGGCCCTATTCACCCATTTTAAAAAAAATAGATAACACTCCAACAAAGTAAGATTATACAACTTTATTAACTTTTAACTATAATGAACGGAACAAAAACTAAAAACATTTAAACATTTTTCAACTCAAAAAGCAACAATGGTTAGAAGCTGTCTTTTGTGCGAATAGTCCCAAGGCAGCACAACGTGCAGAGTTCTGGACGGCACCCAGGTGATGTCGCCTGGGTGCCGCACTGGTTTTGGGATCCTACAATGCAGCACAGAAAAACAGCGTGGGGCGTCCCGGGTGGTGCGGGGGGAGGCCTCGTCAGTAGCGGTCTGTTGTGCGAATAGTCTCAAGGCAGCAGAACGAGTTGAGATGTTGATGGGACTGTGTCCAGTGTCCCATGGCTGACACAACATGTACAACAGGCACCCAGGTGATGTCCAGTAAACTGCCGCACTGGTTTTGGTATCCTACAATGCTGCTCCGAAAATTGGCGTGCGGCGGCCCGGGGGGGGGGGGGGGCGTGGGGGAGGCGGCGTGAACGGGCCTCCCCAGGTGGCGGCCATCTAGCTGAGTTGCGCCCGCTCTTGCGGCTACAGCGTCTCGCTCACCATGTTGTTGAGTTGCTCCCACTCTTGCAGTGCAGCGATAGGCGGCTGCCACATGGCTCTTAAAATGGCGGACGGCTCCTCGGTTTTGGGCCTGGTCCACTGAAATGGCCCTGGGACACCTTGGAACTCGGACGCTTGCCTGTTAGGGCTTGGGCTCCATTCTCGAAAAGCGTCCCCTCAGCCGTGAAGATTCTACAAAAGTCTTGGGGGCCCCCGACTCCCGCAGGCTTCCGGTGGGGAGCGGCTGCCATGATTGCTCGCGGAATGACCACGACGGAGCCACGAGATGGTGGTGCTCTCATGCTGACGCCAGCTTCAGTCTGAATGATCCAGAAACAAGGTGGGGCTTTCATCGTTTGGGAAAAAAAAATGTTCTAAACCAATGAAAAGTGTTATTTTTAGGTCATATGACCAAGACTTCCATCTTTAGGAAACCAAAAGTAAAATGAACCAATGAAAAGTTTTATAAACAAGTCACATGACCTGTTATGCGGCATAGGGCTACAAAAAGCGTAGAAAATCCGTTGGCACGTGAGGCGGCGTCAGTAGCGGACCGGTGTGCGAATAGGCCGAAGGCAGCACAACGCGCCGAGATCCGGATGGCACCGAGGTGGTGTCCAGCAAATTGCCGCACTGGTGTGGCCATCCTACAATGCTGCGCCGAAAGACGGCGTGTCCAGCTGAGTTGCGGTCACTGTTGCGGTACAGTGACTCGAACGCGCCGAGATCCGGATGGCACCGAGGTGGTGTCCAGCAAATTGCCGCACTGGTGTGGCCATCCTACAATGCTGCGCCGAAAGACGGCGTGTCCAGCTGAGTTGCGGTCACTGTTGCGGTACAGTGACTCGAACGCGCCGAGATCCGGATGGCACCGAGGTGGTGTCCAGCAAATTGCCGCACTGGTGTGGCCATCCTACAATGCTGCGCCGAAAGATGGCGTGTCCAGCTGAGTTGCGGTCACTCTTGCGGTACAGTGAGTCGAACGCGCCGAGATCTGGATGGCCCCGATGTTGTGTCCAGCAAGTTGCCGCACTGGTGTGGCCATCCTACAATGCTGCGCCGAAAGTCGGCGTGGGGTGCCCCGTTGGCTTATGAGGTGATGTCAGTAGTGGACCGATGTGTGAATAGGTCGGAACCAGCACAAGGCGCCAAGATCCGAATGGCAAGTCCTGGATGTTGAGTGCCTCAGTTGAGAGTTCTGAGCAGTGCTTGTAAGACTGTCTGAAGCTTATTTGCACCTGCTGCAGCTTCACTATTGCCCTGGTGTGGCCAAAGGTCGCACATGACATAGGCGGCCGGCTCCCGAGGTCCGGCGGAACTTTTTTCCTTTTCCTTTCTGCTTCTTTTCCTACAATCCGTTTCATCTGAAGACACGACCAGGTCCCTGAATGTGTGCAGGGGGACGCTATTGATTGAATGAAAATGGCGGCTTGACACAAAGCTGACTCAAGCGTTACTGTTGATGCTATACAGACAAAAATTGGTTTTCAGTTTGTACATTCTTCAGGTTTTTTTTTTCCATCCAAGTCTGATTGAGAGTTTGTAGAAAAATGGCTTCAGATTTTCCACATACTACTCTTCAACATTCTTCCTAAATGTAACAATGTGAAACTCACTAGGAGAACGGCTGTTTCTGTTTCCTTTCAAAATGCTGCCAACAATATTTTCTGAATGGAAGACACCATCTTGTAGCATAAAGGGCCGAAAGGGGTTCTGGTCTGGCCGATGGTTGGTGGAGACATTTTGACTATATCTTGGACCTGCCCGGCCTCGCCCAAAATGGCGCCGGTATAAATGGGATTCGTAACTCCTTGCCCGCAAATGTATATCTAGAAAATGTTATTGTAAGTGGCCCTGTCGTATTTTAATTACAAAATGTACGTCCACCGATTCCGCAACTGTTAGACACCTTTGTTCTTGCAACCTAATGGCCCGCTCGTTACGTTCTTCTACAGTGTAAATGTCTCCTCATCATATACGATTTCAGTTTGTTCCGTGGCCGGCCCACGTGGTTATAGGCCCGTATTTGTATACTGACATTTTCACAATAAAGGTTTTTAAAACAAAACACGGTAGTAGTATTTACATTGGTAAAGTTTTTACTTTTAGTCACTGTTTTCGAATCAGTAAAAGGCAAGTGAAATAAAGCAGTCCAATTACATGACGGATAAAAGGTATAATATGTAGGAACGCAGTAAAGATAAATGGTCAAGGGCAGTTGTGTTTTTCATGTCTGCAACATAAAGTGATCGATAAGAATCTGATAATCAGGCGTATCGGCGACTAAGACAGCAGGCCGAATCTCTTTTACTCAACGGCTCCGTCATGGAAGGAAGAAACGCCCTTTTTCTCGAAAAAGAAATATATTTTACTTGCAAGACAGTTGTAAATTTTCCGGGAAAGTACATTAGCCTGGAATATTATAACATATGTTTGAAAAAAAAATATTGTTCGAAAACAATAAAAAGCGTAATTTTTAGGTCATATGATCAAGCTTTTCATCATTAAATTAACAAAAGTAAAATGAACCAATGAAAAGTTTTATTAACAAGTCACATGACCTGTTATGCTTACGTTACGCGCTGCGCGCCGCGCCTCGGATCACTTCCGGGTGCGCTAACGCGGCGTGTCATATAACGCATTACGCGACAACGTAGGTCAAGAATATAGTCAAAATGTCTCCACCAACCAGCGTTCGGAACACAACCCCTTTCAGCAGTCCAAAAAGTTCTGTTAAATGACAACAGAGGGGACAGGCAACAAGAACCATCAGTCAAAGAGGGGAGGGCAAGTTCTTCTCTTCCGGGTCATGTTGGGGCGCTACCGGAACTGATCGAATTGGTAGTCTACAGTGTTTCTGGATGTTTCAGACTAAAGCTGGCGTCAGCATGAGACCACTACCATCTCGTAGCTCCGTCGTGGCCATTCCACGAGCAATCATGGCAGCCGCTCCCCACCAGAAGCCTGCGGGAGTCGGAGGCCCCCAAGACTTTTGTAGAATCTTCACGGCTGAGGGGACGCTTTTCGAGAATGGGACCCAAGCCCTATCAGGGAAGCGTCCGAGTTCAAAGGTGTCCCAGGGCCATTTTAGTGGACCAGGCCCAAAACCGAAGAGCTGGCCGCCATTTTGAGAGTCCTGTGGCAGCCGCCTATCGCTGCACCGCAAGAGCGGGAGCAACTCAACTACATGATGAGCGAGACGCTGTAGTCGCAAGAGCGGGCGGTAAACAGCTGAATGGCGGAAGAGGCACAGTGTAGCAAAAGCGGGCGGAATGGCAACTGAAACGGTAAAGGGGCGCCCCACTACAGCGTGTCTTCAGGTCAAACGGATTGTGGGACAAGGTTCAGAATTGAAGAGTCACCAAAAGGCAAAAAGTTCTGCCGGACCCCGGGAGCCGGCCGCCTATGTGGGGGGCGATCTCAGGCTACACCAGTGCTATAAGACTTGGGGAGGGTGTCGGAGCCAAGCGTCTTCTCCGAGTCCATGGCCATCACACCGCCCCTCAGGGGCCTCCGTCAAGCTGTTTAGGAAGGTAACATATCACATTGTTTTCTAATGCAGTCAGGTCCACAAACGACACTCACTTACTTTGAGAATAGTGAAGCTGCAGTAGGTGGAAATAAGCTTCAGACAGTGTTACAAGCACTGCTCAGAACTCTTAACTTTGGCACCCAACATCCAGAACTTATGCCATTTGAGAATGGCAGTGACATCGAAGCAACTCAGGGACCAAAACCATTAACGTACTTTCACGTATGAAAATCTTACTTGGGGAGGGGGCAGGAGCGAAGCGCCCCCTCCCAGTCAGCGCCACCACACCGTATGTTGAAAATTTGAAGCCATCGTTCTACAAAGTCAACCAAACTTGGATTGAAAAATCTAGAAAAATGTACAAACTGAAAACCAGTTTTGGTCTGCATAGCATCAGTAGCAACGCTTGAGTCAGCTTTGTGTCAAGCCGCCATTTTGATTCAACAAAGCACAGGCATTGAAAAAGGCTCAAACTCAGAACTCTGCACTATGGCACCCAACATCCAGGAGGTTGCCATCCGGATCTTGGAGCCTTGTGCTGCTTTCGACCTATTCACACATCGGTCCACTACTGACATCATCTTATAAACCAACGTTATGTAAATAGTTTTTTAATAAAATGTTTTACCCTGTTTCTTTGCTGGTGTGTTGTCTATATTTTTAATATTTGCATAGGGTTTGTCGTTATTTTGTGCGGGATGGGTGATGGAGCCGAGCTGTCTTGCAGCCCTCATGGTGTGGAGCTCAGTTCATCTCACTATTTTCGTATTTCTCATGAAGGGTTGGTCCTAATATTTCTATTTTAGCGAGGTCAAAAAGAGATCCAATTAGTGGCCTACTGATTTTGCTCGATTACTTTTATTTTTTTACACGATTTTTCACTATCTGCAAAGACTAAACAGAGTATTGCGACTTTGTGCTTGTTTGTAAATAGAGAATGATCCAAAGAGAACCAATTCTAAAACAGTAAATGCTTGGACAACAATCAATCAAATGGAGAGACAAGCAGGCACGACGGATTACAACGGGGGTAAAGGCCTGCGTTAACTACCCTTCAGTATCTGCAAAGAGAGAGTACTACTAAGACAAAAGAGGGGAGGGGGGGGGGGTGCAGCGTTCAAAGCACATCAGCGTGCATAAATACGAAAATGTTTTTATCTATCACGTACTTGACATTTTAAAGCTTTTCATATTTGCTATTAAAAAACCAATGAAATTCACAGAAAAAACCATAGGTTATAGTGGATATATAGTTAGGAATTTGCATTTACAAAACCTTGAAAATTCAATGAAAAAACCATTGGTTTTAGGCCATATATAGTTAGGGATTTGCATTTACAAAACCTTATTTTACTCGCATAAAACCATTGAAATTCCATATATAGTTATAAGCGCTAACTATATATCGCACACCCGCAATCCACTGCTGATGATGTCACATATTACATCATTCATGACATGGTTAGTGACATCACTGATGACATCACTGATGACATCTCAAATGACATCACTGATGACATCACTGAAAACATCTCATTTGACATGACTGATAACATCACTGATGATATCATTCATGTGATAATACGATGAACCTCTTCAGACTCTAATATAACCTTAGATACAATCAGTGTAAACAGACACTCACAGACTGTCACTCATCCATGGAGTTACTCACACACCTAGTCAGTCATGCAAAGAATCAATCACACTTCCATTTCCTCAACTATACAGTTATACAAACTTTACTTATTCAAACATATACTAACACATATTTACTCTATTATACAATCCCTGATACAAGTTCACAATGATCCATACAGCCACTCACACATTCACTGGCTCTTATGCACAGTTATTTATATATGTCAACTCTCACATGTACTGTGTTTTACATATGTACTTACTTTGACATGTAGCACTGAGATATCCATTCACTCACCAATACACTCATGCACACAGTCAACCGCCCATACAGCTGTTTCCACATGCACTTTTGAAACCATACATCTAGTGAATCAACTGCTCACACATCTATGCACAGAGTCACACACCTCCCAGCCACCCACACACACACTCAGTATCCCATACAAATACTTGGGCAACCAATCAATAACCCATATAGTTACTCATATAGCTACTTATCAACACATGCAACAGTTTACAGAACAACAGACATAATGATGCACAAATTAAGACAGTTTAGTCACTAACCCATGCACTCAGTGAGACACATTTAATCACTCACTCATACAGTCAGTCATGCACCTACTAAATCCTTCATCCAGACACTTATATATCCACTCATTCTTCAATATGTAAGAGATATTTTAACTTTACAGAAACATACAGTCACTGGATGTTGTCATCAGTGATGTCATCAGTGATGTCATTTGAGATGTCATCAGTGATGTCATCAGTGATGTCACTAACCATGTCATGAATGATGTAATATGTGACATCATCAGCAGTGGATTGCGGGTGCGCGATATATAGTTAGCGCTTATAACTATATATGGAATTTCAATGGTTTTATGCGAGTAAAATAAGGTTTTGTAAATGCAAATCCCTAACTATATATGGCCTAAAACCAATGGTTTTTTCATTGAATTTTCAAGGTTTTGTAAATGCAAATTCCTAACTATATATCCACTATAACCTATGGTTTTTTCTGTGAATATATATATATATATATATATATATATATATATATATATATATATATATATATATTACCTACTGGCGGTCGCCAGTAGGTAGTTATAGTTAGGATAATTTTCAATGTTAAATCTCAACATTCTATTTTGAATAACTTTGGCGCCGGTTGTCGAATCTGCCTGAAATTTTCAGGAAAATGGTCTCATGGCGGTCCGGTCCTTCCCTGAAAGTTTGGGGGGGATTCGTCAAGCGGGGGCCGAGATAAAAGGGGGGTCCCAAAACGCGTTTTCCCCATGTTAATTTCCATAGGGCGGTCGATTTCACTTTTAGCCCGAACGGCTGAATGGATTTCCACCAAACTTGGCAAAATTGTAGGGACTGGTAGCCCGATGTGCCTTTGCTATGTCTCAAGATATGTGCTCCAGTGGATTTTGAGTAATTTAGGTTCAAAAAAATATATATATCTATAGGCGCTCTCCCGTGCGCGCACGGGAGAGCGCTCCAGGCGCGACACGCGACTTGCGCGCAGGAAGCTGATTGGATCTCAGTTGTCTGTAAACATTCTAAACAGTGCGGAGCGGCCGCCATCTTGTGTCTCGGTAAAATCGAGACACAAGGGGTTTGAAAAAAAAAGGGGCAAATGACCATAAGGGGGAAGAGTAGACCCCCTCTGACCCCCTAGGTTTGATGTAGGGACTAAAATAGGGTCCTGCAGGGCATTAAAAATTTTTTTTCGTTTTGCGCGGGGATAGGCGCTCTCCCGTGCGCGCACGGGAGAGCGCTCCAGGCGCGACACGCGACTTGCGCACAGGAAGCTGATTGGATCTCAGTTGTCTGTAAACATTCTAAACAGTGCGGAGCGGCCGCCATCTTGTGTCTCGGTAAAATCGAGACACAAGGGGTTTGAAAAAAAAAGGGGCAAATGACCATAAGGGGGAAGAGTAGACCCCCTCTGACCCCCTAGGTTTGATGTAGGGACTAAAATAGGGTCCTGCAGGGCATTAAAAAATTTTTTTCGTTTTGCGCGGGGATAGGCGCTCTCCCGTGCGCGCACGGGAGAGCGCTCCAGGCGCGACACGCGACTTGCGCACAGGAAGCTGATTGGATCTCAGTTGTCTGTAAACATTCTAAACAGTGCGGAGCGGCCGCCATCTTGTGTCTCGGTAAAATCGAGACACAAGGGGTTTGAAAAAAAAAGGGGCAAATGACCATAAGGGGGAAGAGTAGACCCCCTCTGACCCCCTAGGTTTGATGTAGGGACTAAAATAGGGTCCTGCAGGGCAATAAAAAAATTTTTTCGTTTTGCGCGGGGGAAGCGCATGGTACGCGCACCGGAAGCACGGGGAAAATCCAGGACTATATTTATGAAGGCCTTGCGCTGTTAGTTTTGCGCTTCCTGTGCGTCAATTTTTGTGACGCACCAGCGGTGTAAAAAAATGCGCATTGTTATGCAATATTTAAAAAGTGACGCATCTATCTAGATGCGTCACTTTTTAAATATAGTGCAACGAGGTACATTTTATTACACTGCTGGTGTTATGCGTCACTTTTCTGTGCGCACTCCTTATGACGTTCCAGATGTGTCATATTTAATGTATGACGAATCATGTTGCAGATACAATATGGCGCAGAGTTTTAAAAAGTGACCCATGTACCTAGATGCGTCACTTTTTAAAAATAGCGTCAGGTATAATGTATGCAGAGGGGGTGTTCTCCCGCAAAAAGCTTTGTAATAGCGACGCAGTGAAATCTTTGAGATTTCACTGCGTCAGTTTTAGGATGCTGTTGCGTCAAAATCTTGTGCCTGCTTTACAGCAGGTGTTAGACTGAGGCAAGACCTTTCATATGCTGCTTTCCCCATTTGAAAGGACACATTACTGGAGTTGCGTCACTTTTGTGACGCACTCCAGCAATGCGTTACTTGGAATGTCATAAGGAGTGCGCACAGAAAAGTGACGCATTGCACCAGTAGTGTAAAAAAATGTGTTGCGTTGCGTTATATTTAAAAAGTGAGGTATCTAGGTAGATGGGTCACTTTTTAAAATCAAGCGCCACATTATATCTGCGTGAGGTATAATGCATGCAGAGGGGGTGTTCCCCCACAAAAAGCTTTGTAATAGCGACGCAGTGAAATGTTTGAGATTTCACTGCGTCACTTTTAGGATGCTGTTGCATCCTTTAAATATAGTGCAACGAGGCACATTTTATTACACTGCTGGTGTGATGCGTCACTTTTCTGTACACAGTCCTTATGACATTCCAGATGTGTCATATTTAATGTATGACGAATCATGTTGCAAGGAGTTACAGATACGTCAGTATTTCTGACATATGTGTAAACATAAAAGTGATGCGAGGCCGGCGCAAAATTTTGACGCAATAGCATCCTAAAAGTGACGCAGGGAAATCTCATAGATTTCAGTACGTTGTTATTACCAAGCTTTTTGCGAGGGATTGCCCCCTCTGCATACATTATACCTGATGCAGATACAATATGGCGCAGAGTTTTAAAAAGTGACCCATGTACCTAGATGCGTCACTTTTTAAAAAATAGTGTCAGGTATAATGCATGCAGAGGGGGTGTTCCTTGCAAAAAGCTTGGTAATAATGACGCAGTGAGTCACTTTTAGGATGCAGTTGCGCCAAAATCTTGCGCCTGCTTCACAGCAAACCTTTCACATGGTGCTTTTTCCATGTGAAAGGAGACATTACTGGAGTTGCGTCACTTTTGTGACGCACTCCTGCAATGCGTTACTTTTGTGTTTAGAGATATGTCAGAAATACTGACATATCTGTAACTCCTTGCGAATTGATTAGTCATATATTAAATATGACATATGTGGAATGTCATAAGGAGTGCGTCCAGATAAGTGACGCATCGCTATGACGCACTCCAGCAATGCGTTACTTGGAATGTCATAAGGAGTGCGCACAGAAAAGTGACGCATTGCACCAGTAGTGTAAAAAAATGTGTTGCGTTGCGTTATATTTAAAAAGTGAGGTATCTAGGTAGATGGGTCACTTTTTAAAATCAAGCGCCACATTATATCTGCGTGAGGTATAATGCATGCAGAGGGGGTGTTCCCCCACAAAAAGCTTTGTAATAGCGACGCAGTGAAATGTTTGAGATTTCACTGCGTCACTTTTAGGATGCTGTTGCATCCTTTAAATATAGTGCAACGAGGCACATTTTATTACACTGCTGGTGTGATGCGTCACTTTTCTGTACACAGTCCTTATGACATTCCAGATGTGTCATATTTAATGTATGACGAATCATGTTGCAAGGAGTTACAGATACGTCAGTATTTCTGACATATGTGTAAACATAAAAGTGATGCGAGGCCGGCGCAAAATTTTGACGCAATAGCATCCTAAAAGTGACGCAGGGAAATCTCATAGATTTCAGTACGTTGTTATTACCAAGCTTTTTGCGAGGGATTGCCCCCTCTGCATACATTATACCTGATGCAGATACAATATGGCGCAGAGTTTTAAAAAGTGACCCATGTACCTAGATGCGTCACTTTTTAAAAAATAGTGTCAGGTATAATGCATGCAGAGGGGGTGTTCCTTGCAAAAAGCTTGGTAATAATGACGCAGTGAGTCACTTTTAGGATGCAGTTGCGCCAAAATCTTGCGCCTGCTTCATAGCAAACCTTTCACATGGTGCTTTTTCCATGTGAAAGGACACATTACTGGAGTTGCGTCACTTTTGTGACGCACTCCTGCAATGCGTTACTTTTGTGTTTAGAGATATGTCAGAAATACTGACATATCTGTAACTCCTTGCGAATTGATTAGTCATATATTAAATATGACATATGTGGAATGTCATAAGGAGTGCGTCCAGATAAGTGACGCATCGCTATTTTCACGTAGCGATGCGTCACTTTTCAGAAATGAGGCCTCCAGTTTATTCACTGTGTCATAAATTTCTTTTCTAACACTCACCTTCTTTCAGTCCTCCTACTTCACTTCCTTTCACCTCTCATACCTTTCTGTTCTTTCTTACTCATTCTCCTTTCAATTATCAATGCACTATATTTCACTTACTCTTCATTTTTTAAGATTATAGCTCTTTGATGAGAATTGGAGGTAGTTCTGAAAAGAACTTTTGGTTTTCTTCTTTTAACTGAAGAGGAACAAAAACAGGGAATAGAAACTGCTCAACAGGAGCAAAAAGAAAAGAAAAAAATTAGGGGTGGGAAGGGCAGTGATGGTTCTCTAATGCCCGAACCATGAGCAGGACACTTTGCTCCCTATAGGTGAGGAGTTGATTGCAGTATCTGCATCTGACGACCCCATGGTTGAATGCAGGTTGGATGTTTGCTACCTGCCCCTGAGCTTGTTCTCTTCCAGAAGAAGTTGCTCCTCCGGTTGATGTAGAGGCCCCATCTCTAGGAACCTCCTGTGCCAGAGCCCTGACACTTTCCCGGGCAAAATTCTGGGGGTGCTTGGTCTCCACATGGCGAATCATGGTGAAGTTGCCAAAAGAGTATTTTTTTAGGGGGTTACCCCGTGACAGGACCTTTTTGCAGATCCTGCACTCTACTTTTGGTGCATTCACCTTTTTCTGGTCTGCAGGAAACTTAAAAAATTTCCAGATGAAATGTCCCTTCTTCTTTGGGGTAGGTGGCTCTTCATCAATGAAGTCATCTTCACTGCTGGATGATCTGGCAGCCATGATTATCCAAGAAATATGCAAGAGCAAAACAGGCAGGTCTTTCAGTCACAAAAGTGAAAGAAGAAGTGAAGGAAATGGGTGGGGATTTCATTCATTGTAAAAAAAAACTGTTAGCAACCAATGAAAAGTGTTATTTTAGGGTCACATGACCCGACGCGCTTACGCTGCGCGCTCAGGTGCACTTCCGGGTGCGTTTACGCAGCGCGATCGTAGGCGCTTCCGGGGCGCAAACGTGGCGCGATCGTAGGCGCTTCCGGGGCGCAAACGTGGCGCGATCGTAGGCGCTTCCGGGGCGCAAACGTGGCGCGATCGTAGGCGCTTTTGCGTGCGTTTAGGAGCCGCGCACGTAGGCGCTTCCGAGGGCACGTACGTTGCGCGCCGAAGTGACGTCATCAATCTTTCATAGAAATGCATAATCATTTTCCATATTAAAAAAAAAAAATTTTATTTGTATGGTACGAAATGTTTTGCATTATTATTAACTTTTCATTCATATTTTTTTTTCACGAACGACAGTTGCGCTCTGGGTGCGCTTTCAGATGAGCGCACGAAGAAGCTTACAGGAGAGCTTAGCTGAAAGCTTCCCCGAGCGCGCACCCAGAGCGCAAAAGAAAAAAATTATTAAAAAAATGAATACTTAAAAAAAAACAGCAAATTGTAAAAAAAAAAAGGTTAGAAACTCGATATACAAAGGAATTAGCATTTAAAAAACCTATGAAATTCACTGAAAAAACCATAGGTTTCACACCAGTTATAGTTAGGAATTAGCATTTAAAAAACCTATTAAATTCACTGAAAAAACCATAGGTTTCACACCAGTTATAGTTAGCTGGAAATTTTACTGACATAAAACCATTGAAATTCCCACGTTATAGTTAGTCGGACTCACTATAACTTGCGCGTGCAATGCACTGCTGATGACATCACATATTACATCACTCATGACGGCCCGTGAACACACAAAAAGCCCCGCAAACACGCAAAAAACCCCGCGAAACGCAAAAAAACCCTCGAACACGCAAAAAAACAAAAATCTGCAAATTCGCACGAATTGGTGGATTTTGCGGATTGCTAATTTGATTTCGCGTGAATTTGCGGAACACGAATTCGCAAATTTCGCTCATGAAAAAATGTCAGGTTATATTTTATGTCACAAATAAAGAATATCAAGAGCGTGAAATATATCCTGAAGAGTTTATAAATAAATAACACCTTGCTTATCTGTTCCTAGGGTCCTGAGCGCAGAAGTAAGACATAAGCACCAGTTTAGTAAAATCGCAGGACTTTTGAAAAGGAATGAGGCAAGTTTAAGTTGGAAGAGCTGATTGACAAGAGAAGAATATTCCTGTCATGGACACAGATATGTTGCAAATGCCAGTTCTGAAGAAAAATTATCAAGATGTCGGTAACAGACAGTTAAAAGTGCCACAGGGAACATGAGATTGTAGAGTGTAATTCATTGTCAATATCTTTGCTTACCTCCTCCTGTATTTTCAGGCACTAAATTTCTGCTTAATACATTCTGTGTGAGGAAAAGCGTGGGTTTTTCATAAAGAGTAAGGCAAGTTTGAACATGGCTCCCCGATCCCAAGTCGGCGTCCGGTGAGGTGGCACCGTTCGCACCTCCCTAGAGTCGGCCCTGCATTTGAAGCAAGATAGTGACCCACCCCCTTGTGATCACTGTAAACGACATTTTGAAATGGATCCTAAACAACGGAATGCTTAAGGAAACTAAAAGATCTAATGTAATGATAAAGTAAAAAATAATAAAATAAGCTCTTGAGCCAATAATGGTTTAAATAAAACCTGTGATTAAATAGTCATTGAAAAAAGTGTTTAGTTCCACCCCTAAAGTCCTCAGGTTTCACTTAGTGAAAGTGGATAAAAGAAAGAAACTGTGAAAAATACCATAACAAAACTCACTAATGAACTCCTGAACAAACAATAATGAAGTATAAACAATATATCTGTTTGGTCAACAAGATTATTTCCTAGATAAGGTTTAAAGAATAAATCAACCATGGTTACATAGGACAATACATCTAGATACCCATATGTATCCTTCCAACCTAAAGATGTTTATCAGACTATTTCCTAGTGGTGAAAATGGTTCTTCTGGCCACAATACATTGAATTACAAAGAAAATGAATCATAAAAAACCATTAAGACTATCATTCAGACCCAATGTTTGCAGTTTGTTCAACCTCTTTATCCAAAATTTTCCTGAGTAGCAATCTTTTGTTATTTTATTCTTTTTATTCGTTTTATCATTGTGCATTTCCACCACCTTTATCCTAGGGCATTTCACCACTTTATCAATAGAAACAGGTAATCGCATTTATTCTTTAAAAAATCCTTGGGCCTTTTGTATATAGTTAAAACCACTTGGAATATTAAAGTGAGAAAAACTGAGCAAAGAAGCAACATTTGCCTGAAATTGAAATCTTCAAGCATGGCCATGCATTGGCAAGAGTCGAAACATTACATCAGTCGATTGCAGTTTCAGATTACTGAAGTCACCCCTCCCTTCATCAACTACTGGATACATAGGGAGGGGGTCCCCAGGGTCTAAAAAGGCTCTAGCCCCAATCCCTTTAAAAAATGGACATCCCCATGGATAGATTCCCGGGGACCAAATGATGCTCAGGGAGGGATACCGCATAGTCCCTTCACTTCTTAAAAACTCATTGCCCTGCGGGATGGGGCTGCCAGGGACTGAGAAGACTGAGGGAGAAGGGTGACGTGGGCCCCTCCCCTTTAAAAAAATTAACGGCCCAAAGGATGGGGTCTCTGGGCCTAATAAAGCTTGCACACTGTGTTAAGTCTGTATGCAAATGTTTAGAGAAAATCATGTTGCTCAAGATACTCAAAGGCTGTTCCAGTTAAATTTAAGACAAAATCCTAATTTAAGACAAAATCCTAATTTAAGACAAAATCTTAATTTAGGGCAAAATGCTAATTTAAAGACAAAATCCTAATTTAGGACAAAATCCTAATTCAAGACCACTAAATGCCTTCTGTGAATACCAAAAGTAGTAAGTTTAGGATGTTGTCGTAAATTAGTTCTGTGAATCCAGCCCTAAGTATCTACTATATAGAATCCTTGCCTGTTAGAAGCTTTGTCAGCAGAACCAAAAACTTGTGTGGAACATACAGGCCACAAATCATCAGCTGTCATCTGCACACTGAGTTACTTTTCAACTCAAAGATTTATAATATGTTGAATATCTCTACACACCAAAGATGCATTAGAAACAAATGCATTTGGTAAACCCTGACACCCACTATCTGTACATAGGCTATACAAAATAAGGTAGAAAAGATTATCCCAAGATCTTTTGGCCTCGACGAGCCTGAAATCCAAAATCTGTTGAGGCTTATTTATGAGCCCATTGCGACACTTTTGCACTGCAGTTGCATCACTTTTCGTGACGCAGCAGCGGTGTAAACAATGCACCACGCTGTAGCATATTTACAAAGTGACGCATCTGGGCAGATGCACCAGTTTGTAAAGCCCTGAGCCACCTGATTCCTGCGCCAGGTATAATGTATGCAGGGTGGGTGTTCCGATGCATGAACGCCTCATAGAAGTGGAGCAGTGGCATCTATCAGATTTCACTGCCTCACTTCTAGGATGCCACTGAGTCAAATCCTTACGCCTCCCTCGAGGCAGGCATAAGGGTGACTCTGTGCTATAATCATAGCCCTTGCCCTTGCATTGCTGGAGTTGCATCACGCTTCCGACACAACGCCAGCAATGCGTCAGTTTTGCGCCAACATATCTTGTCATTCCTTGCGACATGATGCATCATACAGTAAATACGATGCATACATCATGTAGCAAGGAGGGCACAGTGAAAACTGTTGCATCCCTGTTTTCACGCAGCGATGCAACAGTTTTCATAAATAAGGCTCCTTCTCTTTAACTACTTGCCACTCACTCATGCATTCATATTCGTAATACTGCAATCTAACCCAACATAATTTAACCACAAATGCAATTACCACAAATGCAATTACCACAGATACAATCACACACTCAAATTTGCAAGGCCACAATCTAACCCAACACAGTTACAGCAAATTTAGTTTAGGGGTGAGTATGTATTCCACTCATTTAGATAGATTGTAAGGGTAAATCCTTCCTTAATTTGGTTTAGTATTAAGCAGAAGCCATAGTCACATCGAGTCCGTTTAATGATTCAATTAAATTTTGTTTGGTTTATCCAAATTTTTTATTTATTAAACAATGAAGAAAGACAGCCGACACGTGTTTCACCCTATGTGGCAGGTAGTGCAAGGGGTTTCTCAAGGCTGTAAAGAATAAAGTACATCGTGAGAAAATAGTGTGTGTAATAACTGTTGACCCCAAAAAAAGAAATGAAAAAAGAAGGAAGTAAAAAGTGCAACGAAATTTGTGCAGGAAAGCTAGCTGATGAAAGAATCTAGCTGATGAACAAATCAGAAGTTATAGATTTAAAAATGACGAAGGTATTTCCTAAAATGTAACTAAAAATTGTCTAATAACGGTAAAAGTTCTCTGATCCTGCCGTACAATTTCCTCTTTCAGAATTGTGAGAGATAATAAAAGTGATGTGCAAGGGGATACCGTTGCCAAGATTTCCTAGGAAAATACTGTATTTCTAAAGCTTAGAATGGAATTTATTAGTAATTTACTACGTTTTGTTTTTAAGGTAGTGCATGTAGTCCCGTGCGAATTCATCAGTCTCTACATAGTCCAGGTTGGTGATTTAAGAAATATTAAAAAGACCTGAAGTACCAAAAGATCAAAGAAATAACAGAAAGTATAAAAGTATCACAACGTGATGTAAATACCTAAGTAAGTTTGTATACATTTTACAGGTTTCCTCAATTTTTCAAAATACACAGCAATAATTGATGTCAAGTTCAGTTCTGTAAAGTAAGATACAAAGTGCAGTATTGTGCAGTTTTTATCATGCTGGTATCATCTAATATGCCTTATTACTGTTATTAAACTCTATAATAGGTTTGACAAAATATATACTTAACAGTGCAAAATAAACTCACTCTTAAATTCTTTCTTGTAAGCAAAGAGAAAATTTCAAATATATATGGTAAGGTTGGCCTTCAGGTTAGATACTAATGCAAACAAGCCTTTACAGACAAAATCATTCAAGAATACCTTCTTGCTCTTCTCAATGGATGGTATGAAAAAGATCTTTTATCATTGGAAGAAAAGCAACTTCTATTCATTAATAACCCAATTATACCAACCCTATATCTCCGACCGAAGGTGCACAAACCAGGAAATATCCCAAAGGGAAGACCTATCATTGCGGGCATTGATTCAATTTGTTCAAATGTGGGTTCTTTTATTGAAGCCGAATTACAGCCGTTAATGAAGGCTCTTCCATCCTACATCAGGGATACCAAGGATGTCTTATAGAGACTGGAAAATATCATTTGGCAAGATGACTATATACTTACAGCAATTGAAATTACTAGTCTATATACGTCAATTCGACACTCTGATGGAATATCAGCAACAAGAATATTCTTACAGACTAGATCTGTCCACTTGACTGCAAGGAACAGAATGATCCTCGACATGCTAGAGTTCTGTCTCTTCAACAACTATTTCCTCTTCAATGGAAACGTTTACTTACAACTGCAAGGCACGGCAATTGGGGGCTAAATTTGCCCCACCATATGCTTGCCTCCTGATGGGAGAGGTGGAACAACACTGGCTATGGGATGAAAGACATGCGGTTATCACAAACAATATAATCATGTGGGGAAGATATGTAGATGATATCCTACTGGTTTGGCAAGGATTGGAAAAGAGTCTTAGGTCCTTCTTCAGTTCTCTAACACCAAACCAGTGGGGAATCAACATCACATACACCATCTCAAAAACTGAAATTGAATATTTGGACCTATTAATTTACATTGAGAACAACAAACTACAAACAAAAATACATCGAAAGCCCACATCTGCAAATTCTATCCTTCATGCCTCTAGCAGTCATCCCGGTCACACCGTAATGAACATTCCAGCAGGTGAATATCGACGAGCCAGGATGAACTGCAGTACCAATGAGGAATATCAAGCTGACTCTGATCAAATTACACAACAATTAAAACAGCGTGGATACAAAAACCATATTCCTAATAAAGCTGAAAAACATTTCTCTGATACTGAAAGATAAACTGTATTGCACAACAACTAAATCAAAGATCATAAAGCAGTAATCCGTTTTAACACACAATATAACAACGGACACTTTCATATTCGCAAGATTCTGAATAAACATTGGCATCTCTTAAAAAGACAATCCAACTATCTCCACTATACTACATGATAAACCACAAATCAGTTTCTCAAGAAGTAAAAATCTTCGAGACATTCTTTGTCCATCCTTTCTGGATATAAAAGATAAACCGATCGCCTTTTTGCAGCAACCAAAGGGCTTTTTTACCTGCTTCAACTGTTCAATTTGCAAATTGGGGAGATCAAAAACAAAAAACGTGACAATTAATGGCCACAAATTTAAAATCAATGACTTTATCAACTGTAAAAGTATTAATGTGATCTATCTCATCACCTGTCCGTGTGGACAAAACTACATTGGAACCACAATACGACCTTTAAAAACACGCATCCAAGAACATTATCGCAATATCCACAAAGCAGACACAAGACAATCCTTGGTAAACAACTTTCTGAAAAATCACAGTCACCAACTGTCATTTACATTTGTAGGTCGAAAAAAACTACAACAGCACAAACGTGGAGGCAATCTGTAATCACGATTACAAAAAGAGGAGAGTGCCCTGATTATAGGTATGGAGACAGTGGGGAAAGGCCTAAATCAGGAACATGAGTGGCATCAGTGGCTCTGAAAAGACTAAAAAGACTAAAAAACAGCCTTGAGAGACCTTTTACAGTTAAAGAGGACTCATGAGACAGATTGATATTGTGCTCTTATAATGTCTTTTATGAAACAATCGAGTCTGCTAAGAATGTACAATATATATAATTTGCTCCTTCAGAAAAAAAAAAACAATATCCATATTTGGTTAAATTGCTTAATCTTGAATAGTGGCTCTGTAGATAGGAAACGGAATATTTCATTAACAGCTGAACATATTCTCGATCAAACTGTGACAAATCAAAATCAAGAGGTTATTTTTAACACTCTTGTATTATGTGGAGTTTTGAAACTGTTTCCTCCTGCTTTTATAAAATGTAGCTATATTCATTTTACATAATATGCCTTATGTCATCACATTATGATGACCGGGTATATATATTTCACCCTTCTAAGATGGCCACCGATAACTGAGACAGATAGGTTCATTCTTCTGTCTCAGTTCTCGGCAATAGTCACCACTTTTAAATTGCCACCAAATCTCTTCTCTAGGTACTTTGGTATTAGTCACCACTACAAAATAGCCACTAAACCGGTTTTTAGTAAGTCCGTTTTTGATGATCATGGCATAAAGTACCCGATCGATGATTGCATAGTTACTTCTTAAAAAAAATCTAAAAACATATAACCGTGGGCGGAATATTACTTCTTTTTCAAGCCCAGACTCTTGTTTTTGTAGATTTGTGAAACCGTGAATTCAACGACTTTTCTGTAACAGAAAGGGATTTGTGCTTTGCCACTTCCGGTTCATAACATTTAAAAATGGCGGGGGTTCCTGAATCAAACACGGGACTATCGCCGCATATCGGATTAATACTGCAATTTTCAGTTAGCGCTTGGACTGCCATTCCTCTAAAAATAATTCTCCAAAATAAATGCTTATTTTTTCGAATTATTATTTTTGCATACTATCGTTTTAAATTAAAACTTGTTTAGACTCAAAGACTATACCTCACTGCCCTCCCCTCCTACACATACTAGATCTAATTACGATGACATTGTCTGTAAACGCTTGTTTGCATTAGTATCTACCTGGATGCCAACCTTACCATATATATTTGAAATTTTCTCTTTGCTTACAAGACAGAATTTAAGAGTGAGTTTATTTTGCACTGTCAAGTATATATTTTGTCAAACCTATTACAGAGTTTAATAACAGTAATAAGGGATAATAGATGATACCAGCATGATAAAAATTGCACAATACTGCACATTGTATCTTACTTTACAGAACTGAACGTGACATCAATTATTGCTGTGTATTTTGAAAAATTGAGGAAACCTGTAAAATGTAAACAAACTTACTTCGGTATTTACATCACCTTGTGATACTTTTATACTTTCTATTATTTATTTGATCTTTTGGTACTTCAGGTCTTTTTAATCTTTCATAAATCACCAACCTGGACTATGTAGAGACTGATAAATTTGCACAGGACTACATGCACTACCTTCAATAAAAACTTAGTAAATTACTAATAAATTCCATTCTAAGCTTTAGAAATACAGTATTTTCTTAGGAAATCTTGGAAACGGTATCCCCTTGCACATCACTTTTATTATCTCTCACAATTCTGAAAGAGGAAATTGTACAAAAAACACAGTTGATGGACAGAATGCAGAACAATGTCTTACATTCACCCTCATACAAAGATCTGGGCCTAAATCCATTGTTTTTTTGCACTCCACACAACCCCAGGTCAGACAATGGCTATATGCAAATCAGCCTTGACCCTGTGCCTCATGGGAACAGTCCAGCCCGAACTACCAAGCCATGTCTTTCCTAGACTGGAATCAAGCATCCAAGGACCGGTTTCTGGCTATCAGCCCTCTTCAGCCTGGATAGCTTGACTCCAGTGATGTGGAGAGCCTGGGACTCACATCTGCGGATCTATGACGTTACAACGCGTTATTTTACAACGCAGACCGTTACAACGCAGTTTTTACAACGCAGGTACCATTACAATGCATGCCATTACAACGCATGTCATTACATAGCAGATACTATTACAACGCATGCCATTACATCGTAAGTATAGGTAAGTATATCTTTTTTTTTTAAAATGTAATAAAGTTAATTTAATTAATTTAAATTAATTAATTTAATTATAGTAATTTAATTAATATTAAAATTGTAATTAAAATAATATATTTAATATAATATAATTAATGAAATATAATAAATGTATAAATAGTAAATAATATAATGTAATTTATTACAATAAACATAATATAAATAAAATTAAAATAATACTTAATATAATTTAATTTAATATAATTAAAGAAATGTAATTAATTTAAAAATTGTAAAAAATATTATTTAATTATAATAAATAAAATAAATAAAAAAAGTAATTAATTTAATTTAATTTAAGTAATGTAATTCAATTAATTTTTTAATTGTAAATATTGTAATTAATTTATTTAAATTTAATTAAATTCATTTAATTATTTAATTTATTTTAAGTCGTAAAACCCCTGTACCCCAAAAACCAAACCCAGCCCTAAAACCTAAAAATACCCCTGTACCCCAAAAACCAAACCCAGCCCTAAAACCTAAAAATACCCCTGTACCCCAAAAACCAAACGTAGCCCTAAAACCTAATAATACCCCTGTACCCCAAAAACCAAACCCTGCCCTAAAACCTAAAAATACCCCTGTACCCCAAAAAGCAAGCCCAGCCCTAAAACCTAAAAATACCCCTGTACCCCAAAAACCAAACCCAGCCCTAAAACCTAAAAATACCCCTGTACCCCAAAAACCAAACCCAGCCCTAAAACCTAAAAATACCCCTCTACCCCAAAAACCAAACCCAGCCCTAAAACCTAAAAATACCCATGTACCCCAAAAACCAAACCCAGCCCTAAAACCTAAAAATACCCCTGTACCCCAAAAACCAAACCCAGCCCTAAAACCTAAAAATACCGCTGTACCCCAAAAACCAAACCCAGCCCTAAAACATAAAAATAACCCTGGACCCCAAAAACCAAACCCAGCCCTAAAACCTAAAAATAACCATGTACCCCAAAAACCAAACCCAGCCCTAAAACCTAAAAATACCCCTGTACCCCAAAAACCAAACCCAGCCCTAAAACATAAAAATACCCCAAAATTACTTAAATTAATATATTAATATTTTATTTTATTTATAATATTAATTAAATTAATAAAATAATGAAAAATAAAATTAAATAAAATTAATATACTTACCTATACTTACGATGTAATGGCATGCGTTGTAATAGTATCTGCTATGTAATGACATGCGTTGTAATGGCATGCATTGTAATGGTATTTGCGTTGTAAAAGTTGCGATGTAATGGTAGTGCGTTGTAAAAGTTGTGTTGTAACGGTGCAATACCCACATCTGCGCATACCCAGCCCACTCGGGGTGAAAATTGCAAAAAAAAACAGTTGATGGACAGAATGCAGAGCAATGTCTTACATTCACCCCAGTACAAAGATCTGGGCCTAAATCCATCATTTGTTTGCACTCCACACCACCCTAGGTCAGACAATGGCTATATGCAAATCAGCCTTGACCCTGTGCCTCATGGGAACAGTCCAGCCCGAACTACCAAGCCATGTCTTTCCTAGACAGGAATCAAGCATCCAAGGACCGGTTTCTGGCTATCAGCCTTCTTCAGCCTGGATAGCTTGACTCAAGTGATGTGGAGAGCCTGGGACTCACATCTGAGCATACCCAGCCCACTCAGGGTGAAAATTGCAAAAAACACAGTTGATGGGCAGAATGCAGAACAATGTCTTACATTCACCCCAGTACAAAGATCTGGGCCTAAATCCATCTTTTTTTGCACTCCACACCACCCTAGGTCAGAAAAAGGATATATGCAAATAAGCCTTGACCCTGTGCCTCCTGGGAACAGTCCAGCCCGAACTTTCAAGCCATGCCTTTCCTAGACCGGAATTAAGCATCCAAAGACCGGTTTCTGGCTATCAGCCTTCTTCAGCCTGGATAGCTTCACTCCAGTGATGTGGAGATCCTGGGACTCACGTCTGAGCATACCCAGCCCACTCGGGGTGAAAATTGCAAAAAACACAGTTGATGGACAGAATGCAGAACAATGTCTTACATTCACCCCAGTACAAAGATCTGGGCCTACATCCACAGTTTTTATGCACTCCACACCACCCTAGGTCAGACAATGGCTATATGCAAATCAGCCTTGACCCTGTGCCTCATGGAAACAGTCCAACCCGAACTACCAAGCCATGTCTTTCCTAGACCGGAATCAAGCATCCAAAGACCGGTTTCTGGCTATCGGCCTTCTTCAGCCTGGATAGCTTGACTCCAGTGGTGTGGAGAGCCTGGTACTGACGTCTGAGCATACCCAGCCCACAAGGGGTGAAAATTGCAAAAACACAGTTGATGGACAGAATGCAGAACAATGTCTTACATTTACCCAGTAAAACAATCTGGGCCTATATCCATCTTTTTTTGCACTCCACACCACCCTAGGTCAGACAATGGCTATATGCAAATCAGCCCTGACCCTGTGCCTCATGGGAACAGTCCAGCCCAAACTACCAAGCCATGTCTTTCCTAGACCGGAATCAAGCATCCAAGGACAGGTTTCTGGCTATCAGCCTTCTTCAGCCTGGATAGCTTGACTCCAGTGATGTGGAGAGCCTGGGACTCACGTCTGAGCATACCCAGCCCACTCGGTGTGAAAATTGCAAAAAACACAGTTGATGGACAGAATGCAGAACAATGTCTTACATTCACCCCTGTACAAAGATCTGGGCCTAAATCTGTCGTTTTTTTGCACTCCACACCACCCTAGGCCAGACAATGGCTATATGCAAATCAGCCTTGACCCTGTGCCTCATGGGAACAGTCCAGCCCGAACTACCAAGCCATATCTTTCCTCGACCGGAATCAAGCATCCAAGGACCGGTTTCAGGCTATCAGCCTTCTTCAGCCTGGATAGCTTGACTCCAGTGATGTGGAGAGCCTGGGACTCACGTCTGAGCTTACCCAGCCCACTCTGTGTGAAAATTGCAAAAAACACATTGATGGACAGAATGCAGAACGATGTCTTACATTCACCCCAGTACAAGGATCTGGGACTAAATCCATCATTTATTTGCACTCCACACCACCCAAGGTCAGACAATGGCTATATGCAAATCAGCCTTGACCCTGTGCCTCATGGGAACAGTCCAGCCTTTACTACCAAGCCATGTCTTTCCTAGACCGGAATCAAGCATCCAAGGACCGGTTTCTGGCTATCAGCCCACCCGGGGTGAAAATGACAAAAAACACAGTTGATGGACAGAATGCAGAACAATGTCTTACATTCACCCCTGTACAAAGATCTGGGCCTAAATCCGTCGTTTTTTGGCACTCCACACCACCCTAGGCCAGACAATGGCTATATGCAAATCAGCCTTGACCCTGTGCCTCATGGGAACAGTCCAGCCCGAACTACCAAGCCATGTCTTTCCTAGACCGGAATCAAGCATCCAAGGTCCGATTTCTGGATATAAGCCTTTTTCAGCCTGGATAGCTTGACTCCAGTGATGTAGAGAGCCTGGGACTCACATCTGAGCATACCCGGCCCACTCGGGGTGAAAATTGCAAAAAACACAGTTGATGGACGGAATGCAGAACAATTTCTTACATTCACCCCAGTACAAAGATCTGGGCCTAAATCCATCGTTTTTTTGTTTTGCACTCCACATCACCCTAGGTCAGACAATGGCTATATGCAAATCAGCCTTGACCCTGTGCCTCATGGGAACAGTCCAGCCCGAACTACCAAGCCATGTCTTTCCTAGACCGGAATCAAGCATCCAAGGACCGGTTTCTGGCTATCAGCCTTCTTCAGCCTGGATAGCTTGACTCCAATGATGTGGAGAGCCTGGGACTCACGTCAGAGCATTCCCAGCCCACTCGGGGTGAAAATTGCAAAAAACACAGTTGATGGACAGAATGCAGCACAATGTCTTACATTCACCCCAGTACAACGATCTGGGCCTAAATCCATTGTTTTTTTGCACTCCACACCACCCTAGGTCAGACAGTGGCTGTATGCAAATCAGCCTTGACCCTGTGACTCATGGGAACAGTCCAGTCCGAACTACCAAGCCATGTCTTTCCTAGACCGGAATCAAGCATCCAAGGACCGGTTTCTGGCTATCAGCCTTCTTCAGCCTGGATAGCTTGACTCCAGTGATGTGGAGAGCCTGAGACTCACGTCTAAGCATACCCAGCCCACTCGGGGTCAAAATTGCAAAAAAGACAGTTGATGGACTGAATGCAGAACAATGTCTTACATTCACCCCAGTACAAAGATCTGAGCCTAAATCCATCGTTTTTTTGCACTCCACACCACCCTAGGTCAGACAGTGGCTATATGCAAATCAGCCTTTACCCTGTGCCTCATGGGAACAGTCCAGTATGAACTACCAAGCCGTGTCTTTCCTAGACCGGAATCAAGCATCCAAGGACCAGTTTCTGGCTATCAGCCTTCTTCAGCCTGGATAGCTTGACTCCAGTGATGTGGAGAGCCTGGGACTCACGTCTGAGCATACCCAGCCCACTCGGGGTGAAAATTGCAACAAACACAGTTGATGGACAGAATGCAGAACAATGTCTTACATTCACCTCAGTACAAAGATCTGGGCCTAAATTCATCATTTCTTTGCACTCATCACACCACCCTAGGTCAGACAATGGCTATATGCAAATCAGCCTTGACCCTGTGCCTCATTGGAACAGTCCAGCCCGAACTACCAAGCCATGTCTTTCCTAGACCGGAATCAAGCATCCAAGGACCGGTTTCTGGCTATCATCCTTCTTCAGCCTGCATAGCTTGACTCCAGTGATGTGGAGAGCCTGGGACTCACGTCTGAGCATACCCAGCCCACTCGGGGTGAAAATTGCAAAAAACACAGTTGATGGACAGAATGCAGAACAATGTCTTACATTCACCCCAGTACAAAGATCTGGGCCTAAATCCATCATTTTTTTTGCACTCCACACCACCCTAGGTCAGACAGTGGCTATATGCAAATCAGCCTTGACCCTGTGCCTCATGGAAACAGTCCAGTCCGAACTACCAAGCCATGTCTTTCCTAGACCGGAATCAAGCATCCAAGGACCGGTTTCTGGCTATCAGCCTTCTTCAGCCTGGATAGCTTGACTCCAGTGATGTGGAGAGCCTGGGACTCACGTCTGAGCATACCCAGCCCACTCTGGGTGAAAATTGCAAAAAACACAGTTGATGGACAGAATGCAGAACAATGTCTTACATTCACCTCAGTACAAAGATCTGGGCCACAATCCATCGTTTTTTTGCACTCAACACACCACCCTAGGTCAGACAATGGCTATATGCAAATCAGCCTTGACCCTGTGCCTCATGGGAACAGTCCAGCCCAAACTACCAAGCCATGTCTTTCCTAGACCGGAATCAAGCATCCAAGGACCGGTTTCCTGCTATCATCCTTCTTCAGCCTGTATAGCTTGACTCCAGTGATGTGGAGAGCCTGAGACTCACGTCTGAGCATACCCAGCCCACTCGGGGTGAAAATTGCAAAAAACACAGTTGATGGACAGAATGCAGAACAATGTCTTACATTCACCCCAGTACAAAGATCTGGGCCTACATCCACAGTTTCTATGCACTCCACACCACCCTAGGTCAGACAATGGCTATATGCAAATCAACCTTGACCCTGTGCCTCATGTGAACAGTCCAGCCTGAACTACCAAGCCATGTCTTTCCTAGACCGGAATCAAGCAACCAAGGACTGTACGGCAGGATCAGAGAACTTTTACCGTTATTAGGCCATTTTAGGAAATACCTCCGTGATTTTTAACATCTGATTTCTTCATCAGCTAGACGCCCTGCCTCCCAAAGGGGGTAGTGATAGAGAAGCCCCTATCACTTGCTCCTATTTGGAGTCACTATTCATTTTACTTAAAGAGATCTTCAGCAGATCAAAGGGGACTTGGCCAAGGACTTACAGCGACTCAGGCAAGAGATATCGGAGTTGGGGGACAGGGTAGACACCCTAGAGGCAAATGAAACAGCCAGGGTGGAGGAGATGGAGCAACTCTGCCAAGAAATATTATGTCTCTCAGAAAGACAAATCGAACTCCAGGTGCACACGGAGGACCTGGAAAATAGATGGAGACATAACAACATAAGGATTCGGAATGTGCTATCCTCCGCAAAAGCAGGAAACATGGAAGAATTTGTCCAAGCTCTGTTGCCCAAAATGTGGGGGACACATCCGCGTCAGTCATCCGCATGGATCAGGTCCATCGTTTGGGGCCGTCGTAAGCCTCTAACAGGCCTTCATCAGACATATTAGCTTGTTTTCACAGCTTCCCTGGAAGGAGCGCATTCAAAGATCTATACGGGGCTCCGAAGCAATGACTTTCAGGGGCCATTCGATACAGTTATTCCAAGACCTCTTTGCTATTACCCTCCAGAAACTGCGATAATTTCACCCTGAGACCTCCTTTCTCTAGGACCACAATGTCTCTTATGCATCGGGTCACCCATTCCACTTAATTTTTGAATGGGAGGGGAAAACACACCAGGTCCGGTCTCTAAGTGCTGCCTGTGACCTACTCCTGATAGAGCATCCGAGTCTCGGACCGGGAGTGCAGATGAAGCTGAAGCCAGAGTGGGCCAATGGGAAAGACAGCAATGGAGGCGGTGGGGCAAAGAAACCCTAAAACCAAGCTCTTAAGATATTGCACAACAAAGAAAAGCAGTGCTAGAGAGCATCGCCGGGACAGCCACGGCAGAAGAGCCAGATTGAACTAATTTAAGTACCCACTGCGGCCCTGGGGTAGCCCATAGTTCGCTGTTTGGGCCTGTGAGTGGAGCTACCTCTTGTCACGACAAACCCCACCAGATACTTTTCTCGCGGGTGGGCAAGAGGGGATCCGTTTGAAGGCCCTCTTCCCCCCACCAGATTGTTCAGTTATGTTTACGGGTGTTTTTATTTTGCTTGTTTGTTCACAAAGTAACAATATATGATACAGTCAAGGGAGACCCTGACCTTGCTTACAGGGACCCATGACATCAATATACTTGCCCTTTTGGGAAGGGGGGTCGGATGGTCAAGGCCCTTCCATGAGGCAAACTTCCGTACACCTAATATGGCGTCAGGTGGTCCCCTCAAGATTCTGTCCTTGAAAATGAAAAGCCTGAACAACCAGGTCAAGCGGAAGGCTATCCTCTCCTACTTAGAAAATTCCAGGCAGACATTTGCCTCCTTCAGGAGACTCTCCTCCTGTCGGGGATACCCAACACCTTAAATCTAGAACCTTTCCTTAACAGCTATTTTCTTCAACTGGGCGCAAGACTGGGTGGCCATCCTGTTTTCTCACACATTGAAAAGCACTATTGGCCCTAAACTGGCGGAACTCAAGTGCCACCTTTTGGTATACCAAATACAGCTGGGCACTTAAACTCCTACTTGGGCATTATATACGCACCAAATGAGGGACAGGAATGCTTCATCCGGGACGCATTCACGGAATATCTTCTCTCACACGACCACCTGATTCTGATAGGGGGTGACCTACATCTAGTTATGGATAAACACATGGATTGCTCTGCATACAGAGAGGGGGGTCAGGGTCTTTCTCGGGAGACAGCATCGCTTGGTTAAAAGAAGCTGGCCTTCGGGATTGATTAAGTACTAGTCACCCAAACACCAGGGACTTCACATTCTTTTCTCATGCACATAAGTCCTATGCAAATATAAAGTATTTCCTGGGCTCCCAAGAACTATCCCAGCTGTTAGCTTTGGTAGAGATCGAACCTAGATCTCTCTCCGACCACTCAGCATTAGTACTAGAGCTACACTCCCCCTTACAACGACAGGTTTAGAGACACTGGCAATTGAGGGAAACACTAGTACGCAAACCAGAAGCTCAGGGGCAAATTAGGAAGGTCATCACTAATTATTTGGAGGCCAATGATAACGCAGAAGCCCCTCTCGCTACAATCGGGGATGCAATAAAGGCAGTGATCAGGGGCAAACTCATATCACTGGTGACAGCTGAAATAAAGAGAGAAAACTCAAAAGGATGGAGCTCCAGGTGAAGGTCAGAGAGTTAGACATTAATCTAAATGTCGATTTAAACAACAGACCACATAAGAGGACCCAAAGTTTCATGACTCTATCTATGTTTTGGACCTCTGATTGTGGATCAGACCCAAAGGATACTGATGCAGATTAAATCAGGATCTTCTGAGGACCCATGACCAGCCAGAATAATTCATTTATCCGCAGAGGTGATAGCCACAAACATCACAGCCATGTTTAGCAACTTATTCGAAGCTGGATATTTTCCTATAGACTGGAAGAAAGGGTCTAATTCTTCCACTGTTAAAAAAATCAACCTGGTTATCGCTGACCCTAATAATTGTTGCCCAATCACACAACTACCATTTCCCGCCAAATTGGTTGAACAAATTGTTAATCAAGAATAAACTACTTTACTAGACAAAACAACGTGTCTTCTTCCTAAACAGTTCGGATTTCATAGTTAGTATAGTACTGTGCTGGAGCTGGTCAAAGCTACGGAAGAAATTAGACAGATGATAGATAGAGGTGAAAATGCAGCTTTGATCCTTTTATATCTTTCAGCCACATTTTATATGGTTAACCATGCTCTCCTAATCAATCGCTTTAAATCAATTGGGATCAAGGATAAGGCACTTCAGTTTATCACCTCCATTTTAGCTGACCATATCCAGGGGGTCTCTCTTGGAGAACTTACCTCGCCAGCTTTCTCGCTACCTTGTGGGTTTCCTCAGGGCTCAATGTTACCCCACTTCAGAATCTGATCAGGTCCTTCAGTTTTTCTTTGGTTTCGTACACAGATGCCACGCAGATTGTTGTATCTGTCACCAACAATCCGGAAGCCATGGCAGCCCAGTTTCATGACTGTATGCTTCAAATTGGGAAGTGGATGAACAATAACTGCCTAAAACAAAACTCATCGAAGACTGAGGTCCTGTTGTTCAGCAATAATCCTTTTTACTGCTCAAAAAACTGGTGAAGGGAGTCTACCTATCCCCAGGGGCAAAGCAAAACACCTTGGAGTAATCATTGACACTAAACTATCCTCTGAAGGACAAATACATCATATCACCTCATTGTGTTTCTTTATTTTAAAAACTCTAAGGAAAGTATTGCCTTTCATTCCAACAAGTCTGCAGAAGATGGTTGTTACTACTCCTATTTCATCTAAAGTAGACTATTGTAATGTGCTTTTACTCAATATTCTAAACCAATTTTTACGTAAGTTACAAACACTGCAAAACGCTGCACTGTTATTGCCAGGCATTTCAAAATATGAATCTACATCTCGATTACTGATCCAATTACATTGACTCCCTATATATAAATTGATTCAGTTTAAGGCACTCTGCATTGCCTTCAGAGAACAAGGCATTGATTATCTGATACAGCGTTTTCAAGGCCACACCCCGTCAAGCTCACTGCGCTCATCCACCAGTGGAAATCTTGTAATCCCTAGATTTAAGAAAAGTACCTGGGCAGGGAGAGGATTCATTGTATGTACATCAAGGCTGTGGAATTCGCTTCCAACAGAACTAAAATGTAAGACAATCCTAATGGAATTCAGGAAGAATCTAAAAACTTGGCTCTTCAATAAATAACTTTGGTATCTTCCAGAGCCTTCATGTTGTCTTTTTCCGCTTAGCACCTAGATACCCCGAGGGATTGTCGTGCTTTAGAAATTCAATTTTCATTTCATTTCACAAGCAACACATGTGAGGTTACATGCAGAAGTTTATGGGAGGCAAACTAAAGACACATTCTACTGTTATCTGGAAGCTCAAATTGTCTTTCAGCAAGCTGCTTTTCTACAAACTGTTAATTCTAGTTAGCTGTCACAGTTTTTTGCACTTTTAAATGTCATGTTCATTTAATACAAACTACACATTAATGTTGCACATGTTTAATAATTATTGTAAGTTTAAAAAAACCACATTCAATAGTTAAGACAGAATCTAAACTTGTCACATTAACTATAAATTATATTTTGTGCTAGTGTTAGCATTCTAAAGAACATAATGTATTAAGGGAAAGCTCCTGGTTAAAGGCCTGCGAATACCAAAGCCTACTGTATTGAGCTTTTACTCAATATTCGAAAACATTTTTTTATGTAAGTTACAAACACTGCAGAACGCCACAGCACAGTTATTGCTAGGCAGTCCAAAATATAAATCCACATCTCAAGCACTGCTCCAATTATATGGGCTCCCTATATATAAACCGAATCAGTTTAAGGCACTCAGCATTGCCTTCAGAGCACAAGGCATTGACCCTGAGTATCTGATACAGTGTTTTCAACGCTACACCCCAGCACGCTCCCTGCGCTCATCCACCAGTGGAAATCTTGTAATCCCTAGATTTAAGACAACTAACTGGGGAGGGAGAGGATTCATTTTATGTACAACAAGGCTGTGGAATTCGCTTCAAACTGAACTAAAAATTAAGACAATTCTATGGGAATTCAGGAAGAGTCTAAAAACGTAGCTCTTCAATAAATAACTTTGGTATCTTCCAGAGCCTTCGTGTTGTCCGATTCCTCGTAGCGCCCTGATACCCCAGGGGATCGTCGCGCTTTAGAAATTCAATTTTCATTTAATTTAATTTCACAAGCAACACATCTGAGGTTACATGCAGAAGTTTATGGGAGGCAAACTAAAGACACATTCTACTGTTATCTGGAAGGTCAAATTGTCTTTAAGCAAGCTGCATCTCTACAAACTGTTAATTCTAGTTAGCTGCCACAGTTTTCTGCACTTTTAAATGGCATGTTGATTTATTACAAACTAAACATTAATGTTGCACACGTTTAATAATTAGTGTAAGTTAAAAAAAACACATTCTATAGTTAAGACAGAATCTAAACTTGTCATATTAACTATGAATTATATTTTGTGCATGTGTTAGGATTCTGAAGAACATAATATATTAAGGGAAATCGTCTGGTGAAAGACCTGCGAATACCAAAGCCTCGTTTTTTTTCTTTTCTTTAAGCACCAAGGCCTAGATGTATCAAGCCGTTTGCGAATCGCAAAGACTGAAATTCAAAGAATTTCAGCCTTTGCGAATCGCAAACGGTCTATTTGCATGTTTTGGCATGCATCAAAAATTTGCAAATTAAGGATTCGCAAAAATGTGCGATTCCTTATTTTGCCATAGCAATTAAGAAATCGCAATTTTGCGATTCCTTAAATGCTATGTATGTAGCATTTTTCAATTGCGAATTCTGGTTAAGAAATTGCAAATTAACACTAACTTGTAGTTGATGTTAATTTGCGAATTCTATTAAAAATGCACAATTTGAATTTTTTTTAGGTGGCATGTGACGCACACACATGCCCGTAGGGTATGTATGTGCGCCATATGCACACACATGGACATTACAGGGGTGCAGCAGGGTGTCCTTGAGACACCCCTGCACCCTTGAAATTATTCTCAATTTGTGATTTGCAAATTGCGAATCGCAAATTGAGAATAATTTCACAATCATTCCTATGGGCCTCCTGGTCCATAGGAATGAATGGGAAATTATTCCTTAATTGCGAATTCGCAAATTGCGAATTCACAATTAAGGTAGATTAAGAAATCACAAAAAAATAGCGATTTTTTACATACATCCCATTTTGCGATTTCTAAATAGCGATTCCTTAAAAATCGCTATTTAGACATCGCAAAATTGAATCTTGATACATCTGCCCCAAATGTCTGCATGTAATGCTTGAAGCCCAAGGCAGATTTGTCATTCTAACTTGTTATGCAAGTTACATTTTACATAGGGTATGTATGTGCGCCATATGTACACACATGGACATTACAGGGGTGCAGCAGGGTGTCCTTGAGACACCCCTGCACCCTTGAAATTATTCTCAATTTGTGATTTGCAAATTGCGAATCGCAAATTGAGAATAATTTCACAATCATTCCTATGGGCCTCCTGGTCCATAGGAATGAATGGGAAATTATTCCTTAATTGCGAATTCGCAAATTGCGAATTCACAATTAAGGTAGATTAAGAAATCACTAAAAAATAGCGATTTTTTACATACATCCCATTTTGCGATTTCTAAATAGCGATTCCTTAAAAATCGCTATTTAGAAATCGCAAAATTGAGTCTTGATACATCTGCCCCAAATGTCTGCATGTCATGCTTGAAGCCCAAGGCAGATTTGTCATTCTAACTTGTTATGCAAGTTACATTTTATTTTTAAATGAATTTCCAACAAAGTTCAAAAGACCCAGTCTGCTTCTCTTCACGTCTCGTGCTACCTTTAATGCGGTGATGTAGTGGTTTGTGCCAATCAGTGCCATGGTAGATTCAGACTACCCGCGAACAGTACTGCAGAATAAGTTCACAGCAAAGTCTCTGCTCTACAGTTCGAGGCTGCAGCCCCTTTGACAACCTATTTACCGTAGGGCTCACTGTGACGTCTCTCAAGAGTTTCCTGCCAAAGTGAGGAGCTCATTGGGAAACAGGGGAAATCTAGGCTCCCAAGCCTTAACTATAATTATATCAGCTGCAATGGGGACCTTTTAGGCTTTTGAAATAGCTTCGATTTGCTGCTTCAAATCAAAGTGAATTTGTACTGAGAAATGAGGATCGAAGCAGACAATAGTGAATATGGTTGCTGTTTATAGCCATTTGTGACCTACTGCAAAATTCTCATTCCTAACATAGGCCTTGGCAACACCAAAAACTAAATACTGGGTGAACCAACATTTTTTGTACCTACTGTCCAAATACTGTATGATTTTTCTGTATCTTCAAATACCCTATGTTATGTTGCCATGTTGAATCTATGTGAGCTGTAGATGGTTCCTGTTGCAGGGCTTAAGCTTTCAAAAACTTTAATATTTGACAAAAAAAGTAAAAACAAGGCAAACTTAAAGGTGGGATAAACTATTAAAGTATGTCTGTGAAGAAAGAGTACCAAATACATTAAAAGGATAAAACTAGAAAACATTCATTTTTATAGCACATCATAACTCATAGTCTTATGTGACAAAAGGCTCCCTGTGGGAGAGAATACCAGCATTGCATAATGTAACTTACAAGGAAGATTTCTGATGAATTTTGGTTCGATCGCTGCTTGCTGTAGTCAGGATTTCACAATGATGACTAATTCACAGCAGCACAAATTCCTAACCTAGCATTGGATCTGGGATAATTGATCATCAGGAGGATTCTACTCGGAATTGGTAGCTGTGGATCAATAACTAATTAATATTTTAAAGCACCTTCTACCTTGGCAGATATTTGGCTAATAGACAGGCTTTGTCAGACCTAAGTATCATGGTTATTTCTACAGTCATGTGAATTCATTATTTTTAAGCAGATGTTCGCAAACATTCAGCAAAATGTGACGAAATTCAGTCAGAGGTACCATACAGGAAATTTAATTTGAAGGTGTACCTAGGATTCAAAAGCTACACCAAATGAAAGCAAAGGGAATGGTTCAAGTAGCAAATAAAATAAACATATGCAAACATTTGTGCTTGTAAAACCACATCAAATTTCATGAATAGAAGATAAAGATCTGGCTCTTCATTTAAGCACCTTAGGACCGCACACCTAAATACCTTGCCCAAACACCTGGATACCCTCTTGGGTGATTAGTGCGCTATATAGCTCAACATAACATACAATACCAGGTGAATGTTTTTTTTTAATAAAGTTAGTCAATCATAAAACTTTATTCAGCTGCAAACGCCATCAAATGCCTGATTATAAATATATTAGATGCACGTTTAATTTCATAAGACAAATAAAAAGATTTAGAATCTCAACATGTATAAACATGGGTTAAAAATATCCATGATATTATAATATCCCAAAACAAAAATCTAACCAAAACCAATTATTAATATCATTTCCTGATGTTAAGTGACCCTCTGATAAAAATGAATCGCAGTTTGGCAAATCGCTATTGAGTCAAGGTGCTGTAAAAATCTAAAACCTTACTGAAATGAATTAAAACACTTGTTCTCACTGATTTATGAAGTGCACAAAAAAGCAAAAAGTGCAATGTGCTTTGCCTTGATATATTATCTTAAAGGCAAAAAGGGAGATTCTCAAACCATGCCCCTCGTTGTGATAAGAGAAAATGCAATGACCCCCAAACTGAGCCTAGTTGAATAAAACCTATATTGAGCATTTCAACTATAGGAGAGGTAGAATTCCATCTAATGGCCAGATGGTAAAACATGGTAATAAGAGGGAAGCTGAGCAGCTTGTTGCCTACGCATACGCTGCGCTTGCTCATAAAATGCCAACTTTATCTGGACTCTAACAGAGCAGGCAAACTGGGCAGGGTTAATTAAAAAATCTAAGAGGTATATTCACAAGAACGTGTGATAACTATCGCAAGATTAGCGTAACGGAACTTTCAACATCGCAGCCCATCGCGGGAAAATAAGCCTGTGTCAACGTGGAATTCACAACACTGTGGAAGCATGTGATAGTCATCCGATAACGCGTGAAAAATCAGTGAGAAAATCAACAACACGCAGCAAAAATACAAAATGCGAACGCAAACAAAATGCGACGAGATCAATTGCGGTACAAAAATCAGAGAAAACCAGCCACAGGCCTGCAAAACCCACGCGTCTGGCGGGAAAATGCACCATGAAAGAAAAAAAAACATTTCAAACTGCGGAGCACCATGGATGCACCCGGACCAAGTGCAGAGGACAAGCCGAACCCCACAAGCCCCACGGAGGACCAGCATGGAACCCCGTGTTCGGGGAAGGGCAAGGACAAGAGGAAGACAGGGTCCAGTCCACAGGAAGACGGGACCATCTTCACGGAGGTCATAGGACACTACCAACAACTATCCGCCACCTCCACTGCAGCACTCGAACCCTAAATGGAAATATGGCAGGCCATTGTAAACATCGTCAATGCAGTCGGAGGTCACTGGAGGAAGTCAAGATGTGCTGGCATGAAGTGCACAGCCAAACCAAGGAGAAGTTCTCTGCCAACAGGAAGGCAGCAAGAGCGACTGGAGGTGGGAGGAGTCCTGTGATACAGGAGGTGATTGATGAGCTGGAGGAAATGGTGGCCACAGTCAGCAGTGTGGAGACGGTGGCAGGAATTGGGGGCCTGGACACAACATGATACAACCTGACCCAACAGCAACAGGGTGAGTAACGACCAGGGACGGGGGTACAGGGGGGAGATAGGTATAATGGCACACATGTACAATTATGTGTAGCACACTGCACAACCACAATGACCCTGGATCATGTCACTGAGAGCCTTGTCACACTGCAGCACACATAGAAACACCAAGTGGCCCCGTCCACAATGTGCACAAAGGGGCCCCCTCCAGCTCACCAATAACACAACCAACACATGCACATGTGCTGAATCCAGCAAAACAGCGGCTCTGTGACCCACACTGACTATGCAAGTAACACTGCATGCCCGATAGCATGGCAGCAGCCCAAAAATATGAGATGGCCGATAAATCTACATGGAGGTATCCCAGTGCGCATCACATCCATAAAGGAGCAGGTAACACTCCGAAATGTCCACGTGCACACACAACCCATGCCGTACAATACACGCAACAGACAAACAATGCCCAAGGCCACAAAGATCTGTCCGAGAGCACATATGACCCAAGTCACAAACAAAACAGGCCCCGAAAAGGACACAATTCAAAGGCACTCTGCCTCAAAAGGAGAAGGCTACACGAAATCAGAGCTGCAGGGGCGACTCTCCCACAATGTAGCACACACATAGCAATCTCAGAACATCAGCAATGACGGCAATGAGGTACAAAGTGCAACACCAGCACCATAGGACACGACACACAACAGGTCCCGTAGTACCTGTCCACTCAGATCAGGCATTGCCTGACACTGTGTGATGACAATGCACGGGTACTACCACACATCCGTCATGTAGTCGAAAAACACACTGACTGCCATCAAATAGCCAGCTACACCAGAACAATCACCATGTACATTGACATGCAGTCTGAACGTAAACATCTGAAAATTTCCAACATACATGTACAACTCTGTAAACCTGCATCTGCCATTTCACATTGCAGAGGGACAAACAATACCTCCTGCAGAGCTGACCAGACATATCTTCAGTGACGATGAAGAGAACCCCCTAGTCATCTGCACCGACACCCTCCAACAGTTCGTAGATAGCCTCTGCACCCCATCCCAGAAGCAGGGCAGGCCAGCTGCCCTGTGGTGAGCCCACCACCTGCACAGACCACACACCAGGAAACACACATCACCACAGCTGTCTCCCAGCACACTCTTGACCAATTCATGGAGTTCCAACAACGTATGTTGCGTTGCCAGGTGGAGTTGGCTGACCAGCTACAGGTGGGCTTTGAACTCGTGGCAGCCAAACTCGATGCCATACGCCGGTGTCTGACTCCATCAGGGACCATGTACAGTCCCTATCAGACACCCTCTGTATGCACCATGCTTCACCACAGATCTTGGCTGACCTTGCTGGGGCAATGAATCTAATACAAGAACTGTGTGGTCAGATAGGCACCAGCGATCAGAGCACAGAGTTGGCACAGATGCGGAGGTCAATGGAAAACAGGGAGCAGATGCAGGCTGGACACCAGCGAGTAGTAACTGGGAACCTCAATGTCCTGCAGTACCTCTTCTTGTCATTGCTGCCACTGCCACTGAGCCTGTCCCAGATGACTGCATCAGGAACATTGACACACACAGGTCCGAGCCCTGATATGTCCGTGGCACACCACTGGGCTTCCATGTGATGCTGGCTTGGATGGCCATGTACAGCACCAGCTCCGTCACTCACCTGAATGTGAATAAAACATTCTAAATCACACAGATGTGTCATTACTATGTTTACTCACATATGGACGTATGGCTGGATGTAGGGAAAATGATTGCACATGAAGGTACACCGTGGTAACTTACATCTATGCGCATGTGTATCCCTGAGACACATGGCAAATTGGTTGACTGGGAAGGTGAGTACTAGCTGTGTCCCCATTGCGCACCAATAATAATCTCATGAGTCACGACCCCCCAAACTAGGCACACGTCCATGTGTAGAATAGGGCTGTGGGTAGGACTGACCAAATAGGTAGCTGGCCAGGAGTGGTGGCCTACATCACATGTGACAACAGAACAGAAAGTCGCATACCCACTTACACATATCTGTGTGGACACATTCTGTTATGACGTATCCACATGGTCAGAGGTTGCACACCATACTCACATTCATGAAGTCATGTAAGTGCACAGGTCGGCCAGCAACTATATCAAAACAATGTCTGGCTCAGAGAAGTGGAACTTGCAAAAGGGACACACTACCATTGCACATGCGTCAGTCAGTCCCTCCCTTGTGTAGGGACGATGCTCATTGTGGCACACGAGTGAACAATCAAATCAACACACCTCACATTTAGACACCAGTGGGGTGACATAGACTTTATTGGCATGTGTGTATCAGTACGAATGAGGCATCAGCCACAACAGGCAGGGACATGCTTAAAACACTCGCAGGCAGCATGGGTACATGTTGAGGTTCATACGTTGTTGTTGCAACAATGGACGAAAATCATCACAGATGGCAATGCTCCCAGCCCACCCTGCCTTGCTGGATGAGTCAGGTGTTGTTTGGCGTCTGACGATTGCCCCGTGTGAGGGGGCACGACTCACTGCCAATTGGATCTGCATAGTGCTCTGCCACCGGAGTGCACCTATTGTCTGCTCAGCTGACAGTGCTCAGGTGGAAGGGTCCGACAGGTTCACATGTCGTGCCACAGTGCTGTGTGTTTACTGTACCTCAGCAGTGTGTCCGAATTGGCAACGTTGCCAAATGAAGCTGTGTTGCTACGACGATGGACCTGCCTCACCTTGCACATGTGTGTGTACACACGCGTTGTTTCACGCACATGCATCCAGAGTTCAGACTATGGCAGTTTTGTCCTCTGTTGTGGTGGGATATGTGAGCAATCGACACAATGCGATATGTTGTTGGGACCTGTGTTGTGGGTCGCAATTGGATGTGGCTGCAGGAATGTAGTTACTCGTCCATGAATGCCCGTGCAGCTTCATATACAATGTGTTCCAATAGTACATCTTTGTCGTGTTCAAGGAACACCAGGGTGAGCCAATCCATTAACTGGTCCGGGCAGGTGTGCTCAGCCCATGCCATTTCACCAATCCGCAAGACTGCTCAATAGGGTAGGGCCTCTATGTGGTCACTGCACACGAGGAATTGTGCAATCTCCCATGCACAACTGCCAATGCATACGCAGTATGTCAAGGCATCCCATGCACAGCTGTCTCGGTTACATTCCTGTTCATGATCCAACAGGGGGCGCAGACACAAGACATAGTTCAAATCATCTACGGTTGTGTTGGATAGGCAGACATCCATGGGGCACTCGAATGTGCAAGTTCAGCAGGGAAACCAGGGCTAGACGCAGGTGACGTAGGCCATGCGGAAGCTGAGCCGGTAACTGATCCGCAGCACTGCCAGTGGCACTGCGTCCAGTAAATGCAGCATGCATGCACGGTACTGTTCCATGTGAAGGGGGTTGTGCATGTGCCCGGTATGGCCTGCCATTGCCTTGGTGCGTCTTGTGGAACCGGCACTCTTCTGTACTGCGGCAGTTGTGTGGAGGATATGGCACAGCTCTGAGCAATGATTCGAATGTGATGCAATGTTGGGCTGAATGTGTTGCTGTTTCTGTGACAGTCAAGGCCATCCCATGCGGGGGTACCTCAGGCATGGGCTTCTGTGTGTGGGGTGTGGATGAGTCGGATGGTTCTTTCGCACAATGCGTGGTGTGGGAGTCGTCCCCATCTGCTATGGCATCTCTTTCAGGGTGTTCCAGGCGCACTCAGCACCAAGGTCAGAGGTGCAGGTGTCCTTCCACCTTCTGCATTGGAACAATGGAGCTTTCATCCCTGAGGTTTGTCTGACTACTACTTGCAGTTTCCGAATGTGATGTGGCTTTGTGGCTGAGATTGGCACACGACCTTGGGCTCATGGTACATGGATGGTGATACACACACAAATGTTGTCATGTGGTGCCAGGTGCCCTGCAAGGCCTTGCGCTGCTTGTGCAATTTCACTCCATCTCTCTCCCGCGCTCTCTCCCTCTTTCCTTTGTTGGGCGCATGGCACACCTTCTTCTGTTGGATTTCGTCTTCTGGGCTATGTCCTACAAATTGTCCAGTGTGGATCCACTAGGACTCATCCGAATGAATGTTTTGTCTTTTTTTTGTATGGTGTTTTCTGTTGATGAATGCGTTGCTGTATGACTGGTTCTCCATTTTCTGGTGATGCATGTATGTTGATTTTCCTGCTTGTGCGACCTCAGGCAACATATTTGTTTTGTGATTTGTGGTGTTGGTGTGCAGTGTCTTGGTCTGGGTTTGTGGGGCGGGGGTGTTGCGGTCCTGGGTGTGGTGTTGGGTGGGTGTTGTGGAACTCTTGGGTGTCCGTGCTGCATGTTCAGTTGCTCCATGGAATCTGTTTGTCTTCAGGTTTGGCTGTGGGCTGTGCTCCTTTTTGTGGTGCAGACTGTGGTCTGACTTTACACCAGGTCAGAGCAGGTGTAAATTTCCTTCTGCTAATGCGGCTTATTACTTGTTTTGTGTTTTTTTCGCTGTTCTGTCTAGTCATTCTGAATGTTGTGGTATGGTGTTGTTGCGGCTTTTGGCATGGGAACGCCTGCTCTGCATCTCATTAGCGATATTTGCGGGGGTACTCTGTTGTGATATTTTTTGCGGCTGCTGTTGCGGGTAAACTGGTGCCAGCGGCTGTTAGCACCAGCTTGTGAATGGGGTGGTAAATTTATCATGACTTTGGCTGCCCAATAGTGAAGTTAATTCGTCGATAGCTCCTTGTGAATATGCCCCAAAGGATTCAAGCCTACTAAAAGTGCGCTTCAGATACCCTATCCAAGGAATAGATTCAGCATTATCTGAAGCCAGGCAATCCTGAATAATATATTTAGAGAATCCTAGCTCTGAAGTATGCCAATTTTTTTTACCATTATAGCGAAGGTGCCAGACCCAAAATGTCCCCCACAAAATGTAATCCCATTTATGAATGACAAATGCACAGCACACCCTGCGATACCATCAAAATTATTTGGAAAAACTGTTCTCTGCTATTTGTAGTTGAGAGCAATCACAAAATCCCCAAACCCCGACTCTATACATAGGAATTGAGAGACACTTAGGCCTTATTATGAGTATGGTGGTCCACAGGACTCATGGTGACGATCTGCTTACTTCCGCACTGGCTCCACCAGGATCAAGGATACCCCTGAGGTCTGGAAATGGCCAGGAATATGCCGGCACCAACAAGCATATTCCGATTTGAATGTTCACCTCCCATTTCATGGCAGTGAGCCTGCCTTGAAAATGGAGGCTGACAAGCAAGGCGACTTCTAGGCCTGGGGTTGCTTACAGGTGGCACATGATGTGCCCCCCTGGAATTGCACCCCCATTCCTGCACGGTGTGGAATGTACAACATGGTGCATGCCACACCATGCAGGAATGTGCTGCTTGTGCTGTCTCAATGGCGATCTGCTGTTAAGGATATCCTATGAGCCTAACAAACCACTGCCATGAGACCGCCGCAGCACCACCCGCCCGCCATGAATTACACTCATAATCCAGCGTGTGGGTGGGTGCAACGTAGGCTTGGTGGTCTTCCTGTTGGTGCGACAGTGGTGGGCCAACAGGAGAACTGGCAAACTTGTTACAAAGTCCTTAGCTCTATATAAAGTAATAATTTCTCTCACTGATCGGTGTCCTAGCTTGGCTGCTTTCACCACTCTGCTGGTTTGCTACACCATCATCAGCATCATGGGACTCCCAGTTAGCTTGTGGACCAAAGTGCAAGCCCAAATAACAGCAAATCTCAACTTTGACGACTGGAGCTCTCACAATAAAAGAGTTTTTGGATTTTGTTTTCGTTGGCCCACAAACCATTACAAAAGACTTCTGCTGATTATTCTTCAAATATTACAATGACATGAACTCCACAATAGGATGGTGTCATTCAAATAAAGAAGTGTGGAATAAAACCAGTTCTTGCCCTTGTAAAATCCAATTTCGTTTGGAGCAAATGAACATCTAAACCATTCATGTAAATAAGTAACAAAAACAGGGCCAGGATGCAACCCTGCAGCCTTGATTGCAATATATAGATGATGTATATTGTACCCCACGACCAAAACAGATCTTAAACGAGGTATTGCAGTGCAATCACCAAAGAGTAACCAGGGGTTCTTATACCCCCAGGTTACCAAACATGTCCCTAAGTTTTGATCGATTAATCATGTCGAAAGCACACAACAGATCCATGAAGGGTAGGTGTAAAAAGCTTTTCATGAACTTGGCTTACTTACCAATAATAAGCAATATATTCAGACACTGCTCAACCACATACATTCCTTTCTGAAACCATATTGGGCTTCATAGAGGATGTTGTTAGAGATAGTAGCCGAACCCTCTAGATGCAACGATAGAACCCTACCCAAGAACTTGAATGTGGAATCCAGTAGGGAAATTGGCCGGTAACAAAGATGGGTACTGCTATAGCCTCTTTCCATGTGGGAGGGAGTGGGCCAATAATAGCAGCTCTGAAAACATTAGTGAGATTGGGAGCCAAAAGATCAAGGTTATCTTTAAACAGCTCTACAGGAACTCCATCAGGCTCCATAGCTTTCCTACACTGATTTTGCTTAACCCCTTCGAGCTCGTCGTCAGCTCGTCATCAGCTACGGCGCTCCTATGCTGATGATGAGCTGAGCTCGTCATCTAACGCGGGTTTTTAAAAAACGCCGCACACAGCCGGAAAAGCCGCCGCAGCGATGCGGTTAATAGCCACCTCAACTCCCTTCACAGGGATGGACTGGATAAACTGAAAGGTCAGATCCCTGTCGGTCTCCAAGGGGCTCCCAATGTCCTTATAATTGTCTACATTAATCAAAGATTAAAACATTTGCAAGAAGTGAGTGACCCATGACATCTCCGGGATGAAATGATCTACATTAGAGGACAGTGCTTCAGAAAAAATGGGTGGTTTTTAACCTTGCAAAATCATCTGGTATTCCATCAAAGCGGGCCATGCTCATTTCTCAGTTCAATCTTCATAGCCATCTAGCAGCTTTACATACTTTACATGCAATTAAAATAGTTTCCCTGCTTTTTTGGAACAGAGTTAAAGGCCACCTTCAACTGCTTATGTGATGTTGAATAGGCCATATCAAACCACAGGGTAGGAAATAGAAGTTGAATGTTTTACATTTAAGGCTTGTGATATACCTAAACAAACTCTAGCAAAGTCCCCATTTTTTGAAGATGGAGTAGCATCCAGGGACACTTATATATTACACCATAGTTTCCAGAAACAAAGCTTACCAAAAAACGATTTGGATAAACCTGCTCCCATTTCAATCTCTGCCCATTAAGAGGGTCCACAACGCATAGTCCATTTGAAAAGAAGCTACCAATGGATTATGGTCACTAGCATAATTAGGGGAGATTTTACAATCATTAACTAAAAAATTAAAATCACTTGAAATTAAAATAAAGTCAATATTTATAGGTTTATTCCATCCTATGAAGGTTGAATATGACTTGGGAATGACACTGACACAATCAGTCATAAAATGTAACTCCTTAGAGTATAAAATATTGTTCAGTGCGTACCCATAGTTCCAATGTCTAAAATATGTTATCACCTGACCAGCCACATTTTTCAGGACACACCCCAGTGAGCATTTAAATTCACATACCATACATTTAAAATAGCCCACTCGGAGGAAACAATATAGCCAATTTTAAATAACTCACATGTGCAATTAGAATATTCAGAATAGCCACAATAAACGTCATCAGATCACTGCCCCTCTTCCTGGCCTTTGGAATGCTGGGGGATGAAGTCCCACCCCAACAAAACTGTAGGGGAGGAATGCGGGCAAAGAAGCTAGTAATTTCTAATGAACAAAAGGAGGTGCCATGTGGTCACACTTAACTACATTCCTTAAAGATTTCCTAAAATGATATATTCAAGAATCTTTCAGTAGCAATATCATACTGCTGGAACATTATTTGGCACACCGGTTTGAAGACACTCATGATTTGATTGAACAGAGGTGGTATGTTAACAAAACTCATGTTCACAGTCATCATACAGGTGTGTTGAAAAAGCAGGTAGGATATCAACATTACATGGTACAAATTCAGGCAAGCTTGACAATGCAAGGACTGGAAAACACTTAATCCCCCTCCCCCTCCCTACCCCGCTTGGCACGGTACCTCCGCCACGGCCCCCATACCCTTTTCCACTTCTTTATACACTCCCTGGACTTATATATTGTTTCCACAGCCCTTTGACAGCAGTCCAGATCTCGCAGCCATTGGTCCCATTGCGGGGGTGCCTGCGCACCCCAGCAACTGTCGACGTTGTGTCTTGCCACTCCAGCTGCCATGGCCAACCAAATCTCCTTATACCTGGATCAGTCCATGGGCCCTTTAATCATGAGCAAGAACCATCTGGCAACCCCACCACTGTTGCCATTGTGCGTGCCACTTTAGTCCAGTAATGGTACAAAAGGGGGTGGTGATGGACGGAGCATCTGAATCAATCAAACACTCACACCCAGTCAAAACATCTGAGTTGAATCCATCAGCGTTCTTTAGCCCACTCTGCCACCCCAGTTCAGACATGGCTATATGCAAATCAGTCTGACCCTGTGCCTCATGGGAACAGTCCAGCCCGAACTGCCAAGCCATGTCTTCCCTGGACCGGAAACAAGCTTCCGAGGACCGGTTTCTGGCATTCCAGCCGTCTTCAGTCCAGCTTGCTTGAATCCAGTGGCAAAGTGAGCAAGGGACTCACGTCTGAGCATACCCTGCCACAGTCCAGATCTCGCAGCCATTGGTCCCATTGCAGGGGTGCCTGGGCACCCCAGCAACTGGCGACGTTCTGTTTCGCCACTCCAGCTGCCATGGCCAACCAAATTTCCTTATACCTGGATCAGTCCATGGGACCTTCAATCATGAGCAAGAACCATTAGGCAACCCCACCACTGTTGCCATTGTGCGTGCCACTTTAGTCCAGTAAGGTACTATGTGCGGGCATTCCCAGAGAATGTGGAAGAACGTCCCCTCTTCCTGACAGCCCCTCACACACAGCAGAGACAGGCTCCTGCCTCATGCGAACAGGTGCGTACGCAGGTAATATACCCGGTGCAAGATCTTAAGTTGAACAAGGCGGAACCTGGTCCTAATCGCTACTTCACGGGGACTCTGCAGGGCCTCCTGCCAATCCTCTTCCTCTAATTCTCCAATATCCCTCACCCATCTCTCCCGAAGAGACACCAACTGGTTGGGCATGTTATACACGAGCTTTCTGTAGATGGTGGACGAGGGCTTTTCGGGAATGGAACCAAGGAGGAGCATGTCCTCCCTGGGAGTGTATTCTGGGACTGAGATGTCTGAGTGGATATGCAAGCGCAGGGCATGTATGAGGCGCAGGTAGTGATAGTGTTGGGAGTTGTGTAACTGGAATTCTCATTGGAGGTAGTCAAAGGATCTAGGGGTGCTCCCCTTCCATACGTCATCTAAGAATTCAATCCCAATTAACTTCCATCCCTTAAAGCCTGTTAGCCTCATCACCTCCACTAACTGGTCTACGAGCCATAGAGGGGTCCTGCCTGTCAAGGTGCCCGTCCACTCCAGGAATTTATTGGCCTCCCGCCAGCACTGGAGCACGACCCCAGTGTGTGAGGGCAGCCCCCCGCTCAGCCATCGCGAGTAAAGAAATGGCTTGTAGTTACCAAATCTGTCAACGTGGTACGCTGGCTCCGAGCTCGACGCGTAGACCCAATCGTTGATCACTTGCAGCTGGGAGGCTCAGTAGTACAACTGGACATCTGGGAGGGCCAGCCCCCCATCATATACTCCTCTTGTGAGCTTCCGCATCGCTATCCTCGGGTTCCCCCCTCCAAAGCAGCATTCGCACTGCTTGGGATATACGCTGAAACACCCCGCTCGAAACCGGGTATGGTGTATTTTCTAGATGTGTAGGAGTCGCGGCAATGCTAACATCTTAAATAGCGTGGCACGTCCTATCAGGGTGAGTGGTAGGGACCGCCAGTGGGTCACAGTGTGTGGCTCAATGGTTAGAGCAGGCAGACCTCGATGCACAGCTCTGGCCAGGGACCAGGGTTCGATTCCTGTCCCGGCGGGTCTCTGGCTCATTAATTCCCCTGACCGGATATTCTCGCCTCAGTGCCTATTCTGATCATGTGTCCCAGGCTGCAACTCTGGGCAATAGCTTGCTTAGTCTCCACAACGGCCCCCACAACGCCAGGGATGCCTGGTCTGCACCATGGGGGTGCCCAGGAGTGGACACTTCACAGGGAAAGCCAGGAAGGGTTCACTTGCGGTATTCGTACAAGCGCCGGGAAACCCACTGCGGGTAGCTGTGCGCTATACAAGTACAAAAACATTTACATTTACATTTACATCCGACACCAGTCGCGCCAGGTGGGGCTCAAGGTTTTTGGTGAAGAATTCCACCCTGTCCCTGGTGACATACACCCCCAGGTATTTAAACCCATCCAGTACTATCGAGGCCGAGCAGCTCCTCTGGATTCTTGGAGGCAGACCCGAGAGGGGATAGATGAGGGACTTGGCCCAGTTGATCTTGTAACCAGAGTAGCTGCTGAATAATTCAAAAAGGTGGAGTGCCTGCGCTAATGAGTGGTAGGATCTGGCCATGTAAAGGACAATGTCGCACCAAGCTACAGAAAACCGGGCCGAAGCCCAGCCTCTGAAGGACCTGGAATAAGTACGGCCACTCAATGCTATCAAAGGCCATTGAGGCGTCCAGTGCCATCAATGCTGTTTGAGTGCTACCCACATCCTTGGTCATGTATAGGACCTCATATAGCCGTCTCAAATTGTGCCGGGTGCTCCTGCGGGCATGAAACCCGACTGGTCAACGTGGATCAGGTCAGGGAGAACCGCAATCAACCTCGTCGCCAAGGCCTTAGCTAATACTTTGGCCTCCACGTTGAACAAGGAGATAGGTTGATAAGACGAACACTGGTCAGCCGGCTTCCCAGCCTTATGAATGACCACAATAGTTCCTTCTCGCTGATCCGGCGGGAGCCTCTCCACTTCCCGAGCCTCAATGAACTTCTGCCGCAGAGGGTCAATGACCACGCTGGCCTGCCTCTTATATATTTCCACTGGGAGCCCATTGGGACCCTGCACTTTCCCAGGCTGAAAGGAGTTAAGGGCCTCGCCCAGTTCCTCCCCCGTGAGGTCAGACTCCAGATGGTCTGACCGTTCCTGAGACAGTGCGGCCAACACGAAGTCCCGAAGGACCTCCACGCAGTCCTGCTTGGTCCTGGTGCACACCAGCGTGTAGACTGTCTCGTAATATGTCGCAAAAGCCTCCGCTTTTCCAATGCCCGTAGACACCAGGGACCCCAACACATCCCTCACCCCCGCCACCCAGGATCGTTCCCTATCCCGGCGCTCGAGCCACGCCAGCAATTTCATGCTCTTGTCGCCCGCGTCATATATCCGGTGCTGTGTGGCAGAGAGTAGGCTTGGGCCTCTCCCTCCATCAATGACCGAAGCTCCTTTCACTTAAAGGCAAGCTGATGGCAATGCTACGGTAAGGGAGATCCGCTGGTCTGCCACTCAAGCGTCTTAACTTCCCTTTCCAACTGCCGAATCTGTAACGATTCTTCCTTTTATTTGAGCTCCAATTGACGCTTGGGACTGACCTCTAAGGACAGTTTGGCCCGACTGTTCCTGAAACAGTGTGGACAACAGGAAGTCCCGAAGGAACTCCATGCAGTCCTGCTCCGTCCTGGTACACACTGGCATGTAGACTGTCTCGTAATATGTCGCAAAAGCCTCCGCTATGCCAATGCCCGTAGACACCAGGGACCCGGATACATCCCTCACCCCTGCCACCCAGAATCGTTCCCTATCCCAGTGCTCGAGCCACGCCAGCAATATCATGGTCTTGTCGCCCGCATCGTATATCCGGTGCTGTGTGGCCAGAGAGTCGGCTCGGGCCTCGCCCTCCGCCAAAGACCGAAGCTCCTTTTGCTAAAGGGCAAGCTGATGGCAATGCTCCGGCAAGGGAGATCCGCTGGTCTGCCGCTCAAGCGTCTCAACTTCCCTTTCCAACTGCCGAATCTGTAACGATTCTTCCTTTTTTTGAGCTCCAAATAACGCTTGGGCCTGACCTCTCAGGAAAGTTTGGTGAGCTTCCCACAAGGTTAGGTGGGAGTCGACCGAACCCCGGTTCTCATCAGAGTATAATTGGGATCCCTCTTGTAGTTTGTCGGCTATGGAGTTGTCTCTGAAGCGCCAAGGATCCATCCTGGGGAAGGTCGCCCTGACTGTTGGCGCCCCCATGAGGACTACGCACACCGGAATGTGATCAGATATTCCCCGGGCCATTATGAAAGGGAGCGCAAAGTCCCCCATTTGGTCTTCTGGAGTGAAAATGTGGTCCAATCTGGAGAAGGTCCCATGTGTAGCGGAGTAGAACGTGTACTGCCTCTGGGAAGGGTAATGCGTGCGCCATATATCGCTAAGACCCATTGCGATAACAAAGCCCCGGAGACCCATTTCCCCCTTGTTTCCCCGCCCCTCCCCCAAACAATCTAACTCGTCATCTATAACTGCGTTGGTGTCTCCTCCCACTACCAGCGTGCCCCGGGGAAAATCCGCCAGGTGAGTTCCCAGGTTTTTAAAAGTGGGGCCCTGCAGGCCGGGTGAAGTGTAACACGAGGTAAGGACTGTGGTGATGATGATGATAATGATGGTAGTCTTATCAATGCCTGCTTCTTGGGTTCCAATGGTACTGGCTCTGAAATATAGAACAGTGCAGAGCAGATCATAGGCACGATAGAACAGATAGCAGAGCTTCAGGAGCCATCACACAAGTCACAGGAAATGCCCTAAATCATTAACATCCTGCATAATGTAATCACATGACCATGTATACCATGCATAGGTAAAAGATGCCATTAGTGGAAAAGTGAAGTCAACAATCTTATACCATATTTACAACCACAATCCCTGTTCAGAAGATGCTGCAAAACGTACATTACACAGTCATTCAATTACTTTATTCGATACTTATAATATAAGATCATAAAAGTACAGATGAAAACAACAAAATGTAGATAAATACAATTTAAAAATCATCAATCAATCAATCAGTACAAAAAGAGAATGCTATAAATATCAGTATGAAAGTAGAAGTAACTGATAGCAATGATAATTAGGAACTATATAAAAATTAATTCAGTGATTTTGTGCTGCCATATGATCTTCATGATTGAGTTGAAAAAGTCGCCACTGACAAGCAAACCATTGGGCTAGGCAGGGGTTATAAAAAGAACATTGTTACACAACATTGTTTTAAACGAAATTTGCACATCAGGGGGAGAATAAATCTAATTACATTATACATGTGGTAAGGCAAAATATTTACAGATTGGCACATCTTCCATGCTGAAATGTGCACTAAAAGACGCACTTAAGAAGGGCTAATAGTAAAACAGTTTATTGCATGGTTGAGGACACATTTTAAGCTCTGATAGAGTGGTAATCTTCACTGACACCTATGCCTACATGTATGTTAGCATGCACTTATCACTATTGCAGCTTTGGCCTACATGCTCATATGTGTTAGTTGGTGTATTTTAATTTGTTTTTCTTTTCTCATTTCTCTTTTGCCTGATCTTAAATACTTATGTTTTTTCTGCATGTGAAGTTAGCAGATTTGTTTGAATACGCAAATGTACAAAAAATCCTATGGTGTAAATCTGACAATTTATCCCCACATTGTGAATGAAAGCGCCAGATTATTTAAACTTTGAGCCACTTAGCCTAGAAAAACCACAAAAATACCATCGGGTGGAGATGTTCCCTGGAGCCATTGCTTGATCAATTTTAAAGCATTTTCCATTTAAAACTGTGAACAGTATGTTGTTGTTATCTGTTTATAATAATCTGTTTGAGGACATGAAGCTTAGAAACAAGTCTAAATCATTTGTTAAGCTCTAGAAGACACAAATTGTGATGTTTAATTACTAGGCCACCACACCTATTGTCCTCAGTCTACTATTAAAATAAAACAAGCATTGGAAAAGCTAATAGGTCTCTCCCTAGTGGCCCATTATCTTTGCTATTTTGGTGATGCTGAATAGCACATTTTGGATTTTACCGATTTAATGCGAGTCCTCTCAGCAGCCAAATCGAAACATCACCTCAAATGGTCTGGGCACAAAATCTTCATCTCTCAAGACTTATCAAATGCTACTAATGCTAGAAGAAAAGAATTATTGGCTCTTTATCTTCAAATGAGACAATTGAACATTTGTTATGGTATCCTTCATCATTGCTTATGTAAAATTACTCATGAGGGCTCCACACATTTGTTTGACGATCCTACTAGGTTGAGGTCATTCCTCCAGAGAATTTCTACAAGTTCAGCTGGTGGTGCTTCTTATAATCCTTAGCATTCTTGTTGCCTTGTTGGTATATCCTGTTCATTATGGATATTTGTTAATCTATCACTTTTAGCTTTCTCCCTGTCGCTTCATCTCTTGTTTGCGCAGTCACGCTCCATGCATGTGTCTTTGTCACTTTCTCATTGATCCGGACTATGTTCCTTGATCTATCTTCTCTTTTTTCTGTCACCGCTTCCTTTTTCCTTTTTGTCTTTCCCCTTGTTTCTGTTCATCTGTTTCTTTTTCTTGATGATGTTACATGTGTGGCGTGTGTTCATTAGTAATGTTTATTTCTATGGAACATGTTTCCCTTATGCATCTTATATGTGGTGTAATTTCTTTTTTAGACGTATTCCTGATGTGCATCAACTTTTATTGTATGACCCTCCCTTCCCTCCATCCTGTGTACGTTTTTAACGTGGAACGTTTGTTGTCTTGGACATCTCATCAAGAGACAAAAGGTACTCTCTCACCTATCTAAGCTTAATTCTCAGGTATCTTTTCTCCAAGAGACACACTGTAATGAAGCGGAATTGCTCAAACTAGAAAGACAATGGGTGGGCCAAATTGTGTGCTCCCCCTCTTCTGGTAAAAAAGGATGTGCTGCTATATTATTTCATAAGTCATTATCTATGCAAATTGTTTCCGCACAAAATGATGATGATGGATGTTGGGTAATGGTCAAGGTTGTTATACAAAATAAAACTCTGGTTTTTCTGAATATATATGGCCCAGTAAAATCAGATCCTCAATTTTAGAATGGCATCAAAATGTTACTCTCCTCATTGATTGCCCTAACATTATTATTGCTGATGATTTTAATCAATTGGATTGACCCCTTTTCTGACAGACAGTCTAAATGTAAATTTAACCCTGATATGTCCCACAAGGCATTCCAGTCGGCATTGCCTCTCGTTCATTATATGATGTATGGAAAACTTGTAATCCTAATTCTCTTGAGTATACTTTTTTTTCCAATTTTCACCAAACCCGTTCCCTACTTCCATCCATTCAATCTTTGGAAATTGGGTCTATTTTCATTTCAGATCATGCACCTGTTCACTCTGTTCTAGACCTATCCACTAATTCCCCGGCATTCAGATGTTGGAAGCGTAAAAATTTTTTATTATCTGACTCTATTTTCATTAAAGAAGCCACTACTTTTATTAATGAATTTTTCATGTTCAATAACCCGTTAGACACTACCTTTCCCAATAATTGGGATGCTATTAAGGCTTCTTTTCGTACTTTTACTATTTCATATGACTCAAGGAAAAAGAAAGCCAATCGGAAAAAGTATGCAGATCAATTAAATCAACTTAAGCTATTGGAGCATACTTATTTTACGTCCAAATCCTCCTCAACCCTTCAAGAGTTGATTAAATCCAAGGCCGAACTTAACAAACTTGCAACAGTCAAAGCTTGCAATATTCTTCTTAGAATTAAATCTAAATATCATGGAGGCCAAAATAAAGCAGGTAAACTGTTAGACAATTATTTGAAAGTTAAATCTGAGCGTAAAAATATTGGACCCATCTTAAATGACTCCACTAACAATTTAGTGACCTCAGATGGCAATATTTCTGATGTTTTTCATAAATACTATCAGTCATTTTACACAGATGATACAAATCCCTCTAATCACAATCGAGATACTTTCTTTCGGGCCTCCCACCTCCCCCTTCTTTGCCTAATGAATTTCACTCATTGGAGGGTAAAGTCACTTCCCAGGAGATTAATAATGCCATTAAATCTCTGAAAAAATCAAAAGCACCAGGACCTGATGGTCTCTCCATTTAATTTTATTCTACTTTTACCCCCATTTTTGTCCCCAAACTTCTATAACTTTTTAATTCCTTTATTGACAATGCTAAAGCTTCTGGCTCTTTTATGGATGCTTTAATAATTATCATCCCTAAACCAGACAAGGATCATTCCCTTTGTAAAAATTACAGACCTACATAATTGATCAACTATGATTGTAGAATTTTTGCTAAGATTTTGGCTTTTCGTCTTGAACATATTATTCCATTGTTAATTAAGACTGATCAAGTTTGCTTTGTGAAGGGCAGGTTAGCAACGGACAATACCAGAATGTTCGCAAATATCATCTCATATGGCAAAAAATGTAAACTCCCCCATGCAGCGTTATCCTTGGATGCTGAAAAGGTTTTTGATCGTATTAATTGTCAATTTATGTTCAAAACTCTCCTTTTTTTTGGCTTTAGGCCTACTTTTATTTCCTATGTGAAACTGTTATATTCCTGCCCTCGAGCCAGTATGTTTGTAAATAACCACTTTTCTAAATCTTTTTCCTTATCTAGAGGTACACGTCAGGGATACCCTTTTCTCCCCTGTTATTTGCTTTATGTCTTGAACCATTTCTTGAACGCATTTATATTAATGCTCATATTTCTGGTTTCTTATATAATTCTATAGAGACCAGGATATCAGCATATGCTGATGATACATTAGTTTATATGTCTAATCCCCTTACTTCCCTGCCTCCATTTATGGATGAGTACCAGTTGAATTCCAGTGTTTCTGGATATAAATTGAACCGCTCTAAGACTGAAGTTTTACCTCTGAATTATTTGTGCTACCAATAAATATTTTCTGGTACTGATTTTGCATGGTGCCCCACTAAAATCAAATACCTTGGTATTTGGTTCTCTGCTTCCTTACCTAACACAATTAAATATACATTTAACGTTTTACTTACTAAAATCCAATCACTCCTCCATACTTGGTCCCCCCTGCATCTCTCACGGTGGGGTAGGTTAGACACCATCAAAATGATGATTGTTCCGCATGTATTATATACAATATCTCTGTTACCTATTCACATTCCCATGTCCTATGTTTCCCAAATTAACTCTGTTTGTTCACATTTTTTATGGAATAAGAAAAACCCACGTATTGCTCTTACAAAACTTACCCGCCTGAAGGTGGAGTTTGTTTCCCTAATTTTAAAGCTTACCATTCGGCCTTTTTAATTAAGCAATCATTTGCTTTAGACTATGATTTTGCTAATCTTCCTATTCCCAGATGTATTGGTTTTGAGTGTTCCTTACTAAAGGAATTCTCTTTCCAGATTGTAGTATATATGTCTAATTGTACTTTTACTTCTAATAACCCTATCTTAAAATATTCCCAGAAAATAATATACAAAACTCTCACCTCTGGTCTCGCTCTATTTCAATGTTTTTTATCTTCTACCATTTGGTACAATACATTTCATATATACATGAGTAAATCGTTTTATTACAAATATTGGAAGGAGAAGGGAATTATTTTTGTACACCAATTAATACATCACAACTATGTCATTCCATTCCATGAACTGAAATCACGATTTCACTTACCTAGCTCTTGCTTTAATGAATATGCTGTAATCTCAGATGCTTTGCAATTACAGCTTGCATCTTTTGATATTCCTGTCAATACACCTACTCTTACTCCTTTGACTACATTATATAGTTTATTTCAGATACAAAGACCTAAAGCAGTTCTTGTTTACAAATTATTATTGTTACACATTACTGAGAGACCTAAATCACCTATTGAAATTGCGTGGGAAACTGATTTGTCCGTTTCTCTTTCTATTTCGGATTGGGACAAAGTTTGGTCTAAGTTATTTAAACTTTCTGCTGCTGCTTGTATAACCCAATCTTTATATTTCCTTTTTAACCCCTTAAGTGCTGCTGACGGCCAATGGTCGTCAGCAGCGCTACCTCCCCAGTGCTGCGCACGACCATTGAACGTCCATTCAGCACTAGTTCTAATGGACAGCGCAGCACTGGGGAGAAATGTTTACACGCAGCTAAGGTGTTAATAGAGTTATTATCACACCTGTTTCTATCTCCAAGTTCCTCTTCTCCATTATGTTGGTCTTGCTCTAATTCTGCTGGAACTTTGTGTCATCAACTTTATGAATGCTCAAATGTATTGCTTTTTTCTAAATCTGTTTGGGCCTTTAGTATGAAAAATGTTCATTGTGATTTTACTTTATCATTACAAAATGTTTTTCGAGGCTCTTCCTCTCCTGATGTTGTTGACTCCTCCTCTGTCTCCTTGTTATTTGACCTTTTTATTGCATTGGCATTCAAAGGTATTTTATTCTCATGGAAGGATAAACCGAAAATTTCCTCAATGACTTGGTGGAATTTTATTTGTGATGGACATAGAATTGCTAGTGTTTCTTCTCTCACTCTCTCCCAAAAAATTCAATCTGATCTCCTCTGGTTACCTTTTACAACATATCTCTCTTCACATACACCTCTGCCTTCACTCTCGTTTCCTGTCTTCTATCTTTTAACTCTCTGAATAATCTTTTTTAATATTTCATTCTTTTCTATTCCCCTCTTTCTTTATCTTTTTCTTCCTTTTCGTTCTACTGCTCTTTTCACATTTTGTATTTATATATATTATGCATCATATTTTGTAATATGGTCTATAATTTGTAAATGACTTCACCTGTTTTTTTTTCTTTTTCTTCGCTTTTTTTGCTGTTTGTTTCCATTTCTTGAAAACTCAATAAAAATTATTAAACAAAAAATAAATAAAAAGAAAAAAGAACAATGGAGGTGGGAAGAAGCCTGTGAAAAAGAGCAACATGGTTGTGAGGAGAACAACACAAGGAATACAGTAGCATTCGGGCAGGGGAGAAGCACGTGACATGAGGGACAGAGCAACACGGAGTGCAAGTGGAAAAGGCACTGGAGAGAATAAGCGAGAGAGAGAGAGATAGAGAGAGAAAGAGAGAGAGAGAGAGTGAGAATGAAGAACACAGGGTGGGTACTTTGAGGTGGGGGAGAAAGGAAGTGAGAGAAAGGTGGAAAGACATGCTCTCTGATGGAGGGCCTAACCAAAAAGAAACAAATAAATAGTTCCCTAAAAGTAAACAGTGGATGGGCATAAGGTAGTCCGTCAAGAGGTTGGTAAATCAGCTATGATCCTGAGCAAGCACATACACCAGATGGAATAGGAAATAAATCAAAAAGAAATCAAATAAGAAACGAGAAAATGAGAGTGGCAGCAAAGACAAGTAATGGTAAGCACTGGGCGGGCTGTAAACCCCAAATAGGTCTTTCATCACAAGTAACCTATGATGACTCTATGTAGCTATTGTTCTCTTGTTGTTTGGATTTTCTATGCTCCGTCCGTCTGCAGATTAAGAAAAAGAACCAACAGTGTCTAAAACAACTCAGATCAAACATTGGTAAATAGGAAATAAGCAAACGGAAGTGATTCGTTTTTTAAATGTTCTTTTCTAGCTCCATTGTGCATGATATTCTTGACGTGCTCAAGAAACACCTGTTCTCATAGGAGCAACAGTAGTGATTCGATATTTAGAGGGAGATGTTAGTCGATGGAGATAATAATTTGAAATAACAAAGGCGGGGCATCTCTCTCCCGCAACACAAAGCCAGCGCGGAGAGGCATTTGCTGATTGACTCATCTGCTAACAGCAAGGAAGCCTGCGAGTCTCTGCATATTTAGGCTCTTGGCTTTCGGGAAGTTGTGTTTGAGCACTTGACATCCTGGTCCTACAGCTGTGAAAATCGCTCTAATTACATCCACAGCCAATGGCTTCTAAGAAGCAGGAAGAAGAACAGAATAAAAAGACCTCCTTCGGAGAATCGACAAGAGCTAAACAAAATACAGCATTTATGCTTTGTTGATGGCATCACATCTGAAGAGATATTGGTTTTCAGACAACTGCTGAAGTTTCTGCCAATGGCAAATAAGAAAACACCTGCTTTCTTGCAAATGTCCTTTAGAGCATGAAAAGACAACCAAGGGCATCAGGTCATAAGACACCGGACTAACAAAAACAAAAACTTAAGATATTTAGCAATGAGATGCTTTTACCCTGCATGCAACGCAATTCCACACCAGTCACCTAACAGTTTCACAGCAATGCTCTGATCGAAGGATTTCCGTATCCCACTTTTAAAGGTTGTAAGGAATTAGCTTATTGGTTGAGGGGGAGTGGAAACCCTTTTAAAGCGACAATCGCCATCCTTGTTAGGGCGAACCACAACAGCCACTAAATTAACCTGTGCTGAACTCTCTGGTAGCTTTTCACAAAGCAGTTCGGTTTAACTTAGAGGCAATGTGTGAAGTATTTATGGAGCGCACAAATAGTATTAAAGTGAAAATACAACAGAAGAAAAAACCCAAATGAATTTAGAAAAGTAAAGTAGAGTCTAATAAATAGAATGACACAAAAATGATCAAAATCCAGTCAGTACGACCGGAGATAATCCATTTCAAAGTCTTACGTAAAAGTACCGCCAAAAAGTACAAAGCAGCAACTGTGGCTATCTGCTGGCGAAGGACTGGCACAAAGTGATGGAGAAAGGGTCAGGTACAGGACTGCGTTTGGTCTGCTGGAAAGTGTTCCTAGTTGTATTTGTGTTGAGATGCGAGTTCCTGGGTCATGCTGCATTGAGCTGCATTGTGCTGCGTCAGCTCAGATGAGCCCACCAATCAGGAGTTACAGGGAGCTGCAATGCGAGGCTCTGCATTGAGTTACATTGAGTTGCATCTTGCTGCGTCTGTTCCGATGAGACCATCGATCAGGAGCTGTGATGCAAGCTCCTGTACGGCGTTGCATCACCCTGCTTTGGCCAATCGGGAGCCACGAGATCATGTGCTGAGAGGTCTTGCATTGAGTTACATTGCAGTGCATAGGTTCCAGTGGGACCACCGATCAGGAGCTGCAAGGGGCTGAGATGTGAGCTCCTGTGTCGTGTCACATCGTGCTGCGTTGGTTTCAATGTTGCTGCCGATCAGGAGCTATGAGATGCTACGATGTACAGTGTGTGTCAAGTAGAGTGATGCTGCATTGGCTTTGACGATGCTGATGACCAGGAGATGTGAGGTGCTGCCATATGAGGTCCTGCATCGAGTTGCGATGCACTGTGTTGGTTCGGAGGGAATCCTCAGTTGGACAAGGAGGAGTAGCCCCTGAAGCCAGCCAAGGGTCCAGGGCCTGGGGGCAGCTCTTGACAACCACAGCCTCTGCATGTAAGAGGGGTGGAGCTGGCTGGGGGGTATTTCAAATATATAATTGTTTTCCCTTGTTGTCGTCTCTCGAAATCCCCCACTGGACGGCGACACTGCTCTTACTTGCAGCAGCCGTGGATGCCTCATGTGTGTCAGGACACACTACAGCAGAGGCCAGAGGCAGAACAAAGGGCATGTCCAGTTGTGTGTTTGGGGAGCTGGTCAGATATAGGACAGGTCTCTGGGGCATGCGCCACTCTAGCTCATGCAGGAGGCCAGCCAGTTAGTTCATGGAGTCACTCTAATGGTCCTGAGTTCAAGGAACAGCTCCAGTTATCAGTCCTCAGGCTGCAGATCAGTCCTTTCAGCAGTGGGGCAGCAGAGCAGTCCTTCTGAGTCTTCCACAGGTCCAGAAGTGATCTGATGAGGGGCTCAGGAGTCCCAAAATGTATGCCTGGTGCCAGCCTTTTAATTGGGAGGATACCTACACCACCCCACATCAGGTTCTGCAATGGTCTTCCATGCCCCTGACTAAGCTCCAAGAAGTCTGGGCCAACAAAAGAATGGTGACAGGTTCCTTTCTGTGTGTGCTGGGGACAGCCCTTTGAAATGCAAGTGGGGTGAGTAACAGCCCCACCCCAATCATCCTGGCTGGATGGCCCATCCTCCCAACACCTAAGCCCAAGTGGCACAGGCTACTGACAGAAGGCAAGAAAATGTCAGCTTTCTAACAGTGGTATTTTAAGAATTGTGACCTAAAATTTGGCTTAACATTAAAGAGGGTTTCAAATTACAATTCATTTGATTGCAAACATAATTTTTCTATCTTCTCCATAACTTAAGGTAGCACTTCAGTGCAAAAGAATAACCTAATGTTATCTTAAGGGAGAGGTAGGCCTTGCAATAGTGAGACATTACTTTAGGAGTTTTTTACTACACCTAGAACATACAAAACGTAAGATGGCATCCTTAGGTAGTATTTCTCCAAACATTTTTCCTTCACCCTTCCTGTTTTGCTAAATTCATTTTAGTTGGCTTTAGAACTCTCTGCACTTCACCACAGATAACCAGCGCAACAGTGCTGGTGCCCGCTCCTCCTTACAACATGGTAAAATTGACCTTCACCTACTTGGCACATTTAATTTACTTTTAAGACCCTGGTAACGGGTATTAGATGTACCCAGGGCCTGCAAATTGAATGCGACTCGTGGGCCTACAGCACTCATTGTGCGACTAAAGTAGTACTTTAAAACATGTCCCAAGCCTGCCACTACATCCTGTTGTGCAGTTTCAAACTGGCTAAATAAACCATTTGCCAGGCCTAAACCTCCCTTTTCAATACCTATATGTCATCTCTAGGGTAAACCCGAATAGCCCCTATTGCAGAGTGCATGGTATTTGAAACGTAGGGCATGTGTACATTATGTTTTACATGCCCTGGCACTGAAAACCTCCTAAAGTAATTTTTCATTGCTGAAATGCCTACCTTTGCCATTGACTAACACTGGGTTACATGATTACATTTAATGAGTGCTAAGAGCCTATTACGATGCCCGCCACCGTAACGGAGCGCCATGCACATTAGGATGCGCCTGCCACACTGGCGAGCGCATCCTGTGCCTTTTCTAATCCGGGTGGATCTGCTGGCTGCAGACCAGCCCTCAAGGGAGAAGGACTGTGTAAGGCACTGCCATGCACTACATGGCAGGCACCACATGGTGCCTGCCACGTAGTGCATGGCAATAAGGGGGTGTACCATAGGTACTCCTATGTGCACACCCTACCCCCTTCACCCTGGGGGCCCACAACAGGCCCCCAAAGCATAGACCGTGTGCCTCTCCATGCGGGTGTTGCTGCCGGGGAAAGATCATGACCAACAGCATTGTAATATGGATGGTGGTGTCTCTCAGACACCACCACCATATGCAGGCACTTTCCATCCGCCGCGGACCCCCTAGCCATCATAATATGGCGGGTGTCTTTGCTGAGTGGATGGCGGGTGGATCGCCCGCCAAGCCGGCGATAGTCACTGCCGGCCTGGCGGCGGTGATCCGCCCGCCATCCTAATGGGCCCCTAAGTTTGGATTAATAGCTGATAGAGATATCCTGTTTAGACTCACATGATTTGCAATGTCAAATTCTTTTTAATTGTAAAGGCAAATTTTACGCCACTTTTAGAAAAGTTGGCATTTTCTTGTTGAACCTAAGTGTGCCTTTCTGCCAGTGTCGTAGGTCACATAACTATGAATGGCTCTGCTGTTGGGGTATGTGCATTGCTTCCAAACAGTTAGAAAAAGGAAACCTAGTTGTGAGGGGAGAGGGTCTTCCAGAAAGCATAGCTGGGAAGAAGCTGTCCCCTGCCCCGCCTACACTTCAAAGTAATTTGCCTCCTGGACACAAAAAGGACCTGACACCAGCCTTTTTTCAACCAGGCAGTTTGGACCCTTGACACGGAAAGGGAAGAATTTTTCAGAATGAGATGTGGGGATAGTACAGGGCGTCCCCTCACACACACAAAGACTTGCACTAGGTATAAATATTGGACTCACAGAACCAATTTTCAGATCACTTTTGGACCTGTGGAGGACTCAAAAGGACTGCTCTGCTGCCCTGCTGCTAGTAGGAATGCCCTGCTGCTGGAAGAACTGCCCTTCTGCCTGAGGAAGGAAGCCTTGATCTTTTCCTGTAACCCAGGACCACCAGAGGGACTCCAAGGGATATCTGTCTGGTCTCCTGTGTGAGCTAGAGGGACACACAATGAAGAGACATGTCCTGTATCTGCCCAGCTCCAGCAGTGACGCAACGATATCCAGAACCCATTCAACTTACCTGCCTACTGCTGGTCCCTGCTGGAGTCCTAGCCCCCAAGTCGTACCCCCTATGTCCTGACCCTTGGTATGGTGTTAAAGTGGTCTCCTCCTACCAATCTCCTAAACCTAGGAATTTTCATAAAACTCTGGCTTAGGAAAGGACAGGAGTAAAGACCTACCAGCAGGCCTATCTGATGAAGGTGCATTATGTATATTTTTACATATATATAATGCCCGCGATAGCACGCATCATTCGTCAAAGCCTCTGAGGAAGAAGAAACTTCAAAACGCATCAGGCCTAACAGAATGGCTGTTTAATAATTCCAGGAACTTGGCCCATACCTGTTATTAAAGGTTTGTACCTTCACGCTGTTGTCCGAGTGCTTCTCATCTTAGGGCAACCTTCGAACAGCATCTATAGGCGGCGGCCCAGCCGCCGAGAATGCACCACCCCACAAACGGGGAGCGACTTGGAGGATTCATCGACCTCACATGTGGGGCAGCAGCTCAGGACTGAGGAATGATACGCCTGCTGTGGCTCATACAGGGCTGAAATGTATTTACAGTTTATCGTGCTTCCATCAATGGAGGGAATTTGGACACTCCAACTCCCACAATAGGACAACACTGTCTCATAAGAGCAACCCCATTCTGGGCCGTGGCATTAGATAAAAGGGTGGGGAAGTGCCCGCATTAGCATGCATCATTCGTAAAAGCCTCCGAGGAAGAAGAAACTTCGAAACGCGTCAGGCCCGACAGAATGGCCGTTTAATAATTCCAGCAAGGCAAACTCTGCCCGTACCTGTTATTAAAGGTTTGCACCTTCACGCTGTTGTCCGAGTGCTTCTCATACATGGGGCTAGCTTCAAGCAATATATATATATATATATATATATATATATATATATATATATATATATATATATATATATATATATATATATATTTTCTCAAAATAAACCACCACTTCAGAGAGCACACAATTTTCAAACACAATTGCGCACGATGGTTCCTACTGCCTCAGGTTAATTTTCATGTGCCTTACGCGTTTCGGAGAATTGTCCTCCTTGATCACAGGCTGTTCTCTGCAGGTACAGAAATGAAAGCGGCACCATTTTGAAACGTTTTTTTATTCTTTACGTCAGTGATTTGCATATCTTTGCATGATGGTACTTAGAGTCCATATATCAACTGTAGTAGTCTGGGGTGCCTCTTTCTTAGTGAATTTACCTTTGTAGGTTCCGTACTCAGTCCGAGTTTTTAATTAACTGTGCAAAACCCTCCAGTGGGCCCCAGGACATGATGAGCCATCACGGGTGCAGTTTGAAGATTCCAAGAGGAAACTCGGCAAGGTTTCAGAGTTTCCATGGTCCTCATTTAGGTGGTGCTTCTCTACGACAAGGAACTGCCGCCAATTAATTCTCACAAAATGAACCACCACTTCAGAGAGCACACAATTTTCAAACACAATTGCGCACGATGGTTCCTACTGCCTCAGGTTAATTTTCATGTGCCTTACGCGTTTCGGAGCATTGTCCTCCTTGATCACAGGCTGTTCTCGGCAGGTACAGAAATGAAAGCGGCACCATTTTGAAACGTTTTTTTATTCTTTACGTCAGTGATTTGCATATCTTTGCATGATGGTACTTAGAGTCCATATATCAACTGTAGTAGTCTGGGGTGCCTCTGTCTTAGTGAATTTACCTTTGTAGGTTCCGTACTCAGTCTGAGTTTTTAATTAAATGTTGCCGCTTTCATTTCTGTACCTGCCGAGAACAGCCTGTGATCAAGGAGGACAATGCTCCGAAACGCGTAAGGCACATGAAAATTAACCTGAGGCAGTAGGAACCATCGTGCGCAATTGTGTTTGAAAATTGTGTGCTCTCTGAAGTGGTGGTTCATTTTGTGAGAATATATATATATATATATATATATATATATATATATATATATATATATATATATATATATATATATATATATATATATATATATATATATATATATATATGTATATATATATATATATATGTATATGTATATATATATTTGACCAGCAAAACTTTGTAGAAATTGCACTCCTGAACACGAAGTTTTTCATTTTGAAGCGTCTTTATTGCATAGTTGAAACAGCCACCATCACCCACCAACATTTCGAACAAAAAATTTTCTTTGTTCGAAACGTTGGTGGGTGATGGTGGCTGTTTCAACTATGCAATAAAGACGCTTCAAAACGAAAAACTTCGTGTTCAGGAGTGCAATCTCTACAAAGTTTTGCTGGTCAAAGATTTCACGAGACTTGGTCTGGTCTCGGAAGCTGCACCCGCTATTTTGCTAGCGCGCCGGTTACAGACTGGTTGGTGAAAGAATATATATATATATGTAACTGTAGTTGGGACCTTGCTTCCACAGATAAAGCTTTTCTTCTTTTGCAAGTAACTTTGGTGCCATTTGATGATTCCTTGTGAAATTTTAAAAAGTAGTACAACGCTACCTTCAGCTGCTGTCGTAAAAGTTTTGGGGTAATCCATCAAGTGGGGTCAAGAAAAAGGGGGTTACCAAAATGCATTTTCCCCATACAAATTCCCATAGGGATTTGAGACATGACTACACCAAATGTGGCAGAAAGGTTGCTGTTGGTTCAGAAAGTAGTCAAAAGCTAGTTATCCCTTTAGAGACACTAGATCGACCACGTAATCACATACAGATACAACCTACGAATGGTCACAGTCAACAACACCTCACCAAGGGAACACACTAACTCAGGATGTTAAAACACTTATTTGCTCATTTAATACAAATGTAAACAGTTTTTCAATAAAAAGCTTACAATAAAATACGCCATAGTACATTCAATATGTCATAGATAAGAAAATGATTTATTTTAATTTCATCAATAGTTTAAACTAGCTTACCCATTGCGCGTTACTGCGATCTCAGAAGAAAGGAAATTCAAGGAAACTTGTTATTATAACATTAAATTTACATTGTGTCATTGTTATTGAAACGTATTCATTTTATTTTTTAAAACATTTCTAAGTGTGGCTTGAGCAGTGCCCGATTGGCTTCCAATCTTGATTCTGGTTGCTTGTTAGTTTGAGAAGAACGGGCTTGAGCAGTGCGTACTCGATCAGCTTCCAATCTTGATTCTCGTTGCTCGTTCATTTGAGAATTACGGGCTTGAGCAGTTTGTATTCGAACAGCTTCTAATCTTGCTTCCCGTTGCTCGTCTGTTTCTGAAGCTCGTAATGCCTTTTTCTTTCGTGCTTCTGATGTAGATTGACCAACCGATTTCCGTTTGGGGGTCATAACTGTCGACGATGCTTGCAAATTCGCTGTCTATTTCAGTATTTGAAAGATTATGAGGGCCCTGGTGGGCCGATTAAAAAAAAATTTGGCAGAAACGTTTGCGGGAGTGTACTCAACAACTTCCTGAAGTTTCAAGGCGATCGGATGAATGATGTAGTAATGCATAAAAGACAAACAGACAGACAGACCTACTTTTGTTTTCATAAAAATAGATAAAAACAACCCACAGGAAAAGAATATGATAAGACACTCAAATTTGTCATTGAGTTGCTAATTTGAGACAATAGACAGCACACCGCACGAGAAGAAATTCTCTGTTCCCATATGATTCTGTCTTTTATAAATTGAACTTAAACTCCAGCGTCAACACATTTCGATGGATTAACCCGATATAACTACCTTCATCAGGACTAACATATGAATACATCTTCTCCTTTTGGTTTGTGTTACACAATAACTCTATTATGTGAGAAAAGTGGAGATTTTATCACACAAGAGACATATCTCAGCTTTCCAACTTGATCTTATTCTTATTCTGATGTTTTGAGAATTTTTATTGAAAACAAGTTATATTTAAAAAAAACAGTAAAACGATTTTACATCAAAGAACCACTAATAAGTGCTCAAACATCCCTCGATTTGCATTAGGTGCCTATATTTCAGAGTTTAAATTCACCGTTCAACGATGGTGGGACCAAGCCGACAGCGCCAGTCACGTGGTTTCACCTGACGTACAATTAGTAGGAGCGCAGGATCATTAAGCGCAATGAGATTGCTGGATCGAGAGACCGGAGAGGACGATCGGGTCCTGCAAAGTGTGAAAGGTTAGTATTGAAAGGTAAGAATACGAGGGCGCTTACAATGCCATGCTGGTGTGACAATGGGAAAGCAGAGGCTGATTTGCATCCCAGTTTGTTTTCTCTCTTCATTACAGCTGCAGATATATAAAATGACAAATAACAAGATATAAGAAGTAGCAAGGGTATAGACCCACACCATCTATTCACCGACCGGAGGAGGCTAACCTGACTTTCTAGAAGCAGGTATATACCAGTGTGAGTGGATATATTAGATAATGCTGGCACATACAAGATAGCTATACTCATTGAAAATAGGGGTTCTCTTATATATTAGTTACCCTCTTCACACAACAGTGTTTTGCCTAATACGGAGTATATGCTCTGGACCGGTGCGTGATTTACATAATAGAACATAGAAGCTACACATACTTATTGATAAGGTATGTTGACTCGCGACAATAGAGTCCTGTCACAGTGTTGAATTATGGGTGAATCTTTTTCATGTCTTCCCAACAAATCTTACACTGAGGATAAATATGTACCTCCTAATTTTAGAAACAGCGAGTCACCATTAATCCGGCAGCCTCATTTAAATATGGTCCTTTACAGAGTGCGTTGCACCGGTAAGTTATTTATAAGATAGTTTGCATGGGCATGAATTCACATTAGGTGTCACATGGTGATGAAAGCAGTATGGATGCATGTGTGGGGTAACTCACTTATGGATGTTGGAACACGTAATATTGGTTCTTTGATGTAAAATCGTTTTACTGTGTTTTTTAAATATAACTTGTTTTTAATAAAAATTCTCCGAACATCAGAATAAGAATGAGATCAATTTGGAGAGTTGTGATATGATTGGGTAGGGTTTCTCTTGTGTGATAAGATCTCCACTTTTCTCACATAATATGGTTATTGGATAACACAAACGGAAAGGAAAATATTTTTTCATATGTTTATCCTGATGAAGGCAGTTATATTGGGTTAATCAACTGAAACGCATCAACGCTGGAGTTCAATTTGTAATAGACAGAAACATATGGGGACACAGAATGTATTCTTCTGTGGTGTGCTGTCTATTATCTCAAAATAACAACTTAATTAAAATTTGAGTGTCTTATCACATTCTTTTCCTGGGGGTTGTTTTTATTTAAACTATTAATGAAATTGAAATATAGCATGTTTTTATCTATGACATATTTTATGTACTATGGCGTTATTTTTTGTATGCTTTTTATTGAAACATCGATTGAATTTTTATTAAATGAGAACAAAAGTGTTTTGACATCCTGAGTTAGTGTGTTCCCTTGGTGAGGTGTTGTTGACTGTGACCATTTGTAGGGTGTATCTGTAGGTGATTATGTGGTTGATCTAGTGTCTCTAAACTGATAACTAATTTTTGACTATTCATTCTGTTTGGTACCCTGTCCCTTTTAAGTAGGGTGAACCCGCTCCTTGTTTTCAAGGTTCAGAAAGTAACCTTATTGTGAATTTCTGTCAATTCATTCAGTAGTTTTTGAGATATGAAAAGAAATCCAATGTGGATATATTGGTTGGCGTATCCTTTGCAAGGTCTACATGGAGGTTTTTGACCCCATTTGACAGGAACAGTGCTGTAATTGGCTGGCCGCAACCTGTGTTGAAATTGCAGCTGCCATTTTATGAAGTGGGACATAGTTTTGGGGGATGAATTTTAAAATGTAATAGTATAGAAGGGTTCAGAGTAGAGCTAACCTGACCCCTTGGGTACATTATAGTAGTCTCTGAGTGACCCTTTATGACTATAAAAATTGCACAAGCCCCTTTTTTTGCACTTGCGGGGAGTCATGAATCAGTGTGAGACCTCGTTTTTTCATAAGGTAGAGTTACAAACCTTGCCAATTTAAAAAAAAAATGCATTCACACACTCACTTGCATGCTAATTCATAGACCCACAGAGAGTGACACACCCAGTCACAGACCCACTTAACCCCTTCGCTGCTAGGCCATTTCCCCTCCTGTGCTAAGCCTTTTTTTTTACTATTTGTGGTAGTGCGCTCTTAGGCCCCTGTAACATTTTGACCACATAAGGTATCCACCCGGAATTTTGCGTCCTTTTCTTCCAACTTCATGGGGATTCAAAATGCACCCAGGGTTTGTTGATTCCCCTGGAGGGGTCCCAGAAATTAGCCAAAATACAGCGACATTTTGTTTTTTCCCAGAAAATTGGGAAAAACGGGCTAAAAATGAAAGCGTCTGGGTTTTTCCCTGCAATTGTTATCAAAAAAGGGTTTGTGGGGCTGAAATCACCATTGTCCCAGCTTTTAGGGAATGACAGTCTTTTGTCAGAAAACCAACATTTTTCACACAGTTTTGGCATTTTTCTGGGACATAGCCTATTTTTGCTATTTTTTGTCCTTTCAACCACCTTCCAGTTAATGGTAAAAATGAGTATGAAAGCAATAATGGATCCTGGAAAGCTGTACATTTCAGAAACGTAGACACAATTCTGAATTTAAAAATGGGTCATTTGTGTAGATCCATCAAGGTTTCTTTATAGAAACTAACAGTTAAATATTGGGAAAATTGTAAATTAGTTGAAAAAAAAGCCTTTTGTGTCAACGTTTTCACCTGTAACTTCTTGTAATTATGACAGCTCTTTAAAAGCAATATACTGTTACATCTGTTGGCCCTTTCTGGTTGTGGGGATATATAGGACTTGTAGGTTCACCAAGAACCAGACAAACCCAGAGTCAAAAACTGAGTAGTCATTTGCATTGGCTTTTTATTATGGATGTATGACGTTACAACGCAGGCTATTACAACGCCTGCCTTTACAACGCGGTTTTTACATCGCATACCTTTACAACGCATAGCGCTTGGAGGTGCTGGATAGTGAAAAGTTAAATTTTCTATTCCAACTCCAGTCCCCGTGGACACTAGGGAAGGTGTTGGATAGAAAATTAAACTTATTCCCTATCCTAGAGTGCCCCCCAGCGCAATGCGTTGTAATGGTTTGCGTTGTAATGACCGCATTGTAATGGTAGTGCGTTGTAAAAGTTTTGTTGTAAAGGTTGTTCACCTTTTATTAAGTACCGGTAATATAGCAATTATTGTGTGAAAATGTATACATGAAAACATTGATATGAAAGACACCTATGTTTTTCTGAAATGGGTACACATTATAGAGTTTAGAAACAGTACATATTTGCAATTTTCAAAATTGGGAATACTCATACTAGCATGAGAATTATTGGTCATTTTTTAAAATGTCTTCTTATTTACACAATGTCTTTCATTTGGAAGGGAGAAATGCATCAAAACTCAATAGGTAATAACAGTTGCTATACATATCTGAATTACACTAAGTGTCCCGATAAAATTGGTACCTCACTTGTGTGGATAGGCATAGTGTCCATGACAGGAAAGGGCTCAAAACCCAACGTGAACACAATACATTTTCCCAATGAAAATTTACCCTTTTTTAGCGAAGTGTGTAGCTGTTGTTTTTTAACCCTGGCTCTAGCGGCACCTAGGGAAACCTAGCAAACCTATACATTTTTAAAAACTAGACACCCAGGGAAATCCAGGATGGGGTGACTTGACTGCCTGCCACCAGGTTCTGTTAGTACAAAAGGGAAGGGAGTTAGAGGGAGGAAAAATGGGCACAGGCTCACCCTCCAGATACTGTAGTCAACATAAGGTCTCTAATACCAGATACCTGAGAGCCTAGCCAGTCACTATAATTCCAAACGCAACACTCAATGAGGTTGGTCTGGGAGGTATAGTAAATAGAAAAAGAGAATTGTTCTTTTTCTTGGTGTCCCCTAACTCACCAGGGTTGCCCCATGGTGACATGCTTCATCATAGGGGCCATCCCAGTCCTCTACGGGCTGGGGCGTGCTGCGACTTGCGAATTACGTAGGAGCACTTATAATTGACTTTGTGTGGTGCGGGTGTGTTAGTGGAGTGGTCAAAGTGATATGTTTAAAAATACCTGCCCAGTACGCTTTCAATAAACTTTATTCCTGCTTCCAGGTGGTAACATTAAAAATGGGGTGGAAAAATAGGATCCCTAAACGTAATGTGTTAGGTGTACCTATCAACTCCTGTCAACATGTTTCGTGCATACCCCAAGCACTTCTTTGGGACTACACAGGGACCAGCCCTGTGTTCGCCACTCCTTAACTCTGCAATGAGTTTCTTTTAATAAATAATGCTGCAATTGACAATTAGTGCATGCATATAGTACCTACGTATTCATATGAATCACGAGGTTCATGTAGTGGGACCTAACTGTGCCCCATGGACTCGGAGGGGTTCAGTATCCCAGCAATTTGCTCTCCGGTCCGATTCAACATTCGGACCGGAGAGGCGCTAGTAGGTGTTTACATGAGGGAGGTATCCTGTTAGCAAATTGCTGGGATACTGAACCCCTTCGAGTCCATGGGGCACAGTTAGGTCCCACTACATGAACCTCGTGATTCATATGAATACGTAGGTACTATATGCATGCACTAATTGTCGATTGCAGCATTATTTATTAAAAGAAACTCATTGCAGAGTTAAGGAGTGGCGAACAGAGGGCTGGTCCCTGTGTAGTCCCGAAGAAGTGCTTGGGGTATGCACGAAACATGTTGACAGGAGTTGATAGGTACACCTTAACACATTACGTTTAGGGATCCTATTTTTCCACCCCATTTTTAATGTTACCACCTGGAAGCAGGAATAAAGTTTATTGAAAGCTTACTGGGCAGGTATTTTTAAACATATAACTTAGACCACTCCACTATCACACCCGCACCACACATAGTCAATTATAAGTGCTCCTACGTAATTCACAAGTCGCAGCACGCCCCAGCCCATAGAGGACTGGGATGGCCCCTATGATGAAGCATGTCACCATGGGGCAACCCTGGTGAGTGAGGGGACACCAAGAAAAAGAACAATTCTCTTTTTCTATTTACTATACCTCCCAGACCAACCCCATTGAGTGTTGTGTTTGGAATTATAGTGACTGGCTAGGCTCTCAGGTATCTGGTATCAGAGACCTTATGTTGACCAGGTTCTGTTACCCAGAAACCATTGCAAACCTAAACAATTGTCAAAAAAGCCAGATTTTCTCCATATTTCTGTGGTGGAAAGTTTAGGAATCTGCGTGGATCCACACATTTCTACCCACTCTGCATTCCCCAAAGTTCTACGAGAAAAATGGTACCTCCCTTGTGTGGGTCAGCCTAGTGCCCGCGATAGGAAACGGCGCAAATCACAATGTGGTCACACCTCAATCTCGCAGTGAAAAATTACCCTTTTTTGGCAAAGTGCCTAGCTGTAGTTTTTTAACCCTAGCTCTGCCGGCACCTAGAGAAACCTAGAAAACCTATACATTTTTTAAAACTAGACGCCCAGGGAAATCTAGGATGGGGTTACTTGACTGCCTCCCACTAGGTTCTGTTACCCAGAATGCCTTGCAAACCTATAAAATTGACAAAAAGAACACATTTCCCCCACATTTCTGTGGTGGAAAGTACTGGAATCTGTGTGGATCCACAATTTTCCACCCACCCGCATTTCACAAAGTCTTCCGAGAAAAATGGTACCTCTCCTGTGTGGCTCGACCTAGTGCCTGCGACAGGGAGCGGTGCAAAATGCAACGTGGTCACACCTCAATTTCGCTTTAAAAAATGACCATTTTTTGCCAAAGGGCCTAGCTGTAGTTTTTGAACCCTAGCTCTGCCGGCACCTAGCGAAACCAAGCAAACCTATACATTTTTGATAACTAAACACCCTGGGGAATTTAGGATGGGGTGACTTGACTGCCTCTCACCAGGTTCTGTTACCCAGAATCCCTTGCAAACCTAAAACATTGACAAAAGAACACATTTCCCCACATTTCGGCAGTGGAAAGTTCTGGAATCTATGTGGAGCCACAAATGTTCCCCAAAGTCTTCTGAGAAAAATGGTACTTCACTTGTGTGGGTCGGCCTAGCGCCTGCGACAGGAAACGGCACAAAACACAAGGTTGTCATACCTCAATTTTGCAGTGAAAAATGACCCTTTTTTTGCAAAGTGCCTAGCTGTAGTTTTTTAACCCTACCTCTGCCGGCACCTAGGGAAACATAGCAGCTCTATACATTTTTAAAAACTAGACACCCTGGGAAATCCAGGATAGGGTGACTTGACTGCCTCCCACCACGTTCTGTTACCCAGAAACCCTTGCAAACCTAAAAAATTGACAAAAAGAACACATTTTCCCTACATTTCTGTTGTGGAAAGTTCTGGAATCTGCGTGTATCCACAAATGTCCTTCTACCCCGCGTTCACCAAAATCTACCGAGAAAAATGTTACATCACTTGTGTGGGTCGGCCTAGTGCCGGTGACGGGAAACGGCGCAAATCGCAACATGGTCACACCTTAATTTGTGAAAAATGACCCTTCTTTTGCAAAGTGCCTAGCTGTAGTTTTTGAACCCTAGCTCTGCCGGCACCTAGGGAAACCTAGCAAACCTCTACATTTTTTAAAAGTAGATACGCAGGATGGGGTGACTTGACTGCCTCCCACCAGGTTGTGTTACCCAGAAATCCTTGCAAACCTAAAAAAAATGGCCAAAAAACACATTTTCCATATAGTTCTGTGGTGGAAAGTTCTGGAATCTGCGTGTATTCACAAATTTTCTTCCATCCCATGTTCCCCAAAGTCTTCCGAGAAAAATGGTATCTCACTTGTGTGGGATGGCCTAGTGCCTGCAACAGGAAACGGCCCAAAATGCAACGTGGTCACACTTCAATTTTGCAGTGAAAAATGACCCTTTTTTAGCAAATTGCCTAGCTGTAGTTTTTTAACCCTAGCTCTAGCGGCACCTAAAGAAACCTAGAAAACCTATACATTTTTTAAAACTAGACACCCGTGGAAATCCAGGATGGGGTGACTTGACTGCCTCCCACCAGGTTCTGTTACCCAGAATCCCTTGCAATCCTAAACAATTGTAAAAAAAAAACACATTTCCCCCACACTTCTGTGATGGAAAGTTCTGGAATGTGTGTGGATCCAGAAATTTCCACCCACCCCGCGTTCCCCAAAGTCTTCTGATAAAAATGGTACCTCATTTGTGTGGGTCAGCCTAGTGCCCGTGACAAGAAACTGTGCAAAACGCAACGTAGTCATACCTCAATTTCACAATGAAAAATGACCATTTTCTGGCAATGTGCCTAACTGTAGATTATGTACCCTAGCTCTGCCGGCACCTAGGGATACTTACCAAACCCACACATTTCTGGGAAGTAAACACCCGGGGGCTTACAAAGAGGTATGGCTTGTGTGGATCCCCCAACGTTTCCTTACCCAGAATCCTTTGCAAACCTCAATTTTAGCTGAAAAAATCAGTTTTTTCACACATTTCTGTGTGGGAAAGTGTGGCATCACCAGGCTCACACAAATTTCCTACCATCCAGCGTTCCCCCAGGTCTCCCTATAAAAATGGTACCTCACTTGTGTGGGAAACAAAGAGGTACAAAAGGGGGTGGTGATGGATGGAGCATCTGAACCAATCAAACACTCACACCCAGTCAACAGATCTGGGTTTAATCCATCACCGTTCTTTAGCCCACTCTGCCACCCCAGTTCAGACATGGCCATATGCAAATCAGTCTGACCCTGTGCCTCATGGGAACAGTCCAGCCTGAACTGCCAAGCCATACCATCCCTCAACCGGATTCAAGCTTCCTAGACCGGTTTCTGGCATTACAGCCAGACTTGCTTGAATCCAGTGGCAACGTGAGCAAGGGACTCACGTCTGAGCATAACTGTTGTTTTTGCATTTGTCACCCAGAGTGGGATGAGTATGTTCAGACATGAGTCCCGTGCTCTCCACACCACTGGAGTCAAGCTATCCTGGCTGATGACAGCTGATAGCCAGAAACCGGTCCTAGGATGCTTGATTACGGTCAAAGGAAGACATTGCTTAGCAGTTCGGGTTGGACTGTTCCCATGAGGCACAGGGTCAAGGCTGATTTGCATATGGCCATGTCTGAACTGGGGTGGTGTGGAGTGCAAAAAAACTATTGATTTAGGCCCAGATCTCTGTACTGGGGTGAATGTATGACATTGTTCTGCATTCTGTCCATCAAACCATGTTGTTTTTGCATTTGTCACCCCGAGTGGGATGAGTATGCTCAGATGTGAGTCCCGTGCTCTCCACACCACTGGGGTCAAGTTATCCTGGCTGATGATGTCTGATAGCCAGAAACCGGTCCTAGAATCCTTGATTCTGGTCCAGGGAAGATATGGCTTGGCAGTTCGGGCTGGACTGTTCCCATGAGGCACAGGGTCAAGGCTGATTTGCATATGGCCATGTCTGAACTGGGGTGGTGTGGAGTGCAAAAAACGATGGATTTAGGCCCAGATCTCTGTACTGGGGTGAATGTATGACATTGTTCTGCATTCTGTCCATCAACTATTGTTTTTTCACTTGTCTGGGAGTTGCATGTACCCGCGACAGGCAAGGGCCCAAAACATAGTAAGGGGACATCAAAATTGCCTATGTCCAAACCACCTACTTTTGCAAGGGGGTCACCTGGGGTTTTGGCCCCGTGCTCGACGGCCATCCAGGTAAACCTACCAAACCCACACATTTCTGAAAAGTAGACACTCGAGGGCTTCCAAGGAGGTATGGCTTGCGTGGATCCGCTAACATTCCCTTAACCAGAATCCCTTGCAAACCTCAATTTTAGCCGAAAAAAACAGTTTTTTCACACATTTTTGTGGCATCACCGGGCAAACACAAATTTCCTACCACCCAGTGTTTCCCCAGGTTTCCCAATAAAAATTGTCGCTCACTTGTGTGGGAGGCGCAAGTACCCACGACAGGCAAGGGCCCCAAACGTAGTGCGTTGACATCCAAATAGCCTATCTCTAAAATACCTACTATTGCAAGGGGGGATCACCTGGGTTTTTGGCCCTGTGCTCGGGGGCCATTGAGGAAAACTGACCAAGCCCACACATTTCTGGAAACTAGACACCCAGGGGCTTCCAAGGACGTATAGCTTATGTGGATCCCCCAATATTCCCTTACCATTTTTATCGGGAGACGTGGGTGAACGCTGGGTGGTAGGGAATTTGTGTGAGCCCAGTGATGCCACACTTTCCCACACAAAAATGTGTGAAAAAACTGATTTTTTTTGGCTGAAACTGAGGTTTGCAAGGTATTCTGGGTAAGGGAACGTTGGGGGATCCACGCAAGCCATACCTCTTTGGAAGCCCCTGGGTGTCTAGTTCCAGAAATGTGTGGCTTGTTAGGTTTCCCTAGATGGCCGCCGAGCACGGGGCCAAAAACCCAGATGACTCCCCTTGCAAAAGCAGGTGGTTCTGAGATAGGCAATTTTGATGCCGCATCGCTACGTTTGGGGCCCTTGCCCTTCGCGGGTACTTGCGCATCCCACACAAGTGAGGCACCATTTTTATTGGGAGACCTGGGGGAACTCTGGGTGGTAGGAAGTTTGTGTGAGCCGGTGATGCTACACTTTCCCACACGAAAATATGTGAAAAAAATGATTTTTTCAGCTAAAAATTGAGGTTTGTAAGGGATTCTGGGTAAGGGAACGTTGGGGGATCCATGCAAGCCATACCTCCTTTGAAGCTCCCAGGTGTTTACAGTAATGTGTGGGCTTGGTAATTTTCCCTAGATGGCTGTCGAGCGCGGGGCCAAAAGCCAAGGTGACCTCCCTTGCAAAACCAAATTGTTTACACACACATATGTGTTCATTTCTGCAGCGTGAGATTTTTGGCACAGTATTGCATGGAAAATGTGACAGACATTTTTAAGTTTGCAGGACATTGTGGATAAAAACATTGTTGGAATTCACAAGAGAGACATCACCATGTACTCCCATGGGTTATCAATATTATCTACAATATGGTAGGTTATTCTTAGATGGAATGTACACCTTGACAGAGAGACTCAAAAGACAAAGATTCCAGCACAGCTATCTATTCCTCAAACACACACATACTGGTTGGATTTGGCACGAGGGCAAGTAATGGTTCAGTACATAAAATGTTATTAACAAGAGATTTCACAAAAATGAAATGCACTGTTAATAATTAAATGCACAAAAACCGAACCAGTGACTCGCAGCTCGTAAGCTGTAAAGCCAAGACAAGGCACAAACCGTTTTACAGGACATTCACGTACGTTTCATACCTGATACACACAAGACCATTCAGAAAACCAAGACATTTCAACATTTACAAAAAGGGACAAAGTACACCCTGCTTCAGAAAGACAAAAAAGACAAATATTACTGTACAGCCCTCTAATCCTCAAGCACACACATACTGGTTGTATTTGGCATGAGGGTGAGTGATGATTCAGTATATACAATTGTATTAGCAAGTCATTTCACAAAAGTGAAGTGCACTGTTAATAATTGAAAGGACAAGAAACTGAACCATTGACTCACAGCTCATGAGCTGTAAAGACACGACAAGGCACCAACCTCTTTACAGGCCATTCATACACATTTCATACGTGTGACATATACAAAGCATTCACACCGCCAGCCGCGGGCCCATCAAAATACAACACTCACACAAGCAGACTGCGCCATTCAAGGGCCCATCACGTTCACTCGCCCACATTCCTGACACAGCAACTACACAAACTGATGGATTGTGTGAAGTGACACTCAGCTAGCAGTGTGTGTAGTGACCAGCAGCAAGTAACTTCTCACACCGCCAGCCAAGGGCCAGTCCACGCACACCACCATCCAAGCACTAGTCCACGCACACCACCAGCCAAGTGCCAATCCATGCATACCACCAGCCAAGCGCCAGTCCAGGCACACTGCCAGCCAAGTGCCAATACACGCACACCGTAATCCATGCGCCAGTCCACACACACAGTCAGCCAAGCACCAGTAAACGCACACCGCAAGCCAAACGCCAAACAACGCACACCGTCAGCCAAGCGCAAGTCAACGCACACCGCCAGCCAAGTGCTAGGCTCCACACACCGCCATCACATTTAGGATTTTTTTTTTTTTCAAAACCGTATTTATTGAGAGTTCAGGCAAGTATCAATACAGTTCTCCACAATCAGGAGGATACTGTCAATAATATGCAGGTATTACCATGACAATGAACCCAAATTTAGGAAACGATCCCCCCCACCCCTGCCCCACCAACCCCCAGAAATACCCCCCACCACCCTTTCCCAACTACCCACCCCTTATCCCACCCTAACCCAGTGCACGTGTTCACAAAATAGCAACGACAGATGTAAGGCAATGCAGGTGTCGGCAAGCAACCTAAGGCACAGGGTCCACATCCAGAGGTAGCACATCATCAATGTCAATCGGGGGTCAAGAGTAAGCCCCCTGTAGTCCGCCCACCGTTTCCAGATTTTGTAGTGCTTCCGGGGACACCCCCTGGCTTCAAATACAGGCAGTTCCAGCCCCATGAGAAAGAATCCCGCCTTCCAGGCGCTGAGCGGGGGAGCACGTTCACTTTTCCAAGCCTGAGCCAAATCCCGTTTAGCCACCAACAGCCCCAATAGCAAAAGATGTTGTTTGTAAATGTTGCCCCCTACGTTCTCCATGACATGGAGGAGGCCCAGTCTAGGGGTACGGGGGAGGTCCCACCCCAACACCTCCGATATGCAGTTCCAGACCCCAGTCCAGAATCTGGTCAGGCCCCCACAAGACCACACTGTGTGAAAGAGCGTCCCCCTTTCAGTCCCACACCTCAGGCACTCCACAATCGTTCCCTAGTGTAGTATGCCCTGTGAAGGTATTTAAATTGAATAAACCTAAGACGGACGGCTATAGCAGCCCCACGGGGGGATTCAAGGGCCTCACGCCAGTCATCTTCGTCCAAGGGGCCAGCATCAGTCTCCCAGGAGGCCTTCAATGTCAAGAGGGAAGAGGAGCAGTGCGTAACCAGGGAGCGGTATATTTGCGAAACCTTCTTATCGCCCAGGTCCCCCATAACGAGTTTCGCTTCAATGGGACTAAAGTCAGGGAGTTGATCCAAACCCACCAGGCTAGGGCCGAGGGCATGGCGAAACTGGAGGTACCTGAAAAATTGGGACTTAGGCATATTGAATTTAGAGCTAAGGTCCTGGAAGGACTTAAGTGTAGTCCCAGTAAGGACATGGCCAAGGGACGAGATTCCGATCGCGTCCCAGCCTCCAAAACCCGACAGGGAAGCCAGCGCCGGAAGCAAACCATTATTCCACAGCGGAGTCCCAGCGGTCAATCTGCCCCACCAACCTATGCGGCGCAAAGCTTGTCTCCAGATCACGAAGATCACCTGGGTGACCCTCGGCAGTGTCCTCCTCCGGCCGAGTACCGTAAGGTATGAAGCGTGGCACCTCCCATAAGAGAGTGCTCTAATGCATAAGCCGGATCACTACGGTCTCCATACCACCACTCATTGAGTACCAGAAGGTGGGAGGCCTGGTAATAGGACACAAGGTCCGCGGAAGCTAAACCGCCACAGTATGTGGAGAGAAAGCATGTCCGCAGTGCCACCCTGGAAGCACCCCCGGACCACAAAAACCGGCCAAGCACTGAATTGACGCGCCGGAACCACTGCGGGTCAATTCTATACGGATGATTCTGTAGTTGATAGAGAAGCCGTGGCAGGGCCACCATCTTGAAAATGGCAGACCTACCATAGAAATTGAGGGGCATGCGCGTCCAAGTCTTAACATCCATCTGAACCCTATCCCACACTGGCTGCACGTTCCGATCCCATGCCACCGTAGCCGAGGCCGAGAGGAAGACGCCCAGACATTTCAGGCCATCGACAGCCACTTGAAGGGTCGCGGCCCATGGGCATGTCACTGGGTCACCCCCCAACACCCACAGGGTCGACTTGCGTGGATTAAGAAAGAGCCCCGACGCTTCCCCAAACTCCCGCATCATAGCCAGTATGCGAGGACCCGTGCAATGCAGGTCGGTCATGAAGAAGAGGACATCGTCCGCATACAAGGCTATGCGATCTGAGTGGTCCGCCCCCCATACAAAGCCCCGATAAAGTGCGTCCCGGCATACACGGGCAGCCAGGGGCTCCATGGCCAATGCAAAAAGGTACGGGGAGAGAGGACACCCCTGACCAGTGCCCCTGGCAATGGGGAACCGCTCGGAGATCGCCCCAGAGACACGTACCGAGGCAGTTATGTCTGTATAAAGCAATTTCACATAGGAGATGAACACCGGCCCCAGGTTGAGAAGCGGCAAGAGGGCAAAGAGATAGGTCCAGCTGACCGAATCGAACGCCCTATCAATGTCAGCGAGCAACAGCGCTGCTCGATCCCCGGTCGCTCCCACTGCGTCTATCGCGGCCTGCGCACGCCGAATGTTGTGTCTCGTCGCCCGGTGCGGCATAAAGCCCGCCTGGTCCGGGTGGACGAGGTCCGTAATATGCAGGAGTAGGCGGTTCGCCAGTGCTTTGGCCAGGAGCTTGGCTTCAAAATTGATGAGGGATATAGGGCGATAGGACTCATGGCGGTCGGGGGGTCTACCCGGTTTTTGAAAGACCACAATTTCGGCTTGACGCCAGTCCGAGGGCAGGCTGCCACGCTCCCGCGCCAGTTCCAATGCCCGCCTGTAATGTGGCCCAAGCTGAAAGTGGAACTTCTTATAGAATTCGCTGGGAAACCCACTCGGTCCTGGTGCCTTACCTACATTAAGTTGACCCAACGCATCACCCAGTTCACCCTCAGCTGTCAGGGGGAGATCTAAGGCATCCTGTACCTCGTCTGAGACCGCGTGAGGAGGGACATCCACTAGGAACCCCTCGATGTCCTCGGGGGAAAGGCTCTCTCGAGAGGCGTGCTGTTGCGCATAATAGCGCGCGAATCTCGCCGCTAGGATCGCAGGGTCTGTTATTACCGCTCCTGCTTCGTCCATAAGCCCAGGCAAGGTGATTGGTTGCATAGTCTGCTGACAGAGCCTATGAAGCATGGTGCAGGACTTGTCTCCCCATTGGTATACCCTGCTACGTGTAGCCAGCCACGCCTGGCGAGCCTCATCCAGCAGCACCGAAGAATAAGATTGCTGCGCTTGTAGAAGCAGTTGCAGCGCCCTGTCGTCACCCCCTCCCCGGTATCGCGCCTCCAGCACCTCCACCCGCTCTGCCGCTGTAACAATATTTTCCTGCCGAGTCCGGCGGGCAGATGCACACCAGGCGATGTCAACACTCCTCAGGGCGGGCTTCATAGCCTCCCAGACCGTCACCTCGTCCATCCCTTCCGTGAGGTTGTCCTGCCAGTAGCGGGCAATTGCACTGCGCATATGCTGGGAGTAGGCCGGTCGCTGTAGATGCCACGAGGACATCCGCCACCGGAACGGTTGGCGTGCCTTGCATAGGTCAATCTGTACTGCTACGGGGGAGTGGTCGGACAGCCCGCGAGGCCGGATCGCCGCCCCCTTCACCCTGTCAAGGAAGGCCCCCGGCACAAACACACAATCCAAAAGGGAGAGGGAGCCATGCACTGCTGAAACATACATATACTCCCGCTTCCCGGCATGCAGATGCCTCCACACGTCTACCCATCCCAGCCCATCTATCATCGCATTCAGCCTCGTAGGCGAGGACGCAGCCGCGACCCCTTGCCCCCTCTGCCTGTCCAGATTCATGTCCACCACATCATTCCAGTCACCTCCAATCACCGCCAGGGAGTGGGGAATTGCAGTCCACAGGTCAAACAGTTTCTCCGCCAGGGACCACAGCAGCGGGGGGGGGGGGCATACACACTACCAAGCACCACTGGTTCTGCGCCAATCTTCCCCTGCACAAACACAAACCGACCCTGGGGGTCGAGCCAGTGACGCTCATGAGTATAGGACAGCCGCCTGTGAACAAGAATGGCCACTCCCCTCGAGCCCCTGGTAAACCCGGCATGAAAAACCTGATGGAAGCCAAACCGCTGTAGACTCAATGCTTTAGTACCCAACATGTGTGTTTCCTGAAGGAGCAGCACATCAGCCAAATCCCTTTTGGCCCAGCGAAGTACAGCCCCCCGCTTGATCTTGTCCAAGAGCCCCCGGACATTCCAGCTCAAAATCCGCATAGAGGTACTAGCAAGGACCGGTCGTGGGACATCAACCATTGTCTCGGTGAGCAAATCTCTGCGACCCCCAGGACCCGACCCAGGTCTCCAACACCTCAGTTGCCAATATCGTAAGAATCACGTGCACCGATATAGAACAGCCCCAACCCCCACCACCCCCCTCAACCAGCCCCGACCCCCAAACAACCAAACACCCCAGTCCCACCCCCCACCCCAATACCTCAGAGAACAGTGAAGTATCTGTCGCGGCATGAGGTGCTTCAGGCCCAGAACAGAGCGCCTAAAGCCAACCATACCAATGGATCCCAACTAGTCCCCCCACTAACTAACAGTGCGCGCCCCCAGAACCACCCCCCAACCCCAAGATGAGGAGGCAGCCCACAAACCGCGCCCGAACCCCAATCCCACGAGCATCTGGTTCAGAAGCAAGGTACAGCATATATACACCAGCCCTCGAGGGCCCCAGACACTGCCAAAACATAAGTCTATACTGCACCAGTCAATGTCTGCTCCACCATCCAAGCCTTGGCTGCCACAATGTACAGCAACGGATCAAAAGCAATCATCAAATGTCAATATCGTAGGATGATCAGGATTCCTTGCCAGATTGGTCCGTGTCGGGCTGTGTGTCCCCCAAAAGGGGGTCTCGGGACAAGGACCTCCGTCGTGAGCGGGACTTCCGATGACGCTTTCCTTTACCGGGCGGGTCGCTCCGTTCTTGGGATGAACTGCGCGAGGGCCCGGAGCTCAGCCCCGGCTGGGCGTTCGGTCGGAGCTTGACCGTCTCGTCAGTCCACTGGAAGACGGCCTCCGGCGAGTCGAAGAAGTGAGCCTTGGAATTGAAGATCACCCGGAGGCGGGCCGGTTAGAGCAGCAAGTACTGGATTTTGAGGCCACACAGCTTGGCCTTCGCCGCCAGGAATGAGTGTCGCTGCTGCTGGACCTGCTTGGTGTAGTCCGGGAAAATCATTATTTTGTGGTTGTCGTACAGCAAAGTCTCTTTGAGCCGTGCTTCCCGGAGTATAACGTCCCTGTCATGAAAGTTCAGGATTTTGGCGATGATCGGACAAGGCCGCTCCCCCGCCCGTGGTTTCTGCGTCAGGGCTCTGTGGGCGCGCTCCACCACAAAGCAGCGCGACAGAGTGTTCAGGGGGAGCCAGCTCTCCAACCATCGTGCCAGGAAGGCATCCATAGGCCCTTTTTCGCAATCCTCCGTAAAACCGACAAAACGCAGGTTATTCCGTTGCGCCCGCCCCTCTGCATCTTCAGCGCAAAGCGCCAGGCCCTTCTGAATCCTCTCCATGTCCGCCACTTTCTTCTGAAGGGTGCCCACGTTGCCTTTCACTTCTGTGACCCTGGTCTCTGTTTCGGTGATGCGGGCGACCGCGTTGCGGAGATCTTGACGCAGCAGCATCACATCGGCACCGACCGTGCCAATCTTTGCATCCAACATGTCGCGGGACTGCGTAATGGCCGCCATCAATGCCGCGTTGTCCGGCCCGGCACTCTGGCCTCCTCCGGCAGTCCCGGCGCCTCCTCCGGGGCCAGTGAACTTATCGATGGGCCCCTGCTTGGTGGCGGTCGTGCCACCCCCGCCTCTAGTCACACGCCCGGACAGGGGTTCACACAGCTAAATTGTCCGCTACTCGGGCCCAGACCGGGTATCCGGATCACACCGGGCAGCACGTCACCCACCTGCCGCCAGCCAAGTTACAAGCAGGCACCCCGGGCAGGGCCGCTCCTCCAAGGCGCAGTTGTCGCCAATCTCGGGCTCAGAGTCAAGGGGGCTAGACGGGCGCCGACACTCCACTGTCCACGCCGCCGATTCGGCACAGCCAATCCGCTGGATCGGCACCCCCGGATCTCGCCACAGGGCCCGTTGCCGTCCACCTACCGGGCCTGGCTCTCCCCCTCCGCCGGCTCTGCAATCACCCCGCCACCGGCAGTCTAGCAGATACTGAGCGACCTCCGGATCTGTGGGGTCGCCTCACAGGGTCACCGCCCCGCAGGATGTATCAGCGGCAAGGTGCACCGTCGTCTCTCTTCCGGCGACACGGCATTAGTCACACGGGCTCAGCCGCATGCAGCCCGCCCAGCGCCGAGAGCCAGCCGGCGGGCGGGGCAAAAATTGAGATCCCGGCTCACCACGCGGTGAGCAGGCCCGGCAGGCACCGCCACCAAACACCGCTCCAGGTGCGGTCCGGGGCCCCAGCGACCACACCAACGGGCGCCCCCAGTCTCCAGCAGTCACCACCACTTCTGCAAAGGGATTGAAGGGTTCGGGGCCAGGATAATTAGGCAGATAAGTATCGGGCCGGCAGGAGCTCTACAGAGCCGCGTCCGCCATTGTCGCCCTCGAAGCCAAGCCCCCCCCACATTTAGGATTTTTTCAACAAAAAAACACAAACAAATTGCAAATAGATACAAATCTACTAACACACAATCTTAAACTAAATACATGGCACTAATGTCAACCTTGAAACAGAATACACATTTTTAAACAATACAGACCAGGCAGTTCACTTTACCACTCATGGAAATTCCCCAAAATTATTTTGCGTGTGGTGCGCTCTATAATAAGATGGCACACACAGCCCAGGGTTAGAAGGACACCCGGGGCAGAAAAGACGAGACTCCTTCCTCAAACCTCTTCGCCAACAGACTATACATCTTCTAGTGGAAAAGTCTTTTGTAGATGTGGGAGGAATGTAATCAGGAAAGTGGTGATATTTCAATCGAGCCACATCCTCCAACACTCCAAATCCAGGAACACTTACCTGATCCACAACAACAAGGCTAGCTATCACAGAGTGCTGAAACTGAATTTTTTTTAACTTTGACGCAGGAGAATACTACTTGAACACAATAAAAGCATTGAAAGTTGCTAATTTCAAAAAATGGATGGCCAACTTCTTATACCAAACATAAGCCTTATGAATAGCGGTGTAAGGTTCCAACCTGTGATCTACTCTGTCAACACCACCCATGTGCTGATTGTAGTCTAGAATGCACAGAGGTTTGTGCACTTCAGCAACCTGACCCCAAACAGGCACAGGCTAAGTACTCTCATCATGGATGGTAGTCAGCATGTACACATCCCTCCTGTCCACAAATTTCATAGCTAGTAGTTCATCACTACGCAAGGAACTGCACTGACCCCTCTGAAGTTTTTTGCAAACAAGCTCTTTGGGATAGCCTTTGCGGTTAGAGCGGATTGTGCCACATGCAAAAGTGTCCACTTTAAACAATTCCTTAAATAATTGCACAATAGTGTAGAAGTTATCAAGGTACAAATGGTGACCTCTGTTAAACACTCTTCTAGCAAGATCCCACACAATTTTCTCTGAAACTCTAAAAGTGGACGGACAACCAGGGGGGTGAATAGTGGGATCTCTACCAGTGTACACACAAAAATTTAAAACATATCCTGTCCTACTCTTAGACAACATATACAGCTTAATTCCATAGTGTGTCCTCTTGCTAGGGATGTACTGCCTAAAAACCAAACGACCCTTGAACAAAACCAAAGACTCATCAATATGTATTTATTTTGCTGGCATGCATATCTCTGAAAATCGATCAACTGTCCGAATCTTAAAAAGACGGTCATTGTTTGAGTGACGACGTGGCACGGCCAAAGAATTATCAACAACATGCAGCATGCGTAGCAGAAGTAAATACCGATCACAAGCCATAACTGCAGGAAATATAGCTGTTGCCATCAAGGGGCTGGTAGACCAATATGAAGCCATGCTCGGCTTCCTTAGCAAACCCATCAATAAAGTCAAACCCAAAAACTTCTTCAGCTTTTCCAGGTTTGTGGGAGTCCACTGGGTAGCTCTAGAGTAAGGCCTAAGTTTGTCACTCTTGTCCCTCAAAAACTGTTCAGCATACAAATTAGTCTGCTCAACAATCTCACCCAAAAATACATCATCCATACATAACTGAAAATACTGTATAGGCAAAAGGTTTTCACAATCCACTCTACACCGTGCATCAGCGCTAAAGGCAGGAAACACCGGCTGCACCATGTTTGGATCAACCCAGAGTCCAGCACTTCCAGTAGGAAGCCTAGCATCCTCAGGCTGCAATCCAGAGGCCTCTTGCACCATCGGCACAGCAGTATCACCTCTAAAACAGGCCCTTCATCTGCACTGAGAGAACCTTCTTCATCTGATGATTCCATGTGGAGAGAAAAGTCACTGCCAGAAACTTCCCCTCCCTCCTCACCCTCAGATGCACTGTCAGTCTCATAATCTGGCTCAGAGGAAGATTCAAGAAGCATACGAAACCACCTGCTGAGCAGTCATTCTACGGCTAGCCATAATGATTACTAATAAAGTTAACTTGTTAAATAAGTCAACAACAACAAACACTTTGTAAAAAAAAAGTAATAAACAAAATGCACCATTATCAAAAATACCTAAGCACTCCAAAACAATACCACTCACTTGCCACAAGGAGCTAAAATCACCACCACTTACTCTGCACAGACACAGTATGGATCAACAATATCCCACTAAAAAAGAAAAAGAAAAAAAAATCCACATAAGACAAGGCAAAACACATCACAAAGATTTTCATGCTCAAAAAAACTAACTAAATATGCTGCCACTATGACACCACTTACAAAAACATGCATCCATACATTACAATAATATTCATTTGGAGTACATACAACAAAAAAGTTTTTCTTACCAAAAAATTGCAACTACACAAAACTGCAGAACAACCACTGTCGAAACGGCAACCAGGAATCAAAAGCTTTACACTAGTTTTAAAAGGAGAAACAAAATTACAATCACATATGCAAATAGTGCACCAGTCCACCTGCCAACTGATCTTGGTTTATTTTTTTGTTTATTTTTATTTTTTTAAAGCTTTGAGCATTTATTGCAATCAAAGGTGAGACTTGGATGTGGGGAGGAAGGCATTTAGGATTAGTGGTGGCTCCATCAAACCAGGTGATGAGAGGAAGCCTGAAGGAGCACGGACAACAATACGGAAGCTGTGATGATCCAGCATCAGTTCTCTTCTGCCAATACTCTTATTTTAAAATGCCAAAACAAAGGATTCTCAATTTTTCTTTTTTAATAACAGCACCAGTTCAAGCCAACATTCGAAACCAGTTCGTGGGGCTTTAGGTAGTTCCTGCAGATTGTATGGCTAACAATTTTAAAAGAACTGCTCAAAACCATAAAAGATAATGGCATGAATAAGTTGTGAAATGGAGATAGTTCTTAATCCCCAGTGTCACCACAACCTAGGCTACCATGTGCAATGTAGGACCTGGTGGGTTAGATCCTAGCTTGGTTTCATCCATCATCATTGTTTAGCTCACTCCACCATCCCAGTTCAGACATGGCCATATGCAAATCAGTCTAACCCTGTGCGCTTTCATTGCCCTATGTTGGCAGGGTATGCCCAGACGTGGTCCCTTGCTCACTTTGCCACTGGACTCAAGGTAGCCTGCCTGATGACGGCTGATTAACCAATAACCGGTCCCAGGATGGTTGTTTCCAGGACAGGGAAGATATGGCCTGGCAGTTCAGGCTGGACTGTTCCCATGAGGCACAGGGTCAGACTAATTTGCATATGGCCATGTGTAAACTAGGGTGGTGTAGTGAGCTAAAGCATGAAGATGGATGAAAAATTCAATCAGCCCCCACCCCCAGGGGACAGATAAAGCCAAAAGGGCGACTAAAAAGTCCTCCAAAGGGGAATGACCCTTGCCCAAGCGGCCACTCCCCACTACATTTATTCAATTGGCCCAGTGGACCAAATACATTTTTTAAATGTTTTACATTGCCAAAGGGGTCGCTCCCCAAAACAAAACAAAAACCATTGTGTGCTCGCTAAAATGGCCCCCAATGGGAGTGACCCTTGCCCAAGGACCCATCCCATGCACATTTGTATAGTTTGCCTTAATATTAATAAAAAAATACTACCCCCCCAGGGGGGCATACAAAGTCCTTGAATTTGCCCCCAAAAGGGGAGAGACCCTCCCCCAAGGGGATGCTCCCCCAACAAACAAACACTGGCATGCATTAAAAAAAAATCCCTGGCGTCTAGTGGGCATTCCTGCTCCACGATCGCACAATTGTGCAGCAGAAATGCACAAAAGAGGCATTGAGGGAAAGGAAAACCCTTTCCTTTTGACCGATGGCTCTTTATTTTAAATCCTCCCCTCCCCAGCCCCAAAACTTACCTGTTAGTTCACCGAAGCTTAGAAAGCAAATGGCTTCCTGTGCGTCGGTGAACTAAGGGGAACCTTCATTGATGATGCGGAGGGGGGGGCAGGGGAAGGTCTTCCCCTGCCTTCCCCATTTTAAAGAGGCCGATCAACTGCCCACAGGGGGAGTGCCAGCACTTCCCCCGTGGGTGAGTGCCATGACGAGCTGAGCTTGTCATCAGCACACAGAGACTGTGTGGAATGACAAGCTCAGCTCGTCATCAGCACACGAGGGGTTAAACACTCACATATCCTCTCACAGACCCACTCTGACACTCATGAACCCACTCACAGACCCAATAAGAGACTCCTGTACCCATTCACAGACCCACTCAGACTCGCACACCCACTCACATATCCACTCAGAGACTCGCACACCAACTCACAGACCCACTTAGAGACTTATGCACTCACTCACTGACCCATTCATAGAATCACACACTCACTTATTAACCAGATCAGAGACTTATACTCTCACAGACCCACTGAGACACATGTGTATCAACTCAAAGACCCATTTAGACATTCTCACACCCACTCACAGACCCAATTATGCACTCATGCACCCACTCACAGACCTATTTAGACTCACACACCCACTCACAGATCCATTTAAAGACTTATGCACTCACTCAAATACCTACTCAGAAACTCATGCACCAAATCACAGACCCAATGAAATACTCATGCACCCACTCACAGACCCACTTAGACACTCATGCATCCACGCACAGACCCAGAGAGTCATGCACCTTCACAAAGACCCACTCACACCTTCACGAAGAACCACTCAGAGAGTCACGTACCCACTCACAGACCCAGAGAGACACTTATGCAGCCACTCCCAGGCCTATTCAGACACTCACACATCCATTGAGACACTCATGCACTCACTTACACACTCACTCTCAAAGATTACAGCTTAGAGATAGATATTAAAATTTCAAAAATTAGAAATTCAATTAAAAACCAAAGGTTACAAGGCCGTTATAGTTAGGATATAGAATTTAAAAAACAATAGAAATTCACTGAAAAAGCAAAGGTTACAGGTACATTATAGTTAGGCTCCTATTTCACTCATACAAAACCAGTAAAATTCAGTAGTTATAGTTACCTGAGCTATTTATAACTTGCCCCTGCAATGCACTGCTTATGACTCATATTTTTCTTCACACATGACATGGTCAGTGACATCACAGATGACATCGCTGATCACATCTCAAATGAGATCACTGATGACATCATCCAGGGCTTTTGAGTGTTTTTGAAAGGTTTATGAGTGTTAAATATATATAACTTGGTATGTTGGTGAATCAGTGGGTGTATGAGTGCCTCTATGGATGATTCAGTGGGTGCGTGACTGACAGCATAAGTGAGGTACTAGGTGTCTCAGTGAATGTATGGGTGAGTGACTGGTTGTGTGATTGGCTGTATCAGTCTGTCAGTTGGGGTCTAAGTGGCTGTATGGGTCCCTGCCAGCTCCTCACCTCCTGTGGAAGCCGGCATTGCTTTGACACTGAGGGAGTTACTAACATGCACCTCCCTCTGGTTAAAAGCAATTTTGCTCTGCATTGAGCAAACAAGATCAAAATGCTCTTGCGTGCTCAAATCGAGCACAGTTTGCTATGAATCGGTAGATGTGGAAATGATCCCGCCAAGCCATAGAAAACAGCTATGTCCCAAGGGTGGGCACCCTGGGACATAGCAGGAGCTGGTGATTCAGAGGGCCATCTATGGCTCCAGAAGGGGGGCCGTAGGGTCATCCTCCTTTGCTAGACACAGACAGGTGGTGGTCACCAGGGCTGCAGGAGGCCGCACAGTCCGCCACTTTAATTATTTATATTTGCCCTCAGTAGGTGGCCTTATGGGCCCTCCACATTTTATCACTTTATCCCTCTGGAGGTGGTGGTTCCAAGCACAGTGGGGGGCACATGCCCCCAGCAATAATTTAATTTTCAACCTCGGGAAGGTGCCGTTCCCCGGGGCTGTAGGGGGACCGGATCCCCAGCTTTAAAATTAGATTTATTCCCAGGAGGTGGATGTGCCTGGGCTGCAGGGAGCCTAATGCCCACCCTGTATTAATACATTTACCTTGGGGAGTTGGTGGTTCCCAGGGCACAGGTTGCATAATTTGTAAAGAATGCCCTGGGGAGGTGGTGCTCCCCGTAGCATTGGACCTCCAACACACTAATTTTACACAGAGCCCCGGGGAGGTGGCAGTCCCTGGGGCAGTGGGGAGTCCATGTGGGCCACCCCACATCATTCATTTTATTGTTTACCAAGGGGAGCTTTCAGTCTCTGGAGCACGGGCGGCATTATTAAACACTGCCCCTCGAATTTGGCCAACCCGGGAGCTTCATGAAAAAGATACACGGAAGCCAGTGCATCTTATTTTTCCATTTTGATGCAGAACCGCAGTTTCACCCACAAATTTGTGGCAAAATGTAATAAATAAAAGCATTTTTAGGCCCAGGCCAGGTCACTGTGGAACCCCTCCACCATATCTGGGGGGTCAGGGTATTCCTACCCTGCACCCTTTTGTTTCATTTGTACTGTTTGTGTGGGACTCAGCTTCAAGCCGAGTCCCAAGATGGCTGCCAACACTTCCTGGTTGAAGTGTTGGCAGCCAATCAAATTAAGCAGGATCCGTGAGTCCACAGCAAGAACTTGCATCCCCAGATTTCAATTTTTTTTAAGGTAAATATCTCTGAAACTACTCAACAGATTTACACCAACCAACAAGGGGATGTTTTTTAAATGTTTTTGTGAAGATTTGTCAAGTGGCATTAAAATTATAGGCAAAAAAACCCACTTTTCCTATGGAAACTTTCGTCCTAATTATAACCAGCGAAAGGTGACCGCCAGCAGGTAATAAATATACAACTAGGAAGTGTTGGCAGCCATCCTTGGACCCGGCTTCAGTTGAGTCCCACAAAAAAATTTTTTTTAAAAGAAAAGGGGGCAAGGTAGGCCTACCCTGACCACCTAACTGTGGTCCTGGCTTCCCGTTTGACCACGGCGGGGTCAAAAAGCACAAAAAAGAAAAAGATTTTGCCAAGGATACTCTACGTTGCCGCAAATCTACAGCATACATTTTTTTTAAAACTAGCGCTAACTCCTGCGTTTGTTTTGATTAGAGCTCTGGATGGGCCAGGTCTTGGGGGCATTTATTTTTAAATGAAGGTGGCACTGGGCCCCCCTCCATTGGCTCTATAGACCCCAGGGACCACCATCTCCTCAGGGCTTAAGAAACATTGATGGGGAGCTGCTCAGAGCACCCTGAGTCCTGGGATTACCACCTCCTCAGGGCTAAATAACATGCAATTTGGGGGACCAGGAGACCCTCAGTTCCTGGGGCCCACCACCTCCCTGGGGCCAAATTGTTTTTTTTTTTTTTGAATGGAAGAGGGGCCATATAGGGCCATGGGAGTCATCACCTCCGATATTTATCGTTTTGTTTCAGAAAGAATGGTTAACATGCGCTAATGCATGTTAGCCTGGCCTTGTTGATAGACGCATTTCACCATCCTCTGAGAGCCAGCAACTAGCATATATAAATATATATATATATATATATATATATATATTACCTACTGGCTATCGCCAGTAGGTATATATAGTTAGAATTTTTTCTCTATGGGACTTTTGAAAATTCTATGTCTAATAACTTTGGCGTTTGTGGACGGAATCGGCTGAAATTTTCAGGAAAATGGCACATTTTGATTCTGAGCAGCCCCTGAAAATTTAGGGGGGTTTCGTCAAGGGGGGGCTGAGAAAAAAGGGGGGTCCCAAAACGCGTTTTTTCCATTCATTTTTCCATAGGGCGGTTGGACTCACTTTTAGCTCGAACGGCTGAATGGATTTGCACGAAACTTGGCAAAATTGTAGGGACTGTTAGCCCGATGTGCCTTTGCTAGGTCTCAATATATGTGCTCCAGTAGTTTTTGAGAAATTAACGTTCAAACCAAGATATATATCTGTAACAGCGCTCTGGGCAGCGATCCGGTCCGCTTACTTTTCGCTTATCGGAACTTTGCGCGCAGAAAGCTGATTGGCTCTCCGGTGTCTGTCAACATTCTAAACAGTCCGGAGCGGACGCCATCTTGTCTCTCGGTAGGATCGAGAGAGAAGAAGAGGTGGAAAACGAAAGGGGAATTTAATGAAAGGGGGCAAGGTATCCCCCTCTTGACCCCCTAGGAATGTTGTTGGGGTTATTAAAGGGTCCCGTGGGGAAAATAAAAAAAAATGATTTTTCACGGTAGAAGCGCGGCCGCGAACTGGTAGCGAAACGGGAATTCGCCATTTTGTGCTTCGTTAATTAAATTACTAGTTATAAGTGGGTGCGGGAGACGTATCCTAATCCCCTATGTTTCCTGAGGGTGGCTGAGGAGGCTGATATATGTTGATACATCTCTTCCAGCGGCTGTGCGTGAGCTTTTTTTTTTTTTTGCTGCGTGACAGTCCGGAGCGGCCGCCATCTTGTCTCTCGGTAGGATCGAGAGAGAAGAAAAGGTGAAAAACTAAGGGGGAATTTAATGAAAGGGGGCAAGGTATCCCCCTCTTGACCCCCTAGGAATGTTGTTGGGGTTATTAAAGGGTCCCGTGGGGAAAATAAAAAAAAATGATTTTTCACGGTAGAAGCGCTTCACGGGCCGCGAACTGGGCCGCAAACTGGTAGCGAAATGGGAATTCGCCATTTTGTGCTTCGTTAATTAAAGTACTAGGTATAAGGGGGTGCGGGAGACGTATCCTAATCCCCTATGTTTCCTGAGGGTGGCTGAGGAGGCTGATATATGTTGATACATCTCTTCCAGCGGCTGCGCCATCTTGCCTTTTTTCGAATGCCACAATTTTGTCGTGCACGGCAGCCATTTTAGATGCCAGGCTGGTCCCAGGCTATCACCTAACCCTGCGGATGTAGTTTATGGCCCCAGCTGTAGAGAATTCAGACATGCCAATCCTCCTGATTCAGGCGTGTGAGTACTGATTTCAGTGCTAGTCTCCCGCCTCCCGATTTCTGCAAGCAAAAACCCGGGGGCATATTACGAACAACTAGCGATAATTTTTGTCTCTAACTTGTTTAGAGACAAAAATTATCGCCGCACATCGGCGATTTTTATCGCAGATAAACCTTGCTATTATCGCAGAAAAGTCAGCGATATTCATGTATTATCGATCTAATGCTCTTAGCCATGTTATCCACCTCCCATTGGATAACATGGCTAAGATCTGCTCAGGGCAGGTGAAAAGTCAGCGATATTCATGTATTATCGATCTAATGCTCTTAGCCATGTTATCCACCTCCCATTGGATAACATGGCTAAGAACTGCTCAGGGCAGGTGTTAGATTTTGGAGATATTCGCGCTTAGCGCGAATATCTCCAAAAGTTGGTAATAGAAGGTAGCGATGTTAGGGACTGTTTCCAGTCGCTAACATCTTGGCACGCCACTTTGCATGTCATTAGTGATAAGTATCACTGACATGCAAAGCGGGGCCCAAGATGGTCGCTATCTCCTTTTAGCTGTCACTAACTGGTGTTAGCGACAGCTTGGTAATAGGGAAATAATTTTATCTCCGCTTTCATGGCTTTTAAAGCCAAAAAAGCGGAGATAAACCCCCTTGATAATATGCCCCACGATTCCTTGGGGGTTTCAGCTGACAGGGCTTGGTATTGTGTTACATGGTAATTTTTCCATGAAACGTCAGAGGGTCGATGCAGGGGTTCTAGAAGAGGTGATAAACCATTTAAGCTTCATGAACAAGCGCATGGTCTTTTAAAGATTTGTGAAGTACTCGGGGCGGCGGTGTGTGTGTGCCCTCTTTCAGGAGCGGGCGGGGGGGCACTGCCAGCAACTTGCCAGGTCAGGTAGTGTTCAACACGTGCATCACCCTTTCTCTGCCTGCTATTGCGCTCCATGCTTCGGAAAGGTAAGAAAAAGAACGTGCATTTGAGTTTGAAATGTCCGATCCTGCAGCAGCACACTTCCAAAGCCCACACATGACAATAACCCAATTCAAGGCCCCATTCACCCGTTTTTAAAAAAATAGATAACACTCCAACAAAGTAAGGTTATAAAACTTTATTAACTACTAACTTTAACGAACGGAACAAAAACTAAAAACATTTAAACATTTCTCAACACAAAAAGCAACAATGGTTAGAAGCTGTCTTTTGTGCGAATAGTCCCAAGGCAGCACAACGTGCAGAGTTCTGGACGGCACCCAGGTGATGTCGCCTGGGTGCCGCACTGGTTTAGGGATCCTACAATGCTGCTCCGAAAATTGGCGTGGGGCGTCCCGGGTGGGGCGGGGGGAGGCCTCGTCAGTAGCGGTCTGTTGTGCGAATAGTCCCAAGGCAGCACAACGTGCAGAGTTCTGGACGGCACCCAGGTGATGTCGCCTGGGTGCCGCACTGGTTTAGGGATCCTACAATGTAGCACAGAAAAACAGCGTGGGGCGTCCCGGGTGGTGCGGGGGGAGGCCTCGTCAGTAGCGGTCTGTGTCCAGTGTCACATGGCTGACACAACATGTACGACAGGCACCCAGGTGATGTCCAGTAAACTGCCGCACTGGTTTTGGTATCCTACAATGCTGCTCCGAAAATTGGCGTGCGGCGGCCCGGGGGGGGGGGCGTGGGGAAGCCGGCGTGAACGGGCCTCCCCAGGTGGCGGCCATCTAGCTGAGTTGCGCTCGCTCTTGCGGCCACAGCGTCTCGCTCACCATGTTGTTGAGTTGCTCCCACTCTTGCAGTGCAGCGATAGGCGGCTGCCACATGGCTCTTAAAATGGCGGACAGCTCCGCGGTTTTAGGCCTGGTCCACTGAAATGGTCCTGGGACACTTTGGAACTCGGACGCTTGCCTGCTAGGGCTTGGGCTCCATTCTCGAAAAGCGTCCCCTCAGCCGTGAAGATTGTATAAAAGTCTTGGGGGCCCCCGACTCCCGCAGGCTTCCGGTGGGGAGCGGCTGCCATGATTGCTCGCGGAATGACCACGACGGAGCCACGAGATGGTGGTGCTCTCATGCTGACGCCAGCTTCAGTCTGAATGATCCAGAAACAAGGTGGGGCTTTCATCGTTTGGGAAAAAAAAATGTTCTAAACCAATGAAAAGTGTTATTTTTAGGTCATATGACCAAGCCTTCCATCTTTAGGAAACCAAAAGTAAAATGAACCAATGAAAAGTTTTATAAACAAGTCACATGACCTGTTATGCGGCATAGGGCTACAAAAAGCGTAGAAAATCCGTTGGCACGTGAGGCGGCGTCAGTAGCGGACCGATGTGCGAATAGGCCGAAGGCAGCACAACGGGCCGAGATCCGGATGGTACCGAGGTGGTGTCCAGCAAATTGCCGCACTGGTGTGGCCATCCTACAATGCTGCACCGAAAGACGGCGTGTCCAGCTGAGTTGCGGTCACTGTTGCGGTACAGTGACTCGAACGCGCCGAGATCCGGATGGCACCGAGGTGGTGTCCAGCAAATTGCCGCACTGGTGTGGCCATCCTACAATGCTGCGCCGAAAGACGGCGTGTCCAGCTGAATTGCGGTCACTGTTGCGGTACAGTGACTCGAACGCGCCGAGATCCGGATGGCACCGAGGTGGTGTCCAGCAAATTGCCGCACTGGTGTGGTCATCCTACAATGCTGCGCCGAAAGACGGCGTGTCCAGCTGAATTGCGGTCACTGTTGCGGTACAGTGACTCGAACGCGCCGAGATCCGGATGGCACCGAGGTGGTGTCCAGCAAATTGCCGCACTGGTGTGGCCATCCTACAATGCTGCGCCGAAAGACGGCGTGTCCAGCTGAGTTGCGGTCACTGTTGCGGTACAGTGAGTCGAACGCGCCGAGATCTGGATGGCCCCGATGTTGTGTCCAGCAAGTTGCCGCACTGGTGTGGCCATCCTACAATGCTGCGCCGAAAGTCGGCGTGGGGTGCCCCGTTGGCTTATGAGGTGATGTCAGTAGTGGACCGATGTGTGAATAGGTCGGAACCAGCACAAGGCACCAAGATCCGAATGGCAAGTCCTGGATGTTGAGTGCCTCAGTTGAGAGTTCTGAGCAGTGCTTGTAAGACTGTCTGAAGCTTATTTGCACCTGCTGCAGCTTCACTAGGTCCGGCGGAACTTTTTTCCTTTTCCTTTCTGCTTCTTTTCCTACAATGCGTTTCATCTGAAGACACGACCAGGTCCCTGAATGTGTGCAGGGGGACGCTATTGATTGAATGAAAATGGCGGCTTGACACAAAGCTGACTCAAGCGTTACTGTTGGTGCTATACAGACAAAAATTGGTTTTCAGTTTGTACATTCTTCAGGTTTTTTTTTTCCATCCAAGTCTGATTGAGAGTTTGTAGAAAAATGGCTTCAGATTTTCCACATACTACTCTTCAACATTCTTCCTAAATGTAACAATGTGAAACTCACTAGGAGAACGGCTGTTTCTGTTTCCTTTCAAAATGCTGCCACCAATATTTTCTGAATGGAAGACACCATCTTGTAGCATAAAGGGCCGAAAGGGGTTCTGGTCTGGCCGATGGTTGGTGGAGACATTTTGACTATATCTTGGACCTGCCCGGCCTCGCCCAAAATGGCGCCGGTATAAATGGGACTCATAACTCCTTGCCCGCAAATGTATATCTAGAAAATGTTATTGTAAGTGGCCCTGTCGTATTTTAATTACAAAATGTACGTCCACCGATTCCGCAACTGTTAGACACCTTTGTTCTTGTCACCTAATGGCCCGCTCGTTACGTTCTTCTACAATGTAAATGTCTCCTCATCATATACGATTTCAGTTTGCTCCGTGGCCGGCCCACGTGGTTATAGGCCCGTATTTGCATACTGACATTTTCACAATAAAGGTTTTTAAAACAAAACACAGTAGTAGTATTTACATTTGTAAAGTTTTTACTTTTAGTGACTGTTTTCGAATCAGTAAAAGGCAAGTGAAATAAAGCAGTCCAATTACATGACGGATAAAAGGTATAATATGTAGGAACGCAGTAAAGATAAATGGTCAAGGGCAGTTGTGTTTTTCATGTCTGCAACATAAAGTGATCGATAAGAATCTGATAATCAGGCGTATCGGCGACTAAGACAGCAGGCCGAATCTCTTTTACTCAACGGCTCCGTCATGGAAGGAAGAAACGCCCTTTTTCTCGAAAAAGGAATATATTTTACTTGCAAGACAGTTGTAAATTTTCCGGGAAAGTGCATTAGCCTGGAATATTATAACATATGTTTGAAAAAAAAATATTGTTTGAAAATAATAAAAAGCGTAATTTTTAGGTCATATGACCAAGCTTTTCATCATTAAATTAACAAAAGTAAAATGAACCAATGAAAAGTTTTATTAACAAGTCACATGACCTGTTATGCTTACGTTACGCGCTGCGCGCCGCGCCTCGGATCACTTCCGGGTGCGCTAACGCGGCGTGTCATAAAACGCATTACGTGACAACGTAGGTCAACAATATAGTCTAAATGTCTCCACCAACCAGCGTTCAGAACACAACCCCTTTCAGCAGTCCAAAAAGTTCTGTTAAATGACAACAGAGGGGACAGGCAACAAGAACCATCAGTCAAAGAGGGGAGGGCAAGTTCTTCTCTTCCGGGTCATGTTGGGGCGCTACCGGAACTGATCGAATTGGTAGTCTATAGTGTTTCTGGATGTTTCAGACTAAAGCTGGCGTCAGCATGAGACCACTACCATCTCGTAGCTCCGTCGTGGCCATTCCACGAGCAATCATGGCAGCCGCTCCCCACCAGAAGCCTGCGGGAGTTGGAGGCCCCCAAGACTTTTGTAGAATCTTCACGGCTGAGGGGACGCTTTTCGAGAATGGGACCCAAGCCCTAGCAGACAAGCGTCCGAGTTCCAAGGTGTCCCAGGGCCATTTTAGTGGACCAGGCCCAAAACCGAAGAGCCGGCCGCCATTTTGAGAGTCCTGTGGCAGCCGCCTATCGCTGCAGCGCAAGAGCGGGCGCATCTCAACTACATGGTGAGCGAGACGCTGTAGTCGCAAGAGCGGGCGGTAAACAGCTGAATGGCGGAAGAGGCACAGTGTAGCAAAAGCGGGCGGAATGGCAACTAAAACGATAAAGGGGCGCCCCACTACAGCTTGTCTTCAGGTCAAACGGATTGTGGGACAAGGTCCAGAATTGAAGAGTCATCAAAAGGCAAAAAGTTCCGCCGGACCCCGGGAGCCGGCCGCCTATGTCGGGGGCGATCTCAGGCTACACCAGTGCTATAAGACTTGGGGAGGGTGTCGGAGCCAAGCGTCTTCTCCGAGTCCATGGCCATCACACCGCCCCTCAGGGGCCTCCGTCAAGCTGTTTAGGAAGGTAACATATCACATTGTTTTCTAATGCAGTCAGGTCAACAAACGACACTCACTTACTTTGAGAATAGTGAAGCTGCAGTAGGTGGAAATAAGCTTCAGACAGTGTTACAAGCACTGCTCAGAACTCTTAACTATGGCACCCAACATCCAGAACTTATGCTATTTGAGAATGGTAGTGACATCGAAGCATCTCAGGGACCAAAACCATTAACGTACTTTCACGTATGAAAATCTTACTTGGGGAGGGGGCAGGAGCGAAGCGCCCCCTCCCAGTCAGCGCCACCACACCGTATGTTGAAAATCTGAAGCCATCGTTCTACAAAGTCAACCAAACTTGGATTGAAAAATCTAGAAAAATGTACAAACTGAAAACCAGTTTTGGTCTGCATAGCATCAGTAGCAACGCTTGAGTCAGCTTTGTGTCAAGCCGCCATTTTGATTCAACAAAGCACAGGCATTGAAAAAGGCTGAAATTCAGAACTCTAAACTATGGCACCCAACATCCAGGAGCTTGCCATCCGGATCTTGGAGCCTTGTGCTGTTTTCGATCTATTCACACATCGGTCCACTACTGACATCATCTTATAAACCAACGTTATGTAAATAGTTTTTTAATAAAATGTTTTACCCTGTTTCTTTGCTGGTGTGTTGTCTATATTTTTAATATTTGCATAGGGTTTGTCGTTATTTTGTGCGGGATGGGTGATGGAGCCGAGCTGTCTTGCAGCCCTCATGGTGTGGAGCTCAGTTCATCTCACTATTTTCGTATTTCTCATGAAGGGTTGTTCCTAATATTTCTATTTTAGCGAGGTCAAAAAGAGATCCAATTAGTGGCCTACTGATTTTGCTCGATTACTTTTATTTTTTTACACGATTTTTCACTATCTGCAAAGACTAAACAGAGTATTGCGACTTTGTGCTTGTTTGTAAATAGAGAATGATCCAAAGAGAACCAATTCTAAAACAGTAAATGCTTGGACAACAATCAATCAAATGGAGAGACAAGGAGGCACGACGGATTACAACGGTGGTAAAGGCCTGCGTTAACTACCCTTCAGTATCTGCAACGAGAGAGTACTACTAAGACAAAAGAGGGGAGGGGGGGGGGGTGCAGCGTTCAAAGCACATCAGCGTGCATAAATACGAAAATGTTTTTATCTATCACGTACTTGACATTTTAAAGCTTTTCATATTTGCTATTAAAAAACCAATGAAATTCACAGAAAAAACCATAGGTTATAGTGGATATATAGTTAGGAATTTGCATTTAGAAAACCTTGAAAATTCAATGAAAAAACCATTGGTTTTAGGCCATATATAGTTAGGAATTAGCATTTACAAAACCTTATTTTACTCGCATAAAACCATTGAAATTCCATATATAGTTAGAAGCGCTAACTATATATCGCGCACCCGCAATCCACTGCTGATGATGTCACATATTACATCATTCATGACATGGTCAGTGACATCACTGATGACATCACTGATGACATCTCAAATGACATCACTGATGACAACTCAAATGACATCACTGATGACATCTCAAATGACATCACTGATGACATCACTGATGACAACTCAAATGACATCACTGATGACATCTCATTTGTCATCACTGATCACATCACTTATGTGATAATACAATGAACCTCTTCAGACTCTAATATAACCTTACATACACTCAGTATAAACAGACACTCACAGACTGTCACTCATCCATGGAGTTACTCACACACCTAGTCAGTCATGCAAAGAATCAATCACACCTCCATTTCCTCAACTATAAAGTTATACACATCTTACTTATTCAAACATATAATAACACATATTTATTCTCTTATATAATCCCTGATACAAGCTCACAGTGATCGATACAGCCACTCACACATTCACTGGCTCTTATGTTCAGTTATTTATATATCTCAACTCTCACATGTATTGTGTTTTACATACGTACTTACTTGCACATGTAGCAATGAGAAATCCATTCACTCACCAACACACCCATGCATAGTCAACCGCCCATATAGCTGTTTCCACATGCACTCTTGAACTCATACTCCTAGTGAATCAACTGCTTACACATCTATGCACAGAGTCACGCACCTCCCAGCCACCCACACACACACTCAGCCTCCCATTCAAATACTTGGGCAACCAATCAATAACCCATATGGCCACTCTTATAGCTACTGATCAACACATGCAGCAGCTTACACAACAACAAACATACTGATGCACAAATTAAGACAGTTTAGTCACTAACCCATGCACTCAGTGAGACACATTTAATCACTCACTCATACAGTCAGTCATGCACCTACTAAATTCTTCATCCAGACACTTATACATCCACTCATTCTTTAATATGTGAAACATATTTAAACTTTACAGACACATACAATCACTGGATGTTGTGATCAGTGATGTCATCAGTGATGTCATTTGAGATGTCATCAGTGATGTCATCAGTGATGTCACTGACCATGTCATGAATGATGTAATATGTGACATCATCAGCAGTGGATTGCGGGTGCGCGATATATAGTTAGCGCTTCTAACTATATATGGAATTTCAATGGTTTTATGCGAGTAAAATAAGGTTTTGTAAATGCTAATTCCTAACTATATATGGCCTAAAACCAATGGTTTTTTCATTGAATATATATATATATATATATATATATATATATATATATATATATATATATATATATATATATATATATATATATATATTCACTGAAAAAAGCAGAGGTTTCAGGTCATATATAGTTAGGAATTAGCATTTAAAAAACCTTGCAAATTCACTGAAAAAAACATAGGTTTCAGGTCATATATAGTTAGGAATTAGCATGTAAAAAACCATGGTCAGTGACATCACCGATGACATCACTGATGACATCTTAAATGACATCACTGATGACATCACTGATGACATCATCCAGTGACTGTGTGTTTCTGTAAAGTTTAAATATGTTTTACATATTGAGGAATGAGTGGATGTATAATTATCTGGAAGCAAGATTTAGTAGGTACATGACTGAATGTATGAGTGAGTGATTAAATGTGTCTTACTGAATGCATGGGTTAGTGACTAAACTGTCTGAATGTGTACATCAATATGTCTGTTGTTGTGTAAGCTACTGCATGTGTTGATCAGTAGCCATATGAGTGGCTATATGTGTTAATGATTGTTTGCCCGAGTATTTGTATGGGAGACTGAGTGTGTGTGTGGGTAGCTGGCATATATAAATGACTATACATAAGAGCCACTGATATTGCAAGTGGCGGTATGGATCATTGTGTACTTGTGTCAGTAATTGTATAACAAAGTAAGTTTTTGTTAGTATATGTTTGAATAAGTAAGGTGTTGTGTGTATAACTGTATAGTTGAGTTGAGGAAATGAAAGTGTGATTGCTTCTTTGCATGACTGACTAGATGTGTGAGTAACTCCATGGATGAGTGGCAGAGTGTGAGTGTCTGTATAGGTGTTTAAGTGCAGATGATAGTGTTGTATTGATGAGTGACTGTATGTATGAGTGATTCTATGGGTAAATGATTGGATGTGTGTATAGACCTAGCAATCAGTGTGTGTGTATGTAGTAACTGGTATTGGTGTGTCAATGGTTTCAAGAATGGTAGTCTGTGTTTAACACTGGGTGTATCAAAGGTTATATTAGAGTGTGAAGAGGTGCATCGTATTATCACATGAATGATATCATCAGTGATGTGATCAGTGATGTCAATTGAGATGTCATCAGTGATGTCATCAGTGATGCCATTTGAGATGTCATCAGTGATGTCATCAGTGATGTCACTGACCATGTCATGAATGATGTAATATGTGACATCGTCAGCAGTGGATTGCGGGTGCGCGAAATATAGTTAGTACAACTAACTGCATAGGAGCAATTTCAATGGTTTTTTAAATGCTAATTCCTAACTATATATGACCTGAAACCTATGGTTTTTTCAGTGAATTTGCAAGGCTTTTTAAATGCTAATACCTAACTATATATGACCTGAAACCTATGTTTCTTTTAGTGAATATGCAAGGTTTTTGTAAATGCTAATACCTAACTATGTAAGGCTTGAAACCTATGGTTTATTCAGTGAATATATATATTTAATATAATATATATATATCATTTTTATTTTCACGTTTTTTTTTATATGATTACAGGGGCCGCGCACCGTGAGCGCTCCGTAAACACACCGTAAACGCTCTGAGCTCTTACCCCGACAATTATTTTAAGTTTCTAAAACATAATATCTAAGTTTTTAACGTAGATTTTAAAGGTAGACAATATCTGCTTAAATGTAGAAAATGTTTTTTAAAAACTTTTAAAAACAGTATATTACTTTTTTGAGTAGTAACAAATCTCGCGAGGGTACGTCGCACGTGCACGCAACATAAGAGCACCATCCGCACACCGTAAAAGCTTCGAGCTCTTACCCCGGAAAGTTTTATAAACTTTAAATCGTTATATCTACCTATTCATTGCACAATATAAAGGTACACATTATCTGGGATAATAAAGAACATGTTAGTTTAAAATTTTAAAGACCATATATAACTTTAGGCAATTATAAATCTCGCGAGGGTGCGTAATACATAAACGCATCGTAAGATGACATCAGCGCTCCGTAAATAGAGCGTAAACGCAACGTAAGCTTACGTAAGCACTCCGTAAATGCAACGTAAGCGCTGCGTAATCATACGTCTAACCATGTGACCTCAAAACAAAAGATTTAATTGGTTTATAATACTTCCTACTCCAATTGTTAAAGACCCCTCCCATGTTCATCATTCTTCTTTGGATTTCAGAGAAGCAACACCTTTTTTCTACAGCTTCCAGCTACAGAAAAATACTTCCAAATGGCTGAACATCCAGACTCTGACCATTCTTCTAATGAAGACATTGTTGAAGAGGACCCTCACCCAAGTAAGAAGAAGGAGTCCATAATCTGGAAATTTTTCAGCTTTCCAGAACATCAAAAGAAGGTAAATGCACCACTGGTCACCTGCAAGATCTGTGACACAGTGTTATCAAGAGGAAATCCAAATAAGAAATATTCATTTGGAACCCACAGCATGGAACGCCATGTAAAAAATATACACCCCAACAGTTGGAGTAGAGCTGTGGTGCAAAGATCTCAGGAGGAGGACTCTTCTCCTAGTACATCTACAGCAACAGCCAGAGTACCACCAATGCCATCTTCAATGGTGGCGAACATTCAGCCAGAACTGAAAAATTTAATGATGCAATGCATACATTGCAGTAAATTAGTAGCCTTCGGACAACAGTCCATTGAAGTATTTTTACAGAAGAACAGGAACCACAGATGCAGCAAATCATTTTTTTCTTTCAATGTCATAGTTTGTTCCAATTGAACAATTATTTTGGGTAAAAAGTTCATTTTTCTACGTTTTTCAACAAAACAAAAAAAAACTAAAAAAACTGTTCTTTTTAGAACTACCTCTACTGGTTAAAGAAAGAACTAGGGGCTCCATTAGGATGTCGGGCGGATCGCCACCGCCATGGTGGCAGTTGCGATCCGCCCGACAGAAATGACCGCCCGCCACCCTTTTCCCCCCGCCACTTTACAATGGCGGGGGTGACCGCAACAGAGGGAAACACCGCCCGCCACTTTTCCCCCCTGGTCACATTGCGGCCGGGGCAGAAAATGATTAATATGGTGGCGGTGTCTATGAGACACCGCCAGCCATATTACAATGGCAAGTGTGCAAAGCCTTTCCGCGGCGACAATGCCGCCACGGAAAGGCAGGCGGTGTTCACTCTGGGGGCCCCCTGTGGGCCCCCGGAGTGAAGGCCAAAGGGGGGTGGCACATGGGGGGGTACCTGCATTTGCATAATCGAAGCGGCAGGCACTGCGGGGTGCCTGCCGATTTGATTACGTAAATGCTGCTAAGCATTTTTAGTATTGTGGCGGGCGGAGCGGCGGGCACATCCTAATGGTGCATGCGGGACCCCCGCCCTTAGGGCGGGCGGTCCCGAATTCCGATAGGATGTGCCCGCCATGCTAATGGGGCCCTAAATTTCTATGGTTGTATGTAAAAGTTTGTCATAGTGAATGTCAAAGTGCAAAACTATAAGGATGTGGTACAGCATAAACCTATAAGGTGTTTACCAATAGTATACTGTACTACTTCCAAAGCACTGAAATGTAACATACGTATATAAATATGTTACAAATCAATGGGCCAGATGTACGTAATCTTGTTTTACCTACATACCGAGGGACCGATATAGATTACCACTTCTTAAATACCGAATCATACTAATTCGGTACTTAAGAACTGGCAATGGGGATGTAGGTATTTATACCAAATTAATTACCGATTCGGTAAAATTCGGTAATTACCTATTCGATAATTACCGAATCTGTATTTGCCATTGATTCCTATGGACTTTGAAGCCCATAGGAATCAATGGCAAGAATCGATTCGGTAAATACCGAATCCTGACAGGGTGTCACTTTGACACGCTGTAGCACCCCTGTTTTTGGCTTGTGTGCAATGTGACACACATACATGCCCTTAGGGCATGTATGTGTGCCACATGATACAGGTGTACATGCACAGATGTGCATGTACACAGGAATTCCTTATTTACCACCCAATTGTTTTGGGTGGTAAATAACGAATTCTTAGACGCCTCTAGCACTGTCAACAGTGCTACCTACATTAGAATTGACAGATTTGGTATTTTTACTGAGTCTGTATTTACCAATTCGGTAATTTTACCGATTCGGTAAATACAGAATCGGTAAAAATAACAAATCTGTAAATAAATGCCTCCAACATAGGAAAAGGCATCTACCTGTCAGCAACGGCCAAATTCGGCCGTTACCGACCGGTATATGCCTACCAACATCGCATCCCAAATCATACCACTTCAATATTTAAGAGTAAGTAAATGGGATATAGGTAATTTGTCTTTTAAAATTATCAAATCTGTTTAATTCTGTCATTTTACCAAATTGGCATTTACAAATTTGGTAATTGCCATTGATTCCTATGGGCCTTGAGGCCAATAGGAATCAATGGCAATTACTGAATCAGTAAATACCGATTTGGTAAAATTACCGAATTGTCAAAGGGGACAGGTTGTCACTTTGACAGCCTGTTGCACCCCTGATTCTGACTTGTGTTCCATGTCACACACATACATGGTCTTACTACATGTATGTGTGCCACATGGCACAAATGTACATGCACAGCAATTAATTTTTTACCCCTGAAAGTTTTATCGTTATATCTACATATTCATTGTATAATATATTTATTTATTTATTTATTTATATTCTTGTATAGCGCTGGAATTCAACCCTCGAAAGGGTATCTCTGCGCTTACACTTTACCAAGAGGCCAGAGCCTAGTTCCGAACTGTGAAAAGGATGGGGGTAGAATCCTAACAGGCTACGAATAGAAAAGTTTTCAGGGACTTCTTGAAGGATTGAAAATTGGTAGTATTTTTGAGGGCAGGGGGCAGTGAGTTCCATAGGATGGGGCCTTTGTAGGACAGGGCTCGCCCTCCCTGCCTAGCTTTTTTTATCCTTGGAACCTGGAGTTGTTGCTGACTGCTGGAGCGCAGGGTACGGCTGGGTTTGTAAGGTTTGAATATTTCTTTTAAATATTTGGGTCCATTGCCAAACAGACATCTGTGAATAGTGCAGCAGATTTTAAATTTTACACGCTGTCTAATTAGCAACCAGTGGAGTTTTGTCAAGAGGGGGGGTGAGGCAGACCTTGGCTGGGCGTTGAGAACTGGTCTTGCAGCTGTGTTCTGGACCACCTGTAGTCTCTGTAGTTGTTCCTCATTTGCCGAGATCAGCAGGCCATTACAATAGTCCAGTCTACTTATAACCAAGGCCTGGACGAGAGTCTTTCTGTAAGAATCTGGTAGGAATGGGAAGACTCGTCTTAGCAGTCCAATGACCCGGAAGCATGGCCCTGCTACTTGATTTGTGTGCTCTTTAAACAGAAGTGTTTTGTCTAGACGCACACCGAGATTTTTAACGATCTGTTTGGGGCTTGGTGTTGGTCCTAAATCCGGGGGCAACCAATCCGGAGATCACAAAAGTGTGGCCTCCCCAAACAGCATTACCTCAGTCTTGCCTACATTGCACTGGAGGCGGTTAGTGGCCATCCAGTAAGATATTGCCCTCATTCCGTCCGCAAAAGATTTTTGTATTGCGGGCGTTAGGGTTTAAAGGGGAACAAAAGCTGAGTGTGGTCAGCGTACGACACGGGGGTAAACCCATGAGATCTTACGATGTCCGCCAAGGGGGCCACGTACACGTTGAAGAGTGCGGGGCTTAGGCATGAGCCCTGTGGGAGCCCAATCTAACCTCTTGTTGAAAGAAAGCTTTCCAGCCAGGAGAGAGCCACACCTTCTATTCCCCTCTCCCTCAGACGATCGAGAAGTATCTCATGAGACACAGTGTCGAAGGCAGCGGATAAGTCTAACAGCACTAGAATCATTGAGTCTCCTCCATCCAGTGACATCTTGATGTTATCGGTCACTGAGAGGAGGGCAGATTCTGTGCTGTGATTGGGCCTAAATCCAGATTGAGAGAAATCTCGGCCCTCCGCTGCCTCGATGTATTTGGACAAGTGAGTGTTTACGTGTCTCTCGGTCATCTTGCTGAGAAGGGGTAGGAGGGAAATGGGTCGGAGGTTGGAAAGGTCGGTCCATGGAATTGCTGCGTTCTTTCGGATTGGGTTCTCCACTGCTTTTTTCCATTCTGTAGGCACAGATCCTTCCCTAAGAGAATGGTTAATCAGTGTTTGAATATAGGGCCAAAGCAGATTTTGCAGGGAGGCAGTTATTTTGGCTGATAGAAAATCATCTGGGCATCCAGATTTTATGTGGCTCACAAGGGAGGTGAGATCTGAGTCATTGACTGCTGGGAATGTCGTAAGTGTGGTTTTACTCCGTGTCGGCAGAGTCGGAGAAGAGAGAGAGTTGTTACTTTTTTGATTGGAGGCCTGTAAGATTTTTTCGTAAATCAAATTGATTTTATTTTCGAAGAACAAGGAGATTTTGTCGCATAATTGTTGGGAGAAGCTATCAGGGCTTTTACATGCGTTAGGTTTTACAAACTCCTGAAGAATTTTAAATAATTCCTTAGATCGATTACCCACTTCTGCAAGTTGTTGTGAGAGGCTATTCTTCCGAGCAAGTTTGTTATATTTATAATATATGGTCTGGGCCTCATGATGTGCTATCTTGTTTTCTTCAGTTCGTGTGTTTCTCCATTTCTTTTCTATCCTCCTACATTTTTGTTTTTCTGTTCTAAGCTCTTCATTGTACCATATTTCCTGTTTGGTGGCAGGGTATTGTTTGTGTAGCTTTAGAGGTGCTATTTTGTCAATTGCTTCTGTAAGAGAGTTGTTGAATTTGGTCAATGCGGTCTCTATACTATCTGTCTCTGTGGGAATGGGCTGCTTCCATTCTTTTTCAATTCCTCTACGGTGACTTTATGCCACTGTCGACGCCAGACAGGTGGTAGGGAGTTTTTATGAGAGGGCTTATCCGCCTTAGATATTGAAAATTCCACAATGAAGTGGTCGGACCAAATTATTTGAACCGGGGTAAGACATTGTAGTTTGGGGAAATTGGTGAATAGCAGATCAAGGAGGTGACCTCCTATATGGGTGGGTTCGTGGTTTTGCAGAGTCAGACCGAGGGAAGATAATTCAGAAACCAAGGAAATTGTTTCCGGAAGTGCGGAATTATCAACGTGAATATTAAAATCGCCGAGAAGGAGAAGGTCTTCCTTTGCTTTAAAATGTGGGGCCAGGAGTTCCAGTAGTGCAAGGGAGAAGCCTGTAGTGGGCCCCGGGGGGCGATAGACTAAGGCTCCTTTCCAGAATCTGTTTGTGGCATAATGCATTTTAAAAATTATTATCTCAAGGAGAGGGCTGTGCTTCTGTTCTAGTATTGTAATCTTCAGATGTTCTTTATGCATGATGGCTAGGCCACCACCTGTTTTCTCTGGGCGGTCAAAATGGACAAACTTATAGCCTAGAGGAACCCCCACGGCAATAGCAGGGACCGTATGTGGTTTCAACCAAGTTTCCGTTAGGAAGCAGAGGTCGGGTTGTGTTGTATGTATTAGGTCCCATACTTCTAGTTGGTGTCTAGGTAGGGAGCGGACATTTAGGAGGAGGCACGTTGTCCCTTTTGTCCCTTTGGGTGGAGTTTGTTCCCTTTTATCGGACATCTCAGTACTGGGTTTGGTGTGTGAGGCTTGAAACTTGCAGTGAATGCAAGAGAAAGGGCCCTCGGGACATGGCCAGGAATCTCTGGAGCATTCTGTGAGAGGGGTTGGTCTGAGGTGTAACAGAGTTTGCGCCGTATACCTGATGTGAGGGGTCCTTGCAGATGTGTTAGGCGTAGGTGTCGGGCCCATGGCCCCTGGTCCCGTCCTGTCACGGACGGGCTCAGATGGGCAGGACTCTGGCACGACTCCGGCGCAGGTCCGGCGAGTCCGCAGTACGCATCCGCTGCACGATGTCATAGCCGTTCTTTTAAAAGCGCTGCTAGAGCAAGTCACCCACTTGGCCCACACCCAATATGGCCGCCAAAAACCGGGAACCCAGCCCTCGACGTCGATACTCGGCCGAGAGCGGTCCAGAGGCAGGGGAGGGGGGAAGGAACACAAAGCGCAAAGGAGCGCTAAGGAAGTCTCTAACGCTTCTTAATCAAGCAAATTAAAACACACAAAGTTAAAAATGCAAGCAGAATGCTAAATTGCACAAAGTAAAGTAGAGAGACCTCCCGGCTTCCACCTCAGGAGGGGAAAAGTTGCTACTGTTGGTAATCACTCGAGCAGGCTCACTATTTCCTTTTTAAAGCGCTGCTAGAGCGCGTCACCCGCCTGGCCCACACCCAATATGGCCGCCAAAAACCGGGAACCCAGCCCTCCGGGTCGATACTCGGCCGAGAGCGGTCCGGAGGCAGGGGAGGGGGGAAGGAACACAAAGCGCAAAGGAGCGCTAAGGAAGTCTCTAACGCTTATTAATCAAGCGAATTAAAACACACAAAGTTAAAAAGTTATAAAAGTACACATTATCTGGGATAATAAAGAACATGTTTATTTTAATTTTTAAACAACATATATAACTTTATTTAAGCAACTTTTAAACAACATATATAACTTTATTTGAGCAACTTTTAAAAAACATATATAACTTTATTTAAGCAATTACAAATCTTGTAAGGGTGCGTACCAAACAGTTATTTCTACAACTACCTCTACTGGTTAAAAAAAGAACTACATTTTTATGTTTGTATGTAAAAGTTTGTCATACTGAATGTTAAAGTGCATAACTATAAGGATGTGGTACAGAATAAACCTATAAGGTGTTTACCTATAGTATATTTTACTACTTCCAAAGCACTGAAATGTAACATATGTATATACATATGTTACAACTCAATAGGGCAAATGTACGTAATCTCGATTTACCTACTCATAAATACCAAATCATACCACTTCAATATTTAAGAGTAGGTAATTTGGATGTAGGTAATTTGTCTTTTGAAATTACAAAATCTGTATAATTCAGTCATTTTACCGAATTGGTATTTACCGATTTGGTAATTGCCTTTGATTCCTATAAGTCTTGAGGCCAATAGGAATCAATGGCAATTACTGAATCAGTAAATACCGAATCAATAAAATTACCGAATTGACAAGGGAGACAGGTTGTCACTTTGACAGCCTGTTGCATCCCTGATTCTGACTTGTGTGCCATGTCACACACATACATGGTCTTACATGGCACAAATGGCCTTTAGGCGCATAGGAATGAATGGGGAGTTATTCCTTATTTGCGATTAGCAATTTGCTAATCGCAAATAAGGAATGTGTAGGAATCGCAATTCATTTTGCGATTCCTACATGAATCCCATTTTGCAAGTCTGTAATAGCGATTCCTTATGAATCGCTATTAAAGACTCGCAAAACGGGTCTTTGATGAATCTACCTGTAAGATATTTCAGGCTCAATCTGAAATAATTGGCTTGGAAGGGAACCCCCCCCAAACTAGCCCAAATGCAATGCACATTAAATATCAAATGGAAGGCATACAGGTATGCGTCTTTGGTGCTGTTGAACAGGGTTGCCTGCAACTAAGGGAAGAAACAGCATCCGCAGTGAAAATGTGGCTCTGCAACCTTTTACACTGAATGGAACAACCAGACTCTTATTACATCCTACACCCTCTTGTGAGCAGGCCTATAGACATATGGGATCTCCTGTGTGAATACTTACTGACAGTACACTTGTTGAGTGCTGCAATCATTAGCAGGGTCCAGACTGAACTTTAATGTAGACAATGGCAGACAATCACCCCGGAGAGCTTTCAAGCCTCCTTTTCAAGGCCACAGATTATCGCATCGTATAATATAGTAGAAGCCCAGGCTAAATACAATTCCGCAGTCTCTAAGATGATTGATTATCTTGCACCATTAAAATGTCTCCCTAACCGCTCCAAGCGGCAGCAGGCTGCCTGGTTCTCCCCTCAGCTGTGTGTACAAAAAGCACTTTGTAGGAAATATGAGAGACGTTGGCGCACGACTCACGATGAGAGTGATAAAGCTCAGTTTCAGACTACTCTGCCCAGTTATCATAATAATATAAAGTTGTGAGTGAAACTTACATTGCCTCCTACCTAGCTATGGCTGGCAATGCCCCTAAAATCCTACATCGTATCCTCCAGTCTTTCACCAATCCCAAGGCCTGTGAGAACCTTGAGGCACCTACGCAAACACTATGTAGTAATATTGCACTATACTTCTCACAGAAAATTGACCAAAATCTATGAAAAAATTGTTCTGTCAGGAGCCAGGACCTGGCCCCCTTGGCCGTGGATCTACCTGAACTGGCAACTCCTCAGCTGCTCAAAAGCTTTCTTTCGCCGACCTGGGCAGATGTTGTCAATCTGATTCATAGATTTAAATCTGGGTCCCCCTATGACACTATTCCCGCCAAAGTTGTCACCTCCCTGGCCACTCAACTCTCCCCCTCGATTGAACATTTTCTCAATCTTTCACTAAGAAAGGGTCACGTTTCATCAGAGTGGAAAGCAGCACGGGTTATGCCCATTCGTAAGAACACCAAGGCCCCTTTGACAGATCTCTACAATCTCCGTCCCATCTCGTTGCTTCCTTTCCTGAGTAAACTACTGGAGAGACATATTAACACACATCTCTCAAACCATGTCGAACTTACTGGCTGTTTAGATCTCTCCCAGTCAGGCTTTAGGCCCAGATACAACACCGAATCTGCCCTGCTAGCAGTCAGCGATAACATCAGGATGACCCCAGATAAGGGCCGTGCCCCGATTCTGGTGCTGTTGGACCTGTCCGCCACGTTTGACATGGTCTCGCATCAGATATTACTCAGGAGACTGAAGAAGATTGGACTAAGAGACTCTGCTTTTCAGTGGATGTTGAGTTTTTTATCTGGTCGCTCTCAGACTGCCAATCTTGGCCCAAATCATTCGGCACCTATGGAACTGTCCAAGGGAGTGCCTCAGGGCTCATGCCTGAGCCCCACACTTTTTAATATCTATGTTGCTCCCTTGGACAACCTCTTGAGGACCTATGGGTTCACCCCAATATCACTATGCCGAGTATTTCCTCTGCTTCCTGACTCCACTCGAAAGATTCTGAGTCAGGCACTTATATTAAGCCGGCCGGACTACTGTAACGGCCTGCTGATCTCTGCTAGTGAGACTTCGATCAACAGATTACAGGTGGTCGAGAACAAGGCAGCACGGCTAGTTCTTAATGTGCCCCCTAGGACTGCCTCCCGCCCTCTTCTCTTACAGCTTCATTGGCTTCTGATACGCCAAAGGGTAAAATTCAAAATGTGTTGCACCATCCATGTCACTTTCCAATCTTGGTCCTATCTAATTCACACCCTACCGCCCCTCTAGGTCTGTCTGCTCATGCTCCAAAAATCTTTTAGAGGTTCCCCAAGTTAGAAGGGCAAGACTAGGGGGAAAGGCCCTCTCCTACCTTGGCCTGCGTTACTGGAACAAGCTCTCCCTGTATTTACGACAATGCTCCAATCATTTACAATTTAGGAAGCTGCTTAAGACCCCTCTTTTCTGCTGCTGATCTTTGCTGCATTTGCATTATATCTTTTTACATGTGTGAAGGGCAGAGATACTCCTTCAGGAGTCGATTCTGGCGCTATATAAATAAGTAAATAAATAAAATAAATAAATGCTGCAGCTGATTTTGTTTACAACAAGGGGTGGTGAGGAACAGAGTCTCTGAATTAAGCAGAAAGCTCTCACCCAGTCAAGAGATCAGGGCTAGATCCAACACCGTTTTTTAGCTCACTGCACCATCCCAGTTTCAGAACCTGGCTGTATGCAAATTAGTCTGTTCCTGTCCCAGTGCATGATGGGAACAGGGCAAACCAAACTACAAAAGCCAATTCTTACACTGGGAAGGAAACAAGCTCCCGGGGACCGGTTTCTGGCATTACAGCCGTCTTCGGCCCGGTTTGCTTGAATCCTGATGGTGCAATGAGCAAGGGTCTCACATCTGAGAATACCCTTCCACGCTTAGGGTGGACAAAAATATTTACAACAAGGGGTGGTGAGGAACAGAGTCTCTGAATTAAGCAGAAAGCTCTCACCCAGTCAAGAGATCAGGGCTAGACCCAACACCGTTTTTTAGCTCACTGCACCATCCCAGTTTCAGAACCTGGCTGTATGCAAATTAGTCTGTTCCTGTCCCAGTGCATGATGGGAACAGGGCAAACCAAACTACAAAAGCCAATTCTTACACTGGGAAGGAAACAAGCTCCCGGGGACCGGTTTCTGGCATTACAGCCGTCTTCGGCCCGGTTTGCTTGAATCCTGATGGTGCAATGAGCAAGGGTCTCACATCTGAGAATACCCTTCCACGCTTACGGTGGACAAAAATATTTACAACAAGGGGTGGTGAGGAACAGAGTCTCTGAATTAAGCAGAAAGCTCTCACCCAGTCAAGAGATCAGGGCTAGATCCAACACCGTTTTTTAGCTCACTGAACCATCCTAGTTTCAGAACCGGGCTGTATGTAAATTAGTCTGTTCCTGTCCCAGTGCATGATGGGAACAGGGCAAACCAAACTACAAAAGCCAATTCTTACACTGGGAAGGAAACAAGCTCCCGGGGACCGGTTTCTGGCATTACAGCCGTCTTCGGCCCGGTTTGCTTGAATCCTGATGGTGCAATGAGCAAGGGTCTCACATCTGAGAATACCCTTCCACGCTTAGGGTGGACAAAAATATTTACAACAAGGGGTGGTGAGGAACAGAGTCTCTGAATTAAGCAGAAAGCTCTCACCCAGTCAAGAGATCAGGGCTAGATCCAACACCGTTTTTTAGCTCACTGCACCATCCCAGTTTCAGAACCTGGCTGTATGCAAATTAGTCTGTTCCTGTACCAGTGCATGATGGGAACAGGGCAAACCAAACTACAAAAGCCAATTCTTACACTGGGAAGGAAACAAGCTCCCGGGGACCGGTTTCTGGCATTACAGCCGTCTTCGGCCCGGTTTGCTTGAATCCTGATGGTGCAATGAGCAAGGGTCTCACATCTGAGAATACCCTTCCACGCTTGGGGTGGACAAAAATATTTACAACAAGGGGTGGTGAGGAACAGAGTCTCTGAATTAAGCAGAAAGCTCTCACCCAGTCAAGAGATCAGGGCTAGATCCAACACCGTTTTTTAGCTCACTGCACCATCCCAGTTTCAGAACCTGGCTGTATGCAAATTAGTCTGTTCCTGTCCCAGTGCATGATGGGAACAGGGCAAACCAAACTACAAAAGCCAATTCTTACACTGGGAAGGAAACAAGCTCCCGGGGACCGGTTTCTGGCATTACAGCCGTCTTCGGCCCGGTTTGCTTGAATCCTGATGGTGCAATGAGCAAGGGTCTCACATCTGACTCAGACACTCTGTTCATCACCACCCCCTTTTCTAAATCGTGTTTGGCCACTATAGGTGTGGCAGGGTACACTCAGACATGAGTCCCTTTCTCACTGCTCCATCAGGATTCAAGCAAGCCGGGCCGAAGAAGGCTGAAATGCCAGAAACCGGTCCCCGGTAGCTTGTCTCCTTTCTGGTGAAGAATTGGCTTGGTAGTTTAGTCTGCCCTGTTCCCATGATGCACTGGGCCAGGGACAGACTGATTTGCATATAGCCAGGTTCTGAGCTGGGATGGGGCAGTGAGATAAATAACGGTGATGGATCAAGCCCTGATCTTTGGACTGGGTAAGAGTGGTCTGTTTAACTCAGACACTCTGTTCATCACCACCCCCTTTTCTAAATCGCAGCTGATTTTGGTCAATAGGTGCCCGGACAGTATTTCCACAACAGACTTACATTAATGTGCTATTGTGTCTGCCAGGATATTGTGGCGTTGGTCTGCTTGGCTGTGACTTTTTCAGACTGCTATTCTCTGCTTCGCCAACCTGATCAGCTGTTTATATTCTCTACTGATTTCTTTCTCTACTATAGTGCAATACATTGTCCTGGGATATGTTTAATGTTTTGGTACGTTATATGTTGAAATCACTATATAATAGATTTAAAAATTATGGGGCATATTATCAAGGGGGTTTATCTCCGCTTTTTTGGCTTTAAAAGCCAAGAAAGCGGAGATAAAATTATCTCCCTATTACCTAGCTGTCGCTAACACCAGTTAGCGACAGCTAGTAGGAGATAGCGACCATCTTGGGCCCCACTTTGCATGTCAGAGAAATGTATCACTAATGACATGCAAAGTGGGCGTGCCAAGATGTTAGCGACTGGAAACAGTCGCTAACATCGCTATCTCCTATTACCAACTTTTGGAGATATTCGCGCTAAGCCCGAATATCTCCAAAAGCTAACACTTGCCCTGAGCAGTTCTTAGCCATGTTATCCAATGGTAGGTGGATAACATGGCTAAGAGCATTTGCTCGGTAATGCATGAATATCGCTGACTTTGACAGCGATATTCATGCATTGTGGCCGATTCTTATCGCATTTGCGATAAACCTTGGTAATTCCAAGGTTCATCTGCGATAAAAATCGCCGTAGGTCGGCTATACATTTTTGTCTCTAACCAAGCAATAGCGATAATTATCGCTATTGCTTGGTAATATGCCCCTTTGTTCAGATATGAGTGCTAAAGTGTCTCCAAAGTTCAAATACAGTGTATTTCTTTAACGTGCAAAAGTGTTTGTCACTTGTACTCTATATTCCTTGATTTATATTATTTTGTTCAGAGCATATTCTAAACTCAGACACTCGAAGGTGCTCTCATACGTAATAATGAAGAGTAGCAAGGAAGTCAAGATTGATCTCAGGTTTCTGGTTTCATTCAGCTACTAGATGGGTATTGCCTATTTTTTTTAGATTGAACTTCATTACTGTGTCTGTAATTCTTTGTCAAACAAAAGTTTAATCAAGCACACAGAAGGTGATGGAAGAATGCTTGCAATTTGCAGTCGCTCGAGGTAGCGTCCTAACCCATCGTTCTTTTGCTGACCAGCCACTTCAGTTTGGTGCCAACCTTATGCAAATTAGTCCCAACCCTGCTCCTCATGGGAACAGGCCAGCCCGAACTGACAGGGCAGGTCCCCGCTGAACTGGTACCCAAGCAACCCAGGACCAGTTTCTCCCAGTTATGGGCTCATCAGCTGGGTATAGCTTGATTCCAGTGACACAGTGAGCATGGGCCCCACGTCTGGGCAGAACCATGCTACTTAGGGTGGTACATCAAACACAAAAAAGGTGATGGAAGGAATGCTTACAACTTGCAATTGCTCAGGGTAGCACTCCAACCCATTGTTCTTTTGCTCACCATGCCACCTCTGTTTGGACCCAGTCATATGCACATCACCTCATTGTACATGAAGTTAGAGCGTGACTCCAGGGAGAAAACACATTAAATCTTAGAAGCCCATTAAACTCGGCTTGTTTTGGGGTCCAGGGTCTAAGAGGGTCTCAAATTGAGCTAGAGCCAGGTATCCTGCTGGACCCTGGCTTGGGCAGTGGTGTAAAAATCCTCCCTGCAGCCCCAGGGTACGGAGGACCCGAGCTCAGGGGGGTCCCCTCCGGGATGGTGAATGGATGGGCCTGAGATCTCCTTACAGGGTTCATAGCGCGGGGGGCCCTTCCGTGCACTTTGCAGGGGGGCCCCCGCATGTTTCGTTACGCCACTGGGCAGGGGACCTAGTTCATATGCCACCAGGAAGGGGCCCAAACTGGAAAGAGGTTACCGAAAAATACCACCTCTACTTTACCTGAAATGAGTTTCAGGGAATGTTGGCTCATCCATGGACCGATTGCAAGCATGCAGTCAGGGAAACGGGAGGAGACAATGTTGTCGTTGTTGAAAATTGACACAACTATCTAGGTGTTGTCAGCGTAAGATGTAAGGGCAAAGTCAAAGGTCTTAATCAGTGTAGCCAGTTCCGAAATGTAGACATGTAGATAACCTTCTAGGACATGCTTGTCCCGGAGAGCTGACGTGCGGATTGGTGCATGGAACTGTCCTCATACAGGTCATGCACCAACAGTCTCCATCCGACCTGGCCCCAAAGAAAACACAGCTCCTGTAGGATGCCTGCCAGCGGTGTGTTCTTCCCACAAATCTGTCCGCACTAAAGACTCAGGGGCATATAAGCAAGAACTTCGTTAAGCAAGCCCATTATCGCCATTTTAGCGGCAGTTTCCTGCGCTAAAACGGCAATAATGGGCTTGCTAATATGCGTTATAGAATTCCAATAGAAGCCAAGGTTAGATGCAGGGCATCTAACCGGGGCTTCTATTGGTGTACTATAACGCATATTAGCAAGCACATTATCGCCGTTTTAGCGGCCGTTTCCTGTCGCTAAAACGGCGATAATTTTAACAAGGTTCTTGCTAATATGCCCCCCAGGGACACAGCTTCACCCTCAACACAGTAAAAAAGGGAGGAATATTTTTCAGTGACAGGCGGATGGAGATAGGCGCCAGATTGGATTGTGCACAGATTGCTGTCTAGGCACAGGCCCGCCTGGGCACATGTGCATGAGTGCGAGGACACATGTATAATGTACACATACTAGCTAACCTCCCAGGAGATCTTGTCTTGTCAGACTGATCCAGTAATGTATACAGCACTCCCAGGGTCAGATCGCCATGTCCCAGAGCCTCTGAACCGACGGCGATGCTGCCCAGTTCTGAAACTCATTCAGCATCCACCGGCACACCGCCATTGCGGGTCACCCATTTTGTCTGAGGGGTGCTTGTGGGAACGAGACAGATTAGCCTGTTCCCGAGTGCTGACGAATGTAACAAATGTGAGCAAGGACAGATAAAGTGGTTTGCCCAGAGACCACTCTGGTGTACAGATTTCCAAAGCAGCAGCTACACACTACTAGATGACGTCTCATCCCTCAATTAGCCACCTGCCCCCACGTCCATGGGAACCCCATCGTTCTCTCTTTTCTATCAGCTTGGTGGATGTTCATGCTTTCACAGTGGTTCATCCATTATGGAGGCCGGGCTTGTTCCTTCTCAGAGCTGCATTGATTCTGCGCGTCCTGCGCCTCGGAGATAAACCAACCCTTCTTCTCATTTTTAACGCCTTCCCCATATTGCCTTATATTGTGACTCGACTATTGATGAATGGCCCTTTTGGAGATCAATAAAAGCCCTGCGTTTCACGGGGGGCAGAGATTAATGCAGCCGAGCTGGCGCCGGTGCCTCGCGCACGTGGCGTGTTAGGCAAGCGACACTTGCTGAATTTGGGTTTAAGGAGCTTCTCGCAGGTGCCATGTTAATGTAGAGCTGCAGTGACGTGCTCGTTTTAAAAAAAGAGAAATCTACTTACGTGTATCATCATATCTGACAGTATCGGCTTTTGGCACAGGAAATATCGGTCTGTTCACCTGTGCTGCCCGTTTCTTGCCATTAGAAATCTCTAGGAAGGGTTGCTGTATTTTTGTAGTTTTGAATACCCTTAGTGAATTAAATAAAAATGTACATTTGTAAAAAAAAAGTAAAAATGCCATGTTTTCATAAGAATAGCACAAAGACAATTTTAATAGTCCTTGAACAATATCTCGTAACCGACAATGCAGGTAGCACCCCTCCATGTTGCGTTTTTTAGCTTTAATCCATTCTGGCCAAACTACTGGATTCATATTAATAAGAAATGGATCACACGGAAGTAAGCAGCTGGAATCATCTTAAGTCTTTGTTACTAAAGAGCTGAATCTATTGCACCCAAGAAGGCGAGCCTTTCATTTGGTGTAAAGTGTATACCTTTAATGCAAATTACGTCTCTGGCACCCCTCAATGGCATTTTTCCACTGACTTGATCAAACCAAATATGTCGCCATTGTTAGCAGTTACTTGTTTTAACTTAAAGGCTTTCTATGCTGTGCCATCTCTTCATATTTACGCACAACAGGTGTTTAAAGAGCTGTGAACAGCGTTTAAGGACACAGTTAGTCAAAGGCCAGGCTCTAGGGCCTTCTTTAGGACTTCATCACGTGGTGGAGAGAGAGGGGTATTTCTTTAAAACATAATTTTCAGTGTGTTCATTAACCAGATTTTAACACAGGATGGCATAATAATATTAATGCTATATTTCGTCTGAGAAAGGAGCCCTGAAAGTTTTTTTTATTTGTTGGGTTAATGTAAATAATTCCTTTATTGATTGAGCGTATTTCTTTACTCTCCTACCTTCTGCTTCATGGAAATACAGATTAAAGCTTAGCCAGTTCTAGTTTTATTATTTATGCACTGATGTTAGATTTCGTTTATAATTAGAGAAAGAGGACCACAAGTCCTATAATACAACCCAAACCTTGCTGAATGACAGACAAATGTGTGACATAGGAGATCTGCACTATCTTTTTTTCCTTTTGTTTTCAAAATCTTCTGAAATATCATAAAGTACAGACCATCTGAAAATGCTGGACTTTTTAGGTGTTGCCTACACAGCACCTGTGCTGTGCTATGAGAAATATTATTTAGGGGTGGGTGAAGAATTCTGCTATGCTGGCAGAGTTCGCGTAGGTTTTCGTATTCTGTATTCCGCACAGAGCTCGAAGTTTCGTGAAACTCCAAGAAGTGACACAGAGAGAAGTTTTTCTCTCAAGAGGCTCACCAAAGTTAAGTTGGCGAGCGCTCATGTGAAAAAATCACGCTACAGACCTCCTCCCAGCAAGATTTCTCAATGCGGCAGGTCGCAGCAGGTCACAACAGCTCGCATTAGGTCACGACCGCTCTCATTGAGAAATCAACAGCTCGCATTGAGGATGCTGCTTCTCGAGTAGAACATCTACTTGAGTGGCAGAATGAAGCAGCGCCCTCTTGTGCTGCCCATTGTGCTGTTTGCACTGATTTTATGGTAAGGGACAAACTCCAGGCGCTAAAAATTAGTGCGAGCAATGCTACTTGCCATACTTCGCTGCTCCACAGAGCACAACAGAGTTTTTGCGTCACTTCGCAGAGTTTCGCAGAGTAGAACTCTGCGAACTCTGCCCAGGCTTAATATTGTTTACAATACTGTGGGCTTACAACCCACCTACAGCATGCCTTTAGTTCTTTTCATTGTTACTCCTATTTGCAATTTTTCTATTGCTTAGCTCCCATAGGCTTTTCTTCCTTTCCTGTGTTAGCTCCTCCCTTTAGCACAGATCAAAAATATGTCTTCTTCCTTGTCATTTTGCACCACACTATTTTATTTTATAAACATCTTAGTATGATTCCTGGACATGAAATGTGCTTTCTTACTTTTATCACAGGCAAACAGGTTCTAATTTATGTTGCTTTCACCCTCTCTGCTGTCTCTCTTGATGCTTTAGTTACTTAAACCCGCAACTGTACTATTCTACACTACTCTACTCTATGTAATGCACTCTATACCACTCCACTTTAGGACAATCTACACCACTTTACTCTACTATATGCCACTCAACTGTACCTCTACTCTACACCACTTAACTATACTATACTCTACTCTAGTCTATGCTACTCTGCTATATACCACTTCAGTCTATGCCTCTCTGCGCCACTCTACTTCACTCAACACCACTCTATGCTCCATTCTACACAATACCACTCTATGCCAGTCCATGGCCCTCTATGCCACTCTACTCAATACCACTCTACTCTATGCCACTCGACACCACTCCATGTCACTCTAATCTCCAGCACTGCACTCTACTCGCATCACTTTACTCCATGCCACTGTACTCCACTCCACTCCATACTATGTCACTCTAATCTAAGCCACCATATGCCACTCCACTATACGCTATTTCAAACCACCTACACTAAAAGATGTATTTTTAAATTATATTAGTTCAGGGCCCCCAAACTCCTAATCTCTATCTCTTCCCAATTGGAATTTACACTTGTAAGAGGCTACAAGGCAGCTCCAATGATAACCTATGGGAGAGATTGTCCTTGCAATAGTGAAAAATAAAATTAGCACTATTTCATATCTTTCAAAAACACTGCACCATGCCGATGGGGCTATCTTGGACCTACCCTAGAGGTGCCTTATATGTAGGAAAAGAGAAGGTTTGGGCCTGGCAAGTGGATGCACTTGCTAGTTAATCATGGCAGTTCAAAACTGCACACACAGACACTGCAGTGGCAGGTCTGAGACATGGTTGAAGGGCTACTCATGTGGGTGGCACAATCAGTGCTGCAGTAGTATCATTTGATTTACAGAACCTGGGCACATGCAGCACATTTTAACAGGGACTTACCAGCAATGCGAATATGGCAATGCTTGATAAACCAGTCACCAGTACAATTTAGACAGAGAGCATATGTATTTTAGCACTGATTAGCAGTTCTAAAGTGCCCAGAATCGTGAAAGCCAACAAAAACAGGTCCGAAAAAATAGGACGAGGAAGACAACACGGTTGGGAATAGCCCTATAAAAAGGGCCAGGTGCAACACCTCATATCCTTTATTTTCAAGCTATCATACCCTGAAGCTAATAACCCAATTGGGACAGAAAGATGGTAAATCTGTACAGTGACAGGGAAGTCTAGGACTCAAAGTAAGGATGATTATCCACTAAACGTACCGCAAAAGAGCAGAAAACAAATGGCCCATTTCCCATGACTAACAATCTATAATGATTCGAAAAATGACAAGTGGATAACCCAGTCACTGCATTACAAATTTCTAACATTGATGCTCTATTCAATGCCGCCCTGGAGTCTGCAGTACCTCTTGTCCACTTTCCATGAATTACACATGACAATGTCTGTCATTGTGCCTTTTAAGCCACAATGATGTGCAATTTGAACCCCTTACTAAAGGAAGCACAGTACCTGAATAACTAAAGGTAACCAATAACGAATCCATTTTTCTAAAGGATTTAGTTGTAGATAAATATATTGCCAATGCTTTTCTAACATTGAAAGAGTGTAACACTTGTTCTTCAACAGAACCTGGAAAAGGACGTAATACAGGTAAGGTCAAATCTTCAGAACAATGAAAGGTAAATGGAATTTTGGGTATATATTTTGGACCTGGGTGAAGAATCACTTTTCCGGAAAAAAACCCATTGAAAAACAGTTCTGAACGCAGGAGAACCCCTAATTCCTCAACCCATCTAGCTGAGCAAATAGAAACCAAAATCACTTAATAAGTAAGAAACTTCAAACCAACCTGCCCAAAGGCTCAAAAAGTGAACCCAGTCATGCTTTCAAAATCAATGGTGAATCCAAGGCAGACAAAGGAATAAGAAAAACAGGTCTCTTAAGACAAAAACCTACTTACAGCCAAGAAACCATTGGGACAAGATTTCAAATTCAGGATTTCGTAAGACCCTTACAGCTGCCCACTTAGACTGCAGGGTGAAAATTGCTAAACATATTTCAAATCCATCTTTTAAAAAGCCATAGATCAGTCAAACCTTTTTTGCAACATAATTTCCCAAAGGATTGCCAGTGGCAAGAATACAGGTGGGCCTGAACTTTGGATCTGTGCCAGTCCCTCGTGACCTCAAGTAACCTTTGACCTTTATGTGACTTCTAAACACTATTTTTTATTTAATCTTTATGTTGATTGTGTGCAGAAAGGCTACTGCAATCATGTCAGCCAAGCCAAACAAGGCAGTCAAGAATCTGTACAGTTATCACATCTCGAATATGTGTGTTCTAGTAGAGATCAATACATAGTGTCTGTCAAGCCAAACAAGGCAGTCAAGAATCTATACTAAGTAATTACATCTTGAATATGTGAGTCCTTGAAAAGATCAATACATAGTGTTGAGATCAAGTCGGGTTTCAGTTGTAAATGAAGTGTAAGCACATTTTGGTCTAAGAGAGGAGGGTTATTTTTGTAGGTTGAGTAAAGTAGTCTCTAAGAATGTTTCCAATTCACGGATATGTGTGTCTAGGAGGACACCAATATATCATATTGAAATTGGTTTGAATGCTGGTCAAGGGAAGGCAAAACAACAACAACAAATAATAGTCTAAGAGGAGGATAGGCTGAGGATATCATCATTGAGCCATATGTATCTATACCAATACCTTTAAGAATGGAAGCTGGGTGTCCTTTGTTTTTGTTTCATGTATTGTATTATATAAAATAGTCTCATGGCGGCGCCGGCCACTAATGAGAAAGGTGGCAACCCGAAACGCATCTGTAGGTGCACTTTAAACCCAAATAAAATTAGGGGTTTATTACGTTCCTGAGAGTGCTTATTGCAGTTTGTGCGAGTGAGCTTTGGTTTGTCTGATCCGCGCTGAGTCTGTCACCGCGCTTCAAAGCACCAAATCGAGAGTGAAGGGAGTCAATGACGGACAGCTGAGTAAAATATCTATCTATATATATATGCACTTTTTCCAGCTGGTTTTGCCAAAATAAAGAAAAACCTGTAACTGATCCTGTGGTCCGTCTCCTGTGTGAACGCCTCGCTGGTCCGGCTGGATTGGAAGCGGCGTGGAGGAGTTCTGTGTATATATATATATATACTATGGTTGTGGGATGATATAGTATTACTATTGCATTATGTTATATTTTATGGTATGTTGCCTTAAAGAAAGTGTTTTTTAACATATACATTGTTTGCAAAAATGTAAAAAATCTGTATGTAACAACACACTCCGATATATAGGATAAGTATGTCTTTCATTTCTATGAGACTCTGACATCACGTGACAGGGCGGGCTAATTATGTCGCACTGCATTATAAAATCAAAAAATTCTAACTGGCTCACTTGCATGTGAATAAGGGTTTTTGAAGCACGAAAAAGCGTAGTGCCCTCTTGCTACCGACTATTATGCAATAAAAGAACCTGTGAAGGGCATCCGTTGGTCCGTCTCCTCTGTTCCTGCGCTGACTTGACCTTTGGTCTGACTCGGAAGTGGTGTGTGGAGTCTTTGTGCATATATATATATATATATATATATATATATATATATATATATATATATATATATATATGCCCAGAACTTCGTTGTCCGCCCCAAGGAAACTGGAACCAGAATAACGAAACGGACCCAAACAGGTAGATTTCAGCGCTTATTTATTTTTGTGCACCCTCTTGTCCGCCATGACGCGTTTCGGGCCCTGGAGCCCTTGATCACATGACATGGTCGAAATTCACCTCGTGATTTGTAGTGCAGAAAAGGTCACATGTTCCCAAGCCTATAGAAATAAACAAAATACTTCAGCCTAATCCGAAGTTTTTGGCAATGGCTTTTCCAAAATTGTTTTACATTTCAATTATCATTTTTAGACATTCCCTCTATGTTTACCACTCCACAATTATGTGCAAAAAATTCACAATAAATAGAATAAATATCTAAAATACATATGTGAATATGTGCAAATTTGCAAAACATACTGTATTAAATATTTAACAATATAACAGTTTTAACACATGTAAAATTCTCGACATTAAATTTCATATTTCATCGAATATTTACACATACCCTTCAACTTTATTACAAAATTAATTTTATAAAAGGATACATTTTGTGCACAATTGGCAAATTAAAGTGCATATCGTGTAACTGATCTCTCTTTTATGTGGATTCTCGGCACTTTAAGAGGGATTAGAAATACTGCCCCAGTGGGCATTGTCATATTACGGATTACTGCTGCTATACTGTTTGGGAATTCCTTTTGTTGTTCCTGCACAATGAAAAGAAATTATGTGGTTTACCCCTTAAAATGTGCGATTAAACTGTTAAGTTTTAAAACCTGGCAGTGCTAGATGTTTTAGTTAGTTTGACGATTTTTGTTACCCAAAGTCTCTATTTTTGGGCTTGTGCAACTCCTGAATGATTTATAATTCTTGTCTTATGATGTTATTCTATTTGCAGACAAGTGTATAAATCCTCCGTCGCGTTAAGGCCATTCGGTGTCTTGGTGTCGAGCTCCAGAATGTAGCGGGTTTCCAGTAATCTTAAACGGGCTTCTCTATTGCCCCCTCTTCGTAACGGCTGTACCATGTCTATTGCAAAATACTTCAGGCAGTTTACATCCCCCTTGTGGCATGAATTTACATGTCTCGCCACAGGGTAGGCTTTGTCGTTGTTAGTTACTGCCCTCATATGTTGCAATATGCGCTTGTGAACTTGTAGCTTAGTGCTACCAACGTAACACAGTCCACAAACGCATTCCAACACATAGATAACGTGATCTGACTTACAAGTTATCTTCTTGGTGATAGGAATCTCAGCCCCACTGAATGGAGAGCTGTATGTTGTTTTGTTCTTACCTATGGTACACGCCTTACATACGGCACACTTTAGGAAACCCTTACTTTTTCCTAACCAGTTGTCTCTGGTTAGTACTTCTGGACTACTCTTGACCAGCATGTCGCTCATGGAACGGGCGCGACTATATGTAATTGCTGGGTAATTCGCCACCGTTTTTCCAATCCAAGGGTCCCCTCTGATTGTATGCCAGTTTTTCTTGACAATTTTTTGTAATTGCCTATGTTGGCGACTATATTCCATGATTAGTCTAGACTGGCTACCAGCATTGTTTGCCGCTACCTGCTCTGCCCCCCCAGCTTCTTCCATGGGCGGGACTGATCCTGCTTTGTTAGCCCTTTCCATTGCTTTTAGCACCAAACTTTCTGTATAGCCTCTTTGTGTGAATCTTGTTTTGCTTTCCACTTGTGCTGTTAGACAAGCGGCATCTGTACTACAGATTCTTCTAATCCTTAGCATTTCCCCATAGGGGATGCTTCGGATTAAATGGTTGGGGTGTTGACTAGAGGCATGGAGGATTGTATTACCCGCAGTCTCCTTACGATGTAATTTTGTCTGCAGTCTCCCTTCTTCTACATAAACCTCCACGTCTAGAAAATTGACTTTGTTCTTACTTATAGTCCCTGTGAAGTTCAGATTCAATTCATTCTTGTTGATGTCACTAATGAATTGTTCTGCTTCACTTGTTGACCCCTTCCATATTATAAACAAATCGTCTATGAATCTGTACCAAGCTACCACTTTGTTGGACATGATCTGCTCAAAGGCATTACCCAAGACCTGCTCCTCCCACAGCCCCATGTGTAGACATGAGTAACTGGGGGAGAAGCAGGCCCCCATTGCCACTCCCCGCAGCTGCTGGAACATCTGATTTTGTAAAAGAAAATAGTTGTTATTTAAACACATTTCCAACATCTCTAACAACATTCTGTTATGTTCCAACATGCATACTGGTCTTTTGCTTAGAAAGTATTTGATTGCCCTAATCCCGTCTGCATGGTTAATGCTCGTATAAAGAGCAGTTACGTCTAGTGTGATCAATAGATATTCAGTTTTCCACACAATAGATTTAATTTTCTGCAAAAAGTCCATAGTGTCTCTAATATAAGACGGCAGGGATTTTACAAACTCCTGAAGGAAATGATCGATATATCGGGAAACATTTTCAAATGTCCCACCGCGTGCCGAAATAATGGGCCTACCCGGTGGCCTAATACTGTCCTTGTGGATCTTTGGGATCAGATAGAACACGGGGATTGTCGGATGATTGGTCTTTAAAAATTTCAATTCATCTCCACTTAGGAGTCCTTGGCCTCTCCATGAGTAAAGTTTTGAATTCAACTTTTCCCATGCTTTTTGAATGCCTGTCGATCACTCCTGCTGTAGCACAATCTGTCGCCCAGTTGTTTAAGTGCTTCCTCCAGATAAAGATGCATTGGCCAGAGGACAATATTGCCCCCTTTATCTGATTGCCTAATTACAGTCTTTTCATCCTCTTGCAGTTTTTTCATTAGGCTGCCAAAAGAATTATTCTGATTCATTGTTCTCTTATTTTCCATCACAGTCTTTCTGTTTAATTTCTTAATCTCGGTTGTTATCATGTCACTGAACACATCAATATTATCATGTGCCATCACCGGGTTAAATGTCGATTTGGGCTTAAAAGGGGTGTTGCCTGGATTGTTTGTTACAGTTGCACTTGTTGTTTCCTGAATATTATCCAAATCCCCTTCATTTAAAAGATCTTGTAAGTCACATTGCAACTCATATTCCCTTACCGACAAGTTGGTTCCCTCCACCATATTTATATCTTGAGGCTTACATGTTTTTTGTTTGTTGACCAGAAATAGCTTTCTAAGTTTTAGTTTTCTAACAAATTTAAAAATGTTCATTCTGGTCTTGGCGTAGTCAAAAGTACATGGTGGATAAAATGATAACCCCAGTGAAAGTCTTTTCTGTTCTTTGGGACTTAATCGCGTGTTAGTAAGATTCACAATGGTCATGCTTTCACTTACTTGTGAGTTCAACGGTGATTCCATCTTTTGTACGTTTTCTTTTTTGCCCCTTGATTTGGCTACCCTGCATTTTCTCCGTTGGTTGCGCTTGGCGTTGTTCCTTTGGTTGCGCCGGAGTTGGAGGCATGGGATCTTAGTGATTTCTTGCGGTCGTGTTGCAGGCATTCCACCTCCTGACCCAACAACCGCTTTGTAAACCCCAACTGCTCCACTGTTGATCTCTGTTCTATCTCGGAGTCACTGCTAGGGACTGTACTGATGTCTGTGGAGGAAATCGAATGATGTTTCTGACTGGTTGTCGCCTGTGTTTGTTTCAGCGTTTTGTTTGTTGTCGGGGGGTCAAACTTCCTTGAAAATGTGTAAATACGCCCCTTTTTGATAGTCCAGTTTGTCCCTTTGAAATTTAAATGTTTTTCTCTTTTTTATGATATCCTCTTCCTTGGCCAACCTTATTGTCATGTCATTTCTCAGTTTTTTCTCCAAATCCTCCTCATTCAGTGCCTTGAGTTGATCATTTAATTCTTTGATCTGTGTCTGGAGTTTAGCACCATCGCTTTCACCATATTGCACAAGTATCCTAATTAGGCGACTTGAGTTGTCCAGATTGCATTGCGCCCATTCGTGGAGCATTTTCGGGTCGGGGTTTTCGAAGCTGGGGGCCAGCATAATCCGCAAGCCGCGCGGGACCCTGCCCACTTCCAAATACCTGGTGAGGGATTTCTGTTCCCACCATTTTGCCTGTTCAACCTTCATGGCTTTCTCAAGTTGTCTGAAAAGCTCTTTGATGTGGCTTCCCCCAGTACCTGGTGTAAAACTTGGCCCCGCCTGCTCGTGCTCCTTCAAGGGGCTGTCGTCAAACATGCTGACTGCTGCCTCTTCTCTACTTCTCTTTCTGACCACGTTTTCGGCGTCCATGACGGTGCACCTGTTGATGACTATACACTATTTAGCGCACACGCAGTCGAGCAACTTGAGTCCGTCCCCAAAGTGGTTCTGCTCTTTTGCGTGTCCTTTCTCCTGCACCGGCTTGTTTAATTCAGTATCCAAAGTTCCCGAATCGTCCTCGGAGTTGCGGGCTTAATCACAGCCGTGAGAGTCCGATACCACCAAACACTGCTTTCAATTCGGTCTTGCTCGCCGGGGGTAGAAGCGGTTGCTCCTAACGGGGCCGTGTAGTGCTTCCGGGTCACCATCAGCTTTGCTTCCTGTCCGCTTACCCGTTGCGTAGGAGGGGTCCGTGTCACACCTAGAAGCTTGCCGGTGTGGAATTTATGCCCAGAACTTCGTTGTCCGCCCCAAGGAAACTGGAACCAGAATAACGAGACGGACCCAACAGGTAGATTTCAGCGCTTATTTATTTTTGTGCACCCTCTTGTCCGCCATGACGCGTTTCGGGCCCTGGAGCCCTTGATCACATGACATGGTCGAAAATCACCTCGTGATTTGTAGTGCAGAAAAGGTCACATGTTCCCAAGCCTATAGAAATAAACAAAATACTTCATCCTAATCCGAACTTTTTGGCAATGGCTTTTTCAAAATTGTTTTACATTTCAATCATCATTTTTAGACATTCCCTCTATGTTTGCCACTCCACAATTATGTGCAAAAAATTCACAATAAATAGAATAAATATCTAAAATACATATGTGAATATGTGCAAATTTGCAAAACATACTGTATTAAATATTTAACAATATAATAGTTTTAACACATGTAAAATTCTCGACATTAAATTTCATATTTCATCGAATATTTACACATACCCTTCAACTTTATTACAAAATTAATTTTATAAAAGGATAAATTTTGTGCACAATTGGCAAATTAAAGTGCATATCGTGTAACTGATCTCTCTTCTATGTGGATTCTCGGCACTTTAAGAGGGATTAGAAATATATATATCGCCAGTAGGTAATATATATATATATATATATATTACCTACTGGCGATCGGGCCCTCCTCTCCCCACGTCGCCACCCTGCAGGTACACCTTCTACAGACCGCGGCTGCCAGTAGGTAATTACAGTTAGAACCTTGTTTCCATAAGAAAAGCATTCTTTGATTTGCTAATAACTTTGGCGTCGTTTGACGAATCTTACTGAACTTCGCCACCAAATTCTATCCAGTTCAGCTCCTATCCTGAAAAGTATGGGGGTGATTCATCAAGCGGGGGCTGAGAAAAAAGGGGGGTCCCAAAACAAGTTTTCTCAATGTGAATTTCCATAGGAAATTTTGCAACAAGCTACAGCCCAAACTGCTGATCGAAATTACCCCAAATTTGGCAAAAAGGTAGAGCTTGTTTCAGAAAGCGACTTTGTATTAAATGGTGTAAATCCGTTCAGTAGTTGCTGAGAAATTAGAAAAATAAAGGTTTCAATATCTGGGCGGAGCCTAAGTCACGTGCGTGAGCGTCACTGTGATTTGCTGCTAGTAGTCCAAACCAGGAAGTGTTGGCGGCCATCTTGTCGATCGGTAGAAGTGAGTCAGCTGGAAACAGAGAAACAAAGGTATAAAACAAGGTAGAAACACCCTGACCCCCTAGGCCTGCTCAGGGGACTCCTAGAAGGACCCCTAGGGCCCCAAAAAGTATTACAAAAAATTATTCAGGGGAATTTGCGCTGAGGTCGTGCGTTTTAATTAATGAGGCCCTTGGGTTGGCTAGGTTCTGGGGGCATTTCTTAAAAAATAATAGCGGGGGCTCGCAGGGGCTGTGGGGGACCGCTGGGGTCTGCGCAGCCCTGGGGCTTCACTCATGTTGGAAGGGGGTAGCACGCCCCCCCTCCTGGAGGCCTGTATGTGCTTATAACTTTGGCGTTGTTTGACGAATCTTTACGAAATTATCCAAAAAGTTTCTCTTTTTTTGATTAGGTCCTGTATTGAAAGTTTGGGGTGAATGGTATAGGAGGGGCTGAGAAAAAAGTGGGTTTCAAAACGTGTTTCCTCTATGCAGGTTCAATATCAAACTTTACGGAAGACTACAGCTAAAACTGCTGAACGGAATTACGGCATATTTGGCAGGGAGAAACGTGATTGTCCAGAAAGCACAGTTTTGTTTAAATGGTATAAATCTGTTCAGTAGTTTTTAAGAAATGTCAAATTTTACAGATATCAATATTTGAGAATTCTGACATGTGATTGGCTGAGGGATTACAAGCATGAGCGTGCGGCTCATTGGCTGTGAACTGTTGAAACCAGAAAGTGGTGGCAGTCATTTTGTGATTTACTCCGTTATCTCACATGTCTCCATGAAGAAGCCATTGGGTCCGCAGTTTTACATCTGAGAGGCAACACTGCCATCTGTGTGAGATATGCCTTTCACGCTGCCTCTCCTCATATCACTAGGTCGCGGCTATGGCTTCAGAAGCCAGTTCGTCAGCTCCCACCTCTCTACGTTTGCAAGCTAGTACGTTGCTGTGGGGAGCAGATGTCCCTTTACTAGACTGGGTGCGAACTGTTGATAAGTCACACTATATGAGTATTGAAAAGCCATTTTGTGATTGAGTCCGTCAGCTCGCATCTGTCCGAGGCAACTCTGAGAACATACCGGAGCACTGTCTGTGAGAGATACCCCTTTCACGCTGTTTCTCCCCACATCAGTAGGTAACGCACCCTGTTCCCATATAACCAGCATACCCCCAAATACCTTATTGGGCCAGCAAATCTGCATCTGAGAACTAATGGTGGTCTCGCAGCTGTTCCGGTGGGACTTCTCTGGGCTGCAGTTGTATCTGTGAAGTCAAGACTGGAAATATACCACAGGTTTCTCTCTGCGAGATATCCCTTCACGCTCCCTCTGCCCAACATCACCACGTCGCAGCTATGCCTTTAGAAGCCAGTGTGTTGGCTCGCAGCTCTCTAACTTTGCGAGCTACTACGCTGCTGTGCCTCTGCCTCTGTGAGCTACGATGCTGCTGTTCCTTTGGGAGCGGACAACCCGAAGTTCTCCCTCTGCGAGTTGCGCCCAGGGGCCGCAGCTGTCCCTTTATGAGCCTTGGTGCAAACTGTTGATAAGTCACACTGTATGAGTAGTAAAAAGCCATTTTGTGATTGAGTTCGTCAGCTCGCATCTGTCCGAGGCAATTCTGAAGACATAGCGTAGGTCTGTCCATGAGAGATACCCCTTCCACTCTCCCTCTCCCCACATCAGCAGGTATCGCACTCTCTTCCCACATCACCAGCATACCCTCAACAACTTTCATGGCCCGCAATTCTCCCTCTGTGAAGCAGCTCCTTGTCCGCCATCCTCGCTCACCTTTACAAACAAATGTGAAAGGAACGTTTTTAAATCTTGAGCCTAGCAAATTGGCTGGTGTTGTAGTTTATTAAAAAAGATACTTGTGAGGTTGGACGAATAAGAATCTTAGTCATGTATGGATTTACTTATCACATCAATCAATCAATCAAACATTTTATTAAAACAAAACAAGAACAAATTAAACTATGTATGTAAAAGTTTTTATTAAAATAAAACATCAAATATAACTATGTTCAGCGATGGCGTGTCATCCCTCGTCAATTTGTGAATCACAGCTTGCAAGACAAGAAGAAAGATAAGATGGTGCATCATGCGTCCAGCAAAGGAGAGAGAAAAAGAGGGAAAGAGAGGAAGAGTGATATACAAGGAAGATGAGAAACAGTGTGAGAGAGAGGAAGACAGAGAAAGAAAGAGAAAGAGTGAGAGAGAGATAGATATACAAGGAAGAAATAAATAGTGTGAGGAGAGAGAAGGAGATGAGAGGGAGATGAAAGAGTGAGAGAGAATAATGGAGAGCGAGAGAAAGAGTGAGAGAGTAAGAGAGAGAGAGGGGAAGGGAATAAGAGTGAAACAGTGTGAGAAAGGAAGAGAGAAAGAGAGAGTGAAAGAGTGAGAAGGAGGTTGGAAGAGAAAGAGAAAGTGAGAGAAAGAAAGATAGAAGGAGATACAAGGAAGGGAGAAAGAGAAAAACAGTGTGAGAGAGGAAAGAGAGAGAGCAAGTGAGAGAAATAATGAGAGAGAGGAAGAGACAGAGGTGCAAATTATCAACAAAGTGGCGAAGAGAGGCATAAGCCGTCTTGGCTTAACGCCTCTCTTCGCCACCTTCGAAACGCTAGGCTGCACCATAATATAAAGGATATGGTGTAGCCTAGTGTTTCCCCTTGCAATGGTGACAAGTTTTACAAGTTACAACCAGCGCAGGTGTCTGCGAGGAGGGAAGGTGCGTTTATGTAGAAGAAGAAGTTCTTTCCTGCACATAAACAAACCTTAAATGCCATTTTGTAACTTACATGTGGGCTGCTTCATGCAGCACACATGTAAGTTACAAATTGGCATTTTAAAAAAGAGGTTTGTTTACGTATAGGAAGGGACACCTTCACATACATAAAGACACCTTGGCATTTTGCTTTTTCCATGTGTGCTGCATGAGGCAGCACACATGGAAAAAGCAAAAAAGAGGAGAAATTAAGCATTTCTCCTCATTTTGCCAACTTAAGACCAGGATTTTTCTGGTCTTAAGTTTGGCGCTGCCACTTATTATCGCTAAGCTTGATAATAGGTGGCAGCATCAAAGTGAATGGGTGTTACGGTGGTACGCCCACCGCAACACCCACTGCACGCCCGCCTTTCAGGATAAGTTTATTGTGAAAGGGGCCCGATTACCAAGGCAGCGTTAAGCCAATAAACGTGGCTTCAAGCCACATTAATTGCCTTAATGCTGCCTTGATAATAGAGCGATGCACATATCGTTGCGTTATCGGCAGAAAAGTGCCGATAACACGGCGATAAGGGCTTGATAATATGCCCCAGAGAGAGAGAAAGTGTGAGAGACACAAAGGAAGAGATGGAGTGGGAGTCTTGACACTGGAGAAAATCTTTGCAGCTCACCTTTCTGCCATCGGTGTGTGTCCAACCAGGTACCGAGTCATAGTGTACCCTCAAGTTTAGTGATCTGAAAGATAGTATAGAATTAGTAACTGCAGAGTACATACAGCTGCTCACACATAATTTTCTGTTTCGGCTCTGCACACCCAGGCTGCTACACCCCATCCACTCCCACTGCAAGAAGGTGTCTGTGCACTCTTTTGCACTAAGGGTACTGTACCCCATCCACTCTCACTGCCCAGAGGTGACTTCTCATTCCTGAACACCCAGACTGTTGTACCCCATTCACTCCCACTGCCCAGAGATGTTTGCCTGCTCTTATGCAGCCAGGCTGTTGCACACTATCCACTCCCACTGCTCAGAGGTGACTGCTCGCTGCCACAGAAAGAAGCCTCTCTGTCCACCTTCCAACACTGGCATGCGCGTAAGAGGGTCCACCACATGCCAAAGCAACCCTTCTCAGGCATTGAGGATGGCCACACATCATTGCAGGTTGAACAGGTGTTGAGCTCTGGTGGTGTTGGGGGGGGACGCCAATTCGTGAAACACAGCCTGTTAGATAAAAAGACAGATAAGATTGTGCGTCATATGTCCTACAAAGGAGATAGGAAGAGAGAGAGAGTGAGAGTGACACTGGAGAAAAATCTTGGCAGCGCACCTTTCTGTCACCGGTGTGTTTGCAACCAGATGCGGGGACATAGTGCACCCTCAAGGTCCACATCTGAAAGATAGTAGAGAATTAGTAATTGTAGAAATGTTTCGTATGCAGGAATGAAAAGACAGAGCCAGTCATTCTCTTGATGTGGTTTGATCCTTAGAACACGTCTTTTAAGCAGCAAGTATAAAGGATGAATGAGTGAACCCCTGTTAACTTCTACCTCCCAACCTTGTCACATTTAAAACATAACATTCCAAAAGTGACACGCGGCAGCCACGAGCAGTGAGAGGAATGTCACGCTTGTGTCTGCATGCTTTGATGCTCCTAACACACCTTACCTCTTAAAAAAAAGAGAGAGGGGAAAGGATGTAAAAATTTGATGGTAAATTTAAGGGTACAAAGTATGAAAAACGAAATTGTCAACTACTTTGCCACAGATGTGGAATCGACGGACATTTGATTGACTCTAAAAACTGTCCTGCTATTGCTTTTTTTGTTTTTTCAAAATGCAATAAGACACGGTAAAGCCAGGATATAAACGACTGTGTACGCTTAAATCGATGTGACAAATTTTTGTATACAAGCTGCTGTACCCCATCCACTCCCACCACCAGAGGTATCTGCCAGCCGCTGTGCACCCAGGCCTCAATGCTCACCTTTTCGCGGACATGGCACCCTCCACATCATGCAGACCCGCTCTGCAACCCAGAAGTCTCACAATTGGTTCTGAGTCTTGATATGGCAGAGGACAAACTTGTGCACCCATCATCATCACAGGTTGCTCACCCACTCAGTCGTTGCGGTGCACTAACTCAGTGACTAGTTAGGACACACACGTAGCGGTATGCCCCCCTGGTGCATGGCTCAGGCCTACACTGCGGTCGAGCAGGGCACACAATAGATGAGGTGTACGGACCACCGGGACGGACCATCACGCAGGCTCCACACCCACACAGCAATTACAATGCCCTTACCTCAGTGGACCAAAATTCACTGTTTTGTGTCTGTGTGACTGTGCCTGCCCCAGTGCATCCACTGCAAGCAACTCTAACATGAAGTAGAGCATGTGCACCCGGTCTTTTTTATTTACGTGTCCTGTGACGCCTTTGCTGGATGGGTGTGGTGTGGGTGTATACCAGCCATGAGGGAGTGGCTGTGGTGTGCTGAGAACTAGACCAGTGATCAGCAGATCACTATAATGTGGGCCATGTAGCATTGTTGTCCTTTCTTGTAAGCGTAAGCGGAGTTGGCTGGCGTGGCATATGCCAGTGCTGCGTGAGGCTGTGAAGAATGACTGCAGAGCTATGGGTGTGGCTCCGTCGTGAGGGATATGAGGAATTAACTGATGTGGATGTCCCTGTTGTAGTACTGTCGTCACCCGGGTCGTGAGCGCAAATGTGTCATTCTGTGAGTGAAGTCCCACAACATAGCCAACATGGAAGGTACGGGGAATCACTGACCCTACATTCATCCATAGTTCCACACATGAAAGATGGTGGGCATGACGCATTTCTGTGGCTATGAATGTTTATTGCACATTCACTGGAGTGTTGTAGCTGTAGCAATACAGGGTCATGGAAAGTTCATGTTGCTGTTTTTAGGACATGGAGGGCAGCCAATTAGAGCGAAGCTCATATTCAGAGTTAGGCTGCGTCAACATATGTACTAATGTGGTACATCGGCTAGACTGCCGACCTTGGTGGTGGAAACCAGGGTTGGAGCCTCGGGTCGCAGAAACATCCTGTGATTGTGGCGAAATCACTTAATCACTGCGTGCATCAATGTGTAATGTGAATACGGTGCTCATGTAAAGCGCTCCAATACCTTCTGGTCGAGTTCATGCTATATAAATATGCCCCAAAAAAAACCTCCGGTAATCCCCATGCACTTTTAAATTGACTATACGCTCTCCTTGCAGTACTCTAATGATCCAGTCTCCATGTACCTACTTGTACAATGAGTGCGACAAAGGTATGTAACCAAAGTTTTCCCCACTGTTTGAGGTAACATGATTGCATACGTTGTCTACAGCACAATGTAATGTGGTAGGGCCCATGGGCAGCATATTGCAAACATAATGAACACACGGACACAGATAGATAGTTAAACCGGGTACGGGCAGGTGCGCTCAACTACTTTTTTTTACCATGGTTACATGTCCACTGACGTGTATGCTGGGTGCATGAGGGGTGAGTGTAAGCCAGTGCTCCGGGAATGGTTAGTGGTGGTAACAAGTACAAAAATAATTTTTGGATCATACACAGAGATTCAATCATAAAGGGTCAATGACTTGTGCTGCAGTAAGGTAGGAAAACACACACGATGATGGACGCAATGTTGCACAATGGCAAAACGTTCATCCCCAGTCACAGATCTGGGTTTAATCCATCGTTATTTTGCTCACCACACCACCCCAGTTCAGACATGGCCATATGCAAATCAGTCTTGACCCTGTGCCTCATGGGAACAGCCCAGACCGAACTGCCAGGCCATGTCTTCCCTGGACCAGAATCGAGCATTCTAGGACAGGCTTCTGGCTATCAGCGTTCATCAGCCAGGATAGCTTGACTCCAGTGGCGTAGTGAGCACGGGACCCACGTCTGGGCATACCCTTCCCACATAGGGTGAACAGAAAAATACACAAGATGATGGACGGAATGTTGCACAATGGCAAAACATTCACCCCCAGTCACAGATCTGGGTTTAATCCATCGTTAATTTGCTCACCAAGCCAGCCCAGTTCAGACATGGGTATATGCAAATCATTCTTGACCTTGTGCCTCATGGGGACAGTCCAGACCAAACTGCCAAACCATGTCTTCCCTGGACCGGAATCAAGCATCCTAGGACCGGTTTCTGGCTAACAGCCTTCATCAGCCAGGATAACTTGACTCCAGTAGGGTAGTGAGCACAAGACCCACGTCTGGGCATACCCTTCCCACATAGGGTGAACAGCAAACACACAAAATGATGGAAAGAATGTTGCACAATGTCAAAACATTCACCCCCAGTCACAGATCTGGGTTTATTCCATTGTTATTTTGCTCACCAAGCCACCCCAGCTCAGACATGGCCATTTGCAAATCAGTCTTGACCATGTGCCTCATGGGAACAGTCCAGACCGAACTGCCAAGCCATGTCTTCCCTGGACCGGAATCAAGCATCCTAGGAATGGTTTCTGGCTATCAGCATTCATGAGCCAGGATAGCTTGACTCCAGTGGCGTAGTGAGCACGGGACCCACGTCTGGGCATACCCTTCCCACATAGGATGAACAGCAAAATACACAAGATGATGGACGGAATGTTGCACAATGGCAAAACATTCATCCCCAGTCACAGATCTGGGTTCAATCCATCGTTAATTTCCTCACCAAGCCACCCCAGTTCAGACAACGGTATATGCAAATCATTCTTGACCCTGTGCCTCATGGGAAAAGTCCAGACCAAACTGCCAAGCCATGTCTTCCCTGGACCGGAATCAAGCATCCTAGGACCGGTTTCTGGCTATCAGCCTTCATCAGCCAGGATAACTTGACTCCAGTGGCGTAGTGAGCACGGGACCCACATCTGGGCATACCCTTCCCACATAGGGTGAACAGCAAACACACAAAATGATGGACGGAATGTTGCACAATGGCAAAACATTCACCCCTAGTCACAGATCTGAGTTTAATCCTTCGTTATTTTGCTCACCAAGCCACTCCAATTAAGACATGGCCATATGCAAATCATTCTTAACCCTGTGCCTCATGGGAACTGTCCAGTCCGAACTGCAAAGCCATGTCTTCCCTGGAGCGGAATAAAGCATCCTAGGACCGGTTTCTGGCTATCAACCTTCATCAGCCACGATAGCTTGACTCCAGTGGCATAGTGAGCACGGGACCCATGTCTGGGCATACCCTTCCCACATAGAATGAACAGTAAAATACACTAGATGATGGACGGAATGTTGCACAATGGCAAAACATTCACCCCCAGTCACTGATATTGGTTTAATCCATCGTTATTTTGCTCACCAAGCCACCCCAGCTCAGACATGGCCATATGCAAATCAGTTTTGACCCTGTGCCTCATGGGAACAGTCCAGGCCGAATTGCCAAGCCATGTTTTCCCTGGACCGGAATCAAGCATCCAAGGACCGGTTTCTGGCTATCAGCCTTCATCAGCCAGGATAGCTTGACTCTAGTGGCATAGTGAGCACGGGACCCACGTCTGGGCATACCCTTCCCACATAGGGTGAACAGCAAAGCACACAAGATGAAGGATGGAATATTGCACAATGGCAAAACATTCACCCCCAGTCACAGATCTGGGTTTAGTCCATCGTTAATTTGCTCACAAAGCCACCCCAGTTCAGACGTGGCCATATGCAAATCAGCCTTGACCCTGTGCCTCATGGGAGCAGTCCAGGCCGAACTGCCAAGCCATGTCTTCCCTGGACCGGAATCAAGCATCCTAGGACAGGCTTCTGGCTATCAGCCTTCATCAGCCAGGATAGCTTGACTCCAGTGGTGTAGTGATCCAAACTGGAATGGCATGGTGAGCAAAGAAAACATGGATTTAGGCTCAGATCTCTGTACTGGGGTGAATGTATGACATTGTTCTGCATTCTGTCCATTAACTGTTGTTTTTGCATTTGTCACCCCGAGTGGGACGGATATGCTCAGACGTGAGTCCCGTGCTCTCCATGCCACTGGAGTCAAGCTGTCATAGCTGAGGAGGGCTGAGGGCCGGAAACCGGTCCTAGGATGCTTGTTTCCAGGCCAGGGAGGACTTGGCTTAGCAGTTCGGGCTGGACTGTTCACATGGGACACAGGTTCAAGACTGATTTGCATATATGGCTGGGTTCAAACTGGAACGGCATGGTGAGCAAAAAACCGATGGATTTAGGCCCAGATATCTGTACTGGGGTGAATGTATGACATTGTTCTGCATTCTGTCAATCAACTGTTGTTTTTGTATTTGTCACCCAGAGTGGGACGTGTATGCTCAGACATGAGTCCCGTGCTGTCCATGCCACTGGAGTCAAGATGCCCTGGCTGATGAGGTCTGAGGCCCGGAAACTGGTCCTAGGATGTTTGTTTCCAGTCCATGGAGGACCTGGCTTGGCAGTTCAGGCTGGACTGTTCCCGTGGGGCACAGGGTCAAGACTGATTTGCATATGGCTGGGTTCAAACTGAAATGGCATTGTGAGCAAAAAAAGATGGATTTAGGCCCAGATCTCTGTACTGGGGTAAATGTATGACATTATTCTGCATTCTGTCCATCAACTGTTGTTTTTGCATTTGTCACCCCGAGTGGGACGGGTCTGCTCAGAAGAGAGTCATGTGCTCTCCATGCCACTGGAGTTGAGCTATCCTGGATGATGAGTGCTAAGGGCCTGAAACCGGTCCTAGGATGCTTGTTTCCAGGGCCAGATGCTTGGCAGTTCGGGCTGGACTGCTCCCATGGGGCACAGGGTCTAGACTGATTTGCATATGTCTGGGTTCAAACTGGGATGGCATGGTGAGCAAAAGAACGATGGATTTAGGCCCAGATCTCAGTACTAGGGTGAATGTATGACATTGTTCTGCATTCTGTCCATCAACTGTTGTTTTTGCAGTAAGGTAGGGGCACCTGATGTGAAATAATACACAAAAGATTTTATCCTAAAGAGTCCATGACTTCTGGTGCACTGAAGTAAGGGTGGCAGATCTGAAATCATACATAAAACATTCTATCATAAAGGGTCCATGAGTTGTGGTGTACTGAGGTAGGGGCATCAGACGCAATGAGCGTGTGCGGAGCCAGCGATGATACGAGGTCCAGGCTGGCCGCACTGGGAGCAATGTCTTTTGCCTACTGGACTGCGTCATCTGCAATCGCTACTCAAACAAGAGAGGAAACATCTATGGAATATATTTTCAAAACATGTAGGTTTCAGGGGCGTTATAGTTAAATTATGAACTATGCTGTCCACAGTGTAGAGTGCAATACAGTGTTCATTTGGACACGCAAGATGAATTTGCTTATTGTACTAAAGCTATAACTGATATAAAACAAGTTGTTGAAGCAAGGATACTAAAAGGATATTGTGTAGGTTTTGAGGGACGTTAAACTTAGCTTTATACTACACTCTGCAATTGATAAAAGAAGAGTCAATTTGATTGTGAGCTCTGATGACCACAGTGTAGGCTAGAGGCAGCGGTCAGCAAGGGCCCACAGCCATGTGGCGTTGAGTACAGCTGCCCAGGTAATGGCAATTCAGCATGTGTGCAGCCAGCGATGATAAGTGGTGCACGTGCAGCCAGCGATGATAAGTGGTGCACTGAGTTAGTGGCACATGAACGAACCAGCTTGTGTGAAGCCTCCCATGATGCTTGGTGCGATTGGTCCGCACTGGTAGCAATGTCTTTAGCCTATTGAATTCTGGCCTAATAAGTCCGTGTGGCAATGACTTATGGTGCACTGAGTTAGTGGTACCTCTGGTGCTCATCATGTGCACACTCTGGGATGATGCATGGTCCTAGGGGGCCTCACTGGTAGCAATGTATTTTGTCTAATTAATTCTGCCTTATTTTGACCACCTGGCGTTCACTTGTGGTGCACTGAGTAGTGCTCCGTCCACAGACACGCCATCGAACTCTGGAACCTCCTAGACGCCACAGCCCCTGACGTTGCCTTCCTCACAGAGACCTGGATGAACGCCTCTTCAGCTCCCGACATCGCCATCGCTATCCCAGAGGGCTACAAGATCGTCCGGAGGGACCGCAACGCCAACCAGATGGGAGGAGGCATCGCCATCATCCACAGGAACACCATCCGTCTCACGACCAGCACCGACAACACCCTGACCACCGCCGAACACCTGCATTTCCAGATCCACACCGACCCGAACACCACCCTCAGAGGCACCCTGATCTACCGACCCCCGGGACCACGCACACAATTCAGCGAGGACATCGCTGACTTCGTCAGCTCGCATGCCCTCCCCTCCGCTGACTACATCCTCCTGGGGGACCTCAACTTCCACCTGGAGAACAACAACGACCGCAACACCAGCACCCTGCTCGACAACCTCGCCAATCTTGGACTCAAGCAGCTGGTGTCCACCCCCACCCACCTCGCCGGACACACACTCGACGCAGTCTTCTCTTCCTGCACAGACATCGACTTCAGCCACGCCACAGAGCTTCAATGGACGGACCACAGCTGCGTCCACTTCACCTTCAAGAGAACGACGACCCACCACCACCAGCAACAGGCCGCCCGCAGAAGCTGGAACAAGATCACGGAAGACCAGCTCGCCACCTCCCTGAGCCAGCACCCTCCTGCCAGCTCAGCGAACCCCAGCCAGGCCGCCGACAACCTCACGAAGTGGATCAGCATCTGCGCGGACGAGCTCGCCCCGCTGAGGACCCCGCCCAGCAGACCCGGCAGCAAGAAAGCCCCGTGGTTCACCGACGAACTCAAGAGCTCCAAGAAGATCTGCCGAGCCCTCGAGAAAGTCTGGAGAAGGGAACCTACACCGGACAACAGGACCACCTTCAAGCTGGCCACCCGGAAGCACCACCAGCTGATCCGCGCCGCCAAGAAAACTGCATTCAAGGACCGGCTGGACAACAACGCACACAACTGCAAGGAACTCTTCAACATCGTGAAAGAGCTATCCAACCCCAGCGCAGGAAACAACGACATCACCCCATCGCAAGACCTCTGCAACTCCCTTGCTTCATACTTCCACAACAAGATTGCGGACATACACAACAGCTTCAACAACCAACCAACGCACACCAAGACCGAACAACCACCCCCCACCACCACCCTCCACACCTGGACCCCGATCAGCACCGAAGACACCATCCGCACGATGAACTCCATCCACTCCGGATCACCGACCGACCCCTGCCCTCACCACGTCTTCAACAAGGCCGACGCTGTCATCGCACCCCACCTGCTAGACATCATCAACACATCCTTCGACACCGCCACCTTCCCTGAGAGCTGGAAGCACGCCGAACTCAGTGCTCTACTCAAGAAACCCACAGCGGACCCCACCGAACTCAAGAATTACCGCCCCATCTCGCTCCTCCCGTTTCCAGCCAAAGTCATCCAGAAGACCGTCAACAAGCAGATGGCCGCCTTCCTCGAGACAAATGGATCCCTCGACCCCTCACAGTCCGGCTTCCGAGCCAATCACAGCACCGAGACCGCCCTCATCGGCGCCACCGATGACATCCGAGCCCTGATGGACAACGGAGAAACAGCGGCCCTCATCCTCCTAGACCTCTTTGCGGCATTCGACACTGTCTGCCACCGCACCCTAGTACAGCGCCTCAGCAATGTCGGAATCCAGGACAAGGCGCTGGAATGGATCATCTCCTTCCTCGACGGAAGAACACAGAGAGTCCGCCTACCACCGTACAAGTCAGAGGCCACCGAAGTCATCTGCGGCGTCCCTCAAGGATCCTCTCTGAGCCCCACCCTCTTCAACGTCTACATGAGCCCCCTCGCGGCCATCGCACGCCAACACAACCTCAGCATAATCTCCTACGCCGACGACACCCAGCTGATCCTCTCCCTGACCAACGACCCCGCCGCCGCCAGAGCCAACCTGCACGAAGGGATGAAAGAGGTAGCCGAGTGGATGACGACCAGCCGCCTGAAACTGAACTCAGACAAGACGGAGGTCCTCATCCTGGGCTCTTCACCCTCCGCCTGGGACGACTCCTGGTGGCCTCCCGCCCTTGGCACCGCACCCAAACCGACAGACCATGCACGCAACCTGGGCTTCATCCTGGACTCCTCCCTCTCCATGACCAGGCAAGTCAACAACGTCTCCTCGGCGTGCTTCAACATCCTACGCATGCTACGGAAGATTTTCTGGTGGATCCCCACCGAGACCAGGAAGACCGTCACCCAGGCCCTCGTCACTAGCCGACTGGACTACGGCAACGCCCTCTATGCCGGTACCACCGCCAAGCTCCAGAAGAGACTCCAGCGGATCCAGAACGCCTCAGCCAGACTCATCCTCGACATCCCACGAACCAGCCACATCTCCGGACATCTGAGAGACCTTCACTGGCTCCCCGTCAACAAAAGAATCACCTTCCGCCTCCTCACCCACGCACACAAAGCCCTACACGACCAAGGCCCGAGCTACCTCAACAGCCGAATCAACTTCTACGCTCCCAAACGCCACCTCCGATCAGCCAACCACGCCCTCGCCGCCGTCCCCCACATCCGAAGAGCGACTAAAGGAGGAAGGTCCTTCTCCTACCTGGCCGCCAAGACCTGGAACTCCCTCCCGACCGACCTGCGCCTGACCCAAGACCACCTCTCCTTCAGGAAGAAGCTGAAGACCTGGCTGTTCGAGCAGTAGCGGCACCCCCAGCGCCTTGAGACCCTACGAGTATGTAGTGCGCTCTATAAATGTCATTGATTGATTGATTGATTGAGTTAGTGGTACCTCTGGCGCTCAGCGTGTGCGCACTCTACGATGATGCGTGGTATGTGGGGCGGCACGGGGAGCAATGTGGCTTGGCTACTGGACTGCATCATCTGTATTAGCCACTCCACCAGAATTGTGAGCCTTGCTGTCCGCAGTGTAGGCAGGAGGCAGCAGTCAGCAAGGGCCCACATCCATGTGGCATTGACTTGAGCTGCACAAATTGGGAGCTTTTGGTCTTCTTAACCCATTATACTCTCTTACACAATTTACGTTGCTACTAATCTTGAATTGTGAACCATGCTAACCTCAGAGTACGGCGGAGGCAGTGGTCAGGATGGACCCACAGCCATGTGGCATTGAGTTGAGCTACACAGTTAGTGGCACCTGAAGCACTAATCTTGTGCACAGCCATCGATTATACGTGGTCCTGGTGAGCCCCACTGGTAGAAAGGTCTTTTGTCTAATGAATTCTGCCTTATTAAGGCCACGTGGTGTTGATTTGTGATGCACTGAGTTAGTGGTACCTCTGGCGCTCAGCGTGTATGCAGTCTGCGATCATGTGTGGTCCGGGCGGGTCGCAGTGGGAGCAATGTGTCTTGCCTACTGGACTGCGTCATCTGCAATCACCACTGCATCTGAATTGTGAGGCCTGCTGTCTGCACTGTATATCAAAGTCAGTAGTCTGTACAGTCATAAGTCTGTGGTGCTGTGCCGCTAGGTTCACAGGGGTCCTATGTCAAGGAGGCCTAAGTTCATGGCGGCAGCCACGTGGCAGGGTGAGTCCCGCCGTTCTGGCAGACTCGTTGACCTTACCACAAGAGAACCACGCCCAGAGCCCCAGCCTATTTATTCATACTCCTACGCTGGAGTGGCGTACATTGGACCAGCCCACTTCGCTTCGCCTTCCAGGGGGGGACAACACATCTAAATGACCGAGATCTTCCCCACTTAGTGAGGTAACATGGTTGGGTCCACTGTGCACAACGCCACAAGTATCAGTAGTATATGTCCACATGGAGAGGTTTGTGCTTTGCATAGTGAGGTATGTCCAGCACATCACCGCTACACTTGGCATTATGTGCATGTTATTGATGAGTGACTTGCGTCCTTCATGCATACTTGGTTCCCACATCTCCCAACATTCAGCTATTGTGCGGCTGAGGGTTCATGGCGTTTTGGGAAGCTCCATTGTCCTCTTCTGCGCTGCCTCGTGGTAGTAGGGGGGTGTGGTCAGGGGGAGGACCTGAGGGTGGTGGCGGTGGGTGGTGTGGCCTTCTTGGATGTCAGAGCTGCATGATCAGTAGCTCTATGATGTGTTGGTCGTTATGTATGGCTCTGAGTTGGGCTACAATTTGCACTGTAGGTAGTGGTCCTGCTTTACACCAGTTAAAGGCTGATGTTAAATTATTACTGCTAATGCAGCTTATCGCTTGCTTTTTGGATCACATCGCATTTTTGGCTGTTCATTGAAAATATGGGGAAGCAGTGTTTTCGTGGTTTTTTTGCACGAGAACGCCTACTCTGCATATTATTAGCGTTAGTTGCAGCTCTCATTTGTGGCGATTGTTTTGGTGGAAGATATCGATGGAAAAGTGGTGAGATTTGAAGTTTTCACCAGGTTGAGAATGTAATGATAATTTAAAAACACAGAAAAAAAGATAGGTGTAATGAACATTATAAATAGAAATTAACATTTAAAAAAAATATTGAAATTCACTGAAAAAACCATAGGTTTCAGGCACGTTTCTGTTAGTTGGACACTACACTCATACAAAACTATAGAAATTACCCCGTTATAGTTAGTTGAGCTAATTATAACTGGCGCCCTGGCAATGCCCTGCTGATGACATCATATATTACATGATTCATGACATGTCCTCAGTGATGTCATTTGAGATGTCATCAGTGATGTCACTGACCATGTCATGAATGATGTAATATGAGACATCATCAGCAGTGCATTGCGGTGGCTCAAGTTATAGTTAGCTCAACTAACTATAACAGGGGAATTTCTATGGTTTTGTATGAGTGAAATGTCTAACTAACTATAACGTCCCTGAAACCTATGGTTTTTTCAGTGAACATATATATATATAAATATATCCAAGTTGTTTTACCTGATTCATTTGACATTTGTAATTGCTATTTGTAGAGCGGGTTATCACCATACAGTCTCTAAGCGCTGTGAGATGGTACTACCTTAGCCCTAGTGGGAGTGGAGTAAATTAGTGTGTGCCCCATGCCTCCTGAAAGAGTATAGTCTTGAGCTTTTTCCTGAACGAAAGCAGAGAGTGTTCCTTTCGTACATTCTCAGACATCTTGTTCTGGATTTGAGGGATGCAGGTGGAAAATGCTCTTCCTCCCATGGAAGACAAACAGGAGAGGGGGCAGACCAGCAGACTGGCCTCCGATGACTGAAGCGTTCTGCTTGGGTTGAAATTGGCTAGGCTGTTTTTAATAATTCTCGGGGCTTGGCCATAGATGACTTTGTGTGTGATGCAAAGGCTTTTGAACTTTGTCCACTGCCTGATTGGGAGCCAATGTAACTAGCGTAGGAGAGGCGTGACATGCGTTTGTCTGGGCACTCTGAAGATCAGTCTGGCAGCATCATTCATTACTATCTGTAGTGTTGCCAGTAGCTTTCTCAGGAGGCCCAGGTAGAGGGAGTTGCCATAATCTAATCTTGACATAATTAGTGCTGATATCACTAGTCTGAGGGTGTCGAAAGTGAGTCTCAGCACGCCTGTGCATGTGCCCACTATTGCCGACATCTGTTGAGTCATGGACAACTTGGCATCCATATTAATACCCAGGATTTTTACCGCCAAGTCTGGCTCTGGGTATTTGCCTAGCTCTTGTGGCCATAAGAGATTGCTCCATGGGTTGGCATCCGTGGTGACGGCCAATACCTCTGTCTTGCCTGGATTGATTTTGAGGGAGCTGGCCATCATCCAGTTGACTGTAAATATAAGGATGTTCTGAACTCTAGCATGGGCAGTTGGAGAATTATCAATCTGAATGATAATTTGAGTGTGTTCGGCATAGTTATAAATGTGGCACTCCATCTGATTCAATGTGGCAATCAAGAGTTGGAGATAGGCATTGAACAGGAGGGCTGTCAGTGCCTGCCACTGTGGTACCCCGCAGGGAAGTGTGCCTGGCCTGGACACAGCGACAGTCAGCTATAAGCTCTGGGAGCGGCATCCAGAATGGACGTAAGCCATGCTAGCGCCTGCCCTGGATCCCTAGATCAGAAATCCGCGACAGGAGTAGGTCTTGATTGACCGTGTCAAATGCTGCGGATAGATCTAGCAGGATTAGGGCGCATGGTTTCTTTGTGTCTGCCCTCAGTCTTAATCCATCTAATACTGACAGCATAACCAGTTCCGTGCTGTGGTGGGCCCAAAATCCTGCCTGGTTAGGCTGTAAGAGATGGTTGACTTGCAGAAAGTGTGAAAGAGAGAGTAGCACATGCTGTTCCAGAATCTTTTAAAGGAATGGGAGTTGAGAGATTGGCCGGAAATTCTTTAGGTTCTTAGTGTCGGCCCCAGATTTTTTCAGGAGTGGGATGACACGTGCCTCCTTGAAGTCCCTAGGGACTAGTCCTGTTTCTAGGGAAGAATTGAGGAGTAACGTGATCTCAGCTTTTATCCCTGGGAAAGCCATCCTGAAGATCCGCAGGCGAAACTGATTTCACACTCCCTATTAGTAGAGCCAAAGACTCAGGAGTGAGCCTAGGGAAGGAGGTGCGGGGTTTGTCACAGAGGGGGGGCAGGGGTGTTGGTACAAGAGGGCATGGGAGCTTGGGGGTTTGCTGAATTTCAGTCAGGAGATCCTTCAATTTTGATGTGAAAAACGCATGAAATATATTGCTATCCTCCATACAGAAGGAAGGCCTCTGTTCCTTCACTTGTCTTAGTTCTTTCAAGTTCTTTTGTATGATATTCTGATCGAGCGTCGGGGTCGTAGGCTTCCGGCCAGGCTCTCTCTCTTTGGCAAAGCAGTTGTTTCATACTACGTACTATGGTGCCCCTTTCCCTTTGTCCCGTATTCTTTCCCTTTGTGCAGGTGCGAGTGTATTGATAGCGCTATTCAGCCTTTGTGCAAGGGCAATACTTTGTGCAAGAGTGGGACTTTGGGGAATGGATTTTCTGAGGACAGAGACCAAGTCCTCAGCTCTGATTTTGTTCCAGCTCCTAAGAACTTTCCATTCTGGGGGTGGATGGGTTTTCTGCTCTAAAAGTGGGAGGAGGCCACTAATGATATAATGGTCAGACCATGAGTAGGGTCTGATGATCGGGGCATCGGTGTGTGGCTGGGAGGTTCGAACCAGGTCAAGTGTATGTCCTTTCTCATGGGTAGGACCTATCACAGTTTGGTGTAATTCCAGTGGGATCAATGCCTCGTCCATTAGTTTAGCTTGGCTCTCTTTGGGGGATTGCTCCCAATGGAAGTTGAAGTCTCCCATTACTACTAAACTTTGATATCGTGAGCGCCTGTCGTGAGCCAGTTCCGTCAGACATTCGATGAACTTGGGTGACGTTCTCGGGGCGGTACACAATCAGGATGACAACGCAAGCCAAATGAGAGAAGAACTTTGCCCCTAGTACATCCGCCCCTTCAATGCTCTCTGCAAAGAGTGTCTCAGCCTTTAGGAACTGTTTGTAAAGAATAGCGCCCCGCCCCCTCTAGTACTACTGGGTCTATTACGATATGGAGCCGCGTAGTTTGGGTGCATGGTGGCTACCAAATCCGGAGTTGAGGATTCCTCAAGCCAGGTCTCGGTGATACCTAAAATATCTATAGTGTCATCTTGCAGTAACGAGAAGACTTCTAAGTTGTGTTTTTGCAGTGACCGAGTGTTCAAGGTAGCAAAACTAAGTCCCGGGGAGTTAGGGGGCCCGAGTGATCTCGGTGAGAGATGTAGGTGATTGTGGTAGACAGTATGGTTTTGTGGCCTTAGCAGCCCTTCTGATTTGAGTGTGGCTGCTACTCTGTTGTCAAGCGGCGCTATATCATGATTTAGGCAATGGAATTCTACCAGGGAGTAAAGAAGGCAAGGGCCAGGAGTCTTGTACCCTGGTCTCGGTTGGGCACGGACGGGCACAGACGGGCTTGCCTTTGGCACGCCTTTGGCGCGCCTTTGGTCCGCCCACTGCGCGCTAACTCCAGCTTGGTTTATATAGTCTGAGGCTCCACCCACCCACCACTCAGCCCTGCTGTGCAGCGGCTGGCTATCTGTGCACTAGACCGGGAACTAACCGGAAGTGCTTTCAGCAGGGAGTGGGGCGCGCTGTGGCGCGGAGATCACCAGATGCGGGATGCAAATGCGGTAAAATTGAGCAACACAGAGTAAAAATGCTTTTTAAAAACTTTCCTTTTTGAAATCAATCAAACAATGTGCAAAAGAGCGGTATTTCAATATTTCAGGAGAAAGGCAGCAAGCGCGGCAGCGTTACTAGTGACCCACCATGACCTGGGCAGGGCTCTCTGATCTGCGCGCTAGCTAGCTGAAAAAGTCTTTCTGCTGTATCAATAAAACCCCACGCTTCATTTTGAAACAGCCTTTTGAAGGTTAATTTGACTCATTTTGTGAGTGCTAAGTTTCTTCTTGCGTTGCTGAATGCCTCATCTTAGGAGTGCTTACATTTTTATTTTGGAGTGAAACGCAAGACAGATATATGGATCTCCAAGAAAGTACAACATGGTTGCTGTATTGTTGGTGAAGCGCACAGTCACTATCATCTGTGAACGAGGCAAATTGCCTATAATTAGTGACAAACTTAAAGACTTAGCAATGTGTAATGCTGATTCAGAAGTGTATGTAACCCTTCTGTAACATTTTCAAAAACCACAGATATCTGGGACTCACTGCAATTGTATCTTGCTGATCAGGAACAGAAAGTTTTAGGCACTAGATATCAACCCCAACTGGGTACTGTTGTTGATTAAGAGTGTCATCACAAAGTTATACTATGTAGTGCAATTCTTGTAACAGGGGAGCCTATTTTCTCTCTGTAAATGTACATGGATGTACATGCTGTGCTGTCAGATTATTTTTATGCTGTAATGCCTCTGGCCATTCGGCCTGTGTGCATTACCCAACACTCAAAATAGAATTTTTAAGTAAAGCAGGCTTCTAAATGAGGCCCTAAATTGTCAATGTGCTAAATGTTACTGCAGCAAAGAAATGTTCCAAAAGCCTCAGTAACACCAGGCTAGAATGCCTTCCTTGATTAAAATAAATCAAGAAAAATAGCACAACTGTTTTTATTTTTATGAGGTTTTTATTCAAAATGATTTAGAATTTGATGTTAAGATTGCCCAGAATCCACTTACTTTAACCCACATCATCTGAAAATTTCTTTTGTAGGATTTGGAAGGTAAGAATATTGTGGTTTGGGCATGTTTAATGAGAATCGATGTAACAAAAAAGTGGTAAAGAATGTCTTAGAGTAAGATAGTTTGATACTGATTAAACTATGGGAGGATATGACTGTGTTTTGAAAACGAACACTTATGGTATTAGTTTATGTCTGATGAGAAAACCAATATAATGGGATGCCATATTTTATTGTCTTGGAAATCAAGAGGATGACATTTCCTAAGATTAGATAGTGTGAAATGTGAGAAGGTGAGAATAGAATTATTAGCGATATTTATAGGATCTGTATACTTGGGCGTGCACATTAAATTTTTGAGTGAAATTTTCTCTGGGAGACTAACATTCCTGCTTTGCAGATTGTGTCACCTTGGCAAAACTTTACTGACAAACGTTATGAGACGTATCCGACAATTTACTATTTGCAGGAGAAATGCAATGCTATAAGTTGAGTTTTTGTTGTCCCCCCGCCTCCCAAAATGTCCATAAGTTGTTAACTTGCTATTTCTTTTTACAATTGTAATTAATTTAGTACGTTGGGGAGTTCAAATGTTCAAATAATATCTGCTCAAGGTTGATGCATTCTAATGGCACCAACTTAACATTCCATTCAATAGATTCTGAGTTATTATCGGACTGCATAGTTTGGACAGAAAGCTGACATTATAGCTCTGATTCAATGTGATGTCTAGCTGGATTGAATTCAATGAAAGTTGAGAATTGATAAGGTAATGTATGGTTAAATGACTTATTTCTATGAGAATTGCAAGATCTGGACATGACGTTGCATAAAAAGATAAAACAACTGTGTGCAAGAAAAGAATAAGGTTTAGATCTGATATTAATTTATGAGGATTGGGGTTAGAATTCATGGGATGGTTTATTATTGACCGTCCTTGAAGAAATATGGGGATTGAAAGTCTAGCTGAACAATGAATGCAACATTTTATGAGAAGATTGCAGACTGTCCTAAAAGCAGCAGCAAGACTAGTCCTCATCTACCCATGCCAAACCCACATCACACCACACAACTCCATTGGCTCATGCTACGCAAGTGCACATGCTTTAAACTCCTCACCCATACCAACAAAGCTCTCCATAACACTTGCTCTGCCTACCTGAACAGCCTCATTCAATTTCATTAACCTTCCAGACAACTCCTCTCTAACAGTCTCTCACTAGCACACACTGCACACGTATACACAAAAACAAAGTATAGGGCCATACGTTCTTGTACCTGGTGCCTAAAGCCTAGAGCAACCTCATACAACACATCGAAACCTACTCCTCTCTTCTTGACTTTCACAAAAAGCTGAAGACCTGGCTTTTTAAGTAAGCCCCCACTGGTATTTAGCACGCTATAAAAACACAGATAACATGACATAACTTTGTATATTCATAATACTGTGTAAGATGTGTAGAATATGGTTAATATTTAAGGTAAATGTGTTTGAATTGTCTCATGGTGTCAACAGGTTAGGACTGCATGTTGACACACATGGGCTGGCAAAACAGGAATGGGAACCACTAAAGGAAGGTAGTTATTGCAAATTGATATGCTTGGATGGATTGTAATATTATACTGGATCAGAGAGCTAAGAGTAGGATATATTACATGTGAAGGGACACGTTTAACCACTAGATAATTTATGGAACTAAAAATGGTACAGTGAATGTGATCAGTTCAAGGAAGCCTTTATCATTGAGCAATGAGATATTTCCTGAGACTGGATAAACTAGAAAAATAAATTCATATACATTAGAAAGAAATTGAGGGGTAGATGTGCCGATGAGTTGATAAGTTTTTACACTTTATATTGTAAGCAGGGCCTATATAGTTTCTCCTTGGCCCTCATGGAAGAACATGTATGAACAAACTTGGCAGTGAGAAACAGGCAGGCTGTGACCCATGTTTCTCCTGCAACTAACCCTTAATTAATTCTTATTGGGTAACTTTTAGATTCTGCCAGAGACTGTCAGGAATGCATTTTAATGTATTACTGGTTTACCTTCCCCAAAGGATGCATGTTACGCACAAACACTCACACGCACACACACACACATGCTGCACTATCATTTTAAAATACTTTAAGATTATATTATAGTCTGGTTTAAGTATGCGATATATGAAAAATCATAATTGTCAACATAAATATTATGGTGAGTATAATGAAGGCAATTCATGTAAATAAAACTAAAGTTGTGAATGTAAATGATGGCGATCTGCTAAGCAATATTTATGGAATCAATTCTCCTTTTTCTTAACCCTATCTAATATCTACATTCGCATCAAAGTATGAGAAAAACTGCTTTATATATCAATGAAATAGCATACAGAAAGTTTGTATTATAAAATATATACATCTTGTCTTGCCTCAAGCACATTAAATATATGTTAGGATGGCAGTGTTCTCAGAAGCAGAAATAAGGCAAGGCATATGACATAGTGGTATTTGTTGAAAGAGAGTTTTTGTAGAGTGTCATTGACCAGTCTAGGATGGGCTGTTATTATTTGAGATCCATAGGGATGATCTAGGAGCTGCTTTGTGGGGATGTATGACATCACAACGCATGCTTTTACATTGCATGCTTTTACATCGCAACTTTTACAACGCATGCCTTTACAACGCATAGTGTTGAGGGGTGCTGGATAGTGAATAGTTTAATTTACTATTCCAACTTCAGTCCCTGTGGATAGTAGGGAAGGTGTTGGATAGTAAATTAAATGTATTCCCTATCCTAGATGCCCCCAGCGCAATGCGTTGTAATGGTTTGCGTTGTAAAAGTTGCGATGTAAAAGCACTGCGTGGTAAAAGTTGTGTTGTAAAGGATGTTTCCCGCTTTGTGGGAGTGATCCACGGGTTCTCTTTACAGGCTGCAGTTACCAGAAGGTAATTGCAAAGCTTCTGGGTTCCCAAGCAGTGAGGCCATAGTCGTTTGCGGTGTAGTAAGCAAGGTAATCTTTCCACTACACATTCTGGTACCAAATATGTCTTCTGTTTGATAAAATATCATTCTGCTTCCAATTATCTCTGCATCTGAAGAAGAGCAGAAGTACCAAGCAGTCTAACCTCCAAATGAAGCCCATGTCATAAAATATTTATTTTGCAATAACATCACAAGATGTACCTTTCAATGGCTTTGTCTTCTACACCTTTTCCTTGATGTTTTGCAGATGGACCTCCTAGTATCCTACAGGAATACTGCATTTTCATCACTCGCTGTGGAAGGTATGATGATAAGCAGCCACTGCTTTTAAAATCATAATAGCACATATCGAAATCCACCACATTTTACAAGACATAGTAATCCATGGTTATGGTCTCCTCAAGTTATTTACCCATTCATCTTGTACTCCTTCCGTCTCTGAACATTACCAAAGATACAGCCTCATCAACAGCCTTCTGTGCATTACCTGATCATTATGTCACTTCAGCGAGAGTGGAAATGAGTTATAACATGGGCTATGAACAAGAAATGTAACTGATCCATTTGGCCTGTGAAAATAAAATGGCGATCAGATTAGTGAAGAGTTAGTCAAAAGAACATACATCCAGTTTTAATAACTGCACTCTTTAAAATTCACTGGAGCCCCCGCAGCAAATCCACTTATTCATGAATTCAGAGCAAAGGGGAATGAAATGTTGTTTGCATTTAAATGTCTTCAAAATTGCTGATCTTAAAATCAGAAATGAGCAAAAATAAAATGCAATTTTTGACATTTAGTACAGCGCTAAGAAATGGAAGAGTACTGCTCACAGATGTCACTTACAAATGGATGCAAGCTGTAAGCAAATACAGTGTAAGGAGCCTGGACGAAAGCAAAGGTATGAGTGTGCTAAATAGAGATAAGAAATTAAATCCATGCTTTTACTCTTATCAGCAGCTGCTATTTTTGCAGAGAGGACATGTAATTTTGCACCCAATGGCAGTAGTTCAAGTGAGGACTGTTACTTTGCAAAGATACTGCTGTGCATGTCCTAGCACCATGCGTTTATGTGGAAATTACTTTTAATCTTTTTCGGTGTTCCTTATGGCAAAAATTAAGTGTGATAAAAATGTATTGCGATCAAGGTTATGCATTGTAGGAGGTGGTAATGGATTTAAAAATATTTACCTGGGGCTAGGTGGCGAAAGCGAGTCTGAGCTCAATATATTTTCCATTTCACACTAAAGATGAAAACAGTAAAAAGGGCATTTTTGTTACTATGAACACAATATATCAGGAAGCATACCCTCACACTTTCTGTTTTTCCATGCCTCTACTACCACTCTGTAATTTTTTTTTACCTAGAGGCGTGACTGACTGTAAAGTTTTCACTGACAATACAGTGAAATAAAAAGGGCTTCTCTTATGCCTTTGCGTGTTCACATGTAGAGAGCAGAAGCTTGGATGAAGAATCAGATGTATAAAGCTCTTTACTTGAAGGCATGGTGGCGGTTTTTTGTCATACCACTTCATTCTCCCGTTATCAATATGTCTACTCATTTTGTGTTGGCACTGGAAGTGTTGTTCTCATCATTTTGCCTCCCCACACAAATTTATAGCAAAAGGTACAGTTGAGCAAGGTTTGATCAGTGACAGAATATCGAAAACACAAAATTGTTACACAGAAATATTGTGTTAATAATATCATTGACACAAATATAATTTTCCTATACATATCAAGGTAAGTGCAAAAATATTGAGGAAACAATATTGTTTACACTAATATGACACAAATATAGGGGCCGATTATGATAGCGGTTTTCCCGCATCCTTCGGGCTGGCGGAAGCCATCGCGGCCCGAAGGATGCGGGAAAACCGCTGCGGAGCCTCGAAAGACCCACCACCATATTAGGATGCCGGTGGGTCTTGAAATCCATCCACAGCCTTTCCGCCACGGTCGCCTTCCGACCGCTGTGGAAAAGCTTTAACATGGCTGACCAGCCATATTAGGCTGGTGTAAAATGTATGCTTTTCCGCGGCGGCTTTTCAGCCGTGGAAAAGCATACGAACCTTCACTTCGGGGGCCCGTTGCGGGCCCCCTGGGTGAAGAGGGGGTGTTGGGTGCACATGGGGAGTACCTATGGTACCCCCCTGCATTTGCGTAAATAAAGCAGCAGGCACCATGTGGTGCCTGCCGCTATGTGCACGTAATTGCAGTACATGCATTTTTAACATTGCAGAGGGTGCAGCTTGAAGCTGCACCTGCCGCAATGTTAAAGATAGAGGATGTGACCGCCACCCTGGCGGTCACATCCTAATCTACAAGGAGGGAACGCCGCAGCCCATGTGGCCGTTCCCTCCCACTCTGGGGTCGCGGACAGACGCAAGTCCGTCCGCGATCCTAATGACCCCCATAGTTTTTCAATAAATGCACAGTTTAACATAATACAGCGTATACATTTTAATGCATAACTATAATATAAAGTATATTACACAAATGTAAGACCCATTTAATATAAAAAATAAATACATAGCTATGTAAACATACACACATAAAACATATGTGTATAATTATATATAAACATACACATATTTATGTAAACAACTAATATTATATATATATATATATCTATACTACTATTATAAAGGAAGAACTTTGAACCTTTGAGGTGGGTAAACTCGGGAACCACAGCGCCAATCCACACACCCGATACATCGTTGTAATCGTCAGGGTGTGCAGATGGACATAGGCTATATAAACGTAATAAATGTACGTTATTTAAAAGATTTACAGAAAAAAAATATAGTCCCTTGGAAGAAGCGCCGGCCGCGACGTGCGTGCCCATAAGAGGAGCGTGGGGAGGAGCGGCGTCCAGGAGTGCGAGGAGGACCAGCGGACATGGCGGTGAGGAGCAGCGGACAGGCGGTGAGGAGCGGCGGACAGGCGGTGAGGAGCGGCGGACAGGCATGGAGGAGCGGTGAGCGGCGGATGAGGTAGGTTATTTATTTATTTATTTAGGAGCGGTGAGCGGCGGAAAAATTAAGCAAAAATGAAAATCGGAAGCAAGAGGAAGCAAACAGAGCATTACAAAAGTGAGCCAAACGGTGCATTACAGAAGGAAAAGTTATGTGTGCAGGTTACAAAAGCGTACATCGTGAGCAAGAGGAAGCAAATGGAGCAATACAAAAGTGAGCCAAACGGTGCATTACAGGAGGAAAAAGTTACGTGTGCAGGTTACAAAAGCGTAGAAAGTAAACATAGAGGTATAGGAGGAAAAAGTGACGTGTGCAGGTAGCAAGAGGAAGCAAACGGAGCATTAAAAAAGTGAGCCAACCGGTGCATTTCAGGAGGAAAAAGTTACGTGTGCAGGTTTCAAAAGCTTAGAAAGTAAACATAGAGGTATAGGAGGAAAAAGTGACATGTGCAGGTAGCAAAAGGAAGCAAACTGAGCATTAAAAAAGTGAGCCAAACGGTGCATTACAGGAGGAAAAAGTTACGTGTGCAGGTTACAAAAGCGTACAAAGTAAAGATAGAGGTATAATACTGCAATATATGGAGGAAGGCTCCGGGGGACCCACGGACAACGTCGGGGCGGGCGGGTGCCCTGAAGCCTAATTGCTCCTGGACAACGTCGGGACGATCTGCTAGTATATATATATATATTACATTGTATATATTTTGTGTGTGTTTTGTAATGTACTAATATAAAAAAAAATACACAAATATATATTTATATTCTCATATATACAAAAGCATTACGTTTAAAAAAGAAACAAAAACATTAAAAACACATTTATTAAAAATATTAAAAACAGAAGACAACATTATAAACATATATATATAACCTTGGATTTAAGAAGAGCTGAATCGAGGTTCATCTTGGCGCTGGGTACAGAAAGTCCCTTTGGACATAACCTGGATGCTGAACTACATGTGCATCTGTAGAAATGTTAACAAATGGATAGGACATGAAGAACATACACAAATCTATGGGGACAGAATAATTACAAGTACAATGTGATGAGACTTTGATCATAAAATGAACAATAACCTAAAAGAGGAAATATATGGGAAGAAGGATAAAGGGAGAGAGAGAAACGGAGACATAACTAAAATAATGAGTAGGGGTGAACAGTATAGAAGGACCGAGGGAACTTTGTCCTTAAAAACCAAATGTGGGACTCAGGGATGGACTAAGAAAAACTGGATAGATAATTTTTATTCTTCTCTCTCCTCATCTGTGTTTGTCTTTCTTGAAAAAAGTCTACTTTAGCATGATAGAACACAGAGAGATGGAAAATTAAAAAAAAAATCGAAAAATCTAATGCGTCTTTGCACATGAAAAATATTTGCACATGATGTTTTGCACAATACACATGACACTTTACTACCAAATGTCCTCTTGTTCCATCCTATAGATATTTCTTATCCCCCCTTCTGTTCCTTCTCTCCCCTTCCCTCGGCCCACTCCCCCCATCCCCCTCTTTCTTCCTCCCCCCCTTTTTTTTCTCTCCCCTCCTTCCTCTTTTGAACTTTCTTGATCTCGCCCTTTCTCTCTTCCTCCAGTACTTCCACTTTTTCTATCTTATGACTACTGAATTTTACATATTGTACCCCATTGATATGTATAAACTCCTATGTTTCCGTTTTTTTAAAGAATTTTAACAACATGGTTTTAAACAGGTATTGAGAATGTTGATTTAATCCCTTTTCTTGTCTTTGGGTACTTTACCATCATGTTTCTCTACCATAACAAAAATAACAAAATTATATGTCCAAAATGGCAACTGAATAAGAACAGACTAATAGGGTTAACAGTCTAGTCTATTTTTAAATGAAACAAAGAAGGGACCTATGCACTTAACACTTTAAATGGACAGTTTAGACCGCAGGACTCTATGGTCCAGTTGAAGGCAATCGCCGAAACGCGTTGACCGTCCTCCTTGTTTGCACTAATGGTGTTGTAAAAGAATAAAAAATACCTTAATTTGAAAAAATCGCGATTTGGATTCCGTTTGTGCTGTGGTGTACTCGAACTGCTGGGCTACGAACTGGAGCTCGGTTGGGTTCGTTCTTTGCTTGAGAAATGTATATATATATATATATATATATATATATATATATATATATATATATATATATATATATATATATATATACTCAGATAACATAAACAAATAATAATAATATTACATACATTTTATCAATAATAAATATATAGTAAATTTTGTAAAACATAGTCACACTATTTCCACTGCTGTCTGTGCAACAGTAGTAAAAGCGTGGGACTATGGAGGGGTAAAATGTACTATTCTCATTGCAGTCTGTTCAACATTAGGGACAACATTGGACGCCGAAGGGGTAAAATGTATTATTCCCACTCCGGTCTGTGCAACAATTGGGAAAGCTTTGGACAACAGAAGGGCATACTTCACAATTCCCACTCCAGTCTGTGCAACAGTAGTGAAAGCCTTGGATGCCCGAAGGGTATAATTTATGATTCCCATTCTAGTCTGGGCAACAATAGGGAAAAGCATTGCATTACGGAGGGGTAATATTTACTATTCCCACTGCAGTCTGTACATCAGTAAAAAAATGTCATTCACTTCAAACACATACCATATTGTAATAATTCTAATAATTGTCAAAAATATAAAAATATTATTATAAAAAAATATATAATAACTTTTTTACAAATGTTAAACAATGAATAAATCATTTTTTAATTATTTGATTTTTTTATATGTATAGATTAGTCATTTAATTAAAATACAACCGTATACTCCCACAAACATAGCAACACACCATTAAATATAATTAAAAAAATGTAAACTACACAATTACCATATTAAGTAATGTTTAAAGTAATTGTTAATAAATGAATAATTATTTGGTGATTAATTTTAATTCTTCCCACCATACTGTAGTTAATTCATAAATGATTATTACTTAATTGTCTTCTTACCCTATTCTCCTACAAACCCAACAACCCGCTGCTAAATAATAACAATTAATTTTCTTTAAACAATTGATATAATTAATTATACATTAAATAATTGATAATAGATAATTAATCTATAATTATTAAATCAATACATAATTAAATTCCCACTCTATACCCCTACAAACAGAACAACCCACAACTAAAATATCACTTCAAAAATAAAATAGTTACTAAATGTACATATTTAATTAGCAATTGACTAATAATAAACAATTAATTAATCAATTATGACTTAAGTAACGTTCAACATGATACCCCTACAAACAAAACTACTAAAATATTAGTTACAAATACAATTATTACACAATTTACATAATTAGTTACCAAGTAAGTAATCAATATTATTTAATTATTAATTAATTATAATTAATTTACTTCCTACCCTTTACCCTTGCAAGCCTCACAACCCGCTATAACACTATAAATTACTATTACAAATTAAATAAAAATTAAAAATAACTATAATTTTAAATTATTAAGAACAATTCTACAAATAATATATAACATATACAATAAAAATATGAACAAATCCACATACAAGTAATTTAAAAAAATAGATTTTTACAATATTATTTTAAACGATATTAAGTATACAAATATTCTTGTAATCAATATTATTTACCTGAAAATCGATATTCATGTACATGATATTTCTGCATCACTATATTAATGTGTCACAATATAAAAATATAAAAATATCAATATTTCTGTTATGAAGTATCAAAATGGCACATGCATAACATTTATCATGGTGAGCAAACAAACTGATGGTTATCGGCTTCTGCTAACAAACATGTCATGTCACCCTGATAGATATTTACTGAAAAAATCAAGGTTAAAGCAACTGTATAGGGCTTGATTACAATGTTGGACTGGGGAGGGAATGGAACCGCCTGGCTATTAGTCAGTGGTACCACCCACAGTATTGGAATACAACTGCATTATAGGCGGTCAAAAACATCCATTTTCCTATTGCAGATTGTGAAGCAGCCAGAAATTGGCTGCAGCACAAGCTAAAATAGAAAATTGATGTTTTCAAACATCCCTGCACCTTGTGGAAGGCACCATGCAGTGCCTGCCACACGGTGCAGTGATGTTTAGCTGGGCACCATAGATACCTTCCAGGCCCCATAGCATTGGGCCAGTGGGAAAAAGGCCCTTCTAGGGGCCCAAAAGTCACTTTCTGCCTGCCTTTTCATGGGAGGCTGACCCCCAAGAAAAGGCAGGTGGTAATCTCGACGGCAGAGCCAAGGTTAGGTTCGCTGCCAGTTTGGGCTTACAATTCCACCTGATATCATATTAAGGGCCATAGTTAGGTGAATTGTTCAGTAATAACATAACGCTCTAAACTCTAATAACCAAAATATGCATTGGTATAAAAACATGTCACAGTAAATTGGAGGAAATATTTCATAGCTGCCTGTGAAATACGTATTTCATCATCATAATGCATGCCCCAAAATCACTCTGCAGAGCTTTATCCCCTTCAATGCTGATGACGAGCTCAGCTCGCCATGCAGTACACTGGTCGTGTGCTTATGACGAGCTGAACTCGTCATGCAGCATGGGGATCAGTATATTTCAGCACCCAGCGGGAATTGCGTTAGCAGCGAAGGTGTTATTGAGCTACTTGGATTACGCAGAAAAGAATTCCAAATTACGTGCAAATGATATCTAAAAATCCAAATCATGCAGCACATTCCCTGTATTATGTTCATCCATTGGAAAAAGAAGCAACATTTTTGGTGAACTCTGTAAAAATTCCCAATTATATGCAACCTCAGCACCAGAATCATATAATTTCACTGCCAATCACCATTGTTCAATACTTAATTAATAATAAACCTTGGTGTCTGTTTTTACTTATTTTTACCAATAAATACAGACAGAAAACAATTTATTTTCCTGCGTGTGCTTATTTTTACATATGGATCATAATGGAAAATTGGTCAGTGATGGCTGCTAGGCTAATAACTGTGTGGACTAACAGATAAGGGAGCTAAAAAAGAGATACATGTTAGGAATGAGGCTTAAACAACTGCAGATGAGCACAAGTTTGATACTAAAATTCTAATGTTTTCATACAAGTGTATTGATTTGTTATCGAAGGGTGTTAATTTCATTGAAACCTATCAAGCATTAAAGTACAAGTGTACTTTTATCCTATTAATCTGAAATATACTAGTTTCAGCTTCCTTTTTTCACAAAACACAAAATAAAAATGGATGCATACAGATAGAATGAGCTTAAAATAAAAATGTTTAGATGTGGCACCGCCAAGCATATAAGAGTTGCCTGTCTACTGCCCTTTAATCGCTGTGAGCCCACATGTAGTGTCCCCCTGGTTTTGCACCCCCAGTTTCTGTAAGTTGTGGTATGTATACCACACCATGCAGGAAGGTGCAGCCAGTGCTCTGAGAGTGGCAGTCTGCATGTTAGGTTTTTTTATGAGCCTGACAGACCACCGCAGGACTGCCTGCCAGACCAGGATTTAACTCCGAATCTGGCGGGCAGTCGCACCATGGCTTTGGTGGTCCTACAGTGGATGCCAAATTGCACCATCCGCTGGAGGACCACCACAGTTGTAATAAGGTAGTAAATAGTCTAATTCCAATCAATTCCTTTTGTTGCTGCCTTTTAGGAAAACAGCTTATTCAACTTAGCTGTATCAAAATAAACAAGTAAAATAAAAAATACATAATGGGCCTCAATATACCATCTCGGGGTTCTGGTGACATTTACAACGCACCTGATCTTTTGTCCTGTGGTTTATGATGTTACAAGAACTTCAATTCATTACTCGATCATCAGACAAGCAAACAATGGGGCTGAATAACAGAACTAATCTGAGATAAAATCCTAAACTTACTACTGTTGGTATTCACAGGCGGCATTTAGTAATAGTAAAGTTAGGACTCCTAAATGTATTACTAATTATCTGGGATAAAATCCTAAAGTTACTACTTTTGGTATTCATAGAAGGCATATAGTAATAGTAAAGATACGACTCCTAACTTTACTACTACTAAATGTCTTCTGTGAATACTAAAAGTAGCAAGTTTAGTAGTAGTGTTGTGTCTTTATGCAATGTTCTTGACCTTACCCTTGATGGAAGAAATGGCATTGCAAATGTCATAAATATTTTTAATGAGGAGATTACATAACATCTTGCTCTTAACACTATGAAAGAGAGAACTTTGAGTGCATATTATCATTTAATTAATGTGTGTTGTTAAGTGTAACTCATTGGGATAAATATTATAAGGTCATAAGAATTTGATTTGGTGAGGATTTATGAATTGTGTGTGTGTTTTGCAAATTATGGATTGTGTTCTAACAATATCTTAGGAATTTCAGTGGTTTTTGGGTTGTAATTTGCAACAATATTGCAATTTTAACCGTTTGTAAGTGAATTTCCAATTTCTTTTAAACAAATGTTAATGAGTTGTAACTAAAGCTAACCATAACTTCACTTTTACCTTTGCTTCTTTTCTGTGTTTTTTTATATCAAATACCACATGCAACAGTTCCTTACACTCAACTAACCATGAGCAACCAGCTCATATTGTGCATGATCTCTGGCTATGCAGCCTGGAGTTGAATCCCGGGACTGGCCAGTCCAGCATCCAAACCTCCACAGGTGGTTAAACCCAGCTGCATATGGCATTTGGCCTTGGATAGCCGGGATGGACCTCAGCGCTTGGTCTTTAGTCAGACCTTATGCACAACGCACTGTAGAAGGTCAATCTGATCTTTACACTGACTTTAGCCCTGTGCAAAAGGGTTGGCTGCAGGTGTCCAAGTCATGACCCTTCTTGCAACATGTGGCCAAACCATCCTTCGCAAGCCCATATGCTATCATCAGCAGATTGCCAAAAGTGAGACAACGGGGAAACCCGTTATCTAGATGGTAATGTTCTGCACAATTTAACTTGCACAACAACGAAAGGATCAAATTGAAAAGAATACAACCAAAAAAACTAGAGTGCTGGACGGACCCTATCAGAAATCATCAGCAGATTCCCATCCCATAAGGGGCAACCAGCCCCAGCAGGGCCTGGTCTTTGACTAAGCACAAAAGTGGCTGCTGGCCAAGACTGGACTGTGGCATGGCCCTGCTCCCAACCTTCCACAAGCAGTTACCCCCCTATATGTGGCTGCTGGCCATGCATAGTCGTATTCCACTCTTATTTTTCCCAGTTTTCAGGACTTGCGAATTTTGCGCATAATCCTGATACTCCAGGAAGTGTCCAGGATTTGAGAATCAAGCATCAGATTTGTAAACCCCATGATTAAAATCTTTTTTTAAAATATTTATTTTATTGCTATATGCCTTCGAACTCTCCTCCCCACCAACATGGTTCTGGTAGTCAGGACAGGTTACCCATGCCCTCTTACATCCATTTTCTTCCTATTTTTCTCAATACTGTACTCAGTGCAGAATGTTGGGTATTTGAAGCTGATACAAACATTTACCCTTCAGAGCCAAGTGAATATGCGACTCCACAGTCAGATTTGCAAATCCACAATGGGAGAAAAAGCTCGATATTCCAGTGGTGTATAAGTGAATTTGTGAATCCTGCATGGATTCCATAGAAAATCTATTTTACTTCTACCTATCCACACCAGAATACTTTTAAATACTAAGGGGCAAATTAGTAAGGAACTGTTGCCGAGTTATCGGCACTTTATCACAGCCCAAGTCACAATAACTTTATCTTTCCATTCACAAGCTGGTGCTAACAGCCTATATCACCAGTTCATCTCCGATAGCAGCCACAAAAAAAATCGCCTCAGATGACCCCGGCAACTATCACTAATGAGATGCAGAGTAGGCGTTCCCCTGACAAAATCCATGACAACACCACTCCGCAACATTCTCAAAGACCAGCCAGATCAGCGATAAGATCACAAAACAGGCAATAAGGCACGTTAGCAGCAGGAAATTAACACCTGCTCTGACCTGGTGTAAAGTCGGACGACAGCCTGCACCATAAAAGGGAGCCCAGCCCATAGCCAAACCTGAAGGGCAACAGATGCAATGGAGCCAATGATCATGCAGGCCGGACACCCAAGAGGGCCACAACACCCACCGCCACCACCCCCAGGACCACACCCCGCCCCCGTCTGGGTCCTAACCTCCCACCATCCTCGGACCAAGATATTGCATATCAACATCACGAAATCATGAACAAAATCATTTGCCTGATGTTGCACCTTTACAACAATCAACATACATGTGAATACAGAAAATCTGATTCTTTCATTCACCATAGAAAATCCAAACAAAATATCACATTCAAATTTGTCCCCAAACAACTATTTTGAAGAGTCATGGTTGGGCATCCATGGATAATCTGTGTGGGATAGCCTGCAAGATAATATCCAAGATAAGAGGGTGCGTTAGGCACTCACCAAAGGACAGAGAGAGAGAGAGAGAAAGTGAGCGACTGAACAAGGAGCTCAAGACCGATCGGGCCCTTGGCTCATTCATACATGCCAACTGCTATGTGTGTGCGTGCGCAATTGGTAAACCCCAAATCTAAGGCCTGGCATTAAAATCAGCGGGAAGGCACATACCATTTAAGAAATGCAAGCAGTAGTCAGACTAAAATGAGGTATGAAAGCTCCTTTGTCTCAATACACAAGGTGGAAGGACAACTGAACCTCTGACCTTGGTCCTGATTGTGGCTGGCACACCCTGCGTGAGATACCATACCAGCCTCCGACCACTCCAGCACCATGAACTGCGCTAATGAAAGACCAAAGTGTCTACACCCCACACACTTTTACCTGTCCGAGCTGCACTTGCAAGGGATACCCTTGACACATTGGTTAAGAACAACCCATACGTCCAAACTTTGCACACACATATGCAATGGCAGGCAATCCCGGGCACATGCACAAACCCTGTCCCGTTGAACTGTACGGTGCATGAATGCTGCATCTGTTGGGATCACTGCCAATGACAGCATTGCGAATCAGTTTCTGTCTGCGTGTCCCTCTTGCCTACGTCACCTGCATCCAGCCCTGGTTCCACTGTCAATCATGCACATTCGAGTGGCCCATGGAGGTCTGCCTATCCAACGCAACGGTAGCAGAATTGGATTATGACTTGACAGTGAGCCCCCTATTGGCCCACAACCAGGAGTGTCACCGGGATACCCGTGCACGGGATGTCTTGATCTTTGGCGTATGTGCTGGCAGTTGTGCATGGGAGATTGCACAACTCCTCGTGTGCAGTGGCGACATCGAGGTGCACCCCTATTGGGCTGTGTTGTGGATTGGTGAAGCAGCGTGGACTGAGCAAATCTGCCCGGGCCAGTTAATGGATTGGCTCTCCCTGGTGTTCCTTGAACTCGACAACAACGTACTCTTGGAACAGATTGCCCATGAAGCTGCGCTCGTATTCATGGACGAGTAACTATGTTCCTGCAGTCACATCTGATTGTCACCCACAGCACAGGTCCCAACACCTTGTTGCATCTTGGGGAATGCTCACATATCTCACCACAACAGTGGACATGTCTGCCTCTGCATGTGCGCGAAACTACGCATGTGTACACACACCTGTGCAAGGTGATGCAGTCCCATGGGCGGACCAGCACAGCAGTTTTTTTAGCAAAGTTCCCAATTCGGACATACTGTTGGGGGGAGAATAGACACATGGCAATGTAGTGTGACATGTGTAGGACCCTTTCACCTGCTCACTGTCGTGCAGACAGTTGGTGCAGTCTGTTGATACTACACTATGCAAATCCCCTGAAACGGGGAAATGAGCAGATGCCAAACATCACATGGCTGATCCAGCAAGGCAAGGTAGTCTGAGCGCGGTGCTATCGGTAATGATTTGTGTACCTTTTTGCCTCCCCATTTCTTGCACCTCGACACGTTCCCATGCTGCGTGTAAGTGTCTTAAGCATTTCCTACATGTTGTGCCCCTTGCCTTGCCTGTGCTAATAAAGTCCACGCAACTTCACTAGTGTCCAACTGTGAGGAGTGTTGATTAGTATGACAGCTCCACCTCTGTGAGCCAAACATTGTAGTTGGGAAATGTTTATGTTTATGTTTATTGATTTGTATAGCGCTGAATCACCCATGAGGGTATCTCGGCACTGAGACTAGACAGACTAACAAGACCAGAAAGTTAGAAGAGGTATGTTTTTAGCATCTTTCTGAATTGGGCCAAATTAGAACAGGACCGTAGATAGAGCGGCAGACTATTCCAAAACACTGGGGCCAGGTAAGAGAATGCTTTGCCTTCACTGCGTGCCTTTTTCATCCTCAGGGTGGTGATCAGAAGCTTCGTGCTGGATCTGAGTGGGCACGTGAGGGAGTAAGGTGCCAGTTTACTAGTCAGATATGTAGGCCCTTGCCCCCTGAGGGCTTTATGAATCATACAACCTATTTTGAACTTTACTCTCTTAAGTATGGGGAGCCAGTGGAGTTGATTCAGGAGAGGTGCTGAGGGTGTTCTGGCTGGAGCGTCTACAGTGAGGTGGGCAGCAGTGTTCTGGAATACCTGTAGCCTCTTTATGGAGGCTACATTGGCTGAAACAGGAGGGCATTACAGTAGTCTAGTCTGCTAACGACTAAGGCCTGCATCAGCGTTTTCTTGGTGGATGTGGGAAGAAGGGGGAAGATCCTGCGCAGAAGACCAAGGATGTAGAAGCAAGAGCCCGCCGTGGTGTGTCTCAAGGGTTAATTTGCGGTCAGATCTGACACTGAGATTTTTGACCGTTTCTTTGGGGGTGGGGGCAGTGCCTAGTTCGTCCGGCCACCAGGTGGGGGTCCAACGGGTTTCAGCTCCTCCAAACAACATGATTTCCGATTTGCCAGCATTAAGTTGTAAGAAATTGGTCTAGGTGGCAATGGATTTCATGCCTTCGGAAAACCTAAGTTCGGTGTCGGGATTGTTTTTGTCAAATGTCAGGAGGAGCTGTGTGTCGTCTGCATATGAAATCGGGGTGAATCCTTGAGATCTCATCAGTCTGGCCAGGGAGGAAACATAAATGTTAAAAAGGGTGGGGCTGAAGCAGGAGCCCTGAGGGACCCCCTTGCTGACTCTTGTCGTGGCAGATTTAAAGGTGCACATAGTGACAGTCTGTGTCCTATCAGTCAGAAAGCTAGTGAGCCATTTCAGGGCCAGCCCTCCAACGCCTATCTCCTGGATTCTCTCTAGTAGGACTTGATGGGAGATAGTATCAAATGCCGCTGATAGGTCAAGCAGCACAAGAAGTGCTGCTTGAACTTTGTCCATAGCCATACAAATGTTATCCGTGACTTATATAAGGGCGGATTCGGTGCTATACTTGGCTCTGAACCCTGATTGGGAAGTATCTAGATGTTGAGAAGATTTCAAGTACTCTGAAAGGTGTTTATTGATGTGTTTTTCAATGAGCTTGGTCTGTAAGGGAAGAAGGGATATAGGACGATAGTTACTAAGGTAAGTGATAGGAACTTTAAGGTTCTTACGTAAGGGTATGATTTGAGCATCTTTCCAAGAGGCTGGAAGATGGCCACTGTTGAGGGAATTATTAAGAATGGAGCAGATAGGGGGAGCGAGTTGGGTAGCGATTTTGGTGGCAATCTTAGCAGGTATAATGTCCATAGGAGAGTCTGATTTGGTCTTGTTTAGAAGGGATATAACTTCCATGGGACAGAGAAGGGGGAAGGAGATGAGAAGATTGGGAGTGTCCTGTGAATTAGCTGTGTTGGTTATAGTGGGGGTGGAGATAGAGTTAGCCCAAATTATGGATAGTTGCTGGCAGACTTGTGCATTTACATGTCTTCAGCCATGTGAGTACGTTGTCCTACTCCTGGCCATGTCGAGCAATGTTATACATCAAAACAGACTGCGTCCACACAGATGTGTGTGAGTAGGTATGCAAAATAACGTTCTGTTGTCACATATGATGGAGGACACCACTTCCGGCCTGCTACGGATTTTGTCATTTCTACACACAGTCCTATTTACTACATAAACGTGTGCCTACGTTGGGGGGTTACAAGATTGTTGTTCAAGTGCAATGAGACCACAGCTAGCTCACACCTTCACAGTCATCAAATTGGCCATGTGGCTCAGGGTCAAACATGCGCATGGATGTCATTTAGCAGGGTGTACCTTCTTGTGCAATTAATGTCCCTACATCCATCCACACTTTCATACTTGAGTGCAGTAGTGGTCGGTGATGGGAGTGTTGCCGGGTGGTGACGTGGGACAGGGAGGGGCAGGGTGGGGGGTAGTAAACTATGGAATATGGCCAAATGCAGCTAAGTAAACATATAAATAAATAAAACAAAATGTTGTTGCGTGCCTGCATCGAATTTGGCAAAGCAGTGCACTCAAAGAAAATTAGTTTTATTCATTTATGTGTTTACTTACCTGTATTTGGCCATGTTCCGTAGTTTAGTACCACCACCCTGCCCCTCCCCTGCCCCAACACCGCCAGGCAGCACTCCCACCAAAGATTGCTACGGCTTGAGTGAACACAGACATGACATCTGTGTTATTTTGAATGATTTATTCACATTTTGGTGAATGCTGGAGCTGGAGCTGTACATAGCCATGCCAAGCCCACATTACATGATAGCCCAGTGGCGGGCCAACAAGAGTCCTTTGGGGAATGAAAAGTGAATTGGAAGAGGGAGAGTGCAGTCCGCAGCCGGATTGCTGTGTAATTGGTAACCAGTGCAGATATGGCAGTCAATATCGGTGTCCAGGTGAATGTCACAGAGTGTTCCGGGGGACAGTGGGAGGTGTTATCCCAGGGCATGATGCATGGGCTGAAGCAGGCAGGGACATGCCATATGGCGGGGATGGATGCTTCTACCTCCATTCTCACACAGTCATTACCATCCACATTTTACTCCTCTGATACGTTTTCTGTGTCCAGTGTGTCAGGTGTGTGTGGTGGTGGTTTGGCTTCATCACTGTGTGCCACTGAAACATCAGGGAGTGAAGGTGATAGGGTTGCAACACTGTGTGTCACTGACACATCAGGGTGCGAAGGTGAGAGGGCTGTATCACTGTGTGCTCTGACACATCAGGGGTCAGAGATGTGTGTGTTGAAGTTGCCATTGCAGTTATCTTGGACAGGCTCAGTGGCAGCAATAGCAAGATGAGAAACTGCAAGGCATGGAATATCCCAGCTACATCTCGTAGGTGCTCATCCATGGCAGCCATTCTTTCAGCCTGCATCAGCTCCACTGTCTCCATTGTCCTGCACATCTGTGCCTACTCTGTGCTGTCTTCCCTGGTGCCTGTCTGACTAGACAGTTCTTGTATCCGAGTAATGAGTCGTGGAGCATGGTGCAGACAGTGGGTGTCCATTAGGGACTGGCAGTGGTCCCTGATGGGACTCAGACACCCACATATAGCATTGAGTTTGCCTGCCACATGCTTGAAACCCACCCGCAGCTGATCAGCCATCTCCTCCTGGCAACCCAACAAACGGCGTTGGAATTCCATGTATTGGTTGGGGGTCCTGGGAGACAGCCGTGGTGATGTGTGTTTCCTGCTGAGTGGTCTGTGCAGGGCGTGGGGTCACCTCGAGGCAGCTGGGCTGCCCTGCTCCTGGGAGTGGGGTGCGGAGGCTGTCCATTAGCCATTGGAGGGTGTCTGAGCATATGTGCAGGTTGTCCTCTTCATCATCACTGATGAGATTTGTTGTCTGCTCTGCAGTAGGTGTTGATTGTCCCTCTGCAATTTAAAGGGGTGTTACAGGTTAAAAGAGTGTCCCATGTATGTTGACGCTTTGTAGATGTTTACATACAGACTGCATGACAATGTACATTGTGACTGTTTTGGTTGAGCTGGATATTTGATGTTTGACAGTGGAAATTTCGACTACATGACGGATATGTGGTCGTAATCGTACATTATTATCTCACAGTGTCATGCAATGCCTGATGTGAGTGGCCAGTTACTATGCACAAGCGGAACCTGTTGTGTTCTTTATCCTGGTGTAGGTGTTGCACTTTTGACCACATTGCCATCAATGTTGATGTGCTGTGATTTGCTATGTGTATGTCTGCATTGTGGGAGAGTCGCCCCTGCAGCTCTGATTTCGCGGACCTTTACCCCTTAAGGCGGTATGCCTTTGACTTGTGTGCTTTTTGGGAGATGGGATGTTTGCGACTTGTCATTTGTGCTCTAGGACAGATTTTTTGGTCTTGTGCATTGTTTTTCTTCTGATGTGTTTTGGACGTCATGGTTGTTGGTGCACATGAATGTGTCAGAGTGTGACCTGCCCCTTTACGGATGTGATCCCTACTGGGCCACCTCAATTTCGAATCGTGCATAATGTAAAGTATTTTGACTGCAGCCATGCTATCGGTCATGCAGTGTCACTTGCATTGTCAGTGTGGCTCCCAGGGCCTCTGCTTTTCTAGATTCTGCACATCTGCATGAATGGGTTGTGGCATTGGTGATATGGAGGGGGCCCATTTGCAGATACCGCCCCCATAGTGGTGGTTGAAGAGGCGAGGCAGATCTTCGACTCAGGAGGATCAGCAGTGGTGATCCTCCTGGACCTAAATGCGGCCTTTGAAACGGTTGATCACCGTATCCTTATCCAGTTCCTTAGCAGTTTGGGAGTTTCAGGCTTAGCCCTGGCATGTCTAAAATCCTTTTTAAAATTCCAAACCTTTCAGGTCTGGGAAGGCAACACTCGCTCCAAATCTATCCCTCTCCAGTGTGGTGTACCACATGGCTCATCTTTGACCCTGAGACTTTTCATTGTATATATTCCCCACTGGAAAATATAGTGACTCATTTTGGGATTAAATTAGTTACCTATGCAGACGACACACAACTGGTCGTCTCACTTACTCAATCAGACCACTGCTCCGATAACCTTCGATCCTGTCTGTCAGAAATCTATGGTTGGATGAGCAAATCCCTGCTTAAATTAAACGGAGAAAAAACTGAACTTATGTTCTTAGGACATAAGACGACATCCATCGCCGACTCCATGTGGCCTACATGTATGGTAGCAATCCCCACCCAAAAAAGCGAAATGAAAAGTCTCAGAGTATGGCTAGACCAAGATCTCTCGCTTAGAACCCAAGCAAAGAAAACTGCTGGCATATGCTTTGGCTTCCTCCGTACTGCACGGAAAGTTCTCCCCCTCCTACCTCCCCACTCCAGGAAGCTCCTTATTCAGGGCCTAATTCTTTCCAGGTTGGATTAAAGTAATGCCTGGACACCCCAGAAGCCACCATAAACAAATTACAACTTATCCAGAACTCAGCAGCGAGACTGCTAACTGGATCACCAACCAAGCTTTCAGCCAAACCCGCCCGCAGAACTCTCCACTGGCTGCCAATAAGGGAGATAATTAAATTCAAATCCTTGTGCATTATGCATAAATCTTTACAGGGCAAGGGTCCCCCCATCTTGAGAAGTTTGGTGGGCCCTTATAAAGCCAACAGAGCACTCCGATCCGACTACCTGTACCTTGCTAATGTACCTAGAATAAAGAAGGCACATACAGAAGGACATCGCTTCTCCGTCAATGCCGCAACACTGTGGAAATCTCTTCCACTTAAGATCCGCACTGAACCCAGTCTCCAGAAGTTTCGCACGCTTCTCAAAACCTTCCTCTTCCCTAAGGTCCCCTAAACATCGCTTTCCCCTGCTGTAATCTCTACTCTTAGCGCTGGGACGCCTACGGGTAACCACACGCTTTATAAATCCTCTTTCATTCCATTCCATTTGTGCACATTGTGGACAGGGCCCTACTAGGTGTTTCTAACTGAGCTGCAGTGTGCCACGGGTACCTGGGACATGTTCCACTATCATTGTGCACATGCAGGGTGCTACACATGTTTGTGCATGTGTGCCATTGTGTCCATCTCCCCCCAGTCCCTGCTCGTTACTCACCCTGTTGCTATTGGGCCAGATCATATCAAGCTGTGTCCAGACCCCCAACTCCTTGCACTGTCTCCACACTGGTGACTGGCCACCATTTCCTCCAGCTCATCCAGCTCCTCCTGTGGTGCAGGACTTCCGCCTCCAGTTGCTTTTGCTGCCTTCCTGTTGGCGGCAAGTTTCTGTTGGATCTGGGTTTGCATATTATGCCAGCGCCTCATGACTGCCTCCATTGACCTCCTAAACACTCCAACTGCATTGACGCGGTTGACGAAAGACTTCCATATTTCAGTTTGTGTTGCCAATGACGCAGTGGAGGTGACAAACAGTTGTTGGCAGTGTTCTGTCACCTCTGTGACGATAATCCGGTCTTGCTGCGGACTGAACCCCGTCTTCCTCTTCCTCGTCTCCTAGCCCTTCCCTGAACACAGGATTTGTGGCAGATCCTCTGTTGGGTTTGTGGGGTTGTGGTTGTCCTCTGCACTTGGTCTGGGTGCATCTATGGTGCTATGCAGTTTGCTTTGGTTTTGGTGTTTTTTTTGTTGTTGCTTTTATGGTGCATTTTCCCACTTGACGAGTGGGCATTGCAGGCCTGTCGCTGGTTGTCGCTGATTTTTGTATCGCCATTTGGGGCATCGCAACTTTTTGGGCATTCGTGTTTCGCATATTTTGTGCGTTGCATTGATTTTTATGTGGTTATTTGGCGCGGTATCCTGCTGCTATCTCATGGTGCCGCTGGATTGAGAATTGAACTTTAAGACAATGTTATTTTGTCACGTTAAACTGCGATATGCAAAGTTGCGTCAAGCTAAATTTGCTGTAATTATCACACGTAATTGAGAATCTCCCCCTAAATTTTCAAAAACTTCTGCATTCTTGTATACCAAACGAATCAAAGGTCCCTATTACTTTCATGCCAGGGTTGGTGTCATTTTCTTTAGATATGTTTTCTGTATCAGGGAACCAACAATACTATAGGAGTTAAAATGGAAACAATTTGGCACCATGCCTGCCCAGAACCTCCCATGGAAAACTTATAGTGGATGTACCTTTTTTCGGAACGTTTTATGCAGATCAGGTAGACATATGTTATGTTGGTATCTAGCCATAATGGGATTCCGGTGACATCACAAACTACAAAATCAAAGGTTGAGTGGTTTATAAATGTCAACAACACACTTAGATGACCATATAGGTCCATACTACTTGTTACACAGCATGTTCTTTCAATGCTTTATGCTTATTTTTAGGCAGTGAGCTTGAGCATGAAAAAGTGTAGGCCCTGCAACCAACTGACGCATTATAGTTGAGAACAACTGCTGCACATGGCGAAAGACTATGCACTGTGGGTATTGGGAGTACTGAATTTTGTGTGCACAAGACATATACAAGTATGGTTCTGTGACAAATCCTGAGCAAGAGGTGAATTATTTTAACAGCACCAAAATGATGTTAAAGTTACAGAGCGAATGGCATAAAAGTCCCAAATTAATTCTGTAAGAAGAAGGATTTATTGATTAAGAGAATACCAGAACAGGTGTTATGATTTTTTAAGGAAAACTTACGCTTCCAAAAACATGAAAAGTGCCAACTGTAGGTCAGTCATGCACCAAAGGAAAAAAACATACTAGCAAACTGCTGGCCTAACAGAGGTTGGGAGGGCTGGGAAAAGTTAGTTATATTTTGCCTGGTGCCCACTTATGCTGTGGCAAGAGAATCGGGGTGTCTCAGACAGTTAGGTCAATAGAACAGGATGAAAGAGGGATGAACAAAGCCCACCGCTCCATGCAGAAAGGGGGTGACCCTCTTGTGACCCAAATACTTCTTCACAGATCTCTTTGAAGATATCCCACACAAGGAAGCAAAATAATAGGAATGCATTTCCACCATGTCCTTGCTGAAGTCCACCCGTTCTCTCAGTTAGGAAGAGCACACAATATTCAGGACACATTTTAGCCAGCGGCGGCTCCTCCGCAATGGCAGAGGAGCGTCACCCCTCTGCCTGGTTCTGAACAAGCAAATGAAAAATAAAACACTGTTCTATCACCGTTTTCTTTTTCATTTGCAGGCTCCGAGCCAGCTTGTTGCAGGGAGGGGCGATGCCAGGAGGAGTTCTATGCGCACTAACTAATGGATCACTGACAAAATGTCGAAGGTCAAAAAATCGACCTACAAAAATATCGGATGAAGAATATCGATGTCAAGAATATCAACATCCTATCTACAACATGGTAAGTACAAAAATATCAAGAAAAAATATGTTGATGTCAAAAAAATTGTTTTAAAAAATGTTGTTATTTTTAGTTAAAAAAATATGTAAAATAAACTAAGTAATACTTATAAATAAAATAAACATAGTTACACATATTTTAAAATGTTTAAAGTTTTTAAGTAATGTATATAATTTAATACAACATGAATTAAACATATACATATAATATGTAATATATATACTGACTAAGCCTGGGCGGAGAACTACACTCCGTTCGTGGAGTTTGCGAATTTTCGGCAACTTCGCACTTCGCGGATAGTGCGAAGCTGTCGAACACTTCGCAATCTTCAGCGTAGCGTAGTAGTTTTTCTGCCTCGCGCGCTCAATAGCATTCTCGCATCCGTGGTAATGTCTTACCGTGGTTCTGCGTTCGTTTTCTCTCTTTTCTCTCCCGGTCACGTTCGCTACGATGTTTGGAATCCGGCCACACAATCCCATGCGACTTTGAGAACACGATTACGTCATTCGGACGCTCGAACATGTCATTGGGACGCGCCATCCTCCTTGCAGCGCCATGTTGGTAAGATCACGTTTCCAAACACGTAGAAACTGCAATGTGGCACAGAATATCTCTCGAGCATGTTAAAATCTTCTCAAAAACGTTCATTTAACCCCTCAGATTGTGATTTGGCTCTATTTTTTGGGGCTGAGAGTCCTCTTTTTGTTTCTACTCTTTTTTTCAAGAGAAAGGAAGTGCCCCTGAGTCTCCAACTTCCTGTTCCTGTCCACCAGGCTCCTCCCAGTACTTTGTCCATGTGGTGTTCACTTTCATTTGGAATTGGAGCTGGAAGGATCACTCTTTGCGTATGTCTGCTGCATAGTAGCATTTAATTGGATTTATTGAGGAATTTTGGATTTGAACTTTTCTTTTACAAGTAAGTTTGAGAATTGAGAATTGGTGTACTGTAAATGTTAGTTAATTTTTTTTTTTAACTACAGTTTTCTGTGCTTCTCAATCTTTCTTAAAAATTCTTATTGAGGGAGGCCTGTACTTTCATGAGGGGCCAAGTTGTATGTGTTTGAAATTTCATGGATTTAATTGCATACTCTGTTGTAGTGGAATTTAATTTTTTTTAGTAAAATTAGGTAACTCTAGTAGTTCATGTAGTTAGTGTAGGCCTGCTTGAGTTCATTTACTTTCTGTGGGTGGCTTGGCCAGGTGGTGGCGGCCATTTTGTGTTTTAAGCCACTGTGTTTTTGCCATAGGCCGCCAAGCTTGTGGCCTACTCTGCCAGTAGGCCCAAGGGTATTACTAGAGTAATCATCTTGGGTGCATGAAAGTTGTTAAACTGTTATTGTGGTGTTTTAGTTATAAGTGTAACATCATGTAGGTCATAAATGGCTTTGGATTCTTTACCAAAATGTCTGTTTGGTGTTGAATTGCAGGTTTTGGGTGTGTGTTGAATAATATGGCTTTTTCATGTGCACTAGGAAACCCTAGAATGCAGCTCGCGTAGTTTTGGTAACTTTGCACAGTGCTACAATGCGACCTTACAGTTTTTGTCTTCTTCGCACGTTCAATGTGCGTGCTCGGGCGCACGATCATGACGTTTTGTACTGTTCGCACTGCCGAACACGCCGAATTTGCATTCTCGTGCGCAATATCTCTCGAGTTGCCTAAAACGTTCCCGAAAATGTAGATGCTGTTCATTTTGCTAAAAGAAACTCCTCAGGTTGTCATTTGCTTGTACTTTTTGGAGTATGGACCACTTTCTGTTTCTGTCCTCTATGTACTTTGTTGTTTGGGGGTGGCCTGACCATGTGGGCGGCTTGGCGGCCATTTTGTCAAGCCAAGCATTTTCCTTTTGCCATGGGAATGTATTGTCTGTCTTCTCTTTCTGTTCATGTTTTTGGGGTTGGCCTGGCCATGTGGGGGCGTCCATTTTAATTCCTGGTACTAGTAGTAGACTCTGTGTTTTTGCCATAGGCTTCCAAGCTTGTGGCCTACTGTGCCAGTAGGTAGGCCCAAGGGTACTACTAGAGTCCTCATCATGGGTGCATGAAAGTTGTTCAACTGTTATAGGGGTGTTTAAGTTGTAAGTGTAACATCATGTAGGTCATGGATGGCTTTGATTAATTAGCAAAATGTGTTTTTGGTGTTGAATTGCAGGTTTTGGGTGTGTGTTGAATAATATGGCTTTTTCATGCGCACTAGGTAACCCTAGAATGCAGCTCGCGTAGTTTTGGTAACTTTGAACAGTGCTACAACGCGACCTTACAGTTGTTGTCTTCTTCGCGCGCTCAATGTGCATGCTCGGGCGCGCGATCACGACGTTTTGTACAGTTCGCACTGCAGAACATGCCGAATTTGCATTCTCGCGCGCAATATCTCTCGAGTTGCCTAAAACGTTCCCGAAAATGTAGATGCTGTTCATTTTGCTAAAAGAAACTCCTCAGGTTGTCATTTGCTTGTACTTTTTGGAGCATGGACCACTTTCTGTTTCTGTCCTCTATGTACTTTGTGGTTTGGCGGTGGCCTGACCATGTGGGCGGCTTGGCGGCCATTTTGTCAAGCCAAGCATTGTCTTTTTGCAATAGGAATGTATTGTCTGTCTTCTCTTTCTGTTCATGTTTTTGGGGGTGGTACTGGCCAGGCCATGTGGGGGCGGCCATTTTGTGTGACCTTCCATCCTGGTTTAGTTTTTTTGCCACAGGCCTACAAAGTTGTGTGATTTTTTTCTGCCAGTAGGCCTAGAGTCCCAGAGAAAGTCAGCGGGGATGCTTGATGTAGCGGTTTCCTTTTTGTCTGTTGGATTCAATTTAACATCATTTAGAGCATGGGTGGCAAATGCATTGAATTTTCAAATGTGGTGTTTGGGTGTAGTTAACTGTTTGGGGCAAAACTACAAATGCCTTTGTTGTTTGTGTTGTTGTGTAACTTTCAAACCTTGTAGCCATGGGGATTTTCTTTTTTGCATTAAGCTGTGATGTAGGCATCCTCCTTTTTCTGGCCTTTACCCATGTACCTGTGATGAGAATGCCCATGTGGAGCTGTGGTGGTAGTAGTAGTGTGCTGTTTTGTTTTTGACAAATTGGCCTGTGTCTTGCCATTGTTCCTGTTGGCTTACTGCTGTTCACATCCCCATTGCTATCTGCTGCAGGTCACTGATGCTGCATCCATCCAAAATGATGCACAAATTAAGGATAAACAAGTTCCACTTCCACTACATTTGCATTTTAATTCTTTGCTATTCTTACTCTTACTGGATGTACTACTACTTCTAGTAGTAATTAAAGCTAAAAAGAATCCATATTCGACTGATGTTGTTCTGCCTTCTTTGCTTGTAGGTGCACAAAAGACTGAAGAGGAGGTGTCTGTCATCATTCATCGCCTGTTCTACTGTCAGACGAACGTCCTTCTGTACTACGTCACGTGTGGTGTGAGTGACTAACCTGACCAGACATCATTCTCAGCAACTTGTGCAACTGAGTGCTGCTGCTGACATCTGAAGAAGATGGGCCCAAAGAAAGCAGGTACTAGGTCCTCCAAGACCAAGAAAGTTGCTGAGAAGAAGGAAGAACAGAAGAAGGAAGTGACACTTAAGTCTGGTGTTGACCCGAAAACCTTTTTTGGGAAAAAAAAGTACGCCTGCAGCAGAAGTGACCGGGGTCCAATCTGGGGCCAGCACCTCCGCATCAGTGGGCCCAAGCCACCACCCCAGGCCCAAGCAGATGAGTGGGCAAGAGGTAGCCAGCCTAATGGTGGAAAGCAGTGATACTGAGCCTGACCTGAACTTATCTCAATCTCAAAGTAGTACACACCCCACGCAAGAGGGAACACAGCAGAAAAGGGGTGACCAACAACCAGCGCCCGCAATAGTAGATGTTCAACAACCACAGCCCGCAATAGTAGATGCTCAACGAAAAGAACAACCACAACCGCCGCCTGTAATAGTAGTTGTTCCACAACCACCGCCCGCAATAGTAGATGTTCAACGAAAACAACTACCACAACCACCGCCTGCAATAGTTGTACAAGAACCACCACCGGCAATAGTAGTTGTTCTTCCTCCCGAAGTCGGGGCAGTTCAGGAAATTGAGCCTGATACAGAGCAAGAAGAGGCAGCACCTCCTGCAGGAGATCTATTGTTTTCCAAATCCCCACCAAGGAAAAGGAGGGTTAGTCCATCAAGTTCTTCGCCAAGCATCCCTTCTGATGATCTTGACCTCAATTGGGAGCCAGAACAATCTGAGCATGAGAGGGAGAGACATCCCAAGAAGGCCATGCTAGGGAAAAGGAAGGTTCCAGGAAGCCTACCACTTATGGAGTGCAATGTTCAGCAGCCGGATAATAATGATGGTGATGATGAGTCAGACCCAGTATTTGTATTTGTATTTGGGTTTCTTGTAGAGCGCTAACAATCATCCCAAAGGGATATCACGGCGCTAAGTTTGCTAAAGTATGGGTGCAGTGGGCATCGTTGCTTGATTTAGTCGAAGTGGGGGAAAAGGAAAGTTTTTAATTTTTTCCTAAATGCCAGGTGGCATTCTGTAAGTCGGAGGGCCACAGGCAGTTCGTTCCACTTCTTTGCTGCGGCGTGGGAAAAGGCTTGTTCGCCCATCCTGGCTCTTTTAACCCGGGGGACGCTAGCTAGCGCCGAAAGTTGAGAGCGGAGGTTTCTAGTGGTAGTGTAGAAGTGAATCCTGTTTCTCAGTATGAGCGGTCCTGTCTGGTGCAGTGCTCTATGAGTGATGCATAACATTTTGAAAGTTGCTCTTTGCTTCATTGGCAGCCAGTGCAGATCACGCAGACAGTTTGAGGCCGAGTCGTATTTCCTTTTCATACAGATGGCCTTGGCTGCTGCGTTCTGCACCAATTGAAGTTTGGTGAATAGGTACTCCGCCATGCCAACAAACAAGGAGTTCCCATAGTCCAGCCTACTCATCAAGAGAGACTGAACTAGGATCCTTCTGCACTCTATTGGAACCCATGGAAAGACTCTTTTGAGCATTTTCAGGGTTGCAAAGCCTTTGCCGCATATAGTGGCTACATGCGTTTTCATGGAGAGGGAGGTGTCAATAGTTATTCCAAGGTTCTTCGCTGTTGATGTCGGGGCAGGAGGGATACCCAGGGCTACCGGCCACCAGGTGTCGTTCCACAGTTCAGTATGGCCTCCGAACAGCAGTATCTCTGATTTGTCTGCATTAAGCTTAAGATAGTGCTTGTGCATCCAGTCAGCCAGATCAGAGAGACAGTTTATAAGCCTATCCTTGGGGTTATCCTCCTCGTCCAAAATTACAGTAAGCTGGGTGTCATCGGCATATGAGCAGATTTCAACACCCCATCTTCTGCCAACTTCTGCCAACTTCAGCAAGGGAAGACACAAAAACATTAAACATGGTAGGGCTTAGCGAGGCCCCTTGCGGGACCCCGTATTTGATAGTCCGGCGAGGGGATGAGAAGTTGCCCAGGTGCACTGATTGTGATCTTTCCGATAGGAAAGACCGCAGCAATCCCAGTGCTCTGTCCCTGATGCCCCTGGATGCCAAGGTTTCCAGGAGCAGATTGTGGGGGACAGTGTCGAATGCTGCCGAGAGGTCTAACAGGATTAGGGCAACTGTTTTCCCCTTGTCCACATGCATTCTGATGTTATCAAGCACAGCAAGGAGAGTAGTTTCAGTGCTGTTGTTGGCCCTAAATCCTGTTTGTGTAATGTCTCGGAGGTTGTTTGTTTCGAGAAAACTGACCAGTTGTCTGTTGACCAGTTTCTCTAGTACTTTCGACAGATAGGGATGTTGGGAGATGGGTCTATAGTTGGCCGGGTTATTGATATCAAGACCTGCTTTTTTTAGAAGGGGGGTGACTGTAGCGTTCTTCCAGCTGGATGGAAATTCTGCTGTTTCTAATGAGTGATTCAGCACCTGGGTTACTGCAGGGCAAATCAGAGGAATGAGTTGCCGGAAGATATGGTGGGGGCAAGGGTCATCACAAGCATTACTCCTGGCCCTGAGGACATGGAGACCAACATTTTAACCCTATCAAGAATGGCTGCGACTAGGGATGTAGTAGCACGCAAACCACCAACACAGGCCACACCAAAACTACCTCCAGCGTCCATTTTTACATTTGCACAAAGCCGGCAGCGTCCTACATCCAGCACAAGTTCCACCTTATCAGAAGTAGGTAGTGGTACTACTACGCAGCCACATAGTGAAGTTCACCACACAACCTCCAGTCCTTCCGGCATTGGAAGTGGCACCTCTAGCAGGAGACAAAAGTTAAGCTCTTTACAGTTAGCGCAATTGAGGAGAACATTGCTATATGCTCCATTTGTCATTCCTCTGTTAGTCGTTGTAAGCCTGGTAGAAACTATGGTACCGGAGGCCAAATGACCCATTTGAAAAAACACCACGCAATCAAGTGGGAGGACCACCTATGTATCATAAAAGCAGGAACCATTAATGTTGGTGGGGAAGCAGTAGAGGGTCCACGGAACACACAGGAAGAAGAGGGAGACATTCTATTTGGTAGTGGTACACCAAGTACCCCTGTCCCACTCCCCAGCACTGCAGTGGTAGTACCCACATCCTCTGCATCAGCAACATCTGTGTGGCACTAGAGTAAGAGTAGTAACCCGGAGACACCAAGGAGTACGGGTGCGAAGTCTGCGACAGGAAGTACTGCATCGGGCATATCTGAAAGAAATACCAAGCAGCGTACCATTGTTAGCATGTTTAGGCAGGAGGGAAAGTACGAGCGCAACCACCCAATAGCACATTTGTACAATGCTAAGCTTGCAAAAATGTTAGCTCTGGACCTTCTCCTTTTTTCTTTTGTTGAAGGGATGGGTTTCCTGGAATTTGTGACAACCCTCTGCCCAAAATGGAATGTTCCCAGCCGCTACTATTTTGCCAGAGTTGCTGTTCCAGCACTACACCACGACATGCTGGAATTGATTGGAAAAGCCTTGCAGCAGAGTGCTGTGCATAGTATCCACCTGACAACAGACATGTGGAGCAGTTGCCAAGCCACAGATTACATGTGCATCACTGCACACTGGATCTCTTTTTCAGGCGTTAGAGACAAGATATCTACAGGCATTGACACTACTGAGATTTTTAATGGTACTGTAGCCATGTTTGCTATGGAGAAATCGCATACTGCTGCAAACATTTTGGATGAGTTCAACAGCAAGGTCTTTGAATGGCTGCGACCAAGAGGCCTCAATATTGGTTTTGTTGCCACTGACAATGGCCGTAATGTAGTTAAGGCCATGGAAGATGGTTGCTATTTCAGGGTCCCGTGTTTGGCACACAGCATTAACATTGTGGTTCAAGACTTTCTGAAAAATGAAAGCAAAGTCAGCAACTTACTGACCATTTGCAGAAGAATCTGCACGCATTTCAATCATTCTTTTAAAGCCCGGAAGCAGCTACGGGTCATTCAACGTGAATGTAACATGCCATTCAAAGCACTCATCCAGGAGGTACCAACACGTTGGAACTCTACGTATTACATGCTCGAACGGCTGTTTGAGCAGTACATACCACTTAATGCTTATGTCATGACAAGAAGATCAGGGGATCCTACTGTTAAAGCCATGACCGTTGAGATGTGGCAATGAGACCTCATTAAATGCCTGACTGAGATGCTACTTCCATTTTGAGGGCTTCACACGTGCAGTCAGCAGGGAGGACTGTACTATGAGCCAAGCAATCCGATTGTTGTACATGCTTGAGCAAGAGCTGAAGGAGGTGTATGAAACATACGAAGGTGTGGAAGGAAAACGTGAAGCATGTAATTTTGTGAAATCCTTAACCGGCCGCTTATCTGAGAATACAAGGATTCAAAATAAGATTTTGTCACATCAACATTACATTACTGCCACAATTTTGGATCCACGGTACAAATTATTTGTGAACAGTAATGCAGTAATTCCTTTTTCAGAAGCGGATGTTTATAAGTACAAAACTGTAATAGCCAAGGAAGCCACTGATTTAGAAAATGAACGGCTCTCAATTAGAGGCCTGCCAGTGCCAGCCCAGGACAGTGCAAGTACTACTGAGCATCCTACAGAGTCAGGTTCTTCTTCACAGCATGCGAGCAGTGCGTTTGCTTCCCAGCAGTCACCAACACAAACAATAACAACAACCGCACCAACAGGATCTGATTCATCAGACACAAGCAAAAAATTAGCTGCTTGGTTTCTATAGAAAGGGATGGGGAAGTCCGTTGCTGTCGCAAAGCAAAAAGAGGACGAGCAAACCAGAGCACCAATGAACATTGAGCAGATGGTCCAGGCCTATATGGATGACACAACAGAGGTGTTCATGGAGCAAAGCCCATTGGTGTATTGGTATAGGACAAGAAGCCAATGGCCAGTGCTCAGCAGGCTGACGATAAAGTATCTAGCTTGCCCTGTTGCAAGTGTCTCTTCCGAGCGTGTGTTCAGTGCTGCTGGTGCCATTGTGACTGTGAGAAGGACCAGTCTCTCGCCCAAAAGCATGGAGAGGTTAACCATGATAAAAATGAACCAGCACTTCATGCCACCAGACTACAAAGTCCGAGAATCAGAGCTGGAAGAGAAGTGCGAGTCGGAAGAAATAAGTAGTGGGTTACAGGACCTAATTGTTAGATCCCCAACCGGCCCAAGCACTGCAGGGACGTAGCATGCACCAGTCCCCTTCTCCTGCCCACGGGACACCCACAGGAAAAACACTGTGGGTACACCTATGGACCAGAAAAGAGGGTGGTTATGTGAGGAGACACCAAGTCTACCACCCTTGCAGGCACCAGGACACTGCTCCCTTGTTCTTTACGCTTCTGCACCTGCAGCACAAGTAGAGAAAAACAACACCTTTCATATATTCAGGACACCACTATAACCAACCCCCAATGACCATGCCTTGTCCACCATGTAGCCCTCCTCACCTGTGTCTCTGGCAGGCTTGGCCTCGTAAAGATGCTGGGTACAGTACAAAAATAAACGTTGTATTCCTGTCTCTGCTAGAGTGACTGTTGCAGAGGAAATGAGGGAGCGTGAGCAATTTCACTGGTGCTAAAAATAAGAAGGACGGGGAAAAAGGTCTGAGGAGGCACACAGCCAATACCAAAAAACCCCGTTTGTCAAATGATAATAACGAAGGGGCAGTGAGCAGGGAACCCTCCGATGCGCTAACCGATCGGCGCTTAGAGAAAAACAAAACCGCCGCGGAGTGACCCAAAACGTCACTTCCGCAAACAACAAGGCGGACAGCACTGTGCTCGGGGCGCGTATGAAATCGCGTAGAAACGCTGGACTTTAGCGTACTACTAACGAACACGCTGGAGTGTCCGGGAGCCCCCGGTTCACTCTAAACAAAAAAACAAAACAAAAACCCCCAGTGACAAAAAGAAATAAAAGAGGAAAAGGAAGGGATTACCGGGATACCGCTAAACACCTAAAAAAGGGAGGAAAGACGGGGAAGGAACAAGAACAATGCTCAAAAAGAAGCAGTAACCCTCCTCACGAGCCAGTGAGAGGGTAAAGGTCAGCAACAAGGGAAAAGACCACAGGGAGGGAACTCAGCTCTGCAGCCTTCAGCAACCAACAACCAGGAAGGGAATCCAAACACTGGCAATATCGAGCAATGAGCTAAAGGTAGGACTGGCTATTTATCTCCCTAACCCTGGTCATATGATAGCAAGGCATGGTCACAGAGATAGGACTAGCTCGATTCCTAACAGTACCCCCCCCCCCGACAATCCTCCCCACCGGTCTGGGCTTAGAGGGGTGCGATCTATGGAATGCCCGAACCAACCGCGGGGCGTGAACCTCCCCAGCAGGCTCCCAGGACCTGTCGTCTTTCGTGTACCCCTTCCAGTCCACTAAGTAGTATAAACGTCCCCTGACTCGCTTCGAATCAAGGATAGTCTGGACCTCATATTCTTCCTGTCCATCAATCATGACCGCAGGAGGGGGTGGTAGCACCTGATCGGTTGGCACATAGGGTTTGAGCAGTGAAGTATGGAAAACAGGGTGCACACTATACTCCTGTGGTAACTTAAGCTTGATTGCTACCAGATTGATAACCTGGAGGATGGGATAAGGACCCACAAACCTGGGCTGCAGTTTACGTGGTCCCTGTAACCTCAAGTTGCGGGAAGACAGCCACACTAGATCCCCAGTTTTGTAGGCAGGAGCAGGGACACGGTGTTTATCCGCTTGTGTCTTCATAGCCTCCTTTGCCTCCAGAAGACTATTTCTAGCCAAGGTCCAGACTTCCCCCAATTGCCTACATATACTGTCAATGGCTGGCACGCGACCCGTGGGTTGTATCGCCATCGCCCTTGGATGGTACCCCAGGGAACAGAAAAAAGGGGACATGCCCAAGGCGGAGTGCACACTGTTGTTATAGGCAAACTCCGCGATGGGCAGGGCAGTGACCCAATCGCACGACAAGGACGCTATCAGACACCGTAAGTATTGCTCCATCGTCTGATTAGTGCGCTCAGTCTGACCGTCAGACTGGGGGTGGTAAGCTGAAGAGAGACAGATCTTGGTCTTAAGCACCTGACATAACTCAGTCCAGAAGTGTGAAACGAACTGGGCCCCTCTATCGGATACAATCACCTCCGGTAACCCATGCAAACGCACAATTGAGGACATGAACACCACTGCCATCTCCTTTGCGGTAGGAATCTTGGGAAACGGAATAAAGTGGGCCATCTTGGTAAACAAATCTACCACCACCAATACTGTAGTGAGACCTGTGACAGTAGGTAGATCGGTTACAAAATCCATGCTCAAAGAATGCCATGGACCAGGAGGAACAGCCAAAGGCTGCAAAAGTCCCGAGGGTTTACAATGCGAGGGCTTGCTCGTTACACACACTGGACACGCACTTACATAACCCTGAACATCTCTTGACATGGACTCCCACCAAAACCACCTCATGCACAGGTCCTTAGTCTTTCGTATACCCGGGTGAGCTGCCAAGGTAGAGGAATGACACCACCCCAACACCTCCTCCCTCAGCGCTGGGGGAATAAATAACTTGCCCTCCTTATACAACAGACCATCCTTCATCTCAATTTGTGACAGGGATAGCCAAGGGGCCAGATCCAAGTGACTTAATCGGTCTTTCACTAGAGCAGGAAAGTCTTCCAGTGTCAATGCCCCTATGATTCTCTCCGGATCTATCATGGTCCTACTTGCACTCACGGAACCTTCGTCCTTCATGTCCACATGTATTCTAGAGAGCGCATCAGATTTCACTTGTTGTGCTGCAGGTCGATATGTTATAATGAAATCGAATTCATTAAAAAACAAAACCCATCTCATCTGACGCGGTGTTAATGCCCTTGCAGAACGAAAGAATTCTAAATTCTTATGATCGGTGTAGATGGTGATTACATGACGAGCACCCCATAAGTAATGGCACCATTCCTCAAACGCTAGTTTGACCGCCAGCAGTTCTCTCTCTGCCACCGTATAATTGCGTTCCGCTGGCAATAGAGTTTTGGAAAAGAACGCAATCGGATGCATATGGCCAGTGGCTTCGTCTCTCTGCGACAAAACACCTCCTACCGCGCACAAGGACGCATCTGTTTCAACAAAATACGGCAGGGCAGGATCAGGGTGCACCAATTCAGGGGCAGACACAAACTGTTTCAACAACATCTGAAAAGCCTCCTGAGTTTCACCAGTCCAAACAAAAGGAACGCCCTTTCTCAAGAGGCGAGTCATTGGGGCCACTATCTCGGAGAAATGGAGGATGAATCGCCGATAAAAATTAGCGAAACCTAGGAGCATCTGTATTTGTTTTACATTCGTCGGCACTGGCCAGGACACAATAGCCTGAATCTTTTTTGGATCCATACAAATGCCTGACGCAGAAATGACAAATCCCAAGAACTCCACTTCAGAAGCCCCAAACTGACATTTCTCTAACTTGGCGTACAAATGATGTTCTTGTAATGTCCGTAACACCTGCCTCACATGCTCTGTATGATCAAGACCTTTTTCCGAATAAATGAGAATGTCATCCAAATACACTATAACGGTTTGATCCAAGTATTTACCAAGTACTTCATTTATGAAGAACTGAAACGCCGCGGGCGCGTTGCACAGACCAAACGGCATTACAGTGTATTCGAACAATCCATACTTCGTCTTAAAAGCCGTCTTCCACTCATCCCCTGGCCGGACTCTGATAAGATGATATGCGCCCCGCAAGTCCAGTTTAGTGAACACTGTAGCCTTGCGGAGTTGGTCCAGTAACACGGAGATGAGTGGAAGAGGGTAACGGTTCTTAACCGTGGCGGAATTCAAGGTGCGGTAGTCCACACACGCCCTCAAGGACCCCTCTTTCTTCGGTATAAAAAAGATAGCCGATGACACGGGCGAAGAGGAAGGGCGTATGTACCCCAATGACAACATCTCATCTATATAGGTCTTCAGATGAGCCTCTTCTGGTTCAGATAATGCGTAAACCCGACTACATGGCAACGGGGCACCCGGTACCAGGTCGATCTTACAATCATATGACCTGTGGGGAGGGAGTCCTTGGGCACACTCTTTGTCAAACACCTCCTCATAGGCAGCATACTGTGGAGGGATTCTACACGTCTCGGTGGCCGCACAGGACAAGGGGTTAATCTGCTCCGCCGCCACTACATAACAGTTCTTTAAGCAGTGTACCGAGTCTAGGGTGACCAATCTTTGTACCCAGTCAATCCTGGGGTTGTGCGCTTGTAACCACGGGACCCCCAGAACCAAGCCAAACGAGGGGGCATCAATCAAATCGAAGACCACGGATTCCACATGCCCATTGTCACACACTAAACCCAAGGGCTCGGTCTGTCTAGTGATACACCCCGATGTCAACTCAGTTCCATCAATGGCCCTTACTGGTTCTGGTTGTTCCTTTAGCTGACAAGGAACCCTCAACTTATCCGCCATCGATATATCCATGAAATTCCCGGTGGCCCCAGAATCAAGTAACACAGACACCGGGACACGGCTCTGCGCAGATATCAATAGCTGAGCGTTAATCACAAAATGCCTAGGGGCCTGATCAATCGCCCCCACCACCTCGTATTGTACTGTCTTGTCCTTCTCCATTATCCGTTCTTTTTGTATGCATGCCACCTTCTTCCCAAATCCTGCTCCAGAAGGTTTCATGGGACAATCACGTGCAAAATGCCCCCCTTGTCCGCAATATAAGCACAAATTTTTCTCTCTCCTTCTCTTCTTTTCCTCAGAAGTCAAAGGACCTCGTACTCCACCTATCTCCATAGGCTCGGGTGTGGCCTTACTCTCACCTCCCGCCTTTACCTCTGGTCTCACATAACCACCTCTTGAGTACTGAAATCGGCTACGTTCACCTCGCCGTTCTGTCACCCTATGGTTAAGTTTCACTACCAAGTCTATAAATGCCGCACAGTCTTCTGGAGGATCCACCACTTGAGACACTATGTCCTTCAATTCTTCGTTTAACCCTTGATAGAAAAGGGACGTCCTCTTTTCAGTCGGCCAATGTGTCTCAGAGACCAAGCGATTAAAGTTGGCTATATAAGACAACAAGTCCTGCCTGCCCTGCCGCAATTTCAACAGTTCGGCGTCACTGGCCTGCATGAACGCATGTTTGGCAAATAGACTATGCATTAAAACTTTAAACGCCTGGTAGTTGTACAACACCTGGTCGTTATTTTCCACTAACGGAATCGCCCATTGGGCCGCGTTACCAGCCAGATATGACAATATGAAAGCAATTTTAGCGGAGTCGTCAGGAAAGGCATTAGTTCTGCACATAAAGTGCAGTTGACACTGGTTCACGAAGGTGCCAAATTTGTCACTGTCTCCTGTGAATCTCTCAGGGGGGGCCAAGGGCACTGCCACAGGAGTGGAGACAGTTACCGCTATTGGTGAACCGCCGCTAGCTGTACTAGATCCCGCTCCTCCAGTATACTGGAAGGTAGCTGGCTGAATCACGGGAGTAGTGCCCCTCTGCTGTGACTGTTCTCGGGCTCTAACTGCTACTAACTCCTGTTTCAGCCCTACATTCTCCTGCTGCAACTCTTGCACCTGTGCCTGCAGGGTATGAACGGCTCCCATAATATCCTGCATAGAAGGGCCCCCCGTACCACCTCCCAGCGGATTCCCATCCTCATCCATGCCAGCCCGGGCAGTGCTATATTAACGTGGGCTCGATATTCTGTTAGATCCCCAACCGGCCCAAGCACTGCAGGGACGTAGCATGCACCAGTCCCCTTCTCCTGCCCACGGGACACCCACAGGAAAAACACTGTGGGTACACCTATGGACCAGAAAAGAGGGTGGTTATGTGAGGAGACACCAAGTCTACCACCCTTGTAGGCACCAGGACACTGCTCCCTTGTTCTTTACGCTTCTGCACCTGCAGCACAAGTAGAGAAAAACAACACCTTTCATATATTCAGGACACCACTATAACCAACCCCCAATGACCATGCCTTGTCCACCATGTAGCCCTCCTCACCTGTGTCTCTGGCAGGCTTGGCCTCGTAAAGATGCTGGGTACAGTACAAAAATAAACGTTGTATTCCTGTCTCTGCTAGAGTGACTGTTGCAGAGGAAATGAGGGAGCGTGAGCAATTTCACTGGTGCTAAAAATAAGAAGGACGGGGAAAAAGGTCTGAGGAGGCACACAGCCAATACTCAAAAAACCCCGTTTGTCAAATGATAATAACGAAGGGGCAGTGAGCAGGGAACCCTCCGATGCGCTAACCGATCGGCGCTTAGAGAAAAACAAAACCGCCGCAGAGTGACCCAAAACGTCACTTCCGCAAACAACAAGGCGGACAGCACTGTGCTCGGGGCGCGTATGAAATCGCGTAGAAACGCTGGACTTTAGCGTACTACTAACGAACACGCTGGAGTGTCCGGGAGCCCCCGGTTCACTCTAAACAAAAAAACAAAACAAAAACCCCCAGTGACAAAAAGAAATAAAAGAGGAAAAGGAAGGGATTACCGGGATACCGCTAAACACCTAAAAAAGGGAGGAAAGACGGGGAAGGAACAAGAACAATGCTCAAAAAGAAGCAGTAACCCTCCTCACGAGCCCGTGAGAGGGTAAAGGTCAGCAACAAGGGAAAAGACCACAGGGAGGGAACTCAGCTCTGCAGCCTCCAGCAACCAACAACCAGGAAGGGAATCCAAACACTGGCAATATCGAGCAATGAGCTAAAGGTAGGACTGGCTATTTATCTCCCTAACCCTGGTCATATGATAGCAAGGCATGGTCACAGAGATAGGACTAGCTCGATTCCTAACACTAATACTGTCAGAAGAACCACCAGGGTTTGAGGATGAGCTCCTCTTTCCTGACAACTAGGCTTGGAAATTGTTACATTCTCCCTTCCTTTATTTCTCCCTTCCTTAGTTATTTGTGTGTATCTGACTTTCTGACTCAAACTTGAAAACTAACACCATCTTCCTTTCTCTTTTAATTACCTATTGGAGTTGCACATCTGAGCATTTACTGTGCACTCCACTCATCAGAGTCCTGCTCCATCTTCCTGACTCACCCTAAATACATTTCCATCTTGCCATACTTTGGATGGAGATGGACAATAGTGCAATAATGTAGCCTCTAACAGTCCCTCCATAACAAGTGAAACGTACGTGACTACAGCCATCTTCTGTTTTGTTTCCAATCTGAAATGCATCACTGTCTTAAAGCTACACCTCTGTCTGCTGGCATACACAACTCTTCAATGTCAGAACTTGAGCAGGGCTCCAAAATTAAAGTAAACTCTTCATCACTTTCAGAAGGCACTGCTGCATCTGTGATCTGACAGTCACAAAGAAGAGAAATACAGGTATATGAAATAAATGATGCCATACATTGCATTGACTGCTTGCTGACTCAGAGCAAATGTGCATGAAGTAGAAGTATACTAGTAGTTTCAAAGTGCTTGTGTCTCAAGTGATGGTCAATGTTTCCATGTTGTTTAATAATATGTATCCAATTGTACTCCTACTACTGCAGGTGCAGTCTGGCCTTAATCGTAGTCACTCACTACATACTTAGTTGCTGTTTTTGGTCAGTTTGGAGAACACGTACATGTGCCACACAGGATGATGATGATGATGACCACCATACCATCTTTGTAAGCTGTCAGTCAGTTTGATCAGAGATGATTGATGGAATATGTTCAGGAAGTAGAATACAAGGTAAACACACAACCAATCAACAAGAAGCACAGCAGACCTAGGCTACATGTGTGTGCAGTGGTGGAATGGAATTGTGGTATGATAGACATTGGCGCATTGATTTACCTTAATCACTTGTTTTGGAAATACTAGGTTGATGTATTGTATATGCCTTTTGTCTGAAACTCTGAAAAATGTTGGTAAATGGAGTTTGGGCCACAGACTCACGTCCCGGTGTTGTGGTGCGGCCCTATAACTGTTCTGTGCTGGCTCCTATCTTGTTGTTCTTTTCGATGTCTGCTGTGCAACTAGAAGAGTAGAGTTAATCAATGTATCCAAGCAGCCTCAGTCTGAAAATCTTCTCGCTCACGAGTCTTGTCTTTTTCGCACTACACCGTAATTGATTTTTATGTTTTCATTCTGTTAACTTATTTTGTAATACCCCATTTAATCTTTCATCAACACTTACAGGCCGGCCTTTCACCCAGCGCTACTATTATACGTGGAGCAACAACTCACACTTACCTTACCAATCCTCCTCCTCCTCATCATTCTGCCAGAGGCGCCCAAGAATGATATAATCAATCAATCAGTCACAACAGTGTCCATGGAAGGGAGGAAAAAATGAATGATGAGATACAACTACACATTTGGCCCTGGATAATACATTAACTTTAGTATCATTTTCATATTTTTCTTTGATTCCTTTTTCCTCTTCATTTATTTCACGCTTGTGTTTGGTAATTGATTGTTCACTTAAAGTATCTCAATTTTGTTGGCTAGCTTTCAATACGCTACAACAGGTATTACGGTTTCTCAGAGGGCATACAGCCTAGGCAAAAGTCATATCATATCATAAGAAGAACTTCCTTTGAATTGTGTAGTAGTAGTTAAGTAATTACCACTTATTATTAACCATCCAGTTAATAATAAACCTTCATCGTGCATCCATTTTGTTGTTCTTAATTGACTTCACATTTATTGGGGAATTGTGAATCAGCAATCATCGTCTTCATTGTTTTGATTTTGTTGTCTCCATGCGTACTGTTTTTCTTTGTCAAACCTTTCCCCAAACCCCCGTTCCCATCCATTCATCAAAACCTAACCCTCTTCCCCCGGGCTGTGTGGTTTTATATTGAGGTGTGATGTTACTACATTAAATATACACCAACAATTGATCACACGCTTGCTGGGGCAGATGTGGTGAAACCAACGCTAATCACTAACAGAAAAAATATTCCCCCTTGACCTCTAAAATTGTAACGGTATATATCCAACACTTTAATTCTGCTATTTTAATACATAAGGGCAAACAACACGAAAGGTTTTTTTTATAGCTTTATCATTTTATTATTTTTTTCTTTTAGTTGTATTTCTTAGTACAAAAATTATTTTTCCATTTATCGATTTATCACATCAGTTAATATATTTTATCAAAAAGTACATAGTATAAAACACATCATTTTGTAATATCATCAGTAAAAAAACTATTTAATGCAGGGAAAACAATATACAAAACAATCAACACTCTCACAAGTACATACATCCCTTACTTATCATACATACTGCATTCATTCTTGGATTCTGCGTCTGAGGGATCGCAGGTGGACGTGCAAATTAATACGCAAGGTCGACGCGTTTCGGCAGTGTGGACCGCCTTCCTCAGGACCTGTCTTGCAGAATACTCAAACACAAACAATATTTTTATGGCCCCTGCATAGTTGGATATCTGTAACGATAAATGACATGCATTGTTTCATTTGTTCTAATACTTTTTTTCATTATTCTCAGTTACGTTGCCCTATGTATAACCAAGAAGACATAATTCATTTACACATAGTATATTATAGTTACTCTGACTCTCTTGTGGTTGGACCTGAGCTGAGCAGCAGGATGACATCTACGTGACTCTCATAGTCGACACAGAACTCTAACCTTATGAGTTTTCCTAAGGTTATGAATAAATGAAGGCATTTAAGATTTTATGAAAACTCTAGTACTGTTGTTAGAGAAGACTTGTAGGAAAAGGGTTGTCTATTATATCCACAATTTATGTTTAAATGACAGGTAGAAAGTATTTATCACTCAGGACCTAAGGTGATATCAATAGATAGGTATATATTTATCTGCATGTTTTACCTTTTTGAGACTTACTCGCATGCGAAATACTTTTTGCAACATGACAGGTTGAGACTGTTATCACTTAGATCACCAACTATGTACCTTTTGTTCTGAAAAAGGATTCCTGTCAAGCTTCAAGCATTGGCTTCAGGGTTTATTTTTGTAGTACTTCCTGTATGAGAATATGAACAGGAACTGTCACTATTCTGTGATGTTATCTTTATAAAGGATAGGTTTATCAAGTAAATGTGCGCCAATCGCTTACCTATTTTATCAGATAATGTCTTTATTTCTTCTAATTGTTGGTGCAAAGGCTTGTTTTTTATGGATCCGGCGTTGGACTGCAGAGACCACAAAAATACACAAAGAAACAAACCCTGACTTTCTGATGCTTTAATATAGATGGAAGATGTATTGATTATTTACTAATGTAGTCTCTATTTTACTGACCTTATTGTCACAATAACTGGGACTTGGAGCATAAGGTCACTCTCTTCGTGATTATATGCGCGAATAACCGCTGTGTTGTTGTTTTTGAAGCCGATGTATATCTGCAGAGGTGTTGAGAAAAAATACTTTGATCTAATCTTGCTCGTTTTTTACATTGAATATAAGAATATAATTGGGTATGTCGGATTTTACCTTATCTATAGGTCTGACGCGTCTCTCCTGCAGAGCGGTCTCTAGCGGCAGAAAGTGCAGGCGATATGAGGCAGAGCTCCTCCTTTCATGGTTCAGGGAAACATTAATTTAAATGCTCTAGAGGTAGATAGAGAAAAGCACCCTCGTCAGGACTATTTTCTAGCGCTCGCCCCTTGTTTATCAAATGCTATCGCGTGTGATGCTGGCTACGCTATGCGCTGTACTTACTTAAGTTCCTCTTTTGTCCGGTCCAAACGTTCTCACTCGCACTGCTCAGGAAGCCTAACACGTAGTTGTGCTACCTATTTCTTATATACGTTGTTTCCGCGCCATGTAATAAATCACATGGTCGGAATCCTCGCGACCAATGCCCAATGATGTTAAAGGGGGATGTTTGACAACAAACCGGCAGTCGGGTTGTCATACTTACACGGGACCGCTACGAATGCGGTCACGTGATTAGAATACCGCGGCGGCCATTTCTAAGTGGTGATATAATTATCTATTTGCGTGATATGTAAAAAGTCTTATGTCATTATTTTCTTAATAGAGCTAAATTAGTGGCATCTCTATGTTCGATTTCTTAACAGATTTTATGTCAATACCAAAAGGTGTTAAAAGGAGGTAATAACCCCACTCTGCAATCGGGTATGTTTAGTATGGTCACATGAATATAATAACAAGGCAGCCATTACTGAATGGTACTATAGTTGCCTTATTGTGCGATATGTGGTAGATCTTATCTTCTCAGTGGGATTTAAAGTTAGATGTATATATGTATGGTTTATATACAAAATTTATTGTGTCACGTACCACGAAATATTCTCATTTAGGCCTCTTTTGACACTGTCAAAGTAAAAAATCCAAAAACATTCCCGTTTTTTCCTAGTTATCTCTGGTGATTCTCCTTTCCTGCATTGGATTTTTTCCAGTATACACCACTTCAATTCTGACTCATTGTGGTTATAATCCGTACAATGTTGAGGAGTCGTCAGTCTTGAGTTGTCAAACATCCCCCTTTAACATCATTGGGCATTGGTCGCGAGGATTCCGACCATGTGATTTATTACATGGCGCGGAAACAACGTATATAAGAAATAGGTAGCACAACTACGTGTTAGGCTTCCTGAGCAGTGCGAGTGAGAACGTTTGGACCGGACAAAAGAGGAACTTAAGTAAGTACAGCGCATAGCGTAGCCAGCATCACACGCGATAGCATTTGATAAACAAGGGGCGAGCGCTAGAAAATAGTCCTGACGAGGGTGCTTTTCTCTATCTACCTCTAGAGCATTTAAATTAATGTTTCCCTGAACCATGAAAGGAGGAGCTCTGCCTCATATCGCCTGCACTTTCTGCCGCTAGAGACCGCTCTGCAGGAGAGACGCGTCAGACCTATAGATAAGGTAAAATCCGACATACCCAATTATATTCTTATATTCAATGTAAAAAACGAGCAAGATTAGATCAAAGTATTTTTTCTCAACACCTCTGCAGATATACATCGGCTTCAAAAACAACAACACAGCGGTTATTCGCGCATATAATCACGAAGAGAGTGACCTTATGCTCCAAGTCCCAGTTATTGTGACAATAAGGTCAGTAACATAGAGACTACATTAGTAAATAATCAATACATCTTCCATCTATATTAAAGCATCAGAAAGTCAGGGTTTGTTTCTTTGTGTATTTTTGTGGTCTCTGCAGTCCAACGCCGGATCCATAAAAAACAAGCCTTTGCACCAACAATTAGAAGAAATAAAGACATTATCTGATAAAATAGGTAAGCGATTGGCGCACATTTACTTGATAAACCTATCCTTTATAAAGATAACATCACAGAATAGTGACAGTTCCTGTTCATATTCTCATACAGGAAGTACTACAAAAAAAAACCCTGAAGCCAATGCTTGAAGCTTGACAGGAATCCTTTTTCAGAACAAAAGGTACATAGTTGGTGATCTAAGTGATAACAGTCTCAACCTGTCATGTTGCAAAAAGTATTTCGCATGCGAGTAAGTCTCAAAAAGGTAAAACATGCAGATAAATATATACCTATCTATTGATATCACCTTAGGTCCTGAGTGATAAATACTTTCTACCTGTCATTTAAACATAAATTGTGGATATAATAGACAACCCTTTTCCTACAAGTCTTCTCTAACAACAGTACTAGAGTTTTCATAAAATCTTAAATGCCTTCATTTATTCATAACCTTAGGAAAACTCATAAGGTTAGAGTTCTGTGTCGACTATGAGAGTCACGTAGATGTCATCCTGCTGCTCAGCTCAGGTCCAACCACAAGAGAGTCAGAGTAACTATAATATACTATGTGTAAATGAATTATGTCTTCTTGGTTATACATAGGGCAACGTAACTGAGAATAATGAAAAAAAGTATTAGAACAAATGAAACAATGCATGTCATTTATCGTCACAGATATCCAACTATGCAGGGGCCATAAAAATATTGTTTGTGTTTGAGTATTCTGCAAGACAGGTCCTGAGGAAGGCGGTCCACACTGCCGAAACGCGTCGACCTTGCGTATTAATTTGCACGTCCACCTGCGATCCCTCAGACGCAGAATCCAAGAATGAATGCAGTATGTATGATAAGTAAGGGATGTATGTACTTGTGAGAGTGTTGATTGTTTTGTATATTGTTTTCCCTGCATTAAATAGTTTTTTTACTGATGATATTACAAAATGATTTGTTTTATACTATGTACTTTTTGATAAAATATATTAACTGATGTGATAAATCGATAAATGGAAAAATAATTTTTGTACTAAGAAATACAACTAAAAGAAAAAAATAATAAAATGATAAAGCTATAAAAAAAACCTTTCGTGTTGTTTGCCCTTATGTATTAAAATAGCAGAATTAAAGTGTTGGATATATACCGTTACAATTTTAGAGGTCAAGGGGGAATATTTTTTCTGTTAGTGCTTTGCTTTTCCCCTCTTTCCCTGACCATTGAAGTAAAAATAGAGGGGGTCCCATTCTTATGCCGAAACCAACGCTAATGAAATCAAATGTCAACGAGGCAGGGTGAGGATCTTCTTCTGCTTGCCCACCCAAGCTCACTTTATGTAATAGTGTACAAGGCAACTCATTTCCGAAAGTGACCCAACCAATAAATGTAAATCATTGCTGGCATTGTTTGAATTTAATTTTAGAGCATTTACGTTTACGATTTGTATCGTGTTTTAATGACTCCAACGCAACTACAGTTATCTTCTTCTACTTTTTCAGTCCCCAACACCATTGATTTCTTTGAGTTCATTTAGCAGTTGCAATATTGTTTGTATTTTTTGTCCGTATTATGTACTACTTCTCTCACATTCTTTCTCAGGCAAATGACTGTCTCTTTGTTTTTGTTTTCCAATGCTAGTGCCAGTGCCTAGGAGTCTAGTCTACTACTATCACACAACCACGGCATATTCTCCGTTGTCTTGGGAAACCATGCAGCCCTTGCGGTGCCAAACACAATCACCATCAATTACAGGTAAGAAGAGAAGTTTGCTGGGAGGTTTAATGGAGGAGAGGCTGGTAGTACTGATAGGACAAATATAACTGAGTGAGGGGCACAGCATCTATCTGTTTGCATGTTACACATGTGGTCAGTTAATAAAGTATTTCAATCAAACACTGGCCGCTGCCCTGCATCTAGAGTAAACCTTGTGACATACAACAGTAACCCCACCACAAAACAACATCATATCATATCTGTGTAAGTTGAAAATGAAAAACATTTACTCATGTATAAAATTAAAATATTATCCTATCCCACCCCTATCCCCACCCTAACCCCAACCAATGTCCAAGTCCAAAGAATGTCCCACAAAAATAACCCCAACACCCAATTCTCACCCATCAACAAAAGTATTAAAAAAGGGGCTAATCAACAGGGTCCGGGTCCATTACAGTTGGCGGGCTTTAAGGTGTTTGTCCACAATGATCTTTACGTGCTCCTCTAATTGGTCATCCAGCTTGGCCATCCGTAGGAGAAGTTTTTGCCGAAATGCACGGCACCTACATTTGCATCCATTGTGTGTGGGGGTGGCAGATGTTAAATGCCGGCAGTGAGCGGCTGCCTGGCTGCGGCGCTGTACTCCTGCAGGTGGAGCCTTGCTGGGGCCAGACGCATTGGAAGAGGCAGCAGCTGCTGCCACCGCCTCTTCCTCCTCCTCCTCAGCCTCAGCCACCAGCTTGCCGTACTCCTCCACAATGGCCTGCAGTTTCCTTTGCCGGGCCCTGGCTGCCAACTCCTTCCGCGAGAAGGAGTATGAGTATCTATAAAAAAAGAAACTCTTCATAATTAATTCAACAGTACATTGTGGCATAGTAGCACTACCAAGCGAAGTACATACAATTGGTGTCAACTTTTAGTATCTATCTAATCTGTCCGCCTGCTTCCCCTGCCTGTAGCATTTGTTGAAGTTTTTTACGGCATTATACTTGCCCTAGTACTGGGTGGCCTTGAGTACACATAAGAAGAACATAAGTCTTTTTTGTATTTCCTTTTATTATTTCAAAGTAAGACTCTGCTTCCAGTGACAGTCTTCACCTATGAAGACTATACAAATACATTTAGGGGGCATCCACCCATTAAAAGTAAATGTCTATCATTCTTTATTATCGGCTTAGCTGGTTTCACTTTCACCAGCAACCACCCATGCATCCACTCTTCCTTGCCTTGGGTTTCATTGACACAAACTCCGCTCATGATTGTTGCTATCCACTGTATCCATGCAACCATATTCTTTTGCCCAACCAGGCCTGCATTTTCTTTGACCTTACAGTTCTACCCATCCTTTAACAACCAATGCATCCAATTCATATCAGCCATGTGAATGAACCTTCCAAAGTATCCTTCTATTGTAGTTTGTCTTATTATTACATCTCGTTAGTCCTTCCTCATTCTACCCTAGTTCACTTCTTTCCCTTTTTGTTCAACACATCCCTCAAGGTCATCTGATCTGACTTTTAGTCTTCTACATAAGTTTCACAGCTGAGTTGGAGTCCAATGGAAGAGGCCTTGTTTACTCAACTCAAACTGGTAATGCAACAAAGGGTGTCTTCTTTGGCCATTGTATATTGTCCAGTACAACTTCAAATTCGTACTTTCTTAGTAAGTCTCATAGCACAGTGAGGGAAATGTTCCCCTTCCACCTAGTAATGCAAATAAGTAATGAATATAACTTACCACCGCCCACCGCTGATGTTTCCTCCCCCACTGGTGCTCCTGCAGGTGCCGCAGCCACTGTCCCCTCCTGGATGGCATTAGCATCGCCGCTGGCCCCGTCTGCACTGGTGGTTGGTAGTGATTGTGCACCTATAAAAGCAAGTACACCTTTTTAGATGCCTGCACACCTACCCCTATTTTACTAGTTATACTTTTTTCACCAGGAAGGAAGATTGAAAAAACAGTTACGTACAATATGAATCGTTGTGACAGAGTAACTAGTCCAAATTGTGTCCAATGTACAGCAGTCACATTAGACAGAGTTTAGTTTTAATTTATTAGATGGTCCCTAGGGTCATCTAATCTACTCCTACTCTAGTCTTTGGAAAGTTAGCCTGAGCCATATAACCATTTTTAGATCGTGTCTACTGCTTTGCCCATGTTACCTCGCAGCTTGTTGCACAGTAAGAAAGACACCATTGAGGCCACATGAGTGTCGCATACAATTGACAAACCAGTATTGTTAGTCCCTTTTGCTTATCCATAATGTTGCACTTTTTGCCATGTTATGACTGCTAAAAACTGGCATAGTTGTATTCACTGTCTAACGTGCAACATTTTTCTCATAGGAAGATGAGAAGTGAAGATTGACTTCTACGAAACAAGGGATTTGCAGAGCTTTCAAAAGATGCAAGTGTAACCACTAACAGTATACGTTCAACGGTGAGAGGTCTCCCACAATTCACACATTTCTCTATCGTGCACTAGATGAACAAAATGTACAGTATTTAATCTTCTTCATTTTGCATGGTGGAGCAGGATGTTTTTCATGGAAATACTTACAAGTTACAACAATACAAAGCTTGTTATAAAAAAATTAAGTTTTTGAACTTGCACATAGACTCTGTGGTATATTTTCAGTGTCTGGGGTGCTGTGGACTGAAACGAGTGAGTGAGCGAAAGGGTCTTCTTCTTTTTCTGTTCTGGCCTGGGTTGTGTAAAAAATCATTGGGTATATATCTAACTATCTTTGTGTGGGGGTCGGGAGTGGGACAAATGACTATGACCGAGACACTTAGGTAGGTAGACTAGACGGTCATTGGATTATGGGTTTTTCTGACTGAGTTCTGTGACCAGGGTGTAAGGTCCAACCTCCCTATCACTAACATCAACAACATCCTATTTTCTTGTGCATAGTTCTGTATGTGTATGTGCAGAGAGAGAATATTAACCACAACAGTAGTAGAAGTATAGTATCTGAACAAAAATTAGTAGGCAAACATCTGGTTGTGCATTTTTGTTGGTGGGAATTGACAAAGACTGGAGATTACAGAGGACAACGCAAAAGACAGGAGTGGACCCAGTGGCTACAGCTATTCTATCACAGCTTTATTCAAAAGAATACCTTAACTAAAGAGTGGCCAACAGGGCAAACTTTGCTACACACAGTCTAATAGTATTAGCAAAGAGAGTCTTGGGGCAGAGGCAGTTTGAAGGAACTGAAAGTCAGGGATGGCATTGGATAGTTAGGCAAAATTTGGAAAACAAATTTAAGACCAAAGAAGGTTTTGCTATCATTGAATTAGGAAGGAGGATTAATAGGTTGGAAAAAATAAGGTGCGTTAAAAAGTTAGGGAAATATAATTGTTAATAATATAAGCACTGTAGGACTTACTGGGGCCAGCAGCAGGATCCGCGGTAGAGGAGCGCTCCTCCAGTGGTTGTCCCGCCAACTCTGACCCCGTCTTCTTGCCCTTGGGTGGTGCTGATCATGTAGGAAATAATAAAGAAAGAGAAACATTAAGTGCTGTGAAACAAAGACCTCATTCAAAAATGCTCTCAAACATTTTAGGGAACAACAATTCCAATAAAATTGACTTCGAAGTATAAATGACTACTGGCTTGCAAGATCCACAGACCGTCTACTTATAGAACACTAATCAAATGTGCCATAAACATTCTGATTGCAGAATACTAACGAAGCCAGTACCACCTGACCTACACCACCTATTCAAGAATCCAGACGGGCCAATTGTTCAGTAAGTCTGCATTTCAATTTTATTTTTGCCCGCAAACATGCATAGATGATGAGATGGAGGACACATGCATACATTTGTACATACACATAATTGTTAGTTGCTTGCGTCAGAACTGCTACTGACTCACCTAACCATGCTATTGCTGTGCTAAGCCTACCACGCAGTAAACAAACTCAAACCAGTTCTATGGAGGGCTGGGGTAAATAAGAACTAACTAAGCATTCAGTGACAGAGGAGGCGTCATGCAGACCGGTAAAAAATATGAAGTAATACTATCCATCCACCACTATTTCACTAAAGGACAATGGGACTAAACTCTAGCAATAGCATCAACTAACTTCAGTTCTCTAAAAACTCTAACATCAATAATCAGCAGCCCAAGCTAGCGCTAAGTAAGAGAAGTGGCGAGCAGCACTTGTGTCATACAATAACAGAAGAATTTGAGACGGAATTGATCTGCAATGTAACTAAGCGCACCAGTAACCGTGTTACTTATTCATCCAAGAATTATACACAATACTTATACTACTATAATATATATTAAATTGTTAATATTACTAGCTACTCACCAAGCCCCACGACTTCAACACCTTCCTGTCCAGAATGTCTGCCCACCAGTGGGCCAGCTGCTGGTGGGTGCGCCGGATTTCTGAGCGATGGTAGACTGCCCGGCACACCTTCGCCCACTGGCGGTGACGCTCCTCTGGCAGGTAACCGGACCCTGGCCTGCCGCCTGCTGCCAAGGTCAAGGGGAGGTGGCGCTGGATGAAAAAAACCATGGCGGCCACCTCCGCCTCCCTGAAAAGATTCCGGGCCTGCACCCCTGCAGGTCGCATTCTGCCACAAGGCAGCCGGCTCTTGGGCGCAGGTGCCTTGCCCTTCGAGCCGGTTCTGCTGCTCCCCTTTGCCATGGTTCTGAGGTGGAGGTGGAGGTGGAACAGAAAAGTTAGAACAAATGGAAAAAAAGTTAGCGGGAAGAAGTAGGAGCTTAAATAAAGAAGTACAATAAAACAGTAGAAAAGCTAAAAAAAGGTGGAAAAGTAGAAATAAAATGCAAAATATAAACTTAGGGACAGAGAGAGATAGATGAGAAGTAAAAAAAGTGGAAAAACTGTGAAAATAGGTAAAGATTGAAGAGATAAAAGGTGGATAGAAAGGTGGATAGAAAACTAGGCCCAGAACCATAGCATAGATTGTGAAAAACAAGATGGCCGTGCCCTTCGCGACAACGTGGGTAAGTTCACGCGAGATTTCACGTGAACACGCACTTTGTCAGTGTGAACAAGTAGTTGTGTTCCCGAACAAGACGTGCACCGCGCGAACGCGTTATTCGCGACCCGGAAGAGGAAATAGGGGATGCGGGCGGGCGGGACAATTGAAAAAACAAGATGGCCGCGCCCATAGCCCACCACATAGGTAAGGTCGCACGCTACAATCCCCCGAACACCCAGACAGTGCCCCGAACACGCACTACGCGCTCCAGAGCAAGAAAAACAGCTCGCGAACGGGACCAGCAAGCTACTACGCAAGCTCACGAAGCTACGCAAAGCTATGCGAAGCTCGCGTAGTGCGAGAACGGCTTCGCGTAGCACGACTAAGCGTACTATGCCCACCCTTAATACTGACTTAATGATCAGTTTTAATAATTATTTTAATAAGTTATCAATTGTTTAAAACTATTATAAATTACTATTACATCATACACATAAAAAACATAAAACAATAACATAAATATAAATTAAAAAATTACATTTACCTTTATTATTTTTAAAATTAATTATATACTACATTAGCTAAAATAATACAAAAAATATTAAATATCAGAGGGAATAACTACTATTCCAAATCCCCAAAAAACACAGTAGGGAAAGTGTTGGATATTACTATTCCAACTCCAGAGAATGCAATAGTAGGGAAAGTGTTGGATAGCTTAGAGTTAAAAATTACTATTCCAACTCCAGTGAATGCAACAGTAGGGAAAGTGTTGGATAGCGTAGGGGTAAACATTACCATTCCCACTCCAGAGAGTGCAACAGTAGGGAAAGTGTTGGATAGCGTAGGGGTAAAAATTATTATTTCCACTCCAGATAGTGCAACAGTAGGGAAAGTGTTGGATAGCGTAGGGGTAAACATTGCTATTCCCACTCCAGAGAGTGCAACAGTAGGGAAAGTTTTGGATAGCGTAGTAGTTAAAAATAACATACGTATAAACATTTTTTTTTAATTAATTATTGAATTTATTATTAATAACTTTGAACTATTTAAAAGTGCCAATAAATAATTATGAAAAATATAATTCCCAATGAATAACTAATTAACAATAAAGTAATAATCAATACCAATAAATAATACTTAATAAATAATAATTACCAATAACAAATATTGAACAATTATATCATTTTATATACCAAAAGATGATAAATATTAAACAATAATCACCGATTAATAATTACTGATTAATATATTAAGTAAAACTATCAATAAATACTATGTAATAATATTTAATTACCAATTAATGACAAAACAACAATAAATTATTTTTCATAACTAAAAAATTATAATTTAAAATAATTATCAATTAATAAATAATATCCAATAAATTAATAATCAATACCCAACAATAAAAATATGAATTACTTAATTAGATTTCAATTACTTCCAAAACTATTCCCCTATGAATGCACCACACACACCTGTAACAAAAAAATACACTTAACATAATTAGCTAGTAATCAATTAAGAAAAATGAATGATCAATTATTACAAATTAATTAGCAATTAATAATTAATTAACAATAATATAATTATCAATACCAATGAATGAACATAAATTATTACCCACCCTATTCCCCTATAAAACCACAACCCGCTACAGAACTGAAACGCAAACATTAATTAAAATTAATTTATTATTACTAAAAATTAATAATTAATTTAGTATAATTAAATTACTTCCCATCCTATTTCCCTATAAACCCACAACCCGCTTTGGTACTAAAACGCCCAATTAACTTAAAAAAACGTTGTTTACATATAAAAATTGTATAAATATATATTTTTAAACCAGTAGAATACTTAAAGTACGGTGCATATGCGATGGTGTAGATCTCCGTACGAATTGCTCATACCCGACGTATCCGTACAAATCGCGTCCCAATTCCCCGGTCCGGATCGTACTTGGCGGGTCGTACGGCATGTTTACGATCTTTACGGTTTACTGTGTGGGTCTATGTCGTACGGACTCACCCTTAACTTTCGTACGGTTTGCGACAATTCGTACGTATTTCGAGCCAACGAATCATACTATGCGATTCGGACAGATTACTACGATTTGTATGGAAAGGGCTACGAATACGAATCGTCGTACGGAATCGTTTCCTGAATCGGAATCGACCCCTAAGTGCTCATATGTCTTTGAACAGCCATCTCAGGCTGACCAAAACACCCATGCACACTTTGGTTTCTCAAGCCTGGCTGTATTGAGCAGCTGGGCTGGAGAAACTCCACAGACTCCCTGAACTGAGAGGAGTGTATTTTCAGTCCTCTCAGGCCAATCCCCGCACTGCTTTCAGAACATGAGAGCAGCGCGGGGATTGCATAGGGAGTTTGTCCCAGGGGCTGCTTGGACCAGGAAGAGCAGAGGTGACACAGTATGATGCAGGAGGTGGCCAGCACCTTAAGGTAAGTTATTTTTTAATTTTTTATTATTATTAAAAAAGCCCCAACCCCGCACTCCCTCCACTCGCCCCACCACCCTTTGTTTATGGCGGCTGCCTCTGATTTTAGCAAGGAACCAGGCACACACATGTCCACCCTGGCTCAACTTCTATTTCAAGTAAGGAGACATGTGCCTAAAAAAAGGGCAGCCTATGTAGCCCACCCTTGATGGTCAGCACTACTAAGCCAGGGCATAAAAAGAGCATACGTCTACTCCTAAATGGTCATGAAGGAAAGCCAGGGAAGATAGTGTTCAGGGCAAGATAAGATATAAAAGACAGAACCAGTGAAGTTTTATTGTCAAAGCTCTTCTGTCTTCTTGTTTTCAATGACATTCAAATAAGCTTTATTCGGTTTTTAGTTTAAAACCATAAAAGCAACAAGAAGAAATACAAACATGCATAGATAACTCATCATTTCATTACAAGATAAAAAGAAAGAAAACCGGCAATTAAAATAAGCTAAAATCAATTTGACGAAACAACTAAACAAAGTACGTGCATAATCAAGACTAATTAGAGGGTAGAGGGTTAATAGCACAGGGTACACGGAATCCCCTTTCACCAAGAATTATGATTCAATGTCTTTTGTCTTGGAAACGGATTGTATCGGGGTCAGGATAAAAATCATACAAGTCCCAGATGCAAATGGGGCCACCTCCTTCTTTGGGCTGGGAAGATCGTAGGTAGGGGACAATGTTCCTATTATTGAATTTAATTAAAATCAAGTCCCCCGAGATATCTTTGGGCAACGTACCTAGCCACCCCACCCTCCTGACGCTCAGGATTCCACCATCTAGAGCAGGTGGCAACAGTCTGTTGTGTTTTAGCCAAAAAATGGCTTTGTTTAGCAGGTCCTGGTGTGTTTCAAGTTTGCCCTGACTAAGTGCAGGGACCCCAGAGAGAACAGTCACATATGGGGTGCCTTCAGGAGGTAGATTAATGCGATGCCTTCTTTCTAGAGCGGTCCTGGGAGCTCTGTGAGGTACGGGTGCAGGATTAAATGTAACGTTCCGGCCACTTGCAATGGGTGTAGTAAAAGGGGGTTCAAAAGTTAGGACTTTCCTGCGAGCAGTGGACTTAGGGGTTTCATTGTTGAAAGAGGGAATAGGGCAAATGGGTATAACAGATTTTTCAGTTGATGGAAAGTTCCTGATTATTGTTTTTTCAATACTGGTCAACCTGTCCCCTAACTCGTTGATTTTTGTGACCAGAGGTGATATTGCAGATATTAAAAGTTGCTCAATCTGAGCCAGTAAGGTCAGTTGGAGGGGCGATACAGAGTCATGTATTCTGTTTACAGGCTTAGCCGGCATTAAAATAGTTGGGTTGGAGGGGGATAATGAGGGGCTAGTGCACATTTTGTCAGCATTAGATAGATTCTCATTGACATTATCTTTTTCCTCATCATGGTTCATTTTACTGATTAAACCCCGGGTCAGTGTGTTGACTTGGGGAAGGATTTTATTGGGGGATAAAGGTACGTCCTGTGGGGTGCAGTTTAGTTGGTCAGCGTCTCTGCCCACTATAGGGGGGGCTGATGCGTCAGGGACATACTTCGTGCCACACAGGGCATTCAGCTCCTCCCAGATGGACATGATTAATGGAAAGCAGAACTACAAAAGTGACAATAGGCTGTACAATGCGGAATTAATAAGAAGGTAAACCGTCTCAGTACCTCTTCCTTCGATGGAGCCAAGTGGGGTAGCCCGTCCCGTCCTCCTCTGGCCTCTGAGGGCCACATAGGGCCCGCGCTTTGCCCGGGCTTAGCCCCGGGCGCCGACCCGCGCGCGTTCCTGCAACGCGGGGGCTGTTGTCCTTTTGTGGCACCTCCTGGCGCGATGATCCCATGACCAGCGAGAAGCGCCGCTGGGGCGTCTGGGGATTGAAGTTCCGAGCCCTTGCGCTCCGGCCGCTGTTGTGCTTGCGGCGGTGAGGGGGAACTGGCAAGAAGAGTTGGCCCCCGGCGTAGATGAGCCCTATTTTCTCAAAGCTCCCCTGGTGCTGCTCACGGGCCCCCCACTCCCCCGGGGCTGTTGTCCTTTTGTGGTGCCTCCTGGCACGATGATCCCGTGACCGGCGAGAAGCGCCGCTAGGGTGTCTGGGGATTGAAGTTCCGACCCCTCGCGCTCCGGCCGCTGTTGTGCTTGCGGCGGCGAGTGGGAACTGGCAAGAAGAGTTGGCCCCCGGCGTAGATGAGCCCTATTTTCTCAAAGCTCCCATGGTGCTGCTCACGGGCCCCCCGCCCCCCCGGGGCTGTTGTCCTTTTGTGGCGCCTCCTGGCCAGATGATCCCGTGACCGGTGAGAAGCACCGCTGGGGCGTCTGGGGATTGAAGTTCCGACCCCTCGCGCTCCGGCCGCTGTTGTGCTTGCGGCGGCGAGGGGGAACTGGCAAGAAGAGTTGGCCCCCGGCGTAGAAGAGCCCTATTTTCTCAAAGCTCCCCTGGTGCTGCTCACGGGCCCCCCCTTCTCTTTCACGGGCCCCCATTTTGTGAGTCTTTTGACTTTTTGACTGCTTAACCAAAGTCCATCAGTGTTCTGCCTTCCCCTGTTGAAATGGACTGTTGAATGTGAGTACAGAGTCTAGGCCATCTGGCTTGACTTTGTACGACTCATGTCTACTCTGCCCTCTTTCCCTCTCACTCCCATCAGGATTCATAAATAGACAACAGGGCTTTATTTATGACAAAATATCCGGAGAGACTACAGTCACTAGCAGAGGGACCTGAGTTACTTAAACTGATCAGACAAAAACCCAGCACATAACAAATTATTGGCCTTACTAAAAATGTGACGCATTGTAACAGCAATGGTTTAGAATTGTGCTCTATGGTTTTTTGTCTCAAAGATGGAACCTGTTCTCGAAGTGGATAAGGACATACCCAAACATGCTATTTAAAAACATTGTCAATTGCAAGCTGTCGTAAGGCTTGCAATAAGGCATTGTGGTTACTACTAAAACATACTCGCAGGTTTGTCTTCTGAACAATTACCACCTGCACCAAGGTACACTTTTTAAGTAACTTCTCTAATGTTGGAGAATGCTTCTAACAAAATCAAAAAGTGTTTAGTCTGACAAGTAGGTACATGGCTGAAGAGCTGCTTGCCTGCTGATGGATGTTTAACCTCTCATATGTGTGTGGTGTGAAGCACACTGCATCCCATGCAGGACATTCAACATTTAAGGCACTTGTGCATGTTTCATGCACTTAAATTCCTTCTGTACTGAACAGTGGCTTAACGAACCCTAATGGGGCCCGCTGCAAAGTACATGGAGAGGGGCAAATCGCTCAGGAGGACCCACCTCGGAGGTGCACAGTCTAAATATCGACTTTTATATATCGACCTACAAAAATATCGAGTTGGAAATATCGAAAGTATAGAATATCGAGGTCAAGAATATCGTTGGACAGAATATCGACCCTAAGGTAAGTAATATTGAGTTTTTTTATATAGATGTAAGTAATATCGAGGTTAGTAATATCGATATTTTTATTATTGATATGTATTTTATTATGTACGTGTAATATGTTTTTAAGTATTTTTTTTATTAAATGTGTACTATTTTTATATATTAATAATGTTATTTTTAAGTACACTGTGGGGTCGATTCCGATTTGGGAAAAAAAGCGTCAGTCCAAATCGTATCCGGAGCCCTCTCCTTACGAATCGTCCACGCCCATCCAAATCTCGTAGTACGATTCGTACGGACAGTTTCCGTCTGAATCGTCGCAACCTATACAAATTGCACTGGAGATTATGTATGACTTGTACCCTCACAGTGGACCTTGCGATTCGTACACATGCTGTACGACCCGATGAGTACGATCCGGGCCGTGGAATGGAGACGCGATTCATACGGTAAACGTCAGGTAAGTGCGATTCGTATGGAGGATCACACATTTACATACACACCGTATTGGGCGTACACCCCATGATCTCAGGGGTACGGTGCGTACCCCTGCGATCATGGGGTGTACGCACCGTACCCCATGATCGCAGGGTGTATGCAACGTACACCTTGCGATCATGGGGTACGCACCGTACACCCTGCGATCATGAAGTACGCACCGTACCCCATGATCGCCAAGTGTACGCACCGCACACCTTGCGATCATGGGGTACGCACCGTTCACCCTGCCATCATGGGGTACGCACCGTTCACCCCATGATCGCAGGGGTACGCACCGTACCCCTGCGATCATGGGGTGTACGCACCGTACCCGGGGGGTCCATTCTGTACCTGTTTCAAGCGTACTCTGCTTTTGCAACACTTTTAAGCTCCCCTAGGAAAAGAGTTGTACAGAGGGTCGGTGGGACGAATCGTACTTGCTGGGTCAGGAAAACCTGCTTCGAACCGTACAAACGTCGCTTGCTGCGTCTTCCGGCAGCAATTCAAACAGGAATTAGGTTCCTGCTATGATTCGTATGGGGAGCTGCATTGGCTGAGAATCCTACTATGTCTTACGTACGGGGACATTGTCGGGTAATATTCGTACGGGAAAAAGACTCCGTACGCTATTCGGAGTGCTTTTTCCTGAATCGGAATCAGCCGCTTTATGTTTTAGTACCGGAGCGGGTTGTGGGTTTATAGGGGAATAGGGTGGGAAGTAATTTAAATATGCTAAATTAATTATACATTTTTAGTAATTATAAATTAATTTTAATTAATTTTTGTTTTTATTTCTGTAGCATGTTGTGGGTTTATAGGGGAATTGGGTGGGAAGTAATTTATTTTTCTTTTTTTTATCTTCTTTTTTTTTTCTTTTTTTGTCCTCATATATGCCACCAGATGTTATGACTCTAGATGGGATCTCTCAAAGCCGCCAGCACAAATCATTACTATGCCCCTGGGATTATATGCTTAGCGGTTAAGGATCACCCAGAGGTAGGCTGTCTACTAGTTCAACTCCCGTGTTCGATATCGGTAGACCTTGCCCCAGGGAGGACCAGACCACAAACCCCTGGCATAATCATTGGACTTTTCATCTTTTATCTGTCTGACCATTTTACCAACAGAGCCCATACCTTCGCCGCACCCTCTCCACTACTCAACAGATCTAGTTTACTTATAGCCATGATATTTCTTAGGCAGTTTGTAAACCTTGGTGGGGTCAAAGATTTCCAATTTCTACACACCTCCCTCCTTGCAATGACAATAACATAAAATATAAACTGAAAGATAATGTCTCTGATATCGTATTCGTATGGTAGACCGAAAAGAATCAATCTTGGGCTACAAATAGCTGGTCTTGACAGTACCTCCTCTAAGAAACTACAGACCTGTTGCCAATAGTTTTTAATTTTTGGGCAATCTGCAAAAATATGTAAATCATCTGCAGCTAAAAGCTTACATCTGGGACAGTAATAAGATTCTCCAGAGATTTTTGTCAATTTGGAAGGAGTCCAGTAAACCCTGTGTGCTGTGTTGAGATGGTTCCTTCTAAGATTAGCAGGCTTTATTGTCTTTTGGGATATTATAAATGAATCTGTCCAAACCTCCAGCTTCTTTTCCGGGCTGTCTGCCAAAAAATCACCCCAAAGTTTAGAGATTTCTCCCTCCTGCCAATCTTTTGCCCCTGTGAGTAAAATATACCAAGAAGAGACCTTCCCCTTCCAACCTTCCTGTCTGCTGACTAATTCTAGAAATCCACTTCCCTCTTCCTCCAGCTCCCAATTTTGGCTTCCCCACCAGGATGATAATGGATAGTATTTAAACCTTGTAAGAGATCTTTCTGTTATATTAAATAGGGATGTCCAATCTAAGAGACCTAGGTTGTTGTTCAGGTCTCCCCATCTTACAATGCCTGCATCCCTCAAAGGGGACGATAAGCAATCTAATGAGCATTCGGGTGTTCTAGGGTAGTCCAGATTGGGGCTAGGGAGGTGTAATAGGGGATTCTCCAAATTTTACAGACTGCTTGCCATAACTTAAGTTCTGTAAGTAGGATTTTTAAGCGGACTTTCTTATAAAACTTCTGGGCACCGCATTTAAACAAAAAAATTCAAGGCCCTGGGATAGGTCAGATAACATCGCCTGGAACAAACGGCCGTGTGAGGATGAGTCCAACTTGTTAGCCAGGAGTCTAACATTTTTTAACTGGAACGCATAACAGTAAAAAAGTAAATCGGGGAGGGCCAGGCCGCCTATTTTCAACCCCCTCCTCAACTTCCTCCAAGCGATTCTTGGTGACTTAGTAGCCCAGATAAATGAGCCTATCTTGCCCTGGAGGCTGGAGATGTCTTTGTTATGGAAGGTCAGTGGGATACTGTTGAATAGGAAAGTTACTTTAGGCAATACTACCATTTTGATTAAATTGACTCTACCATATATACTAAGAGGTAGACCGGCCCATGCAAGTAAAAGTTTAGTTATTTCTTTAACCACTATTTGCCAGCTTGTTCTGGGGACATCAATCAGCTTTTGCATAAGGTAGATACCCAGGTACCTGATCTTAGTTTTGGCTCCTGGTATAGGGACAGGACTATTCCAGCTCATTATATCTGTTTTGCTGTTATTAATGCTATATCCTGAGACTGCTCCATATTCCTCCACTAATTGAAATAACTTTGGAATAGCCTCTAGTGGATTGATAGTATAAAGCAGTAGGTCATCAGCATATAATGCAGTCTTAAGCTCCAGCCCACCCATTTTAAAAGGAATGATTGTTGGATCCGATCTCAACAATGAAACAAAGGGCTCAATGTAGAGATCGAAAAGGAGAGGAGATAGGGGACTACCCTGTCTCGTCCCCCTTGAAATCGTAAACCAATCAGTCAGGCAACCATTGATCAGTACTTTCGCCCTTGGGTTTCCATACAATATTTTAACACCCTGAATAAAGGATAGTGGAAAACCAAACCCTGGTGAATACGTGTTGGGGGACAATGCGGAAGAAAGCTATAACAATCTATGTCAGCAAATCTCGAACTCCTTGGATCGGGTGGTCCCTCTCCGTAGGTCAAGGGACAGACAGATAACGGCCAAGCCTTGGTATTCCAGCGATCTTCGGCAGTCGAAACTGCGGTACAAACGGGCTGAAAGGGCTTGGAGGAGGCACTATTTACATCTGGACAAGACCATCTTTAAGCTCGCTTTAACGGAATATAAAGCACAGATTAAACGTGCGAAAGCTATCTATTTTGAGGAGACTTTGAATAAAGGACCTAACAAGTCACAGGCCTTGTTTAGGATTGTTAGTGATCTCTCCCAGCCTGCCTGTGCCTCGAATAACATCTTGGCTTCTCAGGCTTTATGCGACTCTCTGGCAGGCGCATTTGAAGCTAAGATAGCTACCATACTGAGCGGTCTTACCCCGTCTGACTCCCAGTCTCTGCCACCCCGGGCTTGTCCATCTACCCTGGCCGACCCAGAAGATCTGCCGGTCCAGCCTCGGCTGAGCCGTTTCTCTGTCCCATATTTCGAGGACTTTTGCAGACTAGCATTGACGGTGTCCTCGGGTTCCCCTATGGACCCGCTTCCTCATAAATTTTGGAAGCTCTTTCAGAAGGAACTTTTCTATCCACTGTATTCCATCTGTCTCCAGTCTTTTGAATCTGCTTTGGTTCCGGACTGTTGGAAAACAGCAGTGGTGTCCCCCCTCCTGAAGAAGCCCACCCTTGATCCCACCTGCCTGGCGAATTATAGGCCCATCTCATTGCTCCCTTTTCCAGTTAAAATCATGGAGAAGGTGGCTACCCAGTCTCTGTCCAGATACCTGGAAGATAACAACTGTCTGGACGTGGCCCAGTTTGGGTTCCGCCCAGCACATGGGACGGAGTCGGCTCTGGTGGTCGTGTTGGACAAACTTCGTTCGCAAGTCGACACTGGTCGAGCAGCCTTTTTGGTGCTGCTCGACATGTCGGCCATGTTCGACACGGTCAACCATCCAATTCTTATCAGGAGACTGGAGGAGGCTGGAGTTACTGGGCTGGCTCGAGACTGGTTAGTCTCGTATCTCTGTAATAGGCAGCAAGTGGTGGCCCTGCGGCCTTATAGATCAGGTGTGCAGAAGGTTGGGCAGGGGGTGCCCCAGGGCTCAGCCATCAGCCCAATACTGCTTAATCTGTACCTTCGACCTCTAATTCAACTTATCAGTACATATGGTATCTCGGTATTTAATTATGCCGACGATACCCAACTGATTTTTCCATTGGAGGGTGGAGAGGCTATCTCCCTAGAGACCTTCCATCGCTGTATGTCATCAAAAGCAGACTGGTTGTGTTCCAACTCACTCCAGTTTAATAGTTCTAAGACGGAGGTATTGTATTGCTCCACTGATCGGGTTCTACGCTCTTTGCCAGAGGAATTCTGGCCTTCTTCCTTTTCGGGATCAGTGACAGCAGCAGACACCGTGTGCAACCTGGGAGTTAGATTCGGTCCTAACCTTCAACTGGATGGTTTTGCCAACAAGACCATTGCTACTTGCATGGTATTGCTTCGCATGCTGCGCAAAGTCCTTCCTATGCTCCCAGCCCTGGCTAGATCTGAAGCTGTGCGGGGGATTATATTGAGCAGGTTAGACTAATGCAATGCATTGCTTCTGGGTGCACCTAAGAACTTGGTTGGCAAGCTCCAACAGATACAAAACATTGCAGCCAAGTTGGCCTTGTCTCGTTTGAGCATCGCCTTGTCCACCGCAGCGTTGCGTGATCTCCACTGGCTACCCGTCCAGCAGCAGATTCTCTTTAAGGCCTCATGTCTGGTCTTTAAGGCGCTGCACGGACAGGGTCCTGTTTTGTTGCAGAATCTTTTCTCCTGGTACACTGCTTCAGAACCTTGTGATCCTCCTCTGCTTGCCTGGTAACGGTTCCCAGGTTCCAGAAGTCTAGAATGGGCGGTCGATCCTTCAGCTTTGCTGCCGCCAGTCTTTGGAATTCTCTTCCGCTCCAATTGAGGAGCCAAAGTGAATTCCGTTCTTTCAAGAGAAATTTTAAAACGTATCTCTTTCCTAGAGTAGCATGATCTCTGTGACCGTTGCTAGTTTGTCTCTCAAAGCGCCAGGATACCCTTTGGGTGGCAGTGTTTTGCGCTATATAAGACCGGAATACATACATACATACATGGCTTGGCAGTTCGGGCTGGACTATTCCCAAGAGGAACAGGGTCAAGGCTGATTTGCATATGGCCATGTCTGAACTGGGGTGGTGTGGAGTGCAAAAAAACAATGGATTTAGGTCCAGATCTCTGTACTGGGGTGAATGTATGACATTGTTCTGCATTCTGTCCATCAATTGTTTTTGCAATTGTCACCCCGAGTGATATGGGTATGCTCAGACGTGAGTCCCATGCTCTCCACTCCACTGGAGTCAAGCTATCCTGACTGAAGATGGCTGATAGCCAAAACCTGTCCTAGGATGCTTGATTCCGGTCCAGGAAAGACATGGCTTGGCAGTTCGGGCTGAACTGTTCCCATGAGGCACAGGGTCAAGGCTGATTTGCATATGGCCATGTCCAAACTGACTCCAGTGGTGTGGAGAGCATGGGACTCACTTCTGAGCATACCCATCCCACTCGGGGTGACAAATGCAAAAACAACAATTGATGGACAGAATGCAGAACAATGTCATACATTCACCCCAGTACAGAGATCTGGGCCTAAATCCATTGTTATTTTGCACTCCACACCACCCCAGTTCAGACATGGCCATATGCAAATCAGCTTTGACCCTGTGCCTCATGGGAACAGTCCAGCCTGAACTGCCAAACCATGTCTTTCCTGGACCGGAATCAAGCATTCTAGGACCGGTTTCTGGAGGTGTGGAGTGCAAAAAAACGATGGATTTAGGCCCAGATCTCTGTACTGGGGTGAATGTATGACATTGTTCTGCATTCTGTCCATCAATAGTTGTTTCGGCATTTGTCACCCCGAGTAGTATGGGTATGCTCAGACGTGAGTCCCATGCTCTCCACACCGCTGGAGTCAAGCTATCCTGGCTGAAGACGGCTGATAGCAAGAAACCGGTCCTAGGATACTTGATTCCGGTCCAGGAAAGACATGGCTTGGCAGTTTGGGCTGTACTGTTCCCATGAGGCACAGGGTCAAGGCTGATTTGCATATGGCCATGTCCGAACTGACTCCAGTGGTGTTGGGAGCATGGGACTCGCGTCTGAGCATACCCATCCCACTTGGGGTGACAAATGCCGAAACAACTATTGATGGACAGAATGCAGAACATTGTCATACATTCACCCCAGTACAGAGATCTGGGCCTAAATCCATCGTTTTTTTGCACTCCACACCACCCCAGTTCAGACATGGCCATATGCAAATCAGTCTGACCCTGTGCCTCATGGGAACAGTCCAGCCCAAACTGCCAAGCCATGTCTTTCCTGGACCGGAATCAAGCATTCTAGGACCGGTTTCTGGCGGTGTGGAGTGCAAAAAAACGATGGATTTAGGCCCAGATCTCTGTACTGGGGTGAATGTATGACATTGTTCTGCATTCTGTCCATCAATTGTTGTTTTTGCGTATGTAATAGATACAGCACATTCCTGCCCTTTTCTTTTGTTGCAGGGCAGAGCTGCCATGCGGCAAAAAAACATAATTGAGGCCCATAGTATGTATATTTAGGGTTGTTTATCGTTGTCTGCCTCTCTCTCCCCTGCCTCTGCCTCCGCTTTAGTAATCACAGCGGGCACCTTCGAATTATTGATCAATTTAATAATGTAATTCACTAATTAACCTTAGAAAGATGAAATGCTGGGGGAGCCCTGTTGAGATTTAAAGCCGTGACCTGCAAGCGCTCAATCTACTAACCTAGCCTACTAATAAACATACACACTCTCGGGTTGGTCATTTTTAAAGAAGTAGAAGCTAATGAAAAGTGAAAACACGGCCTGCAGAACAGTATATTGCTCATAAATTATTTGTTTGTAAGTATCCGCTTACAAGTAATTTGTGGTTTCGGATTTCCTGCAGACGTGCATTGTAGAGAAAGATAGATGCCGCAAAGGACCGAACGTTAATTCCATATCAGATTTTAAGTCATATCCTTCTCCGCCTCGACATCACTCCACTTTTTTTCACTAGAGTTTAAAATATATATCTCATTCTAAGCAGACACAGCTGTGAAAAAAATCCTTGGATTGTTATGGCAGCTAAAAACGTGCTTAGATTTTGATACATGAATTTCTAAAACAGGAAATGTGGCAGTTCTCTGGGTAAATGACGTCTTGACATACCTATGATTGGTAAAAGTATAACATTAAAAGGAACACAGCTGTTTGCAGAAATTTAGTGAGTGCTTTTACAAGGAGTTTGTCAAAATCCTTCGCATTCCGAATTTAGAACAAGCATACGGTTCAACTTAATCAGCATTTCATAGTTTTCATTTCTTTTCAAAAATTTAGAACTATTAAAGGCTTTTGGAGGGCAAGGTATGTTTTCAAGCAATATTTCTTTGCAATTGGTTTTTCTTTACGTTACTGGAGTCCTATGGGCAGTTGTAAGAATCCGGTTAATCTTTTCTTTTAATGCAATTTTTTATTAAGCGTTTGGCAACTACATAGCAAGCAGATGATAGCAGAATTGCATGTACATACTTTGGAGGCACTGGAATACATCACAACGACTGCAAACCAATAGTTCTAGGTTCAACCATTTCACTAAAGGGTCGCAATCACTGTGGACTTGAAGAAACATAACTAAAAGTAATAGGACAAGCCCCAGCAAAAACAACGCGGCACTCTTTATCTTCAGAAGTCATCATTAGTAGAATGGATATAACATAGCGGCGAGCAGTCCCTTCGACTAACGGGGAGGGAGACAACAGCACAAAGACTGTGATAGGGAAAGAGGAAAGAAAAGGTCACTAACAGTGTCTACAGTCAAGCTCCTAACAGTGGCATCTACTAGATACGGCAGGGAATGCTTGGACTAGGTCAACGTGCTTCCAAAGAGAAGGACCATACAGAAGATAATGGGGCATATTACCAAGGGCATTATCGCCGCATTAGCGGGACTTTTTCCCGCTAATGCGCGATAATTTTTTATCGCCCTATTACCAAGCTGTTGCTAACACCAGTTAGCGACAGCTGGTAGGCGATAGCGGGCATTTAGGGGCCCACTTTGCATGTCAGCGATAATTATCGCTAATGACATGCAAAGTGGGCGTGCCAAGATGTTAGCGACTGAAAACACTCGCTAACATCTCTAACTCCTATTAACAACGTTTGGAAATATTTGCGCTAAGCGCGAATATCTCCAAAAGCTAACGCCTGCTAATAGCAGTTCTTAGCCATGTTATCCAATGGAAGGTGGATAACATGGCTAAGAGCATTGTCACGATAATGCATGAATATCGCTGATTTTTCAGCGATATTCATGCATTTCGCAGGATTTTTACCGCTTTTGAGATAAGCTTTGATAATATCAAGGAATCTCAGCGGTAAAAATCCTCGGTGCTCAGCGATATTTTTTTCCAGCTAACCAAGCAATAGCGATAATTATCGCTATTGCTTGGTAATATGCCCCAATATCTCTAAATAGTCCTGGAGCATATAGTTTAATATTTTTTAGGAGGCTGTCTTATACATTTCAATAAGACATTCATCGGGTTGACATAGGTGTGTTGATTGCCAGTCTTCAAAGAGGTAGATCTTACCTTCACTTAATGTAGTGGCTCGTAGACGGTGCATATGATTATTTAGAGACGGGAGGTCTGCGGTGTCATGCTGTAAAACTACATGTCCAAGTATTACATCAAGTCTGTCCAGTCCTACTCAGTGTAATCAGTGTGGAGTACGGACAGCCACGGAGTACATAGGGCTGCTAGAAGGGGTTTGGCATGGAGGTGCTGCATGGTGGAGGAGACGATAGAACCAAGAATTCACCCATTTATACATTCCCCACTGTTTAAGTTATTGAAAGATGGGGAAGGGCAGGATGTCCCACGGGGGGTTACTCAATTCGTTTGAGTCAATTTCATGTATTTTCACCACTGGGACATGGAAAAATCATATTCCACATGGAGTTCATTGAATGACTTCAAAGCTCCCTGGTGCAACAGATTGTGCATGGTAAGAATATTACCCTTTCACCCCACCTCCCACACAATTCACCAACCCCTTATACAAATGCCATGACTGTCTGGGAATGCATGGTAGCATGTGACTGCAGTAGGTTATGTGAGCTGTGCCAGATGCGTGCCATTATTTGAACCTTGGAGTTTCAAGTTAACGCAGAGAGTGTCTTATGTTTGTATAGTTACTGAAGGTTAGGCTCACTCTGCATATTACAATACTCTGTAAGAGCCTAGAGGGGTAGGTCCTTGTTGTTAGGCCACAAATAAGTCAGAAGAGAGAGGTGGAGGGCCGTATGAAAATGTTCAACACTGCATAGTCTAAGGCCCTAGTTAAGAAGTTAGCATTCCACATATGGGGTTATAACTATTCTTAGATGTATTCAACTATCTTCAGTAAATTGCAAAATCTCAGCCATTGCATAAGTCCAACTCCCAACCGACAAGCGCCTTTACACCTTCCCCCACATTCTCAGAATCCTTACTACATCATCTTTCATGGGAAGGTTCTGTAAAGACAGAGATATCTCAGTAGAGATACCACATACTTCCCCCTTTTTCTCAAACAAAAATTTAAAGTCAAAGCAACAGATAGAAAGCTAATAGATATATGTGTACGCTACAAATTGAAATAGGAATTGGTAAATAATACCAGTACGTACACAATACATACAGCAGAGCACAATAATCTTTCATAGATCTTGGTGCTATTACCATCCTACCACTCCTTCCAGGCCCCACACACACATCAGTTTGCACATTTTCAGATCCAACTCTACCACCAGAACTATGCTTCAGGACAATAATCCAGCTTAAATTCAAAATGTGAATATTTACCAGTTTTACTGCATTAATAAGTCATTTTACAATCCTGAGTGGAGTTGACAATTTCAAAATCTTGCCAACCTCATGGGGTTTCTTCACTCTCGTTCAACAAATAATTAGAGAGGGTCTAAGGGCAAGTTTACCGACCAACCAGATATAAGCCCCAAACTCAATATACAACAACAAATAATATCTGGGGGTCAAAAGAAGAGTAAGTAAGTCTAGCAGGAAGGACCACTATACCAAAACATGCAAGACAGTATCAGTGAGAAATGATATTTAGTGAACGGTCAAGTCAAGACTCAAGAGTACATGGAGAAAAATGTATTGTTCCCATCAGAAGCCACACTGTACCGCCCTTGTTGTCATCATTTGGGATCTCCTTACCCAGGAGACAAGACGGCCGGTAAATGATTACCGTGACCGAGATGTGATGTGAGGGCAGAACAGAAGGGTATGATAGTGGCTAATGAAAAAAAGCAGTGTATTGTGATTGGAGTGGAAAAGTGAAGGGTAATTATAAAATTAGGTGAATGGGTGGAAAAAGAAATTTTATTAATATCCCCCAAACCCTAAGATTAAAAGGCAGGTGTGGGTGCAGGTTTTAAATAATAACCGCACGTAATGGTGGTCGACATGTTTCTGCATTTCACAAGAAGAGATTTTCTAATGCATTCCTCAGGACCTAAAAAGATACACTACTGCTTTGTAAATAAGATAAATAATAATAAGATATCACCTGAACATCCAGGCGTACTCAACCGTATACTGTCAGTGCATAATGGTAAGGGATCCAACATGTAAAACAAACATACAAACAAACGGAGAAACAAATAGGACACTTAATGTTATACACATTGTTTCTGTTTGTAATCATAATGGCATTGCAATATGTTCATTCATACTTGGACATCATCTCAAGTATACACTCACCCTTGTGTGTAGGTTGAGAGGCTTCACCCCACCTGGCTGCAGCGCAGGTAAAAGGAGCACCGCTCTGAGGATAATCATATAATATTTACAGGGCGGTTAGTTGTGTGACACTAGACAAAACAAAGTTTGCAATGCCATTATGATTACAAACAGAAACAAAACAAAGTTTGCAATGCCATTATGATTACAAACAGAAACAAAACAAAGTTTGCAATGCCATTATGATTACAAACAGAAACAATGTGTATAACATTAAGTGTCCTATTTGTTTCTCCGTTTGTTTGTATGTTTGTTTTACATGTTGGATCCCTTACCATTATGCACTGACAGTATACGGTTGAGTACGCCTGGATGTTCAGGTGATATCTTATTATTATTTATCTTATTTACAAAGCAGTAGTGTATCTTTTTAGGTCCTGAGGAATGCATTAGAAAATCTCTTCTTGTGAAATGCAGAAACATGTCGACCACCATTACGTGCGGTTATTATTTAAAACCTGCACCCACACCTGCCTTTTAATCTTAGGGTTTGGGGGATATTAATAAAATTTCTTTTTCCACCCATTCACCTAATTTTATAATTACCCTTCACTTTTCCACTCCAATCACAATACACTGCTTTTTTTCATTAGCCACTATCATACCCTTCTGTTCTGCCCTCACATCACATCTCGGTCACGGTAATCATTTACCGGCCGTCTTGTCTCCTGGGTAAGGAGATCCCAAATGATGACAACAAGGGCGGTACAGTGTGGCTTCTGATGGGAACAATACATTTTTCTCCATGTACTCTTGAGTCTTGACTTGACCGTTCACTAAATATCATTTCTCACTGATACTGTCTTGCATGTTTTGGTATAGTGGTCCTTCCTGCTAGACTGTTTCTTCACTCTCACCATTTCACCAACTCTTCTTTTGGTTTGACACTTGGAGTGTTTGTAGTCAGAATGTTATTTACTCATCAACACTCTCTCAGTTGTATTTCCCTCCACACATCCACTGCCACGAAAGCACCTACATCCTTATTTTTCATCCAAGAAGGATACATCAGAGAATTCAGTTATCTGCCCCTAAATAATTCAAAAAGTACCTTACCAGTGATATAATTGGGTGTCAATTGATACATGTCTACTCTTTTTTGTATTTCTTTCTTTCAGTCTTTGTCCTGCAGTCTAGCAATCTATTTAGATTCTTTCAACACCCTGTTGAATCTCTCAACCATGCCATTGGATTCAGGATGGTAAAGAGAACATTTTTTATGTTTGATTCTCCTCTAGGATACACATGAGACTAACTGCACCCTATTGTCCGTGAGGATGTATTCTGGTAACTCTACGCTGCCGAACACCTCTTTGAGAAAGACTACCACATTGTGTGTCCCTATGCTCTGAGAAGAGTGGATTTCTGACCAGTGTGAAAACATGTCAATTAAAACTGTCACACAAAATTGTCCAGTTCTACTAGTTACGGTCCCCAAAACATCCAAAGCAACTTCCTGCCAAGCCTTGTCTGTAAATTCTCTCACCACCACATGCTGAACTATTGTTTTTCATACTTTGTCACCAGACATGGAATTCAGACACTCTCAGATAGAACTCTCCTCCTGGATATCAAGACCAAGCCACCAGAAGTGTAGCCTAATCCTCTCATTGGTTTTACAAATTCCTATGTTGTCTTGATGTGTCAACCGAATTAACTTATCCCGGGTGCACTTTGGAGGGATAAGCCTGGTACCTCTCCAAAACAGTTCTAGTTGCACAGATAATTCATTCATAATGTTACAGTATTTCAAGCCCGGGAAGGTTCGAGCATTTTCCCCGACAGCTCGTTTGGCGCTCATTCCTGTTCGCTAACACTTATTTTTGAAAATACTGCACCGAGGGTTGACCGACGGGCTTCTCTCTGGAACCACTTACCAATCGACCAATCCCTTTCCCCCCTGTCTTGATAAAGACCCGCCGCGACCACCAATTGGGGCGCAACTAGGGTCGAAACGTCGACGCTTTTACTTGGCCAAGATAGCTCCAGGAACTTGGACATTTACCATCTGCTTTCCTTGGAATCTTTACTTTCGCAATACTGGCCTTACAACGACAGAAAACACTTTGTTTGTTTTTTTCCCTCCTCTCCCCCCCTGTGGTTTTATTGTAAATAAAATTTTTGTATATAAGTGTCACTATATGCAATGCACTAGTCACTTTGTTCACCACAGTCACTATTCACAAATTTGAAGTATTTATCAGTACTAAAACGGAATGAAGTAATTCCCGTGTATTGCTTATCCTTGTTTTTAATATATAAAAACTTTGCCTTCAGAGAGGTTTGCTTGTTTTGTGTTTCTGAGCTGTTTCAGCCTCCTTTAAAGTAATTCTTGTTACTACCCAACAGAACCACTTTTTTGTTAATCACATATACCCAGGTTCTGAGGGACACAGGGTTACCCCTTTTTGTTAAAACAGCTCCTCATGTAGCCCGGAGAGCATGATTCTGTGCGGCTGCGGCAGCATCTGAGGCAGCTTTGTAAAGTTCTCCACCTTCTCCCTAAGCAAACTCGCACCCCAGTGGTGCAGGCCCTTGTTCTACCTCGACAGACAGAAAGAGTGCATTATAACTAGGCTACCCCAAAAGACTGTCTAGACTACAACCGGCCCAGAACTGGGCAGCAAATCTGTTAATGAGTAGAAAGAAATTCAATTCAGCATCCTCAGCTATTATCTGTCCCGCAGCTCCTGACGTACCACCATGACACCCAGCTGGGCCTTTGTTGCCCTTTCTATAAAGCATTTGATCAGCATCATCAGTGAGAAAGAATATATTGGAACAAAGATTTCCTGTTTCCACTGCCGGCAGGCCTTCCTCTTCTACCAGGCTGCCATAGTCTGATTAGTGAAACAACCCCCAGGCTCTGGTAAAGCATCTTTCAGGTGCTGGGCCATGAGCAGAAAAGTCTCAAAATTAGAATTATTTGCCTTCACACTCGATTTAAAAATATCTCCATATCTCCGACAGAAACGCTCTCCACAGCCTCAAAACCTCACTTGAAAGCGCCTCAGTATTCCTTTTGTTCACTTCACAGCCCCTCGCCCTCGGTGATCGGTGACAAGCAGCACTGCTTGGAAGTACCGCAATCCAATCAGTCTGAGCCAGATAATTTCCCTGCTGCTTCCCAGTGCTTGGTGAGGTCTTGCAGTGCATGTACATGCAGAACAAAATAGACATGACTTTTGAGGATTTAAAGCCCCACCTTAAGTATGGTGACACACGGAGTTGCCCTTGTCACAACTAGAGTATTCACGGATTTCAACAGCAAACACATTAACCTGCTCAGCTATTTTATTGGAATTTGAGTCTGAACGGAGTATACAAAGACCTTTGCAGATGACATATTTCCAGCTGAAGGGTCTTGGTGGGATAACACCAGTGACCTGCGGGTGTCTTTCTCCAATCTCCCCCACCCCCACCAAATCTCCATAGCAAGTGCATAATTCTGCTTGGCTGTCTTGTCGAGACCAGGTGAAATACGTATTGAAGGGCATTATTTTACGTGATGTGGCCCTGTATAAAGGAATGTTTCTGTAGGGAATGCAGCCGAAATAAAACGTTTTCCCTGAGTGTAAATCTGAGCTGAGGCTCATGCCCACATGCACTCACAGTAATGCGATACAAAGACATACTGACAGCCATGCACACACACAAACACACACACACTCTATTATAATAAGATTGTTACCTTGAGACATTTGACCTCTGCACCATCCTTCCTCGGAGATTCTGTCTCCCACGGAACGCCACAAAGTACAAGTACAAGCAATTGAGGCCGGCATTGCGGGCGGATGGGGGGTGGAAATGTGGCGGCCGGCGGGAGGAGTTTAATTAATTAAAAATATAAAATTAAACTTACTTAGCTTCTGGATGGGTTCAACTCCCGCCATCCTGCGCCAACTTCTGCAGCTCTCCTCATCATCTGGAAAAGGGGCCTCCTCCCTCCCCTCCGCCAATCACAATGGTGAGGCACAGGGGAGAGCGCCCAAGCTGCGCCATTTTCGCCTGCATAGAGAAAAAGGGAGAGTGGGCGGTCGTGTTCGAGGGCGGGGGAGTGACTTACCCACTGTTGTGGGTACTGACTGTTTGGTTGGCTCCAGGGGTTGACCAAACAGTCAGTACCCACAACAGTGGGTAAGCCACTCCCCCTTGCCCTCACGCAAGACCCCCCACCCTCCCCCAACCAGGCAGATCTGCTTTCTCGCAGTGCGAGAAACAAAAACATAAAATGGTAGTATTTACCATTTTATGTTTCTGCTTCTCACACTGTCAGAAAGTAGTGTGGCAACACCCAAACGCCCCCATGGAGGAGCTGCCACTGCTCAAAACTGCATCCAACCTTTTTTTTAACAAAAAACCTCCTTAATTTGTTCATAGTCAGTTTTCACTACAGACATTAACTCCTATAGAAATTGTTTAAGTGTCCTGATGACCCAGAAAATACACATAGCTTCCCTTTCAATAACAGAGTACCTATACTCCCTGTTAGAGTACAGTGCCCAGCTCCTTGGAGAGAGCATCAGCCATTGAAATAGTCTGAGGTGTTAACACTTTGTAACAAAGGAGCCTCAGCCCATGCCTTTTTTTATGTCCTAAAATTCAAAGGTACATTCAGGTGACCACGTGCATGTTACTTTTCTGTTTAACAGGTCCCTAAGATTACAAGGGGAACACATTTATTACAATGCTCTGTCATTTCCAATAATATTAACAAGTCGTCTTTGCTCTCTGGTGTGGGTAGTTCCTCAATAGCCCTCGCTATATGTTCAGTAGGATTTACACATTCACCAGCCAGTCAATTTATGGCCAACATACACAACTTCTCTGCAATTAAGCTTACACCTGGCCTCTTTCAATGTGAGTTCTCTCTCTTTCTGAACCTCTTCAAAACAGGTTTCAACCTGAGATCATGTTCCTCCTGTGTTGCCCCAAATATATGCGCACCTTCTTGATATATTTTTACTCCAGAAATGCCCCTCAACACATCCTCCATGGCTCTCTGAAAGACTGAGGCTGCCAAAATCAGTCCAAATGGCATCTCTGTATATCTGAACAAACAGAACCTCCTTAAATCTACACATAGCCTCATATCACCTGAAGCGGTGCGAGCAAATACCCGTGGAGCTACCCAATCTTCAATAATTCCATTCTTATTCAGTTTATCAATCTCAAAGTAAATTAAACCCCTCTCACTTTGCACACACTTGAGGTGATATTCTCTTTTAACACAATTGTATATGAATAGTCAGTCAGGCAATCTAACTTGTCACAAAACACATAAGAAAACTTATGATGCAACACTGTGGCAAAGGCTCCATTATCATTTTCCTTATCCTGAACGAGTTTAGGCTTCATACTGTCTTCCAACACAACTGAATGATTGACTTTTACCGATTCCACTATACGTGGAACAACATCTTTCAACACAATTCGAGGGTCACAGTTAGGATCCAACATAAGATGTAAATCATGTTGGTGAAACCAGCAAATTATACTAATCCCCTTACTAGAAATAGAAATCTTTCCAGCCGTGACACCATCTGTGAATTCCAAATCTCCAATGAAATATACACAGAGCTTAATAGGTTGTCCCCCAGAAGCCAAAGGTTGTATGTCAGGTTTGAACACTTTGACCTTATTGAGGAGATTCTGTATGTAAAACTCTCTAGGAACTACCATACTGTTTGCACCACAATCGAATAACATTTCCACCTTGAAACCATTAACATTGACCCAATTAACTGGACATTTCTTTCCCTGGTGCCTTGCCTGGAAAACAATCTCTCTCTAGAAGCAATCTGTAGCTTGGCTAAGACAAACCTACCCTCATTATCCATCCACGTCTGCAGGATTGTGAATGGCAGGTATTTTTTAATGAGGATTACCACCCACATGTCTTAGAACTAACTGAATGTGAATGGGAAGCATCAGGCGTGAAACTGCAGCCATAAATGACCTTCCCCACCCAGTCTTTCATAAGCTTTTCAGTCAAAAGGACACTCAAATCTATCTCTTTCAGAAGGGCAATGTCTGCATTCCTTCGATGTCAAATCGGTTAATATATTTTTATTTAGTTGGTTAGTCCATTAACATTCCAGGAATTAATTGTGAGAGGTCTGGACTGCATACTACCTCTGATTGAAGTGAGAAGAGATAGCTAAGGGGACCAGGGTGGAGAATACAATGAGGTCCTGGTGTGGCTAGCGATTATTGAACATATTAGATTGGGTGGAAGAGGGGAGGAAGAAGGAGAGGGAATCTTGCTAGTGTAGGCAGAGGGTCATGGGTAAAAGGGGTACAGTGGGAGTTAAGGAGAGAAGGGCATGTGGAGATTCATAAAAGATGGTCCATATCTGCACTTACCGCTGAGGGATAGACAATCATACCTAAATATGATCAATTCAGATGTCACAGTTACCCCCTCAAACCATAGGGAAGGGGTTATCGATACCAAGCATACGGACAATATGACAATCACAATAAATAGGAGGAGTAACCTAGGCAAAAAGAGAGTTAAAGTGAGAAGAGGAAAAAGGGGAAAGAGGTATACTAGAAGAAACAGAAAAAAGGAGAAAAGGAAGGATTCATAAGAGGGTGACATTTTCTGGAAAGAATTCAACCGTTGTACTCAGGCATGAATTCCATCATTTGGCAGGTAGTGGGAGCGATGTCGAACCTGGTTCTGACTGTGAAGTTGTTTTCAGCAGAGGTGTCAATTTGCCCCTGCTGTCCTCATGTGTGAGCTCCTCTACTATGCGAATCACTCTCTCCCTTTCTGACTATCTGCCGGAGGAGTCATCGTAAAGCATGCCAATTTGAGTTGGTAGTTTAGCACCCTGATGGGGAGCTTTCTCAATTTGAAAAGATTATGGTGCGGTGTTCATGTGATGATCTTCCAGAATATCTAGGAACCCAGTGAATTTCTCAGGTTCTGAGAAGGTTGAGGATTTGCCGTCCATTGTTATCCTCATAGTCGTCAGTTTGAGTATTCCATATTTTATGTTCCATGTTTTTAATTTTGGCCTCTGCAACAAAAATGCTTTCCTTTTAACATTGGTGTCTATAGAAAAATTTGCAGGTATCTGGATAATATGTCCATCCAGGTTGGAAAGTCCTTGTTTCAGAACAACTGGATTACCTGCCGTTTCTGCTTGTGGTAGAGAAAGCACGCAATTATCAGTCATGGATTCTCCGAAGCCCTGTTAGTGGGTACTCTGGAGCTCATCTTATGACTCTATGTAATTCAAGCTGCAGAGAAAAGACCAGTCCTGTGAATTGGGGTAGTAAATCGATCAGAAAGGCCTTCTTGTTTTCTTGCTCCATTTTTCCCAGCATTCCATAGAAGTGTATGTTATCTCTCCATGAGTGGTCTTTGCCGTAAGTTGCGTTTCACTTCAGAAATCGAAAGTTGGAGGGGCAGGTGGCCAGTGCAGCTTGCAAGTTGAGTTTTCCAGCGATATCACATTATGCTCCAAGACATCTACCCTTTCTATTTCAGCCCTCATGGATTTAACTTCAGTAGCAAAGTCCAAAGTAGTAATTTGCGGATTGTTGGCTATTTCGCGGTCCGCGAATCGCGCGAATTTGCCCCAAAATCCGGAAATTCGCAAGCTGGCGAATAGTTTTGCTTGGTCGCGCTTGAAAAATACAATATTGCGCGTTGACTTACCGTGATTCTGTGTTCGCCGAGTTGTTTTTCTCCCGGTTTGCGTGTGCTGTGCCATTTTGGATCTTGCTGCGTGATCGCACAAGAGTTTTTCGACCCCGATTACGTCATTGCGGCCCGCCATCTTACATAGCGAAAGTTTGACAACGTGAGTACATCATGAGGGCCCGTGATCACGCATCGCTGTAGGTGCGGCGCGCAGTTGACTTCCGGCGGGAGATTTGAACATCCCACGTTCCCGAACTTGGAAAAATTGCAATTCTGCACAAGAAATCCACCGCAGGGAGCATAAACCTTCTGAAAATCATGATTTTGATCAGAATAACTCCTCAGATTGACATTTGGCTGCACATTGTTGTGCAAGGACTCCATTTTTTGGGGGGGGAAGGAAGTGCCCCAGAGTTTCCAACTTCCTGTTCCTGTCCAGCAGGCTCCACCCAGTGCTTTGGCCATGTCCTGGTCACATTTGGTTTGGATCTGGAGCTGGAAGGATTACTTTTTGTGGCTGCTTCTGGATATTTGTATTTGAGGACTTTTTGGACTTTGGAGTTTGGATCACTTTTGGATTTGAGATTTTACAAGTAAGTTGGTGTTGTTTGTTTGGGTCATTGCAGTTGCTGCAACTAAAAGTTTAAAACTTTTTCACAACTTTAAAAAATATATATTGTGGATAGCCACAGTATCCAGAAGGCCCAGGGTTAGTCATGGGTACATGATACAACTGTTTCTGTGAGGTTTTTTAAAACTTAAATCTCATTTATGTCATGGCATTTTAGGGTACCTGTACAGCCTCACTAGCCAGGTGGCCCAGGGGTAGTGAGTGGTGCATGGACCAAGTCTTTCTGGGGGCCCTCTTGAATTTAAACATCATTGAGGGCATGGATGGCATTGATTTGTGGTGTTTTTTGTGTGTTTTTCGACTTTTTTGTAGGTGCTGTTGGGGCCTGACCATGTGGATGGGGGCCATTTTGAGGACTGGTCCAGGCAGGGCCTGGCCATGTGGCTCGGGCACAAGGGGCCATTTTGAAGCCAGGCTGTGTGCTTTGAGCCATAGGCCTGCACCCAGCCTGCCCTGCTTTCACCCATTATGCCCAGGGGTAGTGAGTGGTGCATGTACCAAGGCTTTGTGTGGGACCTCTTAAATTTAAACATCATTGAGGGCAGTGATGGCATTGGATTGTGGTATTTTTTGTGTATTTTTTGACTTTTTTGTGGTGCTGTTGGGGCCTGCCCATGTGGCCGGGGGCCATTTTGAGGCCTGGTCCAGGCAGTGCCTGGCCATGTGGCTGGAGGACAAGGGGCCATTTTGAAGCCAGGCAGTGTGCTTTGAGCCATAGGCCTGCACCCAACCTGTCCTGCCTTCACCCATTATGCCCAGGGGTAGTGAGTGGTGCATGGACCAAGGCTTTGTGTGGGGCCCCTTGAATTTAAACATCTTTGAGGGCATGGATGGCATTGGATTGTGGTGTTTTTTGTGTGTTTTTTGACTTTTTTGTGGGTGCTGTTGGGGCCTGACCATGTGGGTGGGGGCCATTTTGAAGCCTGGTCCAGGCTGGGCCTGGCCATGTGGCTGGGTCACAAGGGGCCGTTTTGAAGCCAGGCAGTGTGCTTTGAGCCATAGGCCTACACCCAGCCTGCCCTGCTTTCACCCATTATGCCCAGGGGTAGTGAGTGGTGCATGGACCAAGGCTTTGTGTGGGGCATCCCAAATTTAAACATCATTGAGGGCATGGATGGCATTGGATTGTGGTGTTTTTGTGTGTTTTTCTACTTTTTTGTAGGAGCTGTTGGCGCCTTACCGTGTGGGTGGGGGCCATTTTGAGGCCTGGTCCAGGCAGGGCCTGGCCATGTGGCTAGGGGACAAGGGCCATTTTGAAGCCAGGCAGTGTGCTTTGAGCCATAGGCCTGCACCCAGCCTGCCCTGCTTTTACCCATTATGCCCAGGGGTAGTGAGTGGTGCATGGACCAAGGCTTTGTGTGGGGGCCTCTTGAATTTAAACATCATTGAGGGCATGGATGGCATTGGATTGTGGTGTTTTTTGCTTGTTTTTTTTACTTTTTTGTGGGTGCTGTTGGGGACTGACCATGTGGGTGGAGGCCGTTTTGAGTCCTGGTCCAGGCAGGGCCTTGTCATGTGGCTGGGGGACAAGTGGCCATTTTGAAGCCAGGCAGTGTGCTTTGAGCCATAGGCCTTCACCCAGCCTGCCCTGTTTTCACCCATTATGCCCAGGGGTAGTGAGTGGTACATGGACCAAGGCTGTGTGTGGGGCCTCTTGAATTTAAACATCATTGATGGCAAGGATGGCATTGGATTGTGGTGTTTTTGTGTGTTTTTTGACTTTTTTGTGGGTGCTGTTAGGGCCTGACCATGTGGGTGTTGCCCATTTTGAGGCCTGGTCCAGGCAGGGCCTGGCCATGTGGCTGGGGGACAAGGGGCCATTTTGAAGCAAGACAGTGTGCTTTGAGCCATTGGCCTGCACCCAGCCTGCCCTGCTTTCTCCCATTATCCCCAGGGGTGGTGAGTGGTGCATGGACCAAGGCTTTGTGTGGGGCCTCTTGAATTTAAACATCATTGAGGGCATGGATGGCATTGGATTGTGGTGTTTTTTGTGTGTTTTTCGACTTTTTTGTGGGTGCTATTGGGGCCTGACCATGTGGCTGGGGGCCATTTTGAGGCCTGGTCCAGGCAGGGCCTGGCTATGTGACTTGAGGACAAGGGGCCATTTTGAAGCCAGGCATTGTGCTTTGAGCCATAGGCCTGCACCCAGCCTGCCCTGCTTTCACCCGTTATGTCCAGGGGTCCATTTTTTTTGGGGGGGGGAGGAAGAAAGTGCCCCAGAGTCTCCAACTTCCTGTTCCTGTCCAGCAGGCTCCACCCAGTGCTTTGGCCATGTCCTGGTCACATTTGGTTTGGATCTGGAGCTGGAAGGATTACTTTTTGTGGCTGCTTCTGGATATTTGTATTTGAGGACTTTTTGGACTTTGAAGTTTGGATCACTTTTGGATTTGAGATTTTACAAGTAAGTTGGTGTTGTTTGTTTGGGTCATTGCAGTTGCTGCAACTAAAAATGTAAAACTTTTTCACAACTTTAAAAAATATATATTGTGGATAGCCACAGTATCCAGAAGGCCCAGGGTTAGTCATGGGTACATGATACAACTGTTTCTGTGAGGTTTTTTAAAACTTAAATCTCATTTATGTCATGGCATTTTAGGGTGCCTGTACAGCCTCACTAGCCAAGTGGCCCAGGGGTAGTGAGTGGTGCATGGACCAAGTCTTTCTGTGAGCCCTCTTGAATTTAAACATCATTGAGGGCATGGATGGCATTGATTTGTTGTGTTTTTTGTGTGTTTTTCGACTTTTTTGTAGGTGCTGTTGGGGCCTGACCATGTGGATGGGGGCCATTTTGAGGACTGGTCCAGGCAGGGCCTGGCCATGTGGCTCGGGCACAAGGGGCCATTTTGAAGCCAGGCTGTGTGCTTTGAGCCATAGGCCTGCACCCAGCCTGCCCTGCTTTCACCCATTATGCCCAGGGGTAGTGAGTGGTGCATGTACCAAGGCTTTGTGTAGGACCTCTTAAATTTAAACATCATTGAGGGCAGTGATGGCATTGGATTGTGGTGTTTTTTTTGTATTTTTCGACTTTTTTGTGGTGCTGTTGGGGCCTGACCATGTGGCCGGGGGCCATTTTGAGGCCTGGTCCAGGCAGTGCCTGGCCATGTGAATGGGGGACAAGGGGCCATTTTGAAGCCAGGCAGTATGCTTTGAGCCATAGGCCTGCACCCAACCTGTCCTGCCTTCACCCATTATGCCCAGGGGTAGTGAGTGGTGCATGGACCAAGGCTTTGTGTGGGGCCCCTTGAATTTAAACATCTTTGAGGGCATGGATGGCATTGGATTGTGGTGTTTTTTGTGTGTTTTTCGACTTTTTTGTGGGTGCTGTTGGGGCCTGACCATGTGGGTGGGGGCCATTTTGAAGCCTGGTCCAGGCTGGGCCTGGCCATGTGGCTGGGGCACAAGGGGCCGTTTTGAAGCCAGGCAGTGTGCTTTGAGCCATAGGCCTACACCCAGCCTGCCCTGCTTTCACCCATTATGCCCAGGGGTAGGGAGTGGTGCATGGACCAAGGCTTTGTGTGGGGCATCTCAAATTTAAACATCATTGAAGGCATGGACGGCATTGGATTGTGGTGTTTTTGTGTGTTTTTCTACTTTTTTGTAGGAGCTGTTGGCGCCTTACCGTGTGGTTGGGGGCCATTTTGAGGCCTTGTCCAGGCAGGGCCTGGCCATGTGGCTGGGGGACAAGGGGCCATTTTGAAGCCAGGCAGTGTGCTTTGAGCCATAGGCCTGCACCCAGCCTGCCCTGCTTTTACCCATTATGCCCAGGGGTAGTGAGTGGTGCATGGACCAAGGCTTTGTGTGGGGGCCTCTTGAATTTAAACATCATTGAGGGCATGGATGGCATTGGATTGTGGTGTTTTTTGCGTGTTTTTTTTACTTTTTTGTGGGTGCTGTTGGGGCCTGACCATGTGGGTGGGGGCCGTTTTGAGGCCTGGTCCAGGCAGGGCCTGGTCATGTGGCTGGGGGACAAGTGGCCATTTTGAAGCCAGGCAGTGTGCTTTGAGCCATAGGCCTTCACCCAGCCTGCCCTGTTTTCACCCATTATGCCCAGGGGTAGTGAGTGGTACATGGACCAAGGCTGTGTGTGGGGCCTCTTGAATTTAAACATCATTGAGGGCAAGGATGGCATTGGATTGTGGTGTTTTTTGTGTGTTTTTCGACTTATTTGTGGGTGCTGTTAGGGCCTGACCATGTGGGTGTTGCCCATTTTGAGGCCTGGTCCAGGCAGGGCCTGGCCATGTGGCTGGGGGACAAGGGGCCATTTTGAAGCCAGACAGTGTGCTTTGAGCCATTGGCCTGCACCCAGCCTGCCCTGCTTTCTCCCATTATCCCCAGGGGTAGTGAGTGGTGCATGGACCAAGGCTTTGTGTGGGGCCTCTTGAATTTAAACATCACTGAGGGCATGGATGGCATTGGATTGTGGTGTTTTTTGTGTGTTTTTCGACTTTTTTGTGGGTGCTATTGGGGCCTGACCATGTGGCTGGGGGCCATTTTGAGGCCTGGCCAGGCAGGGCCTGGCTATGTGACTTGAGGACAAGGGGCCATTTTGAAGCCAGGCATTGTGCTTTGAGCCATAGGCCTGCACCCAGCCTGCCCTGCTTTCACCCGTTATGTCCAGGGGTAGTGAGTGGTACATGGACCAAGGTTTTGTGTGGGGCCTCTTGAATTTAAATATCATTGAGGGCATGGATGGCATTGGATTGTAGTGTTTTTTTGTGTTTATACACTTTTTTGGGTATTTAACTGATGTTCCTCTGGCTTCCTTTGCTTTTAGGTGCACAAGAGAACCACCAGTGCCAGGAAGAATTCCTGCAGCGGTGTGTGCAGCACAATGTCACGTGACATCACGTGTGGCCACAGACAACTCTGCAACTCGTGCAACTGCGGCTTGCTGTTCTGACATCTGAAGAAGATGGGCCTAAAGAAAGGTGGCCGTAGCTCCTCTACAAAGAAAGTTGCCACAGCAGTAAGAAGGAGCAGAAGAAGCAAGTGGTGCCACTTACCAAGGAGACTGATGTGCCCACAGACACTCTTTTTTGGGAAAAAAAAACAACGCCTGCAGCAGCGGGGTCCGCCGGGGACCAATCTGGTAGAAGCACCTCTGCTTCATTGGGCTCAGTGCCACAACGCCAACTTAGGTCCAAGTCCATGAGTGCTGCAGAGGCAGCCACTTTGGTTGTTCAATCACCATCGACCAGTTATGTTGGCTCATCGCAAGAAAGTAGCATACAATCAACGCAGGGTTTAACTCAGCTGACGAGTGTTCAACAACCCCAGCCGCAATGACAACCACAGGTGCAACTAGTGCAAGCGCAAGTACATGCGCATTGAGAGGCGCAAGGACATGCGCAAGGAGAAGCGCAAGTACATGCGCAAGGAGAGGCGCAAGGAGAAGCGCAAGTACATGCGCAAGGAGCGGCGCAAGGAGAGGTGCAAGTACAGGCACAAGGAGAGGTGCAACTAGAGGTGCATGGAGCGGCACAACTGCCCACAATGCTTGTTCCTCCAGAAGTAGGGGCACATCAGTAAATCGAGATTCAAGCGGAGGTATCAACCGAGAAAGCCACTCCTCCTGAGGATGATCCATTGTCTTCCAGATCCCCAGCAAGAAAAAGGTCAAGGAGGACTACTACAAGTTCTTCTTCAAGCACCCTTCCTTCTGATGATCTTGATCTTGATTGGAACCCACAAATGCAGTCTGACCACCATACCACTATATTACAAAATACGTGAATGCACGCAGGAAGAAGAGGACACTGACTTAGGTGACGGAAGTTCTTCTCTCTTACCTGACCTACTCCCGTCTCAATTCATAGAGTTTGAGGATGAGCTATACTTTCCTGACACCGAGGCCTGAAAATGACTTGCTTTTTTTTTCGTCCTTATTCAGTTTTATTCCTGTGTGTCTTTCTTTGTTTTGCAACTTTTACCACAACAAAACTCTAATCACCTAATCACAAGTCCATCAGCAGCACTATCTTCATCTTCGTTCCTTATTGATTTGAAGGTGCCGCAGTCTGCATTCCTGAGGTTCACAAGTTCACAACTCAATCATGCTCCTCTAGTCTCCTCCTCCAAATTCCCCCTATCCATTTCCCTCAAGGCAGATGGCTGGATTACGCAAAATAAACAAAGAAACTACATACTTGCTGATTGCTGATAGTTACTTCTGAAATTGAAAGGAGAGGCTGCACTGTGGGCCCTCACTATCAGAAGAAGATGTGGACAAAAAGTGGATCAGGTAAGGAATAATGAGAAGAAGATGGCATGCAGTGACATCATTGTGCAGCATTCAATCTCACGAGTTCGCACATACTAAACTCAACCCTGCACTCCCCACACATCAGGAACTACCATGGTCACACATATTCCCCATGCATTCCTATGGGAGCGATGGTCACTCTCACCACACACACAGAGAGTGCACGCACTTTACACTGGACCTCAGTGAAAAAGTGCGCAGAGACCTAAAATCACCAACACCAGGTTACAGAAACAGGCTAGGCAAAAGTAAAAAGTTTTGGGGTGTACCTGCCAAAAAGGGCCAGGTCCAACAACACCCTTTTCATTTTATTTGGTAAACCACCATCTTCACTTGCATTTGAGTTTCACCCAAATGATATATTGCAATGCACACCACACATGAATTTTCTGATTCACCCACACAGGCAGTAATTTTTTCTTTCTCCTGCAACCATCCTTGCTTCAAGCAGCCATGCATCTGATTCCTTCCTATCAGCCAACTCTGCCTGCATTCAAAAACAAGTATCATTCTTTACAGTCATAAATGTTACAACTCGCTCGTCCTTCCATTGACCCTAAGTTCTTTTCCTTTTCGTTCATCACATCCCTCATCTGATATGACTTGGCTTCACAATAAAAGTTTCCCAGCTGATTTGAAGTCAAATAGAGGGGGCCATTGCTTACTCGAGAACTACTATTGCTAAGTCAAGAGTGACTGTCTTCTCCGTGATTGGCTAAAATGTAGTTCTAAATCAGTAACTGTTCTTAGCTGTACAGTGTACTTGTAGTAGTGTACTGTCTACTGTACAGTACATCATACACTCCTTTGTGAGCCTACTCTAAAATGTCAATAAGTAAGGAGTATAATAATAACTTACCACGCTGCTGAGCCATCCCCCTCAGCTCCTCCTGGTGGCACTTGTGGCACCGACGCATCCGCCCCTGGAGTGGACCCCTCCGCGCTGCTGGGCCCGGCACTGGTGGTGGGAAGTGCGACATCTGATATTGTGACGCCTAGAAAATACAAGTCATATTTTTAGATGCCATGCACCACCCCCTATTTCGTCTCGTAATGGAAGAGAAAATGTTAAACAATTTTTAATTATTGACACTGACACGGTTTTGGGGAGGGTGTTAACTTATATGCTTAGCCATAACATGCAATTCTTTTTGGCACAACTGATCAATGCTTGCTCTTTAACGTGCAACATTTTTATAATTACAGACAGAACCAACTACTCCTTATCACCACCAGGGGGACTTGAAGTTCCAACAAGGTGAGTGGTCCCGAGTCCCGTACTGTTACATCTGACTGAGGTATGTGGAAAGTCGAACTGCACCTATCGTCATCCTATTTCTCTTGTCCATACTTCTGTATGTGCAGAATAGTCCCTGAAACACTAGCGGTATGGTATGTGCTACTATCGAATCAAAAAGCAAACTACTAGCTTATTCTTGGTGGACATTGACATTTTGTTGTTGGAAATTGTCATAGCACTAACATTAAGAAGACTGGAATAGACAGCAAGGGCAACCCAGAGGACTGCACTCAGTGCCTCTAGAGCCATTGCTGGGTCAGAGTTTTGTTTAACACCGTTTGCCGACTGGGCAAGCTTAGCTACCTACACAGACTGACTCATAATAATAGTAAATAGTAGTAGCACAGAGAGTGATGGTAGGGAGGCAGGATAAGAATGTAGAAACAGTCTATAAGAAGATCAAAGACTATTTCCTAAAATATAGAATTAGGAAACAGTTTGGAATGAATGGAAGCTGTAAAAGTTAGGGAAGTATAATTATATTAACAACAGAACAACTTACTGGGGCCAGCAGAAGAGCCTGCAGAGGACCGTTCCTGCCCACTCTGTTCCGCCGGAGTCTGGGTTGTTGCTGTCTTCTTGCCCCTGGGAGTTGCTGATGATCATGAAATAAACACAAACTTGGATGATTGTTTTTTTGAAATATTTAATTTCTTTTACCACAATCTAAAATTATCTTGGGGAAACAAATTAGCAGCAATTGCACTACATGTATTGACCTATCTGATCTGGTCAACTAGGAGGATACTAGTACAGTATTGCTGGATTCGCAGACCGTCTACTTGGAAAGTTATGTAAATCACTAACTAAACCAACAACAAATAGGTTCTACTATGACTGCCAGCACTCAGCAGCACGCGACGTGACAGACAAAGTCCGTCATTATGATTGCAGACCACTTAAAAATGTCCTACTACTAATAACAAGTCATACTATACTCAACCTATCAATCCACCACTATCTCTTCTTCTTAGTGGCAGCAGGAGTACAAAGGAAGGACTAGACTTGATTCTCTAGTCTCTCTAGCATTACGCAGTTCTGTAAAGTACTACACTCATACATATTCAGGCCAAATTAGCACAAAGTTGCAAACAAGTAAGCATAGTAGCAACACCACTGAGCAGGCAAGCACCCACAGAAGCAATTTAAACATTAATTTACCTGCAATGTAATCGAATCGGCAGCATTCTTGATATTCGGGAAAAACATATATTTGCAATATAACACAGAGCAGAAGAAAATAAAGTAGTTATTAAATAGCTACTCACCAAGGCCAGGGATCTCCAGGCCTAGCAGGTCGAGCAGGTCCTGTTCCCGGTCGAGGATGTTGGCCCACCGGTGCGTCGAGCAGGTCATAGGTGCGCTGGACCCCCGACTCCCTACGCATGGCCCGGCACACCTTATCCCACCGCTGGCGACGCTCCCGGAGGCCATACCCTTGACCGGGCATGCCCCCTGCTGCCATGGTCTTAGGGAGGTGGCGCAGAACAAAAAATATATGAGCCGCCACCTCCGCCGCAGTGAAAATCTCCCTGGCCACTACATCCTCCCCCCTCAATCGCCCGCATGGGAGCTGGGTACGGGGTGCGGGACACTTCCCATTGCTCTTCCCGGCTCCCTTTGCCATGGTCCTGGACAGCTGAAAAGAAAAATAGGAAAGAATAGGGAAAAAGTAAAGAAAAGAAAAGAGTTAAAAAAGTAGCTTTAAAGTAAGCAAAAGTACAAAAAACACAAAGTACAGAGGTAGAAAAATAGAGAGATAGATAATAGGCAAAAAAGATTAAAAAAAAGGTTAAAGAAAGAAAGGATTACAAAGATTAGGAAAGGATTCAAAAACCATGCCCAAAACCATAGCAATGAATGAAAAACAAGATGGCCATGCCCATTGAGGACCGCATGGGTAACTTCGCGGTCAGTGCACTGCAAGAGGCCCGTGAACACGCAAAAAAAAATGTGCAAATTCCCACGAATTTGCAGATAATGTGAACCGCGAATTAGCTTTCGCACGAATTCGCGGACCGCAAATTCACAAATTTTGCCCATACTTACAAAACAGCAGCATCCATGGAACCCATTTTTGAACCTTAACAGTGATTACTAAGCATGGGCTGAAAATTCGTTCCGCTCGTGGAATTAGCGGATTTTCCGCGATTTCGCGATCCGCGAATCTCACGAAATAGCGGTAAAACCCGCGAATCAGCGGGGACGAATTTTCAGCCAAGCACTTACTGGGTTACAGCAGCAGGTGCAAACGTTGAAGCTAATTTTTTGTAACCTTTTACAAAAGGGTTACAAAGAAATTAACTTCAACTTGGGCACCTGCTGCTGTAAGCCTGTAAGTGCTTCCTGGCGCCTCGTTGCCTACTTGCAACTATTCTCTGACCCTGCTCTGACCCTTGAAGCAGGGTCAGAGAATAGTTACAAGTAGGCAATGAGGCGCCTGTCACGAAAATTAAACCTCAACTGGAAGCACTGACAGATATAAAAACAAGCATTTGCAATGCAACAGGTCTCGCATTAGGAAAGTTTGAGCTATTGGTCTTGTAAATGACAATTTTTTTTATTTATGAGTTGGTTTTCAAAATAGCTAAATTAATAGCCTTGTCATTTACAATGCCAATAGTTATAACTTTCGCAAATGTGACACATATAGCATGTGTAATGCAACATGTTTTGTATTTACGTGACTTAGCTGTATTGATATTACAAATTATAATGGTTTTTAATTTTTTAAAATATTTAATACTTAAAAAAAAGTGATTTTAATTTATAATGGCAATAGCTTAAACTTTTGTAAATAACTTTTGTAAAGATTATGTTCAGTGTATTTTATTGTGACGAAAATCCAAGAACAGTGAAATATTAACATCTTTTTGTGACATTTGTAATAAAGTTTGAAACATTGAGAGAACATATTTGAACCAGTTGTTGTTGAATGGTTGTGCAGATTGATGCTGGGGTCTCGCTGAGTGGTGCTGTGGTGGGGCTGAGTGGTGCTGTGGTGATGCTAAGTGGTGCTGTGGTGGTGCTGAGTGATACTGGGATGGTGCTGAGTGATGCTGGGGTGGTGCTGAGTGGTGCTGGGGTGGTGCTGAGTGATGCTGTAGTAGTGCTGAGTGATGCAGTGGTGGTGTTGAGTAGTGCTGTGGTGGTGCTGAGTGATAATGTGGTGGCACTGTGTGATGCTGTGGTGGCGCTGAGTGATGCTGTGGTGGCGCTGAGTGGTGCTGTGGTGGTGCTGAGTGATAATGTTGTGGTGCTGAGTGATAATGTGGTGGTGCTGAGTGATGCTGCGGTAGCGCTGAGTGATGATGTGCTGATGCAGAGGGCAGAAAGGCACAAAAGCAGTCTAACAAAGGGCAGAAGGGCAGAAAAACAAGGGAAAAATGAGTCTAACAGAGGGCAGAAGGCTACAAAAAACTGTCTAACAGAGGACAGAAGGGCAGAAAAACAACGGAAAAATGAGTCTAACAGAGGGCAGAAGGGCACAAAATACTAGTCTAACGGGGCAGAAAGGAACAAAAACGAATCTAACAGAGGCCAGAAGGGCACAAAAAACGAGTCTAATAGAGGGCAGACGGGCACAAAAACAAGGGAATAACTGAGGGCAGAAGTGCACAAAAAACGAGTGTGACAGAGGGCAGAAGGGCAGAAAAACAAGGAAAAAATGAGTCTAACAGAGGTCAGAAGGGCACAAAAAAACAATTCTAACAGGGGGCAGAAGGGCAGAAAAACAAGGGAAAAACGAGTCTAACAGAGGGCAGAAGGGCAGAAAAACAAGAGAAAAACAAGTCTAACAGAGGGCAGAAGGGCACAAAAAACGAGTCTAACTGGGGGCAGAATGAATCCCGCCCTGTTTGTTTGTCCACGAAGATGCCACCTTTTTGTGCAATACCGTTAATCAACTGGGGTACTTTCTACTGTCTAATCAGTAAGTGCTCCCTCGTTGGCTAAATGTATAGGGTCAGATTTACAATAACTGGTGCATCCCCAGGGATGCGCCAGTTATTGTGCGCAGCAGCTCCGCCATCTATGGTGCGCCGCATTTACAATGCGGCGCACCATGTGGCAAAAACGGCACAGATGCATCACGCATCTGTGCCACAAAAGCAGCGCATTGCTGGAGCTACGTCGAGCTTGCGACGCAGCTCCAGCAATGCTCTGGGGGGCCCTATATCCCCAATGCTGCATCAATCCTTGCGCCTGCTTCAAGGAGGAGGCCAAGATGAAATAGGCCCAGGCAGTCATTTGTCCTTCACCATTCCGCCCTGGGTTTGAAGCACCACCTGCACCCCCTGTGATGATTCTGCCCCACATCCTCTTAATCCGGCGGGTAACCATGACAAGATGAGCACGGGCACCTCGTTCCTGGGCAGGTCTCCGAAGCTCTAGTAGTAGCAGCCATATCGCTCCATGGTCAGAAGATTCACAAGCTGTAATTTGTTATGAGTTAACTACTTTTCTGCATTAACAAAATTTACTTTTGTAGTAACTTACACTTTTGTACCAAGTTTAGCACTACAAATGGCCAGTCACTAGTACTGCATCCCCCTTCCATCCCGTTGACAATAATGTTGGTAGTGACTTAAAATAAAACCCCATAGGAAACATTGTTTTATTAAATTAAATTACTTAGGATAGGAGATGCCAGCAGAAGCAGGATCTACAGGCCAAGGAGGTCTTGTCGACCTCGATGGGGTGCCTGTCACCATCAAGCCCAGTTAAGATGTTTGCCGTCAAACTTTGACAACTTCTTGGAAGTCAAAAACTCCATCTGTGTGCAGCTGCAAGCTGTAGTCGAACAGGGCTTTGTGAGACCAGATATTGCCACATCGAGCTCCCATGGAACAGGATTTGCTGCTGTGCAGAAGAACATAGCGGGAGCTACTGTGAAGTTAGGATGACTGCCATTGAACCTTGGGTGGATCAAATGGCAGGTAGGTTCTGATCTTCTGTATATTCTTCTGGCACTTTTTGGTGAAAATTGTTTGAAGGCCCAATTTCTCTGCAGCTTGTTATGTCCATGTGGCTCACACAGAAGGCCAGCTACCTAGCCCTTGGAGTCACTCTGGTAATCCTGGGTTCGAAGAGATGGCCCTCCCTATGTGAACCAGTGAGTCAAACCTTAAGAAGCATGGCAGTCCTTTGGTGAGCAAGGCAGTCCTTCTGAAGTCTTCCACAGGTCCAGGACTGTATTGAAGATGTGTTTCAGGAGGTCCACAATCTATACCTTGAACCAGCCTTTGAAGTGGGGGTGATATTCTGGCGACCCCCTCATCTGGTTCTGGAAATCTCTTCCCTTCCCCTGCCAAGACTCCAAGTAGTCTTGGGTGACAAAAGACCAGTTTCAGGTTCCCTGTTGTATGTGCTGGAGGCATCCCTTTGAAATATAAGCTGGGCAGGGAAAACATCCACCCCACCCATCCTGACATGATGGACCATCCTTCCAACAACTAGTTCTCCTTTGTCCCATTGTTTTGGGAGGAATACACAAAAGCCAACTGCCAAGCTATTCACAGTCATGTGTTCCAGACAACAGGCAGCTGGCACTAGATGGTTAGGACACGAAAGTGCAAACTTTGTAAAAGTGTTATTTTCACAATTGTGAATTAAAATCTGATTTTACCATTAGAGAGGATTATAAATTACAATTCATTGAGTTCAAACTTGACCTTCCTATCTGTTCCCAATCAAAAGTTCGCACTTATTAAGTATAATAAGTTAACTCAATGTTATCCAATAGGAGACATAGGCCTTACAACAGTAAACAAGAAATTAGGAGTTGTTCACTGCCATGGAATGCAAAAACTATAATTTCAAAGTCATGTACCCTGCCCTATGGGTCAAGTAGGGCCTACCTTAGTGGTGACCTATATCTTTTAAAAGAAACAGTTTATGTCTAGCAAAAGGTTACATTTTTCAGCTCGAATTGATAGTTTAAAACTGAATTACAGGCTGCAATCGCAGATCTGAGACATGTCTGAAAGTGCTACTTAAAAGGGTTCCACAAATTACTTCTCCAAGCCCACTCATAGCATTTAATTTACAGACCCTGGGTACATGTAGTACCATATACTAGGAACATATATGTAACTTAAATATGGCAATCAGGTGTGAGCCAATTGTACTATGTTTTAGGGAGAGAATAAACACTTTAGCACTGGTTAGTAGTCCTAATGCTACAAAAACCAAACTAAGAAAATATTACGGGTGAAGGCAAAAAGTTTGGGATTTGGGGGAAGACCACACCAAGGATGACAGAATTAACATTACATATTTATTATTTACTTTTAAAATATTCAATAACTTATAAAAACTGGGAGATGTTATCAGGAGCACTATCATACTGTAATGGTTGCACTGTGCATTGATACCTGGTACGACATATGATGGCTATGACTCACCCCAAAAACAAAAGTAGGGCATGAAGTAGTTTAATGTTATACTATGTTCTGTAATACCGTACTTCAGAGAGACTGTAACTGTTTTATGCCATAATAGTACTGTATGCCGCTAACTGCATAACAAATGTCAATAAAAATATGTTAAACAAATAAATATTCAATAACCTATTTAGAATAAAAAAACATTTAACAATACCTTGGTACACTATTATTTAAATTCAAAATGGGTTATTAAATATTTTATAAATTGTTAGATCAGTTTCTAAAATTAAATTTGGCTATTAAATATTTTACAAGGGAATAATAAATGTTTATTACTTGTACATATATATTTTTAACATTAATTTATATTAAATGTACATTTTTAACTATTTTAAATAATTTTAGATCTTTTCCTATGGAGTTATATTTTAAGACCCTACCACCATTATTTTCTATGGGAGGATGTTGCAGTTTCAGCGGTTGGCCATGTGTTGTGCTGGACTTACTACAAAAATGTAAGACACCACAAATGTGCAGTTTGTGAATACCAAAGAGTAGTAAACTCATTCAAGCATAAACTTACTCAAAGGTGTAAGCTAACTTTATGAATCAAGCCCTTAACTCTCCCTCCACATGTGCTTAATTTGTGATAAAAAAATAAGTGCAGGGGCCCAAACTTTTCACTTCCAGTGCTGCCGAATTCTGGACTTTCTGAATCTCACAGAATGCCTCCCATGTTATCTCCCTCTTGCAGGTCCTATTTCATACCTGCTTTCTCCATTTGTCACAGTTTTCTTACCTTTATCTTATTCCTAATCCTAATTTTCCTGCCTTTCTCCTGCTTGTGTTGGGTCAGACTCTTTTTATGAAAAATAAGTTCTTGTACCTAAGAATGTTTGTTGGTGTTCACCACCTGAAACCACCAAAGCAAATTAGGCACAGCATCCATGATTTAGGGATCAATTTAAATTTAAATTCATTGTTCACATTTCACCTGTATCCTCGCCACTGTGCCCAGTGCTGATGGTGCCCCAACCACGAGTCTCTGCATACTCCTGGCAGCATATTTGGTAAAACTCACAGGTAGGCAATCATGGTAGTAGCCAGAAAAATAAAATATCCCCACTTTGAACAATATCTCAATTTCCACACAATATGGGAGTGGGGCAAGCAAGCCAAGCACTCATTTGTTGACTTCCCCAAGAGAATTCTGAAAAGACTGTGGTTACCCCGTGTCTTCCAACATACATTTTCAATGAATTTGGTCATCTATTCATCCATAAACCCAGTTTTACTTGTTCCCACACTTGACAGCAACATCTTCATATTATTTTTTTGTAGTGGTATTTATGTTTGGAGATCATTGTCTCCGATCAAAGTCAAGGAAGCTATATACAATATTTGAAATACATTGTTAGACACACTGTCCAGTGGTACTCACTTCCCACAGCCCCACTCATGCTACTAAAGTGGGAGGTTCATGATGCCCCTGTAAGTAATGATAGGTGAACAGTGCTCAAATTAATCAGAAGTGTTAGCTATGGCAAGAAATAGAAACCTTCCTTGCTCACAATCCCTTCTGCAGCCCCATTCACATCAGTAACAAGGAAAAGAGTCTTAAGAAGCATAGAGGGGCTGAAAAACACATGGGCATTTCCATTATCATCCATACCCCACACTATCAGTACTTCCTTCACTTAAAATTTTCAGAGGAGAAAGAGGCTTGCCTGAGGGAATTGTGGACGGTGTTGGGACTTGGACACATCCATGACCAAATGGGACATGGGGTGAGGGTTTGAAGCCCAAAATCACCTGCACAAATGGGAATTTTTTACCATTTTAACTTGGTTGTAAGAGAGGACTGAATTTGGACATGTACTAAGAAAAAGATCATGGTAAAGCTTATGGAATCTTCTGTTGATTTAAAAGTGGTCAAATAATAACTTTGTTTTGGTGTAGGGCTAGCTTCATGTGAACAGTGTCTGATAGGCATCCTTTACTTTCTAGATCTACTAGGAGGGTACTCACATGATTCATTAGGCCTGATGTAATAAAATAAACTATGGCCACCTTATACTGCTGCTGCTGCAACAATAATTGATGCTAAAAAGATAATGCACAGCTGAAGGATACCAATGTTGTGTTACTTGGGATATATATACAGTATGATACAGTATGGCCCACAGCTCCATGGATAAATGACATAATACTGATGCACAAAATATTGAAACACAAAAATCTTGGAAAATAGAAATCATTAACAAAATTATTGTCTTCCTAAACTTAACTAATACAACCATAAATATGGAGAACACAAATATTGTTGTTGAAAATATTGTTTTAACTTGTATCGCAAGCACAAATATTGTAAACAAAAATATTGTTACCTTTATATAAACATATGATACTTGCCTACCATGATTTCGACTACAATAATATCATAATCATTAATGAACATAAAAAACAACTTTTTTAGTTAATCAAACGATCACAATTATACAATATTTACAGATGGTTGAATTAATAAATGTAGTACATCACCAAATATTTATAATTTACCCAAAGAAAATATATAAATAAATACTTAACAATATAAGCAAAAACAATTTACATAAACTAAAAACATAAATATCACATGCGGTGGTCAAGAGGCATCAATGTGCTTGGCGGGACTGCCACTGTCACACCAAGCATATTACGACTTTCCTCACCGCCATTCATTTCATTAAGGTCTTCACTCCATGAAAAAACCTGCAGTGAGAAAAGAAAGGGGGCCATACTGGGTTCCCTTGTGCCTCACTCCATGTGGATGCACCCAGGAGGGCACAACATGTGCCTCCCTGTGTACATGTACCATGAGTTCCAGCACAGCATGGAATTTATTGTCTATACCATTCTGGAACTTCCTTTGACGTTCCCATTGCGGTGTCTATTTCATAGGTACAGCTGTGGAAACAGCAAAGGAACTGCCCCCAATGACTAAAAAATAATATGGTTCTCACGTGGGGTTGGTGGTGCGGCAGTCCTGCTGCTGCATGGTCAAATTCATAATTGGGACCTTTAAAAATTACATATAATGAGGAACAAGGTTTATTGCTGATGCCCCCAGGCGTTCTTCAGGATCCTTGATTAAAAAGAACCTTCACTGGCTTCCTGTGCAGGCCAGGATAGATTTCAAGGTACTAGTTCTTACCTACCGTGCTCTTCACAGATCGGATGCAGAAGACATTAGGTCTCTTGTGTCCTTTTACACCCCGGGCAGGGCCTTGTGCTCTGCCAACAAAAACCTTTTGTCTGTTCCTCGAACCGCCAAGGCCAGATGGGGAGGGAAGGCATTTTCTTCCCTTGCCCCGAAACTTTGGAACATGCTTCCAACAGAACTCAAGGGCCAGGCTTCCCTCACCCTGTTCCGCAAAGGTCTAAAACCCTGACTTTTCGCAGAAGCCTACCTGTAACCCGTCACCTGTTTTCACACTTCACTCAGCTGTTTCCATCTGATGCACCTTGATGCCTCCGGGCTAAGTTGCGCAATACAAATTCCAAATTCATTCATTCATTCATTCATTCATTCATTCATTCATTCATTCATTCATATTACGACCTAAACAATGATAGACAAATCCTAATATTTTCGACAGCATATATTTTACTAAACCTAAGCTATTCTCAAACCTGGATTATGGATGGGACCTTCAAAATGTGTCCCAAACCTAGATATACACTTACATGGTGAATATCAAAATGCAAATATCTCTTTTATATTTGCCATACTACCAAATAAACAAAGTAGAACTTACTACGAACTCTTAAACCACATTAAATGTAAAGCAAATAACTACTACCAAAAAACATAATAATAGACTTTGAAAAAGCCATGATTCAAATTATTTTAATAATTTACCTCCACTTAGCTATACAAGGCTGCTACTAGTATTTCAATCGAAGCATGTGGAAATACCTCCAACAATCTGCACTTAGTGCCCAATTACGAATTTGGCGCAGTTGCGCCAGCTCTCCTCAGGTGTGGCAGCGCCATAGCCACTGAAAACCGCCCACCACATAATGACCTTTTTTTATCAGGCATTTACTTTGCCATTCCCAGGGTGGTGCCTATAAAATAGGCACCGCAATGGGAAGTCAAAGGAAGTTCCAGCATGGCACAGATTAAAAAGTACACGCCGTGCTGGAATGTCTGTGCACTCACACAGAGGTGCACATGTTGAACCGTCCTGTGTGCATCCACAAGGCTTGAGGCACACAGGGGGGGTTCCTTTCATTCCTCACCAGCACTGTTTTCATTTAGGAAAGACCAGAAAGACTGAAATCAGTGGCAGTGATGAAGGTCGTTATATGCTTGGCGGGACCGCGGTGGTCCCGTCAAGCATATAGATAGCTCTGGACAGCCAGGTAACAGTGGTTCTCTGGTGGAGTCAGTGGTCCCAATGTGGCACGACCACAATGCAAGACTGCCACCACCATGCCACCACGAGTCTGGTGGTCCTAGGACCGCCAGACTCGTAATCAGGTCCTAAGCGTAGAATATGATACAAACTGTCAATTTGCCTTTCAAATAAAAGAAATTATAGCACTTGCCTGCGTCCCTGTCACTCACAACTACAATTTACTTATAGAAAGCCCTTTATGCCAACAAAATGAACAGAAAGTAAGCCCCCTAATGGATTGTTTCAAAGATAATTGGGTTAGCAAACAGCATTGCTCCGGACCATCCCAAATTCCAAACTCCGAATGGAGCACTTTGTCCCCCAAATTGCCCCTAAACTTAGCAAACAATTAAAAGAATATAGGACAAGCTACATTTTTAATCAAACTCTTCATATAAAACAGATAAGTAGATTACTTAGAAATATTAGCCAAAATCACATTTTAAAATACACATTAATCTAAAAAACACCCAAAACCTATAACGTAATGCTAACCAACATGATAGAATAAAATAATATAGTCATTATTCCAATTAAAAATCTAAACCTCACTAATGAAAAAGTTGAAAAAACAAATACAAACTGTTACATGAAATAAATACAAGACATAACATAAACATTTCCAAATAACAGTCATGTAATAGTTACACAAATGATAAAATATGACATTTCCCACCCCAAACAAATACAAATAAATATGTCTTACTGTTCTGTAGTTGCAAATCATTATCATCCTCTGTATCCATGTAGTAAAAAAGTATAAACCACCAAAAGAGGAAAAAATATTTTCTAAAAAGCCTAAAAATAGGACCAATCCAATAGAGAGGCCTCAAAGCAATCCAAGGTATCTAGAAACAATAAAAAAACCTGAAAAAGTGTTAAAAAATAAACACTTCTGGAAATCTCCACAAAAATCAAATCAAGGTTAAAAGTGTTGGATTATTATTAAGGGATTTCCTTTTTTTCAAGGAAAGGGAAATCTAAAGATGCATAGGACACGTGAAAGAAACAACCCTTCCACAAAAAAAACAATACATTCCCTAAAGCACCTATAAATTACACTTAATCACCAAAAGCAAGTAACACAACACAGAATAACGCATTGATACATTACTAAAACAATGTCCAAAATACAAAACCTAAACATGTGTTAAATACTACAATTAATACTAAATGTAGAGACAACCCTAAAACAAAAGTATAACTAACCTCTAAACCTCTACCCTACACCAACCCTATCCTCAAACTCAAAAACAAAACCTTTAAAAAGGACTTATCTGTTCCAACGAACAACAACACCTGGTTCCTGAAAAATTTACTAGAAAAGACCCAAATAGACTACCAAACAGACAGTAGCAGTAAAAACAAAACAGGCCATTAAATTAAACTAAACAAAAGACTATCACTCTATAGAAATGAACAGATGGGAAAATAAGTAAAATATGTTGAATACATTCATTAAAATTGTAACAACATAATAATTGTGTAAAACATATCAAAGAATGTAAAAAAAGTTAAGAAATTGTAAGGTATCAAATAAATAATGGTATAAACAATATACAATTATTCATTTAAACTGAAAAAACATACATTAACATGATGTTGAAAACGTGTATAAGAAACAATAACAAATGTTTAAAAAAAGTTTAACATTAGAAAAAAACTTGGAAAATGTACAACATACAATTCCATTTAAATATGATTAACATTGTTTAGAAATAGAAGTACATTGAAATGTGTTTTGTTTATCAATGTATATAGGTGTTTAACCATGTCTGTTCTGAGCCTTCAGACAGCTGCCTCCCCCAAATCAATACATTTACTCGCAGGACCAGTGACCTATAACTTCAACTGAGTGTCAGATATTCACCCAGCGGCAAGCCATCCACTGCTGCTGACACATCAATAGTCCTTTGCTCTTGTACTTTTAGCCCTTGCCTCTCGAAATGTTCTCTTTTTTAAAACGAAGATATAAATATTTGGTGCAGTAACAGAGCACTTTCATAAGGGAAACTTTGCTTTGTACAACGTGTTAAAGAGCAGAGTTAATGTGCTGATTAGTTGCCACCTTTGTAACTTGTAGACCAGCTTCCCCACATGATTTCTTTGATACCTCTCAACAGAACATAAGAGAGCATCAGTCTGTTTGGCTGTAATTATGAGAAGGATGACATCTGCGAAGATGCTACTAAGAATCATGTCTATGTATTCTTGTAGAGTACTCAGTATTCTTGGCATAGGGAAGCATCGCCATTCAATAGATTAGTAGCATAAGTCACTTTTGTGCACATAAGACTTCTCACTTAGGGGCATATTTAGGAGGAAATGGAACAGCACAGCGCTTCAGCAAATTCTGCAGTGCCGCGCCATTTAAAAAGTGCTGAGATTTGCCTTTTTTTACAAGAACAAGGGGGGCCCCTTTGTTTTCCTTTCTGCCTGCAGATATACAATCAATAATGGTGATTTGCTACTTCAATGTGCGCTGCATTCTGCAGCACAGATAGAAATGGCAACTCGCCATTATCTAATGATTGTTTTTGTACAGGACGGGACACTTTCCTGTACAAAAACAATCAATGGCGTTTTGCTTTTTCTATATGTGCTGAAAAAGAGAGCAGACATAGAAAAAGCAAAAACGAGGAGAAGTGAGTGTTTCTCCTTGTTGCACCATCTCCTTTTGCACGCCATTCGTTTTTGGTGCTGCCTCAAATTTACAGATCCTTGTAAGGATGGGGCAGCATCAAAAAGAAACGTGTGTTGCACTGGAAAGCCCCCAGAAACAACCATTGCACGCCCCTTTGATGCAGAAAAGTGCGTGAAGGGGTACCATATTTACAAAGCGGAGTTAAGCCATGCAAAATGGCTTTACGCCACTTTGTACATTTGGTGCATGGCATTGCACCACCTGAAGATTGGAAAAAAGTGATGTACAAGTGGCGCAATCCCCTTGAAAATGTGCCCTTTAGAGAGAGAAGGCAAGCACTGTGCAGTGTCAAGAAAGAGATCACATTTTCAAAAAGTCCCTTTTTGTAATGAAGAGAAGCAGGACATAGAAGAAAGAGTTAGTATACAGTGATCTTTTATGGGTTGTCTTGAAAAAAAAACAGATCTCGGTACTCAATCCTTAAAGACTAAGGTATATATTTACAAGCCCCTATTGCCAGAGAAATGCCACTTTTTATGTTGTGAAAGGGGCGTGCAATGGATGTTGCAGAGGGTGTTCCACCACAACACCCATTGATGTTGACAGGTGACATAAATAGGAGGCAGCGCCAAAATTAAGACCAGGGAAAGCCTGGTCTAACATGAAGAAATGCTTAATTTCTCCACGTTTTTGCTGTTTCTATGTGTACTGCATTGTGCCTTACACACAGAAACAGAAAATCACAATTAATGTTTGTTCATGCACATGAAGTTGTCATTTCCTGCACATAAACAATCATTTAAAAAATGATGATGTGCAACTTCTATATGTGTTGCACAATGGAGCACACATAGAAGTTACAATTGGCCATTTTGGATTGTTTATGTGTGAGAAGGGACCCCTTCCTGTACATAAACAATCATTCCCCCCAATGCAGACAACCTTACAATATGGTGCACGGGTGCCTGCGTTGGCACTAGGTAGCTGCATTTAGGACCAGTGATAGGGGAAATGCAGGGGTGCACAGCATTCTTGTAAATACGGCACATGCCTGTGTTTTCAGAATGTCATAGTGCGGCTTTAGCAATGTTTGCTTAACGCCACATTTTGCCATTCTCTTGTGAATATGCCCCTAACGTTATGACCTCCAATCAGTGCTTAACCTGAGCCTGTGGTTGCCGGTGAGGTGCACCAGTACTGATTTTTGGCGGCCAGCACTTAATGTTCCTCAGCAAACATTTACAGGAGCAAAAGAGAGAAAAAGACAAAAATGGAAAAAAAAGAGTAAGATGCAAAAACCGTCACGGAGGGAGAAAGAAGGGGCCTGCCTGTATGAGTGAGATAAAGAAGCAGGGAGTGTAGGTAGTGGATTAAAGAGGTTTGCAGGGCGGTTCACAACTAAGCAGTCTTGATATTAGCTCCAGCCCGGCCATCTGAGGAAAGCTTTGGGCACCACTCCTATTTTTTGGGGCAAATTAGGTTGTGTCTCAAATATACTCCTTCACTAGACAGTTCCTTGAAAGAGTGGATCCATTTCACTGCAATCAGAAACTCTTTTCCACCTCCACTGAGAAGCTGTCCATGGCAGCCCTACAATGTTCTTCACATTAAGTTACAGAATTACTTTTAAAATGTCTGAAAATAGGCGGTCGAGTCAGTACAATCCGTATAACTTAATGATTGATGGACACCTGCCAAGATACTGTCATATTTCAATATGACTTCCCATCATTGGAACAATAGGAGATCTGGCACTTTTCCATGTTTGCAAAATAATCCATTTAACTAATTGTCCTGCCAGGAATCCGAACATGGAGGAAGCTCTGTGTGTTTGCTCCATAATGACAAGAACTCCGCAGACCTGACCAGAGCATGCTAGTTGTCCCCTGTCCGTTGTGCTCGTATAGATTTGCATTATATTATTCTGATGATACTTCTGAATTCATAATGGTAAAGCAAACCTACAAGTACCAGATGCCAAAGGATGTCAGCTGCGATCTAGGCCTGCTTGAATTTTCTGGTACGCCGTGTAATCTTGTGTCATTTTGGGAACTACATATTGTGCTTGTTACACAAACGTCCTGATGTTAAGCCATTATGCCATATAGATGCATGTCTTACATTTCATATCATTTGAATACGTTTTGCAATTTATATGGATTTTGCAATATGCAAAAGCAAAATTAACACATTTTGCACTTATCTACTAATATCCCAGTTGTCATATTTATTCAAACATTGATAAATGCTGGATCAGTTCTTTATCCTCTTGTCCCGCATCGCTCCCCTCTTTCCAGAAATTAGGACCACTTACAAACAGGCCCAGTATTGGGCATTATATTGAAGCTCGACTTGTTAACGAGTATAAATTGAAAATAACAACGAATATCACTCATTAAAATGTAACAGTTTTGGAGTCTAAAATCCTGCTCTGAAAAAGACGTGTTCTCATTTTTAGATTTCATTTTCATTCAAATCCTACATTAACAAGACATTACAAAATGTTATCATTTTCCCTCTGTTTTGTAAGGTTACCTGAATGACTGGGAATCATGAGTTAAAGGAGTAATCATTATATGTAGAGGTCTTTCCTTCCGTAAACAACAGCACCAAGGCAATCTATAAGACTACTAAAGAGGTGACTACCTACTAGACAGGGACTTCAGTTAAAAGTTTCTGATATGCCACTAGCCCTCTCCTGTACACTTAATAACCACTTGGGGCCAAATTGCAAATTACATTTTTCAGCAGAATTATAGCATCACAGTAAAAGACATCACATGATTTTGGTTCTGGTGATGACAAGCACCACAAGGCATTAGATAACTTTGAAAACATATCAAATGAAATAAATTCTGTGGTAAAAGAATTAGATGGCATCATGAGAAATAAATAGCATAAAGAGCATTTCGTAAAAGGTGACTTTTGAAAACTTTTGTTAGCCATATCTTCACCAACAAACGTACTAATACAGAGCAACATTACAATTCATTAACTCCAGTAGTTACTACAAGTCAAGTATTTATAAGTACTCTACAGCTTCCAAAAGATTGTTGATAATTGTCCCACTGCTTAGAAAGCTGACTGTATCCTCTTAGCAAGTTTTGGGAAAATAACATAGAATAACTGCAATATATCTGTAGGCTGCAGTTTGGCTTAAAATGTTATATAAGTTGTAATAGTGTATCTCCTAAAACAGGGGAGTTAGTAAGTACGAGAAAGGAAGCTACAAGAACAGCTTAGAATGCAAGAAGTCTCCTATTTTATTCAGGGCTTAATTTTACATTTCCGAAGAGGTACAATAGTGTGGATACAGAATAATAAGTGAAACACTCATATTAGTAGGCACAGCCATGGTATGACTCGCTCACAGCTGTTCAACGCTGCAGCTCTACAACTATAAATATTGTTTCAATGAGCCAGATACACATTCTGTTGCACTGCCAACGAGTGCAGGATTAGCAATGTCACCACATCTAGCAGACCTTAGTAGGCCCAAACGCATCACAGTTACCAGTGTATCAGAAGTTACCACATCTCTAGGAAGCAGCCATTTTGCATACATTTCAGAGTTCCTCTGGTTATTACCCATATATTCTGGATTACTAGCTCAGGTGTGCCATCTGTTCACTGTCCATGGGGATCAGAAAGCAAGAAGCCTTTCAGTGGGCTCCATATATCTCTAGGTCGAGAAGTCAGTGGCAGGAGTTCAGTGTAGAGTTCAAGTTGCTTATTACAGTATAATAGGAAGTCCATCCACTGTTTGTAGTTAGGGAGATATTCTCTTGGCCAGCACTTCCTGCAAGTAAGACTGTATAAGACAAAACCATGCTGAATGTAGGAAGTCTGCCCCACTCCTTCCAAATCTGACACCTTGAGTCCACCCTGAAGCCAAATCCGAGTACGATTTTGGGGGTGCAGTATGCCCACTGTATTTTCTTACTGTGAATGATACGCAGTCATCCCCATTTGTCCATAGCAAAACTTGCACATCTCCTCCGTTACCCAAAGCCCATTTCTTTCTCCCAGTGGAGCCTCGCCCTGGGAACCAGACCAGAATTGTTCTCCAACGCTTCACAATAATGTTTAGAGATCAATTGTTTGGTAGAGGTAGCCAATAGGGGAATCACCAAGCAGGGCACTCAGAGCCTCGAGAAAGAACTAGCAAGGACATAAGTATCTACAACTGATGCACTAAGCTGCTCTCAGAGCCACAAGAGTGCTTCCTGCACCCTCTGCACAGTCACTGTATGGCACAGTGTACTCAGCCAGGGGCATGCATGTTGGTATTCATACACATTTATCCCTGTAATGCTACAGCATCGATGGTGTGTCCTGTAGATCCAGACTCCCCCCTAAATAGCAAAGGGTGAGCTGTTGCAGGGCAAGTGCATACTCAGACTCTATAGTTCGCCATCAACTGATATAACAAGCATTGGCAAAGCCAATAGTTATTGGCCTTGTCAACGCATTTTGGGACTGCAGCTGGAGAGACCAACCCAGTGGAATTGGCGCCGCACCGACAACCGAGGCATTTGTGATCCCCACGCATCGCACCGAGGCGCCAAGTCTACTAGAATGCCAGGCCGCAGCAAGAAACCAATGCATCCCCTCCCTGCACTTTAGGAAAATGGCGCGTTACATCCCCTTCAGTAAGGAACCGATGCGTCACCTCCCCTGCGTGGCAGTAAGGAACAGACGCATCAACTCCCTTGAAGTAAGGAACCAACCCATCACCTTCCCAGGATGTAAGGAACCGATGCATCACCTTCCCTGCGGCTGATTTAATTTATGACGGTGATGCATCCAAGGTATTTTGTGTTGAAAGTCTTGCATCTATAGTTTGCTATGGAAAGAACTGTTTTTACCTTCATTTTGATTATTTTATGTTGAATTTTAGTTGTTTTGGTCTTATTTGGTTTAGATCAAGATTACTTATTTTTCTAAACTGGTGTGTTGTCCATTTGTGGTGTTTTCACTGTATTACTGTATGTGTACACAAATGCCTTACTCGCTGCCTCGGAGATAAGCCTGTCAGATTGTGCCAAGCTACCAAGGGGGTGAGCAGGGGTTATTTAACAAGTGTATCACCCTTATTCGGACTAAAAAAGAAGGGTCCCTACTTGGAAAAATGTGCAAACCACTGCCAACTAGAGACCCCCATTTCCAACAAATACAATCTGATCATGCAATTTTTTTTAAATAAATAAAAGCAGCAGCTATGAGGGAGGTAGTGGGGAGTGGTCAAGCAGGGAAGGAGAATGGGAGGGGGAGATGGATAAGCAACACAGGATAGGGCTGGAGGAAGCAACAATGAAGGGAGAAAAATACATTAATTGTAGCAAGAATCACGAAAAAAATGATTGTGTCACAGTCGAATGTAACAGGTGAGCACTTAAAGATCTCCAATACGATTGACTCATGTTCGCGCAATGGCAAGATGGAGGATGGAACAAGGGCTCCAATACCATTGAGCCATGCAAAAACAATAAACAAGTGCTGTTCATGTTTTAACAGCTTTTTAAGAAACTAAGGGGCATATTATCAAGCCTGGGCGATAAAATTATCACCGCTTTATCGGCAGGAAACTGCCGATAAAGTGGGCTTGATAATATGCTTTATGGAATTCCAATCGAACCTCATGTTAGATGTCCTTCACATCTAACATGAGCTTCGATTGGAATTCCATAGAGCATATTATCAAGCCCATTATCGCCACTTTATCGGCAGTTTCCTGCCGATAAAGCGACGATAATTTTATCGCCCAGGCTTGATAATATGCCCCCCATTTGTTTATGTACACATTCATGCATTTAAGTGGTATGTGTGTATGTGTACAAGGTAGACTATGGCAAGATGGAGGACGGAAAGAGAGCTCCAATACCATTGGATCGCACAAAAAATAAAATAAAAGCAGCAACGAAGAGATAGGTAGTGGGGGGATGGGTCAAGCAGGGAAGAAGGGGGGATGGGGAGATGGGCAAGCAACACTGGGAGAGGGCGGGAGGTAGCAACAATGAAGGGGTAAAGACAAATACCTTAATTGAAGCAGGATCAATGACAACCAATAATTTGCCATTGTGGAATGTAACTGGTGAGCACCTCAAGCCATCCAGCACCATTGGCTCTTGGTCTCGCTATGGCAAGATGGAGGATAAAGCTAGCACACCAATACAATCGAATTGTGCAACAAAAAAAGTGCTGTTTTTGTTTTAACAGCGTTTTAAGAAAATGCATTCCTTTATGTACACACACACACATGCATTTTAGTAATGTGTGTACATGTGTCCAAGGGAGACGTCCTGAAAAGACAAGTACTCCTAAGGCATGCATAAAACTAAAGAAAACATATTTGTGCAAACCTGGAGCAGTGTAAGGACACATGTGCTCACGTTTTGAGAGACCCAAACACAAGAAACGGACATGACACCCACATAAAATGATGAGTGGCATCAAAGAAAATAAGAGCAATGTTGAAGTTTACCAATGGCAGGAGATGGGCGACCTGTACACCCACAGATAGAACACAATATGCCTCTTCCAGACAGCCCATGAGCTGTCTAGCTGAGTTCTAAAGACAATAGATGTCGCAATGGCGAAAGCTACTTGCTTTGAAAATGTTCCTTGCGTTTAGAAATGGGGAGATTATGTGATTTATCTGTAATCACAAAATGTGTAACTGAGGTAGAGGCTAGGGTGATGAATGGCATCTGTTAGAAATTGGGTCTCAAGTTGAGAGAGGTATGCACCCAGTCTAAGTAGGGACCACAATCCTAACCTAGAAACAACTAAAAGATAACCTGTGCTCACCCTCTGGTAGCTTGGCACAGAGCAGGCAGGTTTAGCTAAAGAGGCAATGTGGAAAGTTTTTGTGCAACAGGAACACATGGTAACATAATAAATATCAAAATCACGGGTGAGCAAACTGCACCCCAAATTTTATGTCAAATTCAAAACAATCAACGTGCCATTTTTAAATAGTACACCAAAAAGTATACAATGGTGCAGCCCTCAGTGAAGCCTGGTTAGTCTCTGCCTGGAAACAGTATCAACACATTAATTTCAAACAGAACCTGTCTGAACCTGAGGACGCACTTTTCACAAACTCTATAAGGTGTAGAACTTTTTACCAAAAAAACTGATCAATACAATTCATGAAAAAATATATTAATCCATTTAAGGGAATATATATGTCAGTATTGTAGTAGTCAAACTATTTTCGAACTCTCTACTATGCACAATACATGCAGAGCTTCACAATATAGATTTAGAAGTATTCAAACACATGCAAAAAATGTGAGAAAATAAGACTAAGAGTAAGAATGCAGCAACACAATATTGACAGTTCCAAGCACTGTATCCTGATTTATTTTCTTTTCAGGTATTTATTTCTCGATGCATCCAAACAGTATTCTAACTCGAACGGTAAGGTTTATACCTCTGAGCATTCGGCTGTACTTTTTTAAAATATAAGGACAACTTATTGAAGATGTCTTTTGTGTTGGCAGCATTTCACATTTGAGACGGTTTACTCCTGATGATTATTGGCAAGGAGACGAGTCCTTAAAGATTTCCAAGTACGTGGTATGCACTTGTTTTCGGTTTGGGAATCGTACGGTTGATTTTTAGATGTTAACGGAGATTCTCTTCTCTTTTAGATTGTTCTCTTTGGTCTTCAGAAGAGCCTATACGCATTGATTATGTATTATAACAGAGGGTTCTTCTGTTGTTGGGCATTCCTATAGGTGAGTTCTTTTAGAAGTGCACAGGATAACACAATTAGCATTTCATTTGTATACATATATTCCCGTTGTCTTATCACAGAGTGTTTCGGTGACACACAGGGTGATGCTATACTGCACTTTTTTGCATGATTTGAACACTGTGATTATAGTACTGGTACAGTTGCATGTGTACATAGTGCTGTGGTTTTGGGCCTAACCACGCCTTTGAGTTTCATTTGTAAACATATCTAGAAGTTTGCTTCTGTTTCGATTTGATGTATATTGTGAATTATTAGAAACATTTGTATTATATGTATATTTCTGCAGCATTCCCCTGATGAAGGTGCCTCACACCGAAATGCATTGGGAACTGTGAACTGTGAAATACTGCTTGGATGCATCGAGAAATGAATACCTGAAAAGAAAATCAATCAGGATACAGTGCTTGGAACTGTCAATATTGTGTTGCTGCATTCTTACTCTTATTCTTATTCTCTTGCATTTCTTGCATGTGTTTGAATATTTCTACATCAATATTGTGAAGTTTTGCATGTATTGTGCAAAGTAGAGAGGTTGAAAACAGTTTGACTACTACAATACTGAAGTATATGTTACCTTAAATGGATTAACATATTTTTTCATGATTTGTATTGATCAGTAGTTTTAGTAAAAAGTTGTACACCTTATAGGGTTTGTGAAAAGTGCGTTCCCGGGTTCAGACAGGTTCTGTTTAAAATTAACATATTAAATATACCACAAAAAGACTCCACCCAGGTTTAGACAAATAGAGAATATTTATTTGAGTAAAACAAGACTAAAATGATAAAAATCCAATATAAGGGACCGGAATTATGAATAAACCAAAAATAGTCCTTAGAAATTAATAGCTCTAAGAGGTTACTTGAGGTCGCTCTAGACCGAGGGAAATCCTTAGTTTGGGCCAACCACGGTCAAGGTCAGGCCAGCTACCGGACACAAACAGGTCCCGCTCACAAAGTACGTTGGGTTGAGCAAAGCGCCTTCGCAAGTCTGAATGATCGATTCTGATTCACAAAATTGGGGTGATGCGTAGCGATCGAGCCTCGCAGTCAGGACCTCGGATTGGCGCTGCATCCATGTTGAGCAATGCAGTGAGGTCTTTGGATCAGCACTTTGTCATCAGCGAGCAATGCAGGGATGTCTCCGGGATCAGTACTGCTAGGCATGTCAGGGCACTGCGTTAGTTCTAATCAGTGGAGTGGTGACGATTAGTCGGTTTTGTAGCTAAACAGCTGCAGAACCCACTTCTGAGGCCCAGGACTTTAGAGAGCAACTCAGGCAAGAGTAGGACTCACTTATGGCAGAGTCCAGCAGCATCATCAAAGTTGCAAGAAGTCTTCTATGACCCTGAGACTTCAGAAACCAGGAGGCAAGCTAGCAAGCCATTTGAGTCACTTTTGGTTCTGGTGAGATGGGTCCAGCCCTTCTCCTGAGCAGGGCAGAGATCAGCATACGGCAGGGGCAGCTCAGCGCAGCATTGAACCAGTTCCTTGGAACAGTCAGTCGAGCAGTGTGGCAATGCTGGCAGAGCTCTTCACAGATCAAGTAGTGTACTGTCTTGGTAAGGTCAAAGCCCCAGTACTTATACCCAAATATGCCTTTGAATTGGGGGACTTCAAGCAGCTCCTGGTAGTGCACTGTTCCCCTTTCATACCAGTTCTTTCTGATGGGCTATTCGTTGGGGGGAAAACAGTCCATTGCGTGGGGACAGGACACAGGCTATTCAGATGTAAGTGTCAGCTTCCTCTCCCCCTTCCTGCCCAGGAAGGCTATCAGAATGCAGATGAATGCAGATGAGTCCTTTGTCATACCCACCCTTCTTGTGTTCGTGTCTGTATACGGGGAATGCACAAAGTGTTGCAGTCAGCTGCCCCAGACGTGCATTGGATACAGGCTACAAGCACAAAGAGCAAAGTTAAGAGCAGAGAAATTTTCTCTTTCTAAAAGTGACATTTCTAAATACCAATGTTAAATCCAACTTTACTATTACTATTAGATATGAAAAATGATGCAGCTACGCCTTTCTAATCCGGCATAACAGCTTAAAAGAGTTTCAAGGAATTCTGAATGCTAGCCTATCGGAGATTTCACAGTAGTGATAGAAATATTGAGATGTTTATCACTACCAAGACAAGTAAAACGTAAAAGTATATGTCCTACCTTTTAGTTACACAGCACCATCCCTATAGGACTACCTAAAGGGGTGGCCTATGTGCAATGAAAGGGTAATTTAAGGCTTAGCAAGCGGTTTTATATGCCAAGTTGAAGTGTTAGTAAACTGCACACACAGGTAGGCCCGACAGGTTTGAAAGGCTACTTGTGTTGGTGGCACAACCAGTGACGCAGGTTGCATGTGGAGTGCAAAAAAACGATGTTAATGTTAATGTTATGGGAGTCTTATATAGCGCTTGGCTACTCCAAGGAGTGTCCCGGCGCTTTCTGACCCACAGCAAAAGTACAGAAAGGAGAAAGAAAAGGTGAAAAGACAAAAAAACAGACCGATCACTGTCCAGAGAGCCACGTTTTCAGACCTTTTCTATAGGCCAGCAGGTTCGAGGTACAGGGGAGCGACAGGGGGAGGGTGTTCCATAACTGAGGAGCAAGATGTTTGAAAGAACGTCCCCCTACCCTGGCTTTCCTAACAGCAGGGACAATAGCCAAAGCAAGAGATTCCGATCTAAGGGATCTTGTAGGTTTGTAGAAAGCAAGGCGTTTCTGGATATATTCAGATCCCACTGCATGGAGTGCCTTATGCGCCAGCGTAAGTGCTTTTAAAAACAATCCGCTTCCTAACAGGGAGCCAGTGGAGGGAAAGTAACAGGTCCGAGTCTCTCGCTTGGTGAGGTAGGCCAAAAATGGCCTGTGCCGCCGAGTTTTGGACCACCTGGAGTTTTTGTAGTAGGTAGTCCGGAAGACCCAATTATAAAACATTTGAGTAGTCCAGCCTGGAGCAGTTAAGAGCCTGGACCGTCGTCTTCCTATGCATCAAAGGGAGCAAGGGAAGAAACTTGCGCAACATATTAAGGAGACCATAGCAAGTGCCAGTCAGGCCCAAGATCTGGGACATAAGAGATAGGCTGTTGTCAATTTTGACCCCAAGATTCTTAGCCACCAGAGAAGAGGACGAGGGAGGGAACATGTTCACAGGCCACCAATCCTGCCAACTCGGTTCAGCCTGACACCCGAAGAAAAGCACCTCTGATTTGTCAGGGTTGCACTTGAGGCTGTTTCGCTGAAACCAGTCGAAAACAGCCCCAATGCACCTGCGGATGCTCTCTCTGTTGAACTCAGCTCCCTTACCACAAGTGAAAAGAAGCTGGGTGTCATCGGCGTATGACATGATCTGAGCCCCAAAAGACTCCGCCAGCACCGCCAAAGGGGTCATGAAGATATTAAATAGAGTCTGGCTAAGCACCGACCCCTGTGGGACTCCGACCTCCAAAGGCGGCACTTCGGCCGAGTACGGGGGGGCCCAGACCACCTGCCGGCAACCAGCTAGATAAGATCTAAACCAGCTCAACACCGTCCCTCTCAGACCGATCTCATAAAGTCTGCTGAGGAGACCCTCATGAGGGACGGTGTTGAAAGCCGCCGACAGATCTAACATTACCAGCATGGCTCTTCCAGCACTTCCTTGATGGCTTCATTGACCTCCAGAAGCGCCGTCTCGGTGCTTAGATTGGATTGAAAGCCCGACTGGGTGGAGTGTAGCAAGTCATGAGTTTCGAGAAAAGTGGAGAGCACCGAATGAACATGCTTTTCCACTATCTTTGCAAGAGTAGGCAAAAGAGAAATTGGCCTATAGTTTGCATTACTCTCGGGATCAAGGCCCGGCTTTTTAAGGAGTGGAACAACCATTGCTTGTTTCCAAAACAAAAGGGACAGCACCACTGGTCAGTGATAAATTAAGAACCGGATTAATCAGAGGGTTCAAAACCTTCGCAGCCCTAGCCAGAAAAGTAGCAGGGCAGGGGTCCGAGGGAGAGCCTGACTTAAGTTTCGAAAGGAGGTCCTGGGAGACAGAGTCAGAGATAGCTAGAAACTCAGAAAGAAAATGAGTAGACTCAGCTGTCAAGATCGGCTGATTCCTCGGGATGGTAACAACACTAGGGCCTGAGGAGGGGAAGGAATCTTGAATCAGCTTAATGTTAGTTGTAAAAATGTTCGCTAGCGAAATCACCCATGGCTCAGAGAACTCACGATGTACTCCGCTGGCTTTAGGGGTAACAAACTCCTTGACAATAGTAAAAATGTCCCTGCAGGAATTTGAAGCCGTCTCAACTCTTGCCGAAAAATAATTCTTTTTTTCGGCCAAAATGTCCGCATGATAGATCTTAATAGAAGCCCTATAGACAGCCTTGGCCTCCGGATCATACTGCTTGCGCCAAAGCCTCTCTGCTGCCTTGCAATTATGCCGGGACAGTGCAAGAGACTCCGTAAACCAAGGCGCCAATGTCCGCTTTGTGGATGACCGGGGCGCAATAGGTGGAGCAAGCTCATCTAACCGCTCCACTAACCACTTCTGTAACAAGTCAAGATCACTTTCTAAGTCACCTGATAGGGGACAGGGATGCTTCAAACAGGCCTGAGCCAAACTTTCAGGAGTTACCCGATGATATGCCCGACTAGGGTGCCTGAAATTGTTAGAATTTACACAAGGTGATTTGCTGGTTCCCTGAATCTGAAAGCAAATCAGAAAATGGCCCGAATAAAGGACAGGGACAGGACTAGCCATAGCAAGAGGAATGGTAGAAAACACCTGATCAAGAGTGTGGCCTTTATTATGGGTAGGAACTGACAGATAGGGAATAAGACCCAGGGGGGCGGTGATGTCATTGATTGTAATTGCATCACCGTCCGTCCCAGCATCCATGTGTATGTTAAAATCCCCAAGCACAATGCAGTGTTCTGTCTTTAGGCAAAGTGCTGTGATTAATGCCTGTAACTCCTCATAAAAAGACCCTGGCAGACCAGGTGGTCTGTAGACCAGGAGCCCCGAAAAGGATTGATGAGGAGATGGGGCAATAGAAAAAGCCAGGGACTTGCAACCAGAAATGGGCGTCATAGGAACAACCACACATGTGGCAGATCTTTGGACCACAATCGCGACCCCTCCACCCCTCCTGATAGATCTTTCATGTCTATAAATTACATGGTCAGGAGGGATAGCAGTAGCAATATCGGGGTTTGAGGACTCCCCTAGCCATGTTTCAGTGAGCATTAGGCATACAGGTTTTTCAACCGTTAACAGCTCATAGATGTCCAGAGCATGTTTGCTCAAGGAGCGAGTATTGAGTAATAGGCACTTATAATTAGCAGTGGTCTTAGGGCTAGAGGCCCGAGCACCGGGGAATTTCCCGGGAGCCATCCACAGCCAGGACACCGGCATTTACCTCTATACCGCCCAGGAAAGACCATCTGACACGTGGCCATACCTTTCCTAATTGTCAGTAGGTCAGCTGCGGAATACGAGAGCCTAGACCCAGCAACTCCCGCCGCGCCGTCCGCCACCGAGACGAGCGCAGACGGGCAGGACTCTGGCACGACTCCGGCGCAGGTCCGGCGCGTCCGCTGTACGCGTCCGCTGCGCGGAGTCATCGCCGTCCGTTTTTAAAGCGCTGCTAGAGCACGTCACCAGCCCGGCCCACACCCAATATGGCCGCCGAAACTGGAAAACCAGCCCTCGGCGTCTATACTCAGCCGAGAGCGGTCCGGAGGCAAAGGGAGGGGGGAGAAGGGACACTGAGCGCCAGGGAGCGCAAAGGAAGTCTCTACACACTTATTAAAATCAAGCATGCAAAAATGAAGTTACATGAGCATAATAACGCAAATCGCACAAGGTAAAGATAAGAGACCTCCCAGGTTCCGCCTCAGGAGGGGAGAGTAGCTGTTGTCAGATTATCACTCGCTCTGGCTAACAAATCCCTTTTAAAGCGCTGCTAGAGCGCGTCACCTGCCCGGCCCACACCAATATGGCCGCCGAAACCGGAAAACCAGCCCTCGGCGTCTATACTCAGTCGAGAGCGGTCCTGAGGCAAAGGGAGGGGGGAGAAGGGACACAGAGCGCCATGGAGCGCAAAGGAAGTCTCTACACACTTATTAAAATCAAGCATGCAAAAACGAAGTTACATGAGGATAAAAACGCAAATCGCACAAGGTAAAGATAATAGACCTCCCGGCTTCCGCCTCAGGAGGGGAGAGTAGCTGTTGTCAGATTATCACTCGCTCCGGCTAACAAATCCCTTTTAAAGCGCTGCTAGAGCGCGTCACCAGCCCGGCCCACACCCAATATGGCCGCCGAAACCGGAAAACCAGCCCTCGGCGTCTATACTCAGCCGAGAGCGGTCCGGAGGCAAAGGGAGGGGGGAGAAGGGACACAGAGCGCCAGGGAGCGCAAAGGAAGTCTCTACACACTTATTAAAATCAAGCATGCAAAAACGAAGTTACATGAGCATAAAAACGCAAATCGCACAAGGTAAAGATAAGATACCTCCCGGCTTCCGCCTCAGGAGGGGAGAGTAGCTGTTGTCAGATTATCACTCGCACCGGCTAACAAATCCCTTTTAAAGCGCTGCTAGAGCGCGTCACCAGCCCGGCCCACACCCAATATGGCCGCTGAAACCGGAAATCCAGCCCTCGGCGTCTATACTCAGCCGAGAGCGGTCCGGAGGCAAAGGGAGGGGGGAGAAGGGACACAGAGCGCCAGGGAGCGCAAAGGAAGTCTCCACACACTTATTAAAATCAATGGATTTAGGCCCATATCTCTGTACTGGGGTGAATGTATGACATTATTCTGCATTCTGTCCATCAACTGTGGTTATTGCATTTGTCACCCCGAGTGGGATGGGTATGCTCAGACGTGAGTCCCATGCTCTCCACACCACTGGAATCAAGCTATGCTGGCTGAAGACGGCTGATAGCCAGAAACCGGCCCTAGGATGCTTGATTCCGGTCCAGGAAAGACATGGCTTGGCAGTTCGGGCTGGACTGTTCCCATGAGGCACAGGGTCAAGGCTGATTTACATATGGCCATGTCTGAACTGGGGTGATGTGGAGTGCACAAAAACGATGGATTTAGGCCCAGATCTCTGTACTGGGGTGAATGTATGACATTGTTCTGCATTCTGTCCATCAACTGTGGTTTTTGCGCAGGTCCACGAGCAGCATTTAGATTACAAGCCATGGTTATATGGTATACCACGGTACAAAAGACTTACAGGTAAACTACATATGCCAATCTGGGAATACCATTATCACCATGTTTAGGGGAGAACTACATGCATTTTACAACTGTTTAGCAGTGCTAAAGTACTAAGAGTCCCAAGGCCAGTAGGAAAATAAAGAAAAAAGTGGATGTAAGCAGGCTAAAAGTGGGGGAAGCCAACCCTAAGGATGACAGGTCTAACAGCGTCCTTTTGCAAGAGGAGGTGAGTAAGGGTCAGAGCTGCTGACTATAAAGCTGGGAAACTGGCTTTGAGTTTTGGCTTCATCTTAACATCTTTGATTCTGGGCAAACCATGTAATGTCCCTGCGCCTACAAAAATGAATGTGTCCTTGTGTAAAGTAACTGGTGCTAACTGCAGGCATTCCAATACCTTTGGGCAGTGTTTAGCACTATATAAAATTACACACAAAAAAGTAACCTGTGCTTATGTAAAGCGCTCCAATACCTTCTGGTGGTGTTGGCGCTACATAAAACTGCTCACAAAAAAACAAATGTGAAAAAGCAAAGTTGGAGAAGAAGGTGCTTTGGGGGAACAGGGGATCTGTGCAACCAGAGTTCAGTTTGGGCAAGCCGTGACAGGCGAGAGGTCGATGGGCAACCAACAGCGAATGCGGGCTGACGTGGGGCGATTAAGTCATTTTCCTAAGTTAATTTTGGGCACTCCAATACTTTTGGGTGGTTTTGGTCCTATATAAAACTGCACAAAAAAGTAACTGGTAAGAACCTAAAGCTCTTTAATACCTTTGGGTCTTATATAAAACTGCACACAAAAAAATTGAAAAGCAGAGTCCGTGAAGAAGGGATCTGTGAAACAGAGTTTAGCGGGGCAAGCAGTAACAGGCGAGAAGTTGACAGGAAACCAACAGCAAATGAGGACTGGCACAGGGAGAATAAGTGACTTTGCAGTGTCATAAAATGTGAAACTGAAGGGTAGGCTAGGGGGACGATGTAGCGACTTCCGCCATTGGATTAACATCCTTGATTTTGGGCACTTCACTTAATCTCCCTGTACCTACAAAATTGAATGTGCCCTTGTGTAAAGGAACTGCTGGTAATGTAAAGCACTCTAATACCTTTGGGTGATGTTGCTGCTATAAAAAACTGCACACAAAAAACTGAAATATCACAATTTTAGGCTAGTTTACAGTAGTGTGCATGAGTAAATACATCACCTCAGCAAGCACAATAAAAGGACTACTTTTGCCACGGACAGTGAGAGGCAGGCAGACCTTGATGACATCAAGACTCAGCCTGGCTCCTTTGAAGCAAAATCTAACTAAGCAACAATGGTGCATGGAAACACTTCACCAGTGAATGAGGAGAATGTAAAAAAGTGTCAAGACAGGAAAATGTGAAGAAGTAGAGTACCACCCTATGAAATTAGATGCAAAAAGGTGAGACACAAACAGTGAAATTATTTTGCACAGAAGGAACATGGCTATGCAATTACAGATGTAGACACAGGTTCTTTAGAAGCTCTGACATGCACTGTGATAACGCATACATGATTCACTTGAGGTCTGCTTTTTAGCTATAAACACCACCAACAAACTACCACAGATGGTGTAAAGAAAGCACACACACCTATTACCCACACATGTGGAAAATAAACATAGAGTACACATATGCAAAGTAATAGCAGCTGTGCACACATGCTCCAATCAGCACTTCAGCTATGCACTAACGGGACATTAAAAGGCAGAACACCACTACTCACCAGACTGAAACACACTACATTGGGGTTTAAAGCAGTGACAGGGTCAGATAGGGGATGATTTGTGGACTGAGCAAGCACCGGGAGATGTGAGAGAGCAGGCAGAGATGGGAGGAAGGAGGTGGGGGACACGGAAATAGCAGCAAAGGGAAAAGCAGTGACAGGGGAGGGGTAACTGAGTGATCTGTGAACGGGGCATGAGGGGGGATGGGAGGAGACTAAGCAGGTAAAAGTACAAGTACTGTGTAGAATCCTGAAAAAGAAAGCAAAAAGTAGGTGATAAATACGTAGCAAAAACAGGAACAGTGGATGTTTACAAGTACTTGGTCCATGCTCTGGGGCAGAGCTAACCACAAGAAGAGTCATAACCCTGCATGTCAGGGACAAATGGTGGCAAAGAATATGAGACGGATGATGGAGCGAGAAAATGCAAGCCTGTGGGTGGGCTGAAGCCCACAGATTAAGCACAACAGGTCTCTTTCTTTGTTGTCATTTCAAAGCAAACATATACCATATCAAATACAAGTGTAATCCATGTACTTAAAGAGAGAGCAGATACAGGGTCTGAGTTCAAGAATATAAAGCAACAAAACTTTTCAAGTCAGTAAAAAAAAAAAAAACATAATCACGTTTGGTACAGATCCACAATATACAAAGGTTATCAGGTTGTGAGGTGGACTGAAGAGTCGGCACCATTTCATATGTACACTTTTAATAAGTAAAGAAGTTAACACCCCCAAGGACAAACCATATAGGATATACATGTCATCAGACGTTCTCAAGGGCATTATCTGACTCACCAGCATATCAAATGTGGTACATGTGAATATCTAGCGGCACAGATCAAGAGTCGATGTGCGGAGTTGGGGGTATGAGTAGTAGAAAAGGGTGTACAGGGCACCCTGACACAGATGCTTGTTAGAGGTCTTGGAAAGAATCCCAGGAAGGCTCAAATTGGGGCATCTATATATATGCACATAGATGTATATAGTTTGTATATACATCTCTCATAGGAAGCCAAATTATGGGCCGTATTTATGAGGCTGTGAGTCACTTTTAGGCCGCCGGTGCACTACTTTTTGTGACGCACCATTGTCATAAAAAATGTGCCTTGTTACACCATGTTTAAGAAGTCACATATCTAGGTAGATGCGTCACTTTTTAAACCCCTGCGCCACATTATACCTGCGGCAGGCATAATGTATGCAGGAAGGGCGTTCTGACGCAAGAAAGGGTCATAGAAGTGACTCAGTGAAATCTATAAGATTTCACTGCGCCACTTCTAAGATGCAAATGCGTCAATATCGTACGCCTGCCTCACAGCAAGAGTAAGACTGAAGCAGGCCCTTTCACATGGGGCTTGCCCCAGATGAAAGGACACATTGCTGGAGTTGCGTCACTTTTGTGACACACTCCAGCAATGCGTCACTTTTGCTCCATAATTGTCATTCAGTAAATATGACGCATCAATCATGTCCCAAGGAGGGCACACTGAGAAGTGACGCATTGCTGCGCTCATGCAGCGATGCGTCACTTCTCATAAATGAGGCCCTATGTATTTTAAGGAGCCATTCTTGGTAAGTAGGTATGTATGAGGTTCGCCAATGTCTCTAAATACACCCCTTCACCACCATCAGGGACATCGATAACCACCTATGGATATCGATGCACTGCAACGCATTTGGCGTTGCAGCGCCCACAATTTAATTTGTTTTCTTTCTTTCTCTCTTTACCTAACTCCATTCGGCCATATGCCTAAGTTTACTATCCCCCGACCGAACCCTCCCTCACCCCATCGGCCCGCAGCACTACCTCCAGGAGCTGCTACTGCACCTCTGCCAAGAGGAGATTATGTCATCTACATCTGAAAAATTATGTAATATGCCCACATTGGTGGATTCTGTGAAGGAGATAAGATATAACTAGTGTTGTGCAATGCCCTCTATATTGAATGCCAACAGGTTGTCAAATTTTGTCAGGCCAAGTATTTGGAGAAGTTCACAGTCAGCGGTCTGATAATGCCAGCAATTATTATGTGTGATCAGGTGGCTCAATGCAGTTTGTAAGGGGACCAGTACCCGTCATGCAACACTTTAAAGTAAGAGTATTTAAGACATGCTTCTTAGAGTGACCAATAATGGTAGTCCATGATCTCCTTCCAGTACTCTTCTGAGAAAACAAGTCTGAGTTGTTCCTGACAATAAGGTTTTGGGTTCTGTAATGTATTGTTGGGGAAAACATTGTCAATAAGGATCTGATATAATTTAGAGACCGTGCCTCTGGGGGGTTCCCATATCCTAATATATATTTAAAAATGGGAGAGTCTAGGAGGTTTACAGGGTCTCACTCCAGCCAACCTCATAGACAATGCCTCAACTGCCAATATCTCCAATGTAGGGACAGGGTAAGGAGATGTCCGCTTGAAGAAGTGCAAACGTTTGGAAAGTATCCCCTCTAAGGAGTTCTCGAATTTTCATGAGCCCCCTATATATCCATGCCTTCCAGTTGACCGTCTTGAGGCCTATGCATATGCCCGCATTCAGCCAGAGTGGCACTTCCCTGTGGACCACACTGTCAATCCCTAGTCATCGGTGTATATCTTTCCAGGATTCCACCATAGCCCATAACGTGTGGGGCCAATGAGGAAATCATGAAAGAGTAGTGTCTTAAAGAAGACCAAAGCTTCACAGGGGCTCAAGTCAGTGTATGCTCTTAAAGCGCCCATTTAGGTTGAGTGTCAATAGGTGAAAGAAAGTGAACCAACTGGTAAAAGTGGTGAGCTAGATAGTATATATGCATGTCAGGGAGCTGGAGGCCACCAGCTTTAACATCCATGTGTAACCGTGGAGGTTTAAGTCGTGATTTTCTGTCCTCCCAAATAAACTGCTTAATACATTTGTTGATGTCCTGGAGCATATTTGCAGGGATGTAAAGGTCTAACATGCCAAAAACGTAGTTATATCACAGCGCTGTGACCATTTTAGTCTTCTGAATTCTGCCCCATAATGAAATTTGCAAAGCAGACCAGCGTAACAAGTCCAGATCCATCTTAGTTATCAGGGGCTGAAGATTGTCCATAACCACACCATCAAGGCCTCTCCGAGATACTAGAATCCTGAGGGCTTCCACATGAAGCCAAAAGAATGAAGCGTAGGGCCATTCCTGTGGTTGGGGAAGGGAAGAGCCTCACTTTTAGTCCAATTTCTTTTGTTGCTGGGAAAAATGTCAAAAGATTGAGTTGGAGGATAGAGGATCCTGGGTCACTAAAGGTTAATAAGATATCGTCAGCGTATAAAAGGATTTTACATTTGCTTGCTGGTGTGGAAAATTAATACGGTTTAGTAAACATTATCTGCGCCATCTTGCCTTCTCTCCCGATGCCACACTTTTTGTCGTGCACACCCGCCATTTTAGGTACCTTGGTCAGAACCACCCTCTGCACGCCACTGACCCCCAGCACGGCTCTTCGCCCTCACAAGCACCCCCACGCACTGGTCACCCCCACTCTCTCATGCATGGGCCATAAACCCTCCCCATCTGCGCGGCTCTGCCTCGGAATCCTATCCTGTTCCCAGCGCGACACCTCCCTTCATCCCTTTCATAGTCCCAGGTCCTTTGATACACACCCCCTTTTCCTGTGTGCCCGTTTGTCTTCCTCGTTCCCAGGCCACCACCTGGCCCTGCGGATACTGTTTATTGCCCCCGTACAGTAGGAAGCTTCCCCCATTAAAGGACCCTAGAATTGATCAAAGCCCCCACCCTATGAGATCCGATCAACCCCACACATTCCGTGAATCGGCGGAATGTCCAGCTGCCCGATAATCATCACCTGTTGTGACCAGGGTGGGGACTTCAACTGTAAATGTGTGTGGGAACGGGCCTGAAGGGGAGATTCCGAGGATGTCCTTTCATACTTCAAAGCATTGCAAGAATGTGTTACATGCAATAAAGTTCGTAAACCTGTGTATAAGAGGCCAGGCCTCAGAGATGCGGTTAGAGCACCTCATGACGATACTTGCTGTCCGAACTGATGTGTTTCTCCTCCGGAGAGAATAAAACTTCTGTTTCCTGCCTTCCAGTCTCCAGCGCCTGCCTCTTTGTTTGGTAAACTTGAGTGGGTATAGAGGCGGCTAACGCCGGGCAACTTCGGAAAAGGTCTTCTGCTCGTACCTTTTTCAACAATTGGCGTCCCAAACGTGGGGCCCATCAGCGACCAGTGGATCCAGTGGGAGAGGTCCTGACGACAGAGTGAACGACTGCAACGATCGGGAGTGCACCTGTCCGATAGACCCTCGTCTGACAGCTGATCATCCAAACTTCACTGGTTCCGAACAGACCTCTCTCGAGTGATCTACGATCCTGACTGGGAACCATAAGGAGTGCCACGAGGAATACGAAGAATAGAGGACGATCGGGCGCTGGATTCGGAAGACAAGAAACTGTCCATGCGGTCCGGGTAAGGTCGTGTAAACACGACGAATTGCGAAATGATTGTTTGATTGGTTGGAAAATACTAGTATTACTCTTTGTTGATTTGTTTGGAGATTCGCTGTCTGCAAACGGAGAAACAACCGGCTCTCTCTTTGCAAGCAGTGAAGGATAGGTAACGCAGCCGTCGCGCCTATCTTTCTCCCCCACTGATTGATTGTTTGAACCCGAACTACGGTTCGTGGATTGTTTTCGGGAGATTTCCCTCTCCCACACTGATTAATTGATTGAACCCGAACTACTGTTCGCGGATGGTTTTCTGGAGATTCTCTGTCCGCAAACAGGAAAGAACAGATTCCCTCTTTGCAGACAGTGAAAGGGTAGGTGACGCAGACCTTTGCGGGCCTACTTATTCTCCCCACTGATTGTTTGATTGACCGAACATTGACTGTTTGATATTGGTTCATGAGGTATTCACTGCCTGCAAACAACGTAGAATAGAAATATTCTGTCTAGTCTTTGCACGCAGTGATAAGATAGGCAGTGCTGACTTTTGTCCCCATTGTGATCCGTCATGTCTGTCTTCTCCTCACTGATTGGTAGCTGGTTCAACCCGGACCGTTTATTAGAGGTGGACCATCTAGCTCCGCTGGAAGGCACCCCTAATAAAGACATGTTCACAAAGTATGGATTAGTTACCATAGCTTATAGTAAGCTATGGCACAAGTATACCAAAGAAAATCAAGAGAAACAGTGGCCACTGATAGGATCCTTTGACCTTGATAAAATAGAAACGTTAGAAATAGCCCTTTGTAATAGTAAGACAACGCCTATTATGCTCGACAGTCTCGGTATGTGGCGCAAAGAAGCAATGCAACGAAAAGAAAGAGACGAAGTCAGAGTAGGTAAAGAAACGCGACAGAAAACCTTCCAAGCATCTGATAGGCCAAAGGAAGGGATAGCGGCGACACGGTTCCAAGGAGTAAACACAGGAAGGGAACGGTGTAAAGGGATGTACCGACAGGACAACCCCAAGACACGACGACCCGAACGTAATCCCCCGACATTACGCGCAGGACGAACAGACTTAGGACAAAATCAATGTGCTTTTTGTAAATATTCCGGGCACTGGAAAGCCCAATGCCCGACTCTACTGAACACGGGTAAGAGCAGAGGGCCGACAGAGATAACAGGCCGGCGGAAAGGGAAAAGGCGTGAGATAAAGATGAATCAGACTGACACAGACAGGCCGGATAGAACCACCACATTTGATTACGCCCGATGGCACAGATTTCGCCAGACCGATTTCAGCGACATGTTTGAGTTCTCATAGCTCGAACAACGCTAAAACGGGAAACCCAGTCAAGCTCTAGGTTACCCGGTGACGAACCCCGTACTACCGCTACTGTCCCCGAACACAAAAGCCACCCTTTCGGATGACATACAAGAACAACACACAGATTAGTATACATTCCATTAATGAACTCAAACTTCGAGTGCAATGGGACTGATTACTCTCTGTTTGCCCCCCCCACTCTGTGAACAAAAACAATTACAGGCCTGCATAGACAACCCCCCGTTCAGGAAAACTGTTCTTGTGGACACCCCACCCCCCCATTACCCAGGCATAAATACCTACCCCCACTGTAGCGAGGTTCTCGTAGTAAACGGATTCAAGGAAACCAAGTCTCTGTTATATAATTTAAGATTTAATTCCAGTAAAGTAACACCGTATTAATAGGAGCAATGCAATACATAAGACCCCCACTCCGGAAGTTCCCAAGATGCAACAGGTCACCGGTCACGCCCATCCGGAAGGTGAAACACACAGCACGTGTGGGGCGGGGTCCTGCCGTCAGCCAGCGATCAAAGAGTTCGCCGGTGGGATGTCCAGGAGGCACCATGGGCCCGGCATGTCCCATCCTCTTCTCCCTGGTGGTCTAGTGGTTAGGATTCGGCGCTCTCACCGCCGCGGCCCGGGCCACGAGTAGGGAGAGGGCGGATGCAGATGGCCCCCTCCCTCGTATCTCCTGGTCCGGCCATCACGAATACCTCCGCTGAAGAAATGGTGCAGGGGGGCTGGGAGAGGGAGGAGGCGCGAACGAGCCTCCCTCGCCTCCCCAGGTGGAGGTTTCCCAGCCCCGGCCCGGCGCCGAAATCCTCCAGCCGGGCGACGCACATACTTGCGCAGCACAGGACATACAACGGCGACGCACATACTTGCGCAGCACAGGACATGGAATGGCCAGCCACCATACTTGCGCAGCACGAGACATGTGATGGCCCTCAAAAGTACTTGTGGAGCACGGGATATGGGGTGGCCATCACGTATACCCGTGCAAAAGGGACGGCGTGGGGTGCACTGGGAGAGGGAGGCGGCGCGAACGAGCCTCCCTCGCCTCCCCAGGTGGAGGCGCCACAGCTTCACCCTAGCGCCCCGAGCCGAATGTCCTGCTCCTACGGCACGGTGTTCCATTTATCGCCCCAAGAAGTCTCATCCACTCTTGCAGACACGACGAAGGGCGACTGCTGCGGAGTCTCAAAATGGCGTCTGGGCCCCCTGGAAGTCGAGTCTGGGCCACTAGAATAACTTTGACCAGTAACGTAACTTGGACGCTTGCCCACCTGGGCACGAGCCCCCACCTCCGACAACATCCCCACAGCTTTGAAGATTCTACAAGAGTCCCAGGAGCCCTCGACCCCTGCAGGCTTCCGGTGGGGAACAACTGCCTTGATCACTCGAACAAGTTCTGGCTGAATCTCAACGTGACCCGGTAGGGGAGATTTTTGCCTCCCTCCCCTTTTTGATTGACGGTCCACATTGCCTGCCCCTTCTGTTAGCACAAGTTTTGAACTGCCGAAAAGGACTCTGGTCCAACCGCCGGTTGTTGGGAACATTTTTGTCCCTGATGCTACTACCGGACTAACCCGGCCTCGCCCAAAAATGGCGTCGGTGGTGATAAGAACTAACGAACACCTCGTGGTGTTTTTTTGCTAATAAGACTTGATGTTCTGAGATATGTATATGATCCTTTGTACACTTAACGAAAAAGGGGGGAGGGTTCACTTGGCGAACATGTAAAAAGATCCCGTTAAAATGTTGGTTTCAATGTACGATTTATTATGATATTATTGTAACTGATACATAACGACGCTTATGACACACGCCCACGGTATGCTTCTAGGAAATTTGATTGCAACTAATCTGACTATGCTTCCAATTATGAAATGAACGTCCCCTGATCCCTCAACTATTGATAGACGTTTTTAAGTTTCCTGCAAATAACCAAATGAACTCTTTTAAAATATTTTTAATGCTGCAGAATAGCCCCCCTACTGTACACACTTCAGCCAACGCCGTGTCCGGCCAAAATACGATTGCACTCTCATATTTACATGCTGAACGATTATGCAAATAAAGGTTTTTCAAACTACGAACAGGTATCGCATACTTTTGTAAATGTGGGATCAGCAGGAGGGTTTTTCTGTACGACCTGTTTTGTTCTCTTTTTAAGGTTATTAGAAAATGGTCGCTCAGCCTCGGATTGATGATCGAATCTAAGGCACGATACGCTGCCCCCAAATGTGCGACTAGCTCATGAACAAACGCATGAAGAAGGACCTCGACTTCTGAGAATGGGTAAAGTGAAGCGGTGTGAATGATTAAATGTTATAAAGGTATGGTACTCAAAGGTACTAGGGAATAGGGTTGGCCAAAGAGCGGGTATGCCTTAGGACATCACAGCATTGGGAATGATTTAAGGATCCCCGATAACTAGATACCTCGCACTAAGCGCCTCTAATTTTTTTACGTCTCCCTACACACGACCTATAATGCCACACTCGAACCGTCTCCCTCATGAACAACCTATCGCTCGCCATCCTTACCACACTGTCCGCCCCCTGGCTTCGGAAACCAAGACCTCAGGGATTATATCCCGAGGGGATAAGACGAGTAGGTGGTAAGTAAAGGACTTTCGTGCCCGTACCTTTGATATGCTCGAATGCTGTCCCCCTCCCTTCCCCTCTTTTTCTCCCTCTACAGGTTACATTGGAATCACGACTGGGGTATAGTGAAGATCAGAAGCCACGCCATGTCCGATACATGAAGCGGACTAACGCTGCAAGGTGGCACCTAAAGACACCCACAAACTACTCTTGTAACGAAAGAGCCAATAGTTGTACGATATGATGAGACGCGATCACCCCTAACCTGTGTTGCGGAATGAGCACAGACCACGTATGTCTGAAACTGAGAAAATGTTTTCTATACGACTGAAGCATTGACTTAACTAGGCAAAGGACTGAGAGTGCGAGGAGTGTGACACAATGGTGCCCTTTTACTCAATGCATGTCCCTCTGTCAAACTGCATGCTTTCTAAATCCTAACCCAGACCCGTAATGTCCCATGTTGTGTAATGCGCTGAATAGCCTATCTTAGTACACGGCCACTCTCCATGTTGCACGTGTACTGTTTAGCCTATTGTTGCACATCTCTCTCTCTCTCTCTCTCTCTCTCTCTCTCTCTCTCTCTCTCTCTCTCTCTCTCTCTCTCTCTCTCTCTCTCTCTCTCTCTCTCTCTCACTCTCTCCTCCACACTCCCACTCTTCCTAACGACTGGCACCTAATTGGGGAACCACCATCCCTGGTGCACCACCCAATTGGCTCCAAATACCGCAAGTATTTGCACAAATTTGCCTTAACTAAAATTACATTGATACCATGTTACTACCTCTCATTTCTGCTAAATATTGATGTGATCTAAATTGGCCAAAAAGGAAAGGACAGGTAAGATGACTGAGGTTCCCTAATCTGACCCGTAATAAGGGAACTACATGTCAGTGGCTTCTATGATAAAATTCCTCAGGTAACGCGACCTTCCCCGTCCCGAATTATCTCAATGTCCAAACAGTAAAAGTGATCGAAGCATCCCCGTCTTCCCAGAACGCCCCTAGTTTTGTATCAGCTGCCCCGGACGAGAGTTTGAAAAATGTGACTCATCCCTGGTTGTAAGGGATGGGTCGACTTACGGCTGACACAGGCCAGCCGTTGTTCCTAGAAATGATTTGTTGACGAACAAGCTACAAAATTTAGAATTTGAGAAATGTCCCTGAACGCTTACCAACTGAACTGTAGCCTTCTGCTAGATAACGCCCTTGCGACTCAAAGCAAGACGGTAGTCCCTCATCCCAGTTTGCTATGTGCCTAGTTGTTTTTCATAAGACCCCGGTCACCCCAAGGATGAGTCGAATAGTTATCGCAAGCCCCCCCGTTTTTAATGAAGTAGCCAGGCTGTAAGAGGCTATGTAGAAATTAGAATGATGTTTGCGAAGTTAAGATTAGATTGAAATGAAGAAATTGTTGCAGTAAACCCTGTTGAGAGTAAAATGTTTAGCTGAAAGATAGGATGCATTGATATAATGGGAAATTGTTTAGCCTATGTTCATTCCTCAGAAAGATACCTATCAGATCATGTTGATAGCACGTTGCACTTTTTTGTAAAATACAAAGCCCTGAAGGACGTTATAGCTTTGTAAGACTCGTACTAGAAAAGTGGGTGTCTGCCAGAAGAACTGATGTGACTGTAATAAACAAATGCAATGAACAGGTATCAGACCTCGTACCACGACAATGAATGTAATACCAACAAACGCCAAAGAAATAATCACGAAGAAAAGTTGTAGGGAATCCAGCAAACCTATCAACAATTATTTACACGTTGGTCGTAAACCCCAGTGTAACGGATGTTTCCCCAGTTGCTTGGAGTTGGGAGAGAAATAGACTTATGTGATTACCTTCTACTGCCAATTCTCTAAAGACTGTCTTTTCAAACTCATTTAAGGGTACCACCGTCGGAGGAGAGAGAGACCGGATGTGGGAGCTCGCGGCATGACTGCTGATCGTGGAACATCAGCGACTTTGACCAAGGCGGGACCGCAACAGTAAGGAGGCGCAGGACGAGGCATTGTTTCCGACCAAATGAAAGGAAAGGGCTGACCTGGTGCCCCTGTTCGATGATCAACAAATGCCGAAAGTCCCCGCCCTCTGAGCCCGAGCATGGGCCCACCTACCTGAAATTTTTCGTCCCCCTGGTCTGTTCCCGATCTGGCCCCGCTCCATCCCCTCTTCCTCCGACCTACCATAAAGACTACTCACACACACCCTTCTTCCACCTGAACTCTTTGACAATCGACTCGAAAAAGAAAAACTGCAATTAGATAGAATAGGGTTTTGTTGCAGACTCAAATAAAACTTGGGTGCCCTGTCTAAGGTACCCGTGAAAGAATAGTTAGGACACAGGGCGAAAAAAGGACCTTTGTGACCGGAAACACAAAGAAAAGGTCATGCCCTGCAACGCAGGACCTGGAATAGAGCTGGACGCATAGCTCCACCGCCGGTGCTCAACAGTGCCAACAGAAGACGACAAAGAATGCTGAGAACTCACCAATAATGGTCCACGACAATAAGACACTGGAAAAAGCAACACCCCTCCTCTTCGAACAATGACACCCCTGATTATCGTTTTTACTACGTCTCATTTCTCTCCCAGCTACCATTGTATTGATTATGCTCCAACCAAGTACAAAATGAACTTACATATGTAATAACCTATCAGTTCATATTCCGAATGACTATAAGCATCTATGAAATGTACCCAACGCTCTCACTGCAGAATCCTTTTTGTCCGATATTGCATTACTATGACTTTCCTGCAACGAGCTCAGCGATGAGCCCGCCTCCTAAGATGAAAGATTTTAAATGTAATGTTTATGCATAGCTCCTTCACCTGGGTTCCTACTTCTTTACTTATAACTGCCACAGTAGACATGGTAGGAAATAGGCCAGCAAGATGTCTTAGGAATGTTAAAGGGAGGACTGTGGAAAATTAATACGGTTTAGTAAACATTATCTGCGCCATCTTGCCTTCTCTCCCGATGCCACACTTTTTGTCGTGCACACCTGCCATTTTAGGTACCTTGGTCAGAACCACCCTCTGCACGCCACTGACCCCCAGCACGGCTCTTCGCCCTCACAAGCACCCCCACGCACTGGTCACCCCCGCTCTCTCATGCATGGGCCATAAACCCTCCCCATCTGCGCGGCTCTGCCCCGGAATCCTATCCTGTTCCCAGCGCGACACCTCCCTTCATCCCTTTCATAGTCCCAGGTCCTTTGATACAAACCCCCTTTTCCTGTGTGCCCGTTTGTCTTCCTCGTTCCCAGGCCACCACCTGGCCCTGCGGATACTGTTTATTGCCCCCCGTACAGTAGGAAGCTTCCCCCATTAAAGGACCCTCGAATTGATCAAAGCCCCCACCCTATGAGATCCGATCAACCCCACACATTCCGTGAATCGGAGGAATGTCCAGCTGCGCGATAATCATCACCTGTTGTGACCAGGGTGGGGACTTCAACTGTAAATGTGTGTGGGAACGGGCCTGAAGGGGAGATTCCGAGGATGTCCTTTCATACTTCAAAGCATTGCAAGAATGTGTTACATGCAATAAAGTTCGTAAACCTGTGTATAAGAGGCCAGGCCTCACAGATGCGGTTAGAGCACCTCGTGACGATACTTGCTGTCCGAACTGATGTGTTTCTCCTCCGGAGAGAATAAAACTTCTGTTTCCTGCCTTCCAGTCTCCAGCGCCTGCCTCTTTGTTTGGTAAACTTGAGTGGGTATAGAGGCGGCTAACGCCGGGCAACTTCGGAAAAGGTCTTCTGCTCGTACCTTTTTCAACACTGGTGTATCTATGCCTTAGATAAGAAGGTAGAGACGAACAGCAGCTGCCCAGGGATCCAGGGATCCAGTGTTAAGAGGAATAACAGGGGGGACAGAGGGCACCTGTGTCTCATCCCTCTGTGTATCTGAAATATCTGCGAAACATGCCTGCCACAGTCAATCGTCGCATTGGTGTAAAGCCACTGGACATTCTTCAGAAAGGATGGGCCTATCCTAACCCTACCCAACATACTAAATAAATACTCTTATTCAAAATGGTTAAAAGCTTTTCCCACATCTAATGAGAGCTAAAGTTTTTCATAAGGGTCATTGCTAACTTGCTAAATGAGGTTGGCCTCTAGGTGCATATGGTTACGGTAGGAACGGCCTGGGCAGGGCCAGACTGACTACCGGGCAGTTTGGAATGCGGCCGGCTGCTGGCTGATTTTATTGCAGTGGCGGCTGATTTCATTCATGGAGACCTGCGTGTGCTTAGAATAATGAAAGCAAAATGAATTTCATTTAGTACACGCAGGTCCCCATCAACAAAATCAGCCCCCAGCTCAGCAGCATTCCTAACTTCCCATTAGCCAGTCCGGCCCTGGGACAAATCCCATCTGTGTTTCATATATCCGGCTCTGTATGACCTGTTTTTGGCAGGTTGCCAAAACCTTTATGAGTATTTTCATGTCTGTATTAATAAGATATATTGGATGATAACTCACACAGTTTGTGGGGTCCTTGCCTGGTTTCAGGATAAAACGTATAACTTGCTTATTGAAACCTGGTTACGATGCATTGATTATAAAGCAAGGGTGCGGTTCAACTTGTAAAATTCATCTGGGAAGCCATCCTACCCTAGGGCTTTATTGTTAGACAACTAAACAATTGCTTCCAAGATCTTGTCCTCCATGATCTCCCTTCAAAGTAGTTTCTGACCCGCGTTGGATGATGTGGGCAGTCAAATGGCCTAAAAATGGCTTCTTCTCTAGGGAGGTTAGTTGGCACCTCTGAACTGTAAAGGGTACTCATAAAGCCATCAAAGGTATTGACAATCTCCACAGGGTGGGTCACTAGTCTCTGAGAGGGGTCTTGTATTGCTGGTATAGCAAAACTATCTTCCCATTGGCATAACTGTGAAGCCAAAAGTCTTCCCGCCTTTTCTCCCAGCTCATAATGTCGCTATTAAGGCGAAGAAAGACTTGTTAGGCCTGTGTCATAAAATGGGTATTCATGTCATATTTCACTTGTGGAGTCAGAGTGGAACTCTCACCAGCTGTGCAGTTTACAAATATTGGTACACTTGCACACAGTTTGGATCATTTATTTGAACGACTGAGAGACTCCTTTTTGTGATATCCCCCAAAGAGATTGCACCTTGGGGACTGTTTCATCCACCCGGAAGAGGAATTCTGCCTGTGCTCCTATGGTTCTCAATCTGAGGTTTGAAACAAAGGACTTCAGAATCATTTTACTTTGAGAATATATGCGTTCAGAATATGAACTGTTGATACATGACAATTAGTATCTGTCCACCTTTCTTGCAACCGTACTCCAGGACTACAGGATCTTGTTACTTGGAGAATATATGCGTTCAGAATATGAACTGTTGACACATGACAATTAGCAACCCTGCAGGACCATTGGATTAATTTTGGTCTCTATTTTCATTTGGCGTTAATATCTGTTGACCTTTCTCGCAACTGTACTCTGGATTAAATCGTTGTTTTAGTGATTGAACCCGTATATGAGTTTGCCCTGAGGAAGCTCCCAGTGAGGGAGAGAAACGCGTTGGCTGATCTACCTGACAAAACTAAGAAGTTGTTTTATCCAAAAAGAACATTAAAGAATAAAGAAGAATTATTTTCATATATTTCGGCCTCTTTGGACTTTTTGGAAATTGTGCACCCCCACCAATGTCCAAACGGCATAAAAGGTCTGATTGTGGGCGAAGTGTGTTGCTTTCAGTGAAAGCACGATTCTCAGTCTGCAGCCAGACTTGGGCCTCCTGGGCTATGCTCTTCCTAACCACTGAGTCTCACATAAGGGCACCCTGTAGCAGAACAATTGGTGGATTGGGCTGGTCTCCGAATTGAAGATCTATCACCATCCACACTTATCTACTGAGCTAAATCTGTCGTGACAGTGCCATTTCCCTTCCACGTCCACCTCAACCAGAACATGACGTACAATGAGGTCCAGTGTGACTCACGACAAAAGACAACTTTGTGTCTCCATCACTACCCATGTCTGACCACAAAATCATCCCACGAAAAAAATACTCTTTTTTGGGCAGTTTTGGTCGTACACGACTCCAATATTAAGGCCACAAGCGGACTGGTGCCTGTTAGAAACGGGACCCTGGCCGGCCAAGACTCGCGTCGAGGTCAGTCAGGGATCACCATTTCTAAAGTCAGGGCAGGGGAGTCACACACCAAGGCAACCCCCACTCGCCCTCTAGGTAGCGTGGCGCGAGCAGTCTAGGCTAAACTTGGAGGCGGTATGAGTTAAGTATTTGCGCACGCACCCCAGCAACAACACCCAAGGCCCACCACAAAGAAAGACTCTACACAAGGATATATATCAAAAATAGCCTTTGTATTTATAATAAACAAAACACATTAGATAACACACGCAAACTGTACAATGTGCCAGAGGCACGGGCAAAATTTACAAGGGGAATTATGTACAGGACAGGGCCACATGGACCACTGTCAGGGGTAGGCACTTGTTAGAAAATAATACTGGTAGATATACACTTATGTCGTAAACATAGAATGAGTAGCACCAAAATTATAATTGCAACACACATCCAGTAATCACTGCAACAGTAAGGACCTCCTACGCAACCCTAACTCACTGTAGGTAGATCACGCAGGTAACTAGGACCTAAGGAAGGAATACCAACACCTAAGCAATTCACTCTTAGCAAAGGGAAGGAAACCTAAACATAAAATGAACCATCAACAATCTACTATGCAGGTCACATTGAGCATAATGGATAAACATAAACAATCCTCTCTGCAGGTCACATTTAGCAAAAGGAGATAACCATAAGAATACCTAATCAGGTCACTTTTAGAAAAGGTAAGCGGAATCAACATTTCTCTATGCAGGTTACTTTTAGCAAAGAGGGATAACCATCAGAATACCTAATCAGGTTACTTTTAGAAAAGGTACCGGTTAGAACACATGCGCAAGAATTACATAGCAAGAAATTACAATGCGCGGGGTGCATAAAGCACAACACTCATAAGGGTCCCTCAGGCCAACTGGCCTCGAAAGGGGCGGAATGCCCTGAGTCTCAGTGTCAGGGGGGGTCAGCGCAGGCAGCACAGACACAAAGCCTAAACGTGGCAACTGTCCACTTAAGTGCTGGACAGTTGTTAAATATGACTGAGAAACGTTGGAGCCAGGAGGGCTCAAGAACCAAGTGGGCAAGGAGCCTCTCAGGGGCTCACCAAGCAAAATGTGCAAAGGTAGAGCTTCAGCGCTCTCAAGATAATCAACAAGGAAAATGCCCCCAGAGCCTCTCTCAGGGCTCTAAAAGGAATAAGCACCAAAAGAGCTTCAGCGCTCTCAACACAGGCGAGGAGCCTCTCTCTGGGCTCAAAAGATTCAAAATGCCACCAGAGCCTCGCAGGCTCTTTACTCTTATGCCCACGATCGTTGGAGTCCCTCACGGGGGACTCAGGAATCAATCAATGCCCCTGGAGCCTCGGGGCTCCCAATCTTCACGAGCGCGAGGTCGCACTACGGGGGAGGGGCGGACACCGGCAATGTGTCCCGACGCCCCTCTCCCTCTCCAGTCACTCACCGGGTCTCTTGGGCTGGAGGCGTCTCCTCGGCGGCCGCAGCGCGGGGCTCCTCTCCTCACTCGGGAGCCTCGCGGACACGGGAGCAGGCTTCTCGGTCTCCCACCTGGCCTCGTCACGACGTCCTCCCGCCTGACTTCCGCCGGGGCCGCCAATGGCAGCGTGGCCCTGGGGGTCAGGGGGCGGGACTTCCGGGTCGCGGAAGGCAGCGGCCCGGCAACAGCTTTCGGTGCTCCTGGGCTGCGGCGGTGATTCCTTGGCAATGCCGGGTGGGCACCGGCTCGAAATTAAATAAAACAACACGGGGCAATGCCGGGTGGCACCGGCCTTCAAATTAAATATAGAGCGAGGTGGCACTCGCTAATGCCGCAAAATCGGCAAATCAGCTCCAATGCCGGGTGGGCACCGGCAATATCGATAAAGCGTTCCCAAGCGCTCAGGGTGCACAGGATAAGCGCGCTCAGCGCTAAAAAGATAAGCAAAGCGCTATTGAGCGCTGGGGCACCAGGGAAGCGCTCCTAGCGCTACAAATCAACATCAGGGTGCCTCCAGGCACAGGAAAGCTCCCGCAGAGTCTGGAGGCAGGCAGAGGGGCAAGGCAGGGCTAGAGCCAGCACACTGGGTCTCCAAGCAGGGAGACAGCCAAGTGGCGGTCCTCTTGGCCCCTGCAGCAGCAGCAGCCCCCTCTGGCAAGATCCTAGGCAGAACCAAGAACAGGACAAATTGTATGGGGACACAGCCCCTTCTTATACAGACAAACCCTTTGTCTCAAGGGTGCAGGGTGGGGGAAAACCAGTCGCAGCTGGTTCTGAAGTACTCTGTTTACCCCAACCACCCTCTCTATTCACTGGCAGGGCTAGGGCCATCAGTCGCACTACAGGGGGTGGAGCCAGCATTGTCCGGGGAAAGTCCAGGCCCATCAGGGACCGGGTGCACTCCTCCCAAGCCATCAAGCATGCTGATCTCACACTCACCACCGGGCAGACCCATCCAGCCTTCCTGGAGCCAGGCTCACCAGCCAGCTCCAGCCAATCACACTGCAGGCATATTTTCCATTAATATGCCAAGTCCCAGAAATGGCATTTCTACTCATGACACACACATGCCACATACACCATTGCAAAGCATTCATTCCCACGAACACGCACATACCAAATTCGAGCATGCACTCCCCACACATCAGGAATTACTAGGGACACAGACATTCCCCATGCATCCCTATGGGAGAGCAGGCCAGCCTCACTACATGCACGCACTTTACTCTGGGACACAGAGAAAAAGTGCGCACGGACCAGAAAATCGTCCACACAGATCACAGATCTAAAGCAAAAAGATTAGGGGTGAACCTGCCTTAAGGGCCAAGTCCAACACAACTCCCTTCCAGCCAAAACGCAGGGCAGACCAATCACCACCGTGATGGACTTACCTGCTTGGGGCGATAAAACACGGACGCGGGCCCGCAACTGCAGGGACACCCTCCTGTTTTACGCCACTGTGAACCCCTGGGGTTCTTTCTAAAGCTACTGTAGGGACACACTGGATTACCCCACTGGTACTCTCCAGCTGCCCTCGGCCAGGACCAGGCCCTAGGCCATCCAGGTGCCACTGGATCCTGCCAACTCACCAAGTGGGGGGTAGTAACCCCTGGCACATAACAGCCATGCTCCACTCTTCCTGTCTGCAAGACAGGGCTAGACTGCCACTGGTTCTCCAGCCTAGGGTCTACAACCTTAGGTGGACCAGGAGTCTCAGGGAAGGCTCTCCTCCCCTTACCTCTTCTCCTAGGGCTCCTCCTCCTCCTGCGAGGGGTACCCTCTAAACACCACTCTGCCAACCTAGGGTTTAACCCCTCAGGTGGTACCGGGGTCAGAGGTGGGCTTTCCCACCCTCTGCACCCCCTTCCAGAGTCCTGCTCCCTCCCAACCGGGGCGGTACCTCTGGAGAAAGAACTGGTTAGGACACTGCTTACAGTACTCCCACCCTTCAGGTCAGGCAAACCCTGAACCTGGACCTCCAACCTCCGGTCTAGAACCTTTGGTGGAATCACTGCCTGGCACTCCAGGACTTCTGAGGACTCACAGGTCACTCCCAAATCACTCCTTTCACTGGACTTCTGTACTCTCCCTCCTGGAGCAGTACTGCCAGGCTCCACAACTACAGAAGCTCCGCTCACAGATGCTCCAGGTCCCCCACACACTAGGGGATCTCCCTCAAGTGGACTAACAGGAAAGCATAGGTCCCCACCCTGGTGTTCCCTAAAGAAACCATCCAGGCTCTGAGGCAGGGCTTCGGGCATCTGGGGACTCTCGGTCTCACACTTACTTCCGCTCCACTGAGACAGACAGCAAGCCCCTACACCCTCCTCACTATACTGAGACCTAGCTGGGCTACTCTCACCCTCCTCCACCACGCTGGGTTGGAGAAAACCTGACCCACTATTATTGGAATCACTCACTAGCGGCACTAAGGAACCTCCTGCACCTTCCCATCGGTCTGCTTCCGCTGCAAGCTCACATGCACTAAACGATCCAACCTTCAACAGGTGCTGACACAACTCTGGCACACAATAACTGAGCAGGTGCTCTGTGACAACCATGCTAAACAATCCGCCAGACTTGTCATTCACGTGAGCCTTTTCCCAATCAAACAGTGCTCCACAACACTCATCTTCAAAGTCTTCCCAAGACTGATGAGGCAGTTTCCTAAGTCTCCTGAACTTCAACCCAAACTCTTCTGCGGGGGAAACAGGCAACATACTCGGGGAACTGGGAGTGGGACTGTCAACACCAACACTTAAAAAGCTGCCACCACTGGACTCCACCCTCCCTGGGGAATCCAGACAATTACACATGCACTCAGGGGGTAACCTACTCTCTTGGGCTACCTTCTCCCTGAACAAGGCCCTCTCAGCCTCTAGCTTGGCATGCTCCAACCTGAGCTGTTCCAACGCTAGCTGATACTCCCTCTCTTCCTTCCTATCCAACCACTCCTCTGGGGACAGGGAAAGGGATGGGGCGCTGGTACTGACACTGGACCCAGCAAGGGACTCCCTATCTATGGGGTCCTCACTCTCTGCTGACATCCATCCACTGTCATCACCATCCAACTCACATTCATCAACAGAATCTTCAGGGCTCCCCACAGACTCACCACCCTCATGGCGTGCGGCCCGGGCCCTATCTCTCTCTCTGTGCTCGAGATCCCACTGATCCTTTTGCCACTGGATCAGGCTGTCCCTCAGCTGGGACTGAGTAACCAACTCACTCACCTCTATGCCTCCCTTTTCGCAGAATCTGACCAGCTCTAATCTACTGTACCTAAAAAGACTACAGAGATCAAAAACTGGCTCCATTTTGGCGGACGTTCTCAGGAAAAGTTTGACACAGGGAACCTGGGGTTCTGAGCTAAACAGGAGAATACAATCACAAAATTCAGCAAGATTCCTATCTCCCAGAACTTGCACTCCACTGTCCAGTGTAACACACACTCATTCACACACAACCCTCCCCTCGGACTGGTAAGGCAGTTTCTACCACCCCTGATTTTCTCAACCTGACCACTAGCGACACAGGTACCAAACTCTGGGAGCAGGGCGGGGAACAAGGTACTGGACAAAATACAAATGACACCTTTCAGGAGAAGCAAAACTGAACTTCACCTAAAAAACAATAATCCCCAAAAATGCGGTTATCTAAAAAATGCAGAGCTTTGAAGTGTGGCCTGTCGCCACTGTGGTACAGCGCAAACACAAATCCTTATCCTCACCGCTTGCCGCCAATGTTAGAAACGGGACCCTGGCCGGCCAAGACTCGCGTCGAGGTCAGTCAGGGATCACCATTTCTAAAGTCAGGGCAGGGGAGTCACACACCAAGGCAACCCCCACTCGCCCTCTAGGTAGCGTGGCGCGAGCAGTCTAGGCTAAACATGGAGGCGGTATGAGTTAAGTATTTGCGCACGCACCCCAGCAACAACACCCAAGGCCCACCACAAAGAAAGACTCTACACAAGGATATATATCAAAAATAGCCTTTGTATTTATAATAAACAAAACACATTAGATAACACACGCAAACTGTACAATGTGCCAGAGGCACGGGCAAAATTTACAAGGGGAATTATGTACAGGACAGGGCCACATGGACCACTGTCAGGGGTAGGCACTTGTTAGAAAATAATACTGGTAGATATACACTTATGTCGTAAACATAGAATGAGTAGCACCAAAATTATAATTGCAACACACATCCAGTAATCACTGGAACAGTAAGGACCTCCTACGCAACCCTAACTCACTGTAGGTAGATCACGCAGGTAACTAGGACCTAAGGAAGGAATACCAACACCTAAGCAATTCACTCTTAGCAAAGGGAAGGAAACCTAAACATAAAATGAACCATCAACAATCTACTATGCAGGTCACATTGAGCATAATGGATAAACATAAACAATCCTCTCTGCAGGTCACATTTAGCAAAAGGAGATAACCATAGGAATACCTAATCAGGTCACTTTTAGAAAAGGTAAGCGGAATCAACATTTCTCTATGCAGGTTACTTTTAGCAAAGAGGGATAACCATCAGAATACCTAATCAGGTTACTTTTAGAAAAGGTACCGGTTAGAACACATGCGCAAGAATTACATAGCAAGAAATTACAATGCGCGGGGTGCATAAAGCACAACACTCATAAGGGTCCCTCAGGCCAACTGGCCTCGAAAGGGGCGGAATGCCCTGAGTCTCAGTGTCAGGGGGGGTCTGCGCAGGCAGCACAGACACAAAGCCTAAACGTGGCAACTGTCCACTTAAGTGCTGGACAGTTGTTAAATATGACTGAGCAACGTTGGAGCCAGGAGGGCTCAAGAACCAAGTGGGCAAGGAGCCTCTCAGGGGCTCACCAAGCAAAATGTGCAAAGGTAGAGCTTCAGCGCTCTCAGGATAATCAACAAGGAAAATGCCCCCAGAGCCTCTCTCAGGGCTCTAAAAGGAATAAGCACCAAAAGAGCTTCAGCGCTCTCAACACAGGCGAGGAGCCTCTCTCTGGGCTCAAAAGATTCAAAATGCCACCAGAGCCTCGCAGGCTCTTTACTCTTATGCCCACGATCGTTGGAGTCCCTCACAGGGGACTCAGGAATCAATCAATGCCCCTGGAGCCTCGGGGCTCCCAATCTTCACGAGCGCGAGGTCGCGCTACGGGGGAGGGGCGGACACCGGCAATGTGTCCCGACGCCCCTCTCCCTCTCCAGGCACCCACCGGGTCTCTTGGGCTGGAGGCGTCTCCTCGGCGGCCGCAGCGCGGGGCTCCTCTCCTCACTCGGGAGCCTCGTGGACACGGGAGCAGGCTTCTTGGTCTCCCGCCTGGCCTCGTCACGACGTCCTCCCGCCTGACTTCCGCCGGGGCCGCCAATGGCAGCGCGGCCCTGGGGGTCAGGGGGCGGGACTTCTGGGTTGCGGAAGGCAGCGGCCCGGCAACAGCTTTCGGTGCTCCTGGGCTGCGGCGGTGATTCCTTGGCAATGCCGGGTGGGCACCGGCTCGAAATTAAATAAAACAACACGGGGCAATGCCGGGTGGCACCGGCCTTCAAATTAAATATAGAGCGAGGTGGCACTCGCTAATGCCGCAAAATCGGCAAATCAGCTCCAATGCCGGGTGGGCACCGGCAATATCGATAAAGCGCTCCCAAGCGCTCAGGGTGCACAGGATAAGCGCGCTCAGCGCTAAAAAGATAAGCAAAGCGCTATTGAGCGCTGGGGCACCAGGGAAGCGCTCCTAGCGCTACAAATCAACATCAGGGTGCCTCCAGGCACAGGAAAGCTCCCGCAGAGTCTGGAGGCAGGCAGAGGGGCAAGGCAGGGCCAGAGCCAGCACACTGGGTCTCCAAGCAGGGAGACAGCCAAGTGGCGGTCCTCTTGGCCCCTGCAGCAGCAGCAGCCCCCTCTGGCAAGATCCTAGGCAGAACCAAGAACAGGACAAATTGTATGGGGACACAGCCCCTTCTTATACAGACAAACCCTTTGTCTCAAGGGTGCAGGGTGGGGGAAAACCAGTCGCAGCTGGTTCTGAAGTACTCTGTTTACCCCAACCACCCTCTCTATTCACTGGCAGGGCTAGGGCCATCAGTCGCACTACAGGGGGTGGAGCCAGCATTGTCCGGGGAAAGTCCTGGCCCATCAGGGACCGGGTGCACTCCTCCCAAGCCATCAAGCATGCTGATCTCACACTCACCACCGGGCAGACCCATCCAGCCTTCCTGGAGCCAGGCTCACCAGCCAGCTCCAGCCAATCACACTGCAGGCATATTTTCCATTAATATGCCAAGTCCCAGAAATGGCATTTCTACTCATGACACACACATGCCACATACACCATTGCAAAGCATTCATTCCCACGAACACGCACATACCAAATTCGAGCATGCACTCCCCACACATCAGGAATTACTAGGGACACAGACATTCCCCATGCATCCCTATGGGAGAGCAGGCCAGCCTCACTACATGCACGCACTTTACTCTGGGACACAGAGAAAAAGTGCGCACAGACCAGAAAATCGTCCACACAGATCACAGATCTAAAGCAGAAAGATTAGGGGTGAACCTGCCTTAAGGGCCAAGTCCAACAGTGCCACATCTAGCAGGTGTCTGAAAGCACAAGGAATCCCTCTGTGGAAACTGTGTCTGTAGCGTCATCAAATTCTGGTATTGTTTATCCGATAGGCCAAAGTCCTATTTTCACCCCCTATGCCTCCAGAACTCTGATTGGCTGCTCCTGAGGTTAAAAAAAAGCCGTCCGAGTGCCCTCGCTACCATCTGACGTGCTTTATTGAGCCACAGATATTTACACTGATAAATATAATCTATTGCGCGCTGAAGGTCGCAATGAAAGCCATGCGTGTAGGACAAGATATTCTTCAAACCAGTTGTAAATAATTCTCTTGCCATTAAGGCAAATGAGGCAAGCTCATATTATGACAAAGATGGTGTTGAAAGTACATTACAGGGTGTTATTGAATAATTTATCATAATGGAGTAATGTGCTGCGAAAGGTGGGAATCTGAAAGCGAGCACGCTGGAAGACAAAACGCCAGCATTAAAATTCAAAAGCAATTTTCTTTAAATGGATTTTTAAAATTATGGTATTTGTCAAAATAAATCATGATTAATTGCAGGAAAAGGGGAGGCTGTTGAGGCATTGATAGCAGTTTATTTGCAGTATGTTATTGCTGGTTGTAAATGTGTATGTAATTAAGTTTACATGAAATGGAACATGAAAGTGATGGGAGGCACAATATGACACAGCATCGCTGCAAAGAGGTGAGGCTCATCCGATATCTTGGGAGGGGTAGGACGGGCGGTATTACTTTTCGCATCCTAATGCCACAGGAAGATTGGGTCAGAAAAGTACGAAAACCAAATTAAAATTGCATCTACACACTAAGAAAACTCATGGATGCTGAAAAGGAGGGAGAAAATCTTTTATGTCAAAATCTAATATTTATCTTTTATTTTGAAGACAGTAACTAGAATTTGTTCACAGTTCTCTTTATGGAATGCAACAGTGAGCCCGGTACGTGTTTCAAAATCCTACGACTGCCTTTCGGTGCCATCCAACAAACAGGCTGAGGGTCGGACTGGGAAAAAAAATATGATCGGACACCAAAATAAAAGTGGCCGCACCCATTAGTGAATCAGATCGCTAAATAGTAGCCTTTGGGTGCAAATTAGGGCTGTTTTGAAATTGTAAAGACCCGCTTTATACGTTTTTTTCAAAGTGTGAAGGACCGCATAGATTTGAGCTTTCTGCAGAGAATGTGTGTTTTAATGTGAGAGAAAACAACAATAAAAACAGGTCCAGCAAATCATAAACTAGGCCCACAATAGGACACACACTGATCTGTAATTAGAGACAGTGGATGCCGGTGGGGGTACTCGCACTTATTTTTGGTGACCAGCACTTATTTTTCCACATCAGGGTCCATATTATACATGCAGCACATTTTCCTTGTTTCTGCCCGGTACAAACAAGGAAAATGTGTTGTATTAGGATGAATACCCTGACCCCCAGGGCAGCCGTGAACTCCAGCTGCCCTGGAGGAAGTGCATTCATGTGAAAAACACAGTGGCTGCTTTTAAGCCACTCCATGTTTTCGCACTGCAAGTGGCAACCCACCTGCACTTTTTAAATGGGGTTTAGAGATCCCCTAGCAGGCGGGTGCAGTGAGTGACTGCACCCACCTGCAAAGTGATGTCTGGGGCATCCACAGGACCCATTTCCCCCTCTAGCGGTTTGCCATCAGGGAGCACACTGACAGTGGGCCTCCTGCCAGTTTCTTTGCCCCTGCCCCATGTCTATAATACGGCCTGGGCGCAGAGGCAAAGGGATTCCTTCATTTGCATGGGGCCACAGCCCCATGCAAATGAGGGAACATCCCCAGTTGATAGCGCTAGCGCTATATGTGCCCCAGTGATATCAGTATTACAGAAGTGCTGCACAAGTATTCAATCAATCAATCAGTGACATTTATAGAGCGCACTACCTACCCATAGGGTCTCGAGGTGCTTGGGGGGGGGGGGGGGGGGGGGGTGCCGCTACTGCTCGAACAGCCAGGTCTTGAGCTTCTTCCTGAAGGAGAGGTGGTCTTGGGTCAGGCGCAGGTCGGCCGGGAGGGAGTTCCAGGTCTTGGCGGCCAGGTAGGAGAAGGACCTTCCTCCTGAGGTGGCTCTGCGGATGCGTGGGACGGCGGCGAGGGCGTGGCTGGCAGATCGGAGGTGGCGTTTGGGAGCGTAGAAGTTGATGCGGTTGTTGAGGTAGCTCGGGCCTTGGTCGTGGAGAGCTTTGTGTGCGTGGGTAAGGAGGCGGAAGGTGATTCTCTTGTTGACCGGGAGCCAGTGCAGGTCTCTTAGGTGTCCGGAGATGTGGCTGTGTCGTGGGATGTCGAGGATGAGTCTGGCTGCGGCGTTCTGGATGCGCTGGAGTCTCTTCTGGATCTTGGCGGTGGTTCCGGCGTAGAGTGCGTTGCCGTAGTCCAGTCGGCTGGTGACGAGGGCCTGGGTGACGGTCTTCCTGGTCTCCGTGGGGATCCACCAGAAGATCTTCTGAAGCATGCGCAGGATGTTGAAACACGACGAGGAGACGGCGTTGACTTGCCTGGTCATGGAGATGGAGGAGTCCAGGATGAAGCCCAGGTTGCGTGCGTGGTCCGTCGGTTTGGGTGCGGTGCCCAGGGCGGGGGGCCACCAGGAGTCGTCCCAGGCGGAGGGCGAGGAGCCCAGGATGAGGACTTCCGTCTTGTCTGAGTTCAGCTTCAGGCGGCTCGTCGTCATCCACTCGGCTACCTCTCTCATCCCTTCGTGCAGGTTGGCTCTGGCGGCGGCGGGGTCGTTGGTCAGGGATAGGATCAGCTGGGTGTCGTCGGCGTAGGAGATTATGTTGAGGTTGTGTTGGCGTGCGATGGCCGCGAGGGGGCTCATGTATACTTTGAAGAGAGTCGAGCTCAGTGAGGATCCTTGAGGGACGCCGCAGCTGACTTTGGTGGCCTCTGACTTGTACGGTGGTAGGCGGACTCTTTGAGTTCTTCCGTCGAGAAAGGAGATGATCCATTCCAGCGCCTTCTCCTGGATTCCGACGTTGCTGAGGCGTTGCACTAGGGTGCGGTGGCAGACCGTGTCGAAAGCCGCGGAGAGGTCTAGGAGGATGAGGGCCGCTGTTTCCCCGTTGTCCATCAGGGCTCGGATGTCGTCAGTGGCGGCGATGAGGGCGGTCTCGGTGCTGTGGTTGGCACGGAATCCGGACTGCGATGGGTCGAGGGATCCGTTCGTCTCGAGGAAGGCGGCCAGCTGTTTGTTGACGGTCTTCTCGATGACTTTGGCTGGAAACGGGAGTAGAGAGATGGGGCGGTAATTCTTGAGTTCGGTGGGGTCTGCTGTAGGTTTCTTCAGTAGAGCGCTGAGTTCGGCATGCTTCCAGCTCTCGGGGAAGGTGGCGGTGTCGAATGAGGTGTTGATGATGTCCCGTAGATGGGGTGCGATGACAGCGTCGGCTTTGTTGAAGACGTGGTGAGGGCAGGGGTCGGCCGGAGATCCGGAGTGGACGGAGTTCATCGTGTGGACGGTGTCTTCGGTGTTGACCGGGGTCCAGGCGCGGAGGGTGGTGGTGGGTGGTGTTGCTGCGGTCGTGGCGTGCGTCGGTTGAGTGCTGAAGCTGTTGTGTATGTCCGCGATCTTGTTGTGGAAGTAGGAGGCGAGGGAGTTGCAGAGGTCTTGCGAAGGGGTGATGTCGTTGTTTCTGGCGTTGGGGTTGGAGAGCTCTTTCACGATGTTGAAGAGTTCCTTGCAGTTGTGTGCGTTGTTGTCCAGTCTGTTCTTGAAGGCCGTTTTCTTGGCGATGCGGATCAGTTGGTGGTGTTTCCGGGTGGCGAGCTTGAGGGTGGTCCTGTTGTCCGGCATGGGTTCCTTTCTCCAGGCTTTCTCGAGGGCACGGCAATTCTTCTTGGAGCTCTTGAGTTCGTCGGTGAACCATGGGGCTCTCTTACTGCCGGGTCTGCTGGGCGGGGTCCTCAGTGGGGCGAGTTCGTCCGCGCAGTTGCTGATCCACTTCGTGAGGTTGTCGGCGGCCTGGCTGGGGTTCGCTGAGCTGGCCGGAGGGTGCTGGCTCAGGGATGCGGCGAGCTGGTCGGCTGTGATCTTGTTCCAGCTTCTTCGGGCAGCCTGTTGCTGGTGGTGGTGGGTCGTCGTTCTTCGGAAGGTGAAGTGGATGCATCTGTGATCTGTCCAGTGGAGTTCTGTGGCGTGGCTGAAGGCGATGTCTTTGCTGGATGAGAAGATGGCGTCGAGTGCGTGTCCGGCGAGGTGGGTGGGGGTGGACACCAGCTGCTTGAGTCCAAGGTTGGCGAGGTTGTCGAGCAGGGTGCCGGTGTTGCAGTCGTTGTTGTTCTCCAGGTGGAAGTTGAAGTCCCCCAGGAGGATGTAGACAGCGGAGGGGAGGGCGTGCGGGCTGATGAAGTCGGCGATGTCCTCGCTGAATTGAGTGCGTGGTCCCGGAGGTCGGTAGATCAGGGTGCCTCTGAGGGTGGTCTTTGGGTCGGTGTGGATCTGGAAGTGCAGGTGTTCGGCGGAGGGTGGGGTGTTGTCGGTGCTGGTCGTGATGCGGATGGTGTTTTTGTGGATGATGGCGATGCCTCCTCCCATCTGGTTGGCGTTGCGGTCCCTCCGGGTGATCTTGTAGCCCTCTGGGATGGCGATGGCGATGTCGGGCGCTGAAGAGGCGTTCATCCAGGTTTCCGTGAGGAAGGCAACGTCAGGGGCTGTGGTGTCGAGGAGGTTCCAGAGTTCGATGGCGTGTCTGTGGACGGAGCGGGTGTTGAGCAGGATGCACTTGAGGTGGTTGCTGCTAGTGTTCGGCTTGGCGGGTGCTGGTGTCGGGCAGGTCCTGATGCAGGTGAACTTGCAGGTGTTGCAGCTGAAGGGTCCGTGGACGCGTCGTGGGGTGGCTCTGCTGCATCCTGGGACTCGGCCGGTGTTGAGTGCGATGAGGGTGGCTGCGGTGTATGTCAGGCGGGTCGGTCGGGGTCCTCGGGGGCCAGGGGTCCTGGCACTGGGCGCGGTCCAGGCGCGGACGGGCGTAGACGGGCTTACCTTTGGCACGCCTTCGGCGCACAATCGGCGCGCCCGCTGCGCGTTCGCACGGTCGCCATATAAGGCCAAGTGCGCGGGTGGGCGGGGCAGCTGGGAGGCGGGAGCGGGGAGGGATACAGAAGGCAAAAGGGGCGGGGCTTAGCGGCGGTGGCGGGAAGCGGGGAGGGAGAGCGGAGGTCGGCGAGGTAGGCGGGCAGACAGGAAGGAGAGAGCAAAAACACGGGCTCAATTACAAAGAGAGACAGGCAAAAAGGAGAAAGCACAAAGTCAAGGGAAATAATTTAAACAAACAATAAGAGCAACCGGCAGGCAGGCACGGACCGCGCCTTTTGGAGGAGGGGGCATGGTCAGCGGCAGCGCGACAGGCAGCGAGGCAGCTAGGCAGGGCAGAGGGGCACACGCAGCAGCTGGTGGCCGTGCGGCGCGGGGGTGTCCCACAAGTGGGTCACACTCACCTGCGTCGCACGGTCGCCATATAAGGCCAAGTGCGCGGGTGGGCGGGGCAGCTGGGAGGCGGGAGCGGGGAGGGATACAGAAGGCAAAAGGGGCGGGGCTTAGCGGCGGTGGCGGGAAGCGGGGAGGGAGAGCACCCCTTTTGTAATACCAAAGTACCCCGCAGTGCAGAAAGCAGGCACAAACGCCCATTGCATCCCCAGGGCACTTGTGCAATATGGCCCCAGATATTTATTGAATGGGAATACAAGTGATCAGAAAGACAGAGTAAGAGAAAGATGTCATAACCATCATAGAGGAAGAAAGCAGGAGCTTGCAACAGTGAGACAAAGGGCAAGGATTTTTTGTAAGTTAATTAAAGAGGTATGAGGTGGTTGTAAGACTACTAGCCTTTGTATTGAGGGTGGTGAAAGCTTCTGATCACAGGTTTGGACACCGACGCTCTTTCTTTTATTAAATTAAGCACTGCCTCAAAGATGTTCCATATTATATCTCTGACAACAATGGATCCATTGTATGTATAAAATAAGATATTGTTGTCCAAAGTGCTACTCTCAAAGAGGTAGAAGGCTAGCGCCATCACCAAAAGTGAAGCATCAAAAGTAGCATACTGTGTAATGATCAATAGTGAACATATACTTTTTACCATCTGTCACTGGAGTTAGGCCAATGGGCTCATGCATCCTTTTGAAAAGTTACACGGCTGTGTGCTTAACTTACCATTGGCCTACATCAGGTAGATGTGGAGTTCTGCAGGAGTAGTGATTTTGCGGTGGATGAATGTGTGCCTGGGAAGGGTACAATACATGGATAGAGCAGAACTGTGCACTGTATGTGTGGTTAGAACATGAAATTGGTGTATATATGTTCTATTTTTGAAAGCCCAGTCCTGCCTGGTGAAGACATGATGAAAAGAGTATTCGCACAGACAGATTTGTGTGTTGCTACATTCCTGTGAGCTGGGTGATGCACACACACAGGAGGAAAGAAGGAAAAGACTCCCCCTTTACACTTCAAAAGGTTGCTCTTTGATTCAGTCATTGATCACATGGAAGGGGCCTGTACACTTCTCACGAAGGAGATAAAACTGATAAGGGAAACATAAAGAGTAAGGCTGGGAGCCCAGGATTAACCCTTTGATGCACAAATCACTGTGGCTGATATACAGGTGTGATTATCTACCTTGAATTGTGTTATGGGTCTTTCAACTTCAAAGACATCCTTTCAAGAGGAAAGAAGAAACTGTTAAGTGCACCTTTCAAAAGAAGTAGAACCACAAAATAAAACGTCAAAGACTCAGACCCTAAATCACATTTGGTGCTTGGAAACAAACTAAATGAAGGGGAGGTTGTGACTCCAAACCTTTTCGTCTGCCTAGCAGCCAGATAGGCTATGTAGAAAGAGAAGCTCTGCATGACTTCTGCCTGAGACCAGTACTGGTGACCAAGGCATGCTAGTCTCCCACCTGGGTGATGGAATTTCACTGAGGGAACCAAGACAACATGCTCTGGAGTCTGAAGTACCAGCAACTGCTTGCGTACCAAGACCAGTGTGCTTTGTGAGGAAGAGGACATCGTTGGAGGGAGCGTGGTCCAGTGGGGTTCCCTACAGAGAGCACTCTCTGAACGAAGTGTGTGGAAAACAGGTTTGTACTGATCAGGTCATTGGCTGCATGCAGGAATGGTATGGCGGCTCCTGTATTCCAGGAGAGGGCCTTCTTGATATGAGCTGTGTAAGGAGCTCCGTGAGGGAAGTCCCAGCCCCATATCATCTCATGCCATAGAGGGCCACAGTTGAACCTATTAGGCCAAAGGATTTGAGACTTAAATCCACCTTCATCAGCGACCCGTATGGCCTGAATGTCTGCTGTGGTGAGGGTGATGACAATGGAAGAGTGTGTGCCAAAAAAGAGTATCTCGGCAACCCTATATGCCAGGAGGGGCTGCTAGTACCACTCTGGCCAAGAGTTTGGGTCATTGCTGGGATGAAAATATTGCAGATGCGATTAGCGTGTCAAACCAACACACTGGGACCCAACCATGACTGATTCCCCGAGGACCACAAGGTAGCCTCTAGAGATGTTGCACCCTTGCACAGCTCCATAACGGAGCAGGAGAATTGGATCTAACCCTGGGCAAAGCACTACGCTACGCTTGCGTAGATTGCGAAGTTTGCGCTACTGCGCACTACGTGAATTGCACGCAGCACAGTGCAAACACGCGTAGCGTAGCATAGTGCAGCGGTCATTTTTTGCTTGCTTGCTGTCCTCAACATCAAGTTGGCGACCAATATCAAGCAAAATGACATCCTGGGGAGACTTTTATCTCGTTTGCGATCAGCAACACCAAGTTGCCGATCGCGAGTGTGGAAAATAAACCTCCAGGCGAGATTCTCAACGCGGGGAGGTCAAGTTTCTCATTGCGACCTCTCGCGATGAGAAACTATCAGTCCACGTTGAGAAAGCTGCCGCTCGAGTAGAAATCTACTTGAGCGGCAGAAATCGACCGCTTGCACTGTGCAAGATGCAGTTTGCACTGATTGCACAGTGCGGACAAGCATCCGGCACTGTGAAATCAGTGCGAACAGCATTTTGCACAGCACACTACGCAGTTCACGTAGCTACCTGTACATCATGTAGTGCAACGTGCACTTGTCGTAGCTACGCATAGCGCTACTTGGCAAACTACGTCCAGGGTTATTTGGATCCCCTTCCCTCAAGTTAGGAGAAAAGTGACTTACTCTATTTTTGACGAGAGGGAGCAGCTCCAATCAGAACTTGTTCAACCAATAGCCCCCAATACTGATGTAGATCAGGAGTATAGGGACATAGTGTGCAGTCTGAACAGAGCGATTGATCTGATTGCACCAGAGAAGCAACAAAGAGTTAAAGGAGCTGGAAAGGGAGCCCCATGGTTTACACCAGCCTTGAGGGAGCACAAAAAGAAGCTCCGTAATGCAGAAAGAAACTGGAGGAGGAAAAAAGACTAAGAAGCTCGAGAGCAATATAAAAACTTGCTCAACACCTACAAAAAGCTCATCCTGGGCACTAAAGCAAAATACTATGAAAATCGTATAAATCAGGCTGAAAATGTCCAGAAGGAAACTTTCAAAATATTACCTGAATTGAGCAAAAAAACGAAAATATGGAAACAACAATTAGTTGCAACACCTTCCAAAACTATTTTCTGGAGAAGGTAGATACCATCTTACGGGATATTAGGAATGGTACCGTGACTGGATTTATCAAGTCACAGGCTGCCCAGATCCCTGTGGAAGCCGATATTTCAAATTTTCCACTGATTGACGCGATGAGTCTTGAGCAACTCATGAGCAAAATTAAATCAGGATCTCCAGCAGACCCCTGCCCCCCTAGTGTTTTTCGCCTTGCACGCCCTATTCTAGAAGACCATATCCTCTCTCTCCTGAACAACTCACTAGAAACAGGGCGGTTACCTGCCAGCTTCAAAGAAGCTCGAGTGATGCCTTTAATAAAGAAATCAGGAGCTGATCCTAAGACTTTGAAGAATTACAGGCCCTTCTCCCAACTCCCGTTCTTGTCTAAAATCCTTGAACAACATGTGCTGAAATCCCTGGCCTCGTTCCTGGAGTCACACCATCTTCTCCATGAGCTTCAGGCAGGGTTTCGTGCACATCACAGCACCGAGTTGGTGATGCTCTCGGTGCTGGATGAGCTTAGAGGGATGACTGACAGTAAGAAGCCGAGTGCCCTGATACTTTTAGACCTATCAGCGGCGTTCGATACTGTCAGCCATACCCTGCTCTTGGATAGACTGGACAATTTCGGGATTCAGGACACAGCCTACCGGTGGCTGAAATCCTTCCTGTTAGGGAGGACACAGAGGATTCAGCAGGGGGATAAGGTATCGGAGGTGGGAAATTTGACGTGCGGGGTCCCTCAAGGCTCCTCACTATCCCCACTCCTATTCAACCTGTACCTGCAACCATTGATTAACTCCCTGGCAAAGATGGGTTGTCGTGTATTTAACTATGCTGACGACACCCAGCTGTTATTGAGTATAGATAACACAGTGCCGGCTCAGAATCATGCGCAGGATGTTCTTAGATACACAGTCAGTTGGATGACCATGAATCTTCTGAAGATTAATCCTGAAAAAACAGAGGTTTCAGTGGTTTCGTCCATATGTTCCCCATGGAGCGACTTGTACTGGCCCCAGGAATTAGGTCCCACCCCTAAACCAGCTGATAAGGTGAAAAGCCTGGGTATCAAGATTGACTGCGAACTGTCAATGGTCAGTCAGATTTCCTCCGTAGTAGGGACCTGTACTGGTCTAATCAGACAGCTGTGCAAATTAGTCCCCCTTCTTCCCCGGTCCATGCTTCGCATAGTAGTTTCTGCTACAATAATTTCGAGGCTGGAATGCGCTCTATTTAGGTCTACCAAAAACCTTGACCAATAGATTGCAGGTGGTCCTAAATGACGCTGCACGACTTATTTTCAGGCTCCCAAGAAGATCCCATGTCTCTCTGTTGCTACAGAGCCTCCATTGGCTGCCCATTAGGCAAAGGTCTGATTTTAAAAGCCTATGTATAGCCCATAAGGCAATCTATGGGCAAGCACCTGCCTATATTAAGGAACGGCTGGAGGTGTACAAACCTGAACAAAGACTTAGGTCTTCAGATGCACAGTTGCTTGTTTGCCCCCGGTTCAGATTGGCCACAAAAGGCGGGATCTTTCTCTGTTTTGATGTCTAAAATCTGGAACAAACTACCTGAGCCCCTCCGTACAGAAGGTAACCTCTTTCATTTCAGGAAAACCTTAAAAACAATTCTATTCAGGGAGGCTTTGAGCTCAGTCTAGCTACACTTTGGTATTTTCTTCATCCTGCCAAATAAGTTGTTGTGCCTTTCGGTCATACGCGCCTTGAGACCTGCCGGTGAGTTGGCGCTATATAAACTGGAAATAACAATAACAATAACAATCTCTGGAACAAATCAGCAGACCTGCTCTAAGGAGAGATCCTTTGCCTGCCAGGTGCTGCTGCATGAACTGTGAGCACCCACAGAGATGGCCTTCTCTGCCTCGCTGAACGTTTTATACAGCTGGTGTGGGTAAGGCTGGAATTGGGCTCACAGCTGGGATTATTTTCATCCCGAGTCCTGCTTTTATCACTGCTGCAGTCGTATCCTTCTCTTCCTGCTTCTTTCTCTGTAGTCTGCCTTTCTCTCTATTGCACTAGGTCAATCTTTGGTAATGAAAAATAATTCTGGATGCCCAAATATTGAAAACTGAGTCTACAACATGCATCCACTGGGCAGTACAAACAGATCCCTGAGCATTCCACAGGGCAGTAGCACTATGGGGCAGTAAAAACAGATCCCTGAGCATTCCACTGGGCAATTGCACCCCCAGACCTAAGACCTAAGATCATTCCATGGGGCAGTACAAACAGATCCCTGAGCATTCCACATGGCAGTAGCACCAACAGAACTAACACCATTCCATAGGGCAGTAAAAGCAGATCCCTGAGCACCCCACGGGGCAGTAGCACCACCAGACCTAAGAGCGTTCCACGGGGCAGTACAAACAGATCCCTTAGCATTCCACTGGGCAGTAACACTAACAGATCTAAAAGCATTCCATGGGGCAGAACAAACATATCCCTGAGCATTCCATTGGGCAGTACAAACATATCCCTGAGCATCCCATGGGGCAGTACAAACATATCCCTGATTATTCCATGGGGGTACAAACATATCTCTGGGCATTTTATGGGTCAGTACAACCAATTCCCAGAACATTTCTTGGACAGTATCAACAGATTCCAAAGAATTTCATGTGGCAGCCTAACAGATCTCAGACAATTTCATAGGACAGAACCGCATTTCTAAAAAGACACACAGCATTCCAATGCGAAGTGCATACACAAATCGGGACAGTACATACATAAATCCGTGCAGACCTCGTAACATTTCATAAGCAGTACATACAGGTCCTAAAGCATTTCATGGACAGTGGCCACACTTCTGAACCGTACCCCATAGCGCCTAAAAAGACAATGCAGCATTTCTCAAGGGACACCACAACGTTAAATGGACCGTACCAGCACTTCTAGCTAGATCACCACAAGGGACAGTGCCAGCCACGCAGAGACGTTTTAAGACATAGGCAAAGTGGGCTCTGGCCCAGGGCCTCAGCCTTTTTAGGGGGCTCCTTTTAGAGCCAGCTCTGCTATGTCTTACCCTGATGATCTTAATTAATTCCTAAACATTTTTTTAATACAGTTTTCCTTTAATTTATTGGAATGTGGTTAATTGTTATGCCCCTGTCATGTTGAAATGTCACTCACAATTACACTGAAATTATGAAAATTTCACACATCGTAATCTGAAACCTTGGCAGCTATGCTAAGTCTACCACACACAGCACATTTGAACATCTTAAAATTCCATTCCACAGAACTCTACTATAAATGATTTAACCCTATAACTTTCCATTGCAATCCTAAAAATTGTGTGGGGGGGGTGTATTGTGGAGTTGTGTATTGTGGCTGTTTGACTCGCCATAAAGTAGCGCAGAGGGTTAAAATGCCTGCTGCAAACAACACATATCTATTTTATGTGGATAGCTGAATGGATTAGTAAAGCCAGCCTTTACCAGTGCTTTAAAACAAATTAAATGTATGTAACAGAGGGGCTATTGTCTCTGGTATACCATAGACTATACTTACCTTTTCAGTATGATGGTAGGTGCTATCCTGGATACAATATTTTGGTAGCATGATCATTAGAATATTATATTCTGGTAGTACAATTCTCTTTGAATCTATTAGTTCATACTATACCTTGAGAATGCCTTCGCCCCGCAACCCTCGAATGTAGGATGGACCAGCATACACAGTGGCCACAGATGGAGTAAAAACAATGGTATGTAGACAGAATATCGGAAATAATAATGTTGTGGGATAATATATTGTGTCAAGAATATCGAGGACACAAATCTTGTGAAGGTAATTTTCTAAAGGTAAGGAAAGCTTTACTATATATAACTCCACGTATATGAACCTTGATAATATGTATATTTTCAAGGTACAGAGATGTGGTGTCAAGAATAGTAAATCTTCTTACCATTTTGCACGTACTTCTTGAAATTTCGAACCCTGATATTTTTGAAACTATATTCCGTTCACACAATATTTTTGTTTCCAATATTCAGTCAGTGGTCCATAAATGACAAACTTAGCCAAACAGAAATTAGTATATGAGATGGGAGACACGCTCCTGGCAGTTCTTAATAGTAGAGAATCATAAAGGAATCTAATCAGGAACAATATAGCCCCAAATAGCAAAAGAAATTGTGGGCAGCAAAGAATTAGCAGCTGTAATGGCCGACTATATGCAGGGTTTCTGCGCTGAACACTTAATTTCCCCAGACAGGACCTGCAAACTTTTGTATGGGATTGCCCATGCAGGCAAGTAGATAGGGACAAAACCATAGACTTAAAGGAGGACCTGACGAAGTATGAAATACTCCAGAGCTTCGCAGAGATCCACTCTAGTAAAATTATTTTCCCTACCAGCAGAATGTTTCAAAAGAAAGCCATGGAGGGTAACAACCTGACTTCATGAGAGGTGACTGGAGGCATACCGGGTGAGAGAACTCCTAAGGGATCTGTATACAGCAACAATTGTCATTATCCCAAAAGTAGGTAAGCCCAAAGACAGTTGGGACTCATACCAGCCAATACCGCTTCTGAATTCATACACAAGAGTAATGGCCGAAACATTAGCAAATGAGTTCAGGGAGTGATCCAGGACCTGGGGCCAGATGTAGGTCGACAAATACCGGTCGGTAACGGCCGATTTCGGCCGTTACCGACCTGTGTTTGAGATTTGACATGTAGGGGGCCTCATATTTACAGAATCGGTATATTTACCGATTCGGTAAATTTACAGAATCTGTAAAATACCGAATCGGTAAATATACCGATTCTGTAAATCCATATGTAGGTGGCACTGTAATCAGTGCCACAGGCCCTTACCGAATCGTTATTTACCATGGAATACTATTCCATGGTAAATAACCAATTCCAGTGTACATGCACATCTGTGCATTTACACCTGTGCCATGTGGAACACAGACATGCCCTAAGAGCATGTATGTGTGTCACATGGCACACAAGCCAGAAACAGGGGTGAAACAGGGTGTCAAAGTGACACCCTGTCCCCCTTGTAAAATCGGTAAATTTACCGATTCGGTAATTACCGAAGCGTTATTTGCTATGGAATCCTATGGGCTTCAAGGCCCATAGGAATCAATGGCAAATACAGATTCGGTAATTACCGAATATTACCGATTCGATATTTTTACCGAATATTTTACTTACATAGCAATTACCGAATAGTAAATACCGAATCAGTAAAATTCGGTATTTACCAGTCGGTAATTTGCTATTACCTACATCTAGGCCTATAGTCCTTTCCGATCAGAACAGATTCTTACCCCAGAAATCAATCAGGCAAAACCTGCGATGCCTGTCTAATAATAAAGTTACAGTGTCAGATAGGCTTGGGATCCCAATGGCGGTGGCATCGGTGGAGGCCCATAAGACATTTGATTCAATTAAGTGGTCCTTCATGTTTGCCTTTATGGCAAAGATGGGAATTACACCCAAATTCCCGAAATGGATCATGCTCTTTATCCAAACCAGACACTGCTCTTAATCTGCATTAAAGACTGTCTGGGTTGGTGGAGCAAGCCTCTTCAACATTCCGAATAGCACTGATGGCATGTGCCTGCTCTCTAACCTGGCTGTCTATGACAGCCAGGTTGAAAAGGTTGAATTGCGCATGTCTGTTTGGCCGTAATAATGTAGCTGTCCAAACTGACATCCCCATTTAACACTGAAAAGGCCACTCGTCAATGGTGCCAATCAGCAACAATGACGCACTGGACCCGCCCTGTCCTCTCAGTTCGGTGGGAAGCTGGAAAACTAAAATGGTAATAAAATCCTTTCATTACCATTTAATGTTTCCAACATTTCTGCAGCTGCATGGGGAGGGAAGCGTTTATGCTCCTCGCATGGATGAACCGCCGTGGATAGAGAAAGGGGCTAAGACAAAAGACTAACACCAAAAACCCCTCTATGCTACCATCACAGACTGGATAGAGCGTCCGTCAGCACATCTTAACAACAGATTCGTAAAGAAGCCTTATGGTCTTCACTCACTAATTATTTATCCTTGTCTGTACTTCGTAATAATGACGGTTCTTTTGTTTACCAACCGCCATGACTTTTTCTTTTCTTCTTCTATTTTTTTTTTTTTTCCTTCTGTAGCTTTTATTAGTTACGGTTGGGTATGTTTTCGTTTAAATGATATAATTATGTTTTTTTGTACTCTCTATATTGTTTTTTATGAGCTCATTTCTCATTTTTCCTTTCCTTGTTTCTTCTTTCTCTTCTTTCTCCGCCTCTTTTATTTTTTCTTTCTTTTTTCTTTTTCATTTTTCTTTTCTTCTCTTTCTTTTTCTTTCCTCTCCTCTCCTGTCTTTCCTTTCTTTGAAAAATGTAAAATGCTATTACGTTTCAAGGAGCAACCTATCGTTATTGCTTCATACCGTGGGATATATATCACTGTTAGTTATCCTGTAAATGTTATTCCCTTAGCATTTTTATGCTGTTTTGTTATCCTTTTGCTCTTTTCTCTTGCAAACGTTTATTTGCTGTTGTACCTATGTCTTTTACTTGGTTCAATAAAGCTCTTGAAACAAAAAAAAAGAAACCTCTATGGTTGGGCATGAGACTAAGCCCAGTGACAGAACTATGTGGCTATAAACAGTGAGACATTGTTGGACTCTGGGCACAAGAAAATGTCTGGGACGCCAATGGTATACCATTTACATACCTCCGGACTAAATATGACATTGCCACGATACTGCTATTTAAATACTCACAACTTTGTACTAAATTCCCATTATTTGCACTATTACTATGATGTATTTGGTTTTTATTGAATATGTTTGATATATGTTGTCAAGAAGTGTTTATGTCACATTTTTATTGTATCATATAGTTTGACCTATGTGTTTGAGTCTCTATATGATTTTTATCTATTGCTAATTAAATATATTGTTTTTATGTATACATTTGTTTTTTGACAATTCTTTCTCTCGCATGGTCCTTGCCTTCATAGTCACTTATTTTATGGATGGCCTAGGATTTTTTACTTAAATACTCACAACTATGTCATGCACTCCAAATAAGGATCCCTCGGGGAAGGAGACAATGGAGAAATCCCCCCCACCCCCGGAAAGAAGACTGTAGCAGACACATGTCCATAAAAGCTATCACTCTCACACATGCCACACTTATGAAAAACACACAGGGTGACCTTAAATTATTGAGAGCCCACTGGCAGAGAGATGGAGGAGGAAAACTGAGGAGATGCATTACAATTTCCTAGAGAACTAGCAATATAGGAAATCTTCTGCCTAATCTATTTGAAAGTCCTGCATAGAATATATTGCACCCGAACATTATCACACAAGCTGGGTAGAACCAAAGATGACCGTTGTCTCCGGCAATGTAGCCAGAGGGGCATCTTCTTCGATACATTATAGGAGTGTCCTAAATTACAACCCTTTTGGAAGGTAGTAACTCACAAGCTAGAAGAGGCCACAGGACTGGCTTTGGGGCCATCTGCAGACCTGACACTAATGGGAATATGGAATGACTCTAATGTGACTTCTTATAACAGACCACTGATTAACCCGGGGAACCTGGTAGCAAAGAGAGAAATCGTCCAGATATGCAGCAACAAAATAGGCCCAAAATTGAATGACTGGGTACTTTGGGGCATATTTACAATAACTGGCGCATCCCCAGGGATGCGCCAGTTATTGTGCGCCGCAGCTCCACCACCCATGGTGCGCCCCATTTACAATGTGACACACCATGGGGCAAAAACGGCACAGATGCGTCACACATCTGTGCCGTAAAGGCGGCGCATTGCTGGAGTTGCGTCGCAAGCGCAATGCAGCTCCAGCAAGGCTCGGGGTGCCCTATCTGTCCAATGCTGCATCAAGCCTTATGCCTGCTTCAAGCAGGCGCAGGGTTTTGACGCAGCATTGGCCTTAAAGTGACTCAGTGAAATCTTGTAAATTTCACTCAGCCACTTTTAGGAGGCATTCCTGAGCAGGAACGCCCCACCTGTGCCGGAATGCCTCCTTATGGCGCTGGGCTTCACAACGTGACGCATCTCCCAGATGCGTCACGTTGTAAATACCCTGTACCATGGCGCATCTTTTGCGCCGCCTCTGCGTCACAAAAGTGACGCAACGGCGGCGTAAATGAGGGGCAAGGGGCTTGTAAATCTGCCCCTTGGAATGGAGATGTGTAGGAGAAGTGAGAAGATGGTGTATGAAGGAAGAGGATGCATCAGCATGTATGAAAAAATATGGGCAGGATGGGACACAGAAATTTAGAGGGTTATAGAGACCGAGTGGCGGAACAATGGGGATGGACTAGGGAGACCACTAAGGGCTCAGATGGACCACAGGAACTGAGATTGATATAAGAGAAAAGACCCAACATGTGCCCATTCGAACTCGGAGGGGGGGTCCAGCCAAAATCAGATGGACGTATTGTACACAAAAAAGGGAGGGTGGTGCAGGGGAAAGACTGATAGGGGAGGAAACTGGTGCATACCTGCTGCATTTATTTAGCGCCACTTTGTTTACTGTGTTTGTTGTGCTTGAGACTTCATCTGATTGGGAAATAAATAAAAAACGTGAAACAAAAACGGTGTGATGTAAACATTTGACAAAGCGGTAGTTAAAGTCCTTTAAAAAAAATGTTGTTGTCATTTATCAAGATGATACAGAAACAGAATTGTCACCGTACAATGGTAACCTGAATGCACACGTGAATACGAAGAAAAAGTTCAAGTTACAGTACATGCTTGTTTGTTTAACACTCACTTTCGGTACTTTACAGCATGTGAAGAGGTACAATAGAAAAGAAGGAATGAAAGGGTTCGACTTTAGGGATAGGGATCGATAGGCTCAGTGAAGCTGTGGGAGGGGGGAGGGTCATGTCATGGGCACCGCGTATGAGAAGGGAAGGGTGGAGCCAGCTGGATGCCAGTCTCTGGAGCAGCATTTGAGGCTATAGCATGGGTGTAGGCTGCCAAGGCAATCACTTGTGCCCCTGACGACCATCATTGATAATTTTGTAGGACGGTCGACAATATGTGGAGGAATGTGTCAGGCTTGTCTTGCAGATTATAGATGAGTCAATCCTCTGACGCCATTTTATCAATTTCTATGAGCCATTCCTTGTAGGTGAGAGGGTGTTGGGTGAGCCAGAGTTGGAGAACACAGATTGTTTGCCATTGTAAATGCCATACGAAGTAGCATGCATTCATGGTGGGATAAACAAGAGGAGTCTACTGTTTCATGGAGCATGATCAGGGAGCCCGATATCGGGACTGGGATCGCTCTTGTCCCACTCAGCATGGATCCAGTGTCCGCCAGAAAGGCGCGGATGCCAAGACATTCGAACAGTATGTGCATATGGTCACAGAATGTACTAAGAAATCAATGATTTTTTTGTATTTTTGCATAATTACTTAGTTACAAAATTGCTGTACATTATCGAGAATTACACTAAAATACGTATCTCACGACATTGTAAAACATTTATCTAAACGTATATAAAAATTTTGGACTGTCATTTGGTCAGTAATACTAGACCGTATCTAAAATGTGACCTTGTTCTTGAATTCATTGATTTTAAAATTACATATTAGCAAGGACCATATGCCCTGTGTTTTCATGGGAAGTTAATTCTTAGTTCATTGTGGGGCTTATGGGTGCCATGCAATTCTTTCATGGGAGGGGCTGTTCGCCGTACAGCTCCTTCTATTACTACCAGGGGCTCAACAGTTGCCACTACACGTTTTTCCTCTGTGTTGTTTTCGATTAGGGCCCTTCGTGTCATGTTCATGTATTTGCCAAATTTGGATAGGTCTGAAGACTCTATACTTGACTTAGCAATGCCACTGCATCGGAGCATCTTCTAGTCCCATGCCTTAGTAACATTGGGCCTCATTAATGAGGCCGTGCGTCACTTTTACGCCGCTGGTGCTCACTTTTTGTGACGCACCAGCAGCGTAAAAAATGTGCCTTGTTGCACCATATTTACAAAGTGACGCATCTAGGTAGATGTGTCACTTTGTAAGCCCCTGCGCCACATTTTACCTGCGCCAGGTATAATGTATGCAAGGGGGGCGTATTGACGCAAGAAATGGTCGTAGAAGTGACGCAGTGAAATCTATAAAGTTTCACTATGCCACTTCTAGGACACAAATGCGTCAATTTCTTACGCCTGCCTCACAGCAGGCGTAAGGCTGACGCAGGCCCTTTCACATGGTCTTGCCCCATGTGAAAGGACACATTGCTGGAGTTGCGTCACTTTTGTGGCACACTCCAGCAATGTGTCACTTTTGCGCCATATAGATAAATCAGAAATACTGACGTATCTGTAATCCTTTCGCCATGATGCGTCATACTGTAAATATGATGCATCATTGGTGTCGCAAGGAGGGCGCAGTGAAAAGTGACGCATCGCTGTTTTCACGCAGCGATGCATCACTTTTCATAAATGAGGCCCATTGGTTTTAAGAGTATATGTCGATGCTGTAGTAATGCCGGGCAGTAGCATAGTAGATGTACCAATGTTTCAGCCCTATAATTTCGCAGCCTGCAACTGACTATATTGGTCAATGATTTCCAGGCCGGGTTCAGTTCTTTTATTGGTAGGGGTACTAAGCACGCCCATTGAATTTCCTTCAAACACTTCCTTCCCAGATTATTGTTCATGTATGGCTTGATTTTATGCGACTCTTATGCTTTAATTAGGCATGCCTGACCTCTGTTTACCTTCAGTCTTGCTATATCTTCGTTCCTTGATATCTGGGCGGTGTGCTTATTTAGCACACTCTTTATTGCAAGGTAGTTTAGTTCTTCTTGGGACCAGGATGCTGTAGATAAGTCCGACTCAGCCACTGTCTCCAGTCAGCATTCCTGCCATGGGTTAAAAAATCCCTCAAATATGGTTCTCAGTGCCTCCGTAAGGGATCCTTTCTGAGCTTTTGTCGTCTTGAACCAAAATTTAACCACTGTGCTACGGCATTTGTTTTTTTGTTGTACAAGGCCAAACTCATGCCGAATCAAGGTGTTTCTTGTGTAGCCTAAAAAGACTTTTATAACACTGGCATTGGGCTTTTTCCATCATCTTTTCCCTCTTACCTGGGAATGCCTGTGATGCATACCCAGCAACCGCAAGAAGTTTGGATTTTGTGACTCTCATGATGGCTTTCGTGGTAGGGCTATGTAGTTTGCCTTTGAGTTTGCAGAGGGCGTAAAGGGTGGCTTATATTTTGGCTTGCATCTTGGCCTGGTGCAAGGTTGCCTTGCCTTTGTTGTTCAACCATGCGCCTAAATATTGATATGCTCTTTCTGTGGCTATGCTTTTGTTGCCCAGTCTCCACTTTAAACCTGTTTTCTTCAGGTATTTACTAAACACCACAACTTTTGTTTTACTGGGGTTGGCTACAAGTACGTTTTCCAGGTTGTAGTTGTTTAATTCATTCAACCCTCTTTGTAAACCTATTCTGGTGTGGTTAAGAATTACCAGCTCATCAGCATACTGGAGTATATTTAATCGTTGCTGTCTGATTTATGGGATTACCAACCTTGCTCCTTGAATAGCTTTCCCCAGGTCTACTGAGTAAAGATTAAAGAGTGTGGGTGTTAAGACGCAGCCCTGTTTTTGGCCGCGGTCAGTTGACATCTTGATTGTGACTGTATCCCCCACCAGTTTGATCTTCACCCACGTATTGGTGTACAATGACATCAATGCCTTCAAAAGTTTTACGGGGATCTTCCAGCGGGACAATTTGTGCCACAGCTTATTTCAATTAACCCTGTTGAAGGCGGCTGAGTAGTCTATGAAACATGCAAATACTGGCAGGTTTTTACCGGAGTTTGCCTGATATGCCAGGAACAAAAGGGCCATATTGTTATCTATGGGGGAGCAGCCTTTTCAGAGTCCTGTCTGGTAAAAAGGTAAAAAGGTAGTATTTCATTGTACTCTATCCAGGCTGTTACTTTGTGTAACAAGGTGCTAGCATATGCTTTGCCTTCGATATCTAGCAAGGGAACGAGTCTATAATTTTTGGGGTCGTGTTTGCTCCCTTTTTATATATTGGTTGCAATAGAGAGCCTCGCCAGGTGTCTGGCACGACACTCAGGGCTCTGCATTCCCTGTACAGCTGTCTTGATAGGTCTACGCACTCCGAAGGATCCTTCTTGAACAGTCCGCCTGGTATTTCACAGCATCAGCAATTGGATTGAAACAGTAACTATGCTACCTTGAGTTTCACCTTAGTCCAGGGCCAATCATGTGCAATATTCAAGATGCAGAATTTCATCCTGGCTTCTCTTGCTCATCCTCTCAGGTTGTCCAGTAGCTTATTCCAGTCCTCTGCCCCATATTCCTCCTGAAGCGGAGTCTGCCACTTAACATGACGTTTTTCAGCCTGCAGTTGAGAGTACAGGTGCAAGATCAAGAAGTTCAAACGCCGGGCATTGCTCCTTTGAAATGCTCTCATGTATTAAGATAGGAGAGCACTCAGGAGGACTGGATGGCCCAGGGCGGGGGACCTAGTCGGCTTGTGAAATAATGGCTTTGGGGAGATAAGTGGAATTCTTCTTGGAGTGTCTTAAAGGGCTTGAGTACCCCAGGACTATTACCTGGCGCAAAGAGAGGATCCCTGCTTTGCACCGGTGACCCCAGTTGAGCCTTTCTCCTCCAATACGAACACTTGTGTTGCCCCATAGTGGTCCCTTGTCCCAAAGGTTTGGCAATAGCCGTGATCATAGGATTCACTGACCCAGAGAACCAGATGTGGAGGAGTAGCCTCCTTGGGCGGCTCAGTGTGTTCTCAATCTCGAACCACAATGCAGGGTCTTGGACATGAGGTGCTATGTAGGCAAGCTGAGGCCTCTGTAGGGCCATACACTAGTGCTCCATTGATGGGGGTCCCAGCTTGCCGCTGGACCAGTGGGCTAACAAGTTGCCAGTGGCTAAGGGAGGTCTCAAATTCCCCCAAATAAAATTCTTATTTCCTTTTTCCAGTAATCGTAATGTCTTAAGGGTTATTAGCAATGGAAGCATTCCTAGCACATAGGTGATCCTCGGAAGGGTCACAAAATTCAAAGCCTGTGTCCTATCCCATAATGAAAGATGAAGTTGACACCACTTTTCGTAGTCAAGCCTCATCCTTTCCAGTAGCGTCACTATGTTATTCATCACAATGCGATCTAGGCCCTGGTCAATTTAGATCCCCAGATGCTGAAGGAGTGAAGGTTTCCATTGAAAAGAATAGCCTTCAATGGTTGCCCTAGTTGTCACAGCATGCATAGAAAGAGGAAATAACCAGGATAAATGAAAGTATTTCTCCTCATTGCGCCACTCCTATGCCTCCCCTTGGAGGCTTAGCATTCTGAGGCATTCCCAGCAACATTGTAAATTTGGAAATGTGTCAGGTTCAATGGATGCTGCTTTGGAGCACACACAGCAACACCCATAGAATGCCTCTTTCACGCAGAGTGATGCGTGAAAAGGGCCCATATTTGCAAGACCATGAAAAGTCACGTAGGGTGAATTTAAGTGGCCTTGAAAATATGGGCAAGTCCATTGCACCGCCAGTGTGTAAAAAAAGTCAGGCACCAGCAGCGCATGTAAATTAGGCCCTGAGGACCTGCAATATATTTGTGAAGTAGGAACAGATGTAAATAAGAGATCCTGGTGGGTTAGTGTTTATGCTTTAGAGATCTGAGCAACAGAGGATCGAATCTAAAGGGGAGGTTTTTAAAAATGTCCCGCAACGCAGCACAGACCCGTGAGGCTGCTCTGCATTGCTCGACCGGGAGGAAGCAGGAGAGTGCCATATCTTCAAAGATATGGCTCCCCTTTCCCTGGTGCCGGCGCTGATTTCAGCTGCTGTGCACCATGCACACTCCTTAGCGCCGCAGTGCTAGGGTGTGTGCATGAGTGTAGCATAGGTTTTGTACAGGAAGGGGCCTGTACTAAATACTATGCTAGGCACAATGCAAAGTTTTTCCCACTTTGCATACTTGCTGCACAGTGTAGCACACGTGGAAAGGCAGAAAAGCAGGGAGAAATGTAAGCATTTCTCCTGTTAGCGCATCCTTTGAAGGGGTGCTAACCTTTAGCGCAAAACCATGTTTACAAATCATCAAAAGGCATGGGTGGTGCATGGGAATGCCCATGTACCACCCATGTAACGTCCCCTCGGCGCAAAGCAGTGCTTCGCGCTGCGCTACTTACAGGGTACTTTCCAGAGCAAAGTTTTGTGCTGGAAAGAAAAATAGGGAAAAATTGCATTCGTTTGTGTCACTTTTATGGCGCTAAACCAGTGCAAAAGGTATGAAAATCTCAATCTAAGTACCTAGACTAAGTGGGAGATTTTTATAAAGTCACGCACGCAGCACATCCCCCCACGAGGCTGCGCTGCATTGCGTGACAGGAAGGGAGGAGGAGAGGGCCATATCTTCAGAGATATAGCTCTCTCCTCCCCTTTCCCTTGCGCCTGTGCTGGTTTCAGCTGCCGTGTGCCATGCAAACACCTTAACGCTGCAACATTAGGGTGTGTGCATGAGTGTAGCATAGGTTTTGTACAGGAAAGGTACCCTTCCTGTACACAGTACTATGCTAGGCACGATGCAAAGCTTTTCCCACTTTGCATACATGCTGCACAGTGCAGCACACATGGAAAGTGGGAAAAGCATGGAGAAATGAATCAATTTCTCTTGCTAGATCCTCCTTTAAAGGGCCGTTAACTTTTGGTGCAAAACCATGTTTACAGATCTTTGGAAATATGATTTTGCATCAAAAGCCATGGGTGGTTTCATAGGAACGCCCATGTACCACCCACGTAACGCACCCTTGGCGCAAAGTAACGCAAAGCAGTGATTCACGCTGCTTTGCGCTACTTAGAGGGTACTGTAAATATGAAAAAATAAATTGCGCTCGTTTGCGTCACTTTCGTGGTGCTAAATGAGCGCAAAAGGTATGTAAATCTACCCCTAAGCCTTTTATGTTTCCATGTTAGATTAAATCATTTCTTTGACTCAGAATAAAATAGAAAACATCTACTATTGTGTTGGGAGATTTTTGTCGGTACAACAAGAATAGTTTTTGCTGTGTTTGAAGGTGTTAATGGATATTGAATGCTAAGATTTTTTTTAATTCTTTTTTTTAATTGTCACACTCTTCTTCTTACTTAATTTCAGAACGCTGGATGAAAGATTTGTTCTTAATCTGAGGACATTCTGTCGTTTGTGGTTTCTTTGATTTCTTCTGTGTGTTCTCCGCGTGCGATGAAGCCACACACGCAGCACAGCCAGCTTGTTGGAGGGAGCTCAGGATGAAGGCAATGAAAGGTTACTCACCAGCCAAGTGAGCAGCAAAGAGCTGGGAACGAGCAGGACTGGTAAATCCGTGCTTTAGAACTATGTTTTGTAAATCGCATAAAAGGGAAATGTCTTTTTTCGAACACAAAGGCATTTTCCCTCTCTCCGCGTGTCAAACGCTGATAGGATTGTTTTGTGCCATGAAAGAGCCAGGAACTTGCTGCTTGTTTCCCATCTCCAGGAAAAGACATTATGAAGATGCGTAGGCTTTCAATCAAATTAACAGTAAATTAATAGCATGATTGGCAGTTACGTTGTTTTATGTGGCCAGTAAAATAGACAGTGCCTCTGTTTACAAGGCCTCAGATATGTCCAATAATGGATGGGTAGTACAGAGGGATTTTGAAAGTATTTTCTCCCAGCTGATTGAAATTAAAGGCTTTCTACTCTAAAGAAGGGTCTAAAGAAGGGTCTAAAGACCTTTTTCTAGAAGTAGACAGGGACAATTCGACTGGTTTATTGGGTATAAACTGGTTTAAGTAACATAGTGGTATATTTAGCAAAAAAGACTTTTGTGCATCGCAATTAGAGAATCGCAAAATGCAATGTATGTAGGATTCGCTAAATATTGTGCGAGTCCTACATATTCCTTATTTGCAAATCGCAAATTGAGATTTGCATATAAGGACTACCTTCCCATTCATTCTATGGGCTAGGAGGCCCAAAGGAATGAATGGGAAGACATTCTCAATTTGCGATTACCAATTAGAGAATCGCAAATTGAAAATGCAATTTCGAGGTTGCAAGGGTGCCAAATGGACGCACTGTTGCACCCCTGAAATATGTATGTGTGCACATGTGGCGCACATACATGCCCTAAGGGCATGTTTGTGCACCACATGGTACTTTGAAAAATGCAAAAAAGTGCATTTTTCAAAGAAATCGCAAATTACCACCAACTTGAAGTTGGTAGTAATTTGCAATTCCTTATGGCCAAATCGTAATTTTTCTGTGCTTCCTACATTGCATTTAAGGAATAGCAATTTGCGATTCCTTAAATGCAATTGCAAAATAGTGAATCACAAAGTTTGTGATTCTTTTATTTGCGACGCTCTTTTGGGATGATACATCCCAAAAGGCTTTTTCCCGTTTGCAAACGGGCCAATTCTGAGAATCGGCCCGAATAGGAAAAGGGCTTGATACATATGCTCCTGAGACTGTGATTATTCCTCAGAGGTGCTGGAGCAATTTTCAAAGTGTGGCTGCTGCCATCAAAGTTACATCACTGAAGTCATACGGATTGCGAAAAATCCAAGCATCGCACAAAAATCAAGTGCAGAAAATGAGGCATGCCCATTCACCAGGAGAGGGATAAGGATGTGTTATGTAGCTGGAGTTCCATTTTGGAGTACACTGTCACAAACACATTTCTGAAGCATTGTGCGGTAGCACACTGTCACCTATAAACAGCACAATCCATTCAAATGGCCACTAAATTTGCACAGACATGCATTTTTGCAGATAACACTATACAGTGTGCAAGTAATGTGCGGAAATAAGGTTTCGAATAATATAATTTGCCCATCATCAAGTAATAAGGTCGCAATTTGTTTTGATACTATTAAAATATTTAGTTAGTCACACTTTAGGATTACAAAAGAAAGCGCTATATTTGTAGTTTCATAACTGACATAGTATGAAATGTGTGTACAGTTTGCGTTTTTTGTACATTAGAAAAAATAGCATCCTATCACCTTTCCTCCAACACTCAGCAAGATTGTCACAAAATTCGCATTACTAAATCTTCTCACTTTGCAGTCAGCGAAACAAAAGTAAATATAAATCTCCATGTTAAAAGAATTAACAGCTATTTGTCAGAGACTGAGCCTGACTTGTGACCTCTACAATAAGATCAAATTTAAGGCTTCATTATGTATTGCTCATTCGCCGTCTGCACTCCAGCATGCCTATGTTTCCCTACTTCCAGGGCCTATGAGCTTCTTAATATGCAGCCCCCATCGGGAGCCATGATGTTCACCTTAGCTCAGTGTATCTCCTACTGAGCTCATGCACTAACTCGTCGCAGAACAACCACTCAGGCGGAGCACACAGCATACCACTCAGCACTCATCATCACACACAGCATGCAATATGCATCAAGATTGTACACCGCCCTTCGCACAGATATAATTCAGCACTCCAAGATCCCACACACCTCACTTCATAATGCAGGCCATCTACATTCAGACCCAGCCCTCCACTATCATCTACATACGCATATACAAACATCAGAATACAGCTCTGCAAGCAATTTCCCACTATATGCCCTTTAGCAACATATGAACATGCACTCTTTTTCTAATACTTGACCAATCATGTATATGACCAACACAACAATAACCATGTGTTCCTGAGGATTCACCTCTCCTGGAACCCACACTATGAAGGATTACTCACCACAAAAGCACAAAGCAAAGCACAAGGATTATATGCTTTCAACAGCTGCAAACACCAGAAAAATCGATTCCCCTAACAAATTGTACAGTTGCAGGATTCCCATCTGCACAACCTGCCAAGGCCTCTTTTACCTTGCAGCAATACCACTAGTCAAGAGACTCGATACTCCTACTTGTCACAACTACCACAAAACAGAAATGAAAGGCTGCTGGTTCCTCCGCCTGCAGCCCACCAATGCTTATTTAATATAAAGCACAACCACAGGTATTTAAACGTCTTTCCTTTCCCATACCCATTACATCTGACACCACAGACACGCCGCACAACTTCATACTCCTGCCATTTGACAGGACCTTACTGATTTTCACAACAACACACAACTCAGGAGTATCATACCAATCCAGACTGACATACCCAGACAATGCACTTCTAAGAAGGACATGCTCATGTAAAACCTGCCCTCATTAAACACTACTCACTCATCTGTGACGCAAATGTGGGTATAAGAGAAATAACTTAAAGGACAACTTGCAGGTCACATTAAGTGTAAAGGCAAAACAATCTCTCAAAGCACTGGCTCAGAACAGTTCACAAACATTCACTCGTGTGCAAGTGTAATTAGAACGTGTCACTTACACAACAAGCACGAGTGACCACCGCCCCCCCCCGCCCCCCGCCCGCCACACAGGACAGCCCACTCAACATAAACTGCCAATTCTAGGATCCTATATTTTATATTTGATGTTTTCGAAAAACGAAACGCCTAACAGAGGAATAGCCTTCTAGGAAGCAGATGGGCTATTAAAAAAAGATGAGGACTGTCTGAGCTTGCACCAGTCACACTGACTGTTCATTTTTTCTTAAAAGTTGACGATGGACTAAATAGTGTCATGCAGCTACTTAAGAGAACTTGTCACATCACAGCAGAAAACAGATGAGTACTATAACAAAGTAAGAAATTGGGTTATTGGTTGAGGGGGTGGAAGCCACTCAACTAATAGGCACAATCCTCATCAAAGTGAACCACAAAGGTCACTAAATTAATCTGTGCTTAACCCTCTGGCAGCTAGGCACAAAGTAGTCAGGTTTCACATAGAGGCAATGTGTAAATTGTTTTCACAGTACTCAAACAGTAATACATTGGAAAAATAACACAATAAAACGGGGAACATCCTTTACAACGCGGTAATGACACCGCAGTGCCATTACAACGCGGGTTTCACAACTCAAGTCGTTACCACGACTTGCGCTGGAAGGCGCTCTAGGCTTAAGAATAGTAGACTTACTATTCCAGCACCTTCCCTACTGTACGTAGGCTGGTGTTGGAATAGTAAATCTTACTATTCCTAAGTCCAGCACCCTACAGCGCAAGTCGTGGTAACGACTTGCGGTGTAAAACCTGCGTTGTGATGGTCTGCGGTGTTTTATACCGCGTTGTACCGTCATACATCCCAATAAAACTCCCAAACCAATTTATAAATAAAATGAGAGCAATCCAATAGATGAAAAAACGAGGAGGGTCAGAGGGAATATTTACCGACCTTGCATTGTTATCGTCCCTTATGACTGTGAATACCAACAACTAGGATAACAATGGGTCAAAAAACAATACTATCTAACAAATGTCTGTGTCTAGAGGGTACAACCGCAAAATCTACAAGGAGTATCTCTTGGTGAAATAATTGTTCCCATCAGATTGCCAACCTGTACTGCCCTACATCATTTGGGATCCTTCACCCCGAAGGAAAGTGGTTTTATCCACTATAGATTAGGCAGGTTGTAGCCTAGTCAAATGAAAGAAATCACAAATGTGTGTATGGTGTTCTAAGGCATCAGGGGGTAAACTGACTAGCAGTGCAAAGAGTGTGAAAATATAATATGTGCTAAGTGCAAAAAAATGGGTTAACCCCTTTAGTGCTTCTGTCGGCCAATGGTCGTCAGAAGCACTACCTCCCTGGTGCTGCGCACGTCCATTGGACGTCACCAGGGAGGGTTGTAATTAATTCTTTGATGCATCTCACCTGTGTTTTTTTTTTAATTGTTTGCTGTGGGGGAGACGTGGAAGGCTTTAGGCATCATCTCCCGCCCCCCCTTCCGCCCATCTGTGACGTCAGCGCGCCACGAGGCGCTCTGACGTCACTGAGTTCCCCACCGGAGCCGAGGACAGCAGCAGGTAAGGCCGCGCTCGACTCCGAGGGGGAAATCTTGCTGGAAACAGCCTCCCCAGCTTTCAGGGAGGCCTCGTTTGAAAGGGGAGAACCTCCCCTTTCAAACGAGGCCTTCTTGAGAGGGTTTCCTGGCCGTGGATCGCAGCAGCGCTGCGATCCACGGCCAGGAAACCCCACTAGACACCAGGGATGTCTTTGGGGGGGTCAGCCTTTGTGGTGACGGGTCGTCCCCCCCCTGGGGGCACATTTTTTAATTATTTGTCTTTGTTTTCCCTGGGGGGGGTGCGATCGGCCCCCCAAAATGTCGATAATACGCAGTAAATAAAAAAAAAAAATGACGGCGATATTTGCAGGGGGTCGGTCCTTTTGATCAGTGGCCGACCCCCTCTGGGGGACATTTTTTTTTTTGTATGTATATTTATAAAGCCCAGACTTTACCCAAAGGTCTCTGAGCGTCTGACATTACGTTACATGAGGCAAACGTGCCAATTGTGAGCAAACACATGCAAGAGGTAGCACACAGTACATTGCAGGAGGAAAAGGTGATGTGTGTGCAGGTTACACAAGCATACAAAGTACAAGTTGAGTATCTGCCATTGCAGTATTATACCTCTAACTCAAGATCAAACGTTAGGTAGGCAATGGTGGCACTTGTGCAAGTATCAAAAGCAATCAAAATGTAAGATTTGAAAAAAGTGATGTGTGCATGTTACAAAAGTCAGAGAGCTTCACAATAGCATCAGTACTGATACATGATGTGAAATTTGTAACTGATCAATTTACAAAAGCAAACATTAGGGTACATGAGGCATAAGTGACAATTGTGAGCAAACACATGCAAGAGGTAGCAAACAGTTTATTACAGGATGGAAAAGGTGATATGTGTGCAGGTTACAGAAGCATACAAAGTACAAGTAGAGGTATAATACTGCAATAAATGGCAGATTTTCAAACACAAGATCAAACGTTACGTAGGCCATGGTGGCACTTGTGCAAGTATCTAAAGCAAACAAAATGTAAGAGTAGAAAACTGTGTAACAACAGAAAAATGACGTGTGCATGTTACAAAAGAGTACCAAAGACAAGTAGAAGGATAATGCTGCAATAAATGGCAGACACTCAAACCACAAGAATACACAGGAGGCACTTACATAGTCATGGAGAATAGAATTTTCTATAATGCAAGGGGTTCCTTCAGATAAAAGAGAGGGCGTGAATTGAATTTGGAAGTGTCTTTGAAGGAGGAGAATTTTGAGGTCAGATTTGAGTGCCTGGGAGGAGGTGGTGGTCTGGAGCTGATGCGGAAGTGACTTCCTGATTCTCAATTTTTTTTTAAAGTAAATGAAAAATGGTATTGATATTGACAGGGGGTTGGGCCTTCTGATCAGTGGCTGACCCCCTGTGGGGGACATGCAATCAAGTATGGGGGCATACTTGACCATTTATGTGCCTGGATTTAACTGGGGCGAGATCGCCCTTCAAATATTGAAAGAAAAATGTAATGAAAAATGGTAGCGATATTGGCAGGGGGTTGGTCCTTCTGCTCAGTGGCCGACCCCCTGTGGGGGCAATGCTGAAAATCTATATATATCGGAAAATATTGGAATTTCTGTTGGGTTCACCATTGGCTTCCAGGAGAGCCATATGCATGCACATAGCAAAGTGCATATGTGAAGAGGTTAGTGGGTTACTGCTTTTGTGCCCTTTTGTTTTTCGTGCTTTCCCAGTATAAGGACTCAAACTATATTGCCTACCAGTATAGATGGCATGTTACTGCTAGACTACATCATGTCCTGTATGATGTAGCATTTCCTATAAAGTGATGTGCAAATGTCTTTGTGCAATGTCTGTGTGTTGTAAAGTGCTCTGACACAGTACACTGGTGTTAGTGTTATTATAAAAGTGAAAGAATCTGAGACACAGTTGTTATTGAAATTTGAGGGGCACTATGGAGCTTGTGAGGGAATCCATGGCAGAGGTGGTCATTGGTGGGCTTCCTTTGAGTTATAATATAGCTTGATTTTTATTTGGAATAGTAAAGCGGTGATATTGCAACAAAACACTGGTCCACCTGGAAGGGCGCCTTTTCTTGTAATGATTTATGTGGATATATATATAGGTATATATAAATTCAGAAACACAAAGGATGCTGCACTCCAGATATTGGTTTCTGCGTTGTTTTATTTTCACCACAACAAGTGGTGGTGAAAATAAAGCAACTATGAAACCTTTAGTGCGGCATCCTTTGTGTTTTAGAATTTCAATCTTGGGTAAGGTTTCTACCCATTGCTGCCTGCACCAGGTATTGAGCACGCTGACATTTTGAATTGTTATATTTATATATATATATATTTACAGAGATATTTCTTTGTGCTGAAGATCTGCATTATGTAGTCAGGTAGGTGGATTAGTAAAGCCACACAGTAGAAACACTTTGTAACAGATTAAGTGTATGTGAGAGAGGGGCTATGGAGAGATGAGGAGCACGTTTGCAAGATTGGTAGTGAGCGCATCAAAGGTGGTCATAATGTGCAATTGTAAATCACACGTTCCTCCGTAGGCATCTTGGTGCCAAAATGATGGTCGCACTGGCTACCACCAGCGCTAAAAGGCTGCGATGACGGGTATGTGGCAAGGTAAAGTAATACTGCGTTTTTGTTTCTTTCTTTCTTAGTCTTTTTGGAGAGCGTACTGATTTTTCAAAGGTAAGGTGACTTCGTCATTATTGATTGAAACACTTTACTCTTGCACACACCCACTTACACGTTAAAACCAACAATCTATCTGCCTTCTACATAGGTTAGTGTTTTAAAAGGATAGTTTAGGCACTAAAAGAGATGGCCCATCGTTGGATGAATGCCACCCAGGCCCTAAATCTGGTTCTGGAGTCCAGCTCTGAGGCAGGATCAGAGACTGAAACAGCAGATACTGAAACAGCATCTGAGGGAGAGGACAACGGAGCCGAATCTGGGAGTGAATTTTCAGTCGGCGCAGTTCAATCCGATGACTCATCGTCCAGCGATTCTGAAGGAGACGATGTCAGTTGTGCTGTCCCTTTGCCAGCACAGTCTGTGCAGCAGGACACCCGTAACCGGTTACCTCAACCCAGAGTGCAGGCACGTGTGGCTGCACACACAGACGGTGTGCTGTCTTGGCAGCCTCCCAATTTAGTTCAGCCCCAAATTCCGCCTTTCACTGGCGATGCTGGATGTAAAGTCGATGCTGCAAATTTTTTGCCGATTGACTACTTCCATCTCTTTTTTGGGTTTGACTTCCTAGACAAAATTGTGGAGCAAACAAATTTACGTGCCGAACAATTTCTGAGGGAGCAAGGAGGCACTCTAGGGCCTCATTCTAGGGTGCGCAAGTGGACTCCCACTTCTGTAGGGGAGTTGAAGATATTTTTAGGCCTCACGCTTAAAATGGGGATAGTGCATAAACCAACCTTGCTATCCTACTAGTCTACTCGCGCGGTTTGGTTAACCCCTATCTTCGCACCATACATGAGCAGAGATCGTTTTTTGCTTTTGCAGCGCATGCTGCATTTCAATGACAATTCTGCTGCATTGCCCCGGAACCATCCAGACCATGACAGGTTGTTCAAAATTCGGCCTGTTGTGGATCATTTGTCTGCCAGGTTTCCAGAGGTTTGTACTCCTGGAAAGAATATAGCCATCGATGAGTCCTTGATCTTGTATAAAGGGCGGCTGCTGTTTAGGCAGTACATTCCGAGCAAACGTGCTCGCTATGGCATCAAGCTGTACATGCTGTGTGAGAGCACGACTGGCTATGTGTATAGCTTGAGAGTGTATACAGGGAAGGACACAACTCTTAACCCTGTAGGTTGCCCTCCTATGCTAGGAGTCACAGGAAAGATCGTATGGGAGCTTGTCCAGCCACTTCTTCACAAAGGTTATAACCTTTATGTGGACAATTTCTATACAGGAGTAGAGCTGTTCAGTGAGCTCTACAAAGCTGGCACCGTGGCTTGCGGTACAGTTCGTTGTCGCCGCAAAGGATTTCCGCAGGAGCTTGTTTGCAAGAAGCTCCAGAAATGCCAGAGCCTTGCGTTGCGTTCCAAAGAACTGCTCGCAGTCAAGTTCTCAGATAGGCGTGACGTGTATCTGCTCACTACAATTCATGATGAGAGCACTTCCCCTGTCAAGGTTTGGGGTCAAATGGCCGAAGTCCACAAGCCTACATGTATACTTGACTACAACAAGTACATGATTGCTCGTGGCAGAAATGATCACTCAAGCTTCAAGTTGCTAGTGATTGAAGGCATTAGTATAGAGGTTCTTAACAATTTGATAGGGTTAGTGTGGACTCTGAGGACAGACACACAAATGGGTTAGAACACCTTACGGTATGTATGCTTTCCGATGGATATTACAAAGGTAGAAGGCAGATAGTAAAGGTAGTATAGATACACGTTCTGCCTTTTTTCTTCTCCATAACTCGAAATCCATTGCTGCCACATTCACACTGAATTTCCTGTAGCACTTATGGGTCAATGCTGCTTGCAATGTTCATCCTCCGTTAGAACTTAGTAGATGGTCAGTTTGCTGTATGATAAGTGCATTACAGTCACTGCACATAACGGTTTATTGCACATATGCTACGTTGTCACGGACTACCCTTGGTTCACATTCCTCCGTTCATAGTTTATATTGTTATTTTTTGAACATTTCCAGCATGTTTGTCTTAGTTTCAAAGGTAGATATGCTTGCTCAGCTCGAGATATGGCCTTGCGGAATACTCGAGCACCCCCCAACTTGCATCCACTAACTGGAAGGAGTTGGATTTAGCATAGTGAGTGCACTAAAGGTGCATGAAAGACATGTCTTCCTGAGCCTCATGTGGCTGTCATGGAAGCCATTAGTATAGGTTCACTGGGCATGCGTTTGGTAATGTTTCTGGAAGGTGGGGGTAGAGACTTGACAGGTTGGTAAAAAGTAATTATGTCTTGTGGCATATGACTTATGATATGTTTTGAACATTTTCAGCATGTTTGTCTTAGTTTCAAAGGTAGATATGCTTGCTCAGCTCGAGATATGGCCTTGCGGAATACTCGGTTTATTGCACATATGCTACGTTGTCACGGACTACCCTTGGTTCACATTCCTCCGTTCATAGTTTATATTGTTATTTTTTGAACATTTCCAGCATGTTTGTCTTAGTTTCAAAGGTAGATATGCTTGCTCAGCTCGAGATATGGCCTTGCGGAATACTCGAGCACGCCCCAACTTGCATCCACAAACTGGAAGGAGTTGGATTTAGCATAGTGAATGCACTAAAGGTGCATGAAAGTCATGTCTTCCTGAGCCTTGTGTGGCTGTCATGAAAGCCGTTCACTGGGCATGTGTTTGGGAACATTTCTGTAGAAGGATGTTGAGACTTGACAGGTTTGAAAAATACAGTCAAAGTCATTATGTCTTGTGGCATATGAATGTGATGGGCCCTTGCATGGCGGCAGTATTTTTCTGTGAGTGGAAGTGAAATGGTTGTTTGGGCCCGTGGCTGGCGGTATGGAAGTCTTGTGTGTGGTGTGTGAATGGCGTGTGAATGGACCATAAAGTGGTTGGTGCCGTGACGTGGCTTTATGGCTCCCCTTCAGAAGGCTTGGCTTTAATATTTTAATATTTTAAGTATTTGTCCTTTGAAGCCAGTGTTTCTGGAGGTGCTAAAACCAATCTGTGTAAGTGGTGGATTTGCTTTATCAAATTAGTGTTAGATTTATATTTGTGTTGGTTTAATGGTCTTTTGTGAGATTTTGTTTTTTTGTTAAAATGGGTAGCAGGGGACTTTCCGCCCTACCTCAATCCTCACATAGGCAAACCTTTACATTTTTGAGTAGTAGGAAAACCATTGTCACCATTGTCAAAACCACCAGCTTTTGCAAGAGGGGTTACCTGGGTTTTTGGCCCCGTGCTAGATGGCCATCTAGGGAAATCTACCAAACCCACACATTTCTGAAAAGTAGACAACCGGGGGCTTCCAAGGAGGTATGGCTTGCGTGGATCCTCCAACGTTCCTTTACCCAGAATCCCTTGCAAACATCAATTTTTGCTGAAAAAATCATTTTTTTCACACTTTTTTTGTGTGGGAAAGCGTGGCGTCACTGGGCTCACACAAATTTCCTCCCACCCAGCGTTCCCCCAGGTCTCCCGATAAAAATGGTACCTCACTTGCATGGGTAGGCATAGTGGCTGCAACAGGAAACGGTTCAAATCGAACTGTGGTGAATTTACAACACCCAATTGCAAAACAACCTTGATTTTTGGGGGGGGGGCACCTGAGTTTACGGCCCGGGGCTCGGTGGTATTCTTTGGAAAGTACTAAACCCAAACAGTTCTGAAAAGTAGACACCTGGGGGAGTCCAGGGAGGTGTGGCATGCGTAGGTCCCCCAATGTTTTCCTACCCAGAACTCCTTGCAAACCTTAAAATTAGGTAAAAATATCACTTTTCCAAACTTTTTTGCGTGGGATCCTCGTGCCGGCAAAAATGCTCTACCAGGCAGCGTTCACCTTGTTCTCCCGAGTAAAAGGATACCTCACTTGTGTGGGTGCCCCAAAGCAGAACAGTCCGAAAATGAATTTTGAAAAAGTAGTATTTAAGTTTTACAAGTTAAGCCCCCCTGCCTTAGTCACAGGCCTTGGGCCCACCCACACAAGTGAGGTATCATTTTACTCCGGAGAACAAGGAGAACGCTGGGTGGAAGGACATTTGTGCCAAAACGGAGATCCCACGCAAAAATGTATGGAAAACAGTTTTTTAACCTAAATTTATGGTTTGCAGGGATTTCTGGGTAGGAAAACATTGGGGGACCCACGCATGCCATACCTCCCCGGACTCCCTAGGGTGTCTAGTTTTCAGAACTGTTTGAGTTTGGTAGTTTCCAAAGATGCCCGCCGAGCCCAGGGCCGTAAACTCAGTCCCCCCCCCAAAAAAAGAAGGTAATGTTGCTATTGCTTATTGTAATTTCTCCACCGTACAATTTGGACCTTTTCCTGTTGCAGCCACTATGCCTACCCACGCAAGTGAGGTACCATTTTTATCAGGAGGAAATATAAATTTTTATGGTCAGAAATGTTCCCTATCGTGTACCCCACCGTCTCCATGTACGAGCTTGAAGTGCATGTAACTTCCCTTCTGTGCCAGCTATGAAAACGCAAATACATTTGCGTCCAACGTTAATATGTCCTCTTTCAGATCCACCATGAATGGGTCGGATATTCCGTTCCTAAGTGTGCCTTGCCAACGTCTTTTCATGGTGCACTTTTCACGTTTTCCCTGGCTCAGGCGAGTTAGGCCCTGATTTCTGTCATCGAGTCCTTTCCTGCTTTCTGCCTCTGAATGCTCCAGCCTGGATGAGCATCTGTATCCATGACCTTTGTCTTACTCCCTGCACGGCTAACGGTGCCTGGCTCGGCCTGTTGCCTGCCAAAACGGTATTTTGCCTTCAAGTTATCTGCTCCGCTCCTCGAAAATACATTCCTGTCTAGTAGTTTAGGAAAACATCCTTCCCAGCTGCAGAGCAAAGGGCCCGGCCTCACTGTCTCCATGCAAGTAATTCATAGCTCCTGTTACCATGGTAGGCCCATGCCCCCTCGCATCTCATGTAGACACGTAGACGCATATGCACGCACTAGCAGTCAGTATAGAATAGCCTTTTGCCCGAGAGACCTTTCCTTCCAGATAATACAGTTCCTTAAACACAAGATATTAGATACGATTTGGGATTAGGTTGTTCTGACACCCCAGACTTCTGTCTCCTCATGTAAGGCTAAATGTCAAGTCCCCTTCACCCTCCAGTTACACGTCAATTACACGTCATGCTGCTGCGCGCGCATCTCTGCCATGTAATTCTGCTGACACTGCAGGATTCTCTTATGGATACACCCACCTGTGACATCTCATAATGACGTTTCTAGTACATGCCCTCATGCACGCCTATTGTAACGCCTCTTTTTCATTACGTATGTGTATTCTTATCTCTCCTCTCAGCTGTTACGCCTCCTGCATCTGTCTTTACTGTAATGCATTGACTATATATATGATAACTTGTCAATAAAGTATTGTCTGTCCCTTCCTGAACCTTCGTGGTGACGGAATGCGATTTGCCATGGTTCGAACCATATAACCAATTCCTTTTTAAGGAATAAAACCCCTTTTAAAACCTCAAATACCACGGATTCTGCCTCTTATTTTTGACTGAGTTATTCTTATTGAACTTTACCGCATAAATTAAGTATAGGTAATTTAAATTTACCACATAATTGGCGCCCGAATAGGGACCCCTCCCCCACCTTACGCGCCGGAGGTGCGTTGCAGGCCTAGTCCCCTGCCACAGCCGGACGGACAACTACGCGTACCCGCAGGATTTCCTGTATCTCCCTCAGGCCAACGGAGGTGACTGAGGCTGCGATCAACACCCAGACGAGGCGGTGAGGAGTGCGGAGGATCCCGACCAGAGCCTAGCTGAGAGAGCAAGATCCGAGGTATACGGAGGCCCACCAGTTTCCGAAGTTCCGAAGTATCTGCGTCACGAGTCGAGTCGAGTCGAGTCCAGTGTCGAGTTTCCAAGGCCTTCTGTTCCGTGCTTCCCGGTGAGTACCGTTGCTGGGGACGCATCTAGACGTGCGCATTAATTTGTGCCGGTCAAGACGGGTTTGGGTACACAGACCCGGTATGCACTGTTTTTAGCGGTGTATCTGTACTGTTTAGCAGTATATCCGGTCTGCACTGTTTTAGCGGTGTATCTGTACTGTTTAGCAGTACATCCTGTATCATGCAGTTAGCTAGTTTTATTCTAATTGTTATTGTTCGTTTTGAGAATGTTTTAATGTGGTTTTAATGTCGTGGTATGAGTGATTGTTCGATTTTCATTACTGTGTTTATTGTATTAACTGTGTTCAAGTTCGAGTAAGTATCAAGTATCAAGCAGCACGGCTGAAACATGCCGCTGTTCTCCAAATTAAGACAGATAAAAACCAGAAAAGGGGTACTCGAGGAAGCTGTTCCTATTCCACCTAGGGACACTCCAGGGTACTTTATGTACCACAAACATGGCTTAGATGCCGTATTATATCTCGATTTGTGGGTGGATTACACCAAAGATTTAGCAGAGAATCAGAGATGGCCCGCTGCTGGGACATGGGATGCTGATTGCATCATGAGAGTAGAAGAAGCATTATGGAAAAAGAAAGCCAGACAGTCACAGAAGGATGCCATTGAATTATGGCGTAAAGAATCGCATAGACGCACAGAGAAAGCGCTCAGAAAAGAAGAGAAGAGTAGAGAGGAGTCTGACAAAGCCCGAGAAAACGTATTAGTTGAGGCAGGTATACGAGTAAAAGCAGAACAAGTAGACAGACAACGAAACACTCTTATGAATGGTATGTATCCTCTTATGGCAGAGGGTTTACCTAAGGCCACCCCGGAAGTACCAAAAGATCTGCCACCTCCATTGCTTCCGACTAAATTACACCACAAGACAGCAAAGGATATATTCCTTTCTTCCTATCTAGACAATGTAGCTCCCTCATATACTTCTGCACCTGCTCGTGCATCCGTACCACCTGCTCCAGCTGACGTCTCCCAACAGCTACAGCATCAGCCCCCAGGTCCGCAACTGCAGATTCCTCCAGGTCCACTGCCCGCACCTGCTCCCCTTGTTACCCCCGGTATTCAACAACTACATCCATTAAATCCTTTTGGGACTGGCGTGGCCCAGGACCCAACCCCGCTCCAACAAGTACAGTCAGGTTATGCCCAGGCCTCCGGTTCAGGAGGTGCCACGGGAGGTTATCGAACACCCCCACAGATACACCGAATTACGATGAGAGATCTAGCAAAGGCGCGGACGCCGAAAGGCGTTCCGGCCGAAATACTTAGACGAGAGCTCACAGACTGCAGATATGACCCAGTGCCTGGTATGTCAGGCCCCATGTTACTAGCGTCCCTACGTTTGAGACGTGTTACAGACTATTTAATATTACTACCAGGAATGCCAGAACATCTAGACAACCTGTACGATTTTATTAGAACAGGAGAAGGGCCGGAGTCTGTTGCTGAAGCCATGTCACGTCAAAAGGTTGAGACTAAAGGTTTGATCATGCGATTTTTGGTTAATTGCTTAATAAGAGAACACGATCAGGCAGGTTTTCCGCAAAGTGAGATGGATAGATTGATTAGATGGAGCCAGAATATGTCGGAGGGCAGACACGATAAGGAAAAGCAAGTACATCATATGGTTAGAAAGCTCCGTAAGGAAATAATAGAAATACATGCTCAGCGAGCACCCGACGAAGATCTTGAATTAGATGATGCAACTTCCTCCCAAGGGGAAGAGGAAACAGAGGATTCAGCAGAAACTTCACAACAATCAGATAAAGAAATGATAGCTTATGTAGGTAAGGGAAGACCCTTAAATAATTCAATGCGTCCAGTACGTCCAGAAAGTAAGACTTTTTCAAGCTGCCATGTCAAATCCAAAGACGCCTGAACACTTATTTCAGGCTACTGATAAAATACTTCGAGAACGAATGGGGTACCATGTACTCGATTCTATGGATGAACAAGAATTAGCCAGGTCAGCAGTACAATGGGCTGACAGATCTGATAAATATAGTGATGATGCGCTAGCACACACGTTTTTGAATCTTTCACCAGACGAACAGCGTTTAGCTGGTATGCACATGATACAACATCTCCTTATATTGTATAAAATCCAGCACTCTGATCCAGGTCCCCTACCCGATATATTGATAGAACTACTCATGAGGAAATGGAGAGGTCTAGGTAATTAAAGTAATTCTAGAACATCGGCACAGGTACAGTGCCTTCTTATGTCCACAGCTTGATCCAGCTCTCTTCATGGAAAGAAAAACGTATTACATAGACAGACAGAATCCCCTGCGAGAAGTGCATCCAGTTATGAATGATGATAATACCCTTAGACGTGTGTTTGTGTACACGCCCTTAACAAAAATGGAATTGTTAGAAATGAAGAAACTAGTGCCTAGTCATGACAAAGATCCAGCAGGGTTCCACCGCGAAATAAAAGACATGTTACTCATGGGTGATTACACCTATCCTGATATCATGAAAATATTGAAAGTATTATTGCCTGCCGGTATTTACTAGAAACTCAAGGAAAAAGAATGGGAGGTGGGAGAGCAAAAGATTGAGTGGGCTGCATTAGAAAACGAAGAAAACACTCGTACTCCAGGCCTAGGGCTTGGGGACAAAACTAAAGCATTACCAGGATTGTTAGTACAAGTATTACCACGTTTATTGTCAACGAAAAAGGAAGACTCGGATGCAATATCAGCCTGTAAACAGAAACCTGATGAAGACACTAGTGATTTTTATTCCCGATTTGAGAAATGTTTTGGTATTAATAGTGGCCTGAAAGCAAGTAGCGAGTCATATCCACATCTTTTTGTATCCAAATTAGTCGAGAATTCCCTGCCCCAGGTTAAGAACCGAGTATTGAAAGTCAAAAGCACCTGGCAAGCTAGTACCCCTTCACAAATGTTACAAATGTTACAGTACCACCAGAATAGAATTAGAGAAGAACATGAACATGAACAAAGACGTATGAAAGACACAAAAATGAAAATGCTAGTTGCTCAGTCAGTTCCAGCTGACGGTCAGAAAAAGTGTACAACACAGTCCAATAATTCAGCGAGTCCTGTTAAAGGGACATGTAACTTCTGTAAGCAGCCAGGTCACTATATAAACGATTGTGCAGTTTTGAAACATAATATCTCTACGGGTAAAACCAAAGAGAGACCACGTCCACCCAGACAAGACCAGGTCCAACAACAAGTACCACAGAATATCCAGCCTATGCAAGCCTCACAACAGACAGTACAGACCGTAGCAGTGCCACAGTCACAGCCCATCACTGCTACACAAAACACGACACAACAGATGTACCAGTATGCGCAAAATGATTACCCTGACTATCAGCGATACACATGAAACAGCCTAGAGAGGGAGGTTGGCTTGCCTCTTATTGAGGTCCCTGTAGATCAAGAGGGTCCTTATGTACATAGTCAAGTATTAGGGAAAGACAGAAAGTTTTTAATTGATACAGGGGCAAGCAGGACAACTATCAGTCACGACGAGGTTCCAGGGGCACCCCTCTCAGGCTCACAGAATGTTTCCCTTGGATTTTCAGGAAAGCCTATTATTAATGAAGTATCGCAACCACTTCCCCTTGCAGTTGGTCCTTTGACACGTACTACAGACTTACTACTTACAAAATCATGCCCAGAAAACTTGCTAGGTATAAAGACACTGAAAGCTCTAGGAGCTGTAATATGTTGTTCTCCGGAAGGAGTACGACTATTTCTGCGCGACTTTAAAGGTCACTATGTATTGAGAGATGTTGATCCCAGGTTACAGAATGTGCCTGCACATTTATGGGCGCAAGGCCCCACTGATGTAGGTTGTATGCACATCACACCATATCGAGTTACACTCAAGCAAGGAGTGGTATTACCCCGAATGCGACAATACAAGTTACCCCCAGATGCTGTAGTGGCTTTACTGCAAATCATTGACGAGCTCATTGCACAAGGAGTGGTTGTGGAAACCGACTCCAATGTATGTAATTCACCTATCATTCCAATTCTTAAACGCACCGATCCCAATGCACCACCAGTTTATCGATTAGTTATTGATTTGCGCGAATTAAATAAATGTATTGTACCACAGTACCCCGTGGTCCCAGATATCTCTTCATTGTTGACAGCTATCGATCCAGAAGCAGCGTTCTTTACTGTAATTGACCTGAAGAACGCTTTCTTTAGTGTTCCAATTGACCCAGAAAGCCAATACTTGTTCGGATTCTGTTTAAATGGACGAAGCTTCAAATTTGCACGCGCACCTCAAGGGTTCACAGAAAGCCCCAGCATCTATAGCCAAGCACTGAAAAGACAACTCGACAGTATTCACATGCCTAATAACACTGCTCTGCTTCAGTATGTTGATGATCTGTTGATCACCGCCCGAAGCGAACCTGAATGTGAAAAAGCATCACTGACGGTTTTACATTTTCTGGCCGACAAGGGGCACAAGGTGTCCCCTTCGAAGCTGCAATTCTGTGTTCAGCAAGTTGTTTACCTTGGGCACTTGCTGTCCAAAGGGGGGAGACAGCTCACACCTGATCGCATCCAGGTAATTGTAAATATGTCACGACCCAAGACACAAAAGGAGGTACGGGCCTTCATAAGCCTCACTTCTTACTGCAGACAATGGATTCCTCAATATGCATTTCTAGCAAAGCCACTCATTCAGTTGACAACCCAGGAGGCAGCGTCTTCGACTGTCCTCCCTTGGACTCAGGAACATACACAAGCTTTTGAAGACTTAAAGAAAGCGTTATGTCAAGCACCTGTTTTAGCAACACCATGTTACAGTAAGCCTTTTACACTTTTTGTTACAGAACGCGAAGGTACTGCCTTGTCAGTACTCACACAGGAACAAGCAGGTTCACACAAACCGTGTGCTTACTTTTCTAGCACATTAGATCCAGTAGCCCAGGCTCTGCCTGCGTGCTTGAAATCAGTTGCAGCGACAGCTCTAGCAATCAGACAAAGTGATTCTATAGTGTTAGGACATCAGTTGACAGTACAAGTTCCACACTCCGTGGATGTCCTTTTAAACCGAACACAGACCCAGCACTTGACTATAGCACGACTGACAGGTTATGAATTGACATTGTTTCAGCCACACATAGAGATCAGACGCTGTAGTACATTAAATCCCGCCACACTTTTGCCGTTAAGTGGAACAGACCCATTGGCACATGATTGTATTGAAGTCATTACTATTACGACGAAGCCTAGACAAGACTTGACAGACACTCCATTACCAGATCCAGACCTGACACTTTATGTGGATGGTTCATGTATGAGAACAAGTACAGGAGAGTTAGTGGCCGCCTACGCAGTCACGACAGACACTGAAGTCATAGAAACAAATTGTATTGACACCCTGTCAGCTCAAGCTGCAGAGCTCATCGCTCTGACACAAGCCTGTATCCAAGCCAAGAACAAGAGAGTTAACATATACACAGATTCCCGTTATGCATTCGGAGTTGTGCACGAATTCGGTGTATTATGGCGAGAGAGAGGTTACTTAACTTCTCACGGTGCCAACATTCAACACGGTCCCCTCATTCAAGCTCTGTTAGATGCAATACATCTGCCTACTGCTATATCCATCATGAAGTGCAAGGCACATACAAAAATCACTGATATCGTTTCCCAGGGTAATGACCTGGCAGACCGAACAGCCAAGCATACAGCTCAGACTCACGCAACTGACTTGACAAAGACAATAGTTCCGACACACTGTATGACAGTTAGGGATCCCGCCCATGATGTAATTGACATACAGACACATGCTACACCAGACGAAATCAAGAAATGGACTGAACTAGGAGGGATCCAAACAGATCAGGGATGGTTGACGAAGGGAAAATCTACATGGTTTCTCCCCGACTCTATGGTTCAAGTCATCATTAACACAGTACACAGTCCTGCACATCTAGGAGAAAAAGCTATGCTAGACAGTATTCAAAACATCTGGTTCAATAAACACTTACGAGCAGCAGCCAAACAGAAAGTGCGTACTTGCATGATTTGTTGTCAGTTCAATCCAGGTAAAAGCATTCCTGTAGATCAAGGTGGATTTCATCCTCCCGATCACCCTTTTGAAGTCCTCCAGATGGATTATATCCAGATGGAACGTTGTCGAGGATTCAAATATGTCCTCGTAGTTGTATGTGCACTCTCCCGATGGACAGAAGCATATCCAGTCCCAGATTACACTGCTCCGACCACTGCCAAGCAGCTGGTTCGCGAATTCTTCCCACGGTATGGTTTGCCCCGTATCGTATACTCAGATAACGGCCAGCCATTCTCATCCGAGCTTGTAAAACAAGTTACACTCCTGTTAGGCTATCAGTGGAAATTCCACTGTGTCCGGCATCCCGAGGCAGCAGGTCTCGTGGAGCGCCATAATCAGACTCTGAAAATTCGACTTGCTAAAATCTGCAGAGAAAAAGGCGTTGACTGGATAGTAGCTTTGCCAGTTGCGCTCTTCTACATGAGAATGATAGCGCATTCTCGATCAGGGCTATCCCCGTATGAGGTGGTCTTCGGTAGGCCACCAAATATGTGGGGGATGCCTATACCTCGTAAAATAACTGATGTTGATTGTAATATGCTGACAGATTACCTTGCCTCCTTGATGTCTGCACTACAATCTTGTCGTTCACAGGTAGCTGCAGCCTTTCCCGACAACACCGACGTGAAGCCCCATGAAGTGGTTCCTGGGGATTATGTGTTTATAAGAAACTTCGACCGACGGAGCCCGCTGGAGCCCCGCTGGCAAACGCCGAAATTGGTACTTTTGACGACGAGGACAGCGGTGAAGATTGAGGGCCGCAAGGGGTGGCTGCACTCGAGCCACATCAAGAAATTTCACGGACTGCCTTCTGATTTGAATTCTCAGCCCTGCCCTCCTCCACAGACTGACTCAAAACTCCCCCTGGTTGAGAAAACCGCTTCCCAAGAATACAAACTGAAACTAAGGTCTAGCAAGTCAGACAGTTTAATTGTTTAAGTCCTCCCCTATGTGAATTGGTTAAATTAGTTTCTGACATGTATCCCCTAGACCGAAATAGAGAGAGAGATAGACAGAAACAGCTCAAGAAACATGAATATTGTAAATCACTTCGTAGTCACTGTATAGTGACACTATTGATTATGTTTTTTCTAAGTCTTTTGATTATTGCTGCAAGTATACTATTGCACATATACTACCCTATTTTCAAGCGTGCACATTCTGCTTTCAACGTCACTGCCGAACATTCTTTTAGTGAATTACCCCCGCATGAGTTGTCCTACAGACTTGCGCTGCGCAACAACACCTTCATTAGTATGTTACATCACTCCCATCAGACCAGCAACGCTACAAATTGTTGGATATGTGGCCGACTCCCTCCCTACCAGAAATACAAGGGAGTTCTGCCCCTTTTCCCGTACCCGTTCACACATAATGGTTCCTGTGGCGCATGGTTTAGTTTGATTAATTCTTTAGATTCAAATACCATAGTTTACCAGGGCAACTGGGTATGGGGAAACCTGAACACAGTTCTGCATAAAGTATGTTTCCCTGACAAGGAGGGACTTCCCAAAAGGACAGGGACTGATCTAGAAAATGAAGTATATGGATTAGGTAATTTTACACTTAATCTCATGATTCTGAATGTTGAATCCGAATCCGAGCCAGTCTTGCCTGCTATGTCAGTATTACCCGTCAAAGGTGAATTATGTGTTAGAAAGAATGGTTCAGTACACCTGGGTCATAGTAAATGTACTACTGTGATCGAATTCAGGGATAAGGGCAAATCTGCGTTTAAAGCTTCACGACATTCCTACTTCATTTGTGGTCATACCGCATATATACGTTTACCTCTAGATTGGGATGGTACCTGTTACATTGCATTCCTTCTGCCACCTGTTTTCCTAGCCCCTCCTGATTATCATAGAAATACCCATCTAGTACACAATAGACCCCAGAGAGATCTCCCGATTGTCGACTATACTGAAACGGGGAACAATACACAGATTTCAATAAAGGTTTCTTCCCCTACTTAGGTGCTATGTTTAATAGTAAACTGATATGCAAGTTAACTAGAACCCTCGAAGCAGTAGTGAATGAGACTACTTCTGCCCTAGGCAACTTAACAGAGGAGCAGTCTGCGATGCGGATTGTTGTTCTTCAAAATCGTCTCGTCCTTGACGTCATCCTGGCCGATAGGGGCGGAGCCTGTAGAGTCATCGGATCGAGTTGCTGTGTTTTCATTCCAGAAAACGCGCCATCAGTATATAGAGCCATTACTCGTCTTCACAAAATTGCAAGTCAGATACACCAGAATCCAGGCACCTGGACTTGGTCCGGTTGGTTCTGGACCACGTTGTCAGCCTGGGGATGGAAGATCCTATCCTTCCTAGGTATTGCCCTTCTCATAGTATTCAGTTGTTGCCTATGTCTACAATGTGGGCCAGCGATTTGCGGCTTGTGCGCCACATCATGTATTCCTCATTCAAGTTCTCATTCAAAACGACATAAGAAGAAAGAAGAGCAAATGATACTTCGTGAACAGATTGATAGATTTATGAGTATCGATATATCATGAAGGGTCCATAGGGAACAAGGAGGGAATGAGGAAATATAAATTTTTATGGTCAGAAATGTTCCCTATCGTGTACCCCACCGTCTCCATGTACGAGCTTAAAGTGCATGTAACTTCCCTTCTGTGCCAGCTATGAAGACGCAAATACATTTGCGTCCAACGTTAATATGTCCTCTTTCAGGTCCACCATGAATGGGTCGGATATTCCGTTCCTAAGTGTGCCTTGCCAACGTCTTTTCATGGTGCACTTTTCACGTTTTCCCTGGCTCAGGCGAGTTAGGCCCTGATTTCTGTCATCGAGTCCTTTCCTGCTTTCTGCCTCTGAATGCTCCAGCCTGGATGAGCATCTGTATCCATGACCTTTGTCTTACTCCCTGCATGGCTAACGGTGCCTGGCTCGGCCTGTTGCCTGCCAAAACGGTATTTTGCCTTCAAGTTATCTGCTCCGCTCCTCGAAAATACATTCCTGTCTAGTAGTTTAGGAAAACATCCTTCCCAGCTGCAGAGCAAAGGGCCCGGCCTCACTGTCTCCATGCAAGTAATTCATAGCTCCTGTTACCATGGTAGGCCGATGCCCCCTCGCATCTCATGTAGACACGTAGACGCATATGCACGCACTAGCAGTCAGTATAGAATAGCCTTTTGCCCGAGAGACCTTTCCTTCCAGATAATACAGTTCCTTAAACACAAGATATTAGATACGATTTGGGATTAGGTTGTTCTGACACCCCAGACTTCTGTCTCCTCATGTAAGGCTAAATGTCAAGTCCCCTTCACCCTCCAGTTACACGTCAATTACACGTCATGCTGCTGCGCGCGCATCTCTGCCATGTAATTCTGCTGACACTGCAGGATTCTCTTATGGATACACCCACCTGTGACATCTCATAATGACGTTTCTAGTACATGCCCTCATGCACGCCTATTGTAACGCCTCTTTTTCATTACGTATGTGTATTCTTATCTCTCCTCTCAGCTGTTACGCCTCCTGCATCTGTCTTTACTGTAATGCATTGACTATATATATGATAACTTGTCAATAAAGTATTGTCTGTCCCTTCCCGAACCTTCGTGGTGACGGAATGCGATTTGCCATGGTTCGAACCATATAACCAATTCCTTTTTAAGGAATAAAACCCCTTTTAAAACCTCAAATACCACGGATTCTGCCTCTTATTTTTGACTGAGTTATTCTTATTGAACTTTACCGCATAAATTAAGTATAGGTAATTTAAATTTACCACAAGGAGACCTGGGGGAACGCTGGGTGGGAGGAAATTTGTGTGAGCCCAGTGATGCCACGCTTTCCCACACAAAAAAAATGTGAAAAAACTGATTTTTTCTGCAAAAATTGATGTTTGCAAGGGATTCTGGGTAAAGGAACATTGGAGGATCCACGCAAGCCATACCTCCTTGGAAGCCCCCTGGTGTCTACTTTTCAGAAATGTTTCGTTTTGGTAGGTTTCCCTAGATGGCCGTCTAGCACGGGGCCAAAAACCCAGGTAACCCCTCTTGCAAAAGCTGGTGTTATTGACATTCAATACAACCAGCTTTTGCAAGAGGGGTTACCTGGGTTTTTGGCCCCGTGCTAGACGGCCATCTAGGGAAACCTACCAAGCCCACACATTTCTGAAAAGTAGACACCGGGGGTCTTCCAAGGAGGTATGGCTTGCGTGTATCCTCCAACGTTCCTTTACCCAGAATCCCTTGCAAACATCAATTTTTGCTGAAAACATCAGTTTTTTCACATTTTTTTTGTGTGGGAAAGCGTGGCATCACTGGGCTCACACAAATTTCCTCCCACCCAGCGTTCCCCCAGGTCTCCCGATAAAAATGGTACCTCACTTGCGTGGGTAGGCATAGTGGCTGCAACAGGGAAAGGTCCAAATCGTACGGTGGAGAAATTACAATAAGCAATAGCAACATTACCTTCTTTTTTTTGGGGGGGGGTTGAGTTTACGGCCCCAGGGCTCGGCGGGCATCTTTGGAAACTACCAAACCCAAACAGTTCTGAAAACTAGACAACCTAGGGAGTCCAGGGAGGTATGGCATGCGTGGGTCCCCCAATGTTTTCCTACCCAGAAATCCCTGCAAACCATAAATTTAGGTTAAAAAAACAGTTTTCCATACATTTTTGCGTGGGATCTCCGTGTCGGCACAAATGTCTTTCCACCCAGCGTTCTCCTTTTTCTCCCGAGTAAAATGATACCTCACTTGTGTGGGTGGGCCCAAGGCCTGTGACTAAGGCAGGGGGGCTTAACTTGTAAAACTTAAATACTACTTTTTCAAAATTCATTTTCGGACTATTCTGCTTTGAGGCACCCACACAAGTGAGGTATCCTTTTACTCGGGAGAACAAGTGGAATGCTGGGTGGTAGGGCATTTTTGCTGGCACGGAGATCCCACGCAAAAAAGTTTGGAAAAGTGATATTTTTACCTAATTTTAAGGTTTGCAAGGAGTTCTGGGTAGGAAAACATTGGGGGACCTACGCATGCCACACCTCCCTGGACTCCCCCAGGTGTCTACTTTTTAGAACTGTTTGGGTTTAGTACTTTCCAAAGAATACCACCGAGCCCCGGGCCGTAAACTCAGGTGCCCCCCCCCAAAAATCAAGGTTGTTTTGCAATTGGGTGTTGTAAATTCACCACCGTTCGATTTGAACCGTTTCCTGTTGCAGCCACTATGCCTACCCACGCAAGTGAGGTACCATTTTTATCGGGAGACCTGGGGGAACGCTGGGTGGGTGGAAATTTGTTGATCCACGCAGATTCCAGAACTTTCCACCACAGAAATGTCAGGAAAATGTGTTTTTTTTGTCAAAATCTTAGCTTTGCAAGGGATTCTGGGTAACAAAACCTGAGGGTAGGCAGAGGAGTCACCCCATCCTGAATTCCCCTGGGTGTCTAGTTTTCAAAAATGTATATGTTTGCTAGGTTTGCCTAGGTGCTGGCAGAGCTAGGGCGCAAAAACAAAAGGTAGTCTTTTTGTCCAAAAAGGCCAAAATTTCACTGGGAAATTGAGGGGCGACCATGTTGCGTTTTGCGCTGTTTCGTGTCGCAGCCACTATGCCTACCCACGCAAGTGAGGTACCATTTTTTCCGGGAGACCTGGGGGAACACTGGGTGGGTGGAAATGTGTTGATCCACGCAGATTCCAGAACTTTCCACCACAGAAATGTCAGGAAAATGTGTTTTTTTTGTCAAAATCTTAGCTTTGCAAGGGATTCTGGGTAACAAAACCGGAGGGTAGGCAGAGGAGTCACGCCATCCTGAATTACCCTGGGTGTCTAGTTTTCAAAAATGTATAGGATTGCTAGGTTTGCCTAGGTGCTGGCAGAACTAGGGCGCAAAAACAAAAGGTAGTCTTTTTGTCCAAAAAGGCCAAAATTTCATTGGGAAATTGAGGTGCGACCATGTTGCGTTTTGCGCTGTTTCATGTCGCAGCCACTATGCCTACCCACGCAAGTGAGGTACCATTTTTTTCAGGAGACCTGGGGAAACGCTGGGTGGGTGGAAATTTGTTGATCCACGCAGATTCCAGAACTTTCCACCACAGAAATATCAGGAAAATGTGTTTTTTTTGTCAAAATCTTAGCTTTGCAAGGGATTCTGGGTAACAAAACCTGAGGGTAGGCAGAGGAGTCACCCCATCCTGAATTTCCCTGGGTGTCTAGTTTTCAAAAATGTATAGGTTTGCTAGGTTTGCCTAGGTGCTGGCAGAGCTAGGGCGCAAAAACAAAAGGTAGTCTTTTTGTCCAAAAAGGCCAACATTTCACTGGGAAATTGAGGGGCGAGCATGTTGCGTTTTGCGCTGTTTCATGTCGCAGCCACTATGCCTACCCACGCAAGTGAGGTACCATTTTTTTCGGGAGACCTGGGGAAACGCTGGGTGTGTGGAAATTTGTTGATCCACGCAGATTCCAGAACTTTCCACCACCGAAATATCAGGAAAATGTGTTTTTTTGTCAAAATCTTAGCTTTGCAAGGAATTCTGGGTAACAAAACCTGAGGGTAGGCAGAGGAGTCACCCCATCCTGAATTCCCCTGGGTGTCTAGTTTTTAAAAATGTATAGGTTTGCCTAGGTGCTGGCAGAACTAGGGCGCAAAAACAAAAGGTAGTCTTTTTGTCCAAAAAGGTCAAAATTTCATTGGGAAATTGAGGTGCGACCATGTTGCGTTTTGCGCTGTTTCATGTCGCAGCCACTATGCCTACCCACGCAAGTGAGGTACCATTTTTTTCGGGAGACCTGGGGGAACGCTGGGTGGGTGGAAATTTGTTGATCCACGCAGATTCCAGAACTTTCCACCACAGAAATGTCAGGAAAATGTGTTTTTTTGTCAAAATCTTAGTTTGCAAGGGATTCTGGGTAACAAAACCTGAGGGTAGGCAGACGAGTCACCCCATCCTGAATTTCCCTGGGTGTCTAGTTTTCAAAAATGTATAGGTTTGCTAGGTTTCCCTAGGTGCTGGCAGAGCTAGGGCTCAAAAACAGAAGGTAGTCTCTTTGTCCAAAGAGCACAAGATTTCACTGGGAAATTGAGGTGCGACCACGTTGCGTTTTGCGCTGTTTCGTGTCGCAGCCACTATGCCTACCCACGCAAGTGAGGTATCATTTTTTTTGGGAGACCTGGGGGAACGCTGGGTGGGTGGAAATGTGTTGATCCACGCAGATTCCAGAACTTTCCAACACAGAAATGTGAGGAAAAAGTGTTTTTTTTCACATTTTTTTAGGTTTCCAGGGGATTCTGGGTAACAGAACCTGGTGGGAGGCAGTTGAGTCACCCCATCATGAAATTCCCTGGGTGTCTAGTTTTCAAAAATGTATAGGTTTGCTAGGTTTCCCTATGTGCCGGCCGAGCTAGGGTACAAAAACTACAGCTAGGCATTCTGTTAAAAATGGGTCATTTTTCACTGCGAAAATTAAGGAGTGTCCACGTCGCGTTTTACGCCGTTTCCTGTCGCAGGCACAAGGCCAACCCACACAAGTGAGGTACGTTTTTATCGAGAGACTTAGGGTAATTCAGATTTGTAAAGTAACTGTTATTGCCTGTTGAGTTTTGATGCTTTTCTGCCTTCCAAATGAAAGACATTGTGTAAAAAAGAAGTCATTTTGAAAAATGACCAATATTTCTCATGCTAGTATGAGTATTCCCAATTTTGAAAATGTGTAAATATGAACTATTTCTAAATTCTATAATTTTTACCCATTTCAGAAATACATTGGTGTATTTCATAACGATTATTCCATGTATACATTTTCAAAGAATAATTGCTCTAAACCCAGTAGATAATAAAATTCCATAGCAAGTTGCTGCACAGTTTTTGGCTCTGGATTCGTTGGGTTCTTGGTAAACCTACAAGTCCTATATATCCCCACAACCAGGAAGGTCCATCAAATGTAACGGTATATTGCTTGCAGAGAGCAGTCATACATATAAGAAGTTACAGGTGAAAACGTTGACACAAAAGGCTGTTTTTTTCAACTAATTTTCATTTTTTCCAAAAAGTAAATGCATGTTTCTATAAAGAAACCTTCATGGATTTAGACAATAACCCCATTCTGAATTCAGAATTTTGTCTACTTTAATTAAATGTATAGTATTCCAGGATCCATTATTGCTTTCATACTAATTTTTACCATTAACTAGAAGGAGGTTGGAAGCACTAAAAATAGCAAAAAAAGGCTATCTCCCAGAAAAATTCCAAAACTGTGTGAAAAATGTTTGTTCTATGACAAAAGACTGCCATTCCCTAAAAACTGGGGAAATGGTGATTTCAGCGCCACAAACCCTTTTTTGATACCATTTGCAGGGAAAAACCCAGAGGCCTTCCTTTGCAGCCCGTTTTTCAAATTTTTTTTAAAAAACCTAAGAATTCACTGTATTTTGCTTAATTTCTGGGACCCCTCAAAGGGGATCCACAAACTCTGGGTACCTTTAGAATCCCCATGATGTTGGAAGAAAAGGACGCAAAAATGACATGGATCCCTTATGTGGTCAAAACGTTACAGAGGCTTAATCGAGAACTACTACAAATAGCCAAAAAAGGGCTCAGCACTGGGGGGGGAAAGGCTCAGCAGTTAAGGGGTTAAGATTGGGTTGTGGGAATGGAGAAACAATTTTAATAGAGTCCTATCCACTCCCAAAGATAAAAACAGTACGTAGTAGTGTTAACAAATAACTACTAGAGTTGGTTACTGGTCGACATGCTTCTGCAGTGAATTTGGAGCCATTAAGTCTCCTACTGCTTCCTCAGGACCTTCGTTACTGCTACTGCGTGATGTGAATAATAGTGAAGTAATATAAACAATATCACCTGAGATTCGCACGTAAAGATGGTCCATAGATCACCCAATGTTAGTAGACGAATAAAAAAGAACAAAACACACAGAAATTAAAGATAGTAACAATACATCAACTACATATGTATTATAATGCATTCGCCAATTCATTTAACTGGTCAAAGGATTCTTATTTACAAGTAATCTATTAGGTGCCACACTGTTGTTTATATTACTTCACTATTATTCACAGAAACATGTCGACCAGTAACCAACTCTAGTAGTTATTTGTTAACACTACTACGTACTGTTTTTAACTTTGGGAGTGGATAGGACTCTATTAAAATTGTTTCTCCATTTCCACGACCCAATCTTAACCCATTTTCTTGCATTTAGCACATATTATATTTTCACACTCTTTGCACTGCTAGTCAGTTTACCCCTTGATGCCTTAGAACACCATACACACATTTGTGATTTCTTTCATTTGACTAGGCTACAACCTGCCTAATCTATAGTGGATAAAACCACTTTCCTTCGGGGTGAAGAATCCCAAATGATGTAGGGCGGTACAGGTTGGCAATCTGATGGGAACAATTATTTCACCAAGAGATACTCCTTGTAGATTTCGCGGTTGTACCCTCTAGACACACAGACATTTGTTAGATAGTATTGTTTTTTGACCCATTGTTATCCTAATTGTTGGTATTCATAGCAATCCAATAGAACCAGAGATATGAGTTTTTAACATTTTCAGTGAAAATATAATCTCAAAGTACCACTTATGGTTATCTTGGTCAGGCTGGACCCGGGGAAAGTCACATTTTAGGCTGAATGCAATTGAGCCTGGGACAAATGCAGAGACAGGTGAGTCCAGCTGAAGAGGTACCTTTTCAAGTCTGTGTGAGGAGGAGCTGCTGTTTGTGTTGGCAGGAATTGCTAGGAATGTTGTTGGCGCGAACAGCAAGTTGGGCATTGTGTCTGATCACTGTTGAAATGTGAAGAGCCGGTCTTTACTGGTGCTTCGCAGTGGTGGTTGTCATGGGATGTTGCTGTCAGCCAAAAGTGCAGGTCTTGCTGAAGCTTTGCATTGGTGGTTGTTAGAACTAGGGGTCTCTACTTGGCTGAGATAGGTACCTTAGTCCAAATAGGGACCCTTGCTTCTAGTCAGGGAATGGAGGGACACACTCTTAGATAACCCCTGCTCAACCCCGGTAGCTTGCCATGAGCAGCCTGGCTTATCTCCAAGGCAATGTGTAAAGTATTTGCAACCACACTCCCAGTAACACAGTGATAACACCACAAATTAACACTACACTGATTTAAGAAAATAGTAGTATTTTTATCAAGAAGAAATGCGATGAGACCAAGCGATAAAAATATCCAGCATATGCGTATTCGTAACATTTCAATGGGCCAGTTATTAGACCAACAATCACTTGTGGGTTCTTGCGGTATTAATGAGCAGTTCACATTTATCTAATGCAGTCCTTATGCAATACTATGCAGTTCGTAATGTAAAAATAAGACAGTCCTTAATGCAAGTACTAATGCTGATCGTAAAGCAAGTAATAATGCAGTTCATAATGCAAGTACTAATGCGGGTCGTAAAGGCAAGTAATAATGCAGTTTGTAGTGGAAGTACAATGCAGATTGTAAAAGCAAGTAATAATGCAGTCCGAAATGGAAGGACTAATGCGGATCGTAAAAGCAATTTGACACTGATCGCAGTGGTAGTGAAGATCTCTATGCCACTCTTGGCTGACTCGTGGTCAGCGACTGCCAAAATATGCCCCAATACTGTTATAAAGAAAACAAAGTGCAGCTCCACAATCTACCCCGGTACTGCCACTCCTCGGCGTTTACCGGGCGCAATACTGACTTGAGCCGAGGCTCGCACTTCAAAGATGGAAAAGGCCGAGAGCGGTCTCTCGTAGCACGCATTCCGCCCCAGGTGGCGACACACGCATGCTCACTGAGCGTTTCCTGGAAGAGGGGTGCATTCTCTCTCCACTCTCCTCCCAGCTTCAGCATCACGCTGCGTGGCTTCGAGTTGATGGTGGCTGCTCCTCGCAGTGAGAGTCGGGCTACCAGGCAACCGCCTCGCAGCTGATCAGCTCCTGGCGCAAATCCGTTAATCTTGGGCAAAGGACCTTGGACCCACGATGGTGAAGGTTCACAGGTCTCTCCTTGGCTCAGGCAGGCTCAGGCAGGCGGCGGTGATTTCTCACGGCTCTCCCTTGGGACGACGGTTCAGGCCGATGGCGATAACGATCACAGCACTTCTGGTCATGCTGTTGATCGAAGCAAAGTGCAAGACTGCTCCGGGGCACACGGTCACAGGGCAATTCTCAGGCTGCAAAATGCACACGCACACAGCGTCTCTGAGTCACACTTGGAACCTTTGATGTTCCTGAGTTTCCACAACAGGGAGCCAGCTCCTCTCAGGCCCTTGGAGACAAGTTACTTCAGGACACAGCACACAGCAAAGCCCTTTCAAGCAGGTGGACACAGCACCCAGCAAAGTTCCTTGTCCTCTCCTTAGTCAAATCAGCAAACTGCAGGCAGCCCCATAACACACAGGAAGGGCAGTCCTTCTCTTCAGTCTTTTCAGCTGTTCTTCTTTGGCAGAGGTTAATCTTGATCACAAAGTAATTTCAATCCTTTTTTCATGCTTGAGTTCAGTCTAAAGTTCAGGGGTTTCAGCTCTCACATTTATACCCCTAAATGCCTTTGAAGTCTTTGTGTTTAGACAGCTCTGAACCCGGTCCAGACCAGACCTTGGTGTCTTCCTGCCTGTGCACACCTTCTTTCTTTGATAGTGAGGGTCTGGGCCCAAGACGCTCTGCAGGAGCTGGAGCTATTCTTTTGTGGCAGCAGCACAGCCCTCTTCACATCAATGGGACTACTCCTCCCACCACACCAAATGCAGGCCAGCCTGTTGCTGTCCCACCTACTGCTCCCTGGTGTCAGGACACGCCCCAGACCCTGTCACATCCAAACCCAGACAGTCAATACAGAACCACGCAGAGGCACGCAGGATGGTTAGGACAAAAAACCTGCCAATTCTAAAAGCGTGGTTTCTAAACACACAATTTAAAAACCATCTTCACAAAAAGATGTGTTATCAAATTCTGAGTCCAGGCACACTAAACTCCATCTCTCCATCTTATGCCTATGGGAAGATATGCTGAAAACATGTGACACTGCATTCCCCATTCTGTCCTATGGGCAAGATGTCCTTTCAACAGTGAAAATCTAATTTGGCAGTATTTCACTGACAGGACATTGTACACACCTCAGTACATGTCCTACCTTTCACATACACTGCACCCTGCCCGGGGAGTACCTTGGGCCTACTACAGGGGTGTCTGATGTGCATAAAAAAGGAAGGGTAAGGCCTGGCAAGGGTGCACTTATCAGGACACCAAGGCAGTTAGCAAACTGCACGCAGGCACTGCAGTGGCAGGCCTGAGATCTCTTTTTGGGGCCACTTGTGCAGGTGGCACAATTAGTGCTGCAGGCCCCTAGTATCACTTGAATTACCAGCCCTGGCACACATAGTGTACTTTACTAGTTAGACAAACATGCCAATTATGGACAACCAATTACCATAACACTTTATACTGGGAGCACTTGCACTTTGACACTGATCAGAAGTGGCAAAGTGCCCAAAGCATTTAAGTCGGCAACACAAAATTCATCACAGCATCAAAAATGGAGGTAGAGGCAAAAAGTCAGGGGTAACCACACCAAGAAATGCCAGGTCTCACAGTAGTCATCACGAACCGTTGATTCTCGGCAGAGAGAAGTTACTACATAGTCATGAGGAGCCAAAACGTCAGTTTCTTTGCCTTTTCTTCAGGAAGTGTACACAATGAAGTCAGCCAAACATCCACCACATGTGTGGGGGCACCTTTCAGGGATCAGGGCTCTATTCAACAGAGGCCAGCCGCAGGGCTCTGGCAAGTCCAGGCAGATCCAGTTGGTGCTGGTCTACTGTGCAGTTTCAAGGAGGCTTCCGGAAACTTGTTGTTTCCCCATAGCTCAAACAGGAGGTCAGCTAACTTCTAGGGAACCTGGGTTCTAAGCAAGCTGGTCCAATCTTCTATCTTCAGACAACTAGGTAGTCCTTATTCTGAATTATACATAATATGCAATATAATAATACAATAATATTTCCTGTATCAAATATCTAAGATTTAAACCATCTTGTGCCTCTTTGATTAACTACCAGACACTCCCTACCGCTATATCTCACTCTTGCAAATTCCTTCTTTCTTTCACCATGACGGTTTAGTGCCATTCCCCAAAAATAAGTGTTGGTGGCCCGACCAGCCACCAGGTTATCAAATTAAGCACTGGTGAAGAGATGTGAAATGTATTGTGTATGTAAAAAGCCATGTGTTTCTGGAAACTGCCCATATTTCATCAAAAGGACATTTGTGTAGGTTTTCAAAGAAGCTCACTTTTTAAAGTAAAAAATAGTTAAATACATAGGACAAAGTAGAAATTGTACACACTGTTTTTATCTGTAGGTTTTTCACGGAAGGCAGATCTAATATTGCAATATGCTGTTAAGTCCATCAAACTCTTCCAGTTAGTGGCACATTCAGGCCTATTCACAAACTGCATATTGTGGTATAGTAAGTTTAGTAGTTCTATGGTAGTATTACTAAAGTACTACAAAATGGTATTCACAAACCAATGAGAATAAATAATCACTTTCACCTCTCCTATCTTTTCTATGCAGAGACCCTCAGACATATTATTTTACTACTTAGTAGAAAACAGCTGTGGCAAGTCCGTACGGGCTGAGTGCCCATGCTCCCCACCTTTTTCCCATGTCTGTCAGGCTGAACAAAGGTCAACCTTGAAGGCACTCTTCTTGTTCAGGTGAGGAAGCCAGGAGCTAGACATGCATTTAATACGCAAGCACCTGGCTGCCTGAGGCTAAACTTCGCCAGGCTGAGGATTTCACAGCCCTATGGGTGTGATCTTCTCAGTATGGCAAACGTGTCTCAAGGCCCTCCCCGCATTACTTTTTTTTGTGTGTAAAATAAGCAGATATAACAGATACATCAAATTTGTCATGGTTAGTTCAGCTTTAACAAAAGACTCATCCAAATATTTCTATGAATTATCAGAGTATACATGCAGATACATGCAGAATTGGATTTTCAAAAATAGGCATCCAATTAATTTATCAGACCTTTCTTATGCTTAGTGTCCTTTATTTTATAAGATATACAAATATATAAATAAGTTACGAAATATGATACAATCTTTTTCATCATTATAATTTCGAAATGCATCTAATCCTAAATACATCTAGAAAGTGCAAATGTGCATAAGTCCAGAAATTGAGTATGTTATACTTAAAGTGCAGATTTGTGTACATGCATACATATGCTAAAAGTGCAAAGACGGGAAATTTAGCAGCTGTCAATTCCATAGGAACATATCCTATAAAGTGCTTGTGCGTACTTTAGAGAAAATGATATTTATTGTTTAGGAGTAAGTCCGGAAGTACAGTTCTAGATCTTTATCATAAATTGCCAGGAAGTGCAAACCTTTTAAGGCCCTCGAACCTACTAGCATATGCATTCACAAACTTTTGAGTTGAGATCATTTTGTTATACCATTCATGGTAAGTTGGTGTTCTATTAGTCCTCCAATTCTGGAGGATCAAGGAGCGAACAAATAAATACTGATAGTTGTAAATACATCAGCGCCTTTTCTCATAAATTGGCATTGCCTTTTGGTGTTAAGCTCAAAGAATGCTACCCCTTCTTCAGGGTGTATCTGTATATTTCACCCCCTGCTTAAGGCTTCAATCACTTGTTCCCAAAACAAAGCCAGTCTCCATTCCCGAACTGATTACATCAAAAACAATGATCTTCGACCTACAGATGCACCTTTGATTGGGCCCTAGCGGTATAGTATGCCATCCAGTGAGCTAAAAAAGACAATCTCCTATAGTTTGCAGCTCTTAAAGCTGAGTATCCTAATTTTGAAATCATCGGCTATTCTATTTCTCAAAAAGTACACTGGATTGACAAGGGTATCTTTTCCATAAATGTATTGATCAGGAGACATTCTGTTTGACTCCTTAATAGCCTATACCAATTTCCAATCCCCTTGATTCTTGCCTTAAACAGAGCCATCGCTGTTAGTGAAGAGACAAGGCTCGTTCATATATTACATTTTTTAAGTGCACGATCTGCAGATATCCAAAATAAAACAGCTTACAGAAATAGCAACATCTTCTTTATGTTGCTTTATGGCATAATATGATGGAAGTCAGGTAGAATATTCCTGTAGAACCTTGTATCTTGTCTTTTTTGGTAGCTTCGCAGTCTTTAAGAAACCCGGTAGCTGAAACCCCTCCGCCTGCACCATCTTTTCGATAAAAAAATTGTCCAGTGTTCCTACAGCATCTAAGATCCAAACTGTGCTATCTAAAAGGGCTGCTTCATAATAAAGATACATATTGGGTAATGCCAATCCACCCTGACTTATATCTAATTGGAGTATTGGGAAATGAACTCTAGGAGCCTTTGTATTCCATATAATTCGCCTAAAAAGTATGTCTAGTTTCTTACAATATATACCCTGTTAAGTTTGATCAGGATATTAGAAAAGAGAAAGATCAACAAAGATAAAATATACATCTTGATCAATGCTACACGTCCTATCAATGTAAGAGGGAGAAATGTCCATCTGTCCAATAATTCCTTGATTTTACTCAACATTAGTTTGTAGTTCAGTCTATAACATTTTTCATACTAGGTTGTTACTCTTACCCCTAGATAGCAAATTGGTTGGTTATGAGATGCCTGTTGCTGAAGATTCAGAGGGAATGTGCTGTGCTGTGCATTAAATATAAGCATTTCTGTCTTGCTATGGTTGATTTTATATCCCCTTATTGTTTGAAAACGATCAAATTCTACCAATAATTCTTCAAGGTTTTGTTTTTCTCGCCTCAGATAGAGCACTATATCGTCTGCGAATAGTTTTAAATTAGACATTCCCGAAATTGGTGGCTCCACGCCCCTATTGGCCCTAATACTGATAGCTAAAGGTTCAATAAAAACAGTAAATAATATTGGTGAAAGGGGGCACGCTGCCGCATCCCTCTATTTATTTTAGCAACTCCTGCTAAATTTTGAATTAATAAGAACATTTGCCTGTGCGCCATGATATACTCTGTAGATCATGTTAGTAAACTATGAAGGGAAGCCAAACTACATAAGAGCATAAAAAGAGCATCCCAATTGACTAGGGCAAATGCCTTTATGGCATCTATCATCATTATGACTACAGATGTCTCTTTAATAAAATATTTAAGCGGTTGTACTAAAAAAGTTGCATTCGATGACATCATTCTATTGGCAATAAAACCTGTCGGGTCCACATGTATTAGGCTCTGAGCTATAGGTGGCACATGCCTAGCTCATATTTTTTAAAGATTTTACTGTCCGTATTTAATAAGCTTATCGGTCTGTACGCATTTTCATCTCTCGGGTTTCTTAACACAATTGACTATAGTCAAATCCTTAAAATCATATGGAATCTCTCCCCCTTTTTTTATTGCATTGGAGAGCTTGAACAGAAAGGGTGTCAACTCCTTCATAAAGATTTTATAAAATTCTATTGGAAAAACATTGTTTCCAGACACCTTGCCACTTGAAATTGTAGAGAGGGCAAGTTGAATTTCTGCTACTGCTATATCTGCATCTTACTTTTCAATTTGTGCAGTGGTTAATTGTGGGAGATTTAGAGAAGGAAAGTAAGAGGATATAGACTCATTTCATTTCATAAAGCTTTATTCGGAGCATTTGAAAAACATGTCCATAAAAGCACAAATAATACAGACATTTCATACAATTTCATAGAAGAGAACATAGAAAGAAATGTAAAATTAACAATTACAGACAATATATATACAATACAAACCTCAAAGAATACCACATAATACAAAATATCCAGAGGGGGATGGAATAAATATAAAAAAATATTTAAAAATATACATGTATTTAAAAACACATACTTTTCCTGGCGCTAATCGCTTTAAGCAAAAAGGATGCAGTAAAAAAGCAAATGTCCGGAGGGTTCAGGTTAAAAATCAATTTCATAGCCTCCGTTATGTTTCTCACTCCAAATCTAATGAATAGTGGCTTCAAGTAGAATTTCCGTAGCTCAATGTACAAATCACATGTTAACAAAAAGTGCTTAGTGCTTTGTTCAGTTCTATTGTCACATTTACAGGGACCGACAGGGCGCATTTTAATGTTAGGACACGCAACCAGATGATGTACTATACCCATCCTCGTTCTGGTTAGTACAAACTGGTGCGAGGTTCTTGTCACCTGTGATAGATATGGACTAAAACCGGTAAATTCATTCAAGCTATTGTATAGTTCACAAGTAGTTAACTTAGAATCCTCTAAAAGATGCCTTTCATTACAATGATTTAAGAAAATAGTTTTCACATTAGATTTGGGGATTTCCGAGAGACTGTAGGGGTCCATTAGTACATTGATCCCGAATAATTTTTGTACACAATCAATAATATATTTGATCCACGGGATCTTCAAATGTTGGTCCAGTAAAAGGCAGTCCTTGATAATTGCTCTGTTCAAAGAGGTACCATCGCTGAGCCAGATAGAGCGCCACAGTAGTATGGGCCTTAGCATGATCAGATCGTTTAGCGCTTGGATCCCTGTTTCGATGTGAACCAAGGAATTGGAAGTAGACTTGGGTAAACATAAGAGCCTTTTCAGGAAGAGGTTCTCCTCTACCTGAAGGCTCTTGGCAGATGACACACCCCAAACTCCTGCCCCATAGAGTGCAGCAGAAAGACATTTTGCTTGGTAGATATTTAACATGTCTTTGATACGTCTATTCCCCAGTTTCTTGGCAAACAGAAAGACCCCATTGGCACTTCTAATCATCTTAGTTCTGACCACCTTATGTTCAGTGGCCCAGCTCCCATTATTAGAAAAGGTAATTCCTAAATAACAAAAGTTATCAACCTTTTTCACTGGTTCCCCATCAATAACGTAGTGGGTTTTACATCTTCTTTTAACTTTTTCAGAACAACATACCATTACATAAGTCTTAGCCTTATTAATCACCAATTTCCTGTTCTTAATGAAGGATACAAAGCAATCCATCAAACGTTGGAGACCCAAGGGAGTCCTAGACAGTAGCACTGCGTCATCCGCATAGAGTAATACAGGTATGTTGAAGTTATTGACTCTAGGGGCATCTGCAGCGACTGCCTGCAGGGCAGATTCAACCTCATTAATAAAAAGGGTAAAAAGCAGGGGTGCTAGAACGCACCCCTGTCTGATACCCCTTCCTATCCCAAACTTAGTAGTACATTCCCCGTTGGGTCCATAGCGGACGCTGGTGCGAAGTTTTTCATACAATCGGGCTAAGAAATAAACAATTCCTTCAGGAGCACCCATTTCCAGTAATTTGGCCCATAATATTGCGTGGTCTACCAAATCAAAGGCACTACTAAGGTCAGCGAAACAAAGGTAAAGCGACCCTTTTTTCGCCTGGGTATATTTTCCCACTAATAGCTCTAAATTCAGACACTGTTCTATGGTACCACGGCCTTTCCTAAAGCCAAACTGACAGTTACTTAGTATCTCGTTTGATTCAGCCCACTCTTCAAGTCTTACAAGGAGGACCCTACTCATGATTTTAACTGATGAATCCAATAAGGAAATGGGTCTGTAATTTTTAGCATCCCCCCGATCTCCTTTCTTGAAAATAGGGATGATTATTGACTCTTCCCAGGTGGACGGTATATTGCAGCAAATAGCTGCATTAAAGATTTTGGTAAGTAGTGGGCCCCAAATATCTGGCGCGGTCTTGTACACGTCTATAGGAACGCCATCTGGCCCCTGGGCCTTACCTCCTTTGCTAGCTCTTATACTAGCCATAGTCTCACTGATGGTAATATCTAAGGCTAGGATGGGCCACCTTTCGCCATTGGTATCTGTTAGATTGCTAGAGTCAAAGATATTAGAAAAATGCTGGATCCATGAATCCATGCTCACGTTAGAAGTGAGTACTGGGACCTTATCATCTTTTAGGAATGGGCTATTCACCGTGGACCAGAACAGGGTACAATTATTCGTGTCCGCTGCTTGGGCGAGATTATCCCAGGCTTCTTGCTGTAATTCAGCTTTTCTACGTTTGAGGGTCGTATTAAATCCCTGCCTAAGTTGGACCACCAAAACTTTGTCCCTTGGTTTAGCTGCAAGGGCTTCTTTAAGTTCCTTCCGGGCATTTGAACAGGCATGGTCAAACCAACCCCTTGGGCACCTTACTTTAGTCCCTGCCTCTTTAGTAAATTTTTTGTTGATGATAGAATTAATATTGTTAAAGTGATCAATACTGTCAGGCGAGGTGTTTTCCTGTTCTAAAATTGCAGTGATATCCATCAGACAGCTAGTAATAATGGAATCTGATATTCCAGCAGCATTTTCTCCTTTCCACCTCAGTCTATAACCATTCTGTCTATGGGGTTCAATATTATTGATAATACCTTGTTCACATTCATAATTATTATCCCAGAAGGTTAGTTCGGTGCTCAAACAGTTATGGTCACTCAACATGATATCTATCACCTTGGTCATCGGGCATAGCGGGGCAATAGTTGATGACATGCATATAAAATCAATGACGGTATTAGCGCCCCTTCCCTTAAAAGTTGGAATATTTTCACCCATATCATTTTTAGCATTGTCCATGATTTCCAAATCATAATGAATCATAAAGTTATTCAAAGTTTCCCCGTAGGTGTGATGGGGAAAATGGACTTCAGCTTCCCCCTGTCGGTTATACACACCACAAACCTTCTGGGTAGATAATGGGCACACAGGTACATTAAAATCCCCCACAAAAATATATTCAAACGCACTATTAAAATTCCTCACGAAATTGTTCACTGCCGTATCTAATTCATTAATTGCTATATGTCTAGTGTTGTCAAAAACATTGTTATAGAAATTTATCAGTAGAATGTTTCTGCCAGATTCTTGTGTAAGCCATAAGATTTGCGAATGCGCCCCCACATTAACACATTTTTTCACAAGAATGGGTAATTTGACAGAAATTAACACCAACAAACCACCTTTAGCTCTACCATGAATTGAGGGTGATGCTGGGAGTTCATAGGACACATACCCCTCAATGCCTTTGAAATTTTTACTCCACGTTTCCTGAAAACACAGGATGTCAAACAAATACACAAAATCATTCCAGCCTAAGGCATCCTCCTTGGCCGTGATTCCCGCAATGTTCCAGCTAGCGATGTAACAGGTAATCTTTTCTCTTTCTTTGCTAGCATTTGGCAATTCAACACTAGATATGGGCATGTTATTCTCTATATTAAAGAGCTCTATGTTAGGTATAAGGGTTGGGATATCTCCCCCAGTCAACGTACAGTTCAAACATACAGTACCCGTTTCTTCAGTTAACAAAACGACTTCTTCATTTGGAGTACTAAACCCTAGATCCCTGGGAGGTTCAATCTCATGTCAATCATTCTGGTCTAGGTGACTCAGGGACTGAAACCTATTCTGAATAGGGACCTGGTAAACCATTCCATTGTCATACGAGGAGGTGTTACCAAATGGTACAAATGGGTTGGGAGTATGTATTAAGGGAACATTCCCCCCGAACATAGGGTTCCCCATATGCAGAGGTGGGGTGAATGGACCATTTTGTGGACCAAAAAAGAAGTTAGGTATCAATGGTCTATTCACCATAAGTGGGTAGGTAAGGTTACTCGGAGCCCTCTCCTTGCCGTTTAACGGGGGTTGCCCACCGAGGTGGTTATAAAAGTAGCCCAATGGTCTAGCAATTACTTCAGTCTCCGTCTGTGTAATTGCGGCCGCTCTAAGCAAGACCGTTGCCACATGTTGTGGATGCTTAAAATTTATTATCACGCAATCCCCCCCCGCCGATTTTTTTGGTGTTACCTATCCAGTTGACTCTTCTGATAGAGATAATTTGGTCAGAATAGCCAACTGGATAGCCACAATGACGGTTAAGCCAGGAAATGGTTTTATTCCTCAGAGACTCAGGTGTCTCATATTCATTTGGGGGCTGAGTGAGAATGGGGACATTAGTTAAAACCACCACATACGGTACACAGTCTGGTGGTAGATCGACAGGGCGTCTACACATCCTAGTGGGCACCCCATTAGATCCTCCTGACGTATCAGTTGGAACTGGCACCGCAGGTGCTGATACTTGCGTGGGGGCTTGCAAGGGGGCTGATGGTTTAATACCCGGCAAAGTACTTATACCCCCATTATTGGATTGGTTTGAGGATCTTCCTACCTCCTGGGTCGATGTAGGTAGTGAATTCTGTGGTTTTGGTTGTTCTTTAGAGGAGTGTTTCCTAGTGTTAGGGGGTGGGGGGCACTGGTAGAGGCTTGGGGCTGCTCTTTATCCCTACTGGGAGCAGTAACGGGACAGGTTGACTTTTTAATGTCAGCTAAAGACTTTTCCAAGTTGTCTGCATGCTTGCCCACCAAGCCCCTTAACCTAGCTACTTCCTCCTGGAGATCTCCAATCTTAATAAGCAATGGCTCTACCACCGTACTAAGTTTACTGAAAATAGTACTCGTTAATGAGTCAATTTGATCAGGCCTCAGGGAAACATATTTATCTAGGTTCGGGGTTACTAAATCATCGTTATGTTCCAATTGGGTCGTATCTTTTTTTCTCCTTGAGATATGACTACCTCGTTTGGGTATTGGTTTTCTACAAGCTCGCATAAATTTGGAAGCCCTCCCAGATTGCTGAGGTGTCCCCCCAACATTATCACCTTGGTCAACTTCCCCCAATATTGACTTGTCTGAGGCCTTAGTCGCTTCGGCACTTATGCTAATGATGCTATTATCAAGTTCTACAGGAGCGACCATATCATTAGCAATATTATCAGAGTTTACATGGTTATTTGCATCGATGGGCAGAGTCAAAGGAGGGTGTTCAATAGTACTTTTCCCTAGTGACTTCCTCCTATCGTTGTTGATTTTAGACACCACTTTCAGCAAGTAATTATCCGGCAATGTACTTTGAACCGACATCTCTGGTATTGCTTTAACAATATCCGGTAAACTTTAGGTTAAAAAACAAGGGGAAACAAGTGGCTTTTCCACGAAATGTCCTTCAATGGTACTCACAGTTTGAGCCAAGGGGAGTGGCCCTGCCCGGCCTCTTCTGGCCCCTGACGGCCACAGACGGCCCCACCCTTGTCCCGGGCTTCTCCCGGTCGCTCCCGCGCACGACTCGCGGGGCGAGAGGGGGTGTCAGCCTTTTAACAGGCGCCTCCGGGCGCTCTCAGGCCGTCAGCGTCGTGTGCCTCGCCCCAGGGGCTGCTGGGGATTGTAGTGCGCGGTTCGCGGGTCGCGCTTTCTCCCGGTGGTCCTTGGCGCAGCTCCGCCGTTCCCCTCACGGCTCGGGTCACTCAGGTGAGTTTTAGCACTTTGGTGTTCCCCCACTGGGCTCCCGGGGGGTCAGCCTTTTAACAGGCGCCTCCGGGCGCTCTCAGGCCGTCAGCGTCGCGTGCCCCGCCCCAGGGGCTGCTGGGGATTGTAGTGCGCGGTTCGCGCTTTCTCCCGGTGGTCCTTGGCGCAGCTCCGCCGTTCCCCTCACGGCTCCGGTCACTCAGGTGAGTTTTAGCACTTTGTGTCTTCCACCACTGGGCTCCCGGGGGGTCAGCCTTTTAACAGGCGCCTCCGGGCGCTCTCAGGCCGTCAGCATCGCGTGCCCCGCCCCAGGGGCTGCTGGGGATTGTAGTGCGCGGTTCGCGGGTCGCGCTTTCTCCCGGTGGTCCTTGGCGCAGCTCCGCCGTTCCCCTCACGGCTCCGGTCACTCAGGTGAGTTTTAGCACTTTGGTGTTCCCCCACTGGGCTCCCGGGGGGTCAGCCTTTTAACAGGCACCTCCGGGCGCTCTCAGGCCGTCAGCGTCGCGTGCCCCGCCCCAGGGGCTGCTGGGGATTGTAGTGCGCGGTTCGCGGGTCGCGCTTTCTCCCGGTGGTCCTTGGCGCAGCTCCGCCGTTACCCTCACGGCTCCGGTCACTCAGGTGAGTTTTAGCACTTTGGTGTTTGAAGCTGTATATTCTGCTGCATATAAATTGTTATAACGCTGCAAGAAGATTTTGGCTATTCTATCCTGCTCCAAGACCAGCACACTTGTCCGTGGGACCACTAATGGTTGCTTTTTCCTGTTTAATTCTAGTTGAATGAGCAAGAAACTTCCCTATCAACTGGATTTCTTCAAACACCTGTGCTGATGTAACCGTGATTCTGGATTTCTTCTAAAATAAAAAACTCTCTTAACTCGTATTTCACTTTCTGTATTTGCCTGCAGACATAATGTGATCCCAACCGTCCATTACTCAGTTGTAATAATTTGTTAACTGTGGACTGTAATTGAGCAATATCTGCCTGCCATTTTTTAAATTGTGCAGCTGCAGGGGCTATCATTTATCCATGAATTGTGGCCTTAAAGGTTCCCAAGACTGAAAAAAGAGATATAGTACCCTTGTTAGTCAGAAAAATGTTGTCTATAGATTTGCTTTTATCTGATACGAATTGCTGATTAGAAAGAAGAGAGTAGTCCATCTGCCACCTGGACCTCTCTCTTATACTGCCTCAACTTCAAGATCAACACTAACCAATGAAAGGTCAGAAAGGCATTAGCCCTTATTTAAAAACCCGGACACTTAATCAAGCGAGAAATGAAAAACAAATCTATATGTGCAGTGGTTTTGAATTGCTGCAAATAACCGGTATATTGGGAAGATTTTGATATTTCGTCTGTGCCAAGGATCGACCATAAGATACTCCCATTTAAGAAAATCTATTACTTACATTGTATTGGGCTTTAATTGTTGATTTGTTTTGTTTAAGGTATCTTTGGCCAAGTCCTTTATGAAATTAAAATATTTACTTATAACTATGGGACCAGTTGCTCCCATGGCCAGCCTGCTTATCTGGAGGATTGCTTCAGAGTCGTCGGTTACCAGGGCATATTATCTCACTAAGTTGATCATCTAGGCCATATTTGAGTGGTTGGTTATCCAGATCCATCTGCCATTGAGGTCCCGTCTAACTTGGGTGTCTTCCCAATCCATCCCTTTCCCCAGATATTTTGCTACCCCACTCACTGCGAGTCCGGCTGAGGCAAAATAAAAGCTGCTTTGAAGGTAGCTTTGAATTTAGGAATGGTTGAGCCGGTACTCGGTGGGTCCATGTGATTGTAAGATCTCCTGAGTACTCTGGCAATATATTTTTCTTTATACATGTCTCAATACATTGTACCATTTGCAATTCCTCGCACCCTTCTGGTACTCCTACTCAGCATAGATTTGAGCGACGTGAAGGATTTTCTAACTCATTGATTTTATTTTCAAGTGATATCCTTTGTTTCTTTGCTATAGTAGCCTGTTGCTGCTTTGAGCTCAACTGATCTTCGAGATGTGAGATCCTTGACTCTGCCTTCTTTATTGTTGCTGGTATGCTGCACGCTGCTTGTTCAATATTAGATAATCGCTGATGAAGAGATCCTATTTCAGTAGCTTGGGTCGTCTTTATTTCTCTAATTTCTTCCAGGATGAGGTTTATCATTGTTTCTATACCCCACTGTACAGTGGTCTTCTCCCCTTTCTGTTTTGTTTGTGGCATCTCTTCAAGATCCTTCTGCTTCCACTGGCTCTGGTCTTGCTGTTGTTGTGTGTTCATAATATTATTAGAAGAGTCTTCACGTGGCAGAGCTTCCAATGATGTTGCTGTTGAGTGCTGTTCAGTGGTAAGGCCTTCGCTCGCTTGTACTATATGTTTCACCTTTGTTGAGGGAATCTGGGTTGTTGCAGTTTTCATTAGCTCAGTGATTCCCAAACTCTCCTGCAAGAATTCAATAGGAGTTTTCGACTTTACAAAAAGCAGGCAGTCTTTTTCCCTGTCCATCCTGGCAGTTGGTGCTTTCGTTATTTTTTCATGGCCATTCACTTGGGGCTTCACTCCCACCTCATTGCTAGGGATTGGGCTATTTAGCCAGTTTGTGACATTGCCCCTATGCTCCCCCAATGTCAGTTCTGCTTGTTCATCTATTGGAGCCCCTTCTGCCCCAGCCTCCACGCTGTTATCAGCTACTTTCTCCTCTGAGCTGAGAGAGCACTTTGCCGAGCCCTGATGAATTTTATTGCGTTTTTTAGTTGTGCTGTACGGGTTCTCGATTTTCGTGTCATATCCATGTTTACCATAAAATTCTCTATCTTTGAATTCTTCCCCATTACTTTTTTTCTTTCCTTCCCTTATCAATTTATCTTGAAAAAATACACTGCAGAGGACAAGAGAACCAACCAGCGACCCACACCTAGTCAGCCTCTTCTTTCCCAGTTTCCACTGGTACACAACAATTAGTGTAAAAACCCGGTGGTCCACTCATACCACCTCTGGCACAGTCATGGAGAAACCTTGTCCTTTTGCCTAAATGACCCAAGCTGTGAGAGCCAAGGATCACAGACAGCCTTGCAACAATGGGAGAAAAAAAAGGAGACCAAATAAATCCTTACTCCGCTCCTATGAGTGGGTGCTGCACTGATTCCAGAGCGAGGAGGCTTATGTTTACCCTGTAAGGGTAATTCGGCCCATGAAAAAAAAAGATAAATAAATAAATGTCCAACTGGAGCTCGTGGCAGACTTTTTTTGAATTAAGGGAGGGAGAAACAAAAAAGGAGAGAAGAGAATTGCGATGATTTTTGGATCCTTCCTCGACTTCTTCAATCTCTGGTCGGCATCCTCCGCAACCTTGACCCGGAAGTGGAAGCACAGTAGCCGACAATGACGTGCTATGAAGTGGCGGGGCATGGTGGTAGCCTAGTAGATGACAAGGGGGATTGTCTGCTGCTCATTGCCCCCGCCCTCTCTCCCTCATGACTGATGTATGGGAGCATCACTGAAAGCCTTGGACCTGGGCACTTCAGTTTTAAGTTTGAGTTTTAATCAGTAACACCTGCGTAAGAAACTGTACTTCTAAAGTTTACCAGGCAAAAAAAGCACCAGAACAGTCGTAAGTTACTCCAGGTCAAAGCTGGAGTAAGCCGGAAGCACATATGAACAACAACTGGCATTGCAATACCATTGTATAGAAAATAATGTCAGTAGGGACTTAACGTAAAACCCCGTAGGACATGATAATACATTAAATTATTTAAACTAGTCAAATATATAAATAAATATAATTTAATGTTAAAAATCTAAAAATAAACATGTATTATTTAATTATAAAATATTTGACCACCTTTTTAAAAAAAACACATTTTATTAGATTTTTGTGGTACCTAGCGGCCAGAGCCGATAACATAGAGGCAAGTAGAAATCTGTTACATCAAGGTACCAGAATAGCATACGTCAACATGAGCCTGTGAAAGAAACACAGCATGAAGACAAACAAAGCTAGAATACCCCTTTTTTTATAAATGAATTTAACCTTAATGGGTATTGTAATACAATTATGTTACTTTTAATTGATTGTATACATCACTTGTAACATGAGATTTTTTACTTTATGTGAGAATTTATTTTTCCATGTACTCTTCTGAAAACAAATGTTTTTATTTAATTTAATATAATTACATTAATTAAAGGTTCAAGTCAGAATTAAGTTAATAGTGATGTAGATGTTGTATTTTGTTCTACATTAAAAATAAATATATATTTAATTAATTGACATTATTATTTGACATAAATATCTATTTATGATTTTTTTTTTTAATTAAGATTGATAATTATACTCTTCCCTTTACCTTCCCATAGCATGACTCCACAGCAGGTGTGAAGATATTCCTATTGCAACGAATAGGGAAAATCAAAACATTTCACAACTCTGTATAATAAACTAGTAAACATGCGTTTAAATTAAATTTTAAAGTAAAATAATTCCACACTAATATTTTAAATGTAGAACAAATTGAAAATATTCCACAACACTATTAAATTAATTTTGAATTACATTTTTAATTAATGTAAACATTTAGAAGGCTTTCAAACCAGACTATTCTTAAGGACACCTCCTAAAATAGTGTGGGAAGAAAGGTATATGACCTCATCAAAGAAAAGTAAGAAAGGGTCTTGAAAAGAAGAACAGGAAGAAACAAGAATTCTGCCTCTATTCCAAATATACACGAATGACATACAGTTATACTAGATATTAATCAATAACATCTGAATTATTTGTACAAGCAACCCACTTGTCATTGGGTCACGCACTCTTCCTCCTAGACCTAGAGCCACTAATCCAAGACATAAAACTCAACGGTAGAATAAAAGGGGTGGTTATCAACCAAACAACAGTAAAAGTGGCAGCATACACTGATGACATACAGATAATTACACAGCAACCAAAGACCTCAATAGAAGCACTAATGTCCACAATAAGAGAATATGCTGCACTATCAGGGTACAAATTGAACAATGAAAAGTCAGAATGTAAACCCTTAAATATACACTGCTCTAGGGAAATACTGGGGGGTTCGGGGCTGGCATGGCAGACAGGGCACATGAAGCATCCCAGTATCTTCTTCAGCGCAGACATGGTTTTCACATTAAGACACAACGAGAAACTGCTAGTAGACAAAATTAAGAAACAATTAGAAGCCTGGTCACCCAAATTCATGACATGGTGGGGGAGAATTGAAACGCTAAAAACGATGATCACCCCCCTGGTAAACTACCTAATAGGCATGCTCCCAATCCTTCTAACAGACGAGTTCCACCAGAAAATAGATGAAATGTGCACCAAATTCCTATGGCGGGATAAAAAGGCAAGGATTAGCATGAAGAAACTAAGACGGCCGAAGAATCAAGGGGGAGTGAATTTAGCTGACTATAAAGTCTTCCAGCTGGCTTTTCTGGCTAAGCAAGGTACCCAATGGATCGAGCAAACACAGGGGTACACACTGATGTGGCTGCAGGTAGGAAAGGCCATACTGAACAATCTAAACCCACTAACTCTATTCACGCCCAATGCACATCCACATGCTAGCAACACAATACTGAAAAACATCAAGATGGCGCTCCTACAATTAGACAAAAAATGGAGGTCAGCATTAAAGGGTCCAAATCAGAAGCACTATGGGCAAACAGCAGTATAAAGTACAAGGGGAAAAGCCTCAAGTTCGACAGATGGATAGAGAAGGGCATCTCACACCCCTTCCAACTAGAAAAGGGCTCCTCACCGCTGATGTTCGCAGAACTGAAAGCCTCCCACCACCTGGAAGAAATAGACCTTTACAGATTCCTAAAGGTTAAAACTGCCATAACAAAATAAAAAATAGCAGACACCCTCTCATCAATTTTCCAGTACGTAACAAACATAAACAAACTGGGACACAAAGCTTCACTCCTATATAAAACCCTTAGCCCATAAAAGTCCAAAATCAACGACAGAACGAAAGAATATTGGGACAGCTGTACACAACCCTCCTTAAGTGACCGAGAGTGGACCACCTTATGGTCATCTGCCACTCGCAATAAGATCACTCCAGTGCTAGCACAAACTAAACTCTGGTTGCTCCACAAAACATTCTGGACCCCAGACCACCTACACAAACTGGGCCTCAGGGACAGCCCAACATGCTGGAACTGCAACAAGGAAAAGGGAGACCTAGAACACCTCATCTTTCTGTGCCTGATACTCAAGGGGTTCTGGAAGGGGGTGTTTGACTTCATAGACAATTTGTTCAAGAGTAAAATTAAAAGAGATTTTGCTTCTCTCACCACGGCATTTAGCCAAACTGATCTCCCCACAGAAGGGGAAAGAGAGCTAATGGACCTACTGCGAACCGCGGCAGTCAAGCTAGTGCTTACAAACTGGAAAGACTCCTCTAAATCGACATACAAACGGTGGCTCAACTGGGTCACCCACCTAAGAGGAGCGGATAGCCAGGCACTACGATACTCGCCTTGGAAATACTCCTCCAGGAGCCTGTGGGAAAACTTTGGACAAGAACCTAATCCCATATGAGCCACCATAGGATAACTGGCAGCAGAACGGGGGTATGCCCCAAAGAACACAGCGGTGTGGGATAAAATCTGCATGGATAAACGGAACTGTAATGATTTACTCCTGTCCTATCCTTATCCTACACTTATTCATAGTTACTTCTCCTCCTCTCTTTATCCTTTATCCTACCACCAACGTATAACCAGCAAAGGGGAAACCGGCCGAGATGTATGCCATTAACTCTATACCTTGTATTCTCTGAGGTGGGTAGCCCACATAAAAATTCTTGTATGTATTATATGTACACAAAATCTCATAAATAAAATAAAAACATTTTAAATAAAAAAATGAAATATGGATAGAAACCTATAGCACATATCTAGGCCTATGCTTGTGAGACTCAACAACCAACTAGTCCTCAATGAATCTTTTACAAGTCACCCACATGACCCATCACACCTGTACGGCAGACACATTTGACCTATGTTCACACCACCATTTTGCTCCCTTTTGCCTGGAAGAAAACAGACCAAGTAAGAAGATGTTAGTGCAATCTGAGAAGCCGGCTCTCTCTCAAAGGTATATGATAGAAGGGCAGAGCCTGCCCTGCAAGGGCCTTCCTTTCCCTGTAGGGCTCACAAGAGGATGAATCCACGAAGCCAATTGTACCAGACTCTAACTTTGTGTGATTTGAGGTCGATACAACTAGCTTCTCGAGGGACCCCAAGTGCAGTCAAATACCGGCAAAGCCCCACGGCTGTTGGGAGTCTTGCATTCATAGGCAGCACCTGTGGCCTCCGTTAAATGACCAGCAGCACTCTGCACACATTTGTCCTTCTCTCAGCAACAGATTTCTGCTGTGCCCTTCTGCCATGTCCGATCCAAGCAGAGACATTGAAATGTAAGTCGTGATTTTTCAAGTGAAGGAATTGAAGTCACTTAGGACACCTGCCGGCTTGCAGCTGTTTATTTCAGCAGGCATCTTTCGTGAACAGATGTAAACGAAAAGTGACTGATGGAAAACTGAGGGAGAACTGGCACTGACAGGTGTCTTTTTGTCAAACAACATCAAGTGACGCTTCAAGATCACTGGTTTGTGGCACACACTGCAATGGCACATTCAGAGACCTAAAAACATAACACTAAACATTGTATCTGAAACAGAAACGAGCAGGAGAAGGAAGCACACTGTGTTCCTGTGCTCTCTGTGTTTGCCAGGGCATGCTGTCCTATTTGTAGGATTATAGGGAAGCGTCTTGTAACATGACTTGGTGATTGATACAGAAACAAATATTTAGTTCTTTTTAGTCTGGAGCATAAACCCTGCTTGCCTTGAGCAAAGAAGGAACTAGTTGTACAGTGGGTGGAGGAGGATGGCTGTAAAAGAAGGCTGAAGTGGCTTAGGTGGGGGGCGGGGGGCGGGGGGGGGGGGGGGGTGAGACAAGAAATGCTCTGTTGCTTCTTTAGCAACAATTGTATTTGCTATGACATGTTCTCTCCCTCCTCTCTGCTCAACTGTACCGACTATAAACTTGTTTCTAGGTGCCTTAAAATATTGGCAAATAGTAGAAATTAGCAGTGGATGAGGACTTCCTGCCTATTCTCTATAGTATCAATTATAATTACCTTTATTTCTTGTGTGAACAATGCTTAGTTAATTACATGGATTTTTTAATGGAATATATTTCTTGTTGTAGTGGACCTGTATTTTTAATATACAAATTAACATTTACATTTTTATTTGGTGGGTTTTGCTGTGTTTCACGTACCAAAGGGACAAGTGCCAGTGGTGGGGAGAAGGGTGCAAGTAGGCTTCTCCCAGCTGAATAATCCTAAAACGCCTACTCATTGTCCTTGCCCAGTTCCGGTTTCGGCTCCCACTTGTTGAGATGTCTCCCCAAAGACTCCGCTCCTAGACCATGTGCTGCTGGGTAGAAGAGGTGGCTGGGTCAGAGACTCACCAGCAACCTCATGACCTTCCTGAACAGAACATAAATCAATGTCTAAAAGCCTGCAGAAGTCTTTTAAATGTTTTCTAAAACCCTACTCCGCCCCTTGAGGCTATTCTCCAGCAAGGCATTCCATAGCCAGTCCCTATTCTTCCTGTATGTACAAATAAAAGTGGTCCTTGCTAATATTAATGGGATCGACATCAAGTACTCCAGGTAGGTGGAGAACCTTCTCTCTAGGGAGGATAGAGTCAACGTTTCCCTTAGTTTCTAGTACCCGGTTCTAAGTTTTAAATTGGAGACATTGGTAAAAGAAAAGAGAAATAATTGGAAGCAGCATCCAGGGATCGGCCTCGATCATTATTGGGTTATTGCGGCATGAGCTATACTTGTTTTAGGGTCACGAATTTTCAGTGACGGTTCACAATGATCAAAATAGTTTATTTGTTTTAAACTGTGTTTTAACCGGTGTATTTAGTTTTAACTGCTGCACTGATATTTTAATTGGCGATAATTCCAGCAGTTAATTGTTTTCACTGACCTGATACTTCTTCTCTCTGCTCATCCGATCAACCGCTTCCGCCAGCTGTATTATACCATTCCTCCCTGGTCCACCACAGGTTTTACCGGATTGCATGGAGGGAGTTCACGGTAGTGTTCTCTTCACTTCCTCTACTTCCTAGCAGGGAGGGAATCCAGGGTCAGCAGTCTAGCTGCTCCCTGGCTCTACTTAAATCCATGCTTTGCCCTATGGGCAGTGGACGCCACCACGGATAAGGAATATCCACAGGTGGGTTCCAATACTCACCTTTTCCCCATTAACCTTCCCTTCTGCAATTCTAGCCGGGACTAGCACTGCTTCTTGTCGAATGTCAGATCTCTACCCAAACATGCCATCGAAAACTGGGACCTGCTCTCATCAGGATTTACAGATATCAGCTTCCTAACGGATGGAAAGAAAAAAAGTGTTTGCAAGAAGCTAGAAAGGCGTTGGCGTCTCTCCCATGATACAACTGATAAAGAAGCCTACAAGAGCCTCTTGGCCCTATTTCAGAGACACTTAATTAAGGCACGCAGAATTCACATTGAGTCACAACTTAATCAGGCAGGAAAATCTTCCAAAGAACTCTACCACATTCTTAACTCTTTCACGAACCCTAAGCCCTGTAATAATGAAGTAACTCGTAAACAAGACCTTTGTGACAAGCTGCCCAACCACTTCACTCAGAAGATTGAGAATATATACGACAGTATCATCAAAGATAAGGACCCTCAGAAAGACATCATCACCCTCTACCCCTCAGACTCTCACACTGCACATTCCTTGGACTGCTTTTCCCCTCTTACAACTGACACTGTGGAGTCCCTAATGAAAATAGTAAAATCAGGCTCCCCTCAGGATATTCTACTTGCTAAAATATCACAGTCTGGGTTTTGTCCCAGATTTAGCATGGAGCCAGCACTCAATGCAGTCACAGACAACCTTAGGCTCTCCCTGGACAATAGACAGGCAGCATTATTGGTGCTGCTGGATCTGTCAGCAGCGTTTGACACGATGTCCCATTCCGTCCTATTAAATAGGTTAAGAAAGTTTGGAATCCATAATCTCACCTTTCAATGGCTGACCAGTTTCTTACCCCATCGCACCTAAACTGTCAATCTCGTCACCTTCGGCTCTCCAAAGTCTGAGCTGCCTAAAGGTGTGCCCCAGAGATACTGCCTCTGTCCCACTCTATTTAACATTTATGTGGCTCCCCTAGCAGATTTTCTTAGGGAACAGGGCTTCATCCCAATTTCATACGCTGATGCCACCCAGCTCCTAATGGAATTTGAAAACAACCTTCTCTGAAGGTATGACTGTCATCTCGGACTGGATGAGGAACAGCTTCCTTCAGCTAAATGCTAGGAAAACTGAAATTATGCTTTTTGGAGATGCGCCTCTACTCTGGTCCCCAGAGTGGTGGCCCGCCAACCTGGGTGCTGCACCTGTCCAGAAAGCAGTGGTAAAAAACGTAGGCTTACATTTAGACCAGAAACTCACACTGAAAGAGTAAGTTGTAACCACAGTGGGTACCTGCTTCCACACATTAAGTCTTTTGAGGCATGCCTTCCCTTTCCTCCCTATGACAGTCCGAAAAACACTCCTCCAGGCACTAGTAATAAGTAATCTTGACTATTGTAATGTCCTCTTGATCTCAGCCAATGAATCCTCCCTCAACAGACTCCAGGTGGTCCTAAACACTGCGGCCCGCCTAGTTTTCAAGGCTCCTGCCAGGACCGCCTCCTCACTGCTTCTCCTTGGACTACACTGGTTGCCCATTCACAAGCAGATCCATTTTAAGATCTGCACAATACTGCACAAGGCATTACACGGCAACACCCCCAGCTTTCTTGTAGATAGACTCATACGTTACTAGCCTTCCACAACCCTCCAATCCTGCTCTAAAATCGCTCCTCCTGGTACCTCGTGTAAAGAAATCTCGCACAGGTGGAAAAGCCTTCTATCATCTGGCCCCCTCTTACTTCCCTTACAAATTCGTGAAGGCACTAACAATCTGCAATTCCGCAGGTTTCTTAAAACCAAACTCTTCTGAACTCCCTCATGACTCTGTAGCACTCCAGTAGCGCGGAGATAGCTCTTCGGAGGTGATTCATGCGCTTTATAAGACAAATAAATAAATAAAATATCAGTGATGGAGTGCTTGAAGCGGTATCCCTGATGTAGGAGAAGCCTCAGACCTTTCGTAGCATAGAAGTCTCCAACCCAGAACTAGTCCATGACCGAACTATGGTGGTGGCCATTTTGAGTCTGCCAGCAGCTCACACTATTTAAAGCGAGACTGGCCTTGCACAATATCTCAGCATAGTGGGCACCTAAGATCAGGTCTGTTGGGGAACCCATACATGTAGTACAAGCACATCACAGTTGAGCGGAAATTGGTGTGCCTGGCATGAAAAGCCCAAATTTACAAGCAGCTCCCCTTTTATGGTGGAGCAATTGATACACCAGAATTGAGACCCAGCCTCAAGTCCATTCATTTTTTGCAGGGTCTCAAAGGGAGAGGCCAATCTGCTCAGAAACGCATTAGGGGACAGCCTCACTTTAACCTGAGCTACAAAAGTACACAAACTGCATAATTATTATTCCTGAGAGGGAGGAGTCTCTGCATTGATTGACTCCACATCACGTGAAAGGAAACTCTCTCAACTACAGCTGAGTCGACCACTGAAAGTTCTTTCCTGGAGGATGCTTAGCACAAATACTTTAGAAGATAGTTGTCAGGACACTTTGGGGTGTGCTTAGCCTGACTATGTAAATTAATACCTACCATTTGATATAAAAGAGCTGGAAGGGACAGAAAGAGAGGACACATCCGCACCACCACTAACAGATTGCCCCCATCTCCACAGCCATTCAATATGACAGCCACGAAGGGGAAATCGAGGGCCGTTATTACAAAGGTAGACCTACACAGTTGTCTGGCAGACCAAAATGATAAAATAGCCAATAAGGTAACAACTGGAATACAAGCCCCAAAGTCTGATTTGGCAACTGGTCTCAAAGGCATGACTATAGAGATAAAAGCCCTGGGTCAGCAGATACCACCAATGAGGATGATATTGTAGCTATAAGTCAGGAGTTTGCAAAAATACAGGGCTCTGATGTCAAAATGGAAGAAGAATTGAAAGCAGTGTTGGAAACATGTACAGACCTGGAACATCGCTTGCGTGAACCCAACATCCGGATTCTGAATGTCTGTGAAAATGAAAAAGGCAATGATAGTGCTCTGTACTGTAGATCCCACATCCAATTCCTGCTCAAGGAGAGCCTGACTTACAAGATCCCAATTATTTGAGCACACAGATTAGGAGCACCATGAAGTCCACAAGATATTATAGCTAAATTGGGCGCCTCCTAGTTAAAAGAGAGTATCATATGAGAAGCCAAGAAAGTAGACCATCTAGCGCTGAATTACACATTGGGTGCATTTTCCTTCATTGTTGTGCCCGGTGCAATGAGGGAAAATGCGCACAATATGGGGAATGCACTGCCCCCAGGGCACCCGCAAACTTGTACTGCCCTGGGAACAGTGCATTCACATGAAATACAGAGCCACTTCTTTACAGCTACACTTTTAATGAGGATTGGGGATCCCCTGGCAGACGGTTCAGTCACTTATTGTAACCGCCTGCAAGGGGATGTCTGGGGGGTCAGCAGGACCCCCTTTACCCCCTGCCAAGGGCTGTTCCCAGGAGGTGTACTGTCAGTGCACCACCTTTCAGGCATCACACTGTCAGTGCACCTCCTGAGGGCTTCTTTGCCTCTGTGCCCATGTCGGTAATACGACATGGGTGCAGAGGCAAAGGGATTCTCTCATTTGCATGGGGCAAGCCCCAATACAAATGAGGGAATGCCCCTTCAAAGATACCTCTGGTACTGTATGGCTTTAGGGGCTGCATAAGCATATGCTCCCCCTTCTGTAATGCGAAAGGGCCCTGGGGCCGCACAAAGCAGGCACAAACAATTGTTGTGCCCCCGGGTCTTCGTATAACAATTTATTGTAAGTTACTTTAAACAAGCAAAGAATGTTGGCACCTGAGACTTCGGAGCTTTGTAGGAGACACATTAGGTACAGATGGTCTTTCCCCTTCGCTTTGTGGTTCCAGATGGATGTCATGTCATGTTCTCTGCCTTACACACACTGAAGAATGTACAGGATATCCTGGGACCATCAAAAGAAAATACACATTCACCGAGAACAGTGCGAAAATAACAAGAGATACTTCGCGATCTCCAAAGAAGGATGAGGCAAGTCGATCTTAAAAAAACTGAAAAAACTGGGAGAAAGCTAGACTACAAGTCAGACATTGTGAAAAGGAGACAAGTAGGACTCTGAAACTTAACACAGACATTTTCAACCAAAGTTGCATTTTTATTTTACAGACTAATGCAGTGATGTGTAGATTACAATAACACAATCTATGCCATAGCCGCCTGATCTAAGACAAGAGATATGCATCTGCAAGAGTGACAGATGCTAAAAGAATGATTGCAGAACGTCCTTTGATCAGAGACAAATTATATTGATGATGCAGAAGTAGTCCTGTTCCATTTATGATTTTTTGTTCTGGAACTGTTTGTATAATTGTATTAATATTGTTGTGGACTGGAGAATCGGGTGGAGATTAGCAGGTTACAACTCAGCCCATTGCTGCATGAAGGATGAATCGGATCCTTTCGCCGTCACAGATATGATTTAAGGGACGCGAGGTGGCCAGGGTTGGGGGTACTCGGACCAGAGAAGATGATGGGGTAAGGGAGCCTTCAGGTGGATGAGTGCTGTATCAGGACTCTGCCGTGAGGGGGCATGGCTAAGGCACCGGAGGAGATGGCCGCCGCTCAAGAGAGAGCTCCGTAACGGCGTAGCACGATGGGAACCCTCTAGGTTTCCTTTCCTGCCGCCTGACCCTCAGAGCTGCAGAATTTGTTATCGGAATGCCTTCTGCCTGGAATGCGACATTCGCTGTACACGGGGTGAGGGTTATTATGCCTTTTTCTTGCTTTTCTGCCTAATGTGGTTAGCGGGTGAAATGCAGTCGCCATTTTGATTTATGACCGATCCCCGTGGCACGCGCTGACTGGATTTTCTAACTGCATTTTTTATGGATTACAAAGCATGTTTTGCTGGGAAATGAATACATGTTTTCTTCAGTTTTTCCCCACATTGAAATCCTTTTAACTGCTTTGATGCTTTTTTGGACTGCTTTTTATTTACTCTGTTATTTTAAATAATAATAGCATTTCTGACCGCCATTTTGTACTCTGGACTTTGCTTATCTCTCCCAAATTCCACCCAATTTTCCTCAAAGGCAATGCCTCATTCCACAGTGGCCCTCATCAAATTAATAATAACAATGGGTCATTGGAGGATGCTAACCCATTCAGTGTATTGCAAGACAATGTGGAAGACACAACAAAGGAAACTAATGCAACAAAAGGTACACCCTCTCATAATTCACGCTCATGCTATAAAAATAATTCCAAAATTCCTTCCACAGCTTCTACGCCGGGTAAAATAGTGAAAATGAATCCCCCTTCACCCACCAATTCCTCCTCCTCTATTTCTATGGAATTAGTACTTGAAGAAATTCGCTCCTTTAAACCATATATGGCAGAAACGAATTCTCGTCTTCAGAACTTGAAGGATAATTGGTCACACTCTGATCAAAAAGTTGATGAGCTGGAGAGAAGAGTTGCATCAGTTCAGGTAGTCACAGATCAAGTTCCAGGCCTACACAAAGAAATACAGAATCTTAAACAACAGGTTCAGAATTTGGAAAACTGCAACAGACGTAACAATCTACGCATTTACAGGCTTGTGGAGGGTTTTGAAGGATCTAATCCTATATCCTTTTTCCAATCATTTTTACCCACACTTCTTGGACTCCCAACCTCTCCAACTTTGAACATTCAACGAGCTCATCGCCTTTGTCAAAAGTCTTGTTCAGCTGTTCCATCTTTCTCCTCAATGAAACCTAGAGGGGTAATTTTGTATTTTCTAGAGTATACGGATCTCCCTAAAGTTATTCAGGCTGCCAAACAGAAAGGAAAGATCACATGGAATGGCTCAAATCTCTTCTTTGCGCAGGACTATGCCAAAGTTACCACAGATTGTCGAAAGAAGTTTCTGGAGATGAAGCCTACTTTCTGATCCCTGAATGCCCGTTATGGCTATTCCACCCATGCCTCTTCAAAGTGACTTATAACAACAAAACTACGAACTAGAAAGATCCGGCCCTTCTTCAACATTACCTGAATTCTTGTAGAGATGAGTCTATAAACACCCCTTGATCTTAACCGCTTTGCATTATAATGCATTGCTTGTCAGTGTTTATGTTTTATCCTTATCCCGGTTGTTTTCTGTTAGGATGTGAGACCTGTTAATTATTTGTATTTTTCTGTTTGACTCTTTCAGATGCAGTTTTGTGATCCCTTGAATAAGTCTTCTTCGTTTGTATCTGGAGGTTCTTTTCCTCTGCTGCGTCTTCATGGAGTCCTTGGTCCGGTGTGCTATCTCCCTCATGTGGCTCCACCCATCCCATTCTCATTGTTTATTTGTGGTATGTCTTTTTGACATTGTTCTTCGTTATCAATTGTTTGATTTGTATAGTCTTTTTGTTCTGTGTTTTGTTCTCTCTCACCTCTTATTCTCCCTGTCCCTTTCTCTTCTCTTCTCCTTTTTCCTTTCTTCTTTCCTCTGCACTACTTTCTTAAAAAATGACTGCTTTCTCTTTCTAAACTCAATTCTCTTTTTTTATATTGTTCCATCTATTTTATTTCTTTCTTTAAATAATAAGCATGTTAATTCAATTGTTTACATAATAACTGTTCATGTTCAATTTAATGGGTTATTTTTAGAGTTGTAATTTGGATTGTTAAAAGAGTTAATAATCCCATAAAAAAACAACGTTTATTAACCCATTTAGCTATATTAAATGTTGATATTGCCTTAATTCAAGAGACCCATTTATCGGACTCTGAGCGGCTAAATTAAAAAGAGGCTGAGTGGAAAATGGTTTTTTTATCCCCAGCTCTATAGAAAAAGAATGAAGTCTCCATTCTTTGTCATGAGAAATATCAGATTTCAGTTGTTCATCAGGAAAATGATCTGGAAGGACTCTGCTGTGAGTATTCTTACAGTCAATGGGCATCATTTACTATAAAGTGACAAACTGGCAGTGCAATGAGCTTGTAAATAAAGCCATATGTTCCCAATCGAGGCAAGAACAGGACCAACTTGAACTTTATGACTCGAATTAGAAACTGGGGAAAGATTGCAGGTTCTTTGAAAGCCCCATGAAGAGAGAGTGCCTTGAAGAGTCAGATCGATCTCTTTGCTACAGAGAAGTTGAAAAAGGCTTTACTGTAGCTGAGGTAGAGATCTTACGAACATGCCGATAACACAAGGGCATTGCTAATAAACAGATTAAGGCAGTACATAACAAACAGGAAAATCCCAACTCATGGGAAGTGAGGGTCAAATTTGTAGTAAGAATGCAGATAAAGTAAAGGCCGTCAGAGACTATTATGCCACCCTATTTCATGATGATCCAATCTCAGCGGATTCCAGAGAAAAATACCTCAGGGCTTTAAGTGTGCCGGGTCGCACCGGTGCTGAGCACTGGCAGTTTTTTAAGGGGACCTCAAAACGGGTCTCTATCGGGCTCTGTTTTGTGCCCTGGCACAGGCGGTCCATTTTTTCCGGACTGCACTGGGATCATCATGCACACAGATGTGCACATGCTCACACTGCTCACTTCTCACTAGTGTAGAAGTTAAGGCATGACGTTATGCCAGGTGAGTTTTATAGGGGAAGTGAAATCCTTTATAGAGAGGCGTCGTGGTGTCACCAGGGCTTTAAGTGGAAGCTTTTTCAATATTATATACAAGCCATAGTTGCTGCTTATTATCTTATGCAAATAACAACCATTGACAATCCAATAGTCCTGACTTGTAGGTATGATGTTACTTGTTGTATCATATCTGGATGCATTGACAGAACTATCAAAATACAAGCCGGGCGGCACACTAATCTAAGTACAGATTTTTAGCTTATGTGCTTTAAGCCACACCCTTAATTACATTGGCCACGCCCCTTTGAGAGACCCCCCAGTTTTTTCATCCCACTTAAATCCCTTAAATATATTTGGCAAGTAGCATCAGTTTGGAAGAAGCAATTCTCCTGGTAGAGGTCTTGAGTTGAGAGCAATTTCTGAGAAACAAACTGATAAAGCACCTGGGCCAGATGGCTTAACAAACAGATTCTACAAGAAGTTTCTATCTGAGTTGACTCCGCGCCTAGTAGCAATGTTTTACTCACTCACACAATCACTCCCACGATAGCAACAGAACACATTACTCAGATCCATAAGGTTGGCAAACCAATAAATAAAATCATGGCTTATTGGCCAATAGCTCTCATAAATGCATGTGTGAGTGTTTTCACAAACGTCTTGGCCAGCAGGCTGATGCCACACTTAAGCTAGTCAAGGGAGAAGCAGAAAATTAAAATGACCCCCATTTTGAATTCAAGCTCTGATCGCACCGAACAAGCAAATCAAGAGTGTCCAGCCCTCCCTAGAAAAGCTCCATTTTCTCTTCCATCCAATCATCTATTCATTCATCCTTTCACACTTTCATACAATATTTCAACTTTACTGTCTGTCATCCATTCATTCTTTCATACATCATTCAAACTTTCTCCCTTCCATCCATCCATTCATCAACTTTGCCATCCATCAACTCTGTTATCCATCCATCATCTATCCACTCTGCCATCCACATAATCATGCTTTAACCCACTCATCCAACACTTTACTCTGCCGTATTTTCACCTGTCGATCCACCTATTCATCCTTTTAAATACACCTTCCTTTCACCTGCCCATCCACCTATCCTTCCATCCCTTATGAGATCGGATGCGGACACCATCATTCTTAATATTGGACTTCCTGAATCATCAATATGACACTGGCAACGAAACAATAATGGCACTGAAGAGGAAATTTGAAATATCCTCACCAGGCAAGAATGGGCTGGTAATCTATGGATGTTACTAACCATGGAAAATAAACCTGGGGAATTAGTGACATGGACCACAGGTATGAAAAAATGTGTCAGCCATTGGTGGACTATCTCATTGAAAATTACTATGGGTATGGATGCCCAAAATGTCTCAGATGTCTGCGATAAACTAATCAATAGGAGGGAACTTGGAGGCCTAATAGGTAATTAAGCAAAATATAATGTATTCAGACACCTTTGAACCTATATCTGGCAATGCAGCTAATTAAGTGAATCTACCGTAGGAGGAAGGAAGGGAGTGAAAGGTGAGGGACATGGACTAAAACGGACTGTTTGATGCTTGCAGTTGTGTTGTCTCAAACCGACGGCCGCTATGCTGGGGGTCTCTTATTTAAAAACATTAGGAAAAGCCCTACAAAAGTGTTCAACCCTAGACTGCTTTCCAAACTTTGGCTATGGATGGAAATCCTTGCAAATTAGTTTTCGCAGGAGAAATTTCCCACATAAAAGTTGTTTTCAGAGAGAATAGCCCACCTAAATATGAATTATTGCTGAGACTTATTTCCTACAATACATAACTTTGCAGAATTGCATCCAATTTTATTACTAATAGTCTAAATTGTTAAAAAAGTCATGTCAAATAATATTTGCCATAGATTGCATGGTTACTTTAAAATTACTCTGAGAAATTTGTCACTTATACATTGAGCTATGTGAATGATAATCATAGATGGAGTGAAGAGTGAACTAGGCAAAGTAAGATCATTAGAGCGCAGATGGCGCAGAAAATACGCAGAAGAAGATCATAGAATTTACAAAGCAGCGCGTAGACAGTATCATGCCGCCATTAAATCAGCAAAAAAAGCCCACTTCTCAGAGGCCATTGCATCTTCGGGAAACGATCAGAAAGAAATATTCAAGATTGTAAATAGCTTTACTGATCCTAGAGCGCTTGCCCAGGATATTCCGCTCTCGCTACCACTGTGCAATTCTATAGCAGATTACTTTGACAATAAAATTCAAGCTATCGTCAAGGATTTTCCACCTCCAACCTTAATTTCAACCTCTCTTGAAAAAATATCTACAGAAGCAAATGGAATAAACAATCTACCAAAACCCCATTTTAATGTTTTTGCTCCCATTTAATTGGAGGAATCACGTCAGGCCATTCTGTCTAGCAAATCTGGATCACCATTTGATCCATGTCCTCCCATGTTCTTAAGAGCTCTGGTCAATGAGGTAAATCCCATAGTGAATGGAATCATCAATTCATCATTGGCAACGGCAGAGATTCCATCAGAATGGAAATTGGCTGTGGTTAAACCCCTCCAAAAGAAACCCTTACCCGACCCTACCACTCTTTCCAACTTAAGGCCCATCTCACTGCTGCCGCTGTTATCTAAACTGACTGAGTCATTTGTCAACAGCCAACTCACCACTTATCTCGAAGATAACAATGTCCTGCATCCGAATCAGTTGGGTTTCAGGTCTAAACACTCGACCAAATCTGCACTCCTATTCTCCACTGAATCCTTGCGCTCCGCTATGGACTCAGGAAAGAAGGCCGTCTTGATATTACTCGATCTATCGGCGGCCTTCGACATGGTCTCCCACACCATTCTGATTGACCGTCTCCGGAGCGCAGGGATAGGCGGAGCAGTGCTAGAGTGGTTCCAAAATTTCCTGAGCCTTAGACGACAAATCACAGTGCTGGGCGAATACAGATCTGAGGAAAAAACGATTAAAACAGGGGTACCACAGGGCTCTACTTTGAGCCCATTACTTTTCAATCTTTATATGGTACCCCTGATTGAGCTAATCTCTTCGTATCAGATCAGCACTATTTCCTACCCTGACGATACGCAGCTCATTCTGGTACTCGACAGGGAGTTACCACAAGCTGAAGAAAACCTCAAAACGTGCTTAACAGCGACATTCGAATGGATGAAGACCAACCACTTGAAGTGTAATTCTGGTAAAACAGAAATACTTCCATTCGGCTCGCAAAATCTATTCTCCCCTAAGCAGTGGTGGCCTGAAGGCGCTGAAGCACCCCCAAACACCATTTCCTCTGCCCGTAATCTAGGTGTTAAGTTCGACAATGCCCTATCATTCAAGCAACAAGCCATTGGGGTAGCAAGTTCCTGATTTCATATTGTCAGAATGCTAAGGAAGTTTTTCGATCTCCTTCCTTTGTCCACGAGAAAAACGGTGGTGGTGGCACTCATCACATCAAGACTGGACTACTGCAACAGTCTATATGCTGGAGCTAATAAGACCGTGCTTCACAAGTTGCAGATGGTCCAGCATGCAGCCGCCCGTCTTGTCCTTGGCTGGCCCAGGATATCATCGGCTTCTGCCGCACTCCGTACCCTCCACTGGCTTCCCATCCATAAGCACTTGTTGTTTAAAATCTTGATCATCACCTTTAGAGCCTATCATGCACAAGGACCTAGATATCTTTCCAACAACTTTAAACGACATCTGCCAACCCGAAACCTGAGATCTTCCCACCTCAATTTACTAGTGGTCCCAAAATTCAGATTAGCGACCAAAGGTGGAAAATCCATCGTAGTGTTAGGCTCCAGAGCCTGGAATAAACTTCCTCCCGCACTTCGTCAAATCTCAACAGAATCTCTGTTTAGGAAAGCCCTAAAGATCTGGGTTTTTACGCTCTCCGACGCGGCCTGTAAGGATTTGGTGTAATGACCGATCTCTGAGAGTTATTCCAGCCTACTCACCCTTTTCTATTCTGGGGTGGCTCACAGCGCCAAGATGCTTCCTGGAGTGATAGAATGCGCTATACAAAAGCCATTTTACATTACATTACAAGTGCAGTTTTGATGCAGTCTTTTTAAGGAAATTCTTGAAAAGTTCTTTAGTTTGCTCCCACTAGTCCTGTGAAAACAAGTAATATGTTTTTACCACTCTTTCAGCAAATCACTTCCTTTTTTCGTACCCAAGAGCAACTACCAGTGGCAAGCAGTCAACCATTACTTTGTGTGCTGCTTTATATCTCTTCTGGGACTCTCCCAACATTTTTTTAACCAGACCCTTTAATCACATAAGCACAATTCCACAAAAGCCATCATCTTTATTTTGCTCGTGAGGTGCATAAAGTGTGCCTCTGATGTTTCACTACTCACTCATCTCTAGTAAGTATTTCAGTGATGCATCTGTGTGTGATAAAGTGTCTCTCTTGGGAGGTCCCCCCCATATTCTGAGGACTGCTGCTATGGAGTTTTGACTCAGTGCACTGGGACACTACTCTCCTGATCCTCGTGCAAGTGCTCTCAGCATAAAACCAGTTGATATTGACTAAACCCTAATTGTTATATTTAATTTTAGGAGGAGGCCATAAACTATGGTGTCCCAAAATAAACCGTTGTCAAGGAAAGTTAAATATCACCTATAGACTACAGCACTAGTATTGATAGAGTGCTGGTTCACCTGCTCAGGATTTTACCATACTCACCTGGGCCCATAAAAACATACACACTTTAAACAGGTAAACCTATGCTTAACCAGTGATTTAATTTAACTTTTAGGACCTATTCCTTGACTTACTAAATCTAGTCACCAGTCCCTAAAGTCCTAAGGGATCAAGGGAGTTAGCAAGAAAATAGGTAGTAAATAAATATTTGCACTCATAAAATAACCACAGACTCGGGAAAGATTTAAATGCTTTATCTAAATATTTTCTTTAAATGTCAGTGTCCATACTAAATTAATCAGAGCTTGATTAAAAAGGAATTAAATCAAAGCAAGATGATGTGAAAGTATCTTTAAGCATTGAATCATAGGAAGGGTAAGAAGAGGTAAACAGCACAATGACATACCCACACAACTTTTAAATTTCCCTAGAATGGTGTGAAGACCAACCCTGACCACGGCTGGGATAAAGGACAGGACCCCTGATAGTGCAGGTGCCAACAGGATAGAACAGGTGCAGACCAGAATCAGGATAAGTGCGTGCCAAATTGGATCAGGACAAGACCACTGCAGAGCAGGACCAGCAACCACAGCGAAAGTGCAACACCAGCGTCACACCCCTCTCTGCAGCTAACATTCGGACCCTGATTGGGTTAGCGAATCTTCTCCCTCAGGAACCCCGTTTGGGTTATCAAACTCCTTCCCAGAACCCCGATTGGGTTATCGAATTTTCTCTCAGAGTGCTCTGCCAGCACCTCTGCTCTTGATCGCCTATTGAGTGCGTTGGATCAGTGGAAGGTTAGCTATTCGGACAAGTCGGACAATCTAACTAGCTAAGCCTACCTTAGTTATACCATTTTCCAGGGCAGTGTACCAGACCCCAATGTTTCAAATGTATGTATTCCCTCAATTTGATTGGTCAAAAGACAAGGAGAGGTCATCATACCATACCAGTATGAGGTCATGCTCTTCAATATTCAGATCAATGTTCCCGCCAAATATTTTATTTTCCCATGCACTTTTATTCCACCCGGCAATGAATGTTCCAATAGTAAATACAATGTATAATTTAACATCCTCTTGCAGGTTCAGGAGGTCGGGTTCCCATGAACGTCTTCTAGCAAGTCAGGAGATGGCATGAATTCAATGCCATGGCTTGTAAACTTTGGTGAATTCGGCACATGCCCAATTCCAGGACCCAAGATGGAGCAATAGCAAAGTCAAAGAAAAACAATTTTAGAACAAAGAATAAATGAATGCACTGTATACCGCTTAGCTCTACTCTATTCCCATTGCTTTATTTTAACTTCAGCATTAGGGATTAGGCAGAACGAACAACTTAGTAAAAACAGTGATGCAAGCGTTAAGCGCATGAGAACATAGAGCAGCCATCTTTAGTTCTAGTGCGCAGAAGGAAAGATTTCCCAACAAGCGTAAGAATATGTCATGTCACGTGAGTATGTCAGATGCATACGCAGAAAAGTTCCCGCATTGCGCCGGCCATTTTAATGCATTCGCGTTACAGTTTAGTAAAAGCACATAAACAAGCTTCCCTTAGATACCTAAAATGTTGTGTGATGCATTTGTTAGCAGACAAAACATGTTGGTAATACATTAGTTAATTTTTTGAGAGGGTTGAGTCCAAGCAAGTCGCTTTACGTGCAAAACCTTGCTCCATCAATCTCCTCTTTGATGATATTTTATATCATCACAAATTACAGAAACAGATGCCAACTTTTCAACATTTAGTCATTTCTATTTCTTCAAACACTCTTTTAGGTTTGTCACCATTATTCATGTGGAAGTTTTTCATCCTTTTACACAAGTCCTCGTTTAATTCTTCAAGTTTGATTTCACTGAAGTTTCTTTTTTTCCGTTTCTGATTTACTTTATATGCCTTTTTATGTTTGCGACATTTGCAACAAATTATTATCCCTAAAATCAGTAGTGCTACTCCCAACATTGGCATCAGTATTTTACCTACAAAACATTTTCCTACGTTAGTGAACCAACTACCTATTGAGGAGAGACCACTAATTAGTCTCTTCCATGCACTGTCAACCTCCAGTGGTTTCAATTCTTCTCTCAAATTGGTAATATTTCTGGCGTACCTTTTAATTTCTATACTTTCATCTGGAATGTAAGTGCAACAATTTTGGGTCTTCAACATTCTACAGACTCCGCCCTCTTTTGCCAATAATATGTCAAGAGCAAGTTGATTTTATAAAACCATTGATCTTACTGCAACTAATTCGGTATTGATCTGAGGTAATATAAATTTTATGATCGATTGTGTCCCCTATCTTAGACCCCACCGACTCCGTGTACACGCTACAAGTACATGTATGTTCCCTCCCCTTCAAGCTATGAAGACGCAAATACATTTGCGTCCAACGTTAACGTGTCCTCTTTCAGATCCACCATGAATGGGTCAAATAGTCCGTTCCTACATATGCCATGCCAATGTCTTTATGTAATGTACTTCACACGTTTTCCGGCTCTGGCGAAGTAGGCCCTGAAAATTTGCCATCGAGCCTTTTCCTGCCTCCTGACTCTGAATCTCAAACCTGGGCTTCGCATCTTTACCCGTGACCTCTGCCTCACTCCCTGTGCGGCTAACGGTGCTTGGCTCAGCCTGTTGCCTGCCAAGACTGTATTCAACCTTCAAATTATCTGCTCCACTCCTCGCAAATACATTCCTGTCTAGTAGATTCATGTCAACATCCTTCCAGCTGCAGAGCAAAGGGTTTGGCCTCAGTGTCTCTATGCAAGTAATTTATGGCTCTGTTTCTATGGTAGGCCCATGCCCTCCCTCGCACCCCTCGCATCTCATGCAGACACGTAGACGCTCATACACGCACTCACAGCCAGTATAGAATAGCCTCTTGTCCGAGAGACCTTTTCCTTCCAGATAATACAGTTCCTTAAACATGAGATATTAGATACGATTTGGGATTAGGTTGATCTGACATCCAGACATCCGTCTCCACTTGAGGGCTAAATGTCAAGTCCCCCTTCACCCCTCAAGTTACACGTACATTACACATCATACTGCTGCGCGCGCATCTCTGCCATGTATTTTTGCTGACACTGCCGGATTCACTCATGGATCCGCCTACTTGTGACATCATGTTTAATGATGTTCTTGTTCACGCCTTCATGCACGCCTATTGTAACGCCTTTTTGTATTACGTACATGCACTCTTATCTCTCTTCTCAGCTGTTACGCCTCCTGCATATGCCTTTACTGTAATGCATTGACTATATATATGAATGCCTGTCAATAATGTATTGTCGCATACTTGCATACCCGCATATTACCATTGACTCTGTCAGTCTGTCCCTTCCCGAACCTGCGTGGTGACGGAACGGTATGCCACCTTGGCTCGAGCCAATATGCTAATCACCCAATTCCTTTTATAGGAATAAAACCCTTTTTGAGAAACCTCAAATATCACGGATTTTGCCTCTTATTTATTATGAGTTATTCTTATTGACTTTACCGCATAGAAATTAAGATAGTAAATTAAATATTTACGACATTTTGGCGCCCGAATAGGGACCCCTCCCCCCTCTCACGCGCCGGAGGTGCTTTGCAGGCTTAGTCCCCTGCCACAGCCGGACGGAAACTACGCGTACCCGCAGGATTTCCTGTATCTCCCTCAGGCCAACGAGGTGACTGAGGCCGCGATCGACACCCAGACGAGGCGGTGAGAAGTGTGGAGGATCCCGACCAGAGCCTAGCTGAGAGAGCAAGATCCGAGGTATACGGAGGCCCACCAGGTTCCGAAGTTCCGAAGTATCTGCGTCACGAGTCGAGTCGAGTCCGAATCCAGTCCGAATCCAGTCCAGGGTTTCCGAGGCCTTCTGTTTCCGTGCTTCCCGGTGAGTACCGTTGCTGGGGACGCATCTAGACGTGCGCATTAGTTTGTGCCGGTCAAGACAGGTGTGGGTACACAGACCTGGTCTGCACTGTTTTAGACAGTGTATCTGTACTGTTTAGCAGTATATCCAGTTTGCACTGTTGAGCAGTGTATCTAGTATTATGCAGTTAGCTAGTTACATTCTAATTGTTATCATTCAGGTCAAAATGTTTTAATGTGTCTCAAAATGTCGTGGTATGAGTGATTGTTCGATCGTCATCATTGGGATCATTGTGTTCATTGTATTCATATCTGAGTAAGCACTAAGTAGCCAGACTTTCAAGATGCCGTTGTTCTCCAAATTAAGACAGATAAAGACTAGAAAGGGGGTACTCGAGGAAGCTGTTCCCATCCCACCTAGGGACACTCCAGGGTACTTTATGTATCACAAGCACGGCTTGGATGCCGTTTTATTTCTCGATTTATGGGTGGACTACACTAAAGATCTAGCAGAGAATCAGAGATGGCCCGCTGCAGGGACCTGGGATTCAGAGTGTATCATAAGAGTGGAAGAAGCATTACGAAAAAAGAAAGCCAGACAGTCACAGAAAGATGCCATCGAATTATGGCGTAAAGAATCACATAGGCGTACAGAAAAAGCACTTAGAAAAGAAGAGAAAAGGAAAGAGGATCCAGACAAGGCCCAAGAAAACGTATTAGTTGAGGAAGGTATCCGAGTAAAAATAGAACAAGTAGACAGACAACTGAACACCCTTAGGAATGGTATGTATCCTCTCCTGGCCGAAGGTTTACCTAAGGCCACTCCGGAAGTACCAAAAGATCTACCACCTCCCATACTCCCGACCAAAATGCATCCCAAAACAGCGAAGGACATTTTCCTTTCTTCCTATCTAGATGATGTGGCACCCGCATATGTTAATGCCGCACCGCCGCGTACACCCCCTCCTGGCGGCGCCCGACCCCGAGACAATCAGCTCCTACCCCCGCGACAAGCTACTCCTCCACCTCTTCTTCCCGTCCCGAATGTCCCTCCTGGTCTTCCTCCTGTTCTTCCAGCTCTTCCCGCACCCATTCCTCCCACTTTACACCCGAACAACCCCTTCGGAGGCAGTGCCTCAGGGGGCGCGTCTGGAGGAGCGATAGGTTTCCAGACACCTCCACAGGTACATAGATTGACTTATAGGGATCTAGCACAACAGTGTACACCTCGATCAGCCGATTTCGATATAATGAAAGACCGTCTCGGGGATTGTAGATATGATCCAGTACCCGGTAGAAATGATGAAAGATTAATACTAGCATCAGTACGACTAAGACGGGTCACCAACTTTTTGTTGACCTTACCCGGAATGGTTGAACATCTAGACAGAATATATCATTTTGTCCAAACAGGGCAGGGACCTGAAAGTATTAAGGAAGCCATGGCTCACCAGAAAGTTGACATTCAAGCCAAGATATTACGGTTTTTTATAAACTGCTTAATAAGAGAACAAGATAGGCCGGGGATGGACCCGGAGGAAATGAAAGCACTTCATAGATGGGGTCAGAATATAGCAGACGGGAACCATGATAAACAGAATAGTATAAAAAACATGTATCAGAGAATTAGAAGCGAAGTAATAAAAATACATGGAACAAGACCGATAGAACCAGAAAATGAATCAGACAAGTTTGAGTCCTCAGAAGAGGAGCCATCAGAAGAAGCTACAGGACAAGCACAATTACCAGTTAGAGAAACGATAGCGTATGTAGGAAAAGGAAGACCCTTTAACAATTCAATGCGCCCAGTGCGTCCAGAAAGTAAAAGAATGTTCCAAGAAGCCATGTGCAATCCAAGAACTCCTGAACACTTATTCCAAGCTACTGATAACAGACTTCGAGAACGAATGGGGTACCATGTACTAGATTCTATGGATGAACAAGAATTAGCGAGGTCAGCAGTACAATGGGCTGACAGTCCCGAGAAATATAGTGATGATGCGTTAGCACACACATTTTTAAATATGACACCAAGTGAGCAGCGTTTAGCTGGTACATACATGATACAACACCTACTTCTATTGTATAGGAGCCAACATTCCGACCCAGGCCCCCTGCCTGATATATTAGCAGAACTACTCATGAATAAATGGAGAGGTCTAGGTACCGATCTAATTAAAGTAATTCTAGAACAGAGGCACAGATATAGTGCCTTCCTATGTCCACAATCTGATTCAGCACACTCCATGGAAAGAAAAATGTATTACCTGGATAGACAGAATCCGTTGCGAGAAGTGCACCCAGTTCAGAATGCCGACAATACACTTAGACGAGTGTTTGTGTTCACACCCATAACTAAAATAGAATTATTGGAAATGAAAAAACTAGTACCTAGCCATGATAAAGATCCCGCAGGTTTCCACCGTGAATTAAAAGACATGTTACTCATGGGTGACTATACTTATCCCGACATAATGAAGATATTGAAAGTACTACTGCCTCCTGGTATTTATGAGAAACTTAAAGAGAAAGAATGGGAAGTGGGAAATGCAAAGATTGATTGGACTGCATTAGAAAACGAAGAAAATACTAGAATTCCAGGCCAAGGGCTCGGGGATAAGGTTAAAGCATTACCAGGATTGTTGGTACAAGTGTTGCCACGTTTATTAAGTACTAAAAAGGAAGATTGGGGTGCAATTTCAGCCTGTAAACAGAAACCCGATGAAGACACTAGTGACTTTTATACTCGATTTGAGAAATGTTTTGGTATTAATAGCGGCCTGAAACCAAGTAGCGAGTCATACCCACACCTTTTTGTAACAAAATTAGTTGAGAATTCACTGCCCCAGGTTAAGAACAGAGTACTGAAAGTCGAAAGCACTTGGCAAGCTAACACCCCTTCACAAATGTTACAAATGTTACAGTACCACCAGAATAGAATTAGAGAAGAACAAGAACATGAACAAAGACGTATGAAAGACACGAAAATGAAAATGTTAGTTGCCCAGTCAGTTCCTGCTGATGGTCACAAAAAGGGTGCGACCCAGCCTAGTAATTCGACGGCTCCTGTTAAAGGGACATGTAACTATTGTAAACAGCCAGGTCATTATGTAAATGATTGTGCAGTTCTGAAACACAATATCTCCACGGGTAAGACCAAGGAGAGACCGCGCGTACCTAGACAAGATCAGGCCCAGCAACAAGTACCGCAGAATATACAACATATTCCGCCTATGCCAGTTTCATCACAAACTGTAGCAGTGCCACAGCAACAGCCTATTACTGCAACACAGAACACAACACAACAGATGTACCAGTACGCACAGAATGACTACCCTGATTATCAGCGGTACACATGAAACAGCCTAGAGAGGGAGTTTGGCTTGCCCCTTATTGAAGTTCCCGTAGATCAAGAGGGTCCTTATGTACACAGTCAAGTGTTAGGAAAAGACAGAAAGTTTTTAATTGACACAGGGGCAAGCAGGACCACAATCAGTCACAATGAGGTTCCAGGGGCACCCCTCTCAGGCTCACAGAATGTTTCCCTTGGATTTTCAGGAAAGCCTATTATTAATGAAGTATCACAGCCACTACCCCTTGCAGTCGGTCCTTTGACACGGACTACAGATTTATTGCTTACAAAAGCATGTCCAGAAAACTTATTAGGAATAAAGACACTGAAAGCTCTAGGAGCTATAATATGCTGTTCTCCAGAAGGAGTACGCTTATTCTTGCGAGATTTTAAAGGCCATTATGTATTAAGAGACATGGATCCCCGGTTACAGAGTGTACCTGCACACTTGTGGGCGAAAGGCCCCACTGATGTAGGTTGTATGCACATTACACCATATCGAGTCACACTCAAAGCAGGAGTGGTATTACCACGAATTCGACAATACAAGTTACCTCCAGATGCTGTAGTGGCTTTGCTGAGAATCATTGACGAGCTCATTGCACAAGGAGTGGTCGTGGAAACCGACTCCAATGTATGTAATTCTCCTATCATCCCAGTTCTTAAACGTACTGATCCAAATGCACCACCTGTTTATCGATTAGTTATTGATCTGCGCGAATTGAATAAATGCATTGTACCTCAGTATCCTGTGGTTCCAGATATCTCTTCATTACTGACGGCTATTGATTCAGAAGCGACGTTCTGTACTGTAATTGACCTCAAGAACGCCTTCTTTAGTGTCCCAATTGATCCAGAAAGCCAATACTTGTTCGGATTCAGTTTAAATGGACGAAGTTTCAAATTTTCACGCGCACCTCAAGGATTCACAGAAAGCCCCAGCATCTATAGCCAAGCACTGAAAAGACAACTTGACAGTATCCATATGCCTGTTAACACCGCCCTACTCCAGTATGTCGATGATCTGCTGATCACCGCACGAAGCGAACCCGAATGTGAAAAAGCATCACTGACGGTTTTAAATTTCCTGGCTGACAAGAGGCACAAGGTTTCCCCTTCAAAGGTACAATTCTGTGTTCAGCAAGTTGTGTACCTGGGTCACTTGCTGTCCAAAGTGGGGAGACAGCTCACTCCAGATCGCATCCAGTTAATTGTAAACATGTCACCACCGAAAACACAAAAGGAGGTGCGGGCTTTCATAGGCCTCACCTCGTACTGCAGACAATGGATTCCCCAATATGCATTTCTAGCAAAGCCACTCATCCAGTTGACAACTCAGGAGGCAGCGACATCGACTGTCCTCCCTTGGACTCTGGAACATACACAAGCTTTTGAAGACCTAAAGAAAGCCTTATGCCAAGCACCAGTTTTAGCAACACCATGTTACAGTAAGCCTTTTACACTTTTTGTTACAGAACGTGAAGGTACTGCCTTGTCAGTCCTCACTCAGGAACAAGCAGGTTCACACAAACCGTGTGCTTACTTTTCTAGCACATTAGATCCAGTAGCCCAAGCCTTACCTGCATGTTTGAAATCAGTTGCAGCGACAGCTTTAGCGATCAGACAGAGCAATTCCATAGTATTAGGGCATCAATTAACAGTACAAGTTCCACATTCCGTGGAAGTTCTTTTAAACCGTACCCAGACCCAACACTTGACCATAGCAAGACTGACAGGTTATGAATTGACATTGTTTCAACCACACATAGAAATCAGACGCTGTAGCACATTGAATCCTGCCACACTATTGCCATTAAGCGGTGTAGACCCACTGAAGCATGATTGTATCGAAGTCATTACTATTACGACGAAACCCAGACAAGACTTGACAGACGTCCCATTACCAGACCCAGATCTGACACTTTATGTGGATGGTTCATGTATGAGAACAGGTACAGGAGAATTAGTGGCAGCTTACGCAGTCACAACAGACACCGAAGTTATAGAAACAAATTGTATCGACACCCTGTCAGCTCAAGCAGCAGAGCTCATCGCTCTGACACAAGCCTGTATTCAGGCCAAAAATAAGAGAGTTAACATATACACTGATTCACGTTATGCATTCGGAGTCGTTCACGATTTCGGAGTCCTCTGGCGAGAGAGAGGTTATTTGACTTCTCACGGTGCCAACATTCAACACGGTCCCCTCATTCAAGCCTTGCTAGATGCAATACATCTACCTACTGCGATATCTATTATGAAGTGTAAGGCACATACAAAGGTTACCGACACGATCTCCCAGGGTAACGACCTGGCAGACCGAACAGCTAAGCAAACTGCTCAGAATCGAATGCATGCAACTGACTTGACAAAGACAATAGTTCCGACACCATCACACTGCATGACAGTCAGGGATCCCGCGCGTGATGTAATTGACATACAGACACATGCCACACCAGATGAAATAAAGAAGTGGACTGAACTAGGAGGGATCCAAACAGATCAGGGATGGATGACGAAGGGAAAATCTACATGGTTTCTCCCCGACTCTATGGTTCAAGTAATCATTAACACAGTACATAGTCCAGCACACCTAGGAGAGAAGGCAATGCTAGATAGCATTCAACACATATGGTACAATAAGAACTTACGAACAGCAGCGAAACAAAAAGTGCGTACTTGCATGATTTGTTGTCAGTTCAATCCAGGTAAAAGCATCCCTGTAGAGAAAGGTGGATTTCAGCCTCCCGATCACCCTTTTGAAGTCCTCCAGATGGATTATATCCAGATGGAACGTTGCCGAGGATTCAAGTATGTCCTCGTAGTCGTATGTGCACTTTCCCGATGGACAGAAGCATACCCAGTCCCAGATTATACTGCTCCGACCACAGCCAAGCAACTGGTTCGCGAGTTCTTCCCACGGTATGGTTTGCCCCGTATCGTGTACTCAGATAACGGTCAGCCATTCTCATCCGAGCTTGTGAAGCACATAACACTCCTGTTAGGGTATCAGTGGAAGTTCCACTGTGTCCGGCATCCCGAGGCAGCAGGTCTCGTGGAGCGCCATAATCAAACTCTAAAGATCCGACTTTCGAAAATATGTAGAGAGAAAGGCGTTGACTGGATAGTAGCCTTACCAGTTGCCCTCTTCTATATGAGGATGGTTGCGCACTCTCGAACCGGGCTATCCCCGTATGAAGTGGTCTTCGGTAGGCCACCAAATATGTGGGGGACGCCTATACCTCGTAAAATCACAGATGTTGATTGTGTCATGCTGACAGATTACCTTGCCTCCTTGATGTCTGCACTACAATCTTGTCGTTCACAGGTAGCTGCAGCCTTTCCCGACAACACCGAGGTGAAGCCCCATGAAGTGGTCCCTGGTGACTTCGTGTTTGTGAGGAATTTTGACCGGAGAAGTCCACTGGAGCCCCGCTGGCAAACCCCGAAGTTGGTTCTTCTGACGACAAGGACGGCTGTTAAATTGGAGGGCAGAAAAGGGTGGCTGCACTCGAGCCACATCAAGAAATTCCACGGACTTCCTTCGGACTTGGACTCTAAGCCCTGCCCTCCTCCACAAACTGACTCAAAACTCCCCCTGGTTGAGAAAACCGCCTCCGAAGAGTATAGACTAAAGCTACGGTCTAGCAAGTCAGACAGTTTAATTGTTTAAGTCCTCCCCTAGGTGAATCGGTTAAATTAGTTTCTGACATGTATCCCCTAGACCGAGATAGAGAGAGAGATAGACAGAGACAACTCAAGAAACGTGCATATTGTAAATCACTCCGTAGTCACTGTATAGTGACATTATTAATTATGTTTTTCCTAAGCCTTCTTGTTATTGCTGCAAGTATATTATTACACATGTACTACCCTATTTTCAAGCGTGCACAATCTGCTTACAATGTCACTGCCGAACATTCTTTTAGCGAGTTACCTCCACATGAACTTTCTTACAGACTTGCGCTGCGCAACAACACATTCATTAGTATGTTACATCACTCCCATCAGACTAACAATGCTACAAACTGTTGGATATGTGGCCGACTCCCTCCCTACCAGAAATACAAGGGAGTTCTGCCCCTTTTTCCGTACCCGTTCACTCACAATGGCTCCTGTGGGGCATGGTTTAGATTGATTAATTCCTTAGATTCTGACATTGCGGTTTACAATGGGAATTGGGTTTGGGAAAACCTGAACTCAGTTCTACTTACAGTCTGTTACCCTGACAAAAAGGGACTTCCCACTAGAACAGGAACTGATCTAGAAAATGAAGTATATGGATTAGGAAATTATACAATTAACCTCATGATTCTTACTGTTGAATCCGAAGCTGCACCAGTATTGTCTGCTATGTCAGTGTTACCAGTCAAAGGTGAATTATGTATCAGAAAGAATGGTTCTATACACTTAGGTCATAGTAAATGTACTACTGTGATCGAATTCAGTGATCAAGGCAAATCCACGTTTAGAGCTACACGTCATTCCTACTTTGTTTGTGGCCATATCGCATACATACGTTTGCCTCCAGATTGGGATGGTACCTGTTACATTGCATTCCTTCTGCCACCTGTTTTCTTAGCTCCTCCTGATTATCACCAAAATACCAATCTAGTAAACAATAGACTCCGAAGAGACCTCCCGATTGTCGACTACACTGAAACGGCATGGGAGCAATACACAGACTTCAATAAAGGTTTCTTCCCCTACTTAGGTGCTGTTTTCAATAGTAAACTGATACGCAAATTAACTAGAACCCTTGAAGCAGTAGTGAACGAAACTACCTCCGCTTTAGGCAACTTAACAGAGGAGCAGTCCGCCATGCGGGTTGTTGTTCTTCAAAATCGTCTCGTCATTGACGTCATCCTAGCTGATAGGGGTGGAGCTTGTAAGGTCATCGGGTCAAGTTGCTGTGTTTTCATTCCAGAAAACGCGCCAACGGTATATAAAGCTATAACACGTCTCCATAAAATTGCAAGTCTGATACATCAGAATCCAGGCACCTGGACTTGGTCCGGTTGGTTCTGGACAACGTTGACCGCTTGGGGATGGAAGATCCTATCCTTCCTAGGCATTGGCCTTCTCATAGTTTTCAGTTGTTGCCTATGTTTACAATGTGGACCGGCGATTTGCGGCTTGTGCGCCACATCATGTATTCCGCATCCAAATTCAAACCGTCAAAAGAAGAAAGAAGAGCAAATGATGTTACATGAACAGATTGATCGATTCATGCAGATCGATATATCATGAAGGGTCCGTAGGGGACAAGGAGGGAATGAGGTAATATAAATTTTATGATCGATTGTGTCCCCTATCTTAGACCCCACCGACTCCGTGTACACGCTACAAGTACATGTATGTTCCCTCCCCTTCAAGCTATGAAGACGCAAATACATTTGCGTCCAACGTTAACGTGTCCTCTTTCAGATCCACCATGAATGGGTCAAATAGTCCGTTCCTACATATGCCATGCCAATGTCTTTATGTAATGTACTTCACACGTTTTCCGGCTCTGGCGAAGTAGGCCCTGAAAATCTGCCATCGAGCCTTTTCCTGCCTCCTGACTCTGAATCTCAAACCTGGGCTTCGCATCTTTACCCGTGACCTCTGCCTCACTCCCTGTGCGGCTAACGGTGCTTGGCTCAGCCTGTTGCCTGCCAAGACTGTATTCAACCTTCGAATTATCTGCTCCACTCCTCGCAAATACATTCCTGTCTAGTAGATTCATGTCAACATCCTTCCAGCTGCAGAGCGAAGGGTTTGGCCTCACTGTCTCTATGCAAGTAATTTATGGCTCTGTTTCTATGGTAGGCCCATGCCCTCCCTCGCACCCCTCGCATCTCATGCAGACACGTAGACGCTCATACACGCACTCACAGCCAGTATAGAATAGCCTCTTGTCCGAGAGACCTTTTCCTTCCAGATAATACAGTTCCTTAAACATGAGATATTAGATACGATTTGGGATTAGGTTGATCTGACATCCAGACATCCGTCTCCACTTGAGGGCTAAATGTCAAGTCCCCCTTCACCCCTCAAGTTACACGTACATTACACGTCATACTGCTGCACGCGCATCTCTGCCATGTATTTTTGCTGACACTGCCGGATTCACTCATGGATCCGCCTACTTGTGACATCATGTTTAATGACGTTCTTGTTCACGCCTTCATGCACGCCTATTGTAACGCCTTTTTGTATTACGTACATGCACTCTTATCTCTCTTCTCAGCTGTTACGCCTCCTGCATATGCCTTTGCTGTAATGCATTGACTATATATATGAATGCCTGTCAATAATGTATTGTCGCATACTTGCATACCCGCATATTACCATTGACTCTGTCAGTCTGTCCCTTCCCGAACCTGCGTGGTGACGGAACGGTATGCCACCTTGGCTCGAGCCAATATGCTAATCACCCAATTCCTTTTATAGGAATAAAACCCTTTTTGAGAAACCTCAAATATCACGGATTTTGCCTCTTATTTATTATGAGTTATTCTTATTGACTTTACCGCATAGAAATTAAGATAGTAAATTAAATATTTACGACAGATCATCAAAAATCCACTAGCAGTGTCAGTCGATAAGCGATCTACCACTGTTGACAAATTGCAAATTCTTTGAGTGTTCAGAACCACTCCCACTGAAGGTATTATTGCACTAACTATGTCACCTACAATTTCAGCAAATGACGCTCTTTTACAACATGTTAGTCCATTCGTTTCTTCATTGCTTCCAGTGATTTTCTCCACATGGTACACCTTTGGGAATACTATTCCAAAATACCAACTACCGTATCAATGATCAGGCAATTTAAAATAGGCCTTTTTCCCACAAATGTAATAAATTCCAGGATAAACTGGTTTGGTTCCATCTTTGAAACCCCAAACCCCAATAACTTTGAAATTGTGTTCACATTCACTGGAATCAATGAATATATTGTTATAATATTCTGTTTTCTCTCTATGGAGACAGAGTTTCAGTTTCTTTTCAAAATCCAGCAACATAGCAGCTTCAGTCTTGCCATTAGAGGTAAACTCTTTATTTTCAGCCCATTTAGGAATCTTTCGCTTATGATCAGTGGCCTTTCTATGGAAATCCTGTCTCCTTTTCTCGACTAAATCTAAAAACATCTTTTCTTTATTTTGTAAAATGCATGTTAGATTTTCTTTGTGCTTTGTGAGCTTTGGCTATATCTATTGATCGTACTGTTAGAAAATAATCTCCCATAAAGTGTGTAGAATCTCTAGTACTAGAAATACGATTTACATTTCTACGTAAAGGAACTTCAGCAAAGACTGCATCACAATTGGAATAATAATATTGTAATTTTCCAGTTCTATAAAACAGACTAGCTAAAACACTACATGAAATACCATAGGTCAGTGGTATGTGATGGTAAGTGACCCCTTCAGCTACTGATGTGGGCAACTTCATGCACACGTAGAAATCAATGATTGCCATAGCTTCTACATAATGTACTAACAAATTAGCAAATACATTTAGATGAGTTCTATTTCTAGCTCTTCTATAATGTAAGTCTCCCTCATCTGTTGCTTCTAACTCTACTCCAGGTTGCTTATGACTAAGCGCTTTCTCAGGTGTATGTGTATCTATTGTCTTAGGTGAATCTACTTGCTCAGGTATATTAGTGTTATTCTGCATTTCCTTGCTCATTAGGTAAGGTATAGCTAATGTCAATCCAAACCATACTATAACTACTATTACTATACTACATGTGCATATTCTACAACATGATTTAGACAATTTCTTTTCAGTCTTCTGTTAACATTATAATCAGACATTTTTGACTAAGGAGATTTTATCCCCTCTTTGTAACTTTTCCGCAGACTTTAACCTATGATTCTTTCCTCAAATTGGTCTCACTTCTTCGTCAGTCTGATCCAAAATCAGTTTGTCATCACTCAGGTCTAGATTTTTGAAATCTTCAAATATGACGTACGTCCACTCAGGTCCTTTGAACTTGTTATTAAGTCTTTTCAAACATGGACTTCGCCTTCTCGGTTGCTCTGTGGAGGGTCCAGCTTGGCTTGGTATTTTATTTACTTGCTCTGGTTCTTCATTTATTGTTTTAAGGTGAAATGTCAGTCTTTTGATAAAACCAGGCCACTTATCTCCTTTTCTAAGTCTTTTAGCTGGCACTGTCCTTTGACTTTCTTCAGATGCTCTTTTATTTTCGTTCAGTTGTGGCACTGCTTGTTCTCTGTCAACATCTGAATTCCTCTCTATCTGACTTGGCGCAGGTCTTATTTATATTTCTTCTGCATTGATACTAATCTGGCCTTGTTCAGGAGTTTGCTGTATTTGACTTTGACTTTAACTTTGTTCGCCTTCTTCCTGAGCACAGTTTATACCCCTATCTGGTCCTGCTCAGGTCTTTGGATTTCTTGATTTTCTTCTGCCTGAGATTTGGCCCTAATACCTATCTTTCCCTCCTCAGACTCTGGAGTATTATCTGGAGTTTCAAATGTCTGTGTACACCGATCTTTCTTTTTCTGGTCCTCCTCAGAATTACTTTTGACCTGGATTGCTGTAATATGAGAACATTCTTCTATTCCTGACTCATCCTCACTATCACTCTGTCTATCCAGATATGTTTGACTTCTGGTTCTCACAAAATCTGCAGGTATGTCAGATACTGGAATCCATTCATCCTGACTGGTGCTCGGTTGTTCTTCATCAACTACTTTGGGATCAACTTCTTGAGACCCCTCAGCTGCGCATCCTTCAGCCTCTACTTCATCAGGTTCAGTCACCCTCTTGGTGTGACTCGAGTGGATCCAGTTTGGAATTCCCCTGCACTTTACAGCTGTGGTAGTAACCAATATCACTTCATGTGGCTCTCCCCACCTTGGTGCTAGGCAAGATTCTCAAGTATGTTCCTTTATCACTACCCAGTCACCTGGATTCAGGTCATGTGCGGGAGTTGATTGTCTGGCGACAGCGTCTTCTCCAACCTGGTGACAGATAGAACGCACTTGGTTAGCCAGTTCTTTGCAATACTCGAGCACTAAATCATCAGATATATTTATCAGCTTGTGTCCTGGTACCCATGTCTGCCTCATTGCTCATCCCATGAGTATCTCATGGTGACTCAAGCCTGTGTTTCTGTCAAGAATGCTTCTGAGTCCCATCAGAACAAGAGGTAAAGCATCAGGCCACTCATCAGGTAGATTCATACATCTTCCCCAATCGTGACTTGATTCTGCCTTTCAGTTGTTCTACCACTCCAGAAGCTTCTGGGCGGTATGCACAATGCAGCTTTTCCTCAATTTGGAATGCTGCATAGATCAGACGAGTTATTTCATTATTAAATTGAGACCCTCAGTCTGATTCAATCGTTACTGGAAAACCAAAATGTGGTATGAGTTCCCTCAGTAATAACTTAGCTACAGTGATGCTATCATTTCTGTGTGTAGGGTAGGCTTCCACCCATTTTGAAAACAGGCAGACAATGACTAGGACGTACTTCAGTTTTCAGCAAGGAAGTGATTTAATTAAATCAATCTGTAGTCGTATGAAGGGACCTTCTGCCTTTCCAATCTTTCCTGGCAACACTATAGTACTCTTACCAGGATTCATTCTTTGGCATGTTATACACCTCTGGCAAAGACTCTCTGCTACATTCCTGAACCTCGCATTGAACCAACTCTGTCTGAACTGTCTAGTCATCACGTCTCTACCTATGTGTGAACTTCCATGATACATCCTAGCCATAGGAGCAAGCATACAACCTGGTAACACAGGTCTTCCATCAAGGTAAACAATAACACCATCCTCAGCCCTTCTCCGACATCCTATTTTCTCCCACTCTTCCTTTTCCTTCATTTCTGCCTCATTTTGCAAATCTCTTACTTCTTCCCATGTTTTCCCTCTTTCAAGCAAAATAAGTTGGCAGCTGTTTCCATATGCATCGATTTTTTTATTTATTGTCATCTTATGTTTGGCACAATGCTGGGCTAGTTGGTCAGCATATCGGTTACCTGCTGTCACTCTGTCATTTCCAGATTGGTGAGCAACACACTTGACCACAGCCACTTCTTTTGGTAATTGAATTGATTCCAGCAAGTCTTTTACATAATGTCCATTCTTAATTGGAGTACCCGAAGAAGTCAGAAACTCCCTTTGCATCCATAGTTGGCCAAAGTCATGCACAACCCCGTAACCATACTAACTATCAGTGTATATGGTTACTTTCAAATTTGTCCCAAATTTGCAGGCTCTTGTCAATCCAACTAATTCAGCTACTTGTGCAGATTTGACTCCAGGTAAATAGGATGCTTCCACTGGACCCCACAAAGTACACACAGCATAAGCAGCACTTAATCCTCCTTCCTCATGTCTTATGCATGAGCCATCCACAAACTGCTCATATTCAAATGTCGACAACAAAAGAGTGTTCCTGTTCTGTTTAAGGTGGAAAAGAGCACAGAGCACAAGAAAACAACAAAGCCCATTAGGTTTGTTAGGAAAGCCCTCACTCACCGACCTGGTCGGTGACTTGCTTCATCATCGGGCCCCACCGGGTGTGACCGAATGCCACCCCGGTGTGCTGCGACGCCAGAATTACTGCGGAGCTGGTTTTGTGATGGGAGGGCTATGTGAGAAATTACGTGAGTAGTGTAAAGTGATGATTTTAAAATTGCCTTGTATGTATCAAAATTTTTTTATTTTAATCAAAGATCATCAAGGGCAAGGTTAAAAAATGTGTTGGTGAGTAGAGCCAACTAATTAAATGGTCTACTCCCACTAGCATTAGGTGAAAATGTGAATGGTCAACATGGACATGTTTCAGCCGGTGTGGTATCATTAACCTGGCATTCGTCAGGACCTATGGTGTTAAACCTCGGCAGTATGGGCACTCTAAGGCCCACCCAACCAGAGGACTTGAAAGTTAAAAGTCTGTGAAGTGCAAAAAAACAGGGGGGCGGGCTTCACCACCCGAAGGTAGGACGCACACACCTCCAGCCTCTAAATTTTAGAGACCAAAAATAAAAGCACCTGTGGGGGTTAAAAAACAGACAGACAACACAAGACAAACAAACAATTAGAATATTTTGTCGATAGATTTAGCCGATTTCAGCTTATTACTTGTGCTCATGGTGCCAGGGTGCACAACTCATACATAATAGCAGAGGTGCGTGGCTCTGCCAGTGGCTGAGGCTACACGGTAAGTCATATCGTTAATATAGTGGCACTGTCATGGTAGATTGCCAATTTTGCAGAATCTAACGGTGTAAGTGCACAGGGGAAGGGTTTAGATAAGTGAAAAGGGAGGCGAAATGGCAGTGAGAATAATCACGCAACACTCTATCACTCATCGATCAATGGGCCAAATGGCCAGTGACCAGTCAACAAAGGAGCAGTAAAAGAGGTGAGAAAAGGAAGATTCTCACTTCACCAGGGATGAAAATCCACCCCATAGACCGCGGGAGGGAGGGGACGGCGCATTTGGCACATCCTAAAAAGCATCAAGAGGGGAAGAAAGAGGGACACCAAACCAAGTCAACACGCAGTTAATAGTACTTAGCTTCACTTGTTCTTTCACCCAGAGTCGTACTCACGCCCACGGCGTCCGTCTCCTGCAGGTAAGCCTAATCGCCCTCAGGACCGGGTCTCGTCGATCCGGTTGAGAAGAGCGTAGGCAGTTTTATGAGGTACCGGCAGGAAAAAGGCGCGATTGCGCTTCCGGGAGTGGAAGCGTTCGTAAAGCGCATGCGTGGAGATTGCCACCGCGGACTAGACCGCGAGCCTGATCCGGGAAGAATGCTCACTTCCGGAGCAGAGGCGCGGATGGAAGCGCATGCGCAGGCTCGGTACGCATGGCAGTTCGGGTCAGTTACACTGATCGTTATACGCATGCGCAGATAAAGTGTGTCAAATGCGGGGGAAGTAAATAAAGGAGCGCAATTGGTTATAGTGCGCATGAGGGGTACACATACAGTCAGATTAAAGCACAGGTGGCCCATGGGTTAGGGTTTGCAGTAACCAGAGGGATTTTACAAGATCGGTCATGTAATAAATCTAGCTTATGAAAGTTAGATAGTTCATGGGACACAGTCATCACAGATAGGGGGAGTTAATGGGGACAGATACAAATCATGGGATTCAGATATTATTTCAGAACAGAGCCCCAAGGTATATCGTCATTGAGGCCATTGGTATGGGTGCCCAGGCGGTATACCCAACGCTGTTCCTTTTCAAACAGTCTCTCAGGTATGTTGGAGCCCCCAACTATTTGTTCAATCACAGTCCATTTCAGGTCGTTGGTGGTGTGATTGGTTTGGAGGAAATGGTCACTCATTCTTGTCGTCGCTTTTTTGCACCTAATATTACTTCTGTGCTCACATATCCGTTGCTTAATTTTTCTGGTTGTCATGCCAACGTATCGAAGTAAGCATGGGCATGTGACGAGGTACACAACATTTACAGAATTACAGTTAGTATGGGCTTTTTGCCACCAAGTTTTCCCGGGTTCAAGAGTCAAGAATTTTGTAGGGGTTGTCAGATGACAGACAGAACAGTTTGAGCAAGGGAAGTGGCCTGTCACTTTCGGAAGATTCCAAGTGTCAGTAACACTCCTCATGGGGGTTATGGGTAGTTCTTTGGGTCTGGTGTGGACCAACGCATCCTTGAGACTGTGCCCTTTCCTAAAAGAAAACAGTGGTTTCTGCCAGTCCTTCTTGATGCTGGTGATAATTTTCCAATTCTTGTTTATTGATTTTTTCATTTGGTTGGATAATGCACCGTACGTGGTTACACAAGTTAAGGGGACTTCCGTTGTTGTTTTTATGATGGGTTCCAAAAGGGCTTCCCGTGGTTGGTTCCGTGCACGTTTAAAACCTTTATTTAGGAGGTGACTGGGGTAACCTCTTTGTGCCAACTTGGTTGTTAGATCAGTTGATTGACATTTAAAATCAACTATGTTGCTGCAGTTCCGGCGGATACGTAAATATTGTCCGTACGGGAGATTCTCCCTTAACGGGCGAGGATGAAAGCTGGAGAACTGTAACAGATTATTCTTAGCTGTAGCTTTGTAATGGGTCTTGGTAGTTAAGGTTGTTCCACTCTTAGTGATGACCACATCAAGAAACACCACCTCCGTAGTGCTCACTGTATGGGTGAATTTCAGGTACCTGTTGAGGGTATTGATCCAGCTGAGGAAATCCGTTAGCCTTTCCATGCTGCCCTTCCAGATGAGCAGCACGTCATCAATGTACCGTTTCCAGTACATGATGTTTCTGCAGAATGGGTTGTTAATAGACAGTATGTTCTTCGCCTCGAAATCCGCAACATACAACCCCGCTATGCTGGGGGCAAATGTACTGCCCATCGAGGTACCCGAGCATTGTAGGAAGAGTCGCCCTTGGTAAGAGAAGAAATTTTCTTTCAGTGCAATTGTGGCACATTCTGTTATAAATTCTCTGGGGGTATTGTATTCCCAAGTGGTAGAGTACAGGGCAGCCTTTAGTACCGTTATGGTCTCATCTTGCGGGATACTGGTATACAGGCTCTCAATGTCTAAGGTGGCCAAGATGATGGTGTCTGGCTCAAAAGTAATGGTCTGCAGTTGATGTAGCAGGCTTTTTGTGTCCTTGAGGTATGTCGGTGTGTTTTGGACAATTGGTTTCAAGAACTGGTCACAGAAGGTGGACAAGGGTTCTAGTATGGACCCGATTCCTGACACAATTGGGCGTCCGGGGGGCGGCAACTTGTTTTTATGAGTCTTCGGGAGTGTGTAGAAGTAAGGAATGGTTTTCTTACTTATCGAGAGGAAGTCTGCTTCATTTTTAGATATATGACCCCTTGATTCGGCTTCCTTAACCAGATCAGTGATGCGGTTCTGGAGTTCAGGAGAAGGATCTGCGGTAAGTGGCAGGTAATTGTTGGTGTCACTTAGTAATCCTTCGCATACCCTCTCGTAGTCCGTCGTATTTTGGATTACGATGCCGCCGCCTTTATCGACTGGTTTTATGGTGATAGCGTTATTGTTTTTTAGTTTTTCAAGTGCCCGGTACTCCTCGGCACTGAAGTTGCCATAGTGATGCGGTTCAGGGCTTGTTTCCAAATCCAGGAACACTGCTTGTTCGAAAGCTGTGATAGCAGCTGGTACAGTGTGCGGAGGGGGTACAAACGTCGATTTTGGTCTTAGACCAGTATCTCCTTTCCGCATTTCTGCATTAGGATCCTCTTTCCCTTCAAAGAAGGCCTTCAGTTTTAATTTGCGGAAAAAGTCAGTGAGTTTGCAGTGTAACTTAAATTTATCAGGACGGGCTGTAGGTACAAAGCCCAGTCCTTTCTCTAATACTCGCTGTTCCGCGGGTGTAAGTTCGATATCCGACAAGTTGGTGATTAGACTTGCTGGTTGCTGGTCCCTGGTTGCGGTGTTTGGCTCCTCGTGCGGTTCCCGACAGCTTCGTCTGTTTGCCAGGAGACTTGGTTGGGGGTTCTCTTGTTCTTCCCTCTGCCTCTGCGGCCCCGTTCTAAAAAAGGCTGCTGGTATTGATTTTGGGGAGGTGGGTGATGCCACCCTGGGTTCCAACCCATCATAGGAAATTGTGGGTGTGGAAAGGGGAATGGTGGTGGCCCGTATCCAGCATGTGGTGCCATTGCCCAACTCGCACCACATGCTGGATACGGGCCACCACCATTCCAACTTGTCGGATATCGAACTTACACCCGCGGAACAGCGAGTATTAGAGAAAGGACTGGGCTTTGTACCTACAGCCCGTCCTGATAAATTTAAGTTACACTGCGAACTCACTGACTTTTTCCGCAAATTAAAACTGAAGGCCTTCTTTGAAGGGAAAGAGGATCCTAATGCAGAAATGCGGAAAGGAGATACTGGTCTAAGACCAAAATCGACGTTTGTACCCCCTCCGCACACTGTACCAGCTGCTATCACAGCTTTCGAACAAGCAGTGTTCCTGGATTTGGAAACAAGCCCTGAACCGCATCACTATGGCAACTTCAGTGCCGAGGAGTACCGGGCACTTGAAAAACTAAAAAACAATAACGCTATCACCATAAAACCAGCCGATAAAGGCGGCGGCATCGTAATCCAAAATACGACGGACTACGAGAGGGTATGCGAAGGATTACTAAGTGACACCAACAATTACCTGCCACTTACCGCAGATCCTTCTCCTGAACTCCAGAACCGCATCACTGATCTGGTTAAGGAAGCCGAATCAAGGGGTCATATATCTAAAAATGAAGCAGACTTCCTCTCGATAAGTAAGAAAACCATTCCTTACTTCTACACACTCCCGAAGACTCATAAAAACAAGTTGCCGCCCCCCGGACGCCCAATTGTGTCAGGAATCGGGTCCATACTAGAACCCTTGTCCACCTTCTGTGACCAGTTCTTGAAACCAATTGTCCAAAACACACCGACATACCTCAAGGACACAAAAAGCCTGCTACATCAACTGCAGACCATTACTTTTGAGCCAGACACCATCATCTTGGCCACCTTAGACATTGAGAGCCTGTATACCAGTATCCCGCAAGATGAGACCATAACGGTACTAAAGGCTGCCCTGTACTCTACCACTTGGGAATACAATACCCCCAGAGAATTTATAACAGAATGTGCCACAATTGCACTGAAAGAAAATTTCTTCTCTTACCAAGGGCGACTCTTCCTACAATGCTCGGGTACCTCGATGGGCAGTACATTTGCCCCCAGCATAGCGGGGTTGTATGTTGCGGATTTCGAGGCAAAGAACATACTGTCTATTAACAACCCATTCTGCAGAAACATCATGTACTGGAAACGGTACATTGATGACGTGCTGCTCATCTGGAAGGGCAGCATGGAAAGGCTAACGGATTTCCTCAGCTGGATCAATACCCTCAACAGGTACCTGAAATTCACCCATACAGTGAGCACTACGGAGGTGGTGTTTCTTGATGTGGTCATCACTAAGAGTGGAACAACCTTAACTACCAAGACCCATTACAAAGCTACAGCTAAGAATAATCTGTTACAGTTCTCCAGCTTTCATCCTCGCCCGTTAAGGGAGAATCTCCCGTACGGACAATATTTACGTATCCGCCGGAACTGCAGCAACATAGTTGATTTTAAATGTCAATCAACTGATCTAACAACCAAGTTGGCACAAAGAGGTTACCCCAGTCACCTCCTAAATAAAGGTTTTAAACGTGCACGGAACCAACCACGGGAAGCCCTTTTGGAACCCATCATAAAAACAACAACGGAAGTCCCCTTAACTTGTGTAACCACGTACGGTGCATTATCCAACCAAATGAAAAAATCAATAAACAAGAATTGGAAAATTATCACCAGCATCAAGAAGGACTGGCAGAAACCACTGTTTTCTTTTAAGAAAGGGCACAGTCTCAAGGATGCGTTGGTCCACACCAGACCCAAAGAACTACCCATAACCCCCATGAGGAGTGTTACTGACACTTGGAATCTTCCGAAAGTGACAGGCCACTTCCCTTGCTCAAACTGTTCTGTCTGTCATCTGACAACCCCTACAAAATTCTTGACTCTTGAACCCGGGAAAACTTGGTGGCAAAAAGCCCATACTAACTGTAATTCTGTAAATGTTGTGTACCTCGTCACATGCCCATGCTTACTTCGATACGTTGGCATGACAACCAGAAAAATTAAGCAACGGATATGTGAGCACAGAAGTAATATTAGGTGCAAAAAAGCGACGACAAGAATGAGTGACCATTTCCTCCAAACCAATCACACCACCAACGACCTGAAATGGACTGTGATTGAACAAATAGTTGGGGGCTCCAACATACCTGAGAGACTGTTTGAAAAGGAACAGCGTTGGGTATACCGCCTGGGCACCCATACCAATGGCCTCAATGACGATATACCTTGGGGCTCTGTTCTGAAATAATATCTGAATCCCATGATTTGTATCTGTCCCCATTAACTCCCCCTATCTGTGATGACTGTGTCCCATGAACTATCTAACTTTCATAAGCTAGATTTATTACATGACCGATCTTGTAAAATCCCTCTGGTTACTGCAAACCCTAACCCATGGGCCACCTGTGCTTTAATCTGACTGTATGTGTACCCCTCATGCGCACTATAACCAATTGCGCTCCTTTATTTACTTCCCCCGCATTTGACACACTTTATCTGCGCATGCGTATAACGATCAGTGTAACTGACCCGAACTGCCATGCGTACCGAGCCTGCGCATGCGCTTCCATCCGCGCCTCTGCTCCGGAAGTGAGCATTCTTCCCGGATCAGGCTCGCGGTCTAGTCCGCGGTGGCAATCTCCACGCATGCGCTTTACGAACGCTTCCACTCCCGGAAGCGCAATCGCGCCTTTTTCCTGCCGGTACCTCATAAAACTGCCTACGCTCTTCTCAACCGGATCGACGAGACCCGGTCCTGAGGGCGATTAGGCTTACCTGCAGGACACGGACGCCGTGGGCGTGAGTACGACTCTGGGTGAAAGAACAAGTGAAGCTAAGTACTATTAACTGCGTGTTGACTTGGTTTGGTGTCCCTCTTTCTTCCCCTCTTGATGCTTTTTAGGATGTGCCAAATGCGCCGTCCCCTCCCTCCCGCGGTCTATGGGGTGGATTTTCATCCCTGGTGAAGTGAGAATCTTCCTTTTCTCACCTCTTTTACTGCTCCTTTGTTGACTGGTCACTAGCCATTTGGCCCATTGATCGATGAGTGATAGAGTGTTGCGTGATTATTCTCACTGCCATTTCGCCTCCCTTTTTACTTATCTAAACCCTTCCCCTGTGCACTTACACCGTTAGATTCTGCAAAATTGGCAATCTACCATGACAGTGCCACTATATTAACGATATGACTTACCGTGTAGCCTCAGCCACTGGCAGAGCCACGCACCTCTGCTATTATGTATGAGTTGTGCACCCTGGCACCATGAGCACAAGTAATAAGCTGAAATCGGCTAAATCTATCGACAAAATATTCTAATTGTTTGTTTGTCTTGTGTTGTCTGTCTGTTTTTTAACCCCCACAGGTGCTTTTATTTTTGGTCTCTAAAATTTAGAGGCTGGAGGTGTGTGCGTCCTACCTTCGGGTGGTGAAGCCCGCCCCCCTGTTTTTTTGCACTTCACAGACTTTTAACTTTCAAGTCCTCTGGTTGGGTGGGCCTTAGAGTGCCCATACCGCCGAGGTTTAACACCATAGGTCCTGACGAATGCCAGGTTAATGATACCACACCGGCTGAAACATGTCCATGTTGACCATTCACATTTTCACCTAATGCTAGTGGGAGTAGACCATTTAATTAGTTGGCTCTACTCACCAACACATTTTTTAACCTTGCCCTTGATGATCTTTGATTAAAATAAAAAAATTTTGATACATACAAGGCAATTTTAAAATCATCACTTTACACTACTCACGTAATTTCTCACATAGCCCTCCCATCACAAAACCAGCTCCGCAGTAATTCTGGCGTCGCAGCACACCGGGGTGGCATTCGGTCACACCCGGTGGGGCCCGATGATGAAGCAAGTCACCGACCAGGTCGGTGAGTGAGGGCTTTCCTAACAAACCTAATGGGCTTTGTTGTTTTCTTGTGCTCTGTGCTCTTTTCCACCTTAAACAGAACAGGAACACTCTTTTGTTGTTGATGCATATTATAATTTGGGGACTAAGAGTGTTCGTGACTCTCCCTATCTCTCTTGTTGTTTATACATATTCAAATGTCAACAATGGCTCTTCTTTTATGTCTGGTCGGGGCTTAGTACTGTATTCTGTGAGGTCGATGCAATCCTTCTCAAATTCCCCTTTCACTTCTGCGAAGTGTGAATCAGGTAACAGTGTCGCTGGATTTAAGACAGTTCATCTAGCAATGGTCACATTTCCTACACCTAGAAGAATTCGCTCATACTTAGTCAGCCAACTAGGAGTCAAATACTGAGTATGTGTTCTGGTTAACAGAATCACCACTGAATCTGGAACATACACAGTCACAGGGTGTCCCATAATGATGGATTCACTTTGCTAATGACTCATGCAGGTTGCAGCTACGGCTTTCAGACATCCTTGTAGTGTAGTTCCAATATTCCCAATAGGCTCTGCGATATGACATAGGACTTATGTCTATTAGGTCTCTATCAAACATATTAGACTTAATTGTGAGTGCCAGCTAGCTCAGAGGTCACTGGAAACTTTCTCGAGTTCACAAGAGATTTAGTTTCTGACAACCGCATAAACATGACAGCTTTGTTTCCCCAAGAAAAAACTGATCTTCAGAGTCGTGGAAACAATAGATAGATATTTCACTCAGTCACTCGTGCATGCTTCGTTTCACCAGAGGTTCCGAGAAATAGATAGACGGGCGTTTTCAATAAAAGAATTTATTGAACATTCTTCTTTCTCAAGCATAAGAAATTAACTACTACAATTGTAAAACTGGTTGCAAAATATAATGTATACAGTAGAAAGAGTAGAATAAAATAATACTGTAAGAGCATTGTTTGGTTCCTAAACCATAGATAAATACATACATAAATAACAGAGGCTAAAAGTACTCAACTGGTGCTTCTAAAATACACCTACCCCGATGTACCTAACCTAAGCTTAGTACTATTCTTTGCGAAGAATCTGTCCAAGATTTCTCTTAGGGTCTAATCAGCTCCGTACCTTGATTTGGAATGAAGAAGGTCAGACTCGATTTCCCAACAACCCGCAAGGGTAGCTTGGAAACAATGGAGCTGGATTTCTCGCCAGGAAAAAAGACATCATCTCTCCCAGTGCGTCTACTGGAGGGTCGGCTTCCTTCGGCACTTGCTGTAGCAGGATGCGTCGGGCAAGTAGATAGTCGAACTGCTCCAAACCACTGTGTGTTTGCTATGGCAAGTGTGGGCATATTTTGACCTTGAAGGTACCGAGTTTGACGTAATGGTGGACATAATAACGTCATCAAAGAGTCTCAGTTCTTTGAAAACTCCATGATTTCTTGGACAAGTCAGTTCTCGAGCAAGGGGAAGTCCCTAGCTGCTGAAGATGAGTTTTCCAAGAAGTGGTTGTAAATTTTCGGAACTAGTGGAAGTAGCCCTGCGGTATTTGAACTGCATGAGCTATGTCTAAATATGGTTATGATGTGTATGCCTATATAAGGATATGGTGATTTATACCTATATAAGGGCATGAATCTGGAAAATTACAATAGGGTCCTAAAATGGTACACAACACCCACTCCACGTTATCATGTTCATCTAAGATGAAGCACTAAAACATATAATCTAGAGGATGTGTTTACAATCCCACCCAAAAATACATATAAATTGCATTTTAAATGGTTGCACACGAAAAATGAGCATTTGTACTGAACGCATTTAAAAGCAATGATTTCATTGTAAGCCTGTAATATGATATTGGAAATACTAACTGAATGAATCATGAAATTACATTTATGAAATGGCTCTTAGTTACAGAAGAAAAATCGAGACCATCCCATTGCAGAATATACAAGTTGTTTTGGTTTGTCGATTAGGTCAATATTGTTTCTAGGAAGTATTCAAAGAATTCTTGTTCTCTAAGAATAGCTCTACTTTAAGCAGATTACTTTGTGCCAAAGTTCATTGCGTTTTGGAAAAAAGTCAAATCAAATCGTAGAATGAGAGAGAGAAAAAAACATAGAGTTCAGAAGTTTTTTGTGTTGAAAAAAGTGAAGGTCGAACTTCAGATTTCAAAAGAACGCTGTGTGTTAACTTCAAAAGTTATTCTCGGTGTCAGGAGAAAACATTAAGTCATCAAGGCTGGCAAAGAAATCGTCTACCACAGTAGATGAAAGTTGAACCACTTCATTAAGAAGATCAATTGTACACAGATGTGAAACATCGCCGTCAGCCGAGTTAGCAATGTTCATAGTAGATGGTACCTGTGTGCCTGTTGGTCCTCCAATCACACATTCAGCGGGAATTGCCGTTGAGATCTCAACAAATGCCATCATCAGGATTGGTAGCCTTTGGGGGCAACACAATACATGAGCCGTTACCGGACTCAGTAAAGCGTCAACATCCGTTGGCATTGCTGATGGAAGTGTTAGACAGATATCCAACACGCATTCCTCTCCACAAAGCAGGCATCGTAGAACAGGTAAGATACAATCTTGCCAGATTGTTCTGAATGACAGGAACTATGTGGTATTCAGATCTCTTAAACGAGCCATGCCAAGGACCTGTGTTATTCTTTCATGATACTGTATGGCCAGGAGAGCATTCTCCATGGTAATTTGGGTATCGCTGTTGGCCAGATTTGCCATAACTTAGCAGGAGGAATAAAAATAGGATCACTGCTACGAGTCCCAAGAAGAGAGCCAGGCCGCCGAACACAGAGTGCACAAAGTTAAGCACAGGACTGCTTCAAATGATGTTAACAGTCCTGAAAAAATCTTCTTAAATACATGTATTATACCACTGGTATCAGACATGTTTAAGATATGACCTAACATTTCTGTGAAATGTATGGGGCAGTTTGTTGATAATAATGAATGTATCTCCGCAGAGGACTTTGCAACTTGCAGATCATACGTCTCTCTGGACGAGGTCAGTGGCATAGTTTTTTGTAAAAGAATGGCTTTCATTCTGCTTAAAGTATCCATTCGTATAGAAGAGATGTTCAGTGAAGGCCGTAGTGGTGACTCCCCGTCTGTCTTAGTTTTGGAGACAATACTTGCATATAACAAGTGACCCTGGCTGACACACTAACCAGATAGGCTGTCCCTGGCATCATTCCACAACAGCTGTGATAATTCAACATTATGTAGCTACCATTGGAAAGCTGCCTAAACATTGAATCTATCACCGCCGCTGGGGAACCCTGCAGGTGGCATAATAAGTTGTTTGAAGAACCCTCACAGGCTCCATGTAAATTAATGCCTTGACACAGAAGTGTACCGCTTAATGTGTTTTTACAATTTCTTCCACTAATAAATACCTCCTTTCCCCCACTCCAACATTTGTGTGTGTATGGTAAATCCCAGGTCGACTCTATGTATTCTTTACTCAACCTTTCATACAGGCCTGCTGGTATGTGTTTGAAGCAATATTGAAACTGGAAAATCGTCACTGGTATAGTGATGGTGCCATATATTTTCCATTCAACTGGTGGTTTCTCAGAAACGGTCAATGGTAATATCTCCAGTTTTTCTATGGCCAGCACCATATAGTCTGCTCCCCTCTGTGCCAAAGAGATTTGTTTATCTGTAAGGTTAAATACAGTAAACAGTGACGTGGTGTTGATTAGACGCCAAGGCACATAGCCAGAGCAAAGGTTTTGCAACGTCCAGCCTAACAGCATTATAGAACATAATTGAAACTGGCCATGTAGTAACATTAGCAAGTCCTGTTCCATTCTGTCTATGGCAGAGGATACAATGCTGTCCAAAGAATACATTCTGGACGACACAGTTGTTAACCCATTGTCAACTATAGATAGAGCTTTCTCTAAATTAATACAATCAATTTATCGTATTCGTTTAGTTGTTTCCATTTGCGTGACTTTCCAAGCTTCATTGTAAGCAGCGTATATACAGGCGTATATGAAACGTTTATGACGTAGTTTACGAGGTCCAAGTAAGAATTCTAGTAAGTCAACGCCATCTTTAAGTAAAGTTAAGTGTTGTTTTATATCTGGGAGTGTGGATTTTTTTAGCCATTCAAGGCACTGTTTTCCTACACTGTAAGTTGTTATTATCCATGGATGTTGTCTCTGGACATATCTTGGATCTGGCTGAGTTACTGTAAACCCTTGTGCCTTGTTCAGGAATCTATCTTGACAGATATTTGTGTCTGTGGGCCAGATTAACCATTTTTTCCATTCAGGAATACTTCTGATTTGTTTGTAAAATATAATTTACGTCTACCTCCTCATCTGTAGTTCTATTACTATCAGGTGTGGGCTTAAGTATGGACGGTTTGTTTAAAACTTTTATCTTAGCCAGGCCAAGACAAGATGTCTGTTGTACAGTCTCATTTAAGAACAGTATTTGTTCTGGGATGATGCAGGCTCTGAACAGTGCTTCTAAACCTTGTACCTGCCAGTCTTTTGTGCCCCAAACAGTTTTTGTCTCAATGTTGTCTTTCCAAAAGTCAAAGCCTAATGATGACAATTGCGCATAAAAGGCCGCAGAATAAATCTGTTTAGTATTTGTCAACATACTTTTCACGCCTGTCTTTTTAACATTTTTAAAGTAAAATCTTTCTGGATTTGTGACATTAAAACCTGTAAAGTATGGAAATTTTCTATAGAATGTTTAAGAGCTACCTTTTGGAGGTGTCGGACAATGTTCCCATTGATTATAAGTTAAAACATTTCTAGGGTTTGCAGATTTGTGCAAATAATGATGACCAAAATTATTAAAACAATACATTTCTTCATAATTTGATGAACCTTCTAAGTATTCATGTTTTGCTAATTTTGCTGATGTTTCTAAGTCTGTCATCATGTTATTAACAGTCTCAAAGTCCCAATCATCAGAATATGTACTTAGTGAAACAGAATTACTGAAGGAAACCTTAAATTGGTGTTGAACCTTCAGCAGCTCGACAGGGCCATAAATGTCATAATCAGTTCTATCCCATGCTATACCACCAGGTAGAGGAACGGCTGTGATGTTCACTGTTGGCAGGTCTCGTTGTTCACGATGAGATGATTTGTGTGGTTTCAAGAGCAAGTTGATGTTCTTACTTGCTGTGTCCATTTTAATATATTTTCCATCTATCAGCTTTCCCAAACTTAAAACAAGAATGAGCCTTAGCAGGAGAAAAGTACACCTAACACAATCCAAAATTCAACCCATGGTGAAACTAGATATGTATCTGCAAGCTGGTGACAAAGTTCAGTTAATTGTTCCTTGAAAGTTTTATTTGCTGGCGTTGTTTCTGGCTCACTTAGATCCTCAGAAAACGTATCAAAGTTGATAAAATAACCAGAGGCAGTTCTGTCAATTGTTGGTATCGCATCTGAATTATTTGAAATTGCTGGAGCTGCTTGTTCCCTTGACATGTTTCTATAGTCACATGCTACATCATTGTAGACGGGAGTGTCTTGACGGACTGTTATTAAAATTTCAAGTGGCGCAAGTTCCATGGCTTTATTGCATAGTCCTTCTTTTCTCACTGCAGAATCTTCAAACGTGATTAGTCTTTCAGTTTGAACCTCTTGGATAGTAGCAATATTTGGTCGTCTGCTACATCTTGGGAGTCCACTGGGCCTACTACTTATTATCGACCACATGATGTGGTTTTACCAGGTCAATTGATACGGACCGGTTCTCCTTTCTTCCAGCAAGGGGTGGCAGTAACACTGTTCTTGATCCGTGGACTGCTAGTACAGGGAACTGGTTTTCTGTAAGAAGGTCAAAATTCCTTCTTATCCGCTATTTTCTCTCTGACCAGTTCCCCAATCAGACAGGTCTTGCTGGGACAGGTGGTTTTTTTTCAGTGGTCATTGGCTTTTCAATAGTGTTGCTTAGACTTCTTTTTTTTCATTTAAGTCCTGTAAAACAGCCAAACGATCTTTGATATCAAAGGGTTTTTGTTCCATCACGGAAGTATGATGATCGAGGTCTTCAACCAACATTCTAGTACCGAAAAGGATTTCATATGGAGTGATTCCACCCAGAGATTCTCTTGGCAGGTTATTAAGACTACATTGGACATTTATTAGATGTTTGACCCACCCATCACCCGAACCTAATACCCTAGCTGTTATAGATTGCTCTATGTCACGCTTTTTTCTCTCCACAACTGAATTTCCCTCAGTATGGAATGGACTCGAAAACCGCAATGCAACGCCCAAACTGGCCATGGCCTCTTTGTAAGCCCTAGAGCCAAACGCAGGACCATGGTCAGAATGTAGCGTGCCAATTGCATATGTGCTGATATAGACTCGCAAATCTTTTATAACAGTTTGGGCGTCAGCCGAGCACTGAGGCCACATCCAAATGAATCTCGAACATGAATCGACTGCGACCATGATGTATTTATAGTCACCATCCCACTGCAAGGGACCGCAGTGGTCCAGACAAACACATGCTAATGGTTTATCTGAAATTAGAAGGGGCGTCTGCGCCGGGCGTTTCACTGTTGAAACTTTCATTTTTGGGCAGATTTCACGTTCCAGTATCTGCCGTATTTGGACTGCATGAGCTATGTCTAAATATGGTTATGATTTCTATGCCTATATAACGATATGGTGATTTATACCTATATAAGGGCATGAATTGGGAAAATTACAATAGGGTCCTAAAATGGTACACAACATCCTGGCAATGCACATGCTACTGGATCTAGTGTGGTTGAAATATATGCCAGAGGACATCTCATTAAACCATGAGTTTGGGTCAGAACAGACAATGCACAATTGTCCCGTACATCACAGAATAATTCAAATTCTTTTGAGTAATCAGGCATCCCTAAGGCTGGAGCTGAGCAAAAACAGTTTTGCAGCTTCAAAAAGGCAGTCATGCTTTCGTCATCCCATTCTCCTGGGTCCTTTGCTCTTTTCGTTGCATCTGTATCAGAGGTTTAGCTAGGACTGCAAATCCCACAATCCACTGCTTGCAGTAACCTACAACTCCAAGAAACATTCTGATTTCTTTCTGTGTCTGAGGTAGATTCGTGTTTCTGATTATTTTTATTCTTTCAGAGGTAACTCGTCTAACACCTCTTTCTATCTGGTGACCCAGATACTTTGCCGATGTGGTGCAGAGTTGCAACTTCTCAGGTGACACTTTATGCCCTCCTTCTGCCAAATGATTCAGCACTGCAATGGTGTTGACAAGAGAGTCATTTCGAGTCTCAGATGCCACCAACAGGTCGTCTATGTACTGCACCAGGACAGACTGTCCGGGCAAAACCAGAGATTCAAGAAATTTTTTCAATATCTGATTGAAAATCGATGGACTTTCTGTGCACCCCTGAGGGTCACGGTTCCAAACGTAGATATGGTCGTCAAATTTGAACGAGAAAAGATATTTGCTATCTGGATGTAATGGTATGGAGAAAAATGCATGGTACAAATCTATTACCGTGATCCATTGGCTCCCCACCGTATCTTATACAGAATCACTGCAGGATTTGGCAACTGGACAATATGGGACGACAATTTTATTAATTTTGCGAAGGTCTTGTACAACCCTATATTTCCCGCTCGGTTTCCTTATGCCAATTATGGGTGAATTACATGGACTGATCATTATTTTTTGTAAAATGCCTTGCTCAACCAAACACTTTATTTCTTCTGCAAAACCTGCTTTTATTTCTGGGCTCATTTTGTATTGTCGAATATTTGGGTAAACTACACCTTTTTTCACGTTCACTTTTACTGGGTTAACATTTGGAATAAATCCTACATCTTTCCCAGTGAAATCCCACACTTCAGGATTCACTGTATGCTGTAATTCGTTTGGGATGTCTTCCACTAGCATATTTTTAATTTCTGTTTCTTGTTTAGGCAACATCAATTTATAAACTCCATCTTCATCAGGAGTTTGAGTTTCAACACCACTTGAGGTGCAAAAGATTGTGCAATTCATTTTGCACAGTAAGTCCCTACCTAATAGGTTTACTGGACTAGAGTAGCACAACACAAATTTGTGCATTTCTTTAAAATTCCCTATTCTGATCTCCATAGGTTCTGTAACAGGGGTACTAATTTGTTTATTAGAAACGCCAACTACTTGGGTCGCGTCTCCCGAGAGGGGTAGGTTTGCAACGTCTGCTGTTCTCACAGAACGGGTAGCACCAGTATCCATCAAAAAGGTGACATCATTTCCCTCAACTTTTCCCTCATTGTATGGACCTGTCTGATCTACCGGCAAGGATGCGCCAAGTTTGCACTCCTCGTCCTTCCCTCTCAGGCACCGTCAGTAACTATCTTCCTAAAAAAATGCGTCACTCAAAAGAAATTGTGATGTCACTGCGTGTCATGAATCCACTTACCCCTAGCACAGACTTACCCCTAACACACATATCCTAAGACATGTGCTGATATCCCCCTTATAAAAACCCACTCCTGTCCCGTGCTCCACGCACGCTTCTTGTCAGTGTGATTGGGTGCTTACATTTACATCTGCTTTATTACATGTTGGTCACCTTCTTAAGGTTTTGCTACTCTTGACTTTGCATGTGCCCCTTTTTCTAGTACACTGTAGTATTGCCTTGTATGCTTGTTGAAGTTTTGGAGCTCAATTAATATGCTTTGTAGGCTCCGCTTGTGCTCCGTGAAAGACAACGCCCTCGCGAAGGTCTTTCAGATCTCTCCCCGCATCCCTACACGCTGCCTTTTGGTGCGCGCTAGAACTGGGACTGCATGCAGCGTCCCCGCGCACGTTAACAGAGCGTGACTGGGAGCGGCTGGGTGCGGTCAGGTATTTAAACCGCACCCAGCCTTCTGGAAGGCGCTTTGCCTTCACGTTTCCCTCGGAGAAGGTCGCGTCAGTAGGAGGAACTCACCTGAAGGAGAATTCTATCCTGGCAGGACTCCACGGCGGTGCTTCTTATTTCCTGGAGATTGAAGTCTTAAGAACTAACTCTGAAAGCTAAGTACTTTTGCTAGATTTAAGGCGCCCTTCGCAAGAAAGGTTAATTTTTGGAACAATTACTTTGTGAAAGCCTTCACGAAGAAAGAGACTTCGGACATTCAAGGCCTAACAGTATTTTGAGGACTATTTGCCAGTTCATTATGTTTGTTAAATTGTGAAGAGAATTACAAAGAACTTTATGTTTGTGAAATTGTGAAGAGAGTTACAAGGAACTTTTAGATTTTGTTTAAGAAATGTGTGATATAAGAAAGATACCTAGGATTTGGTGTGTCTTTGTTTAATGCTTCTTTTATAGCACAATTAACAAAAAGGAACAGAAACCCCGAGACCAAGAAGCAAAGGTTAATACCAAGTAAGTTTAGGAATGAGACAGAAAGAATGCAAAGGGCTTCTTAAAATAGTGATTAATCCTTCCTTTCTTTTATGTACATTTCCAGACGAACAAGCTGACATCACACCTGACAACCAACTATCCTAGAGGACATCTGACAACTTTATCACCACAACCCTACATCCCTACAAAGACATACTGGGCGAAGGCCTACAACTTGCTGATTGCAGGTAGGGGGATCTCTGAACAGCTTAACTAGGTTATAGGAGCTCTGATTAGATAGAGATTGTGGCGAAGGGGGCTAGGGAGGTTAGGAAAGTTGACTCCTAAATCGGAAAACTAAAATCTTGGTGCTTGTTGCTTCGCAGGTCGACAGCAAGAACCAAGATCTTCTCTTCAACGCCCAGTACCGGCCCTCCTCCCTAATTTCTAGTTTAAAATCTTGCTGTTAATATTTCAATTCAGTAAGTTTTAGTTAGTGATTTGGGAAGTTGGTCCCTTGCGTCCCTGCGAAATCATCCACGTCTTCCAAGAGAACTTCAGTCAAGACAAGGTAAGGGACGACGTGGTTAGCTTTGACAGAAGGCAAAGCCCACGTAGATAATTTCGCCCGGACGCAATGGATCAAGTAAATATGCAGGATTTGGCTGCAGTTTTAGAAGCTATTAGGCAGGATAATGCAGCCTTACGTAGAGATTTATCCTCTCTTCAGGACTCTATTCAGCAAAAACCAACAACTTTTCTGAGTCCCTCATCCAGTACAGATACCAAGACTCAGATCCAAGTGGTAACTCCGTTCCCCACTCCTTTAGCCCCACCAGAAAGATTTTATGGGGATTGTAATAAGTTTTCTGTATTTTTACAGCAATGTCACCTACATTTTATAGCCAAGACTACAGCCTTCCCGGACGATTCTTCTAGAGTAGCTTTTATGTTATCCTATATGGGTGGAGATGCTGCTCTTTGGTCAGTTCCTTTAGTAGAAAAGGACGACCGAATTTTGTATAATTTTAAGGATTTCGAGAGGGCTTTAAAGAAGATGTTTGCAAAACATCTTTTCGTTCAGTCTGCAGACAATGAGCTTCTAAGTTTAAAGCAGGGATCTTCGGATCTGATACATTACATATCCACCTTTAACCGTCTGGTTTTAGAGGCTGACTGGCCATACGACAAAAGAGTTTCTATCTTTTACAGAGGTCTAAGAGAGGAATTAAAGGACATGATTACTCAGATTCTTGAACCCCCAGAAGACATAAGCGAGTTCATTGATTTAGTGGTAAAACTTAATCATCGTATTTCCGAACGAAAGGGAGAAAGAGGGAAAACTGAGCATAAAGTAGTTTTCTTTAAGGAAAGGTCAACCCCGAATCGAGAATCAGGTCCAAAATCTGACTCCGTCGAACCCATGCAAATTGGTTCGATCCGTGGTCCTTTAACTAAGGAGGAGAAAGATAAAAGGCGACGTTTAAACCAGTGTTTATATTGCGGAAAGACAGGACACTTCGTAAAAGAATGCCCTACTCGACCTAACAAGTTTAAAACCAAGACTTCCGATGTGGCCATCACACAGGAAAAGTCGGAAAACTAGTACACTCGGTAAAGGGAGAGGTCAGTTTATCGGGTGGTCTTTCTAGTTTGGCCTCAACTCTTCCCCCTGCAGGTTTCAGACACTTTTCAATCTTAGTAGAACTCCGAGATTTGCTTCCTAAATCTCAAACAAGAAAAGTGGAAGCCATTATAGATTCTGGGGCTACAGGTAATTTTATTGATTCCAAATTTTTCTTACAGTTGGGCTTTCAGTCTGTGTTTAAAGATCACCCAGAAACTGTCAGAGCAGTTGATGGCAAGGAATTGACTTCAGGGCTGGTAAACAGACAAACCGAACTTTTAGAGATGGATTGTTCTCCCATACATCGAGAAAGAATACAATTTGACATAATTGATGCCCCTCAATTCAAGATGATTTTAGGGATACCTTGGTTAATAAAACATAACCCAATCATAGATTGGGTAACCAGGTTAATTACCTTTAAGTCAACCTTTTGTACTGAGCAGTGCTTCCTAATCAATAGGTCCAAGGACATAGTTCAAGGTTTTGATTTCGGAATTGAATCACCCAATGTCCTGCTTTTGGAAGGGGTTCCATCGGTTTATAGCGACTTATCTGATGTGTTTGACAAAAGAAAAGCCAATACTCTACCTCCACATAGAGATTTCGACTGTAGAATAGATCTCATGCCTGGAGCAACCTTACCCTGCAGTCGCATTTATGCTCTTACGGAGGCAGAAAACATTCACCTGAGAGCATACCTTGATGAGTATCTTGCAAATGGTTTCATTAGGCACTCTAAATCTCCAGTATCTTCAGCTCTTTTTTTCATTCCAAAGAAGGGAGGGGAATTGTGCACGTGCATAGATTATAGGCAATTAAACAACGTCACCATTAAGAACAGGTACCCCTTACCCTTAATTCCAACACTTTTGGACCAAATTAAGAAAGCTAAGATTTATACAAAACTGGACTTGCGAGGTGCTTACCATTTAGTCAGGGTAAGAAAAGGAGACGAATGGAAAACAGCTTTCCGCACTAAGTTCGGTCTCTTTGAATACCAAGTCATGCCTTTCGGACTGTGTAACGCTCCTGCCGCCTTCCAGTTTTTTATAAACGAAGTGTTGCATGAGTTTATTGACATCTGTTGCGTAGTGTATATAGATGACATTCTCATCTACTCAGACACCGAGGAAGAACATGTACAACAGGTCCGCGCCATTCTTCAAAAACTACTCTCCAATTCTCTTTATGTTAAATTGGAAAAAAGTCTGTTTCATGCCTCCAAGGTGGACTTTCTGGGTTATATAATTAGTCCCGAAGGTATTGAAATGGATCCCAAAAAAGTTGAAGCAGTAACAACCTGGCCCAGTCCAACTTCTGTGAAGCAGCTCCAAAGCTTCCTAGGCTTTGCAAACTTTTACCGTAGGTTCATCCAGAACTTTTCTCAAATAATTACACCCATAACCAAGTTACTGAGAAAAGGAGTGAAATTCTTGTGGAACTCTGATGCTGAAGAAGCCTTCCAAATTTTAAAGAAGAGATTTACCATGGCCCCAATCTTGTGTCATCCAGACCCCAATCAACCGTTTATTGTAGAAGCAGATGCATCTCAATTTGCATTGGGAGGAATTCTTTCACAACGAAATTCCGATACAGGCCAAATGAACCCTATAGCTTACTTTTCCAGGAAAATGTCTGAAGCTGAACAGAACTATGCCATTGCCGATAAGGAATTATTAGCAATAAAGGCGGTTTTTGAAGAATGGCGCCACTACCTGTTAGGGGCCCGTCATCCTGTAACAATTTATACTGATCACCGTAATCTTCAAGCTCTAAGGTCTGTGAAAGCTCTGACTGCTAGACAGTTACGTTGGTCTATGTTCTTCAATGACTATAACTTTGTGATAACTTATCGCCCTGGGAAAGAGAACTTGAAAGCGGACGCTTTGTCTAGAATAGGTGATAAAGACCCAGAAAAACCTGAAATTATCCATCCTGTAATCCCGACTTCTTGTTTTCAGGGAAGTTTAACCACTAGTAACATTATTAATGATATTAAGGAGGCCTTGAAAGATACGGATGTTGAGATGTTGAAAAGAGATCATCCTTACCTCCTGGAGAAAGATAATTTGATGATGGTACATGGTTTGATTTACGTTCCTACTGAAAAGATTCAAAAATCCAAAATTCAGCTTCACCACGATACAATGTTATCTGCCCATCCTAGCATTTTGAAGACCATGGAACTAATAAGACGAACCTTTTGGTGGCCTTTGATGTTCAAAGACATTCAGTTGTTTGTAGAAACTTGCAGTGTTTGCATTCAACATAAGACTTCTCATCAAGCTCCTAGTGGTTTGTTAATGCCTCTGCCTATCCCACCTCAACCCTGGCATACAATATCGCTAGACTTCATAGTTGAACTACCTGAAACCAAGGAGGGATTTAATACAATTTTAACTGTAGTGGATCAGTTCACAAGAATGGCCCATTTCGTTCCTTTAAAGAAACTTCCCACTGCCTTAGAGCTGGCTCATCTAATTATGTCACATGTGATCAGATTACACGGAATTCCATCAGTGGTCATTTCGGACAGAGGCTCCCAGTTTGTTTCTAAGGTGTGGCAAAAGTTGGGTACATTGTTACAAATGGACGTTCGTTTGTCTTCTAGTTACCATCCCCAAACAGATGGTTTAACTGAGCGAACTAATCAGACAATCGAACAATATCTCCGATGTATGTTACCCAATGTTCCTGATGAATGGTCTGATCTTTTAAGCCCCCTAGAGTTCGCTTATAATAACTCTGAACATTCATCTATCAAAATGTCTCCGTTCTTTTGCAATTTCGGATTCCATCCCAAAAGCATTCCTGAAAATTCTTTAAACTCTGATTCAGTACCTGCAATTTCTGACTATGTATCCAAAGTATTTTCTATCCAAGAAGAGGCCAAATTCAACTTGGCAAAGGCGAAAGAATCTCAGAAAGAGACCAAGGACAGACATCGATCTGAACAACCGCAATACCAAGTAGGTGAAAAAGTATGGTTGAGTACAAAAAATCTGAAACTTAGAGGAAATCGGAAATTCAATCCAAAGTTTATTGGTCCCTTTCCTATTGAGAAGATAATTAACCTGGTTTGTGTAAGGCTGAGTCTCCCTCATAAGTACTTGATACACCCGGTTTTCCATGTCTCCCTGGTTAAGCCATTTCATCCCCAGACCCGCATCTCCAAATCCCCATCCCCCATCATGATTGATGATCACCCGGAATTCGAGGTTAAAACTATCTTAGATTCCAAAAGAGTTCGGGGAAAACTGTTTTACCTCATAGATTGGGAAGGTTATGGCCCAGAGGAAAGGTCATGGGAACCTTTAGACCATCTAAAAAACTCCCCTAGACTGATCCGACTCTTCCATCTAAGGCATCCTGAGAAACCAAAACCCATTTCAACCGTTCTGGGGGGGATCTTGAGGAGGGAGTACTGTCATGAATCCACTTACCCCTAGCACAGACTTACCTCTAACACACATATCCTAAGACATGTGCTGATATCCCCCTTATAAAAACCCACCCCTGTCCCGTGCTCCACGCACGCTTCTTGTCAGTGTGATTGGGTGCTTACATTTACATCTGCTTTATTACATGTTGGTCACCTTCTTAAGGTTTTGCTACTCTTGACTTTGCATGTGCCCCTTTTTCTAGTACACTGTAGTATTGCCTTGTATGCTTGTTGAAGTTTTGGAGCTCAATTAATATGCTTTGTAGGCTCCGCTTGTGCTCCGTGAAAGACAACGCCCTCGCGAAGGTCTTTCAGATCTCTCCTCGATTTTGGCCACTATAGGTGTGGCAGGGTATACTCAGACATGAGTCCCTTTCTCACTGCTCCATCAGGATTCAAGCAAGCCGGGCCGAAGAGGCTGAAATGCCAGAAACCGGTCCCCGGTAGCTTGTCTCCTTTCTGGTAAAGAATTGGCTTGGTAGTTTAGTCTGCCCTGTTCCCATGATGCACTGGGCCAGGGACAGACTGATTTGCATATAGCCAGGTTCTGAGCTGGGATGGGGCAGTGAGATAAATAACGGTGATGGATCAAGCCCTGATCTTTGGACTGGGTAAGAGTGGTCTGCTCAATTCAGACACTCTGTTCATCACCACCCCCTTTTGTAAATCGATTTTGGCCACTATAGGTGTGGCAGGGTATACTCAGACATGAGTCCCTTTCTCACTGCTCCATCAGGATTCAAGCAAGCCGGGCCGAAGAGGCTGAAATGCCAGAAACCGGTCCCCGGTAGCTTGTCTCCTTTCTGGTAAAGAATTGGCTTGGTAGTTTAGTCTGCCCTGTTCCCATGATGCACTGGGCCAGGGACAGACTGATTTGCATATAGCCAGGTTCTGAGCTGGGATGGGGCAGTGAGATAAATAACGGTGATGGATCAAGCCCTGATCTTTGGACTGGGTAAGAGTGGTCTGCTCAATTCAGACACTCTGTTCATCACCACCCCCTTTTGTAAATCGATTTTGGCCACTATAGGTGTGGCAGGGTATACTCAGACATGAGTCCCTTTCTCACTGCTCCATCAGGATTCAAGCAAGCCGGGCCGAAGAGGCTGAAATGCCAGAAACCGGTCCCCGGTAGCTTGTCTCCTTTCTGGTAAAGAATTGGCTTGGTAGTTTAGTCTGCCCTGTTCCCATGATGCACTGGGCCAGGGACAGACTGATTTGCATATAGCCAGGTTCTGAGCTGGGATGGGGCAGTGAGATAAATAACGGTGATGGATCAAGCCCTGATCTTTGGACTGGGTAAGAGTGGTCTGCTCAATTCAGACACTCTGTTCATCACCACCCCCTTTTGTAAATCGATTTTGGCCACTATAGGTGTGGCAGGGTATACTCAGACATGAGTCCCTTTCTCACTGCTCCATCAGGATTCAAGCAAGCCGGGCCGAAGAGGCTGAAATGCCAGAAACCGGTCCCCGGTAGCTTGTCTCCTTTCTGGTAAAGAATTGGCTTGGTAGTTTAGTCTGCCCTGTTCCCATGATGCACTGGGCCAGGGACAGACTGATTTGCATATAGCCAGGTTCTGAGCTGGGATGGGGCAGTGAGATAAATAACGGTGATGGATCAAGCCCTGATCTTTGGACTGGGTAAGAGTGGTCTGCTCAATTCAGACACTCTGTTCATCACCACCCCCTTTTGTAAATCGATTTTGGCCACTATAGGTGTGGCAGGGTATACTCAGACATGAGTCCCTTTCTCACTGCTCCATCAGGATTCAAGCAAGCCGGGCCGAAGAGGCTGAAATGCCAGAAACCGGTCCCCGGTAGCTTGTCTCCTTTCTGGTAAAGAATTGGCTTGGTAGTTTAGTCTGCCCTGTTCCCATGATGCACTGGGCCAGGGACAGACTGATTTGCATATAGCCAGGTTCTGAGCTGGGATGGGGCAGTGAGATAAATAACGGTGATGGATCAAGCCCTGATCTTTGGACTGGGTAAGAGTGGTCTGCTCAATTCAGACACTCTGTTCATCACCACCCCCTTTTGTAAATCGATTTTGGCCACTATAGGTGTGGCAGGGTATACTCAGACATGAGTCCCTTTCTCACTGCTCCATCAGGATTCAAGCAAGCCGGGCCGAAGAGGCTGAAATGCCAGAAACCGGTCCCCGGTAGCTTGTCTCCTTTCTGGTAAAGAATTGGCTTGGTAGTTTAGTCTGCCCTGTTCCCATGATGCACTGGGCCAGGGACAGACTGATTTGCATATAGCCAGGTTCTGAGCTGGGATGGGGCAGTGAGATAAATAACGGTGATGGATCAAGCCCTGATCTTTGGACTGGGTAAGAGTGGTCTGCTCAATTCAGACACTCTGTTCATCACCACCCCCTTTTGTAAATCGATTTTGGCCACTATAGGTGTGGCAGGGTATACTCAGACATGAGTCCCTTTCTCACTGCTCCATCAGGATTCAAGCAAGCCGGGCCGAAGAGGCTGAAATGCCAGAAACCGGTCCCCGGTAGCTTGTCTCCTTTCTGGTAAAGAATTGGCTTGGTAGTTTAGTCTGCCCTGTTCCCATGATGCACTGGGCCAGGGACAGACTGATTTGCATATAGCCAGGTTCTGAGCTGGGATGGGGCAGTGAGATAAATAACGGTGATGGATCAAGCCCTGATCTTTGGACTGGGTAAGAGTGGTCTGCTCAATTCAGACACTCTGTTCATCACCACCCCCTTTTGTAAATCGATTTTGGCCACTATAGGTGTGGCAGGGTATACTCAGACATGAGTCCCTTTCTCACTGCTCCATCAGGATTCAAGCAAGCCGGGCCGAAGAGGCTGAAATGCCAGAAACCGGTCCCCGGTAGCTTGTCTCCTTTCTGGTAAAGAATTGGCTTGGTAGTTTAGTCTGCCCTGTTCCCATGATGCACTGGGCCAGGGACAGACTGATTTGCATATAGCCAGGTTCTGAGCTGGGATGGGGCAGTGAGATAAATAACGGTGATGGATCAAGCCCTGATCTTTGGACTGGGTAAGAGTGGTCTGCTCAATTCAGACACTCTGTTCATCACCACCCCCTTTTGTAAATCGATTTTGGCCACTATAGGTGTGGCAGGGTATACTCAGACATGAGTCCCTTTCTCACTGCTCCATCAGGATTCAAGCAAGCCGGGCCGAAGAGGCTGAAATGCCAGAAACCGGTCCCCGGTAGCTTGTCTCCTTTCTGGTAAAGAATTGGCTTGGTAGTTTAGTCTGCCCTGTTCCCATGATGCACTGGGCCAGGGACAGACTGATTTGCATATAGCCAGGTTCTGAGCTGGGATGGGGCAGTGAGATAAATAACGGTGATGGATCAAGCCCTGATCTTTGGACTGGGTAAGAGTGGTCTGCTCAATTCAGACACTCTGTTCATCACCACCCCCTTTTGTAAATCGATTTTGGCCACTATAGGTGTGGCAGGGTATACTCAGACATGAGTCCCTTTCTCACTGCTCCATCAGGATTCAAGCAAGCCGGGCCGAAGAGGCTGAAATGCCAGAAACCGGTCCCCGGTAGCTTGTCTCCTTTCTGGTAAAGAATTGGCTTGGTAGTTTAGTCTGCCCTGTTCCCATGATGCACTGGGCCAGGGACAGACTGATTTGCATATAGCCAGGTTCTGAGCTGGGATGGGGCAGTGAGATAAATAACGGTGATGGATCAAGCCCTGATCTTTGGACTGGGTAAGAGTGGTCTGCTCAATTCAGACACTCTGTTCATCACCACCCCCTTTTGTAAATCGATTTTGGCCACTATAGGTGTGGCAGGGTATACTCAGACATGAGTCCCTTTCTCACTGCTCCATCAGGATTCAAGCAAGCCGGGCCGAAGAGGCTGAAATGCCAGAAACCGGTCCCCGGTAGCTTGTCTCCTTTCTGGTAAAGAATTGGCTTGGTAGTTTAGTCTGCCCTGTTCCCATGATGCACTGGGCCAGGGACAGACTGATTTGCATATAGCCAGGTTCTGAGCTGGGATGGGGCAGTGAGATAAATAACGGTGATGGATCAAGCCCTGATCTTTGGACTGGGTAAGAGTGGTCTGCTCAATTCAGACACTCTGTTCATCACCACCCCCTTTTGTAAATCGATTTTGGCCACTATAGGTGTGGCAGGGTATACTCAGACATGAGTCCCTTTCTCACTGCTCCATCAGGATTCAAGCAAGCCGGGCCGAAGAGGCTGAAATGCCAGAAACCGGTCCCCGGTAGCTTGTCTCCTTTCTGGTAAAGAATTGGCTTGGTAGTTTAGTCTGCCCTGTTCCCATGATGCACTGGGCCAGGGACAGACTGATTTGCATATAGCCAGGTTCTGAGCTGGGATGGGGCAGTGAGATAAATAACGGTGATGGATCAAGCCCTGATCTTTGGACTGGGTAAGAGTGGTCTGCTCAATTCAGACACTCTGTTCATCACCACCCCCTTTTGTAAATTTATTACATGTTGGTCACCTTCTTAAGGTTTTGCTACTCTTGACTTTGCATGTGCCCCTTTTTCTAGTACACTGTAGTATTGCCTTGTATGCTTGTTGAAGTTTTGGAGCTCAATTAATATGCTTTGTAGGCTCCGCTTGTGCTCCGTGAAAGACAACGCCCTCGCGAAGGTCTTTCAGATCTCTCCCCGCATCCCTACACGCTGCCTTTTGGTGCGCGCTAGAACTGGGACTGCATGCAGCGTCCCCGCGCACGTTAACAGAGCGTGACTGGGAGCGGCTGGGTGCGGTCAGGTATTTAAACCGCACCCAGCCTTCTGGAAGGCGCTTTGCCTTCACGTTTCCCTCGGAGAAGGTCGCGTCAGTAGGAGGAACTCACCTGAAGGAGAATTCTATCCTGGCAGGACTCCACGGCGGTGCTTCTTATTTCCTGGAGATTGAAGTCTTAAGAACTAACTCTGAAAGCTAAGTACTTTTGCTAGATTTAAGGCGCCCTTCGCAAGAAAGGTTAATTTTTGGAACAATTACTTTGTGAAAGCCTTCACGAAGAAAGAGACTTCGGACATTCAAGGCCTAACAGTATTTTGAGGACTATTTGCCAGTTCATTATGTTTGTTAAATTGTGAAGAGAATTACAAAGAACTTTATGTTTGTGAAATTGTGAAGAGATTTACAAGGAACTTTTAGATTTTGTTTAAGAAATGTGTGATATAAGAAAGATACCTAGGATTTGGTGTGTCTTTGTTTAATGCTTCTTTTATAGCACAATTAACAAAAAGGAACAGAAACCCCGAGACCAAGAAGCAAAGGTTAATACCAAGTAAGTTTAGGAATGAGACAGAAAGAATGCAAAGGGCTTCTTAAAATAGTGATTAATCCTTCCTTTCTTTTATGTACATTTCCAGACGAACAAGCTGACATCACACCTGACAACCAACTATCCTAGAGGACATCTGACAACTTTATCACCACAACCCTACATCCCTACAAAGACATACTGGGCGAAGGCCTACAACTTGCTGATTGCAGGTAGGGGGATCTCTGAACAGCTTAACTAGGTTATAGGAGCTCTGATTAGATAGAGATTGTGGCGAAGGGGGCTAGGGAGGTTAGGAAAGTTGACTCCTAAATCGGAAAACTAAAATCTTGGTGCTTGTTGCTTCGCAGGTCGACAGCAAGAACCAAGATCTTCTCTTCAACGCCCAGTACCGGCCCTCCTCCCTAATTTCTAGTTTAAAATCTTGCTGTTAATATTTCAATTCAGTAAGTTTTAGTTAGTGATTTGGGAAGTTGGTCCCTTGCGTCCTTGCGAAATCATCCACGTCTTCCAAGAGAACTTCAGTCAAGACAAGGTAAGGGACGACGTGGTTAGCTTTGACACTGCGTCTCTCCTTCCACTTCCCTCCCAATTTGTGGTATCCACCTTGTAATTTGCTTGGCTCCCAGAATCTGGCATAGGTGCAAGTGGTAACTGGTTCTGTATTACCTGTTGCTGTGGTTTCCTTGACACCCCATTCTGCGTCTGTGGATTCAAATTATCGTTTTGCACATTGTTACTCAATACAGCTTTACACTTGTTCCTCCAATGCCCCATTTTCCGCACCCATGACAAGGATATTTTTTCTTAGCCTCCTCTCTGTTCATTCTACCTCTTGGTTTACCTCCATTTCCATCTCCTTGGTTCTGATTATTTTTCAATTGATTTAACTGAAGTTCCTGTTGCTCTCCTAATTTTACTTGTGCCCACATTACCTTTTCTTCTAATTTCTTTCGTTTATTGTCAATTTCATCCCCACAATATTTTGCATACTTAAGTATCTCATCTACCGACTTGGCCTGCCAGCAGATTTTATGATCTTTAATCATTTGCGAAATTTCATGTTTCAACCCTGACACAAATCGATAAATATAATGGGTCATGTCTTCCGTGTCAATGCTTTCCAAACCACTGTCCTGCTTCAATACCTGTAAAAGGCGTTCATAATATGCAATTACTGATTCATTTTAATTTTGGGTAGTTCTGTCTATTCTTGTCCAGTCAGTTTCCTTTGGGGGTACCTTTTCTTTCAAGTACAATATTACTTGATTATATTTTTTCATAACCTCATCTGACGGGGCATCTGTCTTTGTGTCTCTAGGGTACTCATCATTAGGCCAATCAATCACTATCTTACATTCTGTCCATAGATCCACAGGAACAACAATGTCAAATAACCCATCTAAATCTTTTAGCAGCACTTTTGATACTTTTACAAATCTTTCAACCTGCCGGTACAGGTTTCTCTCTGAGTTTCGGGAAATTGTTTGTAAATGACAAAATATCCTGTCGTGACCATAGGACATGCACATAACCTCCTCATGGCACTTCTCTCATTGGGCACAACCTTTCCACTTTTTCTAGTTCTTTTAATAAATATTCATTTGTAGTATTTTTCGCTTGGGCCTCCTCCTTTTTCATTGCCCATCTAGATTTCCATTTGTCTAAACTACCCCATTTCTGCAACAATGATAGTAACTCCTTGATCTGCATTTTACGTCCTGACACATTTATGTTTTCTAAATCTTTCTCAGAAACTTCAGCTTGATAAGGTTTCTGTAAAACTTTATATTTTCCAATATCAATTCCCATCTCAGAAGCCAAACTCATTAACTTGTTTAACCTTTCTAAACCCTCATTTCCAGCCATCATTTCTTCTAATTCAACTCTTAATTTAAAAATATGCAATACCTTTGGCTGTGATTTTGGTTTTTCTATTTCTTGAGACCATCTATTTCTTCTGGGGATACTACAGTGGCACTTCTTGTACCCGAGGATGTTTCCATCCATACCTCTCTAGAACTTCCAGGAGTGGTTTTTCTGATATAATCCTTCTACTAACATAGACTGTCTCCATTTCTTGTTTATATCTTGTCTCTTTTGGAAATCTGGGATAAAATGTACTCAAATTTCTGTCTCTTCTGGGTCTATCTTGCTCAAAAGCCTCAGTCTCCCATTCCTTTAATGCTTCGTACTGAGTTAATCTAGGTCTGGGATCTAATTTATTCATGCGTGTTCTCAAATTGTACAAAATTCTACCATTAAAAGTACCATGTTCTGGAAATGCCTAAACACCATCATATTTTCTGTACTCTGTCCAATTCTCAAACCACACACAGGTGTGGTAGCCCCTTTCTACCATCATGTATGATGCAGGCGTATTTGGTGGAGGAATAATAATTCCCTCTCTAGTTTTAATCATTTTGTCTTTTTTAAAGTAATTCTTGATTCTTTTAAATAGCGACATTTTCCTCTCTCCTCCATACATAATATGCTGTCTTTGCCTTATTGGATGACAACACAGGGTCTTGACTCCTAACCCAGCAAGGCTAAGCCAAATATCAGGAATAAACAACACAACTGCCAGTACTGGACTGTAACTTACAGAATTTTCTGTTAACACATGTATGAATCAAACATACCGGTCCGTTTTTTATATAACGTCACTAGTTTATTAGTAAATTTATTTCACTAGTCTTCCATTTTTTTCTCTTTTTTGTTTCTCAAGAACACTTTTTTTGTGCATATACAAAATGAACAATAAAATACAATTACAATTACATATATTCTCTATACATATTTACAATTAAATTCAACTCATACACACCGTACTTTGACTAGTCCATTCAACATACAGTCACACACACTCATGCATACTACAAAAAAACAGTAAAGTGTGGCCCTTAGCCAAAAGCAGCAATTCAAAAATTCAATTTATGTGTTTTAATACATGCTACTAAGTGCCTATATTATATGGAATTGTACTGTAAGAACCTAATTCCTTGATGTCCTAACTCAGTCCTTATAATTTTATTATTGGCAAAGGGCCAACATAGGGTCGACGCGTTTCAAACCCCCTGATTGCGGGGTTCTCCTCAGGACCGTACAGTTCTAAAAAAAAAAAAACACAAGACAAATGCGCCAGATTAAGTCACCTAATTCAAAATGTCTTTTTTGTAATAAACATATGGCCACCAGCCCCCTAGTATCCGCCTACCTTTCTTCAAGGGACCACTATGTCTTTATATAATCATGTAGTGTAGTCACAAAATTCTAGACAAAGACAATTGTGCAAGCACATATGTTATACATACACTAAACATGTATTTGACAATAGATCAGCTCGTCTCAAAATGGGTCGGAAAAATTGGGCCATTAACACTCACCCAATTTACGGTGTGGAAAGCAGTAACACTACATGGAAAAAGAACTAAGCATTAACGAAGGCCAGAGCAGCGACTGGAAATTGAAATGATGCTGAAAAAAGCACTAACCTCAAAGGTGTAGCTGAGGGGCTCGTAGTGCCTTAAAATGAGAGAAGAGACGTATGCCAAAAATAACTCCTTCAGTTCCACTTTAATCAACCATGGTACATGGCGATCATAATTGTGCCGGGTGAACTGACTTACCCTGTCTCCAATGTAGCCCGACCATGCCGGGTGTGACAGTCAATGGCGGTGCTTATTAAGAAGGCGATTCTGTTGACAAAGAAACAGGCCGAGGCTTAGTAAAATAATTTTACACGTTCGCGAAAGCAAACGGGGGCGAACAGCAAGCATAGTTATTTCTGGGCTTACATTTAAGGTCGGGTACCCCTCTGTACTGAAGTTCTGACTGTTTGTCAGAGGACGCCGGCCTCGGTGTGTAGTATGTTCGGTGTCCGTCACGTGACCTGCTTTTCTTAAAGGGACAGCGTTTCGAAGATTTAGATCTTTATTGCATTCCGAAAGACATGAACACCACGCTGTTGAGAATGAAGTAAATGAATCATTCAAGACCGTCTCATTTGTAATATTCGTCATTGGTTTATTCCCGCTTCTTCTATCATTATAATGTCAATGTCCCATCTAGGTCTTTTAGATAATTAAAGTAACCCCTTGTGTTACTTCTTTAGCACCTGCATGACCAGGTTGTATCAGCTAACCATGAAAACCATTAAATGGTGGGGAGATGGCGTATGCTACTATCTCGGGATAAAACTGTCTTAAGGAGTTGGTTTGAAAATTTTGGAGATCTCATTCAGGCCATTTACGGCAGTATTGAATTTCATTATTAGTAACGCCTCCCGTTGTGCCAGTCTCAGCTCCATGTCGCCTCCTCGAGGGTCCTGGTCGATTTTAGAAATAATGGTCCAGCGTAGGTCCTCCTCTTTATGTTTTTTCAACGTCCAATGATGGACCAGCGGTGCATTAGGTACTTCTCTTCTAATGCAGGACTTATGCTGCGAGATTCGCTGGCGTACCTCCTGTGTAGTTTTGCCGATATACAGTTTTGGGCATGGACGCATGATCCCATTTCTGGTTTGGAAATTAGTAAATTTTTCATGTTTTCAGTGAATTCCGTCAAAGCTGAACACTGTGCCTTCCTCAGTTTGTGCACAGCAGACACAGTTTCCACATTTGTGGTGTCCTACTATTGAAGGTAGCTCCAACATGTCTCTTAATGTGGATCTAACTTCACGTGGTTGTGCCGCCCGCACTACGTGATTTGCCACACTTTTCTCTTTTTCAAAAGCAAACAACGGAGGTTCTTGTAAGTCACTGTGTATACTTTTTACTAGGTGCCAGTTCTGCATAACAATTTTTCGTAGTTGATGTGAACTGGGGCCAAAAGTTGTTACACATACAATCCTCTTTGTGTCAAGTCATTTTTTCTTTTGCAACAGTCTTTCACGTGGAACCCGCCAGGCTCTCCGTAAATAATTTTTTTGTAGTTTCTTTGGATAGCCTCTTTCCCGTAGGCGTTCCATTAGTCCATAGGCATGTTTAAAGTATTCATCTTTATTGGAGCAGTTTCGGCGAATTCGTAAAAACTGACCGAAAGGCAAGTTTTGCTTAAGGCTTCTCGGATGGTGGCTTGTGTAATGAAGGGCTTTGTTTCTGTCAGTCGGTTTTCGGAACAATGTTGTACCCAATGTGCCTTCCACTGCATATACTTCTACATCTAGAAAGGTGACACTTTTATTATGAAAAGGTCAAAAATTTGTTTTTAGAACGTCCTTGATTGTCTCTAAAGAACTGTCTATGATTTTGTCGTGTTTAAATTTCCTGTTGTAAATATGGATAAACAGTATCTAATGAGAAGTTCTTGTTCAATTCAAATTTGTTCTCCTTCTGGGTTACTGAATAGTCCTTAAATTCTAGTATTTCCTTCTCTATTTTTTCAAGAAGCCCTTTCGCGTCAGAGATCAACTGATTATTTTGAATTTCCGTTTCCAAAACTGAAATTTCTTGTAATTTCTTTAAGGAAATTCTATGAGCTATTTCAACAGTGAGGACCACTTATGTATTGCTTGTACGCAAAACCTAAGTACCTCCTATTGGGTCTATTTCCTATAACTGTTGGGTCTAAATGCCACATATACTTTACACCTATAACTTTAATATGCAGCTGCACTCAATGGTTCCGCCTACTCTTCATACACTGCGAGTATATCCCTTCTGCCTACTCTTCATACAAACGTTAGAGAACCTGTTACTCCCTCGGGCTTGCCCTTTGTAGGTGATATAAGGCCAAAGTTTCACCAGCGAACTCCTTTGTTATCATTTATTCACACATTTATACAGAAAATCCCTAATCAGTGCTTCCAGTTTTACCTAACCATGCACTTACTTTCTTAGGCAAGTGACCTCACTGCAAAGTGGCTTCCATTTACCACCTGCTATTCTGCCCCGGGGATTCCAAAACGAACATAGAACAATACAAGCGGGTTTTGGTTAATACATAAAATCAATACAATTTCAAAAATAATCAACACACGACTAACTACCTGTCTTAACTAAACCCTAAACATCCTCTGCTACCAAAAGAATACTGATAGAGCGCGGGTTCACCTGCTCAGGATTTTACCATACTCACCTGGTCCAATAAAAACATACACACTTTGAACAGGTAAACCTACGCTTTACCAGTGATTTAATTTAACTTTTAGGACCTGTACCTTGACTTACCAATCCTAGTCACCGGTACCTATAGTCCTAAGGGATCAAGGAAGATACGAGAAAATAGGTAGTAAATAAACATTTGCACTCATAAAATAACCACAGACTCGTGAAAGAATTAAATGCTTTATCTAAAAAATGTCTTTAAATGTCAGTGTCCAGACACTCAAAGCAAGATGATGTGAAGGTATCATGAAACTTTCTTTAAGCATTGAAATATAGGAAGGGTAAGAAGAGGGAAATAGCACAATGACATACCCACACAACTTTTATATTTACCTAGAATGGTGTGAAGACCAACCCTTGCCACGGGCTGGGATAAAGGACAGGACCCCTGATAGTGCAGGGGCCAACATGATAGAAAACAGGCGCAGACCAGAATCAGGATAAGTACGGACCAAATTGGATCAGGACAAGACCACCGCAGATCAGGACCGGCACCCACAGCTAAAGTGCAACGCCAGCGTCACACCCCTCTCTGCAGCGAACAGTCGGACCCCGATTGGGTTAGCGAATCTTCTCCCTCAGAAACCCCGATTGGGTTATCGAACTCCTTCCCAGAATCCCAATTGGGTTATCGAATCTTCTGATAGAGTGCTCCGCCAGGACCTCTGCTCTCAATCGCCTTTTGAGTACATTGGGTCAGTGACAGGTCAGCTATTCGGACAAGTCGGACAATCTAACTAGCTAAGCCTACCTTAGTTATACCATTTTCCAGGGCAGTGTACCAGACCCCAATGTTTCAAATGTATGTATTCCCTCAATTTGATTGGTACACAATTTGATTGGTCAAAAGACAAGGCGAGGTCATCATACCATACCAGTATGAGGTCATGCTCTTCAATATTCAGATCAATGTTCCCGCCCAATATTTTATTTTCCCATGCACTTTTATTCCACCCGGCAATGAATGTTTCAATAGTAATTACAATGTATAATTTAACATCCTCTTGGAGGTTCAGGAAGTCGGGTTCCCATGAACGTCTTCTAGCAAGTCAAGAGTTGGCATGAATTCAATGCCATGGCTTTTAGACTAGGGTGAATTCGGCGCATTCCCAGTTTCAGGATCCAAGATGGAGCAAAATTGTACTTGATTGGTCCCAACACGTGCTAATAGCAAAGTCAAAGAAAAACAGTATTAGAACAATGAATAAATGAGTGCACTGTATACCACTTATCTCTACACTATCCCCATTACTTTATTTTAATACAGCATTAGGGATTAGGCAAAACGAACAAGCAGCGATACAAGCGTTAGCGCATGAGAACATAGAGCAGCCATCTTTAGTTCTAGTGCACAGAAGCAAAGATTTACCACCAAACGTAAGAATATGTCATGTCACGTGAGTATGACAGACGCATGCACAGAAACGTTCCCGCATTGCGGCTGCCATTTTAATGCATTTGCGTTACAGTTTAGTAAAAGCACATAAACAAGCTTCCCTTAGATACCTAAAATGTTGTGTGGTGCATTTGTTAGCTGAAAAAACATGTTGGTTAATACATAATTTATTATTTTGAGAGGGTTGAGTCCAAGCAAGTCACTTCACGTGCGAAACCTTGCTCCATCAGTATGCCATCCAGTAGTTTGAAAAGACAAACATGACTCCAGGCCTATCACTGTAGCTGCTGCAATTTTAAAACTGCTGAACAATTGGGTAGTTTATGCCAGAGAAATTCAAACCTAATCGTGAGGGAGGAGCGAGGTGTTATCCCCAACCACAAGTTAGTGTCAGGTATATATTTGGCATGTGAGGACCCCTTCTTCTGAACGCTACTGGACCAGTGGAAGAATAGAAGGACTGGACCTCCCATTTAAGACCTTTGAGAAGTCCTGTTGGGATGGACCCGCTCCCACTTGTATCCAGGACAAAACGTGGACTTCAAGAGTCAAACCTCCTGTTTGAGCTACAAGAGTCACAACAAGTTGCAAATGGTATTTTCCCTAAATAGCCTATCTGACAGTACCAACTGGACCTGCCATACTGGCCTTTGCTGGTGTAAGTCTTGACCCCAAGTGCTGTGCTTGAGGTCCTGAGACCTTGGTTATGTCTAAATCCCTGAAAACCTGGGAATAGAAATGTTTTATACTTAAAGACCTCTGGAGGACAAAAACAAACCTGCTGAGTAGATCTGACCATGGTACGGTGCCACTGGGCTGAATAAATACGTTTCCCCTTCTTCAAGCTTTCTGTGCAGCAGTAAACGACTTCAGTGGAACCTCGAAGTTGAATCTCATGGAGACCTTTTTGGATACAGCACACGCCTTTCCCCGCTGGAGTATTCAAACTTAGAAATCTTGACTGGGCAAAGGTGAGAAAAATATCCAACTGGCGTGAGGGTTCGCATTGGGTGAGAAATTTTAAATTACACACTCTTTTTTCTACCCAAACTAATGGCGGCACCAGACCTCATCCAACACCAATGCAGAGAAGTGGAGTTCTCCTTTGATAAAGCTTGAGCTTGCCCTGCTGAAGGATTTTGAAATCCAGAAAAAAGACGAAGGGCCTGATTTTGATCTTGGCAGACAGGCTACTCTGTCACAACCGTGACTGATTTCCCGTCCATTAAAATATAAATTTCATTATATCCTATAGGATTTATATTTTGGCGGATGGGATATCCGTCACCATCAATGAAAGAATGAAGGGACCTTATGAGGGTGGGATGATTGACCATGTCAAAGGCAGAGGTCATGCCGAATCAGGGGTCATCTTCATCTGTAGTCAGGAGGGCATCATCTACGATGTGTAAGATAGCAGGTTCAGAGCTGTGTTTATCCTTGTACCTATGCTCCGCTCAATCTCCCTCTTAAACTTTTAATCAGTGTCTGTATAAATTGCAATGATTTTAATTAATTATGCAAATAAAACTCTTACTTACTACTTTACTTACTCCCTCCCCGTTGCCCTTTTACATTACCCCTTACCCTACTACATGCCATAAACCAACGGATGTCCCTCGTAATTGACGTACCTTCTGTAACAATGTGTAACTTGAAACTGATGTAACCCTACCAGCCTGACTCCCCAAAACGGCCCCCTATAGTATGCTCTTGTATAAAGCACTCCTACTCCCCTTGTTGTGGATGGATCAAGCATTTTTGCCCTGGAATCTGAGAGACCCTCCTGAAAGAGTCCACAGTGACAAGGAAGTCTCACAAAGTGGAGGACTGTGATTGATCCCTTTACCACTGGGAATCATCTCCTACCCTACCTGGAGTGATGTGGCTCACTGGTTAGAGGCGGCCCGGGACCAGGGTTCAATTCCCGACGCGGCAGGGTCGTGGCCCAGGGTCAAACGGACTCGATAATTCTCGCCTCGGTGCCTACTCTAACCAGGAAACACACTCGGCAACTCTGGGCATTAAGCTTGCCTCATCTCTGCAACGGCCCCCCACAGACACCGGGGATGCCTGGTTTCACCTTGGAGATGCCCAGAAAGGGACCATCTCACAGGGAAAACCAGGACGGGTTCTCCAGCGGTCTTTAGCGCCAGGATACTCCTTGGAGTCACAGTGCGCTTTACAAGTACACCCACATTTACATTTACATTTACCCTGCCGGAAGTCGGACACTGTGTTCATGCTGGGTTTTCTACCACCTCCCCCTCCTCTTCCCTCCTCAATTCTTCTAAGTGTACCCATGACAAAAGCACTCCTCTCCCCTGTTGGGGAGGGATCCAGCATCTATGCCCTGGAGTCTCAGCGTCCCCGCTGAGAGAGACCACCCCGACAAGGGAATCACACAAAATGGTAGACTGGGAATGATCCCTTTACTGCGGGGAGCCATCTCCCACCCAGCCAGACATCAGACACAGTTATATCCTCCTCTCCTCGCGGTGTCTCCTACCCCCTCCCCCACCTCTTCCCTCCTTTATTCTTTGCTTGCCTCCCCTATTCCTTTACTCTCTCCCTTGAATCGCTCTCCCCTTGCCTGCTTTGTTTATCCTTGTGCCTACTCTCTGCTTAATCCCCCTCCCCGTCGCCCTTTTGCATTACCCCCTTACCCTTCTAAACACCATGAACCAACAGATGTAACTTGTAATTGATGTTCCTTCTGTAGCATTGTGTAACTTGTAACCTATGTAACATGACCACAAGTTGTTTGAAGGGGAGGACTAAACAATAACCTCCAACCTGATTCTCACTGCAGTTGGAGTTCTCAGGAGCCCACTTCAGAAAGGGCCCAACCAACCATGGACCAAGTGCTGCTTGTAACTATGGAGGAGGGGGCCAAGGGCCAACACCAGAGGGTCCCAGGACACAATGCTAGGAGTCTTCAGAATGATCACAGGGCAGCCGCTGTATAGACTCACCCACCCCGTCCAGCCTAGCAGGTCACTCAATGGAGCAAGGCTTGGACCCATAGGTGAGTAAGGCTGCTTCTCCGGCTCACAGTATAGAGATAGGTGAGCCAGTATGCCCCAAAGAAAGCACAAGCCCCTGCCTGCTGCTAGTGTAGTACTCAGGGTTGGGCACTGCTATAAAGTCAGCACAGGGTCCCCTTTTACAGCTGGTCCAGTAGGGCCTCACCAGGATGCAGGTCACCATCCATCGGGACTCCTGCCCCAGTCCAAATCTGTCCGCGTAACCGGCCGCAACATGTGGCCACAACTGTCTCGCACCCCAGGTCCATGGCAGAAATGCTGGTCACAGAAGTGGCAGGAATATAGGGCTGCTGATTCGCTCCAGCCCCCAGTCCCCAGTTCAAGTGGAAGGCCTGCTTATGGATCTAATGTCTCAGATCAGAGAAGCAGCTGTAAAAGAGGTACATCAACAGATCCAAAAGTGTCTGAAGTGGGAAGAGGTGGGCCAGGCCCTCTACCACAGCCAAAGTATTCAGCCTGGCAGCACGGGCCGCCTCATCGATAGTTAAATTGGGCCAGCAGAGGGGTAAATATAGGGTCTCCCACTCAGTCACTCGAATGTTGCCCTCAGTGGTCAAAAGTTGCCGTTGTCCGAGACCACGTTCACCGTTCAACGGTGGCGATACCACCAGCTACTGTGCAGGACCTCTGTCACCCCTCGTCTAGGCCTCAGACAGGTGAGCAATAGTACCTCAGCCCCCACCAGGTCCAGGCCTGGTCGCCACATGATGGTGCCCAAGTGGAGGTCTCCAGTCGGCATCCAGTGAAGTGGAAAAGGTAAGTCACAGGGGAGGGTGGGATCGGCCCGGGGGCCCTCAGCAAAGGGGAGCCATGTCCCATGCGCTAGCACCAATAGTATACTGTGGCTTGCCCTAGAGGCAGTTGGGGAGGGAAGTCACCTGCAGCTGATGCTCCTGAGCGCCAGCTACACCACAGCAGCAGGGTCCGAGTGCAACCTCACTGTTGTGGCAGGATCACATCTGTATTTGGCCACCGCAGTAGCAGCCGGGCAGCCACGAAGGTCCTCCACCAACCGTGTCAGAACACTCAGGGCAGGCGAGGTTCACCAGTCATGCTGCTGTACTCACTCTGACGCCGCCAGCTTGCTGAGTCAGCCCCACAGCCTTCACTGGGTGATCTGCATGGCGGGAAAGGCAGTAGCTGATGCGAGCTGGATGGCAATCATAAAACTTTATAAATAAATAAATAAATGTCCAGATTTATGCCGGATAACAGGTTCCGAGCGTAGCAGCCTAGAAATGCATCCACCATATTGACTGTCTTGGCCACGCCCACCTGCATATGTCATTTTTTTTAAAGTCATTACATCTGAGAGCTTGGACTTCATGAGTACCAGAGACTCTTGAGTAATGCCCGACTATGGGCCCTTTGCCGCCTTAAATCTGCCTTTGGGCAAAATAGAAGTAGTTTTGAATATTCTTTCTGTACTACATGAACTATTGTTATCAATATAGTAGAGTAAAATTCAACAAGAAAATCATACTATATTTGAAACTACTTTGGTTTACGTGAGCTGGTTTCTTTACTATGCATTGATAGAGCTGGAAGTGGAAATGGTATGTTCTAGGAGCATACACATTTGGAACCTAGATCTATGCCACCAGGTATGGGCAGATTTATGAGCATAAGAGTCAGTGACGTTGTGCTTCTTCAGTGAATGGGCATTATTTCATGAAATGAGAAAGTGCTAGTAAAGCGTATCTTAATTTCACCTCATGAGGTCTTGAGTCTAGTGCCAAGATATGATTGTCTAGCTGGCTTTATTTAACATATAATTCCTGCTCCGAGTGAGTACTCAACTTGTACAAAATATTTTTTTGTCTATGAGTGTGTTATTTGTAACCAGGCATGACTGAGCTAAAAGAAAGAGCACCATACCCCTTGGAGGGAATTTGCTCAGCATAGCGAAGCACAAACTGATTACGTACACTGCTGCTTTCTATAATGTCTGCAAATTGCACTGGTGAAGGACACACTCATGATAAATCATAGATGCTGATTTGGAACCTTATGATGGGACAAAAATAGCATAGCTGAGAGCAAACTAGCAAGCTCCCAATCAATGTCTGGACCGTGCGCTGAATCTGGACTCTGCATGTGTCAGTTTTAATATGAGTTCCTTTTCAGAATTCCATCTTTCCATTATTATGGACCACTTTTAATCCACATTTCTTTTCTATTGCCAAAGCCATAAAGCCTGATTCACAAAAGTAATCTGAGACAAAATCCTAACTTTACGACTTTTGTTATTTACAAAAAGCATTTAAAGTGCAAGTTCAAGTTCTAAAATTTATATAGCGCACTACTCACCCAGAGGGTCTCAAGGCGCTTGGGGGAAGGGGGTGCTTTTACTTATCGAATATACAGGTTTTTAGTTGCTTTCTGAAGGAGAGGTGGTTCTGAGCAAGGCGGAGGTGGGTGGGTAGAGAATTCCAGGTCTTGGCCGCTAAGTAGGAGAAGGATCTTCCCCCCATGGTGGATCTGTGGATGCGCGGAATTGCGGCGAGGGCTTGATTGGATTATCGTAGTTGGCGGGTGGGGGTGTAGATGGACAGTTGCGTGTTGAGGCATTCGGGTCCTAGGTCGTAGAGGGCTTTGTGTGCGTTGGTGAGGAGGCAGAACGTTATTCTCTTGTTGACGGGGAGCCAGTGGAGATCTTTCAGGTAACCGGAAATGTGAGCTTGACAAGGGATGTCCAATATGAGTCTGGCTGAGGCATTTTGGATGCGTTGAAGTTTTTTCTGTAGTTTGGCTGTGGTTCCGGCGTAAAGGGTGTTTCCGTAATCCAGTCGGCTGGTGACCAGTGCCTGGGTGACCGGCTTTCTTGTTTCGGTGGGGATCCAACGGAAGACTTTTTTGAGCATGCGTAGGATGTTGAAGCAGGATGATGAGACGGCATTGGCTTGTCTGGTCATCGAGAGGGAGGAGTCCAGGATGAAGCCCAGGTTACGTGCGTGGTCCGTTGGTCTGGGTGCGTTTCCCAGGGCCGGTGGCCACCATGAGTCGTCCAAGGCAGAGGGGGATGAGCCTAAGATGAGGACTTCCGTTTTGTCTGAGCTTAGTTTTAAACGGCTGTTCTTCATCCACTCGGCTACTTCTTTCATTCCTTCGTGTAGGTTGGTTTTGGCGGTGTTTGGGTCATTGGTGAGAGAGAGGATCAGCTGGGTGTCGTCTGCATAGGAGATGATGTTGAGGTTGTGTTGGCGCGCGATGGATGCGAGGGGACTCATGTATACGTTGAAGAGGGTGGGACTGAGTGATGATCCTTGTGGTTCGCCGCAGATGACTTCGGTGTCCTCCGATCTAAAAGGGGGGAGGCGGACTCTTTGGGTTCTTCCGGCGAGGAACGAGATGATCCAGTCCAATGGTTTTCCTTGTATTCCGACATTACTGAGGCGTTGTATGAGGGTGCTATGACAGACTATGTCGAAGGCTGCGGAGAGGTCAAGTAGGATGAGGGCAACTGTTTCTCCGTTGTCCAGTAGTGTTCGAATGTCGTCTGTTGCTGTGATGAGGACGGTTTCGGTGCTGTGTTTGGCTTGGAAGCCGAACTGTGAGGGGCCGAGGGATTTGTTGGATTCAAGGAAGGCGGCGAGCTGACTGTTGACGGCTTTCTCAATGACTTTGGCAGGGAATGGGAGGAGCGAGATGGGGCGGTAGTTCTTAAGTTCAGTGGGGTCTGCTGTGGGTTTCTTCAGAAGGGTGCTGAGTTCGGCATGTTTCCAGCTTTACGGGAAGGTAGCAGAGTTGAAGGAACAGTTGATGACATCGCGGAGATGGGGTGTGATGATCGAGTCTGCTTTGTTGAAAATGCAGTGGGGACAAGGGTCGGTTGGCGATCCTGAGTGGATGGAGTTCATCAGGCGGATGGTGTCTTCGGTGGTGATTGAGTTCCAGGCGTAAAGGTTGTTAGAGTGCGGTGTTGGTTCAGGGGTGGGTGAAGTGGGCTGGTCTTCGGACTGGTTTTTGAAGCTGTTATGTATGTCAGCGATTTTGTTGTGGAAGAATGAGGATAGAGAGTCGCAGAGGTCTTGGGAGGGAGTGATGTCGTTGGTGCTGGCGGTGGGGTTGGTAAATTCTTTGACGATGTTGAATAGTTCCTTGCAGTTTTGGGCGTTGTTGTCAAGTCGAACCTTGAATGCTGATTTCTTGGTGGATTGGATGAGGATGTGGTGTTTGCGGGTGGCGTTCTTGAGGGAGGCCAGGTTGTCAGTGGTTGGGTTTTTTCTCCAGGCTTTCTCGAGGGTACGACAGAGCTTCTTGGATTTCTTAAGGTCATCGTTGAACCATGGGGCTTTTTGCTACCTTGCTTGGTGTGATGGTTTTTCAAGGGTGCTAGTTCGTCGGCGCTGTGGGTGATCCATTGTGTGATGTTGGTGGCTGCTTGGTTTGGGTCCGATGATTTGGCAGGAGGGTTTTGGTGAAGCGATGTGAAGAGCTGGTCGGTGGTAATTTTGTTCCAGTTTCTTCGGGGAATAGGTTGTGGGGGGTTGTGGGTTAGGAGTAGTAAAGTTAGGAATTCTAACTTTACTACTCCCAAATGCCTTTTGTAAATACCGAAAGACGTAAAGGTAGGATTTTGTCTCAGATTACTTTTGTGAATCAGGCCCATAATATATAGTTAGGATTAAGAGCAGAAGATAATTTAGTGAATATATGAATGTATTGTTCAATTAATTAAAATTGATTCAAAACATAACCCTCTAGCAGACGTAAAAACAGACATACTTTAAATTAAAGAAACTTTGTGTTGAAAAGTTAAATTGATTAGGAATAATCAATAGTTATAGGAGGAAAAAAGAGGTGCAGGAAATGGGGGAATTGGAACAGACACATTTGGAGTAGGAGGGCACACATGGGGAGCACTCAGATCCCGTCATACTGCACAGAATCACAATAGTCCACAGGGAATACCTGGTGTTTGCACATCAAGACGCCAAAGCAGTGATTCCACCCACACTATCTCCGATCTCTCTTCTTAACATTGAGACGAAAATACTGGCTGCAATATTAGCCCCCAGACTCATACTGACAATTACTAATTTAATACATATGGACCAACCAGGCCTCATGTCCAAAAGGTCAACCAGGCTGAACCACTACAGACTTTACAACTAACTCAAGGTGATTCAATTTCAGAAAGATCCCCACATAATACTGTCCTTAGATGCAAAGAATGCATTTGATGCTGTCCACTGGTGTTTCCTAAAGCAGGCCTTGGTGAGGGTTGGCCCCAAGTTTATAGCCTGGACTGACCTCCTATACAAAAGCCTGGTTGTCAGAGTTAGGGTAAATTGTGAGCTATCCATCAAGTTCCCCATTGAGAGGGACACGAGATAAGGGTGCCCTCTACAGCCCCTTTTGTTTGCCCTTGTGTTCGAGCCCCTAGCCTGCATAATTAGACCACATTCGAATAAATCAGGATTTAAAAAAAGGGAGGAGTAATCGGGTGACAAACAGATAGCATTGTTGCCGGTGATATTCTCCTAAATATAACGAGTCCAACTGAGACCCTACCTGCTACATTCCAGATATCTATACTACTATTATAAAGAGAGAACTTGCACATTTTGGCAAGGTAACCTCAGGAACCACAGCGCCAATCTACACACCCGATACATCTATGAAAATGTCAGGGTGTGTAGATGGACATAGGCTATATAAATTACAAAACAAAAGTAAATTAAAAAAATTACGTTTGTAAACAAAGTAGTCCCCCCCCCAGAAAGTAGCGCCGGCCGGGACCTAGCGCTGGCCACGACGCGACGTGCGTCATGACGACAAGGAGGAGGGCGGTGCAGTAATGCCTCGATTGCAGTCTCTCAGGGCCGTGTCTCTCTTCTATGACTACGGCTCTGCAGCGAGCTGTGTGCGAGATGGCGACAACGGGTGCGGTGGAGCGGAGGGTCTGCACTTGAGCGCACTGAACGTGGCTCGGAGCTGCCAAAGGTTGCGGGGCCCGAGGAAAGGTGTGGAGGCAGCAGTTTCGGAGGAGGTAGGGGCGCGAGTGAGTCTGGGCGGGAGGGGGGCGCGAGTAAGTCTTGGCGGGACGGGGGCGCAAGTGAGTCTAGGCGGGAGGGGGGCGCGAGTGAGTCTGGGCGGGAGGGGGGCGCGAGTGAGTCTGGGCGGGAGGGGGGCGCGAGTGAGTCTGGGCGGGAGGGTGGCGCGAGTGAGTCGGGCGGGAGAGGGTGTACTGCCCCACCCCCTTTCTGCCCCAGGCAACGCGGGGGCGGGCTGCTAGTATTCAATAATTACAGAGCCCATGCAGGCTACAACTTCAGCTGGGCCAATTCTTCCCTTTAACCGGCTTGAGGCAACTTCACCGAGCGGGAATGTAATAGGCAATTGCGAATCAATAGTTAAAGATTTAAGTATCTGGGTGTCTAAGTGACCTGCAATAAAGAAGCCAGTCTAGACCACACTAATTGGAGGGTAATTGCAAACTTCCATGGGGATGTGGAAAGGTGTAGGTCGCTGCCTCAGATGCTGCCAGGGCGGATGGCTATGTGTAAGATGGTTACACTCCCAAAACTCTTGTGCATACTCCAAAATACCTACCAGAAGATGTGTTTGCTAGAATAGATAGGGACGTCTGGATGCTGCTCGCGAATGGGATCACCTTAGAGTGGCACTGGGAACATTGCAGAGAAATCAGTATAGTGGAGGCAATTCCCTCCTCAACATCTGGCCATACAACTGGGCAGTGCACTTAATAGTGGCTAATGACTGGAGGTATATGCCTGGGGATCACCCAACATCTGCACTGGAGATGACTCAGTTCCAGACTCACTCATATTTACCCTATCTATACATGGGAAAAGGGCCAAATATTTTACTGACAGCTACTCACCTTTGACACCTGGAAAGGGGTGGAGAGGCTGACAAAATGGGACAAGAGGTTGACTCGGGAGACGCCCCATGGGTGGGAAGACCTTTGAAGGAATTTGGGAAAATGATGAGTTTTGGAAAGTGGGACACTATCAGAATCTCCAAACTGGGTGGCCTCATAGAGGAGGGGTCATTGACCCTCGTTAGTTCTTTACAGTGGTAATATCACCTACATACTACCCAATGTTTTAAATGCTTGCAAGTGCAACATACCTGGCAGGCAGAGAATGTTGTACTAGATGACATCCTGGAGTATGCGCCATTGGAAGGGAGGCTCCTCCAGGGGAAGATAGCTGGGAAGACGGTCTCATGGATGTATATAACTATAATCAACAATGTCCTGGATACCCTGACAAAATGAAAGCACACATGGGAGGGTGAGGTGGGCGAATTAGACAACACAGATTGGAAGGCAGCCCTGATGCGTCCAAGGAAGTTGGCAATTAAGTCCCTCCTACAGCTTTTTCAGTTTAAGTTCCTACGCAGGTTATACTATGATAGGGCCTGTTTGCATAGATTTTAAAGGTCAGAGGCTCCTAACTGTCTGAGATTTGGAGATGAGGATGGGCCATTCATGCACACACTGTGGTCCTGCCCCTTGATAAGCCCAGACTGGACTAACATAGTGGAGGAACTTAACAAGATACTGGTAGTTTGCCTGTCGATAGACAATAAAACTCATCCTGCTGCAGATACACACGGAGGTAGATGAACCCAGAAGTAAACTTCTGGCGAACAAGATGTGGTCAAATGCTGGTGTGCCCCCAAATCGCCCACCCTCGGAGAATGGAAAATAGGAATGGACCTCTATATGGTGGCAGAAAAAGTAACCTATAGGCAAGAGGATGTCCCAAGTGTGGGGTCCTTGGCTCAAGCACTATGACATAGACATTGTAGGGGATGGAGATGGGGCCTCCTCCACACAGTATCCCTGAATGATGTTGTTAATGAAAATGCACACCTATACTGTGCTGCATTACTGTAACTCTGTATGATTGTACATTGAATCCCATGTAGCATTGTTGATGGATGCAATATAATTGTATCATGTATTGATCCACATAAAAATCTAATAAAAAGAATACTCAATAGTCACATGCTCAAATTAAATTTGATAAAAAATGAAGGTGTTAGACCTGGCATCCTTGGCCTGGTTCTTCCTGTTGTTTTGACTCTATGTCCTGTCTTTGTGACTGTTATGCTGGACTTCGTTTTTGCTTGTTTAGGTACTCTGTACACTTTGCCAATGCAAACCAGTACTAGAGTGCAAGTGCTCCCTGTGTAAATTGTAATTCTGATTGGTTCTCCATTATCGGCGTATTTGATTTACTGATAAGTCCTCAGTAAAGTGGACTATTTGTGCCAATGGCCTGTAAATCAAACGTTACTACTGAAAAATAGCCTCTGGTCATATATTGGTGAAAAGGAATTCTCACAAGACATAATCTTCAATGATATCATGAAAGGGTAGTATTTAATGATGTCAAACAAATGTGTCTACTTAGATATCTAATGCTGGTAAAACGAGTATTCTTACAAACTGGAGATCCAGTGTAACACCATGAAATTGACACTTGGCAAATTGAAATAGCTAAACGTGCCCAAATAGAAAGAGTATCTTTTAATGAAATAGATCACCTGGAGGTGTTCAAACTGATTTGGAATGTCTTTTTGGAACTTTGCAACTGCTCGTTATTGTGGCGTTCCCAATATGTGCATTAACAGTTCTTGATATGTGTTATTATATTTTTTTTGCCCTGACACAACATTCTATTTAAATTCTTTTAGATGTCCCATAGATAATTCTACGTAGTTTTATTACCAGCTGTCTGAATTCGTGTCATTTAATAGTTTAAATGTGGGACATTTTGCATGTATCATTAATGTATTTATCTTTACATACAGTGACACAACTTGTTGAATAAATATGATAATCGATGAAAGAAATAAGCTTGGCAGCTAAGGTGGCCAACGTCCATCTAGTCTGGCCAGTTGGATTGATAGAAGAAGACTGTAGATTATATTTTGCATCGAGCTCTTTAGGTTAGGTTTAGGATTAGAAAACTACACTGAATCAGGAGGTTAAAGCGCTGTTGCTGAATATGTCATCTGTACTCCTGCCAAAAGAGAGTTAGATGCTGTAGTCTACCTTTCTAAGGAGATGTTCTTTATAATATAGATTTGGATCCTCTATATAAATTGTCCGATACCACTGATGTACTCTTGTATGTTTATTTTATCTGGTGTATTTCATACAGTGTTTAGCAGCCGTTGTAGAATGATACTGTGTTGTTGAATTGTCCGATTATTGTTGGATTTGCGCATATAATTGGAAAACAACCTTGGCTACCGGTTCTTCCACAAGAATTCATGCAGATTTGTCATGACTTCTGGACCTTTTCCTCCTGCAAATTGTACCCAGTTTTACTCATTGAAAAGTCTTAGGGAAAAAATTAGGGAGTGTGATGGCACTGAGAACCTTATAATCTCAAATCATCTGGTAACTATTTTCACAATTTTCATCAGTTTTACCTCCGAACTGAGGGGTTTCTTTACAAGCCCTGTTTGCCACCGGAACGTCACTTTTCTTTATGTTCTGAAGGGCGCACTGGACTTACCCATATCTACGAGGCCACGGAAAGCCACCTTGCTTGGCTTTTCACGACCTCGTAGATGTGGTGTGAGGCAACGCAGCGCAAGTCACTGTGTTACCTCACACTGCATAGTGGAGGCAAGCCATTGGCATTGCAGTGGGTGTTCCCATTCAAAGCAAATAGTTTTTGTCGGGAAACAGTCATTACAAAGCAGTCATTACAACGCACTACCTTTACAACGCAATCATTACATTGCAACATCCTTTACATCACATACCATTACAACACAGCCATTACAATGCATGTCACTATAATGCATGCCATTACAACGCATTCCACTACAACACATGCCATTACAACGCATTATAAGATAAGTAATGGGAAATAGTAATTTTTAACTATACACTATCCAACACTTAGTCTACTGTTGCACTCACTGGAGTGGGAGTAGTAATTTTTACCCCTACACTACCCAACACTAACACTACTGTTGCACTCACTGGAGTGAGAATAGTAATTTTTACCCCTACACTATCCAATACTTACACTACTGTTGCCCTAAAATTAGTATGCGTTGTAATGGTATGCCTTGTAATTGAATGCGTTGTAAGTGTAGTTTCTAAAAATGTGTTGTGATGGCATGCGTTGTAAAGGTTTGCATTGTAATGTGTCCTATTATTTTTTGCCACATTTCCGGATTTACAACATAGCATAAATCGGGGAAGGTGTCCCTTTCTGCACAAACACGACCTGATTTCAAAGCAGGCACCATTGCACCAAGGTGCAAGTGTGCATGCATTGGCGCATGGCAGCCATTTTTTCACCAGCACTGTGAAAGAGGACAGGAATGCGCCGTATGCCAGAGATGCGGTGTATTCCTGCCCTTTTCTTTTGACACAAGCAATAAAAAGGCATTGCGATGTTTCCCTGTGACAAGAGATTATAAATGAGGTCCTAATAATTAAGCCCCAAGTGTCCCTCCTTAGGAATAGTTCCATTGGAAATTAAAATTTCTTTTATGCTCTTTTCAAAGTTGTTTTCCTCCCAATGTTCACATTAAGGATGCACACTTGTCCCTTTTACAAACCTAATCTGGAAAACTCAAAGTGACGGCAGTAAGAACAACTCTGGAATGTAATACCAAGAGAATAGGCAAACTCAGTGTATGATATTACATATGTAGTAGAAGCTCTTAATGTGACATCACTGTAGTAAGGACAACTTCCAGGGTGATGAGAATGCAGACAGGACAGACCCCATGTTTTTCCCTTGATATCACCATAAAAACCATACTTGTCTTTTAAGCATGAGCGACTCCTTAGGCACCTCTGCAGATGTTCTCCCCTATTTGGCATTTTTTTACTGTAATTCTCTCCTTCTGTGCTATGGATCCCCACACTTTATAAAGAAAACCAAGGTGTAATCATTGAAATCTATCAGGATGGCTATTGATTTTTCATGATTCAAAAGGTTTTCACATTACCTCCCTCTTCATACTTTGTCACCCTGTCCAACTTGCTCACATGGGCAACTGCTGCTACCCATTCCTTTATCAGCAGGGGCTCAGCAAGTGTCCAACTCCTGCAAATCTCTCTTCTTGCCAGCAGGATTAGGCACAATAGAGCCTACTCTGTTCCTTAGTGAGGGGCCTTTCGCTTGTGTTAATCTCCACAATAAACAATATCAGTATGTGGCTTACCTTTATTTCGCAAGCCAGAATAGAGACCAACACCCTACGCATGTGTCACCAAATTAGAGCCAAAACTGGTCATTTCACAAATATATGTATGTTGTTAGCCTCCTTCAGTCTGCATCTAGGGCATTTACAGTTGCTTGGAAAGGGGGGGGGGGCACCGCAGGCTGCATGATTTTTTGGGGGCGGCCTCCCCCCACTCTTAACTACTATCTTGGGCAACAAACCATGCTCTTCAATCGGCCATCGCTGGGCAGCAAACAAAATGGTCACCAGCTCCCCTCGTAAGCCCAGCCGCTCTTCAGTGAGGCCATTGCATGTGGCCAAAGGGCTAGATACGCCACTGGGCTTTTACACTCCATTGCATTCTTGAATTTTATATTTTTACCAGGCATCCAGTAATTTCTATGAAGGGTACATAAGTACTTCATTCTTAGGGTAGCAGATCTCACAGTAGCATCCAATACATTCTGAGATACTTACCATAACTTCTACATCCCCGCTTTCCACAAGTCATGCTCCCAAATGTCAGTGGACTAGCTCTCCTTTCCGAAGCTGTCACCAAGTTCCAGTAGCATTCCAAAACCTCCTTTTTCTTCGCCTAATTGTCCTGCATTTCCCTCTCCATTTGACCTTTCAAACCAAAACTCACATGTTGCTTTACTCATGGGGTATTACTAATCTGGATAAGCTTAAACTTGGAGACATCGACAGTTGTTTTCTCCCTCCTTCATTCCCAATAGAGTAGTTTGCCCTCATTTAGTAAGCGTATCATCTCTTGATCACATCCCTTCAGATGGGGCACATAAGTCATCCTTTAAACACTCTGGAGATCTTGGCGAGTCACAAATTGGAGCAAATACACTGTAGTAAGGAATGCATAAGAGCGTTTGTATATCATAACGCAGCCTGGCTGCTGCCTGCAGATCTTAATTCTATTTTTTAAAGAATGTTGGGGACTTGAATGTACACAAAAGACAGTTTTCATTATATACACTCCTAAACTCTGCAGTAATATACCTATGGGGCTAATATCAGGTTCTCCCATCAGCCCTTTGCAATTCTTTAGTTGAAAATCCCAACAGTATAACTGTAGATATCCACCCTTATATACTTTCCTCCTAAACTTCTTCCATGATATTATAATCCCTCTAAAGCTCCAGAAAAAGATGCTACCTCATGTTGTTTGGCAAGATATGTTATATTTGCGTCTGATGTTTAGAAATGTAAATCATCAGCATACAATGCCATCTTCTTCTCAAAACCCATACTGCAAAAGAGGACTATATTTTCATTCTGCTTGAGACTTTGTGCAATAGGTTCTGTATAGCAGTTGAATAGCAGAGCGGATAATGGGCACCCTTGTCTCGTCCCCTCCTCATCCTCAATTATTCTGTTAAACGATCATTTGCTAATATCCGGCCTTTGGAGAATCAGAAAGCGCTTCTATAACCTGAAAAAGGTGGAACCCAGCCTTGGATGCTTCAGTATTTGACCCAGATAAAACCACCTTAGTTGATCAAAGGCTTTCTCTGATTCTACTGTAATCACAGCGAGGTGTAGTGAATCTGAAGTTTCCAAATCTATCACCCCCTCATGGGTAAGTGTTAGTTCATAGAGTTACTTTCCAGAGATAAGCCTTTTTTAGTTCTCTTGAAACAGTTGTGCATCTGCTTAGCCAATCTGTTTGCTATGTAGCTGTAAATACCTTGTAGTCACATTTTAGCAACAGTTTTGGCCGGTATGACTCGCACCTATTGGGGGGCTCATTAAGTTTCAAAATTAGGCAGATAGTTTCTTGCCAGGACACTAGTGGCGGAGATTACTCTGCTAGAAAGCTGTTAAAAAATATTTACAAAGTGGTTCTATTATCTCCTTCAAAGTCACATATATCTACATGGATGAGATCATCTGGTCCTGGTGCTTTCTTGCACTTACTTAACAGTTCATTAATTTCAGCTTTGTTGATCTCTTTCCAAAGTATTAGCTGTTCCTCACTACCAAGCTTGCTCAACTGTTTACTCTCTAACCAGTGCACTACTTCAACAGTATCTGGGCTACAATTTTTATGAAAGAATTCACTACAAAATAGTGGAAGGCTTTCTTGAGATTAATTCAAAACCCTAACTGATTCATTTTTGACAATTTCTGTTGTGAGAAATCTATTCTTGTCTGTCCTCACTTTTTCATGCCAGCATCTTACCTCAAATTTCCCATATTTAAAAACATGAACCTTTCTTACTTCCCACCAGTTCCTAGATTGACTTTCCAGCTGGGCCGTTAGACTGTCCCGGGTGGATTGCAAGGATTGTCTCTTGACCATCTTTTTCCTCTGCTTCAGTCTGGCTTTGCTAAAATCTTTCTGCAGGCTACATATGTTCCCCCTAAAGAATGCCTTATATGCCTTCCACACTACATACATGCCTTCCGTCCCCTTATGTGTAGCAAAAAGACGTCTGAGAATTTTTTCAAATCCAATATCATTTATTTTTCTAACAACACTGTTAGATCAAATGCCCATTTCTGCTCGCCTCTCAGCCTGCTGACCTTGATCTCTAAGTACACAACTACATGATCAGATGGATGAATGGGTCGGTGTTCTACCTTGCTTATATTCTCCAGCTCTCTCTTGTAAAGTGGAAAAAAACTGACCTTGAAAAGTGACTGTGCTTTTTACAATGGAACGTATACTCCCTGATTCACCTCTGCTTTCTCCTTCACATATCACACAGTCCTAATTCTTTCATCATAGATTTTATATATGAGCAAGATTTTGGGAAGCTCACTACATTTTGGTAGCTACATAATCTACAATCCCTGCAAAAATCAATGGACAATTTTTTTCCATCACTTTTGATAACATTTCCCTCAGAAGGTCTGGATCATGTACATTTGGACCATAATACCAGACACAAGCAAATAGCTTCCCCTTTGCCCTCAACTTTCCTATGACCTATCTACCCATAGGATCATCACAATAGTCCGTATCGCTTGTTCTCCCTTACTGACGTCACAAATCCCTTTAAACAGCAAGCTTGACGTGTTCCAACTCCTCACTCAATCCACATTGCCCTCCAACTTAGAACTGCAGGCTTTCCCCCAGAAAGTGCATTTCCTGATGTATAATTATTGATGCATCATAATCTTGAAGATATTGTATTAAAAACCACTGCTTCCTCCTATCTCTTATACCATTGAGATTCCATGTAATTATGAATGCAAATTGAGCAGGGTCCCACCTTTTCCATTCATCTACCTACAATGAACTCTTGGCACCATCCTACTCCTTTTAATGGCCCTCTGAGGACTTTTTTTCTTCATTTTTCTCCCTGTGCTGCCTACCCAGGGCACCCCCTGACATTATCACCTCTCCCTTCCCCCACCCTCCCGGGGAAAACCTCCCATTTCATTCTACTGTAAGATTTTAAGCCGCGGTGCAGCCCAACTGCGTCCCAACTGGCCTTCCTTCCTTCTACAATCCCATCTCTTCTTTAGCTGTGGAATAAAATGATCTACTCTCTCCAGATGCCTAAAATTGAGGAAAGTAATATTATGTATGACTTTTAAAAGTGCAGGGAATGCCAATCTTGCCATTGCCCCCAAGGCCTTTAGGTCCTCTTTTCATTGATCCAGCTGCCATTGCTTATCTTTTGTCTCTCAAAAGATGTCTGACCTTATAGTGACTGACTGCCCATTTGCTCAATATACTCTGGGGGCCTCATTTATGAGGCCTTGCGTCAGTTTTGCGCTGCGGATGCGTCACTTTTTGTGACGCATCTGCGGCGTAAAACATGCGCCTTGTTGCGCCATATTTAAAAAGTGACGCATCTAGGTAGATGCGTCACTTTTTAAACCCCTGCGCCACATTATACCTGCGTCAGTATAATGTATGCAGAGGGGGCGTCCCCCCGCAAAAAGCCTCGTAACAGTGACGCAGTGAAATCTATGAGATTTCACTGCGTCACTTTTAGGATGCTGTTGCGTCAAAATCTTGTGCCTGCCTCACAGCAGGCGTAAGACTGACGCAAGCCCTTTCACATGGGGCTTTCCCCATGTGAAAGGACGCATTGCTGGAGATGCGTCACTTTTGTGACACACTCCAGCAATGCGTCACTTTTGCGCTTACAGATGCGTCAGAAATACTGACGTATCTGTAAGTCCTTGCGACATGATGCGTCATACATTAAATATGACGCATCATTGGTGTCGCAAGGAGTGCGCAGTGAAAAGTGACGCATCGCTGTTTTCACGCAGCGATGCGTCACTTTTCATAAATGAGGCCCCAGGTTTCTGTAAGCATTACGGCTTCATTCAATCATGGCGGTGACCCTGCCATGAAAAGGGTGGTTGAAAGGCAACAAAGGGGGCCCTATCAGGGTGCCCTGCTGAATGTGGGCTGGGGTTGCATGCGGGAGGCACATGTTGTGCCCCCCTAGATTTGCTCCCTCACTTCCTGCACTTACATCTGATCAATGTTTGCTTCATAAATGGAGGTTGGGTCTGACCAGTGGACTTTCTCAGAGTTCTTATCCATACAAATGCCCCAAAACCCAGCTCTTAGAACCGCTAGGATTGGTTATGACCACACTTGGAGCCAAAACAATGCGAGTCGTATTTGGGTGATGCTCAAGACCTTGTTGTGGCCTAAATCAAAACACAGAAATATTAGCAGGAACCTGGTTGGCAGTTTTAACAGTCAGAGCAGTAATATACTTTCAGCAATGGAAATCATGCACCAGACATGTCCCTACATTTCAGCAACATGCTATTGGAGCTACCACTTTAGCAGAATAGGAAATGAGAGACAAATAACACACCCAACAGACTTTGCTGACAACCAATTAAAAAACTATATTTGCCTTTGAGGGTCTGCCTATGCTTTTACAAGTAATTATTGAAATGAGCTCACAAATAGGCAAAATGAAGGCCCTCTTTTTGGAACAGTTCCCTTAGGAGAAATATTAGGTGTAAATGTTTTATAAAGGTTAAAGAACACACGCTTGGTTGTTTCTTTAGTTGTGACTGTTCCCCTTTCTTTGTAGAACTGAGTGTATCTTTCCAATGGGTTACCCAAAACCACAGTGATCTTAAATTAAAGCTGCATCATCAGCATGCTGGAGGTTAATCAATAATGAACCTCCCTTAGAATGAGGATTAACAGTCGACTTTACAAATTGTTATTCAAACTGTGAGGGATTTGGTCAAAGTTCCTGGTACACAAGCTTTAAAATTGGCCCATCTTATATGACACCTCGCAAAGGTACTGACATACCCATACGAAAATAGTAAAATTATTTCGAAGGCTGTGGAGAATAGGGAGATGGAAGTTCACAAAGCCTAGACCACACGCCTCTATATGGTGGATTCTCACCATGTAGAGGCTAGTGGTCTAGTTTCTAATAGCAACTCTAATACCATTTCCAGCTAGAGCAATAGACTTCAAGGTCGCTCTAGGTAGCTGTGGCAGAAAAGAAAAGTAAGCTCCCTACCTGTTCTTTGCTTGGCACTGTGTTATATAGTTCCATTGGTGTTCCACTCTCGATACAGTTTACACCCAGCCTCCCTCCCCCCTCACGTTTATTTTGATTCTCCCTTTCGATTATCTCATTTCCTTTATTCATTTATGTTCATTTCCCTGCCTGTTCAGTTGTAAGGAGCCTTTTGCGCCCTTGTTGTGCACTTTCTCCAGCAGTTGCTGGCACTCTCCCACAGTCCTATGGACATTGGAAAGCCTACTGCTATTTTGGTGTTTGTCAGCTGCCCTCTTCATTCAGAGACTAATAAGTGGTCTTTCAAATTAATTATGAATGTCTTTCAAGCTTCTAGTACCAGAGTAAACATCGTTCCTTATTCAGTGAGAAAACCTGCATACTGCACTCAATGACAAAGGGGAAACATCCTTTACAACGCTGTGAAAACACTGCGGTGTCATTACGACGCGTCTTTAACAACGCAAGTCATTACCACGACTTGCACTGGAGGGCGCTCTAGACTAAGGTATAGTAGATTTACTATTCCAACACCTTCCCTACTGTACGTAGGCTGGAGCTGGAATAGTAAATCTTACTATTCCTAAGTCCAGTACCCTACAGCGCAAGTCGTGGTAACGACTTGCGTTGTAAAAGATGTGTTGTGATGATACCGCGATCATTTTGATCGCGTTGTACCATCATACATCCATGACAGAGATACCTGATACTTTAAAACTTCCAGAGTACCTGGATTTCTCTCTCTTCCCCATCCCCGATTTCACTGGGAATCTTCTTCTTGTAGCAGTTCAGTCTTCATCTGGAATAGGGAATTCAGGTGGGGTAGGGATAGTCACAGGGCCACTGTCTAGCTTCCCAAATCTGGCTCAAATCAGCTGTAAGCAAACGAGAGTAAAACCAAAATACAGCCGTGGCAGACACCCCTGAGAACAGGAAGTTCCTCAGTTAATTTGTTATTGGGGCCCCGTCTGACTCCTGTGTAGTTCTTTGAGTAAAATTGTTTTAGCAAATTACAGTAGTTTTGTCCGAACATACTGTCAAAGTCACATTTGTTTTAACACATGTATTCGCGAGAAAATAAAATTGATGTTCTGATATTTCTGCGACCAAGTTCTCCCCTTTAACATTAATACCATAAACAATAAACTACCCCAAAAGCCCTTTAAAGGTACTCGGTCGCTGTCGATGGTTTTTCCATTTTTGTGAACCTGCAGTGGTTTAAGGCATGATTCATGGTGAAATCAAGGAAATTATTTATATTATTTGCTGTAACATAACTCATTTTTTTGAGGGAACAGCCTTATAATTCCACAATACAGTGATGGAAATATAAATTATATAACTAGTGAAGTCATCTCTCATATCTATGCAAGTCTGCTTCTTGAAGCAATAATTAAAAACCTCACCAGGATCTTGACTCCTTTTTTTGGAGCATTGTTCTCTAAGTTTCCAAAGACAGCCAAGTCTTAGTTTTGAGAGTCTATAAAAGCACTTATTCAGAATTGAATAAATGTCGTCTACTGTGTCAGCTCTTTTTCTGAATCATGTCTGTTGGCTATCGCTCCACAGTTTTTTTATTTCGTTTTTTATTACATTTTCTAATCTTGATTACTCACCCTTTCAGCCTTTGTGCTTTTGCTTCAGGTGAAGTGATTAGACGTGCAGTTCTTGCACATTTAGTGCTTCAAAAATGTAGGAAATTAATGGAATGAATGTGATTATAAACAAGGAGCTCGGGCCAGGTTGTAATTCAAATATGCCCCATGACGTGCGTTTGAGGAGTGATGTGAATATGAGATGTTGCAATCATAAACTGGGAATAGTACCTCAGTTGAGAACATATGAGAGAATAAAGGGAGCGAAATGCCTACAGGTCAATCATTGTTCAAGGAAATGAAGCATTTTCTCACTGTAGTGCTGTCCATCCAATGTGGAAAATATTTTCATATTTAATTTTGTGCGGGTCATGGGTTCAAGATGTAGGGAGATGAGGGATTGCCGATAGTATGGGGAATAGAGATGTACTGGTTATAAATATGGTGATGTGAAATATCTAATTCTGAAGTAAAACATGCAATATAGATGGTTGTGGCTGATACTGACATAGCCATATGCAGATGAAGAGTTTCATTTAATAGTATCGAAACCAGACATAAAAGTTGGAAAATATTAGAAGAATAAGGGCCAGATTACGATCTCGTTAGTGAGACCTCCTGGCGAGTACCAGAACCTGCAAATCTGATTCGGCGCCTATGTTTCAGACCGAGTCGTCACCCGCTCCAAACGAGCAAGTACGATGCGAAGATCTTGTCCGTGTCAACCGAATCATTTCCAGAACCCAATCCTGTCCCACCGACACGTTCGCAGACGAATCGTGCCGCGCAATGGAGTCGGGTACCGACCGAGCAAGTACTATGCACAATTCGGTCAGCTGTGTCACCCCAGACTGAACGAGACGAATCTGCTGTCGGAATCAGAAGTCGGGGGCCATAGCAGTTCCCCCTTCACCCGGAGCCCTTCAAATCGATCATGGAGGGTGCCCATGGGTCGCCTCAATCCATGCATGGGCTGTGTGGCGGGCAACATGGAATACCCGCCACAGGGTGTATGCTTTTTCCCACCCGCCCTTTTCTGCTTGGGGAGCTAGTGTATAATGGGAGTCCGAGCGAACCAAATCCGTCAGAATACAGCTGCATTGTACTCATTCGGTCAGACTTGTACAGAGCGATTTGCTTGGAAAGCCCTCCGGATCAGAGTATTATGGAGGGCTTTCCTAATGAGATGGTAATCTGGCCCGAAATTGGACACATAATGCTAAATATGTAATTGAGATATGTGCCATTGCACATGTTATCCCTGGTCTTGCCTCAAGATGGCCCCTATTGATTGCACGTCCTTGTATGTTCCCCAGACAACCTATCCATGATGCAGTCGAAGGTGGCACAACAAATCATCAATTTATACAAATGGTATGCAGGCATTGAAGAGGTGACTGGCAAGGCTCAATCTCTCTTGCCAGGGTTATGCCAAAATATTTTAATCACTATGCTACATGAATGAGAGTCAAAACTCTCTTGAAATCTCATGCAGGGACTGATTTTGTGAGAGCTTTGTGTTTCCGTAGCCATTTTTTTAATTCTTTCAGGAACTTCAACATCATGCAAGAATTCAAATATGAAATGGACATGTTGATTATCGGGCATATAGATACCATGCTCAGTGCTCAATTGCTGCGCTAAGCAGTCGAGGCAGGAAAAGATAACACCGCCTGCAATATCCCTTCATAAATCAGCAACCAGATTTATCAATGCTTATCTGATTTATGAAAATTGCTTCTCGTTGTCTTGTGAGGCTCCTTAGTACAGTCTTCCTCTATTATGTCTAGAAGCAATCTTGCTGGTGTACACCTGTATCAACACGATCCACGCAGAAAAGTCTAGAACTAACTTTGTTTAAATTGCATCTGTTTCATTCCTATTATTCAACCCTTTTAGGAAATAGAGGCAGTTCCTAATATTAAAACCCCATCTCTTGTGAATGTGAAATAAAACGTGAGAATTAACAGGTTAAAATGTATGAACTGAGTGTTTCCAAAGTAGCAAATAATTATGTATACAGACTCATAACTGTAGGAAAACTGTGCAATAAAATTGAAATCTCATTTTTTGTTGCATATTTTAAAAACAAGAAGTTATTCGAGATAGGGAAAAAAATGTGAACAAGCATAGAACGTCAATTTAGGTAAAACATGCATCTGTTATCTTAAACCCATGATAATTCTGTTTTTTTGTGGCAAAGAAGAAGAATCTGGCAAATGTGTAGAACATAAATGTGTGACTTGGTAGTTCCGTGTGACTCTTCCTTCCCATCCCTGCGTTGTGTAAGTGCCTCTCTAAGTAGTAACTGGCCCACAGAGGCCTACAAAAGGTGTGACCACAAACAGAGCTCAGCATGTCCATGGAATACACGTCATCTGGAATTAGTCTTAATATGCCTCATATTTCATAACTAATACCAGGCAGTGGTAGTAAGAGTCTATGGGCCCGATTCACAAAACTAACTTGAGACAAAATCCTAAATGTACTACCATTTTGGTATTCACAGAAGGCACTTACTCATTTTGGTATTCACAGAAGGCACTTTCTCATTTCGGTATTCACAGAAGTCATTTAGGAGTCCTGAAGTTAGGAGTCCGAACTTTACTACTCCTAAACTGAGAGAAATCCTAAAGTTAGGACTCCTAAATGCCTTCTGTGAATACCGAAATTCTTAAAGTTAGAATTTTTCTCCGTTTAGGAGTAGTATAGTTAGGAGTCCTAACTTTAGGACTCCTAAATGCCTTCTGTGAATACTGAAAGTCTTAAAGTTAGGATTTTTCTCAGTTTAGGAGTAGTAAAGTTAGGACTCCTAAAACTCCTAAATGACTTCTTTGAATACCAAAATGAGTAAGTACCTTCTGTGAATACCAAAATGGTAGTAAGTTTTGGATTTTGTCTTAAGTTAGTATTGTGAATCTGGCCCTAACTGTCTCCCCGCCGTTCTTAGCTCCTACTACCTATATGCTGCAAATTTGGTTTTGATAGTTATTTCCCATAAAATGTTACACATTTACGATTTTCTTATAATTTACAAAGTAATAATTTGGCCTTTGGCACAGACTGTTAGGAAACATGTAATTTACACTTGGAAGTTATCCCCCACATGCATCAACGTGTTTAGGAAGTGCAAACGGTGCGAATCGGTAAATTTGTCCGTTTGCACTTCCTAAATACGTTTTTGGGATGCATCAAACACTTTTTCAATATTCGCATTTTTTTGCATTTCTTAAAAATGCGAATGCATTTAAGGAATCGCATTTGTGCGATTCCTTAAATGCAATGCATCAATTAAAAAAAAAATGCGAATTTTGAAATTGGAAGTGCAAATTAACACGAGGTTGACCCTCGTGTTAATTTGCGAAAATCTTTCAAAATGCTAAAAAATGCATTTTTTACACTGTCATGTTACAGACACACATGTCCTTAGGACATGTGTGTTTGAAACATGCACTTTCAAATACATTTAAGGGGTGCAGGGGGGGGTCCTTTGGACCCCCCCTGCACCCTTGGAATGCATCAACAAATTGCGAATTCGTAAATGCCTTCCCATTGACTCCTATGGGCCTTTCGGCCCATAGGAATCAATGGGATTTGCGAAAAAGCAGTTAGGAATTCGGTATTTATTTGCGATTCGGTAAAAATTGCGATTTTTACCGAATCACAAATAAATACCGAAAAAAATGATGCATAGCATTTTGAAATTCTTAATTTGCGATTCGGTAATTTTCGCAAATTAAGAAATGCAAAATGCAAAATGTATGAATGATGCATGTGCCCGTAAGTGTATGTTCGTCACTCTTTCCCCCCTTATACGGCTTGAAGCTTTGGAGTATTGTGACAGAGATGCTTTAGAAATGCAGCAGTGAACTTTGTTACAAGCGTCCGTGTATCATCTGTTCCTGAGCAGTGGCAACTGGCTGACGGCGAGTGCGGGTAGTTGAGTTGCATACCCACTTTTCTTGTGCAGAGAGAATCTTCTAGACAAGAACAGCCTCGTTGCCTGCTCCTGAAGATTCACGAGTGAGAGCCAGGGGCAAAGCCTTCACTCTTTATTGTGGTTATGTTTTGGGTGTTATGGTGTGAAAACATTATGACTACCTGCTGCGAGATGTCACCTTCCACAAAGAGTGTGTCTGCTCTGCAGAAGGAAAATGTACTTTTTAAAGTAATCCACTTTATCCATCTTCCAAACAGTGAGATCTACATCGGCTGTTTGGAAAAGGACTGTCCACATGGGACCCAAACTATCCTACCAGATTCCAGTCCCAGTCTCTTCATGATCAAGAGAGTACATGCTCTGCAGAGTACTCGATGAACTACTGAGATCCAGCACTGTTGTCCTTAACAGCCAAATGCCCACAGGTGAACAGACCTCCTTCTGGATTTGGATCTGGATCTGGATTGACAGCAGTTCGAGTCTAAGGATGGGTCTCCAGTCCTCCGTATAAGTTACCTGACCAAACTGTGAGTGCTTGCACCGCTGACAGACTGAGAACGAGACCATCATCACTGCTTCAATGTTGCATCCTACTGGCAGGCGGCGCACCGGGGAATTGCCCGTAGCCTGCTACGGCCAGTCCGGGCCTGAGTAGGAGATTGAGTTGTGCATACTCTGCCAAGGGCTGACACAGCAATAAGAGGTCTTGAGGTGGCCAACAATAGAGGTGTTCTTTGTTTTTTAGGTGGTAGGGCCACCTGGGCCTGTGCTACATTTGTACCTGAGATGCAGTATTTCTCAACTGGTCCCAGGAAAAGAATGTAGCACTTTCCTGAGCCAATGCTATGGAACAGGAACAGGACGGACACACTGCAGGTGACTGCGAGCCTCGCACTTGAGATTCCATAGTGCGTAATGCCTCAGATCTTTCTGTATAAAGAAAAATACTGGGTTGAATAGCATCAATTGTCTCTGTGGCACAACTATTTTCATTACGAATCTTTACCACCCACATTATCTATCTGTGAAGAAATTGACTGTGTGCTCTTGTTGCCCTGATTGTCAAGCGTGGAAAGTGTTTGGTGTCTAGTTCGTAGAGCCATAGTAGGTCAATCCCGAAACATCATTAATAGAAGGCCCAATCTCCAGCAGTTTCCGCAAATCGGATTATGCCTCCAAAGGTATCTGACATAGTTTTTTTTGTTTTTTTCTGAAAAAGGCATGAATTGCTGAGTTCTGAAGATGTGGTTTTGCAGTTGCAAAAACTATGATCTAATTTGTAAAAATAGTGTTGATTTATCCATTCAATAAATGTGCTTTCCGGGAGCCAAGGCTACTTTGCCAGTGGCATATATTTTTGTTTTTGGTTTAGATTCAGTTGCATAGTTTCAGACACACGGTTCCACTTTGGAAAATATGGACTTCAGTACTTCTCTATCTGGCCCACCTTGTACACAGGCGTGGCCCGTGCAGCTAAAAGTTGCGGGGCGAGGCGGAGGGGTGGGGGAAAGTGGACAGATGACGACAAGGGAAACTTACATTTAAAAAAAAGAAAAACACTTGTGCTTACCACATTGCCGACTCTGAGATGTGGTGAGCGCAAGGTAAGTGATTTTTTGCTTTTTTAATTTAAGTTTCCCTTGTCGTCATCTGCTGATTCCCCTCCACAACCACACTGGTTTTACCTGCTTGGGCCACACTTGCTTGTACTTTGAGAAGGCTAGGAAGCCTCTCCAGAGAACACAGGAGAAAGGGGGACTTGATAAAGACACATCACTGCGTAGCATCCTCTCTTGGGCATGGTTTAGATTTGATTCCTGTGTTCAATTCCCAAAGAGAGTAAACAATGATGCCTCCTGACCTAAACTATATAAAAAATGCTGTGCATGATATTCCTTTTAAAAAAGCTGACAGTCTGCAGATATGTCGATTTGTGGTGGATACAAAATGGTTTGTTGGCAACATATAAAATGAAATGTTAGTCTGAAGTTAATCTCTTCTGTGGTGTGATGAGGGTATATACATGCAGAACTTTGATAATATCAAATGCAGTTTACAAAACATTCAGAAAACTCAAAAAAGTGTTTAGAAGGGAAGATTGATTGTCTCACCACAGACAAAAACGTAACTTGTTTAACAGAAACAGTCATGAAACATTATGCCCTTGAATAAATGTCCAACTCAATACAAACTCAAATGGTGCCATTCCAACAACAATCGGTTCTAATATAACCTTACAGCCCACCATAGTGGGCTATACAGGCCATTCAAGCCCCGCTCCAGTGTTAAAGGCCTGAGGCAAGGGCCTTTAACAAGGGAGCGGAACTTTAATGCTGGTATAGCCCAGCTATTAGGCTATAAGAACATTCCACCACTAGAGGGCAGAATGTTCTAACAAATAAAACAAAGGCCTCATGGAGCCAGAGGGGATTGAAAAGGAATATCTAGAGCTATTGTATCCCAATTTAGTCATCAAACTGGGTGAGGTGCGAGTAGACATTGAAAGCTATTGGGAAACAAAGTTCTTCAAAGTATTTGCTTTGAAATACTAAAGTTCAAAGCTGACTGCCACATTACAGTTCCCATTTGTTCTCATTTGGGATGTTAATCTCAACAGGTAGATACCATCTTGATTTGGGAACGATATAGCAGACACTCACCATTTCAGTTTCCATCTTAGAAGTATAGAAGAATACTTAAATCTGGATTCAATAAGACATACATGGCATCAATAATATATAAATGTTCTGAATGATTAAATGAAAGGAACTAAAAATGCATATGTCTGTCTACCTTTGATTGCCGCCCGTGAACAATCCTCTCTTTCTGTGACCAAAAGAAGTGTATGCTGTTTTGATGCTATGTTCCTAATACATAGCACTGATGCGTTGGTCCCTAATTTAAGAACATAATCTGTACCCTACAGCATATGGGCTGCAAAAGACAGCAATAAATTGTTTTTTTTTAAAACTAATTGTGCTTTCATAAGTCAAATCAAGACAGCAATCTGAGGGTGCCACCTACTGATAAGTCCAAATTACTAAACAAAGGCCACTCTATGGGGTGTATTCCTGCATGAAGGGACATCAATAACCACCTGCTTTAGTGGGGGTGGAGTTCTTGATGGGCATTTTCTGTCTGCCACTCAGCAGACAAAAGCTGATTAATAACATAAAAGGGTGGGTGGGTGCGTGAGTGAGTGAAAGTATTGATGGATGGATGAATGTGTGAGTAAAAGGTTGGAAGGATGGTTGAGTGAAAGGTGGATGAGCATGGATAGACGATTGAAATAGAGGGTGGATAGATGAATGAGAGTAAGAATGGATGGATGAGTGAAATAGAGGGTAGGTGGATGGATGGACAAAAGTGTGGATGTGTGGATGAGTGAAAGGGTGAATGGGTGAAGAGATAAATGAGTGAGTGAAAGTATGGATGGCTGGGTGAAAGTATGGATAGATAGAAAATGTAGATAAATAGATAGGTGAGTGAAAAGATGGATGAATTAAAGGATGGATGTGTGAAAGAATGGATGGATGGATGAGTGGAAGGGGTGGATAGAAGGATGGATAAAAGGATGGATGAGTGAAAGAATGGACACACGAGTGACGGGGAAGTTGGATTGTTGAATGAAAGTGTGGATGGAAGGATGAGTGAAAAAATGGATGGATGAGTAAAAGGGCAAATGGATTGATGGGTGAGTAGGTGGATGGATTAGTGAAAGGATGGATGGGTGAGTGAAAGGGAAGATGGATGGATGGATGGATGGATGGATGGATGGAACAAAAGAGTGGTTGGATGGAAGGATGAGCAAAAGGATGGAAGGATGGATGGATGAATGGCTGAAAGGATGGATGGGCGACTGAAAGTGTGGATGGAGAGATGGATAGGTGAAAGGGTGGATGGATAGACAGATGGAAAGCTAGATGGATGGGTTTAATGGATAGGTTTGGAGACTGATGGATAGGTTTGGATATGGATGGGGAGACGGACAGAATGGTCAAAGACTGACGGATGAAAGAATGAATGAATGACAGAATGTAAAAGAGAGATGGTAGATATCAGCAGGTGGATGGAAGGAAAAAAGGATGGATGTATAGATACAAGAGACAAAAGAGCACTTTTGGGGAGGGTCGTGAGGACTTGCTTTGTTTGCTCTGTGCCAAAAGAGCTTTGGTTCGAAGTGGGAGGCATTTTAATTTTCTGGTTACTCCCTTACCGACATGCCACATGCTCTTTTGGCACGTTTTCTAACAATCCTCAGAGAGTAAAGTCAATGAAAGGCCGCTTATGGTCTGCCAGTGTGTACGCATTATTTTTGTCACATACTCGGCCCCCGTAAAAATTGAAAACACACGTTTGTAAAGCTATTTTGGAGAGACTGAAAGCTGTTGGAGTGTTCATAATACACCATTAAATTACACCGTGAAAGTAATACACCCTGAAACTCAGCAAGCTTCAGGATGTATTACTGGCACGTTAGCTTAGGTAATTGAAGCACTTACTAGCAAGATCTATATTTAATCTCTAAACACAGACTCGGATCCTTGTAAAATCGTGTGGAAGGTGAATGTGCCTGCTGTAGAACATTATGTGGCGAACGTAGGTCACAGATTTGCATTCTATGTACAACAGCACTGTTAATGAGTTTGTTGCAGATATCCTGTGTATCACACGTTAGAAGTTTCCACCAAGGTAAAATGAATTAATATCTTTCGCATTATGTGCAGACATTTTTCTGCAAGGCATGGAGATTTCATTTAATTCATTTTAATTATTCAGTCCGATCAAATTAGCTCCAATGGGCAATAAGAAACACATTTTATTAAGTGTCACAAACAATATAATTTGCATCAAGAACTAGGAAAATGGTTGCGATTAGTGTCATTATAGACTCTTGTCTGTCAATCCTGAATGCCACTTAACCCGCTCCCTCATTACTGACTGTCTAGGCCTGACAAACTGGCGGAAAATCCCGTGGCTAAACTACGTATGCAATTTCTTTAAAGATATGGAGTGCGAGCAGTACTTCGCCGAGCCACCTTCAGTTGAAGACATCTCCAGGAAAAAATTAAAGCAAATGTGTCTGGGCCATTTGAGAGACCTCCGCAACCAGGCAGAAATCATCAAAACGCAAAATGAAAAACTAAGCGTTCAACAGCAGGGAAAAACCATACAGCCCTACTTGACATACTTTCTATCCAACTATGAAAGGTATCTTCTTACAAGACTACGTTTCGATGTATTTTTTCGGCTGGTGTCTTTTCCGGAGACACAGAACTGGTCCCCTACCATGATGAGGTGTCCCTGCGACGGAGTCTCGATACAAAGTACGATTCACGTCGTCCTTTTCTGTAAATATTATAAATTAGCAAGAAAGACTTGGATTATTCCGATTCTTCGTTCCAGTGGACTAAGGCAGTCTTACCCAGCGCTCTTCTATTTACAATCCTTAAAAACGCCTCATGAAGCCAAATGTACAGCGACCTTCCTTAAGTCAGTTATAACTACGCGTCGTAACATTCTCAGTTAAAAGGATAAAGCCATAACTATAAGAATGTCTCTTACTGTTTTAAAAATTGTTCCTTTTTTAAATCCCCGTATGATTTTTGTTTGATTCTGTATTCCCTGTATCTGTAATCTTTTAAAAACAAACTGTACTTTTTATGGTTATTGAATTTTATAACCGAATAAAAGTTGTTGAAACAGTGTCTTTACTGTTTGCAGAACTATCATTAGTTATAATTGCTGTGTAATGCGCCACGTAAGCCATGTAGGTTCAAGGCGTTTCATTTAGAGTTGTACCTGTACTAGATATTTTGAAAGATTATCTTTCCATGACCGCATTACAGCTCCAGATAGAAAAGGCTTACTAAGAGGGATGATTAACCACTAACCTCGGGTTCCTGAGCAGCGCGCGGCCCATTGTAAAGTGCTTTACCTCCTCTTCGGGGAAAGTGGGCTGTATATAAATGCCTTTATAATCCAATCCAATCATAAGAAGCAATAGGAGGGTATCAACCAATCAAACAAGGCATTACAACATAAGGAAGTAACCTTGTGCTGAACCAGGGACGCACAATTCAGCTGTCAGCCGACTAGAGCATCACCACCACTGGATGTGTGGAGTAGGGTCACTTGTGCATACACATGCAGAGGTTCCTTGAACAAATATCACACGCACATACACACATTACCATTGCACTCCCGAAAACGGCAGAGACGAGATGGCCGGCGGGCAGAAATGGCTGCCGCAAACCTCTGAAATTTTCGGAATCGGGGGCGTGTTTTTGGGTGAGTGGCGGATGACGTCACAGACAGAAAAAACCTAAAAAACACGCCCCCGAATCCGAAAAAGAGGGGCTTAAAGGGAGAGAGGCCCCTCTCCTCCAATGGCTGGCCAGCATTTACGAGGCCAGCCAAGGGAGAAGAGGGGCGGGTTCAAGCCCCCTACACTAAGAAACATAAAATCTCGGAGCTCCGCCCACTGCTTATCCTCGCCATAAAAATGGCCCCTACAACTGTAAACCTGGCCCCCACCCTTTCATCCTCCATGGGAATTGCCTTGTGCCCGCTATAGCCAGTCTAGGACTCTGTCCGGAACCCAAGAAGCAAGGATCTGATTTCGGCAGTTGGTGCCCGCATCCATACAGCGTCGCTGAAGACCCAGAACAAGAGATGGGCAATTTTCACCCCTTAGCCAGCCTGCCTGCCACTGGGGCCTGGCAGTGTCTTTTGCCTGACTCCTTTGCCCCCTGCCGAGCTGGGGCAATGAGCCTGTGCATGATGGGCAGGAATGAGGTGGGGGAGATGGCCTGAGCGGCCTCCCTGGATCCAAGGGGAGGCTGAAGGAAGCATCTGCCCTGGTGGAGACTCTACATATGGTCGGGATCTGCAGGGCTCACTCTTTTTGCTACTGCAAGGTCTCCAGCCGTGGGACCTACTGATCACAATCTGACTCTCCCTTCTGCAAAGCGGGACATAAAAAGGTAACTTAGAATCGCCACTTTCAGCGATGCCAATACTGATGCTCAGTGAGCACAATCTATTATTGTAGGGCAGATTTTATTTTTACATTTGTTTCTAGCTGTTAAAATGACCACGCTTGAGTTAAGATGAAAGAGCAAAAAGATGCCTTTAGATTTTGTTTTTTCACGTGCCACAGATGTTGAATGTCAGACGATACAATCTGGCAAATTGCTGCTTATTCTTTTAACATTAAGATTGATGTTTACTGTTCCATCCCTGAATGCATGGTGAAAGCATTTTCTAGCCTGCAAATATAAATATCTGTAAATGAACTGCACAAATATTTCAAAATAGGAAAGGAAAAGTGAAGCTGCTCTTTTGCTATTCTGAAGTGTCATGGAAGAATTGTATAGGATACTTTACTGGGTGATGCACAAAACATCAATATTCTCTGGAACCATGTGCCTAGATTCCATTGGTGCAGCGGGTGCAGTGGCACAGAGGCCTGGGGTCCCATTGAAACCATATTGTTGCTGTATTTCACCGGACAAACAGGGTTAAGTGGCCGATTTCCTTCATTGCATTCAGGCCCATGTCACACTGGCAACGCCACTGGCTGGTACCCAATTCCACACATTATCCTTGGTGTGCTGCATAGTTTTTGTCAGTAAAACTTCATCTTTGCAAGCGTAATGGTCATGACAAGGGGAAGTGTACTGTCTCTGAATGAGGGTACACTACCACACTATGCACCACAGTTACACACAACACCGATTGCTGGTAAATGTTTGGCAGTAGCTCGCCCCTTGCCGCTCCCCTAAACTCACCCCCTCGCCTCACCCCTTGGGTCATAGCTCAATTTGATGATTACCCGTGCTTTTTTCTCACCATTTAAAGCACTGACTTTAATCCGGGAATGATAAGAAATAAAAAGAAGACAACTCCAAGGGCTATAAACGTTTGAGCGCATTGATTTCACTCCATGCCATAAGCAAGTGTCATTTTAGCTAGGTCTTCCCGAGGCATCTGTTATGGTCGACATGCCTTTTGATGCACGAGCAGCATACATAAAACCAACACTAAGCCACTGACAAGTTTAATGAGGGAATATTCCATCTGTGAATCGAGTTCGAATTCCTTCATGTGCTTTGTTTCTTCCCCCGCGTCCGCCTGAAACGCCACATTTTCTCTGTCTGTTTCTCATCCGATTTAGCAGCCCCAAGTAATCAAATGATGATTTAGTTGGAACAGTAGCATCTGATTAGCGTGGCTTTTAAAGTTCCATTGGAAAGTAATGGGAGCAATAAAGCACTTCCAAGCTAATGAAAGAGATTTGTCGCGGAGTGCCTAATCTTGTATTTTCCAGATTATTAACTTTGGGCTGAAAAGATACTCTGCCAGTCGTCCAGCAAAAGCTTGCAAGCCAAAGTGCCTGCTCAGCTGAAATGTGGTGCTGTATCACACCGGGGACTGCTGGTCCCAGCAGCTCTAACAGATTGAGAGAGTGGATGCTTCAGTTCCCTCGGTCTCTGTAGGAGCCACAACATTAGAGAGTGAAAATCCAACTAGTGCTGTCACACAGTGGCGTAACTAAACTTGAGGGCCCCCCCCTGCAAAGTACATGGAGGGGCCCCCACGCTCTGGACCCATTCAGGAGCTCTCAGGGCTGGGGCCAGCCACTCTTGCACAGTGCTGGAGGGGACCCTCTGGAGCTTAAAGGGGCCATATTTACAAGGACAGGAAAAGCCACACAGTGTGGCTTTTCCTTTCCTTGTAAATATGGAACAGTCACATGCGCTGCCAGTACATCACAAAAAGTGATGTACAAGTGGCGCAGGAGGCTTGTAAATTTGCACCGCTGTTCTCAGCCTCCCGCAAATGATACAGCCACCCACTTCTTCCTTTGAGTCCCCAAGAAAAACAAAAGGCTGTGTGAATTATGTGCAATCTCTGCTGTCAGTGGCAAGATTCAGCTGTGCAGCATTAACCATGTTATTTATTTATTTGCGGAGTTTTATAAAACGTGAACATGACTCTTCGGGATATCAGAGCGCTGTGCATATAACAGTCAAGTCATACATACAACAAAATACAAGATGGAAAAGGCAAGGAGAAATGCAAATACAAAAATAGATACAATATACCAAAACAGCTTGTTAAATCGGAGGATTCCACATGAAAATGCTCCAGCTGTAGTGGCTAAAAAGATCATTTGTGAAAGCATATGTTCATCTATTCATCACAGTGCTGAAAAACTCTGCAGGCCCAATTGTGTTATGCAGTCCCCTTTTGGCACCTTCAAAGAAAATGTATTGTAAAATGTTGCAAATGTTCTAAAATAACCAACAGATTTAAGAGCAGAGAGGAGTGTGTGTGCAGGTAAACATTATTGGTGAAATCCTGCAGCCACCTCACCATACCCGAAACTGTTCAACATATACATGGCCCCCTCGCACAAGTTGCCCGACATCATGACCTCAACATAATTTCCTACGCCAACGACACTCAACTGATCCTCTCCCTCACTAAGGACCCCCTCACCGCCAAATCCAACCTCCACGAAGGAATGAAGGCAGTCGCCGACTGGATGAAGATCAGCCGACTGAAGCTGAACACGGACAAGATGGAGGTTCTCATCCTCGGCTCCAACCCTTCAGCCTGGGATGACTCCTGGTGGCCGACGGCACTGGGAGCAGCCCGACACCCACCGACCATGCAAGCAACCTGGGAGTCATCCTCGACTCAATACTCTCCATGACCAAGCAAGTCAACGTAGTCTCCTCCTCCTGCTTCAACACCCTCCACTTGCTCCGCAAGATCTACAAGTGGATACTGACAGATACAAGAAGAACAGTCACCCCGGCCCTCGTCAGTATCAGGCTCGACTATGGAAACGCCCTCTACGCGGTAGCCCCGGCCAAGCTCATCAAACGACTGCAACGCATTCAAAACGCCTCTGCACGCCTGATCCTCGACGTACCATGCCACAGCCTCATCACCCCCCACCTGAGAAACCTGCACTGGCTCCCCGTCAACAAGAGGATTTCCTTCAAGCTCCTTATCCACGCACACAAGGCACTCCACAAGACCGGCCCAACCTACCTCAACAGACGACTCTTCTTCTACATCCCCAACTGCCAGCTCCGTTCCTTCAGGACGCTACTCAAGACCTGGCTGTTCGACCAGTAGCGTCCCCCCTCCCTTTTTCCCCCCAGCACCCTGAGACTCTCAGGGGTAAGTAGTGCGCTCTACAAATTCTTGATTGATTGATTGATTGATAGGGAAAAGCTATTGCCTGACTTTGATGTCAGTCTTTGTGGCACAGCAACTTTTACCAGATAAAAACAAGAGTTAAGGTTGTGTTTATTGCCCATTCTTCTCTGAACTCTAGCATGGTTATGATGCGGTGCTGGAGTACCCCTTCTTCCAACGCCTATGGTCACCGTCCTGGGGCTGCTTATTTCGGTGGGGGAGGGGGGGGGGTTGGTGGGGATGGTCTGGGCCTGCTCTGGTGAGCCTGGGCTAGTAACCGTGCATTGGGTCAGTCATTTGATCAGTGGAAGTCGATGGAAAGAGAGTGAACCCCAGATCCGAGCTATGCACAAATACACTGTGTGTGCCCTGTGCCTCGAAGCCTGCCAGTGAGATTCATGGACGTTTCAGACACACAGAGGTGTTCAGTACATATAAAGATTGGTATATTCAACAATTACAACAATGGGGCCACATGGAGCCGCGTGCACCCCACGAAAAACTTCACTTTAGTGCACAGCGCGTTGTCTCTAAGTGCTGTGGATAAAAGCTATCCTTATTACTCTATTACAAGTGGGGAATGTATGGACTACGGAAGGTAAAAGGCTGAGTCAAGCAGGCTCCCGAATGGTGCTCAGCAGAGTGCAGACTATAGATGACATCAACGGCGAGCATTCAGCTTTGAGACATAACCTGGAGACACCCCCGCCGTCGGTCTCCCCACAATAGATAGACCCTTTGCTGATCACAAACCTGCAGTTTTTGCTGACCCTGGAGACTTGCCTAGGAGCACACTGTGCCTCTGCGGTTGTAGTTCTGCCTGCTGGACTGGCCTGCTGTGCTCGAGCCCAGCAAGTGACAGTCTGGGCATGTGATGGGTGACAGATCTGGGAGTCAGCGGGGGCTGAGTGAGTCCAAGGAGTCGGCCTCTCCCAGAGCATGGCCTGAACAGGAATCAAAACTCAGAGCTCGCGGTGGACTCCGACCTTGATTCCTTGCTGGAGACTTGGCGATCTGTCTGCACAAATTACAAGCCAAACACGAGTCTTTGCCACTCAACCAGTGCCTTGCACTAAATAATACCACACATGAGGTTACTGTTGTGTTCCACGGTAGCGGGCAATATACGTGACGCAGGCCTTAAAACAAAACTCGGTCACCAGTTGTTGGGTAGGCAAATAGCTCTCGCGTATATGCGCCTCTAGGGTCACATCCACAAGGGCTTATCTTTATTAGCTTGGTCACGTGACCCCACCCCTCGGCGTTCCCACTACTGGTGGGGTTACAGGGGGTTCACCACATACAGTACAGACCCTGGGTCAAAAATGGTATCACCCAGGGGGTCACGCCAATTGCGTCATAGGGGCGACATTACAGTCATGTCGACCCACGTGCAGAAAACCCACTTGCAAGATTGTATGTAGCGCTTACTACCACTGATTAAGCGTTGAAGTGCACTGCTCCAGACTCCAAGGGTGGTATTTGGTGCAGTGTTGTTGGTGATTGGCACTACTCTTGTGAGCTCATGCATTCACGCCAGGAGCCCCTCACACTGACATCTGGATGGGATGAGGGGGGCCCCCTCCAGTATGGGTAAGCCTTGGGGCCCCCCTCACCGTGGGGGCTATGGGGGCCTTTGTTACGCCCCTGCTGTCACATTGAAATGTTTGTTAAACCATGAGCCGCCTTTATGGTGCATCCATGTTGGAATTACAGCATCTGCATGTGAGTGAAGAGACAGGACACAGGTTCTCTGGACTGAGGTGCGAGTTATTGGAAAAAGTGCCTTCAGCCAGAAGGGACACAAACCATGGCCTGCGTTCAGACTGATCAATTGTCAAGTGTCCCTTTTCCATGTCACCCCCCACTTTCTAACATTCATCTCACATTCCACAGCTACATTGTGCGTGCTCTCCCGCAACACCTGTGATATATGCCACATGTCTTCACTCACCCACAAGCAAATAACACACAACACACACCTATACATGCACCATGACGTGATAGTCTAAACAAAATTGTCAACCTGCTTGGGACCGTTTTTGTTCTTGCATACCACCACTAATCAGACAGTTTGAATTCTGCACTCCATCCTTTGCTGAACAAGAAGTATCACACCCAACATTCTGAGAACCTGATTGCACTAAGCTAGTAGATTCAGTACCACCAACACCACTGAAAATTCAGTGCCAATAATGCCAGCCCAGTCTTCCACCACATCAGTGAAAATACTTCACTCCTCGTCACTACACTTATCCTAGCACAGTGAAACTCCAGGTACATTCCAAACTCTATGTTGGACTTGGCCCCTTTTGCAGGGTCATCCCTGAACTTTTTGTCTTCCTCCTGTATTTTTCCTGACCTGTTGATGGTGGCTTTATGACTCTGGGGCACTTTACCACTGCTGATCAGTGCTAAAGTGCATATGCACTCTATTGTAAATTGTTGTAATGGATTAGTGACACCATGATTGGCTTATTTGATTTACTAGTAGAGTGCACCATGTGTGCCTAGGTCCTGTAAATCAAATGCTGCTGATGTGCTTGCAGCACTGGTTGTGCCACCCAGAGAAGCATCTTGTAAAATGTGGCTCATGCCTGCCATTGCAGAGCCTGTGTGCAGTCTGGGACTGTCATGTCGACTTGGCAAGTGCATCCACTTGCCAGTCCCTAAACCTTCCCTTTTCTACATATCAGTCACCCCTAAGGTAGGCCCAAGGGGCCAAAATGCTGGCTCTACCTACTCTGGTGTGTCTGATGACCCTGGCCCACACTGACAAAGAAAGAAGTTGTGCACTGTCAGAATTCACCCAGAACTGGCTTGGACTGGGTCTAAGACTCCTCACAGATAGAGAACAAAGACTTTTGGGGTATAAATATGAGAGCTGAAACCCGTGAACTTTAGATCACTTCTGGGAATTCAAGAGGAACCCCTGCCAAGGAGTAGAAACCGAAGAAGCTGAAGGAGGAGTACAGCCCCTGTTCTGTTTGTTGTCTGGGGTTGGCCTGCAGTGGTTACTTGTTGCCAAGGAAAGGAAAAAAGGACTTTGCTGCTTTCTTTGTCATCTTGAGGTAAGTTCTCCAAGGGCTTGAACCTAGTTTGCCTCATGTCCGAAGGACATAAAGACTTCGCCACCAGCTCCCCTGAATTTTCTTGCTAGGAATTCTAACCTACAGAGAGGTGCCTGTAGCTGGTTAGGACCTCCAGAGACTGATTGTCGCTGGGAGCTGGAAGCACGACACAATGAAGAGAAGCATGTTGCCGCCGCAGCAGTTGCTATCGCATTGCGGAAGAAGCATGCTGCTGCCGCAGCTGTTCGCCGTCGCATCGCAGACAAAGCGCGTCGCATCACCGGAGAAGCGCGCCGCCGCCGCAGAGGTCACCGTCACATCACCGAAGAAGCGTGTCGCAGGGCCTGTTGCAGCTCTAAAGATCCTTGATTTCGCCGCACGTCCGTCGGGCATGCAGGCATCATATCCACATTGTTGCATCGCGTCAAAGATGACATTTTGTCGCATTGCTCCGGATCGTCGCATCGCATCGAGTCACCATCTTTTCGTATCGCACCTGATCACAGTAAGATACCGACGCATCACCTCCTCTCCGGTAAGGAACCAACGCATCACCTCCCCTGTGCTGCAGTAAGGAACAGACGCATCACCTCCCCCGAAGCAAGGAACAGACGCATCACCTTCCCTCCGACCCTTTTGTTTGTTTTGCATGACACATCCAAGGTACTTTGAGAGCAAATAGTCGCCTTTACCATCTATATTGAACTAAGCTATTTCTACCATTTTAAAGTCATATTTTTGTTATAGTATTGTGGATGTTTGTTGTTTCGTCTTGTATTAAGTCCAGTAAAGATTACTTATTTTTCTGCATTATTGTGTGTGCACAAATGATTTACAGACTGCCTCTGAGATAACCCTGCCTGCTCGTGCCAAGCTACCAAGGGGGTGAGCAGGGTTATTCAGGAGTGTATCCCCTTTTCCCTGACTAGAAGCAAGTCCCTGTTTGGACAAAGATGTATACAATTGCCAACTAGAGACCCCCATTTCCAACACTCTACAATCCTTAAACCTGACCACATATCTCCTAACTATCACCATTATGGAAAGCCTTTACTAACTAATACAAACCCTGGTATTTTGACTGACATTAATTTTGGTTCCACAATCGTCCTTTTTACAACTTTTATTTCAAAATCATTATCTGTCAAGCCCTTTTTCTTCTCGTTATCGCTCAACCACCAATGAAACAAAAAGGATGAATGGTTTAATACCCTTCGCAAATCAAATACGGTATTTTCTGTCACAGCATTAGGAGTAGTTCTGTATAACAACCAGCCTAAAGCAACTATTAGTTGATTGCAAGAAATATCTTCATCATAAGAGCGACACAAAATATGCCTATCCTCCCTCTGACCAACTGTTGTCATACTATTCCAGACTCCACATCATAGCGCTGTTAGAAAACAGGGTCTTTAGTTGGCAGAGGTAGGTACCTTTGTCTAAATATTGACCCTTGCTTCTAGTCAGGGTAAGGGGGATACGCACTTTAGGTAACCCCTGCTCACCCCCTGGGTAGTTTGGCACGAGCAGAGAGGCTTATCCCAAAGGCAATGTGTAAAGTATTTGTACTTAAAACGAACAGTAATACAGTGATAACAGAACAAATCGACAACAGTTATTGCAAAAATAAAACTTGTAGAAAAAAACATAGCTTCACCTGTGGCTATTGCAATGCTGTGACAGCAATAAATCTGACGTACGGGACAGACCGTGAAGAGCACAGCGTCAGGCATGGAGTCACCCGGACCCCCAACACAACCGTACCTTAGTAACAAAATCTATGGTGATGCATGGCATCGTAGCGGTGAGGCCGAGGTCAAGACCAGCTCCCATGTTGCCACTGGGGAGGTGAGGTGTTGAGTCCATGAGGAGGCGAAGTGTCATGTTCAGGACAGGGGAAGACAGTTGCATCAGCGGTGAAGCATCGGTTCCGGTGACAATGCGAAGTCGGAGTTGGTGGAGTCACCCTCAGTGGTTATCTACGCCGCAATAACCAGGTTGCAGATGCTGGTGATGACGGACTCAGTGCTAGCGCAGGCGTTGGTAAATGTCAATAACTGCATGCGTCAGCGGGGGTCGGAGATCGTCAGATGCTGCGGTGCAACATTCACTTCACATGCGGTGCCCCAAGCCTTGGTGCACGTCATGGCATCAGAACGGCATTGCTGATGGCATCGGAGGTAGGTTTTCTTACTTCCTTCAAATTGGACTGGAGGTTTCTTCACAGTCCACACCCTGAGGAGAACCCTAGAACACAGCAGGGTTCGAAAAACTTTGGCAGTTTGGCTGTAGCTAACTAGTTCATTGGGCGACACATGAGAATTGATTGATGCAACTAACACTCACTAGTGACAGGACCCATGTACTGATGTTGTTGCCTTCAGCTTAGTATGCAGACAGGACCTTTTTGGAAATTGTATAAAGTTTGCCTGCTCTGTGTGCTTCATACGGGGAACAGCGTTTACAAAGCAACTTTTACCACACATTACCTTTACCACGCAACTTTTGCAACGACTTGCGCTGGGGGGCGCTGTAGGATAGGGAATGGTTTAATTTACTATCCAAAACCTTCCCTACTATCCACGGGGACTGGAGTTGGAATAGTAAATTAAACTATTCACTATCCAGCGCCCCCCAACGCAAGTCGTTGTAACGACTTGCGTTGTAAAAGTTGCATGGTAAAGGCATGCGCTGTAAAAGCATGCGTAGTAACGACATACATCCACTTCATACAAGGACTGATGCCCTCCAAATTCTAGGAGGAAAACGAGAATATGAATGATGTTCATGTTGTACATATTTTGATATTTAATCTCTTTCACTTTTCTCTGTTTTTGTAATCTGTCAGTAATTCACGCTTTTTTATGCATTTAGGTTATATTGAAAAATTGATGTGTCTCTCTATGCCATGATGAAATGTCTTTTCTGAAATTTGTGAAAAACGTTTTGAAATCAAGTGAAATAAATCACATGTACTTAGAACTGATTGTCTAGGTGCAGTATAGTAATTTCCATAATATCCTATATGGCCATTTGTTTGTTTCAGATACTATAGTGGTCCAGGCCAGGTAGTGACAGGAACCAAGCCTTTTGTTGTTAGTTCTTTCTAAAAGTGGCATTTTCAAACACAGAATTTAAAAACCATCTTCACTAAAAACATGTGTTATCAAATTCTGAGTTCAGATAGCCTAAACTTTATTTCTCGATCTTGCCCCAATGCGAAGTTATACTTGTAAGATGTAACAAAGTATTTCCCATTCTATCCTATGGGGCAGACAGCCTTTCAATAGTGAAAAACGAAACTGGCAGTATTTCAATATCAGGACATGTCACACATATGTCCGACCTTTCACATACACTGTAAGAAAAAGGAAGGTTAGGGCCTGGCAAGTGGGTGCACTTGCCAAGTCAACATGGCAGTTAACAAGCTACACACAGACACCGCAGTGGCAGGTCTGAGATACCTTTTCAGGGCTACTCATGTGGGTTGCACAATCAGTGATGCAGGCCCATTAGTAACATTTGACACACTCAATGCACTTTACTGGGGCTTACCAGTAAATCAGCCAGGGAGAACCAATTGTAATAACAATTTACATAGGGAGCATTTGCACTTTGTCAGTGGTCAGGAGTGGCACAGAGCCCAAAGCATTTAAGCCACCAAAAACTAAACCCAGCACAGCATCAAATACAGAAGGTAGAGGCAAAACGTCAGGGGAAACCACAACAAAAGAAGGCAAGTTTAACACATGCACTCATCTCACATTCCACAATTGCATCCCCCCAGCACACACAAACATCACACATTTCATCACTGGAGTGGGGCTTACATGTTCACATTGTAATGCCAAATTCAAGTCCTTTCTGGTAGGAGTTATCATTTGGGGACTGAACTGTTATTACTGATTACAAGTAAGGAATACAGCAGAGGACGGTGGTTCAACGTTTGGGTGGCATAAGCTAAAAACCTGTGATGAAGACTTGAAGGTGGTAGGAGCTGTGTCTATAAATATATTATAAAATAATGTATGTATTCTTAGTTATGCCTCTTGAATCAATTTTGTTAAGTATGAAGTAAGTTGTTTCATCTCTCTGTGCCTGAGTTGGGAGCACTTAGGTAAATGTAACTGGAAGTATGAAGCATTACATAAATCACTGGCACTTATTGTGTTTTACTATTTTATAAAGTGCAGAAACAAGCATACACTTCTATACGGTACAGTTTAATACTAAATAGGAAAAATTGAAAATAAAACAATGCAAACAACAGGTCACAATTTAAAAAGATAATCTAATTTTTTTTTAAATGCAGCCAAATAGTTCTCTTAAAAACGTTTAAAAGATCCAAGTGATTTGCAAGGCATACATAACAATAAGGGATAACATAACCCCTCTATAACAACAAAGAAAAATCTCCTTCATGCCTGACAATTGCAGTCTGTTCCAGAATATTATTCCCTGTTTAATTAATGAGTGAGGGGCCCGATTCACAGAACTAACTTAAGGCAAAATCCTAAACTTACTACCATTTTGGTATTCACAGAAGGCACTTACTCATTTTGATATTCAAAGAAGGCACTTACTCATTTCGGTATTCACAGAAGTTAGGAGTCCTAACTTTAGGACTCCTAAATGCCTTCTGGTAATACCGAAAGTCTTAAAGTTAGGATTTTTCTCAGTTTAAGAGTCCTAAAGTTAGGAGTCCTAACTTTTCTACTCTTAAACTGAGAAAAATCCTAACTTTAAGACTTTTGGTATTTACAGAAGCTATTTGAGAGTCCTAAAGTTAGGAGTCCTAACTTTTGTGAATACCGAAATGAGTAAGTGCCTTCTGTGAATACCAAATTGGTAGTAAGTTTAGGATTTTGTCTTAAGTTAGTTCTGTGAATCGGGCCCTGAGTGATCAGCCTAACTTTCCTATAGTCACCAGTTGCTATATTGAAATGTACAGGTCTTTGAAATCCAGAGATGCCTTTAGTATGAAGTGATCCACAGCGTGGAGCTTTGAAACCTTCCTGGAGATCTTGATCTTTGAGCTGGCTTCTTCCAGAGCCAAAGCATGATCTGTGGTGTTGGAGTTCTGTGATCAGACTGACTGCAGCATTTAGCACAGCCTTGACAAGAGCAGTAGGTTGTATGATGGCGGGCCACCATCGCATAAATAGCTGTCCAATAAAGTCATCCAAAGTTATACTTCTTTAAGAAGAAATTACTGAAAATGTGCAGGTTTTAAGAGCAAGAGCTTAGTGCAAATTCACACAATTTGATATAAACAGCCAAGCCAGGATTCTGTTTTATAAGTTCAAGCTTCTCCAACTAGAGCAGTACTGGAAACCTAGCAGTAGTAAGAAAATAAAAACTTTACAAAACAGTAGGGAAATGTCAGTCTGTTTAGGATTGAGTTTCAAACATTGCTGAGCCACCCACCCATGAATGGAATTAAAGCAGTGGCCGAGGTTTTTGATATCTTGAAATCGTGACACTGCACTTTTGGACTTATATTTCAAATTCAAGAATTAGATTTACCTTTATCGTTAATGTCTCTCAAAATACATAAAAACGTTGTTTATTAAAAAATCTTTTCTAAACTTCAACAGCATATTTCACATATTTTCTACACTGCTGTGTAGTTCACGGGGAGTATAGGAAAAAATCAAAATAAAATCTATGAAGTTATGTGATTAGGGTTTTGACATTGACTACACTACATGCACTTTTTTGGTGGGCTTTGACATCTTTCAGGGATATTCAAGAGAAGGGTGAAAATGAGGTTATGAAAAAGACATATAATATTAGTGAATGGAAAAAGATGAATTCGTAATAATGCCTTTTTCATTTTATTCTGGTGTGGCCGGCAAAGGTAACAGCAGTGGGCGGAGTGGGGAGTGTACTGATGACATGATATTCTGGTAAAATAAAAGAAATACACAAAATCACTTACCTTGCGCTCGCTGCCTGCCCCCCACCTCTGTTACCTGTGCCGCCAAGCCTGATTTTACATCATGTTGTCCATAATGAAACCCTAAAAAAAAGAATTCCATAACCAGAAAAAGAATGCATCAAACCTAATGCTAACCTAAACCCAGACTTTATTTAACAGTAAACCTAACCCCTTTATTCCTAAAAATAACTATTATCTTTGCTCTAATCATCTCTATAAGCCTTGCTGCATTTAACTAAAGTTTCATTTGGCGTTTTACAACATATAGCAAGGTACATTGTTTAATTGCTCTTTAATTTATGATGAACATTTCCACAAACAAATTCTTCATGTTCAAGCTTTTGTAATTTGGATGTATCAATCATTCATTTCTTTGTTACTCTTTCTTTATATTCACAAGATTGCATTTTAAAGATGTTTGATTGACAATGGATAGAGAAGCAAAGAATGAATCAAGGTTTCATTGTTTACGAGTTCTATACAGGCACATGAAAACAATGGTGACGACTCACATGTAAAAGCATAAATGTACAGATTGAGATTTAGATCTTCCCCTGAAAGTATTCTTGTGTGTTTTTAAATCACAAACAAATTCTCTAAAGCATATTAATCAATCAATCAATCATTGTTTTATAATGGGTGACTACTCACCCATGAGTGTCTCAAGGTGCTGTGGTGGGCTGGATCTGCGGTTCAGTCGAAGAGCCAGGTATTGATGTCCTTTCTGAATTTCAGCAGCAGTGGTGATTGCCTGAAGTGCAGCAGCAGGGAGTTCTAGGTCTTTGCAGTGAGATTGGAATGGATCATCCTCCAGCCATGGTCTTGTGGATCCGTGGGATGGCGGCCTGGGCCAGTTAGGTGGAGCGAAAATGTTTGGTGAGAGTGTAGAAAGAGAGGCAGTGGCTGAGGTATACACTTCTGATATTGTGGAGGGCTTTGTACTTGTGTGTAAGGAGCTTGAAGGTAATTCTTTTGTTGATAGGTAGCCAGTGAAGGTCTCTCAGGTGGTCGATGATGTGGCTGCGACATAGGATGTTAAGGATGTCTGATAGAGGCGTTCTGGATGTTCTGAAGTTTCTTTTGGAGTTTCTCAGTGGGGTCGGTATAGAGTATGATGCCAGGCACACTTCTGAGAAAGTTATATGACTTTTTTTAATGCTATTTTCCTAGTTTAGAGTTCTCTATAGCAGAGATCTCTACACAAAGGAAATGGCTTCTTCCATGCAAATGCAATAACAGATTATTTTCTAAGTAAACAGTTTTTCCAAAGGAGAAAACCCTACCCCAAACCCCTAGCAAGGCTGGGGTTGACCTGTTAATCTTTCCATCTTCAATAGGTATTTTCTCCTGCCCCTAGCTGAAATGAATCTCTGAATCTGCCAGTCAGTGCCAGGAGAGTAAAATTGAGAATTCCCATAGACATAAATGTTTGTGGTCATTCCCAAACTTCCAAGGAAGCACATACCATGGAATACCCACTTCCCTCCCCTTGAGTGTGGACAAATTTACACTATTAAATTCATGTAGGCCAAACAGGATTAATTGTGTAGATCCCTGGATGGCGTATAAATTATATATTTGGTCATACACATGCATTAATGACTAAAGTTTCCTTTCTGAATATGGCCTTGTATTGTATTGCCAAGATAATTAGTCACAATTAAATAGTACAGTAAGAAAGGGAACATAATGACTCAATATTCTGATGTGTTAGTGAAATTGATTTTATTTAACTATTATTGTTAATGATTTCTATAATTAAAACGAGCATGGACTAATACAATTAGTTTGCCTGAGTGTTCCTGTGAGAAATATATTCATTTTGATTATCCTATATATAGAAACTAAGAATTTAATGGATGACAACGTCGATCAAGTTCACCTAATCTCATAATTTTTTGCCCCAGCTAGCAAGGGGTCGTGGGAGCTCTGGTCTTCCATCCACGTACAATAAATACCATAGCCACTAAGCCTCACAAAAGAAGGGAGACTGTTACACAAGACATATTCGGCATCCGTCAGCCTTTGTGTCGTGCTGACAGATGCAACAAGACGTCCTTTCTTGTCTAGAGATAGAAAGGTAACAGATATTGTCTATTTTCATTTTCCCTATAACCCTTTTCCTCTTTAACATTTAAACGACTATGGGTGTGGAAGAAACTTCATTACAAAATGTAACCACAAAGTAAATCAGAGGACCAAGAACTCCTGAACTTTTTGAAGAAAATGTAAATACAATGATTATAAGAAGATTTTAATTGGAATATAATCTCTAAATCCTGAGAGCCAATTTGCCCTGGTTTTATTTATTCAAGAGCACTGGCATTTCAGAAAATTAATATACATACTGATTGGCATCTTAGACTTTTTGTCCTCATGTGTTTGATTTATTTATTCATTTTTATTTATTTGGAGTTATAGGTAGAGTGGGATAAACATGACGGGTGTCGGAGCGCTTTGCATAAAATCCGGCTTCAGCACAAAAGGACTTGCTTTGACCTGGGCAGGAAGGAGGTCACACCTCCTACCTCTCAGAAAGGCAATGAAGTGACACATGAATGCAGTTAGATTTAAATGCTGCTCCACCTCTGATATGCATGAGGGCTGACTCCCAAAGGCGATAGTATCCCTCACCCTGCCCCAGGTACATTTGCACATAGGCAGGTGGGAAATGAGATAATGAAGGATGTGTACACCCCCTGAAAGCTAACCACACCTTCAAGATGGGCAGCCTGGTCTGAACACCCTTAAGACGGACCCTGTCATTTTTAGAAGTGGCAGAATAGAGAGTTCTGGGTAAAAAAGGTGACCCACACCCCCAGATGAGGGTCATCGATCTCAGAAGTGGACTAGCTGTAGGGACAAGCAGCCCATTGCCAACTTACATCCACAACCCTGATGCCCTTAAATCTAGGATTTAAGGGCTAACTCTGGCACCAAACCTTCAGTTGTGAACAACCTGCAATGAAAAGGACAAAGGAAAAGACCCATGTCTGCGACAACAGGACTTGTAGAAAGCAAAAAAGGGATACTCTGCACCTGTGGCAATGTTCCTGAAACTTCCTGAATGAGACTCATCCTAGGCTAACTATCCGTTCCACCAGACATAGAGACCCCAGAGGAAACCTGAAAAAAACACAGAGTCCACAGGACTAGTGGCATTAGTGCATTTCAAGCTACAGATAATACCATGCTCCAGATTTAAAGAATCACTGGCTATCGGGCCCTTTGTGGGATTGCCCAAATCCAGATGATCTAGTGCTTTATCAGCCACATGCATCAAGCTAAAAACCGATCGCAAACGGGCAGATTCTCAGAATCTTCCCCTTTGCGACCGGTATTTTTGCATTTGGGATGCATCATCCCAAATGCAAAAATCGCAATTTAAGGAATCTCTAAATTGAGATTCCTTAAATTGCGATTGCATTTAAGGAATCCCAAATTGGGATTCCTTAAATGCAATGATTCAAAGTTAAAAAATTAGCGATTTCGCTAATAGGAGTAGCAAATTACCATGAAGTTGAACTTCATGGTAATTTGCAAAAACTTTGAAAAATGCACTTTTGTGCATTTTTCAAAGTTTCTTGTTGCGCACACACATGCCCTTTGGGCATGTGTGTGCGCAACATATGTGCACAGATCAATTTCAGGGGGTGCAACAGGGTGTCCTTTTGACACCCTGGCACGCTTGAAATTGCATTCTCAATTTGCGATTCTCTAATTGAGAATCGCAAATTGAGAATGTCTTCCCATTAATTCCTATGGGCCTCAAGGCCCAAAGAATGAATGGGGAGGTATTCCTTAATTGCGATTCGCAATTTGCGAGTTGCACTTAAGGAATGTTTAGAAATCGCTATTTTTTAAGCGATTTCTACATGCATAGGCTTTTGCGATTCCTTAATTGCGATTCCTTAAAAATCGCAATTAAGGAATTGCAAAAGCCAACATTGATGCATGTGACTGTATGTCCTGCTTTCCAAAAAGTTACAACCAGTTATTGTATTCCCCGGGACCACTGGATATCGAAGTACCTTTTTCCAAGGATTACTGCTATGAAAGCTTGCCAGTCCAGCGACCAGCCCCTTCACTCGATGCTCAATCTAGAGGGAACTCCATCCGACCTTTGACTGACATCAGCAATCACCTTGTTATTGTTCTTTTGCATCTTGTTCCTCTGCAGCACCGTGTAAGCAGTAAATACAGCTCTCCCGCGGCTACGTTCAGCACCAGGGACAGCCAAGACAACTCTGCACCTGAGCACCAGGGGCCAGGTAAAATTCAACTGTTGTTGCATGGACATGTAACCTGCATCACATTTAGCCAGAAAGGGTACAATGCAACTTGACCTGCAAGTGACCAATTGTCAGTAGTGGTTTTTCCCATTGGCCACAGTGTTGAATTTTCAATGCATTGTTTTGATCTGATTTTATATTGCTCCTAAAATGTACAATTCTAGTTATGTTTATGCTATTCCATTGATTTTAGTATCTAAATTAGGCTAAAAATATACTATTTTCATAAATTGGTGTTCGATCTCTCTAGAGTCATGTTAATTACTTATTGTCCATATTGGTACTCTGAAATGCTTAACACATGCTCCTCTAGTAAAGCCTGACTGCTCTTTGCCAGAGTAACAGGACTGAATGAAGGATTTATTAGTGAAAATCCAAGGACCATCTTTGGGATTTGTGACTGTATTGCATGGTGAGCCAAACAAGCATCCCCACATGCTGTGGTGCTTGACCCGTTCACTAGGACATACTCAAAACAGGCCAATCCAATTTAAAAATTATTTTCTAAAGAGTATTTTCGTGGCACAGAGTATCACATTTTATCCTCGCACCAACAGCCTCAGTGGAGGTTTGGTGGCCCCTTCAAGAAACACCACATAACATCGTTAATTGATAAAATGTATTGCAAAAGCGTGACAGAGCTATCTGGCTAATTAGTGAACTATAAATTACCATTGTTTACAAGACCTACATAGATAAAATACCCCATTAAGCATCTGAAACATAAATACTTTCATTAAAAGATGTGACTAAGGCTGAGATAAGCAGCACAGAACAGATGCCGATGAATACGTTACAGTGAAGACTGCTCTTCGAGTCTGGTCCAACGGGACCATCCGGTAGAATGATCACTTTATTCGCTCACATGAGATAGCTTGCTGCGGTAGTAGGAAGCTCTTCCTGCGTATAATGGGCTCAAATAACTCTGGAATGCACATGTTGCATGCCAAATGTTTCCTTATTCTGCTAGAGCATAACTTTCCTCGTTACCGAAAAGCACAGCAGTTCTTGAAAAAAGAAAAAAACATTGTTGGTTCAGTTCTGCATTGTCAGAGATCCCTGCTGCTTATGAAACTAAAGAAAAAGATTGGACACAAAAGATTTGGGGGCATATTATCAACAGATGCCGATGAATATCACAAAGCTCGCATAACGCATTTCCATTTATCGCTGGATATCGCTGGATGTTGTCACCCGGTTAGTGAGTTATTAGAAACGCTAATCTCCAAGGCGATAATTAATCCAGTGATCGCGGCAAAATGCGAGTATAACGCTGGAAAACCAGCAGGAACACTGCAGCAATAGGGAATTCCTTGTTGATAGGCCATGGAGGACTTAGCCTGATGATCCACCTCCCTTTATAGATATAGGTAAGTCTGAAATTTAGCAGACGTTAGCTTCCAACGATACCCGCTTTTAGCGCAGCTTTTAATATCGCTATGGGTGTCCTGGGCTGGCTTGGTAATACTGCGAAGTACAGTTATCAATCTTTTGTCATGTTGTTTTGAAAAAGAACGCCTACTTTGCATCTCATTAGCGATGCGATGCAAGGCGTTAATGAAACGGGTGCTAGCACAAGGAGACACGTGCTAAAGCCTGTTAGCGTGTCCTTGATGATACTGCAATAATATTATCGCCGCTTTTCAGACTAAAAAGCCCTCTTAAGCGTCAATAATGGGCTTGATAATATGTCCCTTGGTGTCTCTAGAGGTGAGGGGGGAGGTGGAGTTAATGTTCCAGCACTGTTTGTCTTGCCTCTCCCCCTTGTGCCCCACCACCATAGTTAGTGAATGTGCTATGAGGTGTCACAGAAACAGACACAGAACCGATTAGAACAGCAACCTTTCATAGCAAAGCTGCACTGTTGAAATTTGACTATGCATGTGTATACAACTTCCTATTACATGTAAAGATGTACATATATATATACATTCTGTACAATTTAATGTATATATACATCAATGCAATTCTAATAGTGACAAATTGTTTAAAAGCATTTATGCATCAATTCTGACTCTTATAATCATTGACTTTGAATACAACGATGTACATTCTTTGCAGTATTATTATGTACCATAGTTATTGTCTTGCACTAGCACTTTAAGGGTTTTTATCACGTGACACATGCAGAAAAAAAAGTGAAAACAAATGATAGTATTTAAACCAATTGCAAACCATGAGCGGGTCATGTGATCAAGTCCCCTGCGTGGGACGAAACGTGTCATGGCTGCCGCTGCATCGCGAAAAGTACACCAATAAATTTTGCAGCAATTGAGCCCTGTGGTCTGCACTCTTTCTTTTGCAGAAGAAGCAAAGTGTGGGGAGAGTTTCCTGATATATATATATATATATATATATATATATATATATATATATATATATATACATATATATATATATTACCTACTGGCGGTCGCCAGTAGGTATATATAGTTAGGATTTTTTCCCTATGGGATTTCTGAAAATTCTATGCCTAATAACTTTTGCGTTCGTGGACGGAATTGGCTGAAATTTTCAGGAAAATGGCACATTTTGTTTCTGAGCAGACCTTGAAAATTTGGGGGGGTTTTGTGGAGGGGGGGCCGAGAAAAAAGGGGGGTCCCAAAACGCCTTTTTCCCATGTTAATTTCCATAGGGCGGTTGGACTCACTTTTAGCCCGAACGGCTGAATGGATTTTCACGAAACTTGGCAAAATTGTAGGGACTGTTAGCCCGATGTGCCTTTGCTAGGTCTCAATATATGTGCTTCAGTGGATTTTGAGAAATTAACGTTTAAATCAAGATATATATCTGTAACAGCGCTCCGGGCAGCTATCCGGTTAGCGAACCTTTCGCGTAACGGAACTTTGCGATGAGAAGCTGATTGGCCCTCCGGTGTCTGTCAACATTCTAAACAGTCCGGAGCGGCCGCCATCTTGTCTCTCGGTAGGATCGAGAGACAAGAGGAGGCCAAAACAAAGGGGGAAATTACCATAAGGGGGCATAGTAGATCCTCGTTGACCCCCTAGGTTTTATGTGGAGGTTTTAAAAGGGCCTAGGAGGGTCCAAAAAAAAAAATTTTTTTTTGCGTGGTAAGCGCCAAGTTCGCGAACCGGATAGCTTTCTGGGCAGCGAACTTTATGGATAAAAGAATGAAAGACTTTTCTAATACTGTATGTTAATTGTTTGTTGTTTTTCTTGTTTTTTTTTGTTTTCTTTATTTATTTATTTTTTTTATTATGATTGTGTTTCATACTTTATTAAATTTTCTAACATTTCATTGTCAGAAATGTCATAATTTATTATAGGGTGTAATTGTTTTTCATTTTGAAGCAAGTTGTCTACTGCTTCAACACATTGTAGAAGTTCGTGGTCTCTACTGTCATCCATAAAGTCATCAAGTTTGTCTTGGCTGCTCTCCTTCAGTTCAATCGAAAATGAAACTTGCTGCTCGCCTTCCATTTTGCCTGAAATTTGGATTAAAAAAATATATATTAGTAGAGATAGGGCACTGTTGGGATTAATTTTAGATAGGCAGTTTTTATCAGTGAATTTATCTTTTGGCAGTGTATAGTATGAGAGTGGAAATAGGACTAAAAAAAAGTGTATGTGATTTAACCAAGACACTACTACTACAGAGGGATAGTGTATATGTAGCAGAAAAAGTCTACTATATTAAGTCATAGTGCACAATATATTAAATTATAACTTACCTTCACAAAGAAGTTGAAGTTTTTTGAAGCTTTTGAAATAGGAGGTACAACAAGAAGTAGTAGTCAAAATGGCTGTGTTTCCTTCTCTCCCTTTATATATATACAGGTATATAACCAATCAAATGTCAGGTAATAAAAGTAGAAAATGAAAGTAACATTTTCATTGGTTGTCAATTCCAACAATTCAGATGTGTTTTGTGAAGTAATTTACCTCACGGTACTTGGAGAGGTCTACAGGCTAAATGGCTAAATGGAATTTCAATGAAATTTGTGAGAATGGAAGGGATTGTTATGTAGTATGAGCTAATCTATATTTGGTGAGAGTGTTTCTAGTCGTTATTCTGTAAATTACTTTCCCGCCTTTTTTTAGGACCGCTTTCCGGGAAGCTGCCCGGTTAGCGAACCTTAAGCGTCACGGGAGTCCACCATTTTGTGTTTCGTTCGCATTAAGATACAAGATGGAGGGCAAATAATGTTTAGAATGGGTAGAAGGGGTCATGGTAGACTTATCTTGACCCCCTAGGTTTTCTGAGCGTGGCTGAGGAGGCTTATATGTGCGGAAAAAAATTTTTTTTTAAAAAAATTCCGCGAGGTTAGCTTTCGGTTAGCGAACCGGGTAGCGCTCCGGGGAGCGAATTTTGTGGAAAATTAGTGAAAAAAGTTAGAGAAAAATAATAATTGTGAGTGATCAGATGTAGGGTAGCTCTGAGAAGAGCTTTTGGGTTTATGGTACATTTAGGTACTTATAAGTAGGTACCAATGCACAGTCTTAAATTCAGAATGAAAATTCTGTTGCCCTCATCTGAGAAGTGAACTCCATCTCCTCTGTAGATATCTTGCATGTAGTAACGCAAGTTATTGTTGTACAGAGAGCCCATTCCATGGTCTCTCATGTAAGCTGAAACAGATTTGTTTACATGCTTCCTCGCTTTCTCAATTTGTGGACAAAATTGGTTGGACCACCTCCATTTCTGTCTTTGGCATATATTGGAATATACCAAGGCAGTTTGAGGAAAAAGTGCCATTAATTGCTCCAAGGTGTCCTTTAAAAGCATTTCCAGACCTACCCCTGTCAAAGTGCCCAAATCATTACCTCCACAGTGCACTATTAACAGGTCAGGTTTTGGCAAATGCATAAAGGTTTTCACCAATGGTATCAATTGGTGACATTTTAATCCTCTTTGGCCCAACCACTTAATTTCCACATCTTGTAAATTGAGGTTGTGTAAATTTCTGCTCTCAGCATACCTTTGAGCCCAGTGGATGTAACTATGTCCAACAATCCAGACGTTAAACATGGTGGAAGAAGGTTGTTCTGCAGTCAGATGAAGTGTGGTAATGAAAGGGCAGTTGAAACAGTAGGAGTTTCTAAAGAAAAAAAACTGTGGATTTACAATGCTAATGATTCATTAGCAGTGATTGGTGCATTTCCATTTCTGAAAACAGAAAGTTAGGGTGCATGGATGTGTTCTTTGAAAGATGTAATTTGAATGGTCAAGGAAGAAACATTTAATGAAAGATTGCACTGGATACGCAGGTGCACTGAGAGTTCAGAGTTCAATTGAAACATTGTTGTGTGAATTTGCAAACATGAGAGGTCTTCCAGGAGGTGGTTGCTATGGAAACAAGGCAGACAGGGCAGAGGGGGGAAGGGTTTTGATTTGAAAAAAGTGAGGGAAGAGGTATGATTGGCTAATATGAGAGATATGTGAAAAGAATATCTGTATTTCTGTGCTTTCAATAGCTGCAGCCTTTGGAGTGCATCCTTTTTCTTCTGCTGAAGACAATTTGGTGTATTTCTGAGACTGTTTTCAAAACTCAAAAAATATTTGCTAAGGTGAGAAAAGATTTATTTAATTTAGATAGAGAATAGTATGATTTAAGGAGAAAATGATGAAGAAAGCTGTGTTTTTAAAATGTGGTTTTGTCTCTAGTGATATACTAATAGAATTAGTTTCAAAGAGAAATTATAATTGCATATTTGGTGTAACATTCTGGCATGCAGTTACACAAGATATTGTAATACATGGAGGCCATTTCATGGTCTGTTATGTAAGCTGAAACAGATATGTTGCTTTTAAAAACGATTTAAGAAATCAATTACATTTCTAGATATGTACTGCTAGAGCTTCATAGGTTGTTTTGGGCCATATTTATAAGGTATTTGAGTGTCTAAGATGTTGTGTTCGCCTTTTAAAATGTAAAGTGTTCCTCATGGGACAAGTGTCTTGTAAATACGCTCCCACTTGTGCTTGGCAAATTTAGATTTTGATTATGGGAGTTACCTAGCCATGTTAATAGTGTCCCAAAAATGGTGCTAGGGCATTCCAGAAAACACTTTCATGTGTCTCAAGGACATTTTTAGTCATTTCTTCATGAATGCAGGTATACAATTGATTTATATGCTGTGTTTAAAAACGAATTTTGAAATGAATTAAATTTCAGGATATGTACTGTTAGAGCTTCATAGGTTGTTTGGGGTCATATTTAGAAGGCATTTTAGTGTCTTTGAAGTTATTTTTCCCTTTTTAAATGGAAAGCGTTCCTCATGGGGCCCTGAGCAGTTCTTAGCCATGTTATTTAATAGGAAGTGGATAACATGGCTAAGAGCATTTGCTGGGAAATGCATGAATATCGCTGATTTTTCTGCTATATTCATGCATTGTGGCCGTTTTTTTTCACATTGCTTCATAGGTTGTTTGGGTTCATATTTAGAAGGCATTTTAGTGTCTTTGATGTTATTTTTCCCTTTTTAAATGGAAAGCGTTCCTCATGGGGCCCTGAGCAGTTCTTAGCCATGTTATTTAATAGGAAGTGGATCACATGGCTAAGAGCATTTGCTGGAAAATGCATGAATATCGCTGATTTTTCTGCTATATTCATGCATTGTGGCCGTTTTTTTCACATTGCTTCATAGGTTGTTTGGGTTCATATTTAGAAGGTATTTTAGTGTCTTTGATGTTATTTTTCCCTTTTTAAATGGAAAGCGTTCCTCATGGGGCCCTGAGCAGTTCTTAGCCATGTTATTTAATTGGAAGTGGATAACATGGCTAAGAGCATTTGCTGGAAAATGCATGAATATCGCTGATTTTTCTGCTATATTCATGCATTGCGGCAGTTTTTTTTCACATTGCTTCATAGGTTGTTTGGGTTCATATTTAGAAGGCATTTTAGTGTCTTTGATGTTATTTTTCCCTTTTTAAATGGAAAGCGTTCCTCATGGTGCCCTGAGCAGTTCTTAGCCATGTTATTTAATAGGAAGTGGATAACATGGCTAAGAGCATTTGTTGGAAAATGCATGAATATCGCTGATTTTTCTGCGTTATTCATGCATTGCAGGCCTTTTTTTATCACATTTGCAAGCACTTCTTAGCCATGTTATCCAATGGGAGGTGGATAACATGGCTAAGAGCATTTGCTTCAAAGGTTGTTTGGGGTTATATACCATTTTTGGGAAATTATTAACATGCCTATCTAACTCCCATAATCAAAATCTAAATTTGCCAACCGCAGGTGGGAGCGTATTTACAATAAATTTGCACCATGAAGAATGTAAAATAGCATACTAGATACTCAAATAACTTATAAATATGATCCAAAACATCTTATGAAGCACTAGTAGTGCATATTTCCAGAAATGTATTGGTTTTCATTTAATGATTTACTTCATTGGTAGGCCTTCACATGTTTTTTTACCTTGGTTTTTTTTCAGTGAAAATCTTATCTGCAACCATGTGTTGGCCTCACCTCAAATAAACAAAACAGGTGATGGACTGAATGTGGATCAATGACACACATTCACCCCAGTCCAAAGATCTGGGCCTAAACAAACCTTTAGATAGGCTACATCTTATCGTCATCCTGAATTAATGATTTAAAATATTAGGGAGTGATTTATGAGTGTTGTATGCCTGTTTTGTACCATTGAGTGTCATTTTTGTGATGCAGTGCTGGTGGAAAATATTTGCTATGTTAAATAATTAGTACAGCATTAAGTTTTAGATGACTGTTATTTATTTACTGTTTGGTAATAGTGGTTAATAACATTTTATATTATATTTTTTCACAGATTCAACTGCAGATTCTTTCATAGTTTGGAAAATGCCTTCCAGAAGTCGAATACGAAAGGCTAGAAAACGTCAAAGACAGCAGGATGATGTTTTATTGCAGCAGTCCTCTTCCCCAAATACTTGTCAAAACACCAAGAAAGGTCCGGGTAAGAGCACGAAATCATTCTTAAGAAATATTTGTAGTAAAAAAAATTTTGCTCAAAAAAATGTGTCTCTTAACAAAAAGAGAAGTAATTTAAATGGAAAGGAGAGACCCATCACAAATGTTACTGGTAGAGGAAGAGATAACTCTGTGCATGATAGTAGAAGGAAACAACAGTTTAGGGACATTCGACAACGAATGTTCCGTAATAGGATATTAGTTAATTTATTGAAAAATATTAAAAAGAAAGGCCAACAGAAAGCGGCATTTTATAGGAAGAAGAAAAATGTAGAGAAAATTATTGATCATGCTTTTGAAATCAAGCGAAAGTTGTTTATTTTGGTAATCAATAGAATTAGGAAACTAAGCAAGGTAATTTCTGATTTCAAAACAAAAAGTAGATGGAAGAGAGTAGTAAATCGTACTAACTTTTGTGAAGTTTTTTCTGGAGAATGGATGCATAGTTCAAGTTCTGAGGCATTTTTTAATGAGGAGACTTATTTTCAGGATAATGATTTGGTGCATGCAGTTGACATCAGTGGTCGAGCTTATGAAGTGAAGGATGGTTGTCCAGTTGAAAAAGAACAACTTGTGACAACAGAGACAGAAGAGGCGCTAAGTGATGAGGTTTTAGGAAGACGTCCTAAGGGTCCTGTGTACATTTGGAAGTGTAGTTCTATTTGCAGTGTGCGACAGGTTTCCATCAATTTGCTATGTGATTTTATACGGACATTTAATAAGAAAAGTTTGAAGCAGAAAATGAAGTTGTTGCAAGATTTAGATCCTTGCAGAGTGAGACAAATGACAGGTTTGCGTGGTCATTCACTGGCTTGTCTTTCCAGGAGAGTATGCCAGAGTGTTTTTCATCATTTCAGGATGCTAGCAGTGCATCATAATAAAGTGAGAAAATTAGTGAGAATGTTGTATTATGCTAAGAGTCCAGCAATTATGCTTAAACAGTTATGTGCTGCTCTTTTGCATGGTTCTGAAATAGATGTGAAGAATCTTTGTGAAGAAATTGAGTTTTGTTACTTTGGTAGTAAAGATGAGAATGTTCAAATTGACCCTGAAGTAGAGGGTAATGTGGAAGATAATGTACAGGTTTCCAGTACAGATAATTTTCAGAAGGAAATTGCCACGTTTCAGATGAAATCAAGTGAGAGGCCTAATTTCACTTGTGTATGTTGTCGACGCACTTATTATAAGAATCAGACTAAGGTAGTGGATTTATATGCAAAAAGTGAAAGGGAAAATAATAGTGAATGGAAGGATTTAGCCACATACTTGATGGTAGAAAATTATTTTGATTTGGGATCGGATCAACGTGTGTGTACTTATTGTTGTAATAAATTAAACCAAAACCAGATGCCTGCTAGGGCAGTTCATAATAATCTGGAATTGGTTGAGATTCCTTCTGAATTGAAGGATTTAAATACTTATGAATCTATTTTGATTCAAAGTATCCATCCCTTTCAGGCTATTGTAAGAATGGAGCCAAAGACAGGGAAATTGCCTCCAGCAGATTTACAGAGAGGATTAAAGGGAAGAGTTGTTTATTTGCCTCTAGATTTGAACAAAAACATTAACACAATTGGAATAGAAAAAGTGGAAGAGGAACCTCTGGTTATCTTGGTTAATGGGGTTCCGACAAAGAATAAGAAAATATGGCAAGATTTAGTGGATGTTAGGAAAGTCAAAAAGGCAACAGTGTATTTGAAGAAAAATAATAAGTACTATAAGAATGTATATGTTGCAGAAGAGGAAGTAAGTGATGAAGAGGATAGCGATTTGTGTGCTGGCCAAATTGAGAAAGTAGAGGCCTCTAAAAGTGAAGAAATATATGAACATTATAGTGTTCATCCTTTGCATTCCAAGGAAGTGATGGGGAATGCTATTGAGTTGTTTCAAATGAAACAAGCCAAAGGGAGTCCCATTAGTGTTTGGGAGGAAAGTTTGGAAGCTCGGTGTTTCCCACAGCTATTTCCCACAGGTCAAGGAGGAAGATATGATGAGCGACCTCGTGAAATTCCTGCGTCTGAATACCGGACTTTACGATTGTATGCAGAAGATCCTAGGTTTCGGCAATGCATTCCCTATTTGTTTCATCTCCTGTTTGAAAGCGATCTGTCTGGACTGTCATATGCAGTGAACCACATCTTAAAAAGTGGTATACAGATGCGAAACATCTCGGCAAGTGACTTTATGCATAAAGTCAATGTCCAAGACAGTATTTTGGATTCTCACTTAATTAATCTCATGGCGTGTCAGCGTGGTACTAATGAGTACTGGTACCGTCGTCATGGTGACTTAAAATGTATGCTGAGGAACTTAGGAACTCCGACATGGTTCCTCACTCTGAGCTGTGCCGAGTATGGCTGGGATGACTTACTTGAATTTCTACGAGAGGCAAATGGAAATATTGAAAACATTGAATTCAAGACACCTGGAGAACTGTGTTCTTTGGATCCTGTGAATGTATGCAGGTACTTCAATCATAGATTTGAAGCTATGATGTCTTTCATCACAAATAAAAAGAATCCACCTCTTGGAGAGGTGTTGGATTTCTTCTGGAGAAAGGAGTACCAAGCAAGAGGTGCCCCTCATATACATATGTTGCTGTGGATCAAGGATGCACCTAAATTTGGAACAGATCCGGATGACTTAGTGATGAATTTCATCGAACAGTATTCTACGTGTGCTGTTCCAAACGCAACGGAGAAGAAAAGTCTAAGAGAACAAGTTCTACGTTTCCAAAGCCATCGTTGTGGAAAGTACTGTCGTCGTAAATTCAGAAACAAGGACAAGTTCTACACCAAATGTCGTTTCAACTTTCCACGACCGGTGATTTCTAAAGGAAGAGTGAACAGTTTGATGTCTTCGCTGCGACATAATGTGACGAGGAAATCACCCAAGAATACATACAATTTGAAAAGGAACGAAGAGTCCAAGTACATCAATGACTACAACCCAGTGATTTTGTCCATGTGGAATGCCAACATGGATATACAGTTTGTGGCTGACAACTGTATGGCTGTGGCTCGGTATGTGACATCTTACATCACCAAAAAAGAAAAGACCGAACTGAAGGATATGTGGGAGGACATTTCCCATGAAAAGAGCCTCAGCAAGAAGTTGTACAGTTTCAGTCTGAAGATGTTGTCGCATCGAGAAATCGGAGCTTACGAATGTTCTGATCGATTGTCTTCAGCAAGTCTCTATGCCAAATCCAGGAGTCTCGTTTGGGCGAGTCTTGGTCTTGCTGCAACGCGAAATCGAGTTCTAAAACCTGTTCGGGAAATTGAGTATTTGGCAGAAAAGGAACCAAACAGTACCGACATTTTGAAGACCAACATGTTGGATACATATTATCCAAATCGAAGCAGTCACCTTGAGAATATTTGTCTATATGAGGTTCTCCAAAATTATATATTCAAGAGGAACATCAAAGAAGATATTGAGAAAGGAGTGTATGCTGTAATTGGAAGTGAGGGATGCCTGGTCAAGCAAAGAAAATGCCAATTAGTAAACCATCGAAAATTAAGTGGCGAATCTCCAGAAAAAAAGGAGTTTTTCTATTTAGCACTTTTGCAACTTTTCAAGCCTTGGCGTGCAGAAGAGGAACTGCTTGGAGATTTCCTCTGTTACGAAGACTCTTTCAATGCAGCCAAGGAGTCCATAGAATGTCCTGCTTTTTCTAAATATCAAGAAATGCTAACTTTGGAAATTGAGCAGGAAGCAACGATTGCAGCCGAGATTGCCAGAGACAGTTCTCAGGACAGTCAGAGTTCTGTTTCATTGAGTCAAGATCCACTTGGAGGACCTATTATCGAAAATGAAGCTGCCACTGCTATGAATGAAGTAGAAAGAGCCATGGCACATGCTCAGGAGGATTCAGTTAACTTACAAGACTTGGAAAAACAACTCAACGTTGAGCAGAGGAAAATATATGATGAAGTTACCAAGGAAATTGAGCACGGATTAAGTCATGAGAAGAAAGAGTGCTCGTGTACGTCGTTGAAGCCTGTCCGACTGTACGTGAGTGGAGAAGCGGGAACTGGAAAAAGTTTCCTCATTAAAGCAATCTCTTGTTATTTGCAGGAAAGGACTGAGTCATCGCTGTCTTGTGTTGTCACCGCTCCTACTGGACTGGCAGCACATAATATTAAAGGTATTACTTTGCATCGTCTATTGATGCTGCCGGTGGAGCATGACAACAAATTACAATACAACAAGTTATCTGGAGATGCTTGCTGTGAAGTTTCAAGAGTTTTGAGGAAAATGAAACTACTTATCATTGACGAAGTAAGCATGGTTTCCAATGTCATGCTTGCCTTTGTGCATTTGAGAATGCAAGAAGTACTTAAAACTGAATATGATGTCTTATTTGGTGGGAAACACATTATTGTTTTCGGAGATCTTCTACAGCTGACACCAGTAAAAGGTCAACCTGTGTTCAAAATACTCACGCATGAAGATACCAGGAAGTGCCTAGGGAGCATTGGCAACGTCAATATATGGTTAAACTTCAATTATGCAGAACTGCATCAAAATATGCGTCAGGCAAAGGATGAAGATTACAAGAATATTCTACAAGATATTAGAATTGGAAAAGTGACCGAGCATGGGAAAGAAGCTTTAAATGCACGGTTACTGTCAAATTTGTATCCCAAACAAGATATTGTGCCTGAGAATATTTTTCAGAAAATTACTGAGAAGAAATCCGGGATATGTCTCATGCCAACTCTTGCAGAATGTGCCATCTTCAACAACAAAATGTTGAATTTAGAAAAGCAAGAGATTGTGAAACTTGAAGCTATCGACAAATTAGAGCATATGGGATCAACAATTATTTTGTCAGACAATTTGAAATCAAAATTGGATTCATTAGAGAAGACTATATCTAAAACAGCGGGTTTTGAAAAGACTTTGAATGTGTGTTTAAATTGCCGAATTATTTTGAGAAGGAATTTACATGTAGAAAGAGGTCTGGTAAATGGATCAATGGGTAATGTTGTTGATTTTGAGAAATACAGAAATAGAGATGGAATAGAATTTTTAAAAATTAAATTTGATGGCATTGAGGAAGTACAGCAAATTGGTCGTTGTTCTGCTAGGTTTTTGCTTGTTAAAGATTTATATGTTCGCCGTAAACAGTTTCCTGTTTGCTTGGCATATGCGGTGACAATCCATAAATCGCAAGGTTTAAGTGTAGACTGTGCATTGGTGAATATTGGCAGTTCTGTGTTCAAGGAGGGTATGGCATATGTGGCATTGTCACGAGTTAGAACTTTATCGGGATTGTACTTGATTGACTGTGATGTCACAAACATTTGTGCGGATCTAGATTGTGTTAAGGAATACAATAGGTTAAGAAGAGAGTATGCGCCACATTTGCCTCAATATCCTTTGTTTGAGAAACGTGTGGTAGGCCGCAAACGTAGAAATAGCAGTAATAGTAGGGAGGTTGTTGCAAAAAGACTAAAAGTCAATGAACCGAAAATTGTTAGCAGAAAGAAAGTGGATTCTGTTGAAGATGTTGTCGGTTTTCAATTTGAAAACAGTTCTGGTGTCAACTGCTATGCAAATGTAGTGGTTAATGTTCTCTTTTCACTAGAGAGTTTAAAAGAACAGATTCTGTTGAATTCTGAACAAATTTTATGCTGTTTGTTGAATTCTGTTTTCGAGAAATGTAGCAGTGATCGAACAAAAGTAGAAAGTGTGTCTGAAGTTCGTTATCTGTTAGATGAATGTTCAGGTCAAACAGACTTCTCTGAAAATAATCAGCAAGATTGTCAGGAGTTTTTAATGTATATGCTTGATATATTGCAAGTTGAGGGTGTAGATGTAGATCACCTGTTTGGGCTTTCTTATCAATGGCAGCATGACTGCGAGAACTGTATGGTATCAAGTACTACTAGTGTAGACTCAGAAAGATTTATATATTTAACTTTGCCAGACAGTAAATCAGTCTCCTTTAATAAGCTAGTAAATGCAGCGGATCACAACATGGAGTGTAGCCAATGTAAATGTGATATGATGTCAACATTATTTATACGTAGATATGGCCAGTATGTCATTTTAATGATGCAACGATGTAGGCCTGATGGAACAAAATTGTCAACTTTAATAAAAAATTTTGTGGCTTCTCAGCTGTCAATATCAGGGAGGACTTTTGTTACTGTAGCAATTATCTATCACGATGGTCCATCAACAACATCAGGACATTATACAGCTTACTTAAAGTCTGGAAACGGCTGGTCATTCTGTAATGATTCTGTTGTAACGTTCAAAAAAAAATTGCCGTTTGACCTTAAAAATTCTTACCTGGTGTTTTTAAAACCAAAATTTTAAGTAGAGGGAATGTAAGTCTGCAATGCTGTCTCGATTAAAAATTCAACTATATAAACCTAATGCAAGTAAGTCTGCTTCATAGTAAGCAGTATCAGTGTCATAGGAAAAGGAGAACATGACTGACAAAGAAGAGTAAGATATTAGTAGTCCAGGATTGTGAAAATAATCTCAAATATTTTATTTTTGAAAGTTGCGAAAATAGAAAATGTCGGGATTTGATTGGAAGAATTACAAGATTTGCGAATCGCGGCAACATGATTTGGCCTAGTGGAAACATGTGATATAATGAGAGAAGTTTTTTTTCTATGTAACATATTTCACGTATCGATGGAGGTTTTCTTTCAGAAAGTGGCGGGCTGAAAATATTTAAAGCACAACAGAGTGGATGCTGTTTATAGGAGATCCTTCGACGTCATTGAAAGTAAGTTAATTTTAAGAAGTTTTGAAATCAGATTTCTTAGGTTGTATGGGTTTTTTAAACACAGTCATTTTGATTGTGTTTTTTTTTCCCCGCTGTTACATGATGAATACCTTCAAGTCACTGATTTAAGTGAAATTTGATACATTCTGAGAACAGCAAAAATAAACCATTTAACATGTATAATTAATGTTATGCTTTTTGTCCTTATGATATACATTTAGAAATGTGTGGTACATATGGGTAAGGTGAGTTCTGTAAATATCAATTTTAATGCTTAGAGTGCTGTACTTCTGGGTAGTGTTTTTTTTTTATAAAAAAAAGAGGCCTCACCTCAAAGAAAGCTCTTGAAAGCACACATCTTATTTGCATCCTAAAACAATCATTTACAATGTTAGACACAATTTTATTATGACTTTACATCTTTTTTGCGCTGCTATTGCATCACTATTGTGAGACATTAGCAGTGCAAGAAAAACATCATGTTTCAAAATAGGCCTCAGTTCAGCAATATCAAGATACAGTTTCTTTCGAATATATATCTTTAGGATTGTGTAGGGAACGTAGAGAAGCAGAGACTTCTGTAAATGTCAAAGTTGTTGAAAAACTGTTTGTTTTTGAACCTTTTCCCTTGTCTTTTCTAATTTTTAAATACATGTTTTAATATTTTTTGAAATGTTTGTTCTTTGTTTTACAGATTGAAAGTATGAAAAAATATTTAAAAAAGGTAACAAGAATTATAAGGTAAATGTTTTCCACTCTTTTTACCCGCAATGCACTGCTGATGATGTCATTGACAGTATCTCTCATTTACTCTCTCTAGCTGTCTTTCTTTTTACATTATTCTCTGTTTACTTCCCTTATACTAACTCTTCTTTTTTTTTAAAAAAATATTTTTTTTAGTTCGCTTAAAGTTCGCGAACCGGTCAGCGAACTTGAAGCGAACCAAAAGAAATAGAGCTTGCCAGAGTGATAAACATTCTAGCAATTTTGTTTGAAAGGGGAGGTAGTTCTGAAAAGAACTGTTTTTTTTTGTTTTTGTTGTTTTATGTTTTTTTTGTAATTTTTTGAACATTTTTTGATTTTTTTGTATTTTTAGAACTGTTTTATGTTTTTTTTGTGTTTTTTAAGGAGGGGAGACAACAAAAAACAGGCTTTCAAAACGGCTCAACTGGAGCAAAAAAAAAGAAAATTACTTTTTGGGTGCATTAGGGCACTTATGATTTTCATATGCAATGTTCATGAGGTTGACACTCATGTTGCCATATGACAGCATAGCACCACAGTAAATACAAGACAACTTCATGTGCTGGAAGTTAGGTTGGATGTTTGGCACAGTCTCTTGTGCCTCTCTTCCCGTCAAAGACAATGTGGATGTAGATCTTGCCACAGGAGTTGCCGTCGGATTGTCTTCAAGATCCCTCAACTCAGCCCGGCTGTAGTTCAAGGGATGCCACCTGCTCATGTGACGGTGCATTGTATAGTTCCCCATACTGTACTTCTTTTCTGTGCCTCTCGACAATCTGTAGTCACAGATGAGGCAGGTGGCATATTTTGCATTCACTTTCTTGGTTCCAGGAGGGATGGTGAAAAACTGCCAGATGAAACTGGTTTTTCGTTTAGAAACCCGGGGCAACTCATCAACAAATTGTTGTCCCTCTCTCTCCTCTTCTTCTTCTTCCTCATCTTCCTCCTCTCTGTTAGTCATAATTTGACTGGGTGGTCCTCTCTTCTTATGGGGAGGTGGAGGTGGTGGTGGGGGTGCACCAGCTGCAGCAACAATGGAAGCCATTGTGGATCTTCAGATAAATGGTCTTTCTCTCACCAAGATGAAAGTCAGAGTGAGGAAATAAGGAGGGGTTTACTTGATTTGGGGAAAACAAAAGTTCTGAGCCAATGAAAAGTGTTATTTTTAGGTCACATGACCTAGTCATACATCATTTGGAAACCAAAAGTGAAATGAACCAATGAGAAGTTTGATAAACAAGTCACATGACCTGTTCCGCTTACGTTACGCGGCGCGCGCCGCGTCCCAGATCGCTTCCGGTTCGCGGTCCGGAGCACTTCCGGGAGCGCTAACGCGGCGCGTCATTAGACGCATTACGCGATAACGTGATACGTCGCGCTTCCGCGGCGCGTCACTGTTCCGCTAACGTAACGTTGACCGGTTCGCGGACTAGATCGCGGCATCAAGATGAGCTAACGGAAAGCTTCCCGGTTCGCGAACTAGAAGCGAAGAAAAAAAATATTAAAAAAAAAATTATCAATAAACATCTAAATATATTTTGGGATTTAAAGAATAATACATTTTACAGCTACAGATGTTAGCTTTTAAAAAACCAATGAAATTCACTGAAAAAACCATAGGTTATAGACCATATATAGTTAGAAATTTGCATTTAAAAAACCATTGAAATTCAATGAAAAAACCATAGGTTATAGACCATATATAGTTAGGAATTCGCATTTACAAAACCTTATTTTACTCGCATAAAACCATTGAAATTCCATATATAGTTAGTTGCGCTAACTATATATCGCGCACCCGCAATCCACTGCTGATGATGTCACATATTACATCATTCATGACATGGTCAGTGACATCACTGATGACATCACTGATGACATCTCAAATGACATCACTGATGACAACATCCAGTGACTGTATGTTTCTGTGAAGTTAAAATATGTCTTACATATTGAAGAATGAGTGGATGTATAAGTGTCTGGATGAAGGATTTAGTAGGTGCATGACTGACTGTATGAGTGAGTGATTAAATGTGTCTCACTGAGTGCATGGGTTAGTGACTAAACTGTCTTAATTTGTGCATCATTATGTCTGTTGTTCTGTAAACTGTTGCATGTGTTGATAAGTAGCTATATGAGTAACTATATGGGTTATTGATTGGTTACCTTAGTATTTGTATGGGAGACTGAGTGTGTGTGTGGGTGGCTGGGAGGTGTATGACTCTGTGCATAGATGTGTGAGCAGTTGATTCACTAGAGGTATGGTTTCAAAAGTGCATGTGGTAACAGCTGTATGGGCGGTTGACTGTGTGCATGAGTGTATTGGTGAGTGAATGGATATCTCAGTGCTACATGTCAAAGTAAGTACATATGTAAAACACAGTACATGTGAGAGTTGACATATATAAATAACTGTGCATAAGAGCCAGTGAATGTGTGAGTGGCTGTATGGATCATTGTGAACTTGTATCAGGGATTGTATAAGAGAGTAAATATGTGTTAGTATATGTTTGAATAAGTAAAGTTTGTATAACTGTATAGTTGAGGAAATGGAGGTGTGATTGATTCTTTGCATGACTGACTAGGTGTGTGAGTAACTCCATGGATGAGTGACAGTCTGTGAGTGTCTGTTTACACTGATTGTATCTAAGGTTATATTAGAGTCTGAAGAGGTTCATCGTATTATCACATGAATGATATCATCAGTGATGTGATCAGTAATGTCAAATGAGATGTCATCAGTGATGTCATCAGTGATGTCATTTGAGATGTCATCAGTGATGTCATCAGTGATGTCACTGACCATGTCATGAATGATGTAATATGTGACATCATCAGCAGTGGATTGCGGGTGCGCGATATATAGTTAGCGCAACTAACTATATATGGAATTTCAATGGTTTTATGCGAGTAAAATAAGGTTTTGTAAATGCGAATTCCTAACTATATATGGTCTATAACCTATGGTTTTTTCATTGAATATATATATATATATATATATAAATATATATATATATATATTACCTACTGGCGTTCGCCAGTAGGTATATATAGTTAGGATTATTTGTCTATGGAACTTTTGAAAATTCTATGTCTAATAACTTTGGCGTTTGTGGACGGAATCGGCTGAAATTTTCAGGAAAATGGCACATTTTGTTTCTGAGCAGCCCCTGAAAATTTGGGGGGGTTTGTCAAGGGGGGGCCGAGAAAAAAGGGGGGTCCCAAAACGCGTTTTTCCCATGTTAATTTCCATAGGGCCTTTGGCCTCACTTTTAGCTCGAACGGCTGAATGGATTTGCACGAAACTTGGCAAAATTGTAGGGACTGTTAGCCCGATGTGCCTTTGCTAGGTCTCAATATATGTGCTCCAGTGGATTTTGAGAAATTAACGTTCAAAACAAGATATATATCTGTAACAGCGCTCCGGGCTGCGCTCCGGTCCGCTTACTTTTCACGAAACGGAACTTTGCGATGCGAAGCTGATTGGCTCTCCGGTGTCTGTCAACATTCTAAACAGTCCGGAGCGGCCGCCATCTTATCTCTCGGTAGGATCGAGAGAGAAGAAGAGGTGAAAAACGAAGGGGGAATTTAATGAAAGGGGGCAAGGTATACCCCTCTTGACCCCCTAGGAATGTTGTTGGGGTTATTAAAGGGTCCCGTGGGGAAAATAAAAAAAAAATTATTTTTCACGGTAGAAGCGCTTCACGGGCCGCGAACCGGGTCGCAAACTGGTAGCGAAACGGGAATTCGCCATTTTGTGTTTCGTTTTAATTAAATTACTAGGTATAAGGGGGTGCGGGAGACGTATCCTAATCCCTTATGTTTTCTGAGGGTGGCTGAGGAGGCTCATATATGTTGATACATGTCTTCCAGCGGCTGTGCGTGAGCTTTTTTTTTTTTTGCTGCGTGACGTCTGTTAACGTTCGATTCGATGGAAATCAGGAAGTGTTGACCGCCAATTTGTCAGTGCGATAAAATATTTTGTTATAAATGAATCCTTATTGATAAACATTGTCTGCGCCATCTTGCCTTTTTTCCAATGCCACAATTTTGTCGTGCACGGCAGCCATTTTAGATGCCAGGCCGGTCCCAGGCTATCACCTAGCCCTGCGGATGTAGTTTATGGCCCCAGCTGTAGAGAATCCAGACATGCCAACCCTCCCGATTCAGGCGTGAGACTACTGATTTCAGTGCTAGTCTCCCGCCTCCCGATTTCTGCAAGCAAAAACCCGGTGGCATATTACCAACAACTAGCGATAATTTTTGTCTCTAACTTGTTTAGAGACAAAAATTATCGCCGCACATCGGCGATTTTTATCGCAGATAAACCTTGCTATTAGCAAGGTTTATCGCAAATGCGATAAAAAACGGCCGCAATGCATGAATATCAGCGATATTCATGCATTATCGAGCAAATGCTCTTAGCCATGTTATCCACCTCCCATTGGATAACATGGCTAAGAACTGCTCAGGTCAGGTGTTAGCTTTTGGAGATATTCGCGCTTAGCGCGAATATCTCCAAAAGTTGGTAATAGGAGATAGCGATGTTAGGGACTGTTTCCAGTCGCTAACATCTTGGCACGCCCACTTTGCATGTCATTAGTGATAAATATCACTGACATGCAAAGCGGGGCCCAAGATGGTCGCTATCTCCTTTTAGCTGTCACTAACTGGTGTTAGCGACAGCTTGGTAATAGGGAGATAATTTTATCTCCGCTTTCTTGGCTTTTAAAGCCAAAAAAGCGGAGATAAACCCCCTTGATAATATGCCCCACGATTCCTCGGGGGTTTCAGCTGACAAGGCTTGGTATTGTGTTACGTGGTAATTTTTCCAGGAAACGTCAGAGGTTCGATGCAGGGGTTCTAGAAGGGGTGATAAACCATTTAAGCCTCATGAACAAGCGCATGGTCTTTTAAAGATCTGTGAAGTACTCGGGGCGGCGGTGTGTGTGTGTCCTCTTCCAGGAGCGGGCGGGGGGGAGGGGGGGGGGGGGACACTGCCAGCAACTTGCCAGGCCAGGCAGTGTTCAACACTTGCATCACCCTTTCTCTGCCTGCTATTGCGCTCCATGCTTCGGAAAGGTAAGAAAAAGAACGTGCATTTGAGTTTGAAATGTCCGATCCTGTAGCAGTACACTTGCAAAGCCCACACATGACAATAACCCGATTCAAGGCCCCATTCATCCGATTTTTTAAAAATATATAGCACTCCAACAAAGTGGGATTATAAAACTTTATTAACTTTTAAATATAACGAACGGAACAAAAACTGTAACAAACATTTAAACATTTTTGACAAAAAAAAGCAACAATGGTCAGAAGCTGTCTTTTGTGCGAATAGTCCCAAGGCAGCACAACGTGCTGAGTTCTGGACGGCACCCAGGTGATGTCACCTGGGTGCCGCACTGGTTTTTGGGATCCTACAATGCAGCTCAGAAAAACAGCGTGGGGCGTCCCGGGTGGTGCGGGGGGAGGCCTCGTCAGTAGCGGTCTGTTGTGCGAATAGTCCCAAGGCAGCAGAACGCGCTGAGATGTGGATGGCACCCAGGTGATGTCCAGTAAACTGCCGCACTGGTTTTGGTATCCTACAATGCTGCTCCGAAAATTGGCGTGGGGCGGCCCGGGGGGGGGCGTGGGGGAGGCGGCGTGAACGGGCCTCCCCAGGTGGCGGCCATCCAGCTGAGTTGCGCCCGCTCTTGCGGCTACAGCGTCTCGCTCACCATGTAGTTGAGTTGCTCCCACTCTTGCAGTGCAGCGATAGGCGGCTGCCACAGGACTCTTAAAATGGCGGCCGGCTCTTCGGTTTTGGGCCTGGTCCACTAAAATGGCCCTGGGACACCTTGGAACTTGGACGCTTGCCTGCTAGGGCTTGGGCTCCATTCTCGAAAGCGTCCCCTCAGCCGTGAAGATTCTACAAAAGTCTTGGGGGCCCTCGACTCCTGCAGGCTTCCGGTGGGGAGCGGCTGCCATGATTGCTCGCGGAATGACCACGACGGAGCCACGAGATGGTGGTGCTCTCATGGTGACGCCAGCTTCAGTCTGAATCATCCAGAAACAAGGTGGGGCTTTCATCGTTTGGGAAAAAAAATGTTCTAAACCAATGAAAAGTGTTATTTTTAGGTCATATGACCAAGCCTTCCATCTTTAGGAAACCAAAAGTAAAATGAACCAATGAAAAGTTTTATAAACAAGTCACATGACCTGTTATGCGGCATAGGGCTACAAAAAGCGTAGAAAATCCGTTGGCACGTGAGGCGGCGTCAGTAGCGGACCGGTGTGCGAATAGGCCGAAGGCAGCACAACGCGCCGAGATCGGATGGCACCGAGTTAGTGTCCAGCAAGTTGCTGCACTGGTGTGGCTATCCTACAATGCTGCGCCGAAAGTCGGCGTGGGGCGCCCCATTGGCCTGTGAGGTCGCGTCAGTCAGTGGGGGCTGTGCGTCTCCCCCAAGATGGAGGCTCCTCGGCGGCAGTGCGGCGCCCCTTATCTTTTCACTCGCCGTCCAACTGAGTTGCGTCCGCACTTGAGGCTACAGTAGGCCGAAGGCAGCACAACGCGCCGAGATCCGGATGGCACCGAGGTGGTGTCCAGCAAATTGCCGTACTGGTGTGGCCATCCTACAATGCTGCGCCGAAAGACGGCGTGTCCAGCTGAGTTTCGGTCACTCTTGCGGTACAGTGACTCGAACGCGCCGAGATCCGGATGGCACCGAGGTTGTGTCCAGCAAGTTGCCGCACTGGTGTGGCCATCCTACAATGCTGCGCCGAAAGTCAAGTGAATTCAAGTGAGAGGCCTAATTTCACTTGTGTGTGTTGTCGACGCACTTATTATAAGAATCAGACTAAGTTGAAGACTGTCTGAAGCTTATTTGCACCTGCTGCAGCTTCACTATTGCCCTGGTATGGCCAAAGATCGCCCATGACATAGGCGGCGGGCTCCCGAGGTCCGGCGGAACTTTTTTCCTTTTCCTTTCTGCTTCTTGTCCCACAATCCGTTTCACCTGAAGACACGACCAGGTCTCTGAATGTGTGCAGGGGGACGCTATTGATTGAATGAAAATGGCGGCTTGACACAAAGCTGACTCAAGCGTTACTGTTGATGCTATACAGACAAAAATTGGTTTTCAGTTTGTACATTCTTCAGGATTTTTTTTTCCATCCAAGGCTGATTGAGAGTTTGTAGAAAAATGGCTTCAGATTTTCCACATATTACTCTTCAACATTCTTCCTAAATGTAACAATATGAGACTCACTAGGAGAACGGCTGTTTATCTTTCCTTTCAAAATGCTGCCAACAATATTTTCTGAATGGAAGACACCATCTTGTAGCATAAAGGGCCGAAAGGGGTTCTGGTCTAGCCGATGGTTGGTGGAGACATTTTGACTATATCTTGGACCTGCCCGGCCTCGCCCAAAATGGCGCCGGTATAAATGGGACTCGTAACTCCTTGTTGTGTACTGGTTGAACAACATTGATATCACGAGATATGAATGCAGTTTTGATGCTCATGGCGGGCGGGGACGAGAATTGATTGAATATTTCGACATCCCTATTGATATTAAGTTCTGATGTGTTATTGATTACTGTACTATTGAAAGTTCGAATTAACGTCACCCATGGTACTTGCACGCAAATGTATATCTAGATAACTTTTTTGTAAGTGGCCCTGTCGTATTTTAATTACAAAATGTACGTCCACCGATTCCGCAACTGTTAGACACCTTAGTTCTTGCAACCTAATGGCTCGTTCGTTACGTTCCTCTATAATGTAAATGTCTCCTCATCATATACGATTTCAGTTTGCTCCGTGGCCGGCCCACGTGGTTATAGGCCCGTATTTGTATACTGACATTTTCACAATAAAGGTTTTTAAAACAAAACATGGTAGTAGTATTTACATTGGTAAAGTTTTTACTTTTAGTCACTGTTTTAGAATCAGTAAAAGGCAAGTGAAATAAAGCAGTCCAATTACATGACGGATAAAAGGTATAATATGTAGGAACGCAGTAAAGATAAATGGTCAAGGGCAGTTGTGTTTTCTACTCCTGCAACATAAAGTGATCGATAAGAATCTGATAATCAGGCGTATCGGCGAGTAAGACAGCAGGCCGAGTCTCTTTTACTCAACGACTCCGTCATGGAACGAAGAAACGCCCTTTTTCTCGAAAAAGGAATATATTTTACTTGCAGGACAGTTGTAAATTTTCCGGGAAAGTACATTAGCCTGGAATATTATAACATATATGTTATTAAAAAAAAAGTTCGAAATCAATAAAAAGCGTATTTTTTAGGTCATATGACCAAGCTTTTCATTATTAAAATAACAAAAGTAAAATGAACCAATAAAAAGTTTTATTAACAAGTCACATGACCTGTTATGCTTACGTTACGCGCTGCGCGCCGCGCCCCGGATCACTTCAGGGTGCGCTAACGCGGCGTGTCATATAACGCATTACGCGACAACGTAGGTCAAGAATATAGTCAAAATGTCTCCACCAACCAGCGTTCGGAACACAACCCCTTTCAGCAGTCCAAAAAGTTCTGTAAAATGACAACAGAGGGGACAGGCAACAAGAACCATCAGTCAAAGAGGGGAGGGCAAGTTCTTCTCTACCGGGTCATGTTGGGGCGCTACCGGAACTGATCGAATTGGTAGTCTACAGTGTTTCTGGATGTTTCAGACTAAAGCTGGCGTCAGCATGAGAGCACTACCATCTCGTAGCTCCGTCGTGGCCATTCCACGAGCAGACATGGCAGCCGCTCCCCACCAGAAGCCTGCGGGAGTCGGGGGCCCCCAAGACTTTTGTAGAATCTTCACGGCTGAGGGGACGCTTTCGAGAATGGGACCCAAGCCCTATCAGGGAAGCGTCCGAGTTCCAAGGTGTCCCAGGGCCATTTTAGTGGACCACGCCCAAATCTGGAGAGCCGCCCGCCATTTTGAGAGTCCTGTGGCAGTCGCCTATCGTTGCATCGCAAGAGCGGGAGCAACTCAACTACATGGTGAGCGAGACGCTGTAGTCGCAAGAGCGGGCGGTAAACAGCTGAATGGCGGAAGAGGCACAGTGTAGCAAAAGCGGGCGGAATGGCAACTAAAACGGTAAAGGGGCGCCCCACTACAGCGTGTCTTCAGGTCAAACGGATTGTGGGACAAGGTCCAGAATAGAAGAGTCATCAAAAGGCAAAAAGTTCCGCCGGACCCCGGGAGCCGGCCGCCTATGTCGGGGGCGATCTCAGGCTAAACCGGTGCTATAAGACTTGGGGAGGGGGTCGGAGCCAAGCGTCTTCTCCGAGTCCGTGCCATCACACCGCCCCTCGGGGGCCTCCGTCAAGCGGTTTAGGGAGGTACCATATCACATTGTTTTCAAATGCAGTCAGGTCCACAAACGACACTCACTTACTTTGAGAATAGTGAAGCTGCAGTAGGTGGAAATAAGCTTCAGACAGTGTTACAAGCGCTGCTCAGAACTCTGAACTATGGCACCCAACATCCAGAACTTATGCCATTTGAGAATGGCAGTGACATTGAAGCAACTCAGGGACCAAAACCATTAACGTACTTTCACGTATGAAAATCTTACTTGGGGAGGGGGCAGGAGCGAAGCGCCCCCTCCCAGTCCGCGCCACCATACCGTATGTTGAAAATCTGAAGCCATCGTTCTACAAACTCAACCAACCTTGGATGGAAAAATCTAGAAAAATGTACAAACTGAAAACCAGTTTTGGTCTGCATAGCATCAGTAGCAACGCTTGCTATCAGAGTGCATGAGTTTCATGCTCGATCGATTGAGCTAGCCGGATCGGGCAATAAAAAGTATAAAATAGTTATGTAAATAGTTATTTAATAAAATGTTTTACCCTGTTTCTTTGCTGGTGTGTTGTCTATATTTTTAATATTTGCATAGGGTTTGTCGTTATTTTGGGTGGGGTGGGTGACGGAGCCGAGCTGTCTTTCAGCCCTCATGGTGTGGAGCTCAGTTCATCTCACTATTTTCGTATTTCTCATGAAGGGTTGTTCCTAATATTTCTATTTTAGCGAGGTCAAAAAGAGATCCAATTAGTGGCCTACTGATTTTGCTCGATTAATTTTATTTTTTTACACGATTTTTCACTATCTGCAAAGACTAAACAGAGTATTGCGACTTTGTGCTTGTTTGTAAATAGAGAATGAACCAAAGAGAATCAATTGTAAAACAGTAAATGCTTGGATAACAATCAATCAAATGGAGAGACAAGCAGGCACGACGGATTACAACGGGGGTAAAGGCCTGCGTTAACTACTCTTCACTATCTGCAAAGAGAGAGTACTACTAAGAGAAAAGAGGGGAGGGGGGCAGCGTTCAAAGCACATTAGCGTGCATAAACACAAAAAAGTTTTTACCTATCACGTACTTGACATTTTACAGCTTTTGATATTTGCTATTAAAAAAACAATGAAATTCACTGAAAAAACCATAGGTTATAGGCCATATATAGTTAGGAATTTGCATTTACAAAACCTTGAAAATTCACTGAAAAAACCATTGGTTATAGACCATACATAGTTAGGGATTAGCCTTTTCAAAACCTTATTTTACTCACACAAAATCATTGAAATTTCATATATAGTTAGTTCCACTAACTATATATCGCGCACCTGCAATCCACTGCTGATGATGTCACATATTACATCATTCATGACATGGTTAGTGACATCACTGATGACATCACTGATGACATCTCAAATGACATCACTGATGACATCTCAAATGACATCACTGATGACATCTCAAATGACATCACTGATAAAATCACTGATAACATCTCATTTGACATGACTGATCACATCACTGATGATATCATTCATGTGATAATACCATGAACCTCTTCAGACTCTAATATAACCTTAGATACAATCAGTGTAAACAGACAGTCACAGACTGTCACTCATCCATGGAGTTACTCACACACCTAGTCAGTTATGCAAAAAATCAATCACACCTCCATTTTCTCAACTATACAGTTATACACACCTTACTTATTCAAACATATACTAACACATATTTACTTTATTCTCTTATACAATCCCTGATACATGTTCACAATGATCCATACAGCCACTCACACATTCACTGGCTCTTATGCACAGTTATTTAAATATGTCAACTCTCACATGTACTGTGTTTTACATATGTAGTTACTTTGACATGTAGCACTGAGATATCCATTCACTCACTAATACACTCATGCACAGTCAACCGCCCATACAGCTGTTTCCACATGCACTTTTGAACCCATACTTATAGTGAATCAACTACTCACACATCTATGTACAGAGTCACACACCTCCCAGCCACCCATACACACACACTCAGTTTCCCATACAAATACTTGGACAACCAATGAATAACCCATACAGTTACTCATATAGCTACTGATCAACATATGCAGCAGTTTGTAGAACAACAGATATAATGATGCACAAATTAAAACAGTTTAGTCACTAACCCATGCACTCAGTGAGACACATTTAATCACTCACTCATACAGTCAGTCATGCACCTACTAAATCCTTCATCCAGACACTTATACATCCACTCATTCTTCAATATGTAAGACATATTTTAACTTTACAGAAACATACAGTCACTGGATGTTGTCATCAGTGATGTCATCAGTGATGTCATTTGAGATGTCATCAGTGATGTCATCAGTGATGTCACTAACCATGTCATGAATGATGTCATATGTGACATCATCAGCAGTGGATTACGGGTGCGCGATATATAGTTAGTGGAACTAACTATATATGAAATTTCAATGGTTTTGTGTGAGTAAAATAAGGTTTTGAAAAGGCTAATCCCTAACTATATATGGTCTATAACCAATGGTTTTTTCAGTGAATATATATATATATATATATATATATATATATATATATATATATATATATATATATATATATATGTGTGTATATATATTTATTCACGCTTACAGAGCACTCCCAGGCGGGGGCCGGTTGCGGAAATGAAAAAAAGCAATATAGTGGCGCACAAATCCTTCGTATTTTAAAATAATGACCACACTCTCGGGGAGGGCATTTGTAAACTTCTTTATTTTAGCTTCAGAACAAACGCGTTTCGGCGTTGAGCCTTCTTCAGTGCTCATGACACCGTGAAGACGGCATGTTAATAAAGGTTTGTTGTTATTCATGGTAATCAAAGAGGGACACATACCCCTTTGCAAGAAATGAACACCATCTTGGAGTTCATTCAGTGCATATTTACAAGGCAACATTTTATAATCCGTAATTCATTGTGCTAAAAACAAAATAATACAGCCATATATTGTTGCATGTTTATCTAGGTTCCTGATCGATACTGTGACCTTATGCCCCTATTCGGCTATAAATCCATTTATTCCCTATATTGGCATAACCGTTCAAGTGCGATTTTCTGAAAAGTCATCTCTGGCCTCACACGAACAGAGCCACATTCCAGCATAGTTCTCTCTGCCACTTCCTTTGCGACCAATTAGTGCAATAAAGAGCAGTAGTCACTATCTGATATTCCTAGATAACACTCCGAGTTCTTCAACAAGATAAAAACTCAGCGAACCTGGAAATCCCCACTTGCTATGTTTTGATTAGTAATGGAACTCTAATGAGCAACTGATAACTATCACTTCCTAGTGACATCTTTAATTGACGTCTTATGTCCAGCAAACTTGCGTCAAACCCGGCACCTGTCAGGTATAAATATTACCAATGTTGCCTTAAGCAATGTGAGCTGTGAGCTGATGCTGGCTGCCTGCAAGACCCCGTGTTGGTAAATCTAGCACTCTGTCGCGGCAGCCTGCTATCCTGTGGTGGTGAAGCTGCTGATACCATTATCGCCGCTAAAGCGCGACCTATGGTGCAGTACGCTTAAGGAGCTGAACAGCTGTCCCTCTGCGAAGACATCCAGCAGATTCCAGCTGCCCGCGGACGCTGTCCCCCCTCCTTCCTCGACGCGCTGAAGAGAAGCCGCTGCCTTTCTCGTGCAGAGAAATCCAGTCCCGGCGCTTCCGGTTTACCCTCGCGGGTGACTGGGATATCGAGAGAGACCCCTGAAGGAGATACCAATCCTCCATCATTCTATTCAGAGGTATGGTGTTGACTAAACCCTCAGACGAGAATTCTTGAAACAAACCTTGGCAAAACCAACTTAACTTAAGCTACTTACTTACTCCCCTTTTCACGTGTTAGGCTTAGGTCAGGCACACTGGGGTAGGCTTAGTTAGAAGCACCAGTTGAGTATGTTAGCCTAATGTATATATGACTGTATATATGTTTTATTACTTTTAAACCATTGTATGGCTAAGAAACCATATCAATGCTTTTACAGTTCTATTTCGCAATACTTATCTTACTGTACGTACTTTTTATAATAACAATTATTGCAATTGTGGCAATACATTTCTCTTGTACGAGAAGAAAGACTGTTCAATAAAATGTTAACCCTTTATTGACAAACGCCCGTCTCTCTATTCTCTACATCTCGTGAAAGTAAACTGCACTAGACTGACTGAATGAAATACAGGTCTATTGTTTCACACGACCCTAGAGATTGACTCTTGATCTGAGGAGCAAAGTTGTCATGTTGCACGGTTGTTGGAAAACTGAATCCCTTCTTGTCTGTGCCAGGGAAGCTGATCACTTCCTATGCAGAGAAGAAAGTTTCCAGTGACCTCTGAGCTAGTTGGTAACACAACCCAATTAAGTTTAGCATAGTCAGTGGAGGCCTGGAATATCCGCAGTCCCACGTCGATACTACTGTTTATGTTATTCCAATGCGCAGGGCCCAGTGGGAAACTAGGAACTACACTACATGGCGCCCAACGTTTGGTAAGGCGGTAAACTAACGCAAGACAGTAGAGTAACTCAGTCGTGCATATTTCACACAGACCCCTTTCTCCCGTAAATACTCCAATAGACGTCTGGAGTGGGTGAAAGGTTAAAAATCCGCCCGACCTTAGTAGGAAGAGATTCCTATGTAAAGCTCTGGTTTATTCAACGTTGAAGGATACAGTGTTCCAAAACATTGTGTACCTAATATTTGTCTCCTTGGAGACCTACTCTGCAAACCTCGCATTTTTACAATGCCAGAAAATAACGGAACCACTGGGGGCGCAGCAGATGCGACTCAGCAAGGTCCCGAATACACAGACCCGGATGCTATTATCATCCCGGCACACTTAAGAAGATCTATAACTTTAAAACTTATAGAAAACGGACTGACACCACAAGGTGGTACAGTAATTTTCGTGATAGAGGCTCACGAGTATTGGCAGACAGAGGTATTCTATTCATGGATAAACTTTCCAGCGGCAAACGCTACAACACGAGAGTTTCACTATTACAAAATAGAGAAACCTCCGGAAGAGTACGCTCCTTTCGAGGAGATTGAAATTCCACTTAAATTTCAAGAGCACCTGCTCTGGTTTAATGGCGCCCTAAAACACAATGATCACATAACTAGGCTCGGTCCACTAGGTAGACCAGGAGCCACGTGGCCGGTTCTAGCCAGCTACACACCACATCCTGACATTGTAAGAATGTCAAGAGAAGAGCTGTTAGTACAGCTAAACACATTAATAAAAATACATAGGCAATTAGTCCAATATGTAATGCGGACTGCAACAGTCCAGCCAGCTGTTAATTCACACCAGCTGACCCCTCACCAGGGGAACACAAATAAAATTACACCACAGAACATACAATCATGTCTTGGTAAAACACCCGTAAAACGGGAACAAATTCCTTTCTGGTTAGCCCAGAAAATCACTCAAATAGAGGCAGTATTTCCTGATACTACCCCTATAGAGAAACACAGAATCTTGACCATCTGCCTTCCTATGGGAATCGCACCACACGTGGAGGACTGCGACACTTGGGGTACAGTCTTTGCTTCCATTTACACAAAAACACACGGTGTTCCGTCTATGGCGGTTATACCAGAAGTGCTAAAACAGATTCAAAATGAATTCGGTCCAGAGCCCGCTTTAAATCTAGGTATGAAATTACTGAAAGACTTCAAGCAGGTCTCGGCTATATTATTAGCCAACATTAAAGGAGAAGCAGCATCTGTGGCGATTCGCCAGAAGGTTAGGGAAACAGATATAAAAGATCCTGTTGAGCTTGCAAAAATCATAGAAAAATGCTATGAAGAATTAGGTAGAGACAGCTTGGGTGGAAAACCAGTTAAGCCCCAACTGCTCGAAAATCCTGAAAAATTATTTATTAAAAATAATTTAAACACTCCTAAGAAGAGCTGGGATGGAAATAAACAATCCACTCCCAAGGAAAAAGTTTTCCAGTCCAGAGGAAGGTCTCCTCGACGGAGGGAAAGAACTCCGACTCGAGAACGCCAGTCTCCCCAGAGGGAGCCCTCTGAGAAAAGATATAACCTTAGAAATAGGGATAATCTGAAAAAACCTGATAGATATCAAAGTATTGATACACGTCCCTCTCGATCTCTTCCACAGAATTCGGAAAGAAGAGGACGGTCAGACCCAGGAGAGCACACCAAGTCCAAAGACAAGGAACCTGCTCAAAATAAGAAATCTCAATTTCCTAAAAAGAAGGTAGCCAGTATTAGAGTAATCAACCATTCCGAGAATACTGAGGACACAGTTGAAAAACGGGGAGTGGGCATTGACAATGTTGGACAGTGCAGCAGAAATCAGTATAGCGCGCAAGATCTTGATGAGTCATCTGGAGACAGTGGACACGAATGAATACATTCAGGTTGAAACTGCCGACACCAGACTTAGCGAGCCCCATAAAATATACGAAATAACATTGCGTATAGAGGGTGATAAGACTAGGAAAATTAAGGGTCTATTTTGGGATAAGCTCTCAAAAGGCTATGATATTCTGTTAGCTGAAAAAGATTGGCCCCCAGAGTTTGTCAGGGAGTGCCCTCGTGGCGAAGAAGTGATTATGCCTGCCTTCTCGAATCACATACCGATTCACAAAAAATATACATATGCAAGGAAATGGGCAGTAGCCCAGGCACCTGCATTGTATAAAAATCATGTAGGATGGGATGAGGATTCACCTCCTCACAAAATCCAACTAAAAAGTGAACCAACTGCCCAACGGCAGTATCCCATAAAGCAAGAAGCTAAAAAACAGGTCAGGGAGATCTTAGATCAACTTGAGTACCAGGGGGTGATTGAAACATGCACCTCTCAAATGAACAATCCTTTGTTTCCTGTCTCCAAGCCAGACAATTCATATCATCTAGTTTTGGACTACAGACACCTTAATACATGTTGCAAAACTTTTGCAGTACAAAACTCGCATAGTGCAGCCCTAATGAATAACATAGTTAGGAAAAAATATAAAACGACATTAGACATATCTAATGGTTTCTTTTGTCAAAACATTGCACCAGAAAGCAGATATTTGACCGCTTTCTCCGCATTTGGGTCGCAGAAAAAATTCTGTCGACTCCCACAGGGGTTCAAGAACAGCCCAGGACTATTCTCAGCTAGGGTAACAGAGTTATTACAAATCTATGATGATGAAGCATTATCTTACGTAGATGATATTTATCTCACAGATGACGACTTGGATACTCACTTGAAGAGAGTGAACACCATTATACTTGGGTTCGCAGCAGAGGGTTACAAATTCAACTTTAAAAAGTCCCGAATTGCCCATCTGACAGTACTATTTTTAGGGTACGAATTATCAAGTGAAGGGAAAAGCCTAGCGGACAACTTCTTAGAGAAGTGCGCTGTACTCCAAGCTCCAAAAACGCTGAAGAATTTACAATCCATTCTAGGTTTTCTGAATTTCGGAAGAACTTACATTCTAAATTACGCAGAGAGGGTTAAACCTCTCTACGAACTAATAAAACCTGATTTTAAACAAATCAATTGGACTCAAAAACACACAGAAATTTTGAGATCACTGCAAACAGACATGTTAGCAAAAACAAAATTAGATACACGTGACAACACACATGATCTTGTAATCCGAGTCATCCCAGGAAGATGCGGATTCACATAACTAACCTCTAATGAGGGAGAAAAGGTACCAATTTCAATTGAATCTCACTTGTACACACAAGCAGAAAAAACATTCAGTCACACAGAAAGAACTGTGAACGCAGTGCAAATCGCATTAGCAAATGAACGAGAACTAGCACACGGCAAAAGGATTAACATCCTCACAGCGGAATCCGCCTTCGAAGCGCTATTCAGCCCAGTAAACCTGCCTACAGTGTCACTGGATCCGAAATGGATACAGTGCATAGATTCTCTAGGAGCGGAAGACGTGAAATACTATTTCGCCCCGCAATACGAAGAACTGAATGATTTAGAGTATGAAGAAGAATATCCTCTGCCAATCGAAATTCTGCCTCTCCCACAATATGCCTGTATAATCTATACAGATAGCTCTGTACAGCATTTCAACGTAGAGAGAAAATCCTACGATGCAGCATGTGCGATCATTAAAGGTCGTTGGCTCTGCGGTAAATTCAGACCGAAAGTAACAAAAACTGAATCTGTAAGAAACTGTTCGGTTCAGAGAACTGAAATCAGATCTTTAAAGATGGCGCTCGAAAATGCAGAACGTGAATTCCCGACACTTATAGTGTGCGATTCTCATTTTTGCGTCAACTCTTACAAAAATAAACTGCAGAGTTGGATCAAAAACGACTACAAAGATGACACAGGTGCCACAATAAAGCATAAATTGCTCTGGAACGAGGTAGCTCTTTTAAGTAAAGAACTACAAAAGACTCACGTGATTCACGCACAGAGTCTTCAATGTGATGGCGTTCACGTTGCAGGGAATTCATTGGCTAATACAGCCACCGCGGAAGCAACTAACCCGGCTTCCGTAGCCACAAAAAAGCATACAGATAAATATATTGACGGGGAAACCATGCTGGCAGTAAAAACGACCGTAAAAGGCGACTGTGCAGCACTACCCGTGAACTATCCACTCAATTATGCATACATAATCGATGCAAACTCCGTTCCTTTTGCTCGAATCCCTGGAGTGGGGGACAGAGTAATTCCAAACAGGAGCAGGAGGGGCTTCCTCTTACTGGAAGCACACATGGGGTTGGGTCTGAGACACCAAACAATCAAAGCCTCTCTGAAAGAATTACAATCAGAGTACTGGTGGCCAGGAATGAGCATAGATATTCAATGTTTTGCTCAAAATTGTGAAAACTGCAATAGAGATCGCAGTAATGAACAGGCCAGTGTAATTTCAGAATCCCTGATAGACAGCATAAGGCGATCTATCTGCGCAATCAAAGAAGAGAAGCGCGTCCCAGTGTACACCAATAAGACGAAACACACTTAAATAATGAGGCCTCCAGCGCTCGGCTGACGCTAGAACGGTTATAAAAGATTTGCGAGTCTTTATCGGCACATACGCAATTACCACGTTCCATTCTGACCAGGGTCCTGCTTTCAGCTCTCGAGCTTATAAGGAGGCCATGGCTAGCATGGGAATTGGGTTGCGGTATTCTTGTCCGTCGCACCCCGAAGGGAATAGTGTGGTAGAAAGAAAAAACCGGGACATAAAGCAATCTATAACAGCGAAGGTATTAGGTTCAGGCGCTGGGTGGGTCAAACATTTAATAAGTGTCCAGACTAGTCTTAACAACATGCCAAGAAATTCTCTAAAAGGTTTCAGCCCATACGAACTATTGTTCGGAATTAGAATGCGAGTTCAGGACCTCGATAGTCAGATGTCAGTGGTACAAGAAGAAACAAAGCACTTTGATGTAAAGGATCATTTGGCTGTTTTACAGGAACTGAATGAAACAAGAAAATCATTAAGCAACATAAAGTTAAAGCAACAGCCAAGTACCACTGACGAGGCACCACCCGCAACAGCCCCAGCAAGGCCTGTCTGGATTCCAAAGATTGGGGATCTAGTCAGAGAAAAGATCGCGGTTAAGAAGGAATTTGGGCCTTCTTACATAAAAGCAGTACCTGTCTTGGCAGTCACCGGAACAAGATCAGTTGTGCTACCGCCCCTTGCTGGTAAAAAGGAGAACAGAGTCGTGTCTATCGATCTGGTAAAACCACAAGCATGTGGCCTATAATCAACAGTAGGCCCAGTGGACTCCCAAGAAACAACAGAATACCCAAACTTGCAACAATCCAAGAGGTTCAAACTGAAAGACTAATCACATTCGATCAGCCTGCAGTGCACAATGAAGGACTATGCAATAATGCCATGGAACTCGTGCCTCTTGAAACACAGATTGAAACAGTTCGTCAAGAAACAACACCAGTCTACAATGATGTGGCATCAGAAATTGCTACCGAGAGACAGATTGAAAGGACAATCCCATCAATTGACAGAACTGCCTCTGGTTATTTCATCAACTTCGACAACTTCTCTGAAGATTTAAACGACCCCGAAGTGATGCTAGAAACAAAAAAGTCTTTTAAAGAAAAAGCAACGGAACTCTTTCATCAACTGAAGAAAATCTACCTTGTTTCCCCTTGGCTAGAGTTCTGGTTCGGTCTAGGGGTATTTTTCCTCCTGCTTTGGCTCATCATGGTACTGTGTTTGGGAAAATTCATTGAAGGAAAATATATTACAATGGACACAGCAAGTCAGAACATCAACCTAGTCCTGAAACCACACAGATCATCCCACGTGAAGAAAAGAGAACTGTCAACAGTAAATGTCACAGCAATTCCAATACCTGGTGGGGTAGTATGGGAGAAAACAGACTATGAGATCTATGGTCCGGTCGAAATTCTGAAGTATCCTCATCAACTAAAGGTTTCCTTAAGTGACTTTGTGACACCAAGTACATTCTCTGATGATTGGGACTTTAACAGTATTAATGACATGATGTCTGATTTAGTAATGTCAGCTAGATTCACAGATCATGATTATTTACAAGGTTCATCTAGTTATGAGCAATTATTCTGTTACACCCACTATGGGGATCATTACTTGCATAAATCTGCACAGCCTAGAAATGTTTTTATGTATAATCAATGGGAACATTGTTCTACACCACCTAAAAGCAGTTCTAAAGCATTTTTTGAGAAATTCAAATACTTCTCAGGGTTTAACACCAGTGATGCAGAAACATTTTATTACAAACTGTTAGATAAAACAGGAATGAAAACAATGCTGACAAATTCTAAATTGATATATTCAGAAGCATTTTATGACAAAATGATGACATTTGGTTTTGATTATTGGAAAAATAATATTGAAACGAAAACAATTTGGGGTACAAAAGATTGGCAGGTGCAAGGCATTGAAGCACTATTTAGAACCTGCATGATACCAGAACAAATGTTGTTTTTAAATGACACAATACACCAAACATCTTGTCTTGGCCTAGCTAAGATCAAAGACCTTAGAACACCGTCTATTCCAAAGCCAATAGCTGAGAATACAACCACAGATATTGAGTTAGACGTGTCACAAATTTTCCATTTCAACAGAACACATCCTGATTGGAAAAAGTGGTTAATCTGGCCTACAGACACAAATAGCTGTCAAGATAGATTCCTGAATAAAACACAGGGTTTAAAAATGACCAGATTAGACCCTAGATACTCCCAGAGACAACATCCAGGGATTATAACAACATACAGTGTAGGGAAACTCTGCCTTGAATGGCTAAAATCATCAACACTGGCTGAAATTAAGCAACACTTGTCTTTATTAAAAGATGGTGCTGATTTGCGCGATTACATTCTTGGACCACGCAAACAGCGTCAAAAGCGTTTCATAGCGACCAGTATCTATGCTGCTTACAACGAGGCTTGGAAAGTAAAGCAAATTGAAACTGCTGAAAAAATACGAGAAATTGATCGTATTAATTTGGAGAAATCACTTTCTGTAGTAGACAATGGGTTAATGACTCTGTCTTCCAGAATATATTCGTTGGACAATATTGTATCCTCTGCCTTTGATGTGATAGACAGAGATTTGCTAATGTTACAATATGGCCAGTCTCAATTACGCTCTATTATAGAACTAGGCTGGACGCTGCAAAATCTTCGTTCAGGCTATGTGCCTTGGCGTTTAATCAACACAACGTCATTATTTTCCAGTTTTAACCTTACTGATAAACAGATCAGTTTGGCACAGAAAGGAGCAGACTATACAATCCTGAGCATCGAAAAACTCGAGAGATTACCATTGACAATGTCAGAGAGTCCTGTCATTGAATGGATAATACACGGAATTATCACAATTCCGATAACAACTTTCCGATTTAAAAAGTGCCTTGAGTACATACCTGCTGGCCAGTATGAACAATTGGGTAAAGGATATGTAAAATCTATATGGAAATTACCATACACTCATTCTTGCTATAGTGACAGTGACAAAAATGTATTTCTTAGTGGTGAGAACTGTAAACATTCACTAAGCGGTATACTTTTGTGTCAGAGTATTAATTTACACAGAGCATGTGATGGAAATTCAAACAACCTTTCATGCCACCAGCTAGTCACACCTGCAACTCAGATAGAGCCCTTCTTTATGCAACTCGCAAACGGGAGTTACATTCTTAGAACGGATCACAGATGATGTGGCATCCCGCCAGGGAAAAGTTATCTAATAGAAGTAACGTCCATGGTCAAATGCTGTATGCAAGCATTGTTCCCAAGTGGGCCTCCAGACATAGTGACTCCCATCTGGCCTCGTCTGAATCTCTATTCTATACGAATTGATACATTAAGCAAAGTTAAATCTGTACTTTTACAGACAACAGTGCCTATAACGTCATCTAAAGAGACGTATGATCTTCTAGTTGCAAGGACAGCTACTGAAATTCATGACCCTTTATCAACAAATTGCCCCGTGCATTTCGTAGAAATGTTCAGCCAACTCCTTAACATGTCTAGTGCAACAAGCATCCCAGGCATATTTAAGACAGTCTTTACGGGACTGCTAACACCCTTCCAGGCAATTTTGGGAATCTTTCCTAATTTTGTGCACTCCATTTTTGACGGCATACCATTATTTTTGGGACTCGTCGCAGGGATTCTATTTTTGACCCTCCTGCTACGTTATGGCAAGCCTCGGCTCAGACATAGCTCCCATGGGAATGGAAGAGACAATCCTAGCAATGCGCTACCGGGACAGGATAACTAACGTCCTCGGATTGGCCAGGCTGAGAGATCTAAACATGACCTGGTTCCTTTCATTCAGACCGATATGGCAAAATTGCATTTTACCTGTGCTACGGTGTATGCTTTGCGGCGATGAATGCGTGTTGGACATCTGTCTTTCACTTCCATCAGCAGTACCAATGGACGTCGATACTTTGTTCAGTCCAATAACGGCTCACGCATTGTGTTGTCCCCAGCGGCTACCAATCCTGATGACGGCATTTGTGGAGACTCCTGTACTACAGCCAAGTGGTAACAGTGGAGCGAGTGACAAAAGCAACATCATCCAGGTACAACGTTCTGTGAGCATTGCTGGTCCTGCCTTCGATGACAGCAATCATTCTCACACCTGCCAAGTTACAGCGCTATCTAATTTGGTTGAACTATCACCTGAATTTGTAGACCAATTCTTTGAGAGCCTGTCTGATACGATGTTCTCACCCACAGAGAAACAATAACTTTTAGAAGCTTTTTCGACACACAGCGTTCCCATGAACTCTGAATTCGGCCTTCAGTTTTGATCAACAATAACTGCCAAGAGCTTTGGAAATCTATTTTTCCCCGTTCAAGCAATAATTTTTTGAATTGGACAATTTTTCTAACATTGACCCTTTTTTTGGCACGAACAATTCTTTGCTTAACGTAAAAACTATTCCTAGAGAACAGAAGCTTCACACTTCTATTTCTAGAGACATCTAGAGACATAACAATATTACACCAGCCTCTAACACATGTTGTTACAATGCATTTTTATGTGATTATTTATCTCGCATTTCTTCTGTCAGAGATACTTCATGTGTAATTCCTTTTGCATAATCGTTCATTGATTTCATACGCAATAATTTTTTGAATGATTACTATGCTTTAAAAAAAGTACAGTACCTAATTCCATGTATTACAAGTATGCCTATTTCGAATGCATTTATGTATTTTGGGGTGGGCAATGTTACACATGCATCTAATTGCTTTAGTTTTAGTAATTTTGATGGACATTAACCCGTGGAGTGGGTGTTGCGTGTTTATCTAGGTTCCTGATCGATACTGTGACCTTATGCCCCTATTCGGCTATAAATCCATTTATTCCCTATATTGGCATAACCGTTCAAGTGCGATTTTCTGAAAAGTCATCTCTGGCCTCACACGAACAGAGCCACATTCCAGCATAGTTCTCTCTGCCACTTCCTTTGCGACCAATTAGTGCAATAACAGAGCAGTAGTCACTATCTGATATTCCTAGATAACACTCCGAGTTCTTCAACAAGATAAAAACTCAGCAAACCTGGAAATCCCCACTTGCTATGTTTTGATTAGTAATGGAACTCTAATGAGCAACTGATAACTATCACTTCCTAGTGACATCTTTAATTGACGTCTTATGTCCAGCAAACTTGCGTCAAACCCGGCACCTGTCAGGTATAAATATTACCAACGTTGCCTTAAGCAATGTGAGCTGTGAGCTGATGCTGGCTGCCTGCAAGACCCCGTGTTGGTAAATCTAGCACTCTGTCGCGGCAGCCTGCTATCCTGTGGTGGTGAAGCTGCTGATACCATTATCGCCGCTAAAGCGCGACCTATGGTGCAGTACGCTTAAGGAGCTGAACAGCTGTCCCTCTGCGGAGACATCCAGCAGATTCCAGCTGCCCGCGGACGCTGTCCCCCCTCCTTCCTCGACGCGCTGAAGAGAAGCCGCTGCCTTTCTCGTGCAGAGAAATCCAGTCCCGGCGCTTCCGGTTTACCCTCGCGGGTGACTGGGATATCGAGAGAGACCCCTGAAGGAGATACCAATCCTCCATCATTCTATTCAGAGGTATGGTGTTGACTAAACCCTTAGACGAGAATTCTTGAAACAAACCTTGGCAAAACCAACTTAACTTAAGCTACTTACTTACTCCCCTTTTCACGTGTTAGGCTTAGGTCAGGCACACTGGGGTAGGCTTAGTTAGAAGCACCAGTTGAGTATGTTAGCCTAATGTATATTTGACTGTATATATGTTTTATTACTTTTAAACCATTGTATGGCTAAGAAACCATATCAATGCTTTTACAGTTCTATTTCGCAATACTTATCTTACTGTACGTACTTTTTATAATAAAAATTATTGCAATTGTGGCAATACATTTCTCTTGTACGAGAAGAAAGACTGTTCAATAAAATGTTAACCCTTTATTGACAAACGCCCGTCTCTCTATTCTCTACATCTCGTGAAAGTAAACTGCACTAGACTGACTGAGTGAAATACAGGTCTATTGTTTCACACGACCCTAGAGATTGACTCTTGATCTGAGGAGCAAAGTTGTCATGTTGCACGGTTGTTGGAAAACTGAATCCCTTCTTGTCTGTGCCAGGGAAGCTGATCACTTCCTATGCAGAGAAGAAAGTTTCCAGTGACCTCTGAGCTAGTTGGTAACACAACCCAATTAAGTTTAGCATAGTCAGTGGAGGCCTGGAATATCCGCAGTCCCACATCGATACTACTGTTTATGTTATTCCAATGCGCAGGGCCTAGTGGGAAACTAGGAACTACACTACAATATCAGCATAAAATATTCAAATATACATAAGGGGTCAAAAAAGATGAAATCAGGCCGTGGGTCGGTTAGTGTCCCTTACTTTGAAAGTTCTACCATATGTAATCTGTGAGAGTCAAAAAATCAATCAATCAAAAAATCTTACTATTTACAACAGCATTCTTACAGTTCATCATTTTCATCATGCAACACCTATTAAAGTCATAAGCATTAAATTCATATAAGAAGATGAAAATGATGAACTATAAGAATGCTGTTCCAAGAGTGCGGTAATTCTTTTAAAATACGAAGGATTTGAGCGTATATATTTATATATATATATATTCACTGAAAAAAACATAGGTTTCACACCAGTTATAGTTAGCTGGAAATGTTATTGACATAAAACAATTGAAATTCCCACGTTATAGTTAGTTGGACTTGCTATAACTTGCGCGCCTGCAATGCACTGCTGATGACGTCACATATTACATCACTCATGACATGGTCAGTGACATCCCTCATGACATCACTGATGACACCATCCAGTGAATGTGTGTCTTTCTGAAAAATATATATTTTTTTATATGTATTTGTAAAGTACGATGGAAGAATAAATGGTTAAATAAGTGTGTAAATGTATGTTTGTTTTTAAAAGAATTGATTGGTTAACTGCCTTATTAAGTGTATCTTAGTGAATACATATATTAGCAAGTAACTTTTATATATTGAAATGTATGTATCAGTGTTTCACTTTGTGTATAAGTGGCTGTATGGGTTGGTGACTGACTCACTGTTTGTATTTGTTTTGAAGACAGCATATGTACAGGACTGTATGGATATATGTGTGTGTATATGTGTATGTTAGTGAGTAAACGACTGTCTCACTATTGTCTTTTTCAGTAACGACATATGTTTTAATCTAGTATATGTGAGTATTGATTTATAAAACTGAGTATATGTAAGAGTGAGAGATTATAAGAGTTCCTGTTTAAATTAGTATGTGTTTATATAAGTGATTGTTTAAGAGAGTAAGTATGTGTAAGTATTCTTAGAAGTAAAGTGGTATTGTGTGTATAGCTGTATATGCAAATAAATGAATGTTCATTACTTTTTTTGAATGTGTGAATATGTGTGTGAGTAACTTTTGGATGACTGTCGGCGTGTAACAGGATGTATAGGTGTATCACTACATATAATGAGTGAGTATATGTATGAGTGACTATATAGAACTGTTTGTGAATGAGTGGATGTGTATATAGATGGTGGAATTACTGAATTGTTTATTGTAACTGGTATGGGTATCTCCACTTTTTTGAAAATGTTAAATACTATTCTTGAATATGTGTTTCAAGGCTTACATTACACTGAAAGGAGGTCTGTCACTCTGTCACAAGGATGATGTCATCAGTGATGTCATGAGTGATGTCACTGACCATGTCATGAGTGATGTAATATGTGACGTCATCAGCAATGCATTGCAGGCGCGCAAGTTATAGTGAGTCCAACTAACTATAACGTGGGAATTTCAATGGTTTTATGTCAATAGAATTTCCAGCTAACTATAACTGGTGTGAAACCTATGGTTTTTTCAGTGAATTTAATAGGTTTTTTAAATGCTAATTCCTAACTATAACTGGTGTGAAACCTATGGTTTTTTCAGTGAATTTCATAGGTTTTTTAAATGCTAATTCCTTTCTATATCGAGTTTCTAACCTATGTTTTTTTTTACAATTTGCTGTTTTGTGTAAGTATTAATTTTTGAGTTTTTTTATATCATTTTTTCCTGGGGCGCTCTGGGTGCGCGCTCCGGTAAGCTCTCCGGTAAGCTTTCCGGTAAGCTCACCGGTAAGCTCTCCGGAAAGCGCACCCAGAGCGCTACTTTCGTTCGTGAAAAAAATAAGAATGAAAAGTTAATAATAATGCAAAACATTTCGTACCATACAAATAAAAGCAGTTTTTTTATGAGGAAAATTATTATGCATTTCTGTAAAAGTATGATGACGTCACTTCGGCGCGCAACGTAAGCGCCCTCGGAAGCGCCTACGTTCGCGCCGCGTGTACGCCCCCGGAAGCGCCTACGTTCGCACCGCGTATGCGCCCCGGAAGTGCCTACGTTCGCGCCGCATATGCGCCCCGGAAGTGCCTACGTTCGCACCGTGTATGCGCACCGGAAGCGCTCTGGTGCGCGCAGCGTCAGCGCGTCAAGTCATGTGACCTTAAAATAACACTTTTCATTGGTTGCTAACAGTTTTTTTTACAAAGAATGAAATCCCCACCCATTTCCTTCACTTCTTCTTTCACTTTTGTGACTGCAAGACCTGCCTTTTTGCTCCTGGATATTTCTTGGTTTTACCATGGCTGCCAGACAATCCAGCAGTGATGAAGAACCAGAATTCATTAATGAAGAGCCTCCTCATCGAAAAGTTAAGGAACATTTTATTTGGAATTTTTTTTAAATCCCACCTAATCAAAAAAGGTGAATGCTCCAAAAGTGGAGTGCAGGATCTGCAAAGAAGTGCTGTCGCGGGGTAACCCCTTAAAAAAGTACTCATTTGGAAACTACACAATGATCCGACATGTGGAGAGGAAGCACCCCCAGAATTTTGCCCGGGAAAGTGTCAGGGCTCTGGCACAAGAGGTTCCCAGTGATGGGGCCTCTACATCAACCGGAGGAACAACTTCTTCTGGGAGGGGGAGATCACAAGAGCTGGTTCCGAACATTCAACCTGCTTTTAACCATGGTGCCCTCAGATGCAGATACTGCAATCAACTGCTTACCTTTGGAGAACAAAGTGTACAGCTCATGGTTCGAGCATTAGAAAACCATTGCTGCTCTTCCCAACCCGAATTTTTTTTGGTTTTTTTGCTCCTGTTGAGCAGTTTCCATTCCCTGTTTTTGTTCCTGTTTAGAAAAATGAAGAAAAACAAAAGTTCTTTTCAGAACTACCTCCAATTCTCATCAAAGAGCTATATTCTAAAAAAAATGAAAAAAACAGTAAGTGAAATAGAGTGCATTGATAATGGAAAGGAGAATGAGTAAGAAAGAACAGAAAGGTATGAGAGGAGAAAGGAAGTGAAGTAGGAGGACTGAAAGAAGGTGAGTGTTAAGTAAGAAAGTAAGGAGAAGAAGAGTGAATATGGGGAATGTTGATATTCAAAGAAAATGTTGAAAAGGAACAAGGGTGTGGAAGGATAAGAAAAGATGCATTGCTGGAGTTGAAGGCAGAAGGCCTCATTTATGAAGCCATGCGTCACTTTAACGCCACCAGTCCAATAAAAAATGCACCTTATTTATTCATATTTACAAAGTGGCGTTTCTAGGTAAATACGTCACTTTGTAAACCCCTGCGCCACAATATTCCTACGTCAGGTATAATGTATGCAAAAGGGACGTATTGATGCAAGAAAGGGTCGTAGAGGTGACACGGTGAATAAACTGGAGGCCTCATTTCTGAAAAGTGACACATCGCTGCGTGAAAACAGCGATGCGTCACTTTTCTGTGCGCACTCCTTACGACATTCCAGATGTGTCATATTTAATGTATGACGAATCGTCGCAAGGAGTTACAGATACGTCAGTATTTCTGACGTATCTGTAAACACAAAAGTGATGCATTTGTGAATTGCGTCACAAAAGTAACGCAACTCCAGTAATGCGTCCTTTCACATAGGGAAAGCACCATGTGAAAGGTCTTGCGTCAGTCTTACACCTGCTGTGAGGCAGGCGCAAGATTTTGACGCAACAGCATCCTAAAAGTGACGCAGTGAAATCTCATAGATTTCACTGCGTCGCTATTACCAAGCTTTTTTGCGGGGGAACGCCCTCTCTGCATACATTATACCTGACGCAGATATAATGTGGCGCAGGGTTTTAAAAAGTGACCCATCTACCTAGATGCGTCACTTTTTAAATATAGCGCAACGAGGCGCATTTATTTACATCGCTGGTGCGATGAGTCACTTTTCTGTGCGCACTCCTTACGACATTCCAGATGTGTCATATTTAATGTATGACAAATCATGTCGCAAGGAGTTACAGATACGTCAGTATTTCTGACGTATCTGTAAACACAAAAGTAACGCATTGCTGGAGTGTGTCACAAAAGTGACGCAACTCCAGTAATGCGTCCTTTCACATGGGGAAAGCACCTTGTGAATGGTCTTGCGTCAGTCTTACACCTGCTGTGAGGCAGGCGCAAGATTTTGACACAACAGCATCCTAAAAGTGACGCAGTGAAATCTCATAGATTTCACTGCGTCGCTATTACGAAGCTTTTTGCGGGGGAGCGCCCCCTCTGCATACATTATACCTGACGCAAGTATAATGTGGCGCAGGGTTTTAAAAAGTAACCCATCTACCTAGCTGCGTCACTTTTTAAATATAGCGCAACAATGCACATTTTTTTACACCGCTGGTGCGTCATAAAAAGTGACGCACAGGCGGCGCAAAACTGTCGCAAGGCCTTCATAAATAAGGTCCTGGATTTGCCCCGTACTTCGCTCCCCGGTGCGCTTCCCGGAGCGCGTACCAGGCGCTCCCCCCGCGCAAATCAAAAAAAAATATTTTTTTAAAATGCCCCGGGGACCCTATTTTAGCCCCCACATTAAACCTAGGGGGTCAGGAGGGGGTCTACCCTGCCCCCTTATAGTCATTTCTCCCTTTTTTTATGTCACCTCTTGTGTCTCGATCCTACCGAGACACAAGATGGCGGCCGCTCCGGACTGTTTCGAATGGTTACAGACACCCGTGAGCCAATCAGCTTTCCGCGCGCAAGTCGCGTGTTTTTTAACCTAAATTACTCAAAATCCATTGGAGCACATATCTTCAGACATATCAAAGGCACATCGGGCTACCAGTCCCTACAATTTTGCCAAATTTGGTGGAAATCCATTCAGCCGTTCGGGCTAAAAGTGAAATCGACCGCCCTATGGAAATTAACATGGGGAAAACACGTTTTGAGACCCCCCTTTTATCTCAGCCCCCACTTGACGAATCCTCCCCAAACTTTCAGGGAAAGACCGGAGCTCGACGAGGCCATTTTGAGGAAATTTTCAAGCAGATTCGTCAACCGGTGCCAAAGTTATTCCAAATAGAATTTTGAGATTTAACATTACATTTAACATTGAAAAAATCCTAACTATAACTACCTACTGGCGACCGCCGCCTTAAGATTTCGGCTCCTCCGCGCCTTGATCACTTGACAATGTGGTTCTGGCTTTCTTAGTTTTAAAACTGACTGTGCACATTTCAAAGTCCGTCACGTGACAGATCTCACCATAGACATAGACAAAATGTAAAAAGTTAAAGTACTTGTTACGTGGTTACAACCGCCTATTTGAATACATAAGATTGTCAACAGCCTGAATCCAAAATTACTTGACTGATATGGCCTAGTTTATAATCATGTGCGACTTCCCGCAAATAAATAAATTAATAGATAGATGGAGTATTGGCAGTTAAATACTTAGTCATGATAAAAAATTATTAAAACATGTATATAAAACATATCTTAAAAGTAAATTGTTGTTTGTGCAAAAAGTGGGTTCTACCCCGAGTGGGTTCTACCCTTGTGGCCGCTGTAAAGCGTGTGCCGCAAGCAAAAGAGTCCTCCGATATGAAAATCAGATGACAGGTAGATCGATGGCTATAAAGAAATTCTTGACATGCAGTACTGTCTATGCGGTCTATTGCCTGGTATGCCCGTGTGGCCTCCGCTACATCGGGAGTACCATTAACCAACTGAAATTGAGGGTGCTCGAGCAAATCAGAGCCATTGATAAGGTAGATCCTTCCTACCCAGTAGCGCGCCATTTTTCTGAGTTTCACAATAAGGATCGCAGCAAATTAACATACTTTGGGCTGGATCACGTACCTAATAACATCAGGGGTGGTGATAGATTAAGACGACTCAGAAGATTAGAATCAAGATATATTATCGATTTAGCGACCAAAAATCTGGGGGGTCTTAACAGCGGGGAGAAGATGGCCATTCACCTAGGAACATGATTTGCCTAGGGTGGATATGAGCCTTCTGCTGACATCTTGCTTTGTAGTCATTGTTAGATAAGATAAGATATAAGTCCTGAGTACGGCCTCAGAGTAGAAGTGTTTAAGATTCATGATTCTAGGAAATGAGTATAGCAGAAGAATATGGAGGTAAGAAATGATTTTTTGGATTTTCACCATGAACTTGTACAGCCTATTCATTAACTTGTATACATATGTACATACTTTCTGAAACTTTGAAGGAATATGAAGTCAAGACACATGAGATTAGGGTAGCTATCATGTGTATTTTTATATATATTTTCCTGTAATATTTTTCAGGTGTAATGTATATATGTATGTATATATGTGTATATATGGTTACAAGTGTATTTTCTCTTTGATTTTCATGCCGATATAAGCCTTATCCTTATAATAGCAGACTAATAATGGAAGGACATATGCCGATCCACGGCTAGATACTGACACATTGTATAATTTGTATAATTATTACTTTTGGCATTTACCTCTTGTTTTTCTAACCGATACATGTTTGATTACTTTGGAAGGGTAACTGTATGTGTTAATGTGCACATCTTATCCATTACAAGATGGCGCCCGTATTAGATCTAGTGTTTGTCCTTCACCTATGTCTGCTACCACTAGGAGGGTTTAAAATGATATCATGTGCTTAGTGTCATTGACACTGACGAAGGCTGACGCCGAAAACGCGTTTGTTGTTGACTTTCAAAATAAAATAAGACCGCTGTGAAATTTATCACCCCCGGAGTGCTGTTGTTCCTTTTTAGTGAGGGGACCTTTGAGCGTATATATATATATATATATATATATATATATATATATATATATATATATATATATATATATATATATATATATATATATATATATATATATATATATATATATATATATATATATATATGTATATATATATGTATGTATATATATATATATGTATATATATATACATATACATATATATATATATATATATATATATATATATATATATATATATATATATATATATATATATATATATATATATATATATATATATATATATATATAGAGAGAGAGAGATAGAGATAGATATAGATAGATAGATAGATAGATAGATAGATAGATAGATAGATAGATAGATAGATAGATAGATAGATAGATAGATAGATAGATAGATAGATAGATAGATAGATAGATAGATAGATAGATAGATAGATAGATAGATAGATAGATAGATAGATAATCACACAATCCACAGCTTCGGCAAAGGCAATCCTGTCCCCACCGCAGACACGGATCAGAAGTAGGTGCAAGTTTCTTTATTTGTTGTGAACTGCCGCCTTAAGATTTCGGCTCCTCCGCGCCTTGATCACTTGACAATGTGGTTCTGGCTTTCTTCAGTTTTAAAACTGACCGTGCACATTTCAAAGTGCGTCACGTGACAGATCTCACCATAGACATAGACAAAATGTAAAAAGTTAAAGTACTTGTTACATGGTTACAACCGCCTATTTGAATACAAAAGATTGTCAACAGCCTGAATGCAAAATTACTTGACTCATATGGCCTGGTTCATAATCATGTGCGACTTCCCGCAAATAAATAAATTAATAGATAGATGGAGTATTGGCAGTTAAATACTTAGTCATGATAAAACAATTATTAAAACATGTATATAAAATACAAGAAGCATCCAATTCAGCCCGAGAATCTTTTTTGATCGTCAATGAGCTGACCAAAGTCCCCACCACCTCCTCCTCCAACACCCCCAAAGTTGACAGAAGTAATGAGCTAGCCAACTTCTTCAACGAGAAAATCACCCGCATCCTGGCCTCCCTCCCTCCCCCCAGCTCCCCCAGCCTCAAGGAATGTAGTACTTCCCTCGAACCGACTGAAAGCATCTGTCGTCCATCGCTTCAGACTTTCCGACCTGTCACCCCCGCAGAGGTTGAGCGAACCCTAGTAAAAATGAAAAGTGGATCCCCTTTGGACCCAGCCCCTATCAGGTTCCTCAAGACCGTAGCCTCAGTAATTGTCCCTACCATTACGGACCTTATAAACTGTTCGTTTTCCCATGGAACTGTCCCCGACAGCTGGAAGAGTGCTGTGGTCAAAGCACTCTTAAAAAAACCCCAGCTAGATCCATCGGACCTGTCCAACTATAGGCCAATATCCTTACTCCCTGGCATTAGTAAAGTCACCGAGAAATTGGTAAACGTCCAGCTATCCCAGTTCCTCGAAACAAATAAACTGCTCCGACAATCCCAAACCGGATTTCGCCCAGGCCACGGAACAGACACTGCACTCCTTGCAGTGATCGAAGAGGCAAGGGGCATACTAGATTCAGGAGGATCAGTGGCAGTGATCCTCCTGGATCTAAGTGCAGCCTTTGACACGGTCAACCACCGTGTCCTTCTGAGTAGACTGGCTAATGCAGGACTTACCGGGACAGCTATCAAATGGATCGAATCATATCTTACAGGACGCACTTTTCAAGTGTGGGATGACAGCCATCACTCATCCACCCTCCCTCTTACTAGCGGCGTCCCCCAGGGCTCTTCCCTAAGCCCGACGCTTTTTAATGTCTATATGGCCCCCCTCGAGGACGTGGTAACACCATTTAACATCAAAATGGTGAGTTACGCTGACGACACCCAACTAGTCGTCTCCCTGTCCCAGCTGATTGACCATCCTGAAAATCTGACTAACTGCCTCACTAATATCCACAACTGGATGAACGAATCATCATTGAAATTGAATGGGACTAAGACAGAGGTAATGTTACTCGGCAAGCAATGGACAACCATCCCCCCCACAATATGGCCCGATGTGTTCGGAGAAATTCCCCCCCCTAAATCTGAAATCAAGACACTCGGGGTATGGCTTGAGCCACAGCTTATGATGAAAACCCAGGCAACCAAAACCTCGGGCACATGTTTTGGGCTCATGCGTACGACCCGTAAAATCCTGCCCTTACTCCCACCTATGTCCAGAAAGCTCCTTATTCAGGGCCTGGTGTTGTCCCGTTTGGACTACAGCAATCTGGTCTACTTGGGAGCTCCCGAGGCTACCATCACGAAACTCCAGCGGACACAGAACGCGGCAGCACGCATGATTACCAACACCCCCTCCAGAATATCCGCCAAGCCAGCCCTCAAAACCCTACATTGGCTCCCCGTGCGCCAAAGGGTGCACTTTAAAGCAATGTGTACTACACACAAGCTTTACAACGGATCTGGTCCAGCGATCCTTAGTAAAATGATCACACCCTATACAGCACCCAGATCGCTACGATCTCAAAACGAGAATCTAGTCCGCATCCCCAGATTCAAAAAAGCCCGCACAGGAGGCCGACAATTCTCCGTTCAGGCGGCCAAGGGCTGGAACGCACTCCCTCGCGCCCTCAGACTGGAATCCAACTTCCTTGCGTTCCGCAAAAAACTAAAGACCCATCTGTTTCCCAAATAACTCCCTTCGGTTTTCCTCCCCTCTCAATAGGATTCAAGTTACATAGCGCGGGGATGCCCTTGGGTCACCAGGCGCTTTAGAAATCGCTAAAAAAAAAAAAAAAAAAAAAAAAAAAAACATATCTTAAAAGTAAATTGTTGTTTGTGCAAAAAGTGCAATTGTGCAAATCAAGCATATCAAAGTAGGGCGGGTGACTGTGTCTTATAATCAGCCAATTTTGGCATGGTCCCTTGATCCTTACTGTGGGCCCTCATTTGTCAGGGGGCCCTGTATCATGTATTTGGTGCGTGTTGCTACATGTTTCTAAACTCCTTTATTTGGCCTTTTGCTGTATACAATATAGTAATTTTTAATTGACAGTTCCACTGAGATCTGAACTGATCCATCCACTAGTGGTGGATCCAGCGGGACCTGTCCAGCCGAACGGGTCAAGTATGTTGCACCTATAATAACTCTGTTAAACGTAACCATTCTTCATCTTTCGGTGAGGAATATGTGTAAGACACTAGGTCACAGAGTCATGTAGTGTTGCCAAATATGATGGCCTTGAAAGTTGCAAATACAGTGTGCTAAATTATGGGCTAAATCCCATGTTTTGTTTGTATGGTAAATATAAACAATCAAAATACCACAACCGTTCTGGTCATCAGATGGAAATGAAAAATACACACTGTTGTAAACTGATGTACGTCTCATTTAATGTGTCTGTTGTCTACTATGGTCTGTCTAAAAAATTTGCAAAAAGTGCCTGAAAGTACAAAGTGTCAAAGATTGTTTTAAAAACTCATCTAACATCCGTTTGATGGACATCATGATAAACTACCTTAAGATTTTCTGTACCCAAGGACTCGCTTACAGTGGTATTTATTCTGTGGGTATCAATATCCCCCTGTTATACATCATAATCAGCACCTGAAAAATAAAACACATGATGGTTCACTCTGTTCGCCATGGACTCTTGTAAACAATGTACATTCGCGAAGCATAATACACCCTTATTATTACTCTTACTTAATGGAAAAAGGGGCTTCTATTTGGACCTTGCCTCAGGGTTAATTTATTCTCTTAGGATTAGGGGAACAGACTGCTGTAACACCTTGTCATTTACTAGGAATCTTATGGATTCATGGAAATAACCATAAAAAAAGGGGATGAAGAGTAAAATCAACTGTCTTGACAATCATATTGCAGAAATAACACAGATTAAAATTATGACTGCCTAAAATTCGTGCATCAGAACATAAAATATTACTTTCTATTACCTACTATATGTATATCATGTAGGTCATTATGCTAGAAATGTGTGTAAATCCTCTGTGATGTTGAGTCCACCGGGGCTTTTGGAGTCAATATGTAGGATATATCTGGTTTCCAGCTTACGCATCTTGGACTCCCTGTCCCTGCCTCTTCTACTGGCACTAACTGCATCTATCACAAAGTATTTTAAGCCTGAATTGTCACTGCAGTGCCTTTCTTTAAAATGCCTTGCCCCAGGGTAGGTGTTGTCATGGTTCGCCATGGCCCGGAGATGTTGAAAAATGCGTTTATGTGCTGCTAATTTAGCACTGCCTACGTATTTCAATCCACATGGGCAAATAAGAACGTACACAGCTAATTCAGTTTTGCATGTCAGCACTTTGTTAATCTGATGTTCCTTGTCGCTGCATGCATCTTTGGAGGTTTTAGCGTAAATGCCATAAATACAGGATTTACAAGTCTTACATCTATAAAACCCACTGTTTTTGTGAAGCCAGGAAGTCTTTTTAATGACTTCTGGACTTGTGTTAACTAAGCGGTCTTTCATGGATGGAGCTCTGCTGTAGGTAAGTGATGCTGTGTAGGAACTATCAAAGGGTCATTTAAGACTATCCACCAATTGCGATTAATGATTCTGTAGATGTCGGAGTGTTGTTTGTCACAGCCGGTGATAAATCTAAAAGGACCTGGTTGTGTCTTGGCTGGAATTGCCAGAACCCCCCTCTCTTCATCTTGATATATATATATATATATATATATATATATATATATATATATATATATATATATATATATATATATATATATATATATATATATATATATATGTATATTCAATGAATAAACCATTCTTGAGCCTGTTCTGTTTATGGAAACTAGGTCCTAACTATAAATAAATATATATATTTATATCTCCCAAGGTGACTAACAGCACGCAAACCGGACTCTCTATCCTACTTAAGGAGATAATAGAACTGCTACTAACAGGGGACTGAGCCTCCTCAAGGTTTTTGATTATATTCACCCCAGCATGGACCGCAATTACAACAATGCCGCTGGTCGTTGGGATATGTGCCATGCCCATTGAGGGCGGTCTTTCTCGTAATAAAGGGCTGGAAAGCAAGCTGTGGTGTTTCCTCATTCCTGCTGTGCAAGGTCCATGAATAAGGGGCGGAACAGCCTTGAAACGCGTCGGACATGGTGTCACTGAATGAGAGTCTGGAATGCGAACGGCAGCAGGGCTTTTAAAACCGGATGGTGGGGGAGAGCATTGTGTGCCCCATCAGAGCTCAAGGGCTCACTTGCTGGCTTGATTATATATATATGTATATATATATATATATATATACATATACATATACATACATATATATATATATATATATATATATATATATATATATATATATATATATATATATATATATATATATATCTATATATCTATATATATATATATATATATATATATATATATATATATATATATATATATATATATATATATATATATATATATATTCAATGAATAAACCAAAAGTTTGAGGGACATTATAGTTAGGCTCACATTTCACGCATAGAAAACCAGTGCAATTTAAGAGTTATAGTTAGACAAGCCAACAATAATCCCCACAATGCACTGCTCATGACCTCACATATTACATCACTCATGACATGGTCAGTGTCATCGCTGAATCACTGATGACATCTTAAATGGTTATGTCAGTTTGTAGGAGGCTGTGGGTATATCAGTAGCTGCTCAGGTGGGTGACTTGGTGTGTGAGTGGTTGAGTAGATATGTGAGTGATTATATCAGTGTTTCTGTGGGTGTGTCACTGGATGTGTAGGTAGCTATTGTGGTGAGTGTTAGTGACTGTATGGTTGTCTAAATGTGTATCTAAGTGGCTATATGAATTAGCAATTGGCTGTGTTAGTGTGGGTTTGTGTGTGAAACTGTGTGTACAAGTGGATTTATTAGTGGTGGATACATAAGTGCTGTGTGGGTGTGTGAATGTATGTGTAAGTGCTTCTGTTGCTGTCTGACTAGGTGTGTGAGTGGCTGTATGGGTGGTTGACTGAGTCTATAACTGGTTGTATGGGAGTAAGTACATGCATAACTGAATGTCTGAGTACTGGGCCAAGAATGGCCGTATAGGTGTTTGATTTGTTGTGACAGTGGCTATATGATTGTGTGAATGACTATGTAAGTCAATGCATAGGTGAGTAAATGGGTGTGTGAATGGTTTTATGTGTATGCAAATTAGTGTGCCAGTCACTGTCTGACTATTTGAGTGGTGGTATATAAGTGCTTTTGTGGAAGTGTAATTTGGTATGTAAGCGCCAGCCTAACTGTGTGAGTGGTTGCAAATTACATACTATTAAATGACATATAATAAATAAGCACCAACATCTGATTTCTGGCAAATTAATTCATACCGGCTTAATAAAATAACTATATTTTCAGTATAGCAATCCCTCTTCCTCCTTTGCCGTTCACAATCGTTTAGTTAATGTTCTTTTCTAAGCTCACTTCTAAATTGTCTTTTACTGTAATGTCTAGAAGCTACACATTTTCTTTGAGCTTATATACCCTTTTAACTTTTTATAGTGCAAACTAATTAACATGCCTGTAAAATCTGTTTGCCATTGTCCAACTTTTATTGTAATGTCTGTTTAACATCTGTTTTCCACTGCAAATCTCAAGTCAGAACTATGGCAATCCCCCTCCATTCTCAGTAGAAAAGTACCTAAAATAGCTACCCTTCCCCATGTGCTTCTACTCATACTCCTGTACTTAGCAAATCACAGACTTCCTTTCATCTTTTATTTTAGTTATACCACTACTGGATGATCACTATTTTTTAACCCTTTCCATGTTTCCTGTAAATAAGCCCAATTTGGGAAGTTTTTGCGGAACCTCCACGGCACTCGGCACGGCCCCCCAGATGTAAATCCTCAGTTGATCCGCTGATCCACATGGAAGCATTTAAAATCATTCAACAATCTGCTGTTAATTATGTTCATTTATGTTCTATTTTGTAAAATATTCTTCACTACAAGAAATACACTCCCTACAGAGCAATTTATGTACCCCAGTCTTCTTTTCAGTTTTACACTGCAGTCTCTTCTGTTCCCTTTCCCCACACTCCATACTAGCCTCACATTAACTATTGGAGGTGTGGTTGACTGTTAGCAATTCCAAGCATATCCTAAACAACATAACCTTTTTTTACAATTGGATGGGGTGGCAGCCCTTTTCTTTTTGGCCCCTGGGATCCATCCCCTGGGGTCAAACCAATAAAAATGGGGAGGGAGCCACCCATCACCCCTTCTTGAGCCTGTTCTGTTTATGGAAACTAGGTCCTAACTATAAATAAATATATATATTTATATCTCCCAAGGTGACTAACAGCACGCAAACCGGACTCTCTATCCTACTTAAGGAGATAATAGAACTGCTACTAACAGGGGACTGAGCCTCCTCAAGGTTTTTGATTATATTCACCCCAGCATGGACCGCAATTACAACAATGCCGCTGGTCGTTGGGATATGTGCCATGCCCATTGAGGGCGGTCTTTCTCGTAATAAAGGGCTGGAAAGCAAGCTGTGGTGTTTCCTCATTCCTGCTGTGCAAGGTCCATGAATAAGGGGCGGAACAGCCTTGAAACGCGTCGGACATGGTGTCACTGAATGAGAGTCTGGAATGCGAACGGCAGCAGGGCTTTTAAAACCGGATGGTGGGGGAGAGCATTGTGTGCCCCATCAGAGCTCAAGGGCTCACTTGCTGGCTTGATTATATATATATGTATATATATATATATATATATATATATATATATATATATATATATATATATATATATATATATATATATATATATATATATATATATATATATATATATATATATATATATATATATATAATTACATACTGGTGGTCGCCAGTAGAGAGTTATAGTTAGGACATATTTTCCATAGGAAATCCGCAACATTCTATTCCTTCAAAACTTATGGCCAGTTCCGGTCCGCTCCCATCCTGAAAGTTTCATGGTCATTCGTCAAGCGGGGGCCGAGAAAAAAGGGGGGTCCCGAAACTTCTTTTCCCTATGCGATTTCCCATAGGAAACTTTAGCCACGGCAACAGCCCGAACTGCTTAACGGAATTACCCCAAATTTGGCAAAGAGGTAGCCCTTGGGTCAGAAAGGTGCCTTTTTGTTAAATGGTGTAAATTCATTCAGTAGTAGCAGAGAAAATCAAAATTAAAAACGTATACATATATCTATAGCTGTGCAGGATCCGCGCACATTCCCGATCACAAGCTGTATGCTAATTGGCTGTCAACACTCCAAATCAGGAAGTGTTGGCAACCATCTTGTGCCTCGGTAGAACTGAGTCACAAGAAAGCAGAGAAAAAAACATGCTTAAAACGAAAAGGGGGCAGGGTAGAAACACTCTGACCCCCTAGGTCTGCATAGGATGTCCCACTAGGAACCCCAGGGTCCCCCAAAAAATAAAAAAATTAATAAAATCCCGCCGTGAAAAAAAAAATGAAGCGCAGGCTCGTTGCTATTTAGCACCCAGGTAGGCAAAGTCCTGGGGGCAATATGGTTATTGTAATGGGGGGTCCAGAGGGGCTCCCCAGTCCTGGGGACCACAACTCCCCCAGGACTTTATAAAATATATGTGGGGGGCTCACAGCCCCACTAGGCCCCCGGGATCACCACCCCAGGGCTTCGCAAATAAATGGGTGGGGGGCTCAAAGGCCCTTCAAGCCCCAGGGACCGCCACCCTGGGGACTGCCACCCCGGGGCTTTAAGACAATATATGGCAGGGGCTCACAGCCCCTGGGACCACCACCCCGCGGGGCTTGATTAGCATTTTCTTTTTTTTTTTAAACCAAGCCTTTCCACACACCCTGGGGAACGCCACCGGGGCTTTGTAAATTGTGGGAGGGAGTCGCGCGGCCCCCCTACTAGAGCCTTGTTGTGGCCCTGGGGGCCACCACCCCCAAGGGCCGGCACCTGCAGTGTCCCAGGGTGCCCACCCCTGGGACACTGTAGTTTGCTATGGCAGGCCAGGAGCCTCGCGGTTCCCGCCCTGCCATAGCAAACTTGGTTTGGATTTTGAAAGAGAGAGCAGGGACACTCTTTTTAAGTAGCTGCGCGCTCTATAAATATGTTATAACATAACATAACATAACAAATGCAAACCAAATTGCTTTTCCACACGGAAAGATGCATCTTAGCAGCTCTCAATGTGGAAAAGCAATGCCGGCTCACGAGGGGCGCGGGGAGTCGGCGGGACCGTGGGGGGATTGGGAACCCCCCACTGTCCCCAACGGAGAGGGCCAGCCCCGGGGGATGGGGTCCCTGGGGCTACAAGTGAGGGGAGTTTGGGAAGGGGGCCACGTGGGCCCCCTCCTCAAAATAAAATAAATAATAGAAAAAAACAAAGGCCGGCCCTGGGGGATGATGTCCCCAGGCCATAAGTGGCCTGAGGAGAGGGGTAACGCAGCCCCCCTCCATATTAATGAAATATTTTTTTAAACGGCCTGGGTACCCCATTCCCAATCCGGGGGATGGGGTACCCAGGGTCGACTAAGGCCCCCTTCCAAATTATGTAATTTGCACAAAAAAATGAGGGGGCAGGCCCTGAAGGATGGGGTCCCCAGGGCCAATAAATTATAAAAAGAAGGTGGGCAACACAGCCCCCTTTTTAAAGATGTAAATATAATAAAACACTGGCATCGCGCCGGAGGCTACACCCCCTCCTTTCAGCACTCTGCACTGGTGTGTTGCAGATGGGGAACAAATTCCCCTTGAATACTGGGGGTCCCTGGGGTCCAACTAGCCCACCAGGAACCTCCAGTATGCACCAGGGGGATGCGTTGCAGAGAGCTGTTCTGAGGCCACGCCCCTTTTTATACCTCTCTGAGGTAGCTGGTGGGCTAGTTTCACCCGAGAGACCCCCAGGATTAAAGGGGACTTAATCCCCCAACTTAAAATGCACCACCGGGCGTGTTTGCACAGTGGTGAAGGGATGGGGCGGGGCCTGAGGTGACATGTGTGCAAACACGCCCTTTGGCTCGTTTTAATTTGGGGAATGAATTCCTCTTGTAAAAAGGGGTGCGGCCTCTGAACACCTCTCTGCAATGCAGCTTTCTGGCGCATACTGGAGGTACCTGGTTGGCTAGTTGGCCCCCAGGGACCCTCAGGATTGAGGAAGAATACATTCTCCAAATTAAATCTTACCACAGGGCGTGTTTGCAGACATGTCACCTCAGGCCACGCCCCTTCCTTCACCATCGTGCAAACACGCCCGTGGCGAGTTGTAAGTTGAGGAATGATTCTCTTTCAATACTGAGGGTCCCTGAGAGCCAACTAGACCAACAGATATCTCCAGTATGCGCCAGGGAGCTGTGTTGCAAAGGGGAGGTCCAGGCTGTGCTCCTTTTTGCACCTCTGTGCAACGCAGTTCTGTGGTGCTTACTGGAGGTACCTAGTGGGCTAGTTGAACCCCAGGGACCCTCAGTATTCAAGGGGACTTAATTGCACATCTTAAAACGTGCCACAAGGCGTGTTTGCACACATGTCACCTCAGGCCCCCTGTCTCCCTTTACCTGTGGCGCATTTTAAGAGGTAGTTTTAATCCTCTGCCGTATTATATACTAGGGCTTACAGAGGAGGTCATGCTAATCACAGGGGTAGCCCAAGGCATAGTGTTCCCTAGTGTATGTTGGTGTTTTAACTGTATTCTAAGTGTCTTTTAGCATAGCACTGGCTCTAGGACTGGTTAGTCAGAGTCAGTTACCACCAGTACCCATCTGAAAAAGTTGAGGTTTCAGGATGATTTTGCAACAAGGCCTCTTTCTGCTTCTCTGTTTGTTCTTTCTGCATGTCTTCCTTCTTCCTGCACTTTTCTTCGTGTTTGAGGACTTCTGTTGTTTCTTTCTGCATTTCTCTTCCTTCTTTCTGTGTGTGTTTTCTTCTTTCTTCACATGTCCTACCTCTGTAGGCATAGTTAGAAACTAGCATTTAAAAAACCTTTGAAATTAACTGAAAAAAACATAGGTTTCAGGCACATCATATTTACAAATTGGCATTTAAAAAACCTTTGAAATTGAATGAAAAAACCATAGGTTTCAAGCACGTTATAGTTAGGAATTAGCATTTAAAAAACCTTAGAAATTCACTGAAAAAACCATATGTTTCAGGGGTGTTATAGTTAGCTGGACATTTCACTGGTACAAAACACTAGAAATTCCCCCGTTATAGTGAGTTAAGCTAACTGTAACTCGCACTCCCGCAATGCACTGCTGATGACGTCACATATTACATCACTCATGACATGGTCAATGACGTCTCTCATGACATCACTGATGACATCTGAAATGACATCACTGATGAAATCAAGAGGAGCTGCAGACATGCAGCTCCCCTTGTGCAAAAGCAATCCTGCTTTGCTTCATTGTAGCGATAGACCTGCTCTCGCTTCAATCAAGGAAAGCAGAGTTTGCTATGGCAGAGCGGGAGCTGTGCTCCCGCCCTGCCATAGCAAATGGCAATGTTTCGGGAGTGGGCACCCCAGGACATTGCAGGAGCTGGCCCAGGGGGATGGCTGTCCCCAAGGCCATCAAGGGCTCCAGGAGGGGGGCTGTGTGGCCCCCTCCCTTCATTTCTAATGCCCCGGGGAGGTGGTGGTCCCCAGGGCCGGGAGTGCATAACAGACCCCTGAATTTGAATATTTAGTGCCCCGGGGAGGTGGTGGTCCCAGGGGCATGTGTGGGGGTCTGAGCCCATCACACACTTTTTTTGTTAAAACAGAGCCTCGGGGAGGTGGTGGTCCTTGGGGTGTATGGGGGGCTTGAGCCCCCCCCCACACACATTTTTATTTAAAATGAAAGTTCGGGCGGTGGGGGAGGGGGGCTGCGTGCCCCCCGCAAATCATCAATGAAGCCTCGGGGAGGTGGCTGTCCCCGGGGCTGCGGGGGCCCCAACGGCTATAATTTGGGATTGCCCCCGGGACTCGGCCCACCCAGGGGCTTACCAATCATGAAGCGCTGGAGCTTGCGCTGTGTTTTTTAAAATGTTCTCGGTGGAATTCACACACCCATTGTGAATTCTGCCGTTATGCTAAAAAATATGCTCTTTTGGGCTGTGTGGGTCTGGGACCCCCACAGCAGGCCTAGGGGGTCAGGGTGTTTCTACCCTGCCCCCTTTTCTAGTTTTTTAATGTTGTTTTCACTGTTTTCTTGGGACTGGCTTACAGAGTCACAAGATGGCTGCCAACACTTCCTGGTTTGGAGTGTTGGCAGCCAATCAGAAGTCAGCTTGTGCCCAGGAGGAGTTGTGACTTCTCTGCGGTGCTCAGATATCAATATTTTATTTTTTAAATTGCTCAGCAACTACTGAATGGATTTACACCATTTAAAAATAGGGCTCTTTCTGAACCAAGAGCTACCTTTCTGCCACATATTGGTGTAATTCCGTTGAGCAGTTCGGGCTACAGCTTTGTCTAAAGGTCCTATGTAGTAAGTTAACATGGGGAAAACCCCTTTTGGAACCCCCCTTTTTTCTCGGCCCCCGCTTGACGAATCACCCTGAAACTTTCAAGACAGGAGCTGACCAGAATGGGCCAACTTATTTTGAAAGTTTGCGAAGAGTCGTCAAACTGCGCCAAAGTGATTGGCATAACATACGCTTTTCCGATGGAAACTAGGTTCTAACTCTAGAAGTGAATTTGGGATGTGTGTGTATATGTAGAAGGGAACGAGGTGGGGACAGGATAAGATCACTAAGAGCGATGGAATCCAGGTATATCATTGACCTTCAGAGCATGCACCCGAAAGGGCTTAACAACGACGAAGAACTTTGGGTCCACCTAGAATAGACAGCACTCACTCCCAAGTTGGTTCAGGAAGGAAAATTGACACTGCAAAAAGAATAACCCAAGGTTGAAAACGAATATGGGTAACTTTCCAGTTGGCAGCAACTAATCTGGTATTAACGGATGATAATGATATGGATTCTTGCCCATACAGGGCATCATAACTTGTGCAAGGCAACAGGGTTGAAAAAACAACTGTCCATTAAGCCCATCCAGGGCACAATTTTGTACATAATGAATGAACTTATAATCACATTTAATTCTTTTTGTATATAGAAGAAGGAGAGTACATTGCGAACTGTTGATGTAAAATATGTATACAATCAATGGACATCATTAGACATATACCCTGTTACTTGACCTTTGTTTTAAGGAATTTTCACTTTTATTCACGTTCTCGCACTAGAACTTTTTTTCAAACGTCATTCTTCCCCTTGTATACACTGTAATTAGTGTTATTTGTGATATGCTGAATTGCACGTTCAAACATGGCCGCCGTAAACACCTTGGCGAGCATTAGTCCACTGTCTATGTTGTGTAAAGTGGTTGGGGATATAATGACAAAGCACACAGAGAATGGCTGACACTGAGGAAGCCAAATAGGTGAAACGCGTCTGTCGAGGGGGCAGGGGGGTCTGCCAATAAACCATCTTGGTTAACACACTGACTTGGAGTGCCGCCCTTTTTTGACCTCTGGAGAATCACGGAGGTGTGTGGAATCATATATATATATATATATATATATCCAGTCATACCAAACTTGTAAATTTTGAAGAAAGCGCTGACACCATGAATCTGAATCCAAACTCGATTTATTCGATCAGTATCTGCTTAGACGCGTTTCGGCGTTGCCGCCTTGTTCACTACATCTGCATTTACTTTTCAATTCTACTTATATACATGAAACGAGTTATGGGCATGTCTATCAATTAACATACAGGCTCAAACCGGATGTTGCCATGGTTACAATGAGGCTCACCTGCATGTTAGGAAGGTCTTTTTTCAGTGTTAGACATGTGACACATTTACACTTAAATAAAGTATTAAGTAAAACATGATCTAAAGTCTTCAATCACCCTAATGTGTTTATAAAATAATATAAACCTATAAGTAATGTAGCATGTTAAATTTCACAGCTAACATTTAAGGTACATAGCATACCAGGTGATTCTCTAGTGAGAAAGACAAAGAAAAATTCCCATGTATTCATTAGCATATTTTGCTACTGCCTTCCCGTGTGCTTGCCATAGATGTTCCTCTTAAAAGGACCTGATTTGGTAGGCCCCATGGTTTGCCTGTGTTTTACTTGCGTGGTTCAACCTGGCGTGTTATCATGGAGTTTTCTGTCCTACTCGTCAACCAGGTAAGCAGTACACGCGTTACAAAGAGGATTACCGCTGTGGGTTGTGCGCGCGTTTAGGATGCCGCTTTAAAATACATTGAAAGCATCCCCAAGCTCAAGTACTGCTTCGCGCGTCCAAGTGTCATATGGTGTAAGCAGTACACGCGTTACAAAAAAGGATTACCGCTGTGGGTTGTGCGCGCGTTAGGATGCCGCTTTAAATTACATTGAAAGCATCCCCACACTCAAGCACTGCTTCGCGCGTCCTAGTGTCTGTGCTGCCCAAGTGGGCCTGAGTGGTTATGCGATCATCATCGGGGCACTGATTTGAATGACCACTAAATATTGGGGTTGGACGTGTCTGGACTGCCATGCTGAGTGGTTAGTGAGGTTGGTGTATTAAACTGACTCGCGTTTACCAATGTGGCTTTGCGTTAAGTTAGCGCGTATGTCAATGAAGGAACATCATAGGGAAAATATCCCTCTAAATAGAGTGGCTGGACAGGGGTGCATGAGGCAATAAGCTAACAAACACCATGAAGTGTACAAAACATCGTGAAGTGTAAACATTGTGATTGAGTGCTGTGCGATTCATCATCATATGTGTTACAATTGTGCCCAAATCGTGCCCATGGGTACCCCGTGAATTTTGTTGTAGGTGAACTGCAGATGTTAAGCGAATGGTACTCAGGAAAGAGGAGAACTCCGTAGAGGTGTTTAATTGATCTGGTTATAGATGAACACTAAGGGCCTCGTCCGCATTCAGGCCGAAAGGGATCTTGGAGTTGAGGAGTATAATATACCTTGACTCCAAACGGCGTAAGGCTAGGGGGCGGTTTCCTCCTCTTATATTTTTTGGAATACTGTCCAGTACAAAGTACTGGATGTTTTTGGCGTTCCCATTGTGGCATTCATGTATGTGCCTGGCAACCGGGTAGGTGGGATCATTATTGGCGATTGCTCGCAGGTGTTGTAAGATCCGTACGTGTGCTGGGTGAATCGTGGACCCTACGTATTTTTTACCACATGTGCATGCTAGCACATATACTGCGAAGTCTGTTTTGCATGTAAATGCGTCTCTCAGAACATATGGTTTAATCCTAAAGGGGACTTGTATTGCAGTGGTGTTTACCCCATGGGTGCAGGCTTTGCATTTTGAGCATTTTTTGAAACCCTTTTGTGCATCCCACCAATTTTTGTTTTTTCTAAGAGCTGGCGCATTACATACCAGTTCTTGTCTCATAGACTTAGCCTTCCTGAATGTTATGGATGGGCTTGTGCCCACTGACTCACCTATGCTAGGGTCTCCCCGAACTAACGGCCAGTGTCTGGACAGGATTTTACGTAGGTTACTGTGATATCTGTTGTAACCTGTTATTAGTCTCGGGGGCTCTTTACTGATTGGCTCAGTGGTAGGTTTGGTTGTGGTCACAGGGAAAATCAAATCTTTCCTGCTTTTACCACTGCATTTTTCCTCAGCCCTTTTGCAAGTGCTGTTGGTATACCCTCTTTTTCTTAGCCTGTTAAACAGTTCTTGTTTGGCATTGGAGAGTCCCTCATGGGTGCTACAATTGCGTGTCATTCTTAGACACTCTGCATAGGGAATCGACTGTTTTAGTGGTGTTGGATGGAAGCTATGTGCATGTAACAGAGCATTCCCCGCAGTTGGTTTTCTGTATGTGCGTGTCTGTATTTTGTTATCTTGTACATACAGCTCTAAGTCAAGGAATTGGATCTTTTCAGCGCTCGTGTTGCATGTGAATTTTAAATTCAATACATTTTCATTAAGAGCCAGTGCAAACCCCTCTGCTTCTTCAACACTTCCCTGCCATAAAATGAAGATATCGTCAATATATCTTTTATACATCACAACATTGTTTGCCATAATGTCACCGTGTTGGACTTTCAAGACCTGCTCCTCCCACCAGCCCATGTGCAGATTCGCATAGCTGGGGGAGAAGCAAGTACCCATGGCTGATCCCTGCAGTTGTTTATAATGCAGTCTGTCAAAAATAAAGATGTTATTTGTCAGACACCACTCTGTCATTTCCAATATCATCAGTGTGTGCTGATACAGTTCCATGGGTCTGTTGCCAAGGTAGAATTTCATGGCATTGAGTCCATCTCGGTGCCTGATGCTGGTGTACAATGACTGGACATCCAGTGTCATGAATCTGTAATTGTCATGCCAGTCAACATCAAAGATCTTTGCCAGAAAGTCACTAGTGTCTCTGATGTAGGCAGGGAGTTTTTTGACCTCAGGTTGAAGAAAAGAATCGATAAAGATACTGGTTTTTTCAAAGAGGCTGCCAATTGCAGATATTATCGGCCTGCCAGGTGGTATTTGTTCATTCTTGTGAACCTTCGGTATTAAGTATAGTTGAGGTGTTATCGGATAGTCATTCTTCAGATAATTGAATTCCTCTTTGCTGATAAGTCCCATACCTTTCCATCTATACAACTCATTGTGATACTTTTCTTTCACACCTACGTTGTGAGTAGGGCTTACCCTCATGTAGCAATCCTTATCTTGGAGTTGTGTTAGGGCTTCATGGTTGTACATTTGGAGGGGCCACAGTACCACATTACCCCCCTTATCAGACCATCTGACTACCACATCAGATCTTGATTTAATTTTAGTCATTAGGTTGTTGTATTTCCTTCTGTGATCCTGGTTTTCCTTCCAGTATTCTTTTGTACTCTGTATGGACAGATTTTTAAGGTCTTTAATGACATTGTCTGAGAAAAGGTCTAGGTTGTCTTTATATATATATGCCCAAAAATATCTCGCTTCCTCTTTCTCTCTCGCTCATGTACACACACACTCACATCTCGGAATAGTTTGATGATTTCGTGTTTTTTTAAAAGCTTTTACACATTTAATGGAAAGTGCTGTATTTTTTCTGACAATTTTGGGAAATTTGCTGAAACAATGTCAGTAGTTTTGCACACCCACCATTGGAGTAAAGAAGCACAACGATGCATTTTACTCAATGGGTATTGCTGATGGATAAGTTACATTGGAGGGGAGACAGAGGGAGGCATGCATTAAGCGCATGATACTAAGGCCCCCATTACAAGCACCCCAGAGAAGCAGTTCCAGGCGCACCTAGTAAAGCCAAGTCCAGATAATGGAATGGTCTGCAGACAGAGCCCTCTTCAGCCCTCGCCAGATCCAGGTGAGCCTACAGTGCTCCCTTAGTCAGGCCACATACTGGCATGCCAAACACAACCTATCACCTCCAACCTCTGACCTGTACCTCTCCAACTACCAGACCTGCACCAACCCCACACTTCCAATTACCACCTGCTGACAGCAAGTAAAGCGCAGAGCAAAAGGGTACATTTGCCAACCCTGGATGTGGAATTATATGTTAAAAAGGACCTGAGATATCTCTCTGTTGACTTTAAGTAGAAACAAATTGTATTGCTCATATTTGATGCGACTTGCCTGGCTTTATCAGAAATTCTGGCTCCCTAGTATCCTTTTACCAAATAAGAAGCCTCAAGTATTTTTTTCAAATTATAATTGAAGAGAAAGATGGAGACTCACAAGTAGTTAGGAAAGGGATCTGTGAGCCTGTAGTCAATGAGTTGGGAAACAAGGGAGCAGGACCACTGTTTTATATCTGAAAATTTCTTAGAGGTACCTCATGACTACTCGTTTATCCATCTATGCAGTTTCTCCATCGGGCTAAGCTATTAGTGGTTGAAGAAAATCTGTTGAAGGGTGGAAAGTGTGACCAGGCAAGTGCAATATGATAAATCTCTATATAGTTGGTATCAGTAAGAGGCATTTGTTCTCATATATGACGACATCTGATCCTCTTGGTGGGAAAAAAAACTTTTGTATACATCATTACTCTAATCCTATGTGGTGTAGGTTGGGTCCATCCACGGTTATCATTAATAACATATGATACCAGGGAACCTAAGGAATGCAAGCACAATGGGACTCTTATTTCCTGGCTAATGAAGTACAGCTATAATAGGGGTGCAGAGAGGACCTCTAAGATGATTAGACTTCAGTGCAACTGCAACTCCTGAACTATTGATAGCTGCACCTCTGCCAAGGTGGGCCCACAGAAGGCCTGGCACCAAAGTTATTCTCTGGACATTGAGTGCTCTGGTAACTAGTGCAGATGGTCTAAGAACAATATCCAACTCTGACCCATTATTAAGCAGATTGAAGTGCAGTGTTTAATTTGAGCTGGTGGTTGCATGACCGGTCCACTGACACAAATTTCTAGGGACCTGTACTTATTTTTCCTCATCATACTTTGATCCAGAACCACAGTGAGAAAATGCAAAAGGAGAAAAGAAGGAGTACACAGATAAAAGCAAAAGGAGAAAGCAGGGATGGAACAGATTCTGCTAGAGTGAGATAAAAATGCAGGGAGAGTCCAGTGGTGGGTTAAAGAGGAATTCAGTAGATTCGAGCATATGCAGCCTTGGTATTCCTCAACCTGAACTTCAATATCACTAACCATGGGCTTCTGACCAAAACTTTGACTCCAGCACTCCTTTTTTTTTTTTTTAGAAATTAAACATGGTGGAATAGGTCCACACAGTCAAGGAAGTGGGAAGTGTTAATATTTCCATCCGAGGGGCTTATTTACAAGTCTATTGCATCGCCGGTGCATCACTCTTTTTTATGCACCAGCGGCGCAGTGCACATGCCCATATTTACTAGTCACGTAGAGCCCCCCTTTGTGGCTTATCATAGCCTTGTAAATAGGACCCCCTTTCACTCATTACTCTGAGTGCTGTTGTGGGCGTTACCCACACAACATCCATGGAACCTGATGCATTCCCAGTTTCACAAAGTTTTGTAAACCTGGGAATGCGTGAGATTCTTACATCTTCCCAGGGAAGGTGTACGGGAGGTGCAACGAGGAGAAATACTTTTTTTCTCCTCATTTGTCCTTTTTCTATGTGTGCTGCACACATAGAAAGAGCAAAACACTGTTAGTGGTCATTTTTGTTTAGAAAGGTGTAACTTCCTGCATGAAAATAATCAATCCTACAATGCGGACACCATTGCATTATGATGCAAGGGTGCCTGTGTCGGCGCATGGCAGCCTATTGTGCACCAGCTCTAGGGAAAAGGACAGGAATGTGCGGCATCTTGTAGACAGAGTGCATTCCTGCCCTTTTCTTTTGATGCACAGCAGCGCAGCAGGAAGGCTTGCTGCACTGCCATGCATCAAAATATTGTAAATGAGGAACACAGTGTGCACATTTGAAACCTTTGCTCATATGAGATGCAAGATTTCCCAATGGTAAATTCGAACGAGTAAAATACATGAGATTCTGACCTTCACAGAATCATCAGGTTTCGTTTTAGTAGCCCATAATGAAAGAGGGAATGTGGTTCTTGATGCAGTCTGGCATAAGCATGACAGAACAACATGACCAATTTGGGCACTCTTTCTCCTTCTGGTACTTTCACCTTTTACCAGGGGACTGGTAGTTAGACCAGGATGGGCCACTGCGATCCAACCATGAAGCCCCCAGGGCATCATTGTTGTCATAGCCTTCCGCAGTGTGAGGCGAGTGTGAACATTTTCGCCATAAGTAATTTAACTTTCCTGTTCGGTCCTGCAGATCTGTCCCTTTAATATCTACCAGCCAGTCTTGGTCGTCTTGGCTTTGTAAAGTCCTTCCTGTCAATCATTGAAGGCATCCCTTTAAAGAGCCTGCTGGCGAATCAGAGCCTGAAATTACCATCCTATTGAAGCCACTGCTGCTCCTTTGTGTTAGCTCTGTCCTTGTTCTTCTTTTTATGTATTCATTATATCTCATTTTATGAATTCTTTTATGGATTTAAATGCCTTGTATAATTGAGTATGCAGCGGCTTACCACCCCCCACGCCCCACCGCCTCATTTATAAAACATAAACCACAATGGGAATGATAAACTGTTTAAATAGCATTTCAGTAACACTTTTATTTACTTTTCTTTAATAAGCATGTAATTGTCAGCCGGCGATTTTACTATTGCGAGTGTTTCATTAGCACCAGACTTTTAATAGCGCAAACTAATCTCTCACTGCCTGCTTCGATTTAATTAACTTGCAGTCATAGCTCTCTGTCTGCCAAAGCCAGTACAATGTGGAGAGGACTTTCTGCCCTGCCAAAGTCTGTTAAAAAATTCAAATGGGACCTTATGGAGGCAGGGGCTAGGGCACGAGTTATAGTTACTTACGATAACTATAACTGACGAATTTCTATGGTTTTGTGTGTGAATCTGACTCTAATTTTCCTTGTAACCTTTGTCATTTTCAGTGAATTTCAAAGGTTGTTTTAATTCTATTTCCCGACTATAAGGTCCCTGTAACCTTTGCTTTTTTTCAGTGATTTTGTGTTGTTTTAATGCCTTTTCCAAACTATAGCATCCCTGTTCCCTTTGCTTTTTCAGTGCATATCTCCAAGTTTTTTAAGAAATAAATTGCACTGCGACTTGACCCATAAGTTCAGTTTACTAATATACATTTTCACAAGTTGAGAAATACATTTTATTCACATATTCATACTTATTATATATTTTAAACTAAAACCGTAAAACTTAAGGTAAGGTAACATATGTAGTCTTTCTAATAATTCATTGCAACAAGACTGTCTTTTTAAACTGTTTTTATGGATATGTTGTTACATTGTGATTCCTTAGATAAATAAGGGGTCTGCCAGTTATATTGCACACATTCAATACTAAAACAACAACGCATTTAATACAAACATATGCTATTCAATTTCTATAAATGTAACACTGCCTGTTTGTATGACTGTAGGTGTGTGAGTGGCTATATGGGCGTGTAAGTGGTTATGTGATTGGCTGTGTGGGTGCATATGTGGGTGAGGGAGTGAATATGTGGGTATGTCAGTAGGGTATGAGTGCCTGTGTGGGTGTGTGAGTGGTTTAATTGGTGTGTGAGTGGTTGTGTGGGTAAGTGGGTGTGTTAGTGTGTATGTGGGTGTGTGAGTGGCTGTCTGGGTCTGTAAGTGGGTGGGTATGTGAGTGGTTTGTGTGTGAGTGAGCAGGTGAGTAGGTGTGTGGATCTGTTAGCGGGTGTATGTACTTTTCTTTAATTCAGTCTTGGATCCGGAGATCCACCAGCATCCACTATGATCTCTGAAGATCCATGGATCCGTGTGAGCTAAATGAAAACCATTTTAGGAAGATTTCTTGCCCATAAGGGGTCCCTCACTTATGTTGTCCCATCCCTCCCTCAGTCCCATGGGGTCAGGGAGGGTACCTCTATACAGATCCCTTCTATCACTTTTACATATTATATTACCCCCCTTGGAACTGTGTCCCGATGCACAAGATGGTGACCACAACTTTCCTGTCAGGTTGCGACCAGCCAATTATAGCATTGCTGTTGGTGGATGGAACTGTGGATATGCCCAGATCCGCAGAGAATTCAGCACTTGGTTCCCACCCCCCATTCCCCCTGCGTGGGTCAGGACTTGGCGGGGAATCATTTATTTTTCAGGGAAGGGGCTGCACATGGCCCACCCCTCCCCAGGCCAAGTTCATTGCAAACTTTTGAAGAGGAGTGGGACACAAGCCTATCCCCCAGATCATATTCCATCCCCAGGGGCCAGGTGCATTTTTGAAGGAATGGTGTTATCTGGCCCTCCTCCCCAAGTTGCTTATAGACACCGTCCCCCGGGGCCCAGCATATTTCTTAAAGAGTGGGGACCGTGCCCTGTGGTAACTGTCACTTGCACCCTCACCATGGACTGCTAATTTCCTCACATATTACATTACTCATGACATTTTCTATGACAGAATTGATATTATCGCTGCGCATGGCAGTGCCACACGTTATATTTACCTTAGGGCATCAGTGATAGTTACTTGATATAACTGTAACTATGATTGGTGAATTTCAGTGGTTTTTAGAGTTTAAAACAATATGTTGTTACGGAAAATTTCGCCAAACTATAATGTTATTTAGCAGAGAGGTAGGTCCCTCCACACATCCTTCTATGCACACCTGTCATTTGAGAGAGTGGTCTCAGCAGAAACGCCAGTCCCTCCCCACATCTATCCATGCACACCCGTTATCAGAGAGAGGGGTCTAAACAGAGCGGCCAGTAGCTCCCCATATCCTACTATGAACAGCCGTACTGTGCCCACCCATCATCCAAGAGAGAAATCTGGGAGAGGGGCAATTCCCTTCCCACACCCTACTATGCTCACCTGTCATCTGAGGCACTCAGGAGAGAGGCCAGTCCCTATCCACAGCGAACTATGCACATCAGTCATCTGAGAGAGAGAGGAGTCTGACCGGAGAGGCTAGTCCCTCTTCACACCTTACTATGCACATCCGCCATCCAAGAGAGGAGTCTCAGCGGAGGGGCAAGTCTATCCCCAAACCATACCACACACTTCAGTCATCCAAGAGAGAGGTCTCAGCATAGATGTCTCCCCACAACCTACTCTGCACATCGATCATCTAAGAGAGGGGTCTAAGTGGAGAGGCTAGTCCCTCCACACACCCCACAATACATACCCATCATACAAGAGAGAGGTCTCAGTGGAGAGGTTAATCCCTCCCCACACCTTAATAATTACACACAACACCCTGGGGTAAGCTGCCAGCTAAGAAGCTAGTCTCTCCTAACAACCTATTACGCACACCTGTCATCCCAGAGAGAGGTCTCAGTGGAAAAGCCAGTTCATCTTGGCACTTAGGGATGAACGGAGATGTGTTTGGATGCCTTGGGGCCATTAGACTGATGATGAGGGGGAGTGGGAGCCATTTTGCTGGGGTATCCTCCCGCATATTCAGTGGCCGTGCAGCTGAGGAGCCGTACTGCGAGGCGCTATGCACACTACCCCTTAGGCCCCTTACCCTGACTCATCCTAGCAAGTGGCATTGGCAGCTGAGACTCCCTGACGCCACCCGCCTTCAGTAGGCCAGTGAGTTTGCGGCACAGCCCAGCGCCTTGTGAGGGCGGCTGGCCCGCAAAAGACCATCCACCTGTGCAGCTTTGGGGTGGGTATGCATGCGAGAGGTAGATAAAACACATGCCGCCATCCCTTGCCCCCTTTCTGTGGAGACTGCTATACTTGGAGTGGGCCAACATTTTTTGATGAGAAAAGGAGGTGAACGAGGCACTGGGGCTTACCATAATTAGCCAGTCGGGAAATAGTAGGGGTTCCTCTCATAAGCAGCTCTTCGTCCTGGGAGTAGTGAGGCCGAGATAATAATGGCAGGGCCAGGCCAGGCCTTTGCCTTCAGCATGGCTACCAGGAAGCGCTTTCAGCGCCACAGTCGGCGACTGCAGCCTGCAAGGGTCTGACAAGGGGAAGGTTTTTCTGCATAATTCCTCTTCAGCCTATTCTCCCATCATAAAAGTTTGATTACTAGAACGATGGAGGACTCCCCAATCTCAGGCCTGCCTACCCCAACAGCCTGACCTTGAGAGGGCCTGAAGAAGTGGCGGGAATACCTTAGTGGCCCCTGAGAATACAAAGGATAAAGAAAAAAATGGGACCGGCCGACTAGAACACCAGGGGCAGAATCTCTTGCTTGACCCCAAGATGGCCACCACAGTAGTATTTTACCACAATGAGTTACAACTCTCACTTTGGTGAGATGACCCAGAGGCTTAGTCCGAATGGAACACCAGGGGCACCATTTGTTTGCTGACTGTTGCACTGTACCCACCATTCTTGGCGTTCGGTCTCGAGGTGCTGCCTGTACCTGCCTGACTCTGAAATGGTAAAAACAACAGTTGATGGACAGAATGCAGAACAATGTTATACATTCACCACAGTACAGAGATCTGGGCCTAAATCCATCGTGTTTTTGCACTCCACACCACCCCAGTTCAGACATGGTCATATGCAAACCAGCCTTGATCCTGTGCCTCATGGGAACAGTCCAGCCCGAACTGCCAAGCCATGTCTTTCCTGGACCGGAATCAAGCATCCTAGAACTGGTTTCTGGCTTTCAGCCGTCATAAGCCAGGATAGCTTGACTCCAGTAGTGTGGAGAGCAAGGGACTCACGTTTGAGCATACCCATCCCACTCAGCGTGACAAAAGCAAAAACAACAGTTTATGGACAGAATGCAGAACAATGTCATACATTCACCCCAGTACAGAGATCTGGGCCTAAATTCATCGTTTTTTTGCACTCCACACCACCCCAGTTCAGACATGGCGATATGCAAATCAGCCTTGACCCTGTGCCTCATGGGAACAGTCCAGCCCGAACTGCCAAGCCATGTCTTTCCTGGACCGGAATCAAGCATCCTAGAACTGGTTTCTGGCTTTCAGCCGTCATAAGCCAGGATAGCTTGACTCCAGTAGTGTGGAGAGCAAGGGACTCACATTTGAGCATACCCATCCCACTCAGGGTGACAAATGCAAAAACAACAGTTTATGGACAGAATGCAGAACAATGTCATACATTCACCCCAGTACAGAGGTCTGGGCCTAACTTCATTGTTTTTTTGCACTCCACACCACCCCAGTTCAGACATGGCAATATGCAAATCAGCCTTGACCCTGTGCCTCATGGGAACAGTCCAGCCCGAACTGCCAAGCCAGGTCTTTCCTGGACCGGAATCAAGCATCCTAGAACCGGTTTCTGGCTTTCAGCCGTCATAAGCCAGGATAGCTTGACTCCAGTGGTGTGGAGAGCAAGGGACTCACGTCTGAGCATACCCATCCCACTCGGGGTGACAAATGCAAAAACAACAGTTTATGGACAGAATGCAGAACAATGCCATACATTCACCCCAGTACAGAGATCTGGGCCTAAATTCATCGTTTTTTTGCACTCCACACCACCCCAGTTCAGACATGGCGATATGCAAATCAGCCTTGACCCGGTGCCTCATGGGAACAGTCCACCCCGAACTACCAAGCCATTTCTTTCCTGGACCAGAATCAAGCATCCTAGGACCGGTTTCTGGCTTTCAGCCGTCATCAGCCAGGATAGCTTGACTCCAGTGGTGTGGAGAGCATGGGACTCACGTCTGAGCATACCTATCCCATTCGGGATGACAAATGCAAAAACAACGGTTGATGGATAGAATGCAGAACAATGTCATACATTCACCACAGTACAGAGATCTGGGCCTAAATCCATCGTTTTTTTGCACTCCACACCACCCCAGTTCAGACATGGCCATATGCAAATCAGTCTTGACCCTGTGCCTCATGGGAACAGTCCAGCCCGAACTGCCAAGCCATGTCTTTCCTGGACCGGAATCAAGCATCCTAGGACCGGTTTCTGGCTTTCAGCCGGACTGTTCCCATGAGGCACATGGTCAAGGCTGATTTGCAGATGGCCATGTCTGAACTGGGGTGGTGTGGAGTGCAAATAAATTGTGGATTTAGGCCCAGATCTCTGTACGGGGGTGAATGTATGACATTGCTCTGCATTCTGTACATCAACTTTTATTTTTGCATTTTTCACCCCGAGTGGGATGAGTATGCTCAGACGTGAGTCCCATGCTCTCCACACCACTGGAGTCAAGCTATCCTGGCTGAAGACGGCTGATAGCCAGAAACCGGTCCTAGGAAGCTTAATTCCAGGCCAGGAAAGACATGGCTTGGCAGTTCGGGCTGGACTGTTCCCATGAGGCACAGGGTTCAAGGCTGATTTGCATATGGCCATGTCTGAACTGGGGTGGTGTGGAGTGCAGAAAAATTGTGGATTTAGGCCCAGATCTCTGTACTGGGCTGAATGTATGACATTGTTCTGCATTCTGTACATCAACTGTTATTTTTGCATTTGTCACCCCGAGTGGGATGGGTATGCTCAGACGTGAGTCCCATGCTCTCCACACCACTGGAGTCAAGCTATCCTGGCTGAAGACGGCTGATAGCCAGAAACCGGTCCTAGGAAGCTTAATTCCAGGCCAGGAAAGACATGGCTTGGCAGTTCGGGCTGGACTGTTCCCATGAGGCACAGGGTTCAAGGCTGATTTGCATATGGCCATGTCTGAACTGGGGTGGTGTGGAGTGCAGAAAAATTGTGGATTTAGGCCCAGATCTCTGTACTGGGCTGAATGTATGACATTGTTCTGCATTCTGTACATCAACTGTTATTTTTGCATTTGTCACCCCGAGTGGGATGGGTATGCTCAGACGTGAGTCCCATGCTCTCCACACCACTGGAGTCAAGCTATCCTGGCGGAAGACGGCTGATAGCCAGAAACCGGTCCTAGGAAGCTTAATTCCAGGCCAGAAAAGACATGGCTTGGCAGTTCGGGCTGGACTGTTCCCATGAGGCACAGGGTCAAGGCTGATTTGCATATGGCAATGTCTGAACTTGGGTGGTGTGGAGTGCAAAAAAACAGTGGATTTAAGCCCAGATCTCTGTACTGGGGTGAATGTATGACATTGTTCTGCATTCTGTCCATCAACTGTTATTTTTGCATGACTCTGAAATGGTGGCCGCAATTTCCCCATCAGTACCTTGCCTGCACGCACCCAGAGATGGAGGACGAGGTGGACGGCGCCTGCCAGTAACACTGATGCCTTCTAGGGAACTATGATGATGCCACATAGGCTGAAACTATAACTGTTTGTACTTACCGTGGAATCCGAGTACCCTTGTCTGCTACCCGGTGGAGCTGTCCCATGCAGCTATTGCGGAGTCTGGCTCTGGGTCACCCCCTTGGCCATCACCTACCCAGCCGGACATCGGACATTGTTTGTCACGGTTCTTCACGGTTTTATCTGTCTCTCCCCTCAAAAGCTTTGACTGGTTTGTTCCCCCTGGAGAACTTTCCCCCTTCAGATCTATCTGACTCTGTCTGCTTTCCTCTTCCCTGTTTACCTTTCACCCAATACCTTCCATTCCCAATATGACGTGTGTCTTGGATATGCTGCGTGCTAATTATCTTACATTATTGTGTAAGCTCATGTTTTTTTCCCCTAAGCATATACTGGTAACTGTAAGTGTAACTGATGTACCTATGTAACTATGTACTGAAACAATGTCCTATCTCATGTAGAGCGTTCTGATACCTCTGGGTCTAGCCAGCGTTATATAAAACTTTTCAAATAAAATAAATAAATAAATTACTGATGCTCATGTACTAACTTGAAGAGTTTCCAGGTTAAGGATTTGTACTGGAGAAAGCATGTCTTTAAAATAGGCACACAAGTGGGCTTTCCACCCATATTAAGGCACGGGCAAAGGGACATCTTCTAGGGCCTCCCTGACAATGTGGTAGTAATTTGTAAAAAATAGATTTTATTTTTAGTTGACAGTTGAGCATGCCCCATGTACTCAACCTTATCACTTGTGCTTTTAGACTGGCTGGACACGAAGGTTGGTTGCTGGTGGGGGCAGGACTATCTGCCCCAGTTCTCCCTGCCACAGGAGCATGCCCCAGACGTCACTGCAACAGCCCATAGGCACCTATTTACTCCTTTACTCATCTTTGGCCGACCGAGGCTGGGCCTACTCTCTTGGCCCTGTCTTCCGGATCATTCATCTGCCTGATCGAGGGTGAGTTGTACGGGCAGGTGAAGCCTGTAACGTTTGTCTCTGTTTGTTGAGGAGGGATGGTGATCCCTAGCAGGTACAAGAAGAACAGACTTAGCCGTCTGCCCATGAATCCCATGAACTCTCCGATTTTAACATAAGCAAGGGCCAAGATGGGTAACAGGAAAGCTGGAGGTGGTTTGAATAGTTTACAATCACCTCCATCCAGCTCCTCAGTCAATGCTCAACAATATGCTGCAATCTGTCATGCCAGTTATCAACACAGAAATTATTCATACAGAAAGAAGACTCTCTCACTGCAGCGGGTAGCCTAAGCAATAAAATAAATACTTCTGCCTCTGTTAATGACCAGGGGGCAGATGTATCAAGGGAATTTTTAGTTGCAAATGCTGCGATTCGCAAAAAAAGTAGCGTTTGCGACAAAAAAATTGCTAAATGGAGTGTATGAAGAAAAATGTATAGCAAAAATTAAGGAATCGCAAAATTTACGATTCCTTAATTTTGCGTAAGCATTTAAGGAATCGCAAATTGTGGTTCCTTACATTCTATGCATCAAGCATTTCAATATTGCGATTTTTCCTTAAGAAATTGCAAACTACCACCAACTTCAAGTTGGTGGTAATTTGCGACTTCTTACACAAATGCACTTTTTTGCATTTGTGAAGGTGCCATTTGGCGCACATACATCCCCTTAGGGCATGTATGTGCGCCATATGCGCACACATGTAAATTTCAGGAGTGCATCAGGGTGTCCTTATGACACCCTTGCACCGTTGAAATTAATCTCAATTTGTGATTCTCAAATTTCGAATCGCAAATTGAGAATAACTTCACATTTATTCCTATGGGCCTCCTGGCCCATAGAAATGAATGATAAATTATTCCTTAATTGCGATTATCAATATGCAAATCGCAATTAAGGAATTAAGAAATAGCTAATAAATTTCGATTTTTTTATATACATACCATTTTGCAATTCTCAAATAGCGTTTCTCAAAAAATCGCTATTTGAGAATCGCAAATAGGTATCTTGATCCATCTGCCCCCAGATCCCTTCAAGCTGTGTACGCTCAATGCCACTGCCCCAGACCCCAGTTGCTGAGATCATCGAGGTATCTGAGGTCTCTTTACTGTCATCAAATCCCCCTCCTCAATGAGTCACAAATTAGAAAAGGTCCCCAAACCGTCTAAGTGGCCATCAATACAAAGAAATGGAAGGAAAGCCCTTCAGACAACTAAGTCCACCAAGACAGTAAAGTCCAAAAAAGAATTAGAAATGTCCAAAACTCTGAAGGAGCAGAACACTCCAATGGCGGGGGAAGAGCATGGCAAAATTAATAGGGGGGTGTCTGAGCTCTTGGATGCTGGACTTACTGAACAAATTACAACACTTATTAGGGAGGAATTGCGCCTAATTAGGGCAAGATTGGACACTAGAAATCATGTTTTTCAGGACATTAAGAATGTGAAAGGGCACCCTGAAAGCCTCCTTTCTTGCCCAGATTCTGAAACCCACGGGGTCAGAGGCAATCCAGGCTTGCTAGAGCAAACCCATAGGATTAAGTCCATCTCTGGTGTCACCAATCTTTCCTTGAATCCTCCAACTCATCTAGCATTTTTTCCATCCCTGCTTCTAACCGCTTTGACGTTTTAGCAGATATTGAGTGACTTGCCAGGGTACAATTAAAATATCATCAAGAAACTCGTGGGAAAGGAGAGTGCCTGAAAGTAAAAAGAACTGCAGATAGGTTAGGAGAAGTTATACCACTCCAGAAAATCCCAGGAGGAGTAGTTGAGAGTAATTTGCTGGAATATAGCTGGATTAAGCTCTCTTTTTGGCAGATGAGAAGGGACAAGATATGTGCACAGAGTTTGATATTGTATGCTTGCAGGAGACCTGGGATGTGAGACATCAGTTATTTCTGGATAGCTATGTGACCTTTATTGTGAATGAGGAGGCCTCGGTTTATGGAAGGGCTAAGGGAGATTTAGCAACTTCTGTAAACCTGAGGTTAGCTTGTGAGGCAGAGCAGATAACTTTCAACTCTAAACTTATATTGGGAGCCATGCTATCAGTCCCTCATAAGGTGAAGGTTTTAATCATTAATGTTTATCATTCTCCTGCCTCAAAGGCTGCTCTAGAAAGTGAATTAAGGCGATGTCTGGAAAAGGCCACAAGTGGTTGGCAGATTCCTCCCTTAATGGTGTTACTGGGGGATTTTTAACCTACATCCATGTACGACCTGTTTTTCTAATTATAAGGACGCAGACTTTGATGTAGATTGCAACCAGGTTCATTTTAGTTACTCACATCAGGGCGATGTTATGAATGTTCTCTTCTCAGAACTTATTCCTATTAATTTATTAGGTACTGAGGAACATAGGTGACACAAAACATTACCTGCTTTTCTGGGCAGGGATACGACTTCCACTATAGATTTTATTTTTGTCTCAGCAAATTTGTACTTATTAGTAGTGGGGTTTAGGACTTTTTGGAGTGTCTTTAGCGATTATAATCCACTTCTGGCTGAATTTGGTTGGAGAGGATTAGGGGAGAAGATTCGGAACAGGTACAACTATCCTCTGCTATTTCAGGTCTGCCTAAATCCCAACTCCCCAGATCAGGCTATTCTGGATGTGTATGCCAACGTATGCAGAGAGTTACAAAATGCGCTCCTTAGCCCCAAATTGAAAGCAAAGGAGGCAGTCCCCAAATGGTTTGATAGGCTTTGTTTGAAGGCCCATAAAGATCTAAAACCGGCCCTCCAACTAAAACCTAGGAATAAAGCAGCAATTAAAGCTGCCAGAAGGAATTATGCACAAGCACCAAAGGATAGGAAGAGCCAACTTGTAAAAATGGCAAGTGAGAAACTAAAGGAAGCATGCAACAAGAGAAATAATTTAGCCCTCTGGAGGATTGTGAACCTCCCTCTTTTTAATGAACTAACCCCACCAGACATGAGGCAAATTATCCCAGCTAAAGATTGGGTGGCGTATTTTGAAACATATTGACTCCAGTAACTGCACACATAACGCATTTACACTGATAGAAGAGGAGCCACCATTGGTATTTGAATTAAAAGAGGTAAAAACTGGCATACAGGGAACTTCCTTAGAAAAGGTGCGCAGGCCTGATGGGGTACCACGAGAGCTTTTTAAATCATGTGTGAAACTCTGAACCCCAATACTCACTCAACATCTGAATTCTGTAGCCCACGATTATACCCCTACATCCTGAGACAATAAATCACCATACCAGTCTTTATAAATGGTATGCAAGATAACCCAGCGTGCTACCTGCCTATATCTTTATTAGATTCTGAGGTTAAGGTCCTGGGCAGGATTCTCCTAAATAGACTGGTGGACTTGTCTGATCATTTTCGAAATTCTTTCAGATATACAGTATGATTTCTGGCCAAGACTGGGCACCATTGAACAGAATCTTGATATCTATCGGGCAATTAACTAATATTAAATGTTAAAGGGGGAACTACATCTAGCTTTATGGACCTCAGCCCAGCTTTTGACACAGTGGATAGTTCTAAGCTATGGGCTGTGCTGAGGGGCATTTTAATGGATGAGTTGCTTGTATATTTATTGTCTCACTTGCACACAGGCCTATAAGCCTCTGTGATATATGGTCCTCAGGGAGAATGCACTATGGACTTTCAGTTAGGGCGGGGGGTCCTTCAGAGCTGTATTTTGGCCTGATGCTATTCATAATGTATATTAATAGGCTGGATCAGTCTATAAAGGAGCGTTGCCAGGATGTACCAGTGGTGAGAAGCTGAGTGGTCCCGTTAATATTGCATATTAATGACTTTGTTTTAATTGCGCGGACATCAAATGGCCTACAATTTTTATTAAATCTCTTTTATGAATTTATGGAAGACATAAGACTGAAAATTAATTATCTTAAGTCCTATACTATGACAGTAGGCCCGACAAAGAATAGGAACTTAAAACACACTATATCACGAATCATTGTTTAGGAAAAGTGGATACATTTTGTCACCTTGGCATCCGTTGGATAACCAATTGACTTGGGGACTACTAATTAAAACACATATTCAATCCTTTAATAGGGTAGCTCATGGGATAGATTCATTTAATAGGCGTTTAGGACAAAGTCATAATAAATCTGTTTTACATCTTTACAACACAAAATGCATTCCTAAGGTGGTGTTCGGTGTGGAAATCTGGGGATACAAGCCTTGCCATTCAATTCAAGTTCCTGAAGGCAAAGTTTTTAGAAGGCTATTAAGAATTCTCCAGAGTGTCCCAAAGGAAATTGTTCACGAATAAATTGGAGCAAATTTTATGACTGATTTTATTCGACTTTGCCCAATACTTCTTTGTCTCTCTATATGGCTTAATAGTGAATACGAATTTAACAGAAGGATTGTGATTGATTGCATGAATTTGGAACTAAGCAATCGCATACCAGGATTAAGCTATGTTAAAACAACCTTGAGGGTTGAGGGGGTTGCATAAACCTCAGTTGTTCAGTACCCCAGAGCTGATTGGTAAAACGGGCATAGGTTGGGCAAAAGAGGCTTTTATTTTAACTACTCATGAGCCTAGGCCACAGGTATCTCAATCCAAAGATAATTACAAGCACTTTATGATGGTGAAATCCGTGAATAAAATGAAAATGGTCTTAACCCTAGACATGACTGCTCATCATGGAAGACTGCTAACGTACGTACGTTTAAATCTGTTTCCAGAGGTGTTGATGGGGTGGTCTAAGCCATTAAACTGTCCTTTTTGCTCAAGCGACATGATTTCCACATTCCAAATAAACTGGCGGAAAAGTTTATCCAATTCTCTAAAGAACGCTGAACCTACATTAATTAGAAAATTAGAAAAAAGGAAAATTATTAGGGGTAGTACTGACATCTTGATCAGGGCAACAAGCCCTATCAACGAGAGAGGAAGAAACTCCCACTTTCCCAATAAATCTTTAATCTTACTTAATGCTGCTTAGTAATTTAGCCTAAATAAATCTGAATAGTTATTTGACACATACATTTCTAAATAACGGATTGGTTCAGAGGAATATTCTTGCTGTTTTAGCATATCTGGGAGAAAATTGCATGATACATTCAATGCCAATAATTCAGGTTTTTTATGGTTGATTTTATATCCTCCAATTGCCTCAAACTGAGCGAACTCCTTTAATATTAAATCAACATTTAGTTTTTCTGATTTAAGGTAAAGTGTCACGTCCCCAGCAAATAATTTGATTTTGGACATCCCCTCAATTGGAGTTTTTATATCTATATTATCCCTAATCCTGCAGCAAGAGGCTCTATGAAGAAAGTGAATAAAACCGGAGACAGGGGACAACCCTGTCAAGTCCCCCGCTTTATATCAATTAGACCTATTGATTTAGAATTAATCTTGATCTGGGCCTGTGCTCCTTGATACAGGTTTTGAAGCATATTAATAATTTGCTCTGGGGAGACAAACTTGCCCAGGCCATAAAACAATGCTTCCCAATTCACTAGGTCAAATACCTTTTTGTCATCAACCATTAATATTATAGGAGGGGTTTGGTGGGTGTTAAAATAATCAATTGCTTGGAAAAGAAAAGCTTTGTTGGACGACATTGACCGACCTGCTATAAAGCCCGATTGATCCTTGTAAATAGCATATTGAGCCAGAGAAGTAAATCCATTTGCCCAGATTTTCACCAGGATTTTGTAATCTTTGTTTAAAAGACTAATTGGTCTATAAGAGCCAACTTCCCTGGGATTTTTTTCTTTTTTAACAAAGCGTACTATTGATGACTCCTTAAAAGATGCTGGAATATCCCCTCCTGCTCTAACAAAATGAAAAAGCTCAAGCAAAAAAGGAAGTAAATGTGCCGAAAAAGCTTAATAAAATTTGGCCGGAATACCATCATTCCACAAGCCTTGCCTCCGGGCATTGTGGCTAGAGCAGGAAGATTTCCCCTTTTGAAATATCCTTCATTAAAGCCTCTTTTTGTCCTATAAAAAATGAAGGAAGGATTAAATCATCAAAATAAGACTAAATGGCTTGTTTCGATATCTTGTAGTCAGTTGAGTAGAGATCCCTATAATGATCCAAAAAGATTTTTGAGATATTATCTTTTCCAGAAACTAAATTCTGTGTCCCCAGTATTAGCAGTTCATCGATCACCTCTGCCTCTTGTTTGGCTCTCATTGACCATGCCAATAATTTGCCTACCATCTGACTTTCTTCATAGGTTCTCTGCTGATATGCTTTTGTACTACATGTCTCTTCCCTAATAAAGAAATCCCTCAATTCCTGTTTGGCCTTGTTAAGTTCCCTTGCAGCAGCCTGACCCCTCTCAGCAGAGTTTCTCTTTTTTTTTAATCAAAGCCATATTGACTGCTTTTTGAAGTTCCCCAATTCGAGCTTTGCGTTTCCCTGTTTGGCCAGCCATAAAGGCTATCATTTGCCCACGTAATGCTGCTTTAAATGCCCCCCAGAAAGAGTAAAGACTTGCAGTGCCTCTATTAATCTAAAAAAAAGTCCGGATCCATTCTTGCATATTCCCAAGCCATTGTTGATTAGTTAAGAGAAGCCTATTCATCTGCCACTTGGATTTTTCTCTAACCCCCAGCCTTAAATCTATTTCTAATCTTAACAACGAATGGTCTGAGAAAAAGTTGGCCATATTCTCTATATTTATACAGCTAAGAGAATGAGACACTAAAAAGAAATCGATACGAGAAGCGGACCTGAATTGGCTAGAATAATAAGTATACTGTTTGGCTACACCATGAGCCCTTCTCCAAGAGTCGACTAATTGATGATCCTGTTTAATAACATTCTGTATAAAATTTAAATCACCTCCAAGAATGATTGGTCCTAGCGCAAGTCTGCCTTTCTCGTTGATGCTTTTAAGCGTGACAAAATCATCCACTACAGGTGCGTATTAATTCACCAAATTCAGCGGATTGCCATTCACTCTTACCACAGCCAAATCCATCTACCATATGGATCCCCATCGATCTGATTCATTTCCCAGTTTAATCCTCTTCCAAAATAGACTGCAACCCCTTTATTGCTGCCTGAGCTGAGACAAAATAAGCCTTTGAATTTTTGGAGGGATAAACAAATTAGGTTCATTGGATTTCAGATGGGTCTCCCGTAAAAACAAGATTTGAGGGGAGAGTTCTGCCAGCCATCTTGTCAGGCTGCAATACTTTTGCTTATTCGCGATAACATTTACATTGATCGATATAATACTTCACATAATTATTCCAATAAAACTTATCTGTAACCATACCCTTATGTGGAATGTATACTTTCAAACAATTGTACTTGTTTCCTTTTCCAATACGAAATATATTACTCAGCTCATTTCATTTAAAAGCACCACCCTTCCTGTGCACCCTAACCCACACCCGACCCTCCCCTGAAACCCCCTGAACATGTCCCTTGGCAGTAGGGGAATTGCCCGCCATACCCACTGTTGGCCCAACTTGAGGGCTCTTCATAGCGGGTGCCCTGATATTGCACCCTAGAGTGATATGCTGCCTGCCCTGGAAAGGGAAAAAGCACAAAAAACCACCAGAAGGAACATTAAAAAACAAGAAGGACAGCTCATAACAATATAGAAAGGTTTTTGATTCCTATTACTTGTCCTTCATGATTTGCTGCAACATCTCCTGTGCTTCATCCAGATTTGAGAACAAATGAAACTTCCCATGAACAAGGACTCACAGTTTAGACTGTTGGGCAATAGCTGCTTGTGCCCCCTGCGCCTTGAATAGATAAAGGAGTTTAACAAACTCCTTTCGGCGACGTGCCGCTGAAGCACTCATATCTGAAAAAATACGGCAAAGGGAGACCTCAGATGATGAAAATCGCTTTTTTTTTAATAGCCCTGGTCAAGATTTGCTCTTTTATATGATAATTTGAGAAATTCACTAACATAGTTCTAGGAAGTTTAGAGTTAGGAAAGGGCTGGGCTGGAATTTTGTGAGCACGGGTGATCATAAGTCCCCCAGTGAACTCAGGAAGAACTATATTTTTTATGAAGGCCTGTACCCATTGAACTGGTTGGGATCCCTTACATCCCTCAGGAACACCAATCAGGCAAAGATTAGTCCTACTTGCGTGATTTTCCAGTTCTTAAAGTTTCAGTTCCAAAACGTTCTTTAGTTTTTTATCCTCTGAGACCTGTTGATGAATTGAGGTCATCTGATCTTCTAGCTGGGAAATTCGGGAGTTGGCTTCCTGTAGTCGAGTTGGCAGAGCCCCCACCACCTCTTCAATTTTTGATTAAATGTGCAGGCAATGCTGCAATTTCAGTTGCCTGGGTAACTTTCATTTCTCTGATCTCCTCAAGAATTAAATTGAGCATGCTTTTTATATCGTACTGGAAACTGAACCCAGATTCTGTTGTTGACCCTATTGCTAATCCTGTCACAGGTCCTGATGAAGGTCCTGTTGTTTCCAAAACTACTTGATTAGGACATTTAAGCAGCTCCGATGGTAGCAGAGGAAGAGAGGAATTCCCCATTGGGCAGAAGAGCAGAGGAGGTACATGAGAAGGGGTTAGCAAAGGAGAGGGAGGCTGTGGTTGGTCAACTAGGGGAGCCCTCACGCTCTGAGTCTCCAACTTGGGAGGCTGTTGCGGCGGAGAAGGTAGAGACTGTGGTAAAGGTTGAAAGGGTTTAATTTCCTGGAAAATCGAGTACTCCTTGTGTTTGCCTGCCAATAGACTGGAGGGGTTTAAACACGGGTCTTCTTGGTTTTCAGTTGAAAGACTTTTGTCCTGGTTCACCTGGCTCTCATTCACACAAACTGTATCAACAGCGCTACCTTCTGTGACTAGTGTAGTTGAGCTCGTCGATACCTGGGAAGCATTATCTAATTTTCCCTGCGACCCACCTTGCTCATCTTCACCCTGATCTGTAAGTTCCTCCTCAGAGCTTGAACAAAAAAACTATGGGGGTAGACCCTCTTCGATTTTTCTGAACTCGCTTCCGCTCAACTTTTGAAGTACCCTGGTTTATTTTCATTTGTGTTTTACGAGTTCTTGATTTCGGGGGTGGGTTAGAGACTAGCTGAGACGGGGTAGTAGGACTTTTATTATGTCTCCCCATCATTTTAAAGTTTTTTGAGTCCTTGAGTTGAAAGAAAAAGTTACACCCTCCACTCCCTTTTAGTCAAGTTTTATGTCAGAAACTGACAGGTTTTTTTCCACCTCGTGCACAGTTAATTTTGTCAATTTGCCAGTATTGTCACAGGATTACCTGCTTCCTTGGTCCCTCGGTCCTCCAAATGAAACCCAGTGGAACAGCTTTACAGCGGTAACCCACAACGGTAACCCACAGCAGGACCACCAGCAACTGGACCAGAGCAATATGCGAGAACAGACAGGCAGGACAGACAGGCAGTGGACTCCAGCACAACCACGGCCTCATCCGCCATCGCAGCTCCAACCACTCCGAGCCCCAAACATTGAGAGGAGAGCACCAGCTGATATCGGAAGGCAAGAGCGAAAAACACTGAAACCTCAAAACGTCATCAGAGCGTCGACTCGTGATTCCAGGTACGGGCGAGGCAACAATCACCAAGGCTACGTGGAGGCGGGATCTCGCATACCCTCCAAAGCGTTTCCAGCGTCTAAAAAGAATCAAGAGTCAAATTATCAATTTTACAACTAAATACAAGCTGGGGGGGTGCTAGCACTCCCCCCATATTCAAACCTATTATGAAGATGCATTTATGGATATTTTAGTTTGTATGCTTGATAAGAGGGGGACTTTGGATGTTTTTTTATGAGAAAAATGGCTGATGAAGCTGGGTCCCAGCTCCCGGTTTTCCTAAAAACATCAAAATTGCTTAAACAAGTTAGATATGACATATCAAGAATTTTCTATTAGACTTCGGCACTTTTTTTCGCAAAAACTAAATCTTCGGGATTCTAATATTTGGGGCTTTCAGAGCTTAAAAGTTGGGCCTTTTTATTCACCAAAACCACATTAATTTTGGGGAATTAAAAGGCTTCAAAGAATTATACCATTTTATAATAAGAGGCAGATATGTCACCTGGGAGGAGGTTCAGTCTAGATGTGGTACAAGGAGTAGGGTCCTTTTCCTTAGTGTTCTCCAGATAATATCGTTGATAGATAAAAAAAGTTCTTTTAGGCAACACAGGTGCCCCTTTGTTCCTTTCGTCTTGGTTCAGAACTAAAGTGACAGGTATAGGGTATTGGAATAGACTCTTTCAAAATCAAGGGGAGCCTTCTGCCATCACCAATTGTCTGGAAAAAATAAAACATGAATTGTCCTGCAACCCCTCAATTAGAGAATGGAAAGCGATTTCGCAGCATGGTAATCAGGCGCTTAGGGCTGCAAATTTCAAAAGGACATGATTTCCACACTAGACACTTTGCATATTTTTTTTATTTGCCCTAACTGGTCAGCCTTACGACAAAAGTAAATTCGTCCCCTTTTTGCTCCTTTGGATTTTTATCAAGGGAGACCAGCCTTACTATACTTGCAACTTCTGGATTCGCCGAAAACCTGTTGCTTCTTATCTTGGTTTTTGGCAGGAGTGTCTTTTGCTAACTAGTGAAATGAACTGTGACAGTGAGATACTTTATAACTGTACTATTCATGTAAATTGGTTAAAATATGATTAGAATAATGGTTTTAGGTAGCCCCTATTATTCCCTACTTACATAGCGGATTCATTAGACAGCTGGTGGCCCTCCCCCCAAGTACTCTACTTCTCCCTTTGAGACTAGACCTGGGTTGGAGACCTATTACGGAAGAACTGGGCCTCAAACCTTTGATCTACTGGCGCCGCCTCTGGAGCAGCCAGGATCTCATCATCTACAGATCGGAGCTGCAGGAATTTCTCAAGTTACCTAATGCCACCAAAATCCCTTGGCTAAAGTATATAAGGAGAATGTGTGAGACTCTTGGAGTGCCCGACCTATGGTCTGATCCCGAAAGATCGTGCACGAGGATACCCAGAAATGCACTGTCTAGGCTGTTTTATAATCATATGCTTCAAAAAACATTGCATACCACTCGGGAGGGGTCCTTAACAGATCTCTTCATTAAAATTAAAGACTCGTATAGCCATGAATGTGTCCTGGATGGCATGGCTCCAGTGCTTACAAGGAAGCTCTTCCTGCAATGGAGTTATGGGGCTCTCCTTCTAAGGTCCTTCACAAAGGCTTGGGTAGGTGGATTGGAGACAGGGGCGTGCCCGGCATGTGCCTATAAATTGGAGAATGTCTTACACGTGGTCCTGTTCTGTGGAGCCTATACCAGAATCAGGAGACATTGGTTGGTCCCCCATCTAAAAAACTTGGGCTTCAGAACATATGCTCCGGCCTATAGAGTATTAAAGTCGGATTTATCTCCTCCAACAGTGTTTGCTATGGCAAAATTCCTGACTGCAATGTGGCTGGCACGCACTTGAACAATAAAGGGCACCACAACATTGTGAACACCTCTTCTTCCTCCCTTGCATTTGGGCCGATCCATTTTAGACTTGTATTGTATTAGTACATTCACTTACTGTTCTTATTGGGTTTTTACTGGCATTTTAATGATCATTATTTTCTGTGTATATCTTTTATGATCTTTTTATGATAGAAATAAAGATTTGAAATTTGAAATAAGAGGCAGATGTGTCACCTGAGAGGAGGTTCAGTCTAGATGTGGTACTCGGAGTAGGGTCCTTTTCCTTAGTGTTCTCCAGATAATATCGTTGATAGATAAAAAAAATCTTTTAGGCAACACAGGCGCCCCTTTGCTCCTTTCGTCTGTGTTCAGAACTAAAGTGACAGGTATAGGGTATTGGAATAGACTCTTTCAAAATCAAGGGGAGCCTTCTGCCATCACCAATTGTCTGGAAAAAATAAAACATGAATTGTCCTGCAACCCCTCAATTAGAGAATGGAAAGCGATTTCGCAGCATGGTAATCAGGCGCTTAGGGCTGCAAATTTCAAAAGGACATGATTTCCACACTAGACACTTTGCATATTTTTTTTATTTGCCCCAACTGGTCAGCCTTACGACAAAAGTAAATTCGCCCACTTTTTGCTCCTTTGGATTTTTATCAAGGGAGACCAGCCTTACTATACGTGCAACTTCTGGATTCGCCGAAAACCTGCTGCTTCTTATCTTGGTTTTTGGCAGGGGTGTCTTTTGCTAACTAGTGAAATGAACTGTGACAGTGAGATACTTTATAACTGTACTATTCATGTAAATTGTTTAAAATATGATTAGAATAATGGTTTTAGGTAGCCCCTATTATTCCCTACTTACATAGCGGACCCTTATATGGAGGTTTTTGCTTGTTAGGTTTTATTACGATGAGCCCGAACGCTCTTTCACACAGTAGAGTGTAAGATTTTCTTGCTGTATTAATGCATTTTTTGTAATGCATTTTTATCTTTAAAATTATTGCATTTAAAAAATGTGCTGTATTTTAACTCAGATATGTCTGTGAGTGTCATTTTGACACGAGATGAATTGTGGATGTTTTATTTTTATGTGCTTTTATGGCCTATTTGGGCGGAATGAAGAATCTATTGATTGATTGACTGCAATTACTGTACACAATGATTTCTCTATTTTTCTCTCCTTACTATCTCTCTACAGCTCTATGTATCCACCCCCTCTCTATTTCAATCCTCTCTTCCTCACCTCTCTCTCAATACACCTCTCTCCACCCCACCTTTCTCACACCCTCATCTCTCTCTTTATCACTCTCTGTATCCTACCTCTTTAGCTCTCCCTCACCTGTCACCTTACCACACGCTAATCTCTACCACAATCCTCTGTTTCCATTTAACCTCTATGTTTCTCCTCTCCTCTCTGTCATCTTCGCCTCTCTCTCAAACTCTCCTCTTCAGTGTCTGTCTCTCCCTTAGCCCTCTCGCCAACTCTTCATTCTCTGACTCCTATCTCTCTACCTCACTTATCTCTTTATCAACCCTCCCCTCTCTCTCACTAAATGGCCCATCATTTCACATCATCATTTTTTTACTACTTCAACACTCCACTTCCCTTCCTTCCTAGTCTACCTCTGTTCCCTCTACCCCCCTCTATCATTGCCTTAACTTTTTTTTACTACATCTCTTTCTTTAAATTCTCTCTCTGTGCCTCCCCTTCTCTATTTTAACTCACCCCTTCTTCAACACAACTCTCTCCGTACTTCATTCTCTAACTCTGATCAAGGTTGTAGTGTCCCACTACAAGAATACACGGACAAAGGCAGGTATGCTCTGAACTCTTTATTACTGTGACTGCCTCGTTCCCCATCCCTATACTAACTGACCCTTTCCTGTCTTGTCCCCACCTCTTCCCCTCTGCCCACCTAGCTCCGCCCACCCCAGCTACTGGACTGCTAACTCTTACATCTCCCCCTTTCTTAACAACGCAACAAATGAAAAGATTAGTCCATTTCTACGATCAGTCTCTTTGGGGGTTGCACGTGACGCCGAGGTCTCGCTGGTGTGGACACAATGTTCTCGGTGGATGGTTCCTTTGCCAAGGAATGCCCAGTGTCTGATGTGACAGGCTCAGGTTCGTCCTGACTCTCGGGTATGGGGATTGTGGTCGTGCTTTCATGACTCTCAGGGGAACATTTCTTGAAGTGAGAAGCGGTGCGGGTGACTCGCCTATTTTCAAATTCTGCTGTCACCATGGTGCCCTTTTGTTGTACAATTGTGAGAGGCTCATCCTTGAAACGACAGTCAGTCTTTTGGCGTTGTTCTTGCTTGACAAGGACTTTGTCGCCCTCCTTGAGGGATGGTGACCGGGCTCTTCGTTTGTGGTCAGCATACTCCTTCATTTTCTCTTTGCGGCACTGATCCGTTATGGCCATGTCTCTGTGCTGCTGATCCGAGAGGGGCTTCCTCAGTGCTCCGTCCCAGGTTGGGATCCGATTTCTCATTGTCCTCCCAAGCATGAGAGTGGCTGGGCACTGGCCCGTCGTGGAGTGTGGAGTGGTCCTATAAGCGCACAGAACTTCATTCAGGGCTGACCCCAGATCTTTCTTCTCGGCGGTGGCTTGCTGGAAAGTTCTCTTGATGGTGGACATGAATCGCTCTACGGTGCCGTTGGCTTGGGGCCAGAGTGGTGTGACTTTGCGGTGTTGGAAGTCCATGTGCCTCGCAAAGTCGCTGAACTCACGACTGTTGAACGGGGGTCCGTTGTCTGTCTTAATGATCTTGGGGACGCCCCATGTCGCGAAGGTTTCTTCAAGCACCTTGAGGGTGCAGGCGGCACTGGTGGATGATATGAATTGGGCCACTGGGAATCTGGAATACTCATCCACTTTGACAACCACATACTTCCCGGATTGCAAGGGTCCGTAAAAGTCCATGGCAACTTCTTGCCACACCCCGTCAGGTAGTGGGGTCATCTGCAGAGGTGCAGGTGGGTTGCTTTGGCTGGTCAGTTGACACGAGTGACAGTCTTTCAAGGTGTTCTCAACCATCTGGTCGAGGGCTGGAAACCAGACACGCTCTCTCAGTGCCCTTTTGGTGGATACGACCCCGCGATGTCCTTCATGGGCGAGGTCAATTACTCCTTGTCTCAGTGTCGCCGGGATGACTAGTCTGTGATCTCTCAGGAGGAGGCCATCACTGGTTACGGAGAGTTCGTCAGCGATATGTCGGAAGGCCTGGAGTTCTTTCTTGATGGCAGGGTCCTCCTCTTCTTCCTGCAGGTGGTACCTCCATCTGTTGGATTGTATGCGCTTTAGTACTGCCTGCAAGATGTTGTCTTGTGTGGTTGCTTCCCGAATGGTGAGCATGGGGATGGCTGGTGGACGAGCATGGCCAGTCACAAAGTGGATGTATTCTTCCGCGATGGAGGGCGCAGTCTCTGAGGAATCTTGGGGGTGGCGGGACATGTAATCTGCTGGATTCTCTGCCTTCCCCGGTTTGTGAATGATGGTGAAGGTGTACTCTTGAAGCCGCAAACCCCACCTTTCAATCCTGGGGGGCATTTTGCACTTGGGATTCCCATAGATTGTGACAAGGGCTTGGTGGTCGGTTATGAGCGTGAAGTGTTTTCCGTAGATGAAGATGTGGAAATGCTCACACGCCCACACAACGGCCAGGCTCTCCTTCTCGGGTTGGGAGTATTTCTTTTCGGGGTCAGTCAGGCTCCGACTGGCGTAGGCGATGATTCGCCTCTGGTCCGAATCGTTGTCATATTGGGCCAAGATGGCTCCCAAGCCTACGGGGCTGGCATCAACGGTGATTTCAGTTTTTCTCCTTGGGTTGAAGTAAGAGAGACAGTCAGCCGATTCCACTGCGCGTTTGATGTCAACGAAGGCACGCTCACATTCCGGGGTCCAATCAAAAGGCTGACCAGCTTTTGTGAGGAGTCTCAGTGGGTGACTTACGGTGGCGTAGTCACGAATGTAGCGGGCACAATAGCTCGCCATTCCTAGGAACGAACGTAGGTCATTGACGTCAGCTGGACTCTTGGTGTTGTTGAGCATGGCGATCTTGTCGGGGTCCGGTTTCATGCCACTGGACGAGAAGATGTGACCGAAGAATTTCAAGGTGGATTGATGAAATTCGCATTTCGCTTTGTTAAGGGTCAAGTTGGCGTCCATCAAGGCATGGCAGACGCGGTCAATGGCGATGTCGTGCTCTCGCATGTCAGATCTGTAAACTAAAAGATCGTCGCTATAATTGAGGGCATTGGGTACGTGCTGGATGACAAGACGTATTGCTTCTTGGAAGATTTCAGCGGCTGATGAGACGCCAAAACTGAGTCTTTTATAGCGGAATAGACCAAGGTGCGTCGCAAAAGTAGTGATGGAACGTGAGCTGTCGTCCAGTTCGAGCTGATGATAGCCCTTGTTCAGGTCCAGTTTAGAAAACACTTTCGCCCCATTGAGCGCTGTGATCATGTCGCTCAAATGTGGGCCGGGGTGTCTCTCCCTTTCGATGGCCGTGTTCGGCAGGCGCATGTCCACACAGAGACGGACCTTGTTGGGGGTCCCTTTCTTGGGAACAATGACCACCGGGGACACCCAGGGGGTGGGGCCCTCAGTGTGCTCGATGATGTCTGCATCCAATAGTTCTTGCAGTTCATCTTCAACCGCCGATTGTAGGTGGAAGGGCACCCGCCGTGGATGTTGGGCCACTGGCTTGATTCGTTCATTTACGTGTAAGTGAATCTGTCGGCCTTTCAATTTGCCCAGGCCCTGGAATAGTGATGGAAATTTTACAACATAGTCCGAGCTGTCATTCACATTGAAGAGCACATGCACTAAACGGAAGCGTTCAGCGGTGGGGAGGCTCAGCAGACAGTCAGCATCGGGCCCCTTAATGACATGGATGACTGCTGGGATGGAGATGTCGCCGTGCGTGAGGGTGGTGTCGAACTTGCCGAGGCACGGGAGTGGTTTTCTTGACATCCAGGTGTACACACGGACAGGCGCGAAACGCAAGTGGGGCTTTGGGTCCATGCGTTCATGTTCAGCAACTGAGATGTAGTTGAGGGATGCGCCACTGTCCATCACGAATTTCGCTGCGTGATTGCCCACTTTGATGTCGAGACGTGGGTAACGTTTGAGCTGATCGTTGTCAGCGATGTTGACGTATTCAGTGGTGTACAGAGACCGCCTGGATGAGGATGATCTTGATTCTCTTGATGGAGAACGACGGTCCCATCTGGAGCGTCTAGATTCGTGGCTGGAGTGAGAGGACGCTGGAGACCGAGTGGAGTCACCCTGAACTGCTCTGATGTGGTGACGTTTGGTCTCAGGTCTCGAGGGCCTCTGCTGGCTGTCTCTTCTGTCGTTGTCACTGCGTCTTTCTCTGTGGTATTCGCTACACATGGCCTCAAAGTGATTGGACCGTCCACATTTTCTGCAGCATTGTCCCATGGCAGGGCAGGAGTCGATGTGAGGGTAGTCATACCCGCACCTGAAGCACCGCCTCGTGCGGTCGGGCCGCCGATCTCTCCTCTCAGGTTCCTTCCTTCTGTAGTCCGAGCGTCAACTGGGCAAAAATCTTGATCGGCGTGACCTGTCACGCGGGTTGCCACGATGATCTTGTCGTCCATGTCGTCGGTCTGAGATGCGATTGGCATGTTCATTGCTGGTGCCGGGTCCAGTCTCGATATCCGCTGCATTTTCTTCAGCCTGGTCATACAGCCGGGAATTCTCCTCTATCTTCGCGGGTTCTTGCGGTTTTCTTAGTAGTCGTCGTCTCAGCGACTCCGAGTGGCACCCAGAGATTATTTGGGATTTGATGGCTGCATCGGGCGAGAAGTTCGTAAAGTCACAGTATTGGGACTGACGTCGCAGTCGATGTATGAAGGAGCTCAGTGGCTCTTCTTTGCCCTGGCGCTGTTGGTGGAACTTGTGTCGCTCGTAATCGACATTCCTTTTGTGCAGAAAACGGTTATTTAGCACGTCCCTTACTTTGGCAAAAGTATCACCTTCTGTGGTTGGGATCTCTCGTACGATCTTGCTTATCTCACGCCCTCCTAGGTTGCGAAGGGTTATTATTTTGTCTTTTTCTGATTCTATTTTGGACCCTTCAAGGTAGTCCTCAAGGTCCTCTAGCCATTCTTGCCACTTTAGGCCCATGCTGCTCCCTGTTGTGATGGTTAATGGCTCCGGTGCTCGCAGATGCGTTCCTCCCTTGACTTCCCTTTGCGCGGGAGGGTTAGACATTCTGACGGTGGACTTTCAGTGCTTGTTTTGACTTTGGTTGCAGTTACTGCCGTTTGTTTCCACAATTGTCTACTTCAGCTACCAAGGCTTGTTGATTTCTTGCTGTCTGGGTTCACTTGGTAAGATTTGCTGGGCTATCTTGCCACGGTTCGTCAGTTTGCGCTGCCAGTGCTTGTTTCTGGTTCTTTGCCTGACTCAAAGATGGCCGCCGCTCATTCACGTGGGGTCTGTCTTTCGAGCTGCCTGACCTTAAGATGGCCGCCCCCTCTTCAGCCCACGAGGTTTCCTCACGCCCCAGGCACACACACGCTCGGGGCTGCTAGACTCACTGTTTTGTTGTGGCAGGTCTCCACTCTTCCGGCAGGGTTGGGGTGAGTTTCCTCCGCTCTGTGTGGTTTGCTGGCCTCGCGCGCCGCGCATCAGGCGGCAGGGTTTCACTTTTGCCGGCGGTGTCAGCGCTGCCTGCGGGCACTTCTCCACTCGCTCTTGGGGCACTTCTCACGCTGCAGAGTCACTGGGGCAGCGTTGGAGTGGGCATCCGACCCTTGCTTGGTCTCTTTGCACTCCTGGTTCTCGCGCGTCCAGCGCGACCGGGGCTCTTCCTCATGACGCTTCGGCGCTCTCACTCGGCGCTCTTTCTTGTGGCGCTTCGGCGCTCTCGCTCGGCGCTCTTTCTCGTGGCGCTTCGGCGCTTGCACTCTTCGCTTTCTTCTTTTCTCGACCCTCTTCCGCTGTCGAGGGGAGATCAGGTCGCTCCTAGGGGGCCCGCTGTCGGCGCCGCAGGGTCACGGTCGCAGCGGAGCTCTGGACGCTCCACGCTGCGGGACGGGGCACTCTCGGGTGGGTTTGCTTCTTGCCACCCTTCGTCGCCAGTTGTAGTGTCCCACTACAAGAATACACGGACACAGGCAGGTATGCTCTGAACTCTTTATTACTGTGACTGCCTCGTTCCCCGTCCCTACACTAACTGACCCTTTCCTGTCTTGTCCCCACCTCTTCCCCTCTGCCCACCTAGCTCCGCCCACCCCAGCTACTGGACTGCTAACTCTTACAAAGGTCACTTCACTTTCTCTACCCTTTCTCAGTCTCTTTTTTCACCTAATCTCCTTTTCTATCCTTCAGCCATTACTTCCTACCTTACTATTTTTTTTCTCATTTTGCCCCTCATTCTACCACATTGCTCTCTTTAACATACCTTTGTTTACTTCTCTCACTAACTAACCTCTCTGCTGTTGTCTCCACTTCTCTCTTTCAGCACCTGTCTCTCGCCCCTTGCGTACTTTACCTCTCTCTAGCTCACCCCTCTCTCTACAATTACTTTTCCCTATCTCTAGCTATCTCAACCTCATTCTAAAGCTTTACCCATCTCTCTTCCTACTACTTACTCTACGTACCTTTCTGCATCTCTCAGTATTTCTCTTTACCGTATGTTACCTCTTTCCTCATCTCGAACGCGACCTCACTTCTTCTGCTACCGCACCTCATATTCTCTGCCATTAGTCTGCCACTGTGTCCTTCTTCTGTTTTCTAACCCCTTGCATTTTCTTACTCAACAGAGTGGGCAGTCGTCATTGTCTAGCTAGAGCAGTGTACGTACACAAAAAGGAAAGGAGGGGTAGGGCACAGAAGAGAACTAATGAGAAAAAAATTAGATTTCACCTGTGGAATGGTAAAAGTCCTAAGAGCAGCGATTTGACTTTCATTTTCACTGTGTGAATGACAGGTAAAAGGCTGGATTATTTGTGATTTTGAATATCCAAAAATTATAGGTACAAAATGTATGGCTAGGTTTATATGTTTTATTTAATATTATGCACTAGCCCGCTAAATATCCACTGGAACACAGTCATCCTTACTTACCGTGTCTTTTCTACAACGGAAGGAACAGGCTGATTTGGCACTAAATTCAATGTAAAATATTATTGTTAGAGGGCAAAAATATACAACTCTTAAAGTAAACAGAAATTGTTTTCTCACTGCTTGCTCATTGTTTTTGGTACTGCTTGCCTGGAGAACACAGTCTGCTTACGTTTTTTTTTTCTGTTTGTGCCTGCCCTATTTTAATGTTAAGCTGAAAAAAGGTAATACAGTTTAAGTTGTACCAGGCAGGGAGGTACAAAACACACTTTGCTTACAGCCTAAAACTCCTTAATATGCCATATTTTGCACCTCTGCACACGTCCATAATGCTGCCCTGATATCGTTTTGTCTGCAGTGGAAGAGCCTCTTCTTTTGATTAGTCAAATCAACACATTTAGGCTTAACAGTGTAGATTCTGAATGGCGCAGTTCTCTGAAACAGGTATAATAGCACACTTTGCTATCTTACATGCAATTGTGATGAGAAAGTCCCCAACATGGTGTACAGTCGTGCAACCCTGCCCCTTGTGCCCAGCTACGAGAACATGGAATCCTGATTTTTATCTTTTTGGCACCAGCTGATATAGCGTGTGAGCGAAGGCCTGACCTTGACTGGTCCTGAAAGTAGAGGGGTGCATCTAGCGATTTCTCTGTAGTGATAGGAGGACTATAGTCCCTGTCATGTGTTCACGTATGTAACATGGTGTTCGCAGCATACCATGTTTTGTAGCGATTGTACTGTGACCAGGCTTATCAATCATGTCATATGAATCGGAACCTACTGACCAATCCCACATAGTTCGCTGCTAACCGTGAGCCTTGAATCCTAGCATTGAGAACCTATATGCATAGATATGTTCATGAATGCAATTGAGGGGAGGTATTATCTGCAAAAGTGCCTGAGTGATGACCCTGCTGTGAAGAGCACATTTTAAGACAAAAGTTGAGGGTAAAAGACAATCTGAGAAGGCCATTTGAAAAGAGAACCAACCAAAAACGCTTCTGGAAAGGCACGCTTAGAATCCACATCCCTTGTCTGCCATTCCTATGGGAGTTGAAGACCTATCGGGTGGTCTAGTTCCACATTTTCATTGATCAAGAAAGGGATGCTCCCCAGAGTACTCACAGGACTACTGAACAACCAGGGCTGGTGTCTGCCTGACAGCCAACTTCCAATAGGTGAATGGACATCACCTGTAGTAGATCCGGAGGAAAAACTATTTCAATAATCCTAGGAAGCCAAGGAAACTGCCTAAGCGAGAGGGAAAGAGCAGCTGTAAATTGGCAGGTTTGAGATTGTTTGAGATTGTGTGCTAAAATGAGGGTCATTGCACTTGTGAATATGCCACTGGTAGAATTGGGGATCTGTAGTTGGCAGAGGTATACACTTCTGACAAATAGCGACCCACCTCCTCTAGTCAGGGCAAGGGGATCACACACTCAGATAACCCCCGCTCACCCCTTTGGTAGCTTGGCAGAGCAGATAGGCTTATCTCAGAGGCAGTGTGTTAAGCATTTATGACCACATACAGTTATAAAGTGAATACACCACAAATGGACACAACACAGAAGGTATTATAAAAATAAGGATGTTTATATAAGGCTTAGCACAAGACCAAATAACGAAAAAAATATACCACAATTTTAATAAATACTCTTTGGAAGGAAAAATAATAGTTCAGGTAAAGTCTCTTCTTAGTAAACGGTTCTTTAGCAGCAAAAGTAACTCTTCTTCTTTAAAGCACAGTTCTTGGCAACAATGTAACCCCCACAGGACTCACACGACGTTGAGGCAAAGTTATCTCAAAGGTTCTGCGTCGACCGCGAGTCGAAACAGACCCCACGAACACAGTACCTTTGGAAATGAAGAAACGATGTTCCACGGCGTCTAGATGTATCGGCGTTGAGTCTTCGGCGTCTATTGGGCCTCGGAGTCGGTGCGATCTGCAGCGGCGTCGACAGGTGTCAGGCTGGACTAGCGCTCACAGTGGCGAAGCGGGATACGGCGTCGTTGGCGATGTTGTTGTTGCAAGAGTGAGCAGCGCTCACGGCGTCAAGAAGGGCTAAGGCTTCGATGCGATCAGTGGCAGCGTCGACACAGGGTCATTTGGAGCTGGAGCCGAACTCGCTACTCACTGGCGTTGCTACTGGCGTCGATCGGGTCCGGCGGCCGGCGTCAAAGAAGTAGGACACTGGAGCTGTTGCTCACGATGTCGAGCTGGATTCGGCGGCGCCAGTCGACGTCGAGGTTGCTGGTTTCTTTAGAATACTGGAAGCACCAAGCTCCAGTTCAAGTAGATGACAAAGTCCTTTAGCCCTTTGACTTCAGCAGGAGACTGGCACTCTTCCAGTCCTTGTAGATTTTCTTGGCAAAGCTTGAGAGTACACACTCAGTTCCTCTCTCCTTGTTCCTTGGCAAAAATAAAAAAGCAACTGCAGGATTCCCCCCAGCAAACAGCACTCTGGCAGAAAGGGTAGGCAAGTCCTTGGGTCAGCAGGCTTCTTGTCCTTGGTGTAGGTTTCCTTGTCAGAGGTGATCTAAATTCTTGGTTCAGGGGTCCTTCTCTTTTACCACTTTTCTGCTTTGATCTCTTTGTCCAGGTAGGGGAATTCCCCCCATCCAGGATTTGTTGTGGGTGTTGCCAGGCCGAGGCACCTGGCCTATTTACTGTGCAGGGCAGAGTCCTCAGCCGCCCAGCAGGAGGTGGAGCCAGTATTGTAACTGGCAGTTGCCCGGCAGGAGGTGGAGCCAGTATTGTGTCAGGCAGGCAGGCTATCAGGAACTACTCTTCCCTCACTCTAAACGCCAATGCCTCCATAATCCTTGACAAACCTCCTGTAGTAACCCGTGAGACCTAAGAAGGCTCTCACCTGAGTCTGGGTTTTGGGTGGTGCCCAAGCCAGGATGGTATTTATCTTGGGTTGCAGGGGGGCCACCTTGCCGCTCCCTACTTGGTGCCCCAAGTACACCACTGAACCCTGCCCAATCTGGCACTTGCTTGCCTTGATTGATAGGCCTGCTCTGCGCAGAGCCAACAACACTTCCTGGAGGTGGCACAAGTATTCCTCCCAGCTGGCGCTGAACACTGCTATGTCGTCCAGGTAGGCGGCGCTGAAATCCTCCAGTACAGCCAATACCTGGTTGACCAACCTCTGGAAGGTGGCAGGGGCATTCTTCATCCCAAAGGGCATAACCCGGAACTGGTAGTGCCCATCTGGTGTGGAGAATGCAGACCTCTCTTTTGCCCCATCAGTCAAGGCGATCTGCCAGTACCCAGACGTTAGATCAAACGTACTAAGGTACCGGGTAGCCCCCAACCGATCTATGAGCTCATAAGATCTGGGGATAGGGTGCGCGTCAGTCTTGGTGACTGAATTTAGTCCTCGGTAATCCACACAGAACCGAAGTTCTGGTGAAGCACCAGGCGCTGCAGCCTTTGGGACCAAGACCACTGGGCTGGCCCAAGGACTGCTAGAGGACTCAACCACCCCTAAGGCAAACATCTTGGAGACCTCCTCCTTGATGTAAGCTCTGACCTTATCAGTCACTCTGTAGGCTTTGTGCTTCACAGGAGTGCTGTCCCCGGTGTCCACATCATGGACACACCACTGAGTGACACCAGGGGTTAAGGAAAACAGATCAGGGCATTGTCCCAACAGTTGGCGACAATCTTGCTGCTGCTCAGGGTCAGTGTGTCAGAGAGGACAACACCATCCACTGACCCATCTTGCTCTTTTGCATACAGGAGGTCAGGAAGAGGCTCACTCTCCTCCTCCTTTCCAGCATCTGTAGCTAGGAGCATGCCCACTTCGGACCTTTCTAAGTGGGGCTTTAACCGGTTGACATGCAGGACCCTCAAGGGGTTCCTGGGAGATTTCAAGTCCACCAAGTAGGTGACATCGCTCTTTTTGTCCACAACCTCAAATGGTCCAGTTCACCTGTCCTTGAGCACACAAGGTTCTACAGGGGACATGACAAAAATCTTCTGACCAGGTTGAAGCTCAACCAGAGAGGCATTCCGGTCGTACCACCGCTTCATCTCTTCCTGGCTGGCCTCCAGATTTGCCTGAGCAAGATCTCTGAAGCGCCTAGTCTGGTTCCTAAAGGCCAGCATGTAACTGTATACATCCTGGGGAGGTTTCCTGGGAGATTGCTCCCAGCCTTCTTTGACCAGACTCAAAGGTCCTCTTACCGGGTGTCCATACAAAAGCTCGAAGGGGCTGAACCCTAGAGACTTTTGTGGCACCTCACGGTAAGCAAACAGCAGACATGGTAAGAGGGCGTCCCATTTACGCCTCATTGGTTCTTCAAGACCCATGATCATGCCTTTGAGGGTCCAGTTGAATCTCTCAACCAGCCCATTGCCTTGTGGGTGGTAAGGAGTGGTGAACTTGTAGGTTACCCCACACTCCTTCCACAGGGACTTCATGTAATTGGAAATGAAGTTGGTGCCCCGGTCTGACACCACCTCTCTGGGGAACCCCATGCGGGAGAAAACACCCATCAGTGCCCGTCTCACCATGGGGGCCATCACTGTGCGGAGAGGGATGGCTTCCAGGTACAGGATGGAATGGTCCACCAAGACCAGGATAAACCTGTTGCCCATGGCTGTCCTGGGGTCCAGTGGCCCGACAATGCCAATCCCCACCCGATCAAAAGGGGTACTGACGACGGGAAAAGGTTGGAGAGGAGCCTTCTGCTTCCGCCCGCTTTTCCCACTTGCCTGGCAAGTTTTACAGGTTTTACAATGGATGTATACATCACTTCTCATCTGGGGCCAATAAAAATGGGTGACAAGCCTTTCATAGGTCTTGTCCTGCCCCAGATGTCCAGCTAATGGAACGTCATGAGCCAAACCCAGTAGGAAGGCTCTGAAGCGCTGGGGTACCACCAGCACATTGGCTGACCCAGGCTCAGCAGCCTTAGGCTTGCTATACAGGAGATCGTTTTCCCAGTAGACCAAATGTGTTCCTGACTGATCACCTGTTGTTTGGGCTGAGGCCTGCTGCCTCATACCCACAAGAGAAGGGCAAGCTTTCTGTTCAGCACAAAATTCTTCCCTGGAGGGACCACCATCCTGCTGCTAGTGGGTCAGCTCGGGCAGGTCTCCCAGTTCAGCAACTTGTTCCCCAGTAGGTTCCAGAGCATCCCCCTCAAGGTCTGCCTCCTCCTGGACCGGGGGAACTATGGGGGATGGTTTCCCACGTCCCCTGCCTCTTCTCTTCCCAGCTGGGTTCTGGGCCATACTTTCAGGCTTTAGAACCCCATCAACACCCTTAATAGCTGTAATGGATTGAGTGGTTGCACACACCCACTCTGGCATACCCAACATTTTCAAATGTGTTGCTCTCTCCACCTTAGTCCAAGGGGAGTCCTCCAAATCATTGCCCAGGAGACAGTCAACAGGCATGGCCGGCCTCACAGCAACATGAAGAGTACCCGAGACCCCCATTCAAAGGGAGCCTGAGCTACCTCACACTCTCTCTGGTAGTTGTCAGCAGCTGCAACAGGGTAGAATGCATGGGGGACCACCTGCTCTCTGGACACCAAGTGACACTTGACAGCTGTCACACTCGCTCCGGTATCTCTGAGAGCTTCCAACCTATGGCCATTAATGGTCACCCACTGCCTATATTTCTTAGTGTTACTAGGCAGAGGGGGTGGAAGGACCATTTCCATGCCTCCTAAAGAGACCAGGGACATCTCTGTGGGACCCTCCCCACCAGGGACAACCATCTCCTCCCCTCCCAGGGCTACACTCACCATCTGACGGGGGTGCACGTGGTGGTACATTAGAGTTCTTCATGGGACACTGGGGATCATAATAACGGTGTCCCACCTGCTTACAAGCGAAGCAGGTCATTGGGCCCCTAGGAACAGGTTTACTAGTCGGGGCCTCTGGCTTCTTTACTGGGGGAGGCTGGGAACTCTTCCCTTGGTTCCCTTGGGGATTACTTTGGGGCCCTTTCTGAAACTCCCTCTGTTTTTCCCCCTTCCTCCCCACTCTTCTGCTGGAGACCCTGCCCACCTTTGGCTGAGTCTCCCACTGGACCCTTGTGGACCCTGGTACTGACCCAGCGGTCCTCCTCTTCAGCAAGTTTTCTAGGGTTAGATATCTTGCTATCAATAAGATGCTGGCGTAGCTCTGGAAAACAGTTATTAGACAAGTGCTCCCAAGCAAACAAATCATAAAGAGCATCATAGCTTTCCACTTTGCTACCCTTTATCCAACCATCCATGGCTCTGCAAAAAAATGACACATATTCAACCCACGTAGTACCAGGCAACTTCTTACATTCTCTAAAGGCTTGTCTAACTTTTCTGAGGTTAGGCCATACCTTAACATTAAAGCATCTTTCATATGAGTATAAGACATCCTATCCTCAACAGGCATGCTCAACAAGGTATCTCTCCCTTCATTGACAAAGCGACCCCACAACCCCGCTCCCCAATCCTTCTCAGGGACCTGGTGGGCCAGCAATGCTAACTCATATGCTTTAAACCATTGACCAATATCTTCATTCTTCTGAAACTCTTTTATCACACCTTTGGGAAAATAGAACCTACTTTCAGCAGGGACAGATGGAATGCTGCCACCAGAGGGATTCAATTCTAAACTCTTAGCTTTGAACTCCATCTCCCTCACCATTTTCTCATGTTCAAAAGCTAACTTTTCTCTTTCAAACTCCAACCTTTTGAACTCCATATCAGCTTCTCTCCTGCTTCTTGCATTATCTATCTCCAACTGCCCATCTATCTTAAGTTTTGCCATCTCTAGGTTGTATACCCGTTCCTTCGCCCTTTCTTCTCTTTCTTTAGGGGAAAGACCCTTAGAGGAAACACTGCTGCCTGAAGAGGACCTAGGCCCATTCACGGGCTCTGCCTCATCCCCTTCCTCTGGCGGTACCACCACCATATCAGAGGGATCTCTGGCCTCTAACCAGGCTTCCAAGGCTTTGAAATACTCCCCCTTATTTTTGAGACCTGTGGTAGGAACTTTCAACTGCTTGCAAAAGTGTTTCAGCTGCTTTAACTGGTAGTCCTTTATCTTGTTCCTATCAAATTCCCCCACAACAACATGGGTCATGACTCTGGCATCACTCATGGTCAAAACTGGCAGTGTTCAAAACAAGCTTCAGGAAAGCGGAGAACCAAAATAGAATATCCTACCAAAAAAAACGAATTGTGGCTGCGCTATGGTCTGCCTTCACTATGTAGTGTACACTAATCACTGCACATGAGTCATAAATGCAAAGTTCAAATCCTCAACGCTGACCAACAATGTTAGAATTGGGGGTCTCTAGTTGGCAGAGGTATACACTTCTGACACATAGGGACCCACCTCCTCTAGTCAGGGCAAGGGGATCACACACTCAGATAACCCCCGCTCACCCCCTTGGTAGCTTGGCAGAGCAGATAGGCTTATCTCAGAGGCAGTGTGTTAAGCATTTATGACCACATACAGTTATAAAGTGAATACACCACAAATGGACACAACACAGAAGGTATTATAAAAATAAGGATGTTTATATAAGGCTCAGCACAAGACCAAATAACGACAAAAATAAACCACAATCTTAATAAATACTCTTTTGGAGGAAAAATATTAGTTCAGGTAAAGTCTCTTCTTAGTAAACGGTTCTTTAGCAACAAAAGTAACTCTTCTTCTTTAATGCACAGTTCTTGGCAACAATATAACCCCCACAGGAGTCACACAACGTTGAGGCTAAGTTATCTCAAAGGTTCGGTGTCGACCGCGAGGAGCGCTACGTCGAGCCTGGAGTCGAAACAGACCCCACGAACACAGTACCTTTGGAAATGAAGAAACAATGTTCCACGGCATTGAGATGTATCGGCGTCGAGTCTTCGGCGTCGATCGGGCCTCGGAGTCGGTGCGATCTGCAGCGGCGTCGACAGGTGTCAGGCTGGAGCAGGCCTCACAGTGGCGAAGCGGGATACGGCGTCGTCATCGATGTCGTTGTTGCAAGAGTGAGCAGCGCTCACGGCGTCGAGAAGGGCTGCGGCTTCGATGCGATCAGCGGCGGCGTCCACGAGGGGTCACTTGGAGCTGGAGCCGAACTTGCTACTCACTGGCGTCGCTACTGGTGTCGATCGGGCCCGGCGGCCGGCGTCGAAGAAGCGGGACACTGGAGCCGTTACTCACGATGTCGAGCTGGATTCGGCGGCATCCGTCAACCTCGAGGTTACTGGTTTCTTTAGAATACTGGAAGCACCAAGCTCCAGTTCAAGTAGATGACGAAGTCATTTAGCACTGTGACTTCAGCAGGAGACTGACACTCTACCAGTCCTTGGAGATTTTCTTGGCAGAGCTTGAGAGTACACACTCAGTTCCTCTCTCCTTGTTCCTTGGCAAAAATAAAGAAGCAACTGCAGGATTCCCCCCAGCAAACAGCACTCTGGCAGAAGGGGTAGGCAAGTCCTTGGGTCAGCAGGCTTCTTGTCCTTGGTGTAGGTTTACTTGTCCGAAGTGATCTAAATTCTTGGTTCAGGGGTCCTTCTCTTATACCCCTTTTCTGCTTTGATCTCTTTGTCTAGGCAGGGGAATTCCCCCCATCCAGGGTTTGTTGTGGGTGTTGCCAGGCCGAGGCACCTGGCCTATTCACTGTGCAGGGCAGAGTCCTCAGCCGCCCAGCAGGAAGTTGAGCCAGTATTGTCACTGGCAGGAGGAGGGCTATCAGTCGCCCGGCAGGAGGTGGAGCCAGTAGTGTGTCAGGCAGGGCAGGGATCACTGAATTTATATCGACAACATAAATATCGAGATGCAAAAATATCGTGGATAAAATATTGATGGACAAAATATCGACTGGCTATCTTCAAACAGGTAAGTACTAAAATATCGACTCTAAAATATCGAGTTACAAAAATATAGACTGTCAAAATATCGTTTTTTTTAAATGTATTTAAATTAAGTTAAAACTAATGTAATAATAAATATATTTAATATAAACTTACTTAAAATTATTAAATAAATGTTATATTAATAAATAATTAATATACATTAAAAAAATATAACAAAAATAATACATATATATATATATATATAAACATATTATTAAATAAACATATATAATATTTTTACCGTAGCATAGCAAAATGGTTACAATTTATTGTAACAACTCTAGTGAATTCAACAGTAGCAAAAGCTTTGGATAGCGTAGGGGTAAAATTTACTATTCCCACTCCAGTGGGTGCAACTGTAGGGAAAGCGTTGGATAGCGTAGGGGTAAAAATTACTATTCCCACTCCAGTGGGTGCAACAGTAGGGAAAGCGTTGGATAGCGTAGGGGTAAAAATTACTATTCACACTCCAGTGGGTGCAACAGTAGGGAAAGCGCTGGATAGCGTAGGGGTAAAGATTACTTTTCCCACTCCAGTGGGTGCTACAGTAGGGAAAGCGTTGGATAGCGTAGGGGTAAAAATTACTATTCCCACTCCAGTGGGTGCAACTGTAGGGAAAGCGCTGGATAGCGTAGGGGTAAAAATTACTATTCCCACTCCAGTGGGTGCAACAGTAGGGAAAGCGTTGGATAGCGTAGGGGTTAAAATTACTATTCCCACTCCAGTGGGTGCTACAGTAGGGAAAGCGTTGGATAGCATTGGGGTAAAAATTACTATTCCCACTCCAGTGGGTGCAACCGTAGGGAAAGCGCTGGATAGCATCGGGGTAAAAATTACTATTCCCACTCCAGTGGGTGCAACAGTAGGGAAAGCGCTGGATAGCGTAGGGGTAAAGATTACTATTCCCACCCCAGTGGGTGCAACAGTAGGGAAAGCGTTAGATAGCGTAGGGGTTAAAATTACTATTCCCACTCCAGTGGGTGCTACAGTAGGGAAAGTGTTGGATAGCGTAGGGGTTAAAATAACTATTCCCACTCCAGTGGGTGCTACAGTAGGGAAAGCGTTGGATAGCGTAGGGGTTAAAATTACTATTCCCACTCCAGTGGGTGCAACAGTAGGGAAAGCGTTGGATAGCGTAGGGGTTAAAATTACTATTCTCACTCCAGTGGGTGCAACAGTAGGGAAAGCGCTGGATAGCGTACGGGTAAAGATTACTATTCCCACTCCAGTGGCTGCAACAGTAGCCAAAGCGTTGGATAGCGTAGGGGTAAAAATTACCATTCCCACTCCAGTGAGTGCAACAGTATAAAAAGGAAAAACTTCATAAATAATTATAATTTATAGAAATATTAGTACTAAGTAAATTTATTTTCCTATACCAATAACTTTTATTTACCAATTAATTTTTATTTCATGGACAATTATTAATTAATTAAATAATTTAAATATTTTACATAATTAATTAATTATTATTAAATTACTTCCCACCCATTCCCCCTTTAAACTCACAACCCACTACTGAAAATAATTTACTAAATATTAATTATTTATCAATTAAATATTTATAATTAATTACCATTTACATTTTATTTAATTACCAATTAAAAATAATTAAAATATTATTATTAATTTACATAATTAATTATTTTTATTTAAATTACTTCCCACCCTATACCCCTATAAACCCACAACCCGCTACTGAAACTAATTTACTATAAATTAATTATTTATCAATTAATCAATTATTATTAATTACCAATTATATTTTATTTTATTACCAATTATTAATTAATTTACAATTATTATTAGTTTACATAATTAATTAATTAATTATATTTAAATTACTTCCCACCCTATTCCCCTATAAACCCACTACCCGCTACAGATTTATATTACACAATTATTACAAATTAGTAAACACTTACCTTATTTTTGATTTTTTTTTTGTCTATATTCTATCTAGTCGATATTATGTCTAGTCTATATTTTTGATTCGATATTTTGGCTATTAATATCGATATAACTCGATTTTTTTGTAGTCTATATTACTTCTGGTCGATATTTTGTCTAGTTTATATTTTTTTCTAGATATTATGTCCAGTCTATATTTTGGAATCAATACTATGTCTGTTTACTGCAGGGCAGGCTATCAGGAACTACTCTTCCCTCACTCTAAACGCCAATGCCTCATTCACCCCACACTGACTCATTCAGACCTCTGTAGCCACCCAGCTCGTGTCACACACTCACCAAACCAGCAGAGACCGGTAAATAGTTAAACAAGAAAAGAGTCACTTTCTAAAAGTGCTAGTTTCAAACTCAGAATCTAAAAACCATCCTTCCTAAAGGATGTGTTATTAAATTCTGAGTTCAGGGATACTAAACTCGACTTTCCACCATGCTCTTTGAGTCTGTTTGGATTATATAGTGTAATAATTCCAGCAGCTCAGTCTGGCCTAAGGAGAGCAGGTAGCCTTACAATAGTAAAAAACGAAAATGGCTGTAATTCACTATTAGGACATGCCACACACATCAGGGCTTGTCCTACCTTATGCTTACAATGCACCCTGCCCATGGGCTTACCATAGGGGTGACTGACATGCAGTTAAGGGAAGGTTTTGGGGACTGGCAAGTAGGTGTACTTGCGCAGTCAGCATGGCAGTACCAGACTGCACGCAGGTTCTGCAATGGCAGACCTAAGACATATTTTACTAGGCGGCTTCTGTGGGTGGCACAACCAGTGCTGCAAGCCCTCCAGCAGCATTTGTATTTACAAGCTCTGGCACTCCTGGTGCACTCTACTAGAGACTGACAGTAACCCAAATAAGCCAATCATAGAATCCAATCAATGTATCAATTTAACATAGCACTTGCACTGTGGCACTGATCAGCAGTGGCACAGTGCCCAAAGCAATATTCCAGCAAAACATTGTAAACAGAGGAGGCAAACAGACAAAAAAATGGAGGAGAGACTCATGTCAATTATGCCAGGTCTAACAGCCATGAAGCCAAATACCCTTAGAGGGGCACATTGGACCCGTAAATAAGGTAGCTAAGACATTATTCTGTGGTATAATGCCCTACTGTAGAATAAAATACTTGCTTTTTTCGAAAGGAAGGAGAAGCACTGGTCTGGACAATCATGTTATTGTGCTGCTAGGTTTATTGCTAAGTGCTGAGTCTCTGTACTCTCACACTAACCTTTCTGAGAAGCATGAGACTGCTTACCATAGCTACCACTTAGTCGAGTGCTGAAGGTGTTGTACTTTGCCCAGTTAGAAGAGAACACATGACAGAAGAGACAAATGACCCCAGTCCCAAGACTGTCGCACAGTAGCCTTACACTGCCCTTCGCCTTTTCCTGACAGAGACATGAGTATAGAGGAGACCGTATAGTAGGTACATATGAAGGTTGTTTTACTGCTCAATCGTGATTTTTCTATATCTGGAGACAAAGGATTCCACCCCTTGTCACTTCTGTTATTGTCAGACTGGCTTTGAGCAGTTTCTGTGCAGGTGGTTGTCAATTCTGACTGCCAACACTGAGTCAGTTCTCAGATCACTTATCTTGCAATCCAAATTTCAATGGCTTGTGATGTAAAGGTGAGACGCTCCTTTGACCATATTTAGGATACCATCTCTGCCTATTCCAACAGACACACCGGGTTTACTTCATAATAGAAAATGCTTCCTTGCTCCCTCTTTCCACAATTTGAATTTTTTTTTACGTGACAATAGCGACGAAGTGAGTAAACTACTCTTATAAAAAATGCTTATACTGATAGATGATTGGTAGGCTCTAGGGACCGACGTGTTACTTATTGGTCAGGTCAGAAGGCAGCAGGTGATTTTGAACACAGACCGCTTTGCAGCCTTCCAAACATTTTGCGCTATGACAGATGTACAAATGCGTCTTCATAGAAGTGGTGCCCACGTACAGCTGCCAGATGGACCTAGAAGGTTTGCACTTTCCTAATATAGTTTATTTAAGGGTTTTGCCAACTCGCACGGGTCTCTTTCTCATGGTACCGCACCCTGTCAGCCCGCAGCGCTGAGCACGCTTGCCTGCTCGCTATCCTGGTCGTTGCCCTTTGCTGCAGTGCCGTGGCACTGCAAAAACATGTATTCCCTCTCCTCTACGGAAGGCGAGAGCTGCCAGATCGGGAGCAGGTGAGCTGGAATAACCGACCGGACATATGTTCACGAGGCGCACGTTGATGGCTTCTGAGCAGGCAGTGGCGAGAGACAGCGAGCATGGAGAGCAGGCGGCTGTGCGCTGGAATTACATTTCTGTAGAACAAAAGTTGGAAATGTTTTAGTAACATTGCGCTTTTCCTCTGCCGGGCACGTCTGGAAGAGCAGAAATTAGTGGCCAATTCTTTCATTAACTGCTAGGCCTTCTGCTACTACCTTGCCGCTCTTGTCTTTTGATGTATTTCATTCTTGCCAACGAACTTGTATTTGTGTTTAAAGACCAGACACATTAATGTAGCAAACTGTTTTTTTTATTATTCCCATTCAGATATCTTCTTTTTGGGCAAAAATGTTTTTTTTCTGCCTCATAAACTCCTTTTTGAAATCATGAAAACAAGTGCTATGCTCACCCAAGCTCCTCATCCTCTAATAATAAAGTATTGTGCTTATTCAGAGGTTTACATCATTCAGGTGGGTGGAGCTCCAGGTGCTTTCCTACGTCAGCAGGGTGGTTGCTCTCCACTCACGTTCATGGCAGTTGAGGTGTCATAATGGACCCTGACCTCTGCAATACATTTGTTCCTTTACACTATTAAGTAACAGCTCTGAAGGTAAAGCTGCACATCTAGACTATTGCAGTGTATGAGTGTAGTCATACAGGGCTGGGAAAACCAGGCAAGTAGTCCAACATCACTCTCTTGACTCTATATGCGCCTAGTAGGTACCAGTTCAGACGAGGCGTACAGGAGGAGAGTGAAGGAAAACTGACACATTAGGACATTCCTTCATGGTTTTCAGATGTGCTCGAAAACTTACAACCATTACCAGCTAGCCTGCCCCCTACCCAGGCGTTCAACGTCCATTGGGCTCAAAGGGCTTCAGCTCCCCTGTCGTGTGTGTCAACCCGGCTGAGACAGCTTCCTGTCCAGGGAGGACCTGGCCTTGCAGTTTGGGCTGAACTGTTCCCATTGGGCGCAGGGTCAAGACTGATTTACACATGGCTGCCTCCAAACTGGAATGGCATGGTGAGCAAAAAAACAATGGATTCAGACCCAGATCTCTGTACTGGGGTGAATGTGTGACATTGCTCTGCATTCTGTCCATCAATTGTTCTTTTTGCATGAGACAGTTTCCCCAGCACACACGAAGCCGCACCAGAATACTTCATAGGTCTTTAAAAGACCATTTACTTGCTAACTAGGCTTTGTTGTGTTTTCACCCCTTCTTAGAGTCCCTGCATCTCCACTCTGCATATCGCTGGAAGAATCACCCCCCCCCCCACACCGAATTTTTAGTAGCCCCCCCCCCGAAGTTTGGCTCTAGTTACGCGTCTGCCCCTACCTATATATATGTACATGCCTTGTTCAGGACCACATTATCATGAGCTTCCAACTCTGTGCTATAGTGTCGTAAAGTACCCGGGACATACATTATAAGGCTATTGGAAGTCACCGAGTAGTTCTGTGATCATGGAGAGAAATAAGGTAAGGCTGAGTTCATTTTTATGGTCATGAAATTCCGAGGTGATTTATAATATCCTTATGATGTATTGCAGGGGGTGCTTTATTTCTTATAATACATGGCCACACATTCATTCCACCCACAAAATGCTTAATTCCTTGGTGTTTTGCTCTTTCATGACAAAATGATAGGATGCTTGCAAGCATGAAGAATATCATTAGAATCGCTAGTGCAAACTTAAACACACTAACAAGTAGTTAGATATTTTTTGCAAAAATGTATTAGAATCAGGTTTTATACAAGTTAGGTTTAAAAAAGCTTTAGCTCTGAATGTGTAGTAGGAATAATGATATCAGAACTCAAGTGTAAAGTTATTACAGTTAAGTGGCTATGTCCTTTCTTTATTACAGGTGATTAGGAAGGTCACAAGTCGCCTGTAATAAGGAAATTAGAGACCTGATTTTACATAGGGATTGTAGGCTTCCATGTATTATAAGTAAATGTGAGCTTAGACGAGTGAGCATTTATTTATTTTTCTGACCGTGCGAAATGCAACCTTGATCCAATAACAGGCTATAGGAGTCAATTCAGGAAAATGAAAGACATTAACTTACCTATGTCGAAGAGAACGGTGTTCTGCACATCATAACACATTTTCCAGTTTTAAGAGTAATTACACAATTACACAATTTGTCCCAACATGTTTACATGTCTGAAATCTCCAACCTGGCGTTTGAGTCAAAAAGATAGGAACACCTTTCAAAAAGCAGAGTGGACGTTCAAGTCGATGATGGCACTCCCTATAGATGTCCAGATCTCTCATGTCAAGATGGCTATCTCATCCACTCCTGAGCTCAGAAGATCCCAGTACAGTTGAGCACAAACCAGGAAATGTCCCTGCTGCTCATGATTAAGATGGCAATGTAAAATTGATGAAGTGATAACATGAATTTCAAGAAGCCCTGCCTTTTGTAGCTTTGTGAATGCACTGTTTCCCTGACTATGTTTGGGCTGGAGTTTAAAGTAACTGCTTTTAAATGTAACATTTTCATTCCAACATTAACTGAAGTGGAGAAGAAAATAAAAGGAACATTTTTTTTGAGCTTCTGGGGCCTATGTATGTATCACCATATGCCCTTCTCTCTTCCCCACCAACACCCCCGCCACAACCCCCTCACCCACACACCAGTCCTTTGGAAATGTATGCTATTACAGCAGGCTATTTAATAACAAGGGGACAGAAAGTTTCCCATCTGATGCGAGCAGAAGGCGGGTCCCCAGATCTCATAGCTTTCACCAAGCACTATCACCTCTATCTTTTCTGAGTTTAGTTTGAGCCTGTGGCTGTCAGGTCAGCCCAACAGTCCCAGGATGCACTGCTCTTATTTGGCATCAGTGGACACTTTCATGTATTCACGTCCACATAGAAAAGGATCTGAGTTTCATCAGCTTCAATATAAAAATTAAAGGGCTGGGTTTGGGTAAGGTGAGCGAGATGCTAGGCATAGAAATTGAAGAGAAAAAGTGAAAGTTTGTTCCCTGGTGGAGTCAGGGCTCTATGTACTCACTGAATTAAAAAATGTAAAAAATTAGAGATATTGCTTGAAAATGATTGGTTGCAGATGAAGGAAGCATATACAGCCCCCCGCCCCTACCAGTCCACATGAATTCTGATGCACTAGACATACCCTAGAAGAATAACATAACATCATATGAGAAAGCCAACGTGACCAAGTTATAACCACCTTGATTATTAGATGCCTTTCAGATTTCATAACAAAATACATTTGCTCACAATTACAAAGAAAGCCAGATGAGTTTAAAAATGGTTACTGACCTCCAGAATATCTGTGAGCTAACCGGTCACAGAGCACTCAAGGGTCATGTGAACACCTGGTGCCTGGGAGAGTACTCGGAAATTAGCTGGATATATGAGGCCAAACATTGGATTCTTTTGTAGTAGTATCCTTGCTCCCTGGTGATTGACATCCAACAAAACCTAAGACTCCCTAAGGAAAGGGGCCAAATAAGCTAACAGCACTTCAACAATCAGAAAAGTGGTGCAATCCAATGGTGAACCAGGCATATGTCCAATCAAGAAGACCAAAATCACTGAGCTCAGTTTCTTTACGAGGAGTCTTCGAGGAGTGGCAACATGTAGCACTGATGTAAGACATCCAGCGGAATTCAGAGAAGCCTCTTTAAAGTATATCTCCCTAGCCAGACTCAGGGAGTCATTAAAAGGGTAATTGGAACATTTGTAGGAATGTAGCCACCATTTGTGCAGCAGGTTCAATGACACCGGGCCCAGAGACTCAAGGGGCCTTTTACATTCTGACAGTTGCTATATTTTACTATCCCAATAGCAGTCAAAGGGGGCATTTTCTTTGTTTGCACCAGAGCCCATGTCGTCCTTGCTACACTGCTGAACATTCTGAACAATTCTTGCTCATTCATGAACGGGGATGTGAATGGTGTTATTTTCTTTATTGTCAGTATTGAGGTAGATCCTCAAATTAACTTCTCAAACAGTGTATGATGGATGCAGGGGATCTACTAAAGCAAAGTAGGATACCATTAAGTGTGGACGATCTGGGGGGTTTCCAATGGTGGACCCTTACCTGGCTCTGGGGATGGGATTTCTTGACCTGGTGATCTGTCTGGTGCAGGGCCGCCAGTCACAATAACAGCCGCCCTGCCATATTGAGTGCTAGACAACCCTTGCTAGATATCCCTGCCAGAGACAGCCTTTCTAAAAAAACATAACATGGCGGTCTCTGACAGGGTCACCCTGCCTTTAATATGGCAGGGTGCCCTTCATAGTGGCTGGCAGCTCTTTACCCGATGGATCACCAGGTCATGCTGTGCACTGCAACACAGGCAGGGACATCAATAAAAGACTCTGAAGTGCAGGGGTAAAACACCTTGTCTATCAGAACATTTTTCCCAAGTTAAAATCCAGCTTGGAGACCACTCTACAATTTACTACAATATATCTACTATAATGATGGATGAATTGTAGGCACTGAGATGCCAGTCAGGCAGGCACTGTTCTAAATATATGGCGGGTAATTACCCACACCTGGTCCTGGCCTCGTTGACCCGACAGGCTAGAGGACTACTCACCAAGATTTAAATGACCTCCTTCCATAGGGCGTTCACCATATGAGTGGGTCATGCTATCAAATGGCACATAAATAGCCTCCCAAACTTGCTCACCTAATCCCAACTCACTTTGGACTCTGATGAGCCTAATTACAATAAAGAGTACTTTCTTCTAATCCTCTTACACTCATGATCATGAAGTACATCACACAGGATGGTCCTGATACACAAAATAAGTGTGAACTACTCGTGCAAATTCCTTGTCCTTGTATTAAAAAGGTGAGTTTACCCAAAGCAGTGACAAATGGGGGTAAATTTGAAAGCAATACTTCTCAACACTGACTTTGAAGTTATCTTCCTGTTTTCCCTCTCAGCAGGACATATTCCTTTCAACCGCGATGTAAGTCATGAATTTTTCCCTGAAGAATGGCGTGGAGCGGGGGGGGTGAGGAAGGGGGGGTCACTGTATCACTTGCAATACATCACATGACAAAAATATTGTATCCACCCTGTCTATTGTGAAGATAAAAACATATGAAGTTTGTAGTCCACATTGTTGAACTATTTAACCTAGAAAACATTTGTGGCTTTGTCAACCAATTTTACTTTAAAAAATGTAACTCTTGTCTTATTTAAAATTGTACTTGCTGAGTGCATTGAAAACCAACCTTTTTCACTTTCCAAGTTCAGGTGCTCTTCTTAGGGCTTTCCTGAAGGACTTTATACGTTCAGAATATTTTTTTCTGTGAATCACAACATTTGTGTGAGCAATGTACACTATTTGTAATTTGCTCACGGAAATCATGTCTTGTGAAGTGAGCTAATAGTGTGGCACCTATAAAGAGGCTTATAAGTAGTGCGCAACCAGTGGCTGCCTTTTGGCATGCGATACAGGGGGCCTCATTTATGAGAAATGACGCATCGCTGCGTGAAAGCAGCGATGCGTCACTTCTCAGTGCGCACTCCTTGCGACATTCCTGATGCGTAATATTTAATGTCTGACGCATCATGTCGCAAGGAGTTCCAGATACATCAGTATTTCTGACGTATCTGTAAGCGCAAAAGTGACGCATTGTTGGAGTGTGTCACAAAAGTGACGCAACTCCAGCAATGCGTCCTTTCGCATGGAGCAAGCCCCATGTGAAAGGGCCTGCATCAGTCTTACGCCTGCTGTGAGGCAGGCGCAAGATTTTGACGCAACGGCCTCCTAAAAGTGACGCAGTGAAATCTCATAGATTTCACTGGGTCACTTCTACGACCCTTCCTTGCGTCAATACGCCCCCCTTGCATACATTATACCTGGCACAGGTATAATGTGGCGAAGGGGTTTACAAAGTGACGCATCTACCTAGATGCATCACTTTGTAAATATGGCGCAACAAGGTGCATTTTTTACGCCACTGGTGCGTCACAAAAAGTGACGCACCGGCAGCGTAAAAGTGACGCACAGCCTCATAAATGAGTCCCAAGGTGTCTCAGGAACCCCTGACCCTCCTCTATACAAAAGGGTGCAATCCCTCATTGTGCCTCCTGTGACATGTACCACCCCGCCCACAAAATGCAAGCTGGCCGATTTTTAGCTAAAGATGAGACAATGGCCACTGCTCTGTCTTGGATTGTTGCGCTCACCCCACTCTCCAGGTTTGCACCTGTGATGGAGAAAGTGCATTCTTTTGTAATGGAGAATACAGTTCAAGTTTGTGCCTGGGGAAATCGTTAATTGTGTACCCAATCCAAATGATAATGATGCATCTGCTACTGTAATACTGGGCAATGTGCCAGTCACTGATATTTCGTATTTCCTTTGTGCATCACTATCAAAATGTTACCATTGGCATTGATGACATATATTAGAAGTCGACCATGAGTCTACTAGGTATGTCCATAATTTTCATTTGGGTAAATGGAATCCCGCAAAATTACTGAATTTTTAATTAAACAAAATGCACCCAATATTTTGCCATTTCATATAAGGCAAAATTTCGAGTGATATTTGCATATAAAAGACCCATTTGTAGCAGACAAATTCTCTCAGAAAGACATTTTCTGGAACTTAAAATACGAAGAAACGTCACGCGAGATAACGGCAAAGAAAGGGAGCTATACAAAGGCTTAGAATATATCTACTCATCTTGCGTGCGCTAGAAATGAGTGCTGAGAAATGCGCAAGTAGTAGGAACTCGTCTGGATTGTTGAAATCGCTACATCTTCGGCGAGGAATGGACCAGTGCGTAATCTGTACAATTACTAGAATGTAATGTTGTGCTAGAGTGCCCCTGGAAGTGTTTCGCCCTTACTCTAGTATGTACAGCGACACAGTGATGTACACCGATGCATTAACGGGGGCGTTTGTCATTTCTAACACACCTTCAGTCACAATCTTGAATTGTACGCCTTTCGGTGTTACTGTTTATGGATTTGTGGATGACTTCCATTAACTTTCTAATTCTCAACGCAATCAAACATGGTAAATGGTTGCCAGAGCAATTAGCGTCCATGAATGATCTGTTTGGGGAATAGGCGGGAAGGGAACCACCCATCATGCCTTTGAAAGGTTTTTAAAACCGCGCTGGCTGCACACATTTGTCCGCAGAGTCGTATAACAAAATGAAGACAGATGAAAAATGGCCTGATCAATGCCTTAATGAGAAGGAAGCTAACAAGGAAACAAGCACAGAACAGCAGCCTTGTAAAATAGATAGTTTTCTTTATGCCAACAATTTTGTCATTACAATTATGGCTGCAGAGAAACATTGGGATAATCTAACAGGGAAAATAATGGTGTGAAATGAGAGAAGTTGTAAATACTCTTGAATAGAAATGTGCAGGGAAGTAACTTTTGTTTGGGATTTAATTGTCAGGCGAAATCCTTTGACAAAGGTTTGCTGGAGCAGGTGGTCCTGGCGGGGTGGTAATGGAAACAAGTCAGGTCTAGAATGGAAAGGGGCGACCATTCGGTCCCCCCGAACGTATGGTGGAGTACCACGATCCCCCCGGGAAGCCATCTTGGGCGGGGGGCGTGTCTCGGCTGGTATGCCCGAAGCGGCGTAGCCGGGGCGCGCCTTTTTCCCGCCCTAGAGTGGGCTGGCCTAGACACCGACGCGGCCGGCCACGCCCTCGGAGGCAGGCGGGGGCGGGTTTACGCCCACCCTGAAGACGGATAAAAGGAGCGGAAGCCAAGAAAGTATCCTCTTGTTCCTGTGCTCTGAAGCTGCACCTCCCCGCTGCACGTGAGCTCGAGACGGAACGAAGAGCCAATTTTGACCCACCCACCAGCCCCTGAGGACAGCTAGTTGTTTTTGAATAAAGTTTTGATCTGGTAACTCTGTTTCTTGCAGGTTGTGATGATCGTCGTGAAATGCAATAAAGAATGGTTATTTTCAGTGTGTTTTGCAAATAAAGTAATTTTGCACTAATGTTGATCAGTATTCATGCTTGTAATAAGTCATGTTCGTTTTTATTCTTAGTAAGTTAGGTAGAATTGTCGTATTTATTTTGGTCGGGCGGTAAGGTCATGATCGGTGAGCAGTAATTCGAAGATCCCTATGAGGGGGCGTCACCCATTACGGATGGGAGCGCGCGGGGGAGGTGGCCAATTGGCCCCTCAGCGGGGAGGCGGTCCTGTCTAAGGAGAGGCCGCCGGAAGGAAAGGAAAGGTGGTCAAGGCCCCTTCCTGGATAGGAGGGGCTACGGCCCCTCCTGGGGAATTTCCCGGGGCCAGGACATCTGCGACGGCAGATGGGTAAGTTGTGTGGGGTGCGGGAGGGGGTTTACGCTACCTTTTAGACACCTCACACGAGTCCTCGAACGACCGTTAAATGGCGTCGAGTTTATTGGGGCCCCCGTCAAGTACAAAGGGAAATTGGTAGATGCACTTGAGGTACGCCTCTGTGCGGTCGCTCCTCTCACAAGTGAGGGGGGTATGTCTGGTTTAGGGATCTGACACCGGTTACGACCTTGCCGTTGGCCCTTAACGTTAGGATGTACAATTTCAAGTCAAGTGTTTTGTAGGATGTTAGTTCGGCTAGGAGAACCTCTGTATTAGAGATCTGTTAAGGTTAGCCAAACATCGTAATGTGGAAATGAAATTGTACATAATATGACCCTGTTATTTTAATGTTTTATTTTTGTTTCATATTTTAATAAATACGGCCGGGAAGGGTGACTCCCTTCCCGCCTTCCAAAAGTTCAAGAACTGTTTCCGGTTTCCCAATTCTTGGGGATTGTGTTGAGAGGGGGTGGCGGGTATCTCAGCCATATGATAATATTGCTTAGTTAGCTTAGAATTAATAGAGGATGTTCCCATTTCTGCTCTTCCTCCCAGTTTTTGCTAGGGATGGAACATAAGGCAAGAATTGTGTATAGGAAAATATATTTTCTAGAATGTTTGAGCCTATCAACCTATCATGAGTGGCAGGTGAGTGGCAGGGAAGAGGCTGGCATTCCTCTGTGCCTTTCTGTAAGTACCTAAATCCTGTCTGACCTGAGGATGTGTATATTTCAAAATGCTCAGCCATATCATGATGCTGTGTTCTTCACTTGCAAACAGTTATGATAACCAAAGTTGGGAATCGATAGCCAAACTGCAGCTTCACAAATTTCCACTTGAGTTCAAGCACATGCCAGGTACTTTAGACATGTCTCTACATAGATTGTTATGATTCATTCAAGGCTTCCTGAGGCTCAGCTAACTGTTCAACTGGAAGAGGAGGAATTATACCTGAAATCTAATATCATATTCACGAAGACAAGTGGTAAATTGATGCACAGATAATAAAAATGTCTTTACCTGAACTTCTACTGTGTTTTTTTAACAGTATGGAAGGGTAGCAATAGCACCTTTATTTCGAATCTACGAGAAAATAGATTTTGTCCCCATGTTGATGAACAACACGTTGGAGCCTGCAACATGATCAAAAATGACTGCTCACCTAACATGAATTGCTCATCACAACAGGCCTCTGCACTTTCACTATGTATTCCAACAATTCAAGCTTCCTCTATCTCATACTATTACTGGATTTCCCATCAATTAATCAATCAATCAAAGAACCTTTATTCGATCCATTTAAAAATACAGATCATAAAAGTACAAACAAATGAAACCATTTATATACAAGTCAGTTTGCACAATTTCCTATTTTGATATTATCACATGTTAAAGGATGAATAAAATTAAGAGGAGCAAGAGTGGCGGCACCCAAGATGGCTGCCTGATAACGGAACGCCGTACCATAGCGGGAGTGCCGTAATTAATATGAAGTTCCCGCAATCCTGAAATCATGGGAATCAGACTGAAAACGGCATCGGAATGCATCCTGCACTGAAGGAAGGTGTTTTCATTCTTTTTTTTTGGGCTTTCGTCATACTTATCTTGGGCCTCTACACTCTTCCTCAGTATTGTGGCAGCTATTTTTTTTATGGATGCTTGATTCCACTCAGCACTGGGCTGATTGTGACAACTTTTGGGGCTTGTTCCCTCAAAATATTTCACAATTTATTGGCCTGGCATTGGCATTGGCATTGACTTGCCTTGCTTTAACCTACCTTGAGCCTTTTATTCTGTGGAGATTTGGGCAATTAGCTGACTGGCTGTATTTCTGGCTCTGGGAGACTACTGGAGGGAAATATTTGCTTATTGTTGCCTGCGCTCTTTTCTTGACTGCGCATTTCTTGATGGCGCATCTCAAAGCTACTTATGGGCAGAAGCAAAATCTTATTACATTCAAATAAGAGTGGCACTTCTAAGATAACCAAAGCTGATTCTTTGTATACTGAGCCCTCCATGAACTGTTCGCTCTCTACAGCAGATATGGCCAGTCGTCTGCCTCTCGCTCAGTACCGCCGCTTTTTCCGAATTCTAAGATGCAGGCAACCCTCATGCCTAAAAGGCGCCTCAAGCAAGATCCACCTTTCCCGCCTAAACTTCCTGCTCCTGTATGTTTAGATGCTATTCTGAAAGAGATACACGGTTTGAATCCATTTATTGAGGAGACTAACGCTTGCCTACAAGTGATGGATAACAAGTGGTTCTCTATGTATTCCTGACTCTCCTTAGTAGAACAACGTGTTGGCGATATCCAGGATGTTGCAGTGAAGATAGCAACGCTGGAGAAAGATATTTCACCCCTTAAATTATCTGCAGAAGATCTTGAAAACAGGAACAGACAAAAAAAAATCTACGTTTAAATGTTCTTGAAGGTAATGATCCCGTTGGTTTTTTCACATCCTTCTTTCCAAAGGTTTTAGATATTCCTCCTTCGACCAATTTGAACACCCACGTGCTCACAGACTGGGTCCTCGTCTGTCCTCTATGTCAGCCCCATCAAAACCTCAGGAAGTGATTCTTCTTTTCTTACAATTTATGGACCTTCTTCAAGGGTTAAATGCATCCAAGGCTAAGAAACATCTTGTCTGGTCTAGTGTTAACTTGTTTATTTCCAAAGATGTTTCTACAGCAACGGGCTAAGGGCGAAAAGACTTCCTCGATCTTAGACCTGCTCTACGCACCCTTGGAGCATAATATCATCCATGCCTCTTCAAAGTGACACTTCAGGATAATACGTCCACATTCGAGGATCCTGCGGACTTGAGGAAATTCATTCATTCACATTCTACAACATTGATGGAAATTCCTGACCCATCTCCTTTCACTTGACTTTTATAGTTCTATATAACTATTAATCTCAGTTATACTAATGATTGCTTCTTTTACAGGTTGCTTCTTGATGTTTGTTTTTCTCATTTGATTTGAAGTATGTTGAATTTCTTCTTCACATTCCTTCCTTGCAGGTAATTTGAAATTCAGTTTGTCTGTTCCATAACTTTTATGTTGGCGACCTGGTGTGGTGCTTTCTCCCTTGTTGTCTATGTAATCTTCATTTGATGTCGCCACTCCTCCTTGTTGTCTTCTTCTTCCCTGTAAACGCTATGTATTACAGTTGTTAATTTGACATGTACTGTCTCTTCTGGTTGTATCTTTTGTTCCTCCTTTTCCTATCCTCTTCTATCCTCCCTCTCTCCCCTCCGCTAGCGTGTATATCATTATATTCCTCTTGGAGCATCTATTTTATTTTTAACTTTTTCTTTCTTTCTTGCTCTGCTTACTTTTCCTACACTTTTTCACTGTTGTTGGTTCTATTGTTCCATATTTACTGTCATATCCTTGCATTCAGAGTTGTTACTTGGAATATAAAAGAATGTATTAACCCTATAAAAAGGCAGAGAATTGTTTCACATTTAGCCTCCTATAATCCTGATTTAGTTTTATTGCAAGAAACTCACTTTTTAGAAGCTGAGGCTCTTAAACTCAAATGCAATTGGGTTGGTTCTGATCTTGTTTCTCTTCCTAATACAAAGAAAAATGGTGTCATTATTTTATGCCATAAAAAGTTGAAGTGTTCTGTTGTTTCACAAGAAATAGATACTGACAGTAGATGGATTTAGTTAAACTACTCATTAATAATAATATTCCTTTAACTGTCTTCAATATTTATGGTCAAACTCAACCAGATTACGCCTTCTGGCCCACTAAAAAAAAATGCTTGCAACACAAGGATGTTATCCTTGGAGGCGATTGCAACAAGATCATGGACCCCTTTATTGACCGTAGATGCCAGGTACTTTTTTTCCCACACAAAACCCACAAACAATTCCACAGTACAATCACACAGGCACATCTCGTAGATGCTTGGAGACTATATAACCCAGACCAAACAGAATTTTCTTTTTTCTCCCCTCAATATGGCTCCCTAACCCGGTTAGCTCAAAATCTCAATTCATATTTGATTGAACCTAGTTTGATTTCTGATCATGCTCCGGTGATGCCTGATTTTTATTTGCTTTGTCCGCAGCCCAAATCTTTCAGATGAAGATTTAATAACTTTCTTCTATAAGATCCAGTTTTTTCATCCTCCTTTGCTTCTTTTGCAGAAGAATTTTTTTTCTTTTAATGAAGTTTTATTTATTTCTCCTGCATTTGTGTGGGACACTTTTGAAGCTGCTGCCCAGGGTTTCATAATTAACTTTATATCTAAAAAAAAGAAACACACCCTTACTCAACATAAAGCCCTGCTAGCCAATATCAAACACTTAGAACATCAATTTTTTGGTTTTGCCTAGGGCCGGAGCTCCTAGCTCCGCCCAGGAGAAATCTAATGTCCCTACAGTGTGGACCTTAGTCCCGCCCTCTGTTCCATTGGCTAGCTTCATAAATGGAGGCTAGCCATTGGAACAGAGATCTGTCCGTCATGGCCGGGCCAGATTCGTGGGCGTTCCTGCATTTTTTTCCCTCTCCACCCTTTTCGCATTGTCATCAAGGCCGTGGGCGGGGTTTATTTATTTTTTTAGTCAGTTTTGTTTGGTCATTGTGCGGCCGATCTCCGCCAGCGGAAGTCCAGGTCCAGGTGAGTGCTGGCTGTTCCCGCCCACCTCCCGCTGTCCGTGTGCCTCTCCGCCCCCCCTCCCGCTGTCCGTGTGCCTCCCCGCCCCCCTCCCGCTGTCTGTGTCTTTCCCGCCCCCCCGCTGTCTGTGTCTTTACCACCCCCCTCCCGCTGTCCGTGCCTTTCCTTGTTCTGCCAGAGGTTGTGGCGCCAGGAAGACCGCGTTTTTTAATTGCTCATTGAGGGGTGCCGCTGGTGTTTTTTCTCCTCCCTGGATGTTCCTCCACCGGGCTCCCTGAATTCCTGTCCCCTGCCCGGGAGCCCCCCCCCCCTCCAGGACTGATGGATATCCTGTACCTGCTGGGCATACTGGTCTCGTACGCGGTGGGCAGCACCCGGGTGCTGGCCGGGTACCCCATCTGGTGGTGAGTGGCCTCACGCTGGGTCTTGGGTGCGGGTTTTGGGTGACGGGGAAAGAGGTTCTTCTTTGTCCCCTTTCCCGGAGTTGAATGGTTGAGTGTGTAGACATGCATAGACCTGCAAACTGTAGCGCCTCGAGGCGGATTGTCATTAAGGGTGTATACGCACAGAGTTCACAGGAGTTATTTTTGAAGGGCTCTCCCAGTTTGGGTGTTTTTTATTTACGGCTGGTATTCATAGGCAGCAAAGATGCCGCCCTGTTCAGCGCACACAAGGGCTTGCAGAGAAAGCAGCCGCAGAACAGACTCAGGGTTTATTTTGTGGCGCTATCTATCATTGCCGAAGTGAGTCGAAAGTGTAAAGTTTGTGAGTAGAAGCCCGCGAGGTAGCTTGTGCCAGTGTCTGTCAGCCCTAGAGTGTGTGAGTGTACGATCATGTCCGCATTTGAGTGAGTGCCCTGCTGTGAACGAGTGAGTGTCTGGATGCATGAGTGAGTGCGAGTGCGTGACTGTGGATGTGAGTGAGAGCGCATGGGTGCACGAGTGTTTACATCAATAAAAGTATGTTGGCGTGCTTGGGTGGGTAAGTGGAACAGTGCATGCGTGTGAGAATGCATAGATGATGAACACGAGTGTGTGTAAGGCAGAGATTGCCTGTGTTCATGATCACTCTGTTGTGACAGGCAGCTCTCTTCCAAGCGCTGAGAAGCAGCCCAGGGTCAGGCTGGCGCTAAGACCAGCGTTCATCAGACTGCCCAAGGCCTCGGTGCTCAGAAGGGGAATTGTGGTATTCGGAAGGGCCCGGCCTTTAGAGGCGGTTCCAATCAGAATATTACTTATTTAGACGGGGAATGTCCCCCGTGGGCCACCGTTCGTCTCAGCTATTGATTAATGGGGCCAGGCGACAGAAGGCCCACTTCAAGGTTTTGGAGAAAAGTATAGTCTTAAAGAAGGGTTTCTTCCACCAGGAAGGGCAACACCAACCTGGGCAAATATCCTTATGTTTGTCGATTTGTGTAGCGCTCCCTACGGAGCGCGGTTGCTTTGAGGCGCTTGCTAGAGGAAAGGCTCGAGGTCCGGTGCATCTTGGTTATAGTGACACCCTATGACCGGGGTCGCTGGAATTATGCGATTTTGCAGCTGCTGCGTTTTATGCATGATTATAGATTTGCCGCAGTAACCACCATCTCCTCATAATTTGCAGATTTAAACAAAAATAGTTTCTAGCTGAAACGGCTAAACATTCACTAAAGAAAGATCGAAACGCGGTGCAGCACAATGGCAGACCCTCTGCACATTTTAGATGGTCAATTTTAATAGATACTTTTTGTATTTAGGTGTTCCTGGTGGAAATAAGATGAAATATTTACCCACATAGTATAAATGTGTGTTAAAATGACAAAATAGTGAAATAATATCGCCATAGAATGTGCTGCACTGTATTGCATAATTTGCCCTTTGTGTCAAATAATGTAGTTAATAGTGCTGCATGATTCGGTGCTTCAGTGCTTCATAATCAGTGTGGCGTGTCAGGCTGTCAGCGCTCTTTGTGTCTGCCTAGTATCTCCCTGCCGTGCCACCCAGCTGACCTCATGAGGGGGTAAGACCTACCTGATGATGCAGGTAGCAGGAATGACCTCCGCTAGAAGGGTGCAGTCATAGACCAGAGAGCGGCCATGCTTGTGAGATATGGTCACCCCAGGGTTCGCTGGTGGTCAAATGTCTAAACTACACAAACAGTACACACCAGTACATTAAGCTGAACAAGGTACAAATTGAGGGATTGTTTATCAGTCTTGAGTGTTGATGCAGTTGACCATTTTCACATTTTTAAACCTTTGAAAAAGTCAAATCTGGACTATAACTCCATCACCCTCCTTTGAGAATGATTTATCCGCCAGTGCGTCTCACCGATGAGGCGCCGTTTGCTTGAGCACCCCACGGCTTTGTCTGACCATTACTTCCACCTGGCCATTATTGTGACTGACCATTACTTTGACCTGCAGCTGACCATTGACAGGTGATTGACAGGCCATCACTTCAACTGGCCACTACTCCGACTGATTATCATTGTTGTCTGGCCAGGACCCCGCCAGGCTGTTACTGCAGACTGACTCATATTTGGAGCTGACCTTGACTTTGACTGACCATTGATTCGGTGGGTCATTCACTGCCATCACCGTTTCTCGCCAAAGGCATTTATTCCCCAGTTTTTCCACTCAAGATAGACTCCTGATGTGTCAGTAAGGCGCCATGTTTGTAAGGCTATCACTGGTTTGTCACCTTCAATCCTCTCCAGGAAATGTTCACACCCCCACCAATCACCGAACCGAAACGTCTCTTGCCTAATTAGCAGGAACTGACATTATTCCTCAATTAAATAGCTTTTTTCATGGACATTGGAAGAATGAAGGTCTGATCAGACCCTGCCACTATTCAAACCTTTAAGGTGTGTGGAGCGCGGATCTCTGCAGCGGGCATTAAGCTCCTTGAGTTACCATACCAGCTGCCTCCTATGCCACAGGCTTCGGTATCAGTGAAGCCAAGATGTCTTTTGTCGTATGTTTTTGTCTTATGTTTACCGTTATTTATTTTTTATTTTGTGTCTTTAATACAGCGTGAATTTGGTAACGCAACGCTCTGCAACACGTAACTCGACTTAGTACACTATTGTCGACATTAAAAACAGGGACACCCTCGAGTACGGTGCAGTATTACCAAACGAAACTAAGAGCAGACGATTGAGTCAACATCTGAGACTCTCCCTGCGAATCAGGACACACACCCCCCATCCTGCCTCGTGGGAGTGATGGACGAAGTCTGTTGTGTCCTCCGTTGATGAGCAAAGGGTCGCAAAGTGACGCAAAGCATTGCGTCAATCTACTTTTCATGAAAAGGACCTGCACGAGCGCATGTGCGCCTGTGCGCCCCTCAGTAAATCTAGGCAGATCTGTTTTTGCAGACGTGGCTTCCTCAAGGAAGAACAAATGTGTGTAATGCTGTGAGTGAGTAAATCAGTGACTACTCTATCTAACCGAACAACTGAGAAACTCTGAAGCAAACAGGGGTTTTAGAAATGGCCAATCCCTGCTCCTGGAACCCCCACCTTCAGGCGGGAATGATACACAAGCCAGTCATTCTCTGGTAGTGCCACAAGAATCTGGAACTCTCCACCTCCCTCCACCTAACCACCTGCCTAGTGACCTTCAAAAAGTAGCTCAAGCTCCTCTTATGTGATAGCCACCTTAGTTAATCCCCCTCTGCCATACTTAAATCACCTTCTGCCATACATAAGTACTCTCTCCACCAGGATCTGAACTACCTTCATTATGTGACTCCCACCATCGAAATCAATGCTTTGACTATGTACGACCTTTGAGCAACTGCTGTGACTGTCTCATATGGTACATCCCGCACGCATCTAGCAATGTAAACACCCACGTTTAATTACTGTAACTTCAACTCGCTGTAACCCATGAGTCTTGCTACTTTTGTAAACGACTCTGATGCCTTCGGACTGAATGTATGACGTTACTACGCCCTCTATCACCCCGCAGTAGGTTACAACGCGGGCGTTACATTGACTGAGTTGTTACCACGCATGGCTTTACATCACAAGTCGTTTCTACGACTTGCGCTAGATGAAGCGCTGAATTTAGGAATAGTATAAATTACTATTCCTACTCCAGTTAGCGCAACAGCAGTTAATGTGTTGGATTTAAAATCCAACACATACCCTGGTGTTGCGCGCCATCTAGCGCTAGTCGTTGAAACGACTTGCGATGTAATGCCATGCGTGGTAACAAAGCGGACGATGTAAGGGCCACGTTGTAACCGACCCGCGTGGTATTACCAGCATTGTAAATGCTGTTTCCCCTTCGGACTATGTCTGCACTATTTAAAATAGCTAAATACTAATAAATACATTGCGCAAGCTGACAAGTGTGGCACACTGCGAGCTGCTGCGCCCTGGTGGACTAGTTTGTTAATGCCAAATCATCTTAGTGTGAGGGCGTAGGGAGAGCTGGAGACTAAGCAGCGTCTGCATTTTGGGACTTGTAGTTCTGTTTCATAACAGAATAAACAAAATTACAATGATGAGCGCTTCTTTTTCTCTTGGATAATAATGATCCACATTTGTAAAGCACACAATCAGGAAGATTAAGCAAGCTATTGCCCAGATTCACATGGTGCTGGGCTAATCTGCTGCCGGTACCGGGGATCAAACCGTGATCCCCGGATTGCGGAGTCAGTCGCCCTAGCCGTGGCGCCACACCTCTTCCTCAGGGACAGGGATCAGTTTTCTATTATCCAGTCTCTCCTCTTAAGGTGTCTTGTCCTTCTATCGTCACCTTTCCTCATCTTATTTCATATAGCTGTGTTCCTGACACTGACTCCTTGTTTTCTAGTCTGTGTCTCCCTCCTTTGAGACCATTGTCAGGACTGGACTGGGAACCGAAACCGGCCCTGGCAAACTGCTCGGCTGGGCCCCACCGGGGGGGATGACGGGTGGAGCCGAGCTGTTCGCTATGAGCTGTCTCGCCCGATTTTGTTACAGGGAGGCCGATATTGCCGTCCCCCGGTAACAGAAAAGGCCCCTCAGGGGCCAAAAACTGCCCCCCCCCACCCCGGCGGCCCACTGGGGAAACACTTGGTGCCCGGTATGACCAGTTCAGCCCTGACCATTGTCCTGTCACACTGCAATACACTGTGGGAGCCTTTTATTGTGGAGCGAAGGAACGAACACGCATTGCCATTTTCTAGCTCAGGTGGCCCAATGGACTAATGCATCGATTGCAGTTATCTGTGTGTGACCCATAGTGGCAGGTTCCAACTGTGATAAATCCACTCAGCCTTTCATCTTTCCATGGGCAATAAAATCAGTACCATTGACTTTTGTAACAATTAGCATGAGTTATCTGTCAATACAGGCAAGCTACTCTATGGGGTGAATATGCATTCTACAAATACATATATAATATTTGTTTTTTGTGTGTACCTCCCTTGTCTAGCTTGACTAGAATTCATAGTTAAATGCTCAGTGCTTGCAAGGAATCTCTAGCAACAAGCAGAAGGCTGTTTCATGGTCCAATGTTCTTCACTAAAATGCTGGTTTTAAGTGGCCTGCTTGCCTTTAGAAGTGTGCTGAGTTCTGCTTGAATTATAGCTTTCAATAGAGCTCTGCTTTGGCAGCCTCCAGCACTCTGGTAGGAACAGGGCCTGACAAAAAGCAGAGATTCAAGTGACACCTAAGGGCAGATTTACAAGCCCCTGGCACCTCTGGTGCATCCATCATGTTGTGTGATGCACCAGTAGCGCAACCTGCTGGGTGATATTTACAAGCACAGGTAAAGCCACCCAGCGTGGCTTTACCTGTGCTTGTAAATATCTCCCCTTTTCACGCAACACTTTGCATGTTAGGGGCGTAACATGGGTGTTGTTGTGGATATTCCCACCCAACACCCATGTCCACTGATGCATCTCCAGATTTACGAGCAATCGTAAATCTGGAAATGCGTCAGAATGCTACGCCACCCTAGGGGTGGCGTAGCGAGGTGCAACAAGGAGATTTTTTTTTTCCATTTCTCCCCGTTTTTTAGGTTTCGCGTGGCGAACAGCTGCGCAAGCAGCGTTTCGCGCAGGCGAAAACTTTTGTTTACCAGTATGGACAAAAGTCCCGCCTCTCTGTTCCATTGGCTAGCTCCATAATTGGAGGCTAGCCATTAGAAGAGAGAGGCATCCGTCATTCTGCGAGGCGACTCGTGGGCGTTCCTGAGATTTTTTCTCATCCAGCCCCTTTTATCACGTCAGTGCGGCGGTGGGCAGGGTTTATTTTTTTGTTTGTCCAGGTTTCTTTTGGTCATTCTGCGGCTGACCGCCGCCGGAGGAAGTCCCGGTCCAGGTGAGTGCTGGCTGTTCTCGCCGCCCCCCCTCCCGCTGTCCGTGCCTTTCCCACCCCCGCTCCTGCTGTCCGTGGTTTTCCCGCCCCCCCTCCCGCTGTCCGTGGTTTTCCCGCCCCCCACTCCCGCTGTCCGTGCCTTTCCCGCCCCCCCTCCCTCTGTCCGTGCCTTTCCTGCCCTCCCTCCCGCTGTCCGTGCATAATTGCTCGCCATACAGTCTTGTCTTATGTGTTTACACGCTTCTAGAACATCTGGCATGAAAACTCCGAGATTCTCATTGACCAAGATATTGCACTGACAATGCTGCTTCAGTCTCTTTTAAATCACTTTGTCCAGGTCCAGGTGAGTGCTGGCCGTTCCCGCCGCCCCCCCTCCCGCTGTCCGTGCCTTTCCCGCCCTCCCTCCCGCTGTCTGTGCTTTTCCCGCCCCCCTCCTGCTGTCCGTGCCTTTCCCGCCCACCCTCCCGCTGTCCGTGCCTTTCCTGCCCCCCCTGCCGCTGTCCGTGCCTTTCCTGCCCCCCTCCCGCTGTCCGTGCCTTTCCTGCCCTCCCTCCCGCTGTCCGTGCATAATTGCTCACCATACAGTCTTGTCTTATGTGTTTACCCGCTTCTAGAACATCTGGCATGAAAACTCAGAGATTCTCATTGACCACGATATTGTACTGACAACGCTGCTTCAGTCTCTATTAATTCACTTTATTACTTACTGTTTCTATTCATTCTTTGCTTTATTTTCCTACCCTCCACTCTCTTTTCCTTATTCCTTTCTCTTTTACCTCTCTCTGTGGATGCTGGCAGTTCCACATCATAGGCATTTATTATGCTTTGTATGCAAGGGGAGTTCGCACTTGAGTAACTGTTCTGTGTCTGAATAAGTGTGCACTTCTGCCTGCCATTCCTGTGCTGCCCAAATTGTACGCATTCGGCTTTTTATAAACTATTTCTGTACAATCTTGAGCTGCTGCTATCACCACCTGCCTTTTACCTGTTCGTGCTGCCCTTATTTTGCATGTTAGTTAAGCTTGCTGAAAACCTTCTCAGTATAGAATAATCAAAATGATTGACATTGGCAATGCTCGTTGGTTAGTGCTTCCCTTATATTGAGATCAGACTTTCACTCGAGCAGCTTGTCCACAACTTTTCTTAGTGGTGTGTAATGCCACATCGTAATTGCCTCTATCATGGTAACTAACGGCAGAGACTGACTATGAGAGCTGTGCCTCCCGGGCACGGACTGAGTATTACAAAATTCACTTTTTGTTTGCAGTTTCTACGCGTTGGCTCAAAACGTGGTCGAATATGTTATTGGTCCAAAATTGGCTAATTGGAGAGCTAATCTGTTGGCATTTAACGGGCACCTCTTGGCAAGTCCCATAAACTTAAAAGTTTGTATGGGAGTTAAGAATTTAACTAGAGTGTTAAAAGCTAAGCCTGGGCAAAATTGAAATCCCTATGGCGAAATTCCTGAATTTTGCATTACGCGAAATAGGCAAAACTTCTCAATTTTGCATTATGCCATTTTGCGTCATTTTCACATACAGGAGACAATTGTGACCCAAAAATGTATCGCAGAGACATTTTCTTTCCTGGCCACTCTTTTGCTTTTGGTATGTTGCATAGCAGTTATGTAGGCGGTATGACTTGGTGTTAAAATAGCAAAAAAAGTGGTTTGCCGTATCTTGCTTGACTAATAGTAATTTAGTTTTATTACGTTTTCTGGCTCTTTGTTTGTAGTTTCCTCTCTGCCCTGGGTTTGAATTTTTTTGACACACTAGGGCATGATTTCTGTAGGTGGATGCTGTGGGTACTAAGGTGTATGTTTTTTTTGCTAGTGTGTGGCATCTCTGCAGCCAGAATTGCTTTTGTGCAGTAGTATTCGACATTGGTGATAGGGTATAAAGCAATCTGTTAGGTTCCAACTGAGTCTTTTACAACAGCAGCAAAAGTCCAAAAGACCTTATCCACACCAGAAGCTGCTCAAAGGTCCGCTCTTCGTGATATCTCCAACTGGAATCCGTCTCTCCATTCATTGTCAGCATTTTATTGATGATACAGTGGTTACATCATCACTAGAGTACAGAACACATCAAAGCCCTTTCTCTTGTTTATTTTTTCACCCCATTGGAGCTGCTTTGTTGCCTCTCCTAGGGGTTTTAGAGTTTTTTTGCTTCAATTTTCATTAGAAGAAAAAAGGTTGTCCTCTTTGGTAACCACTTGATTACAAGCAATTTGTGAAGTTTAATAGAAATTCTGGTGACAACCAAAATTTACTTGCATGCTACAACCAGGTGGCACTTTTGGAGATTGATTACAACATTAGTACTCCTAGAATTACTAAATTGGCTATGCTGAAGGCCTGCAGACCATGATATTTTTCTTTTTAAATATACACCAATGCCCACAACTTCAAATTGCCCCTTGACATTGTGTGGTTCCTAGTCCCTTGTGTCCCTGCTGATGGGTACTATTGTTGGTGGATCTAGTTTCATATACATCTGCCTCAGGAGACTGTTGTACCCTTTGTACTTGGGTGACTGTACTTTTGCACAGGTTCTCGTTGTGCTCCCTACAGCAATATCACCGCCAGAAAGCTGGACAAGGTAGACCCCAGAGAGTTGTACTTATTAGACCTTGTTCATCCATTCATGCTCTCACCCACTAGTCCAGCATCCCATCTATCCCCTCACTTTTCCATCCTTGCGCTCGGTCACTCACCCAGCACTCACTTGGCACGTGTTTAATCCCGGGGCCCTCAGGATTGCTGTTGGCATACAAGCGAGTTGTAGTGTTTTCTGTATTTTGTTGCCAGTGGTAGTGTTTCCTCTATTTACGTGCAAGTGGTAGTGTTTTCTGTCCACAGTCAAATGGTAGGGTTTTCTGTTTAGCCGCAATTGGCAGTATTTATTTTGTTTACGTTCTGGTGGTTGTGTGTTTTCTGTTTTACATTCTGGTGGTTGTGTGTTTTCTGTTTTACATTCTGGTGGTTGTGTGTTTTCTGTTCAGAATAGAGTGGTGTGTGTTCTGGTTACATACAAGCTGTAGTGTGTGCTCTGTTTACGTATAAGTGGAAGTGTGCTGTATTAGCGTGTATGTTTTCTATTTGCATGCAAGGGGGGGTGTGTATTTTCTGTTTAAATTGGAGCGTTGGTGATTTTTTTGTTTACTAGAATTGGTAGTGTCCTCCTCATATATTAGTAGTAGCGAGTTTTCTGTGTAGGTGGTAATGCAACTTATTTTTTTGTTGATTTTTTTTTATATCGGGAACTTGACACAAAAGCATTAAAGCCCTTTATATCGTATCAGATTTTTTTTTTTTAAACCTGGGGAGCCGGGATGAGCTGGAAACAACCCACACCTGCAGTGTGAGAGACATTGTGTATGAGAGACAGCAGTGTCTGTAAGAAAGACAGCAGTGTGTGTGAGAGAGACAGCAGTGAGTGTGTTCAAGGCAGAGTCAGCAGTGTGGGAGAGACAGCAGTGTGAGACCTTTTATTTATGTTTTGGTTTTTGAAACATAAATAAAACAAATTATTTGCAATGTCAATAGCATAAACTTGCGTAAATACGTGACCTATTGCATTGTAAATGCAATACAAATCGCATTTGCGAGAGATTAAGCTATTGCCATTGTAAATGACAATGCCATTTATTTATCTGTTTTCAAAACCAACACATAAATAAAAAGTTTGTCATTCACAATGCCAGTAGCTCAAACTTTTCCAAAGGCGAAACCGCTGCATTGTAAATGCTTGTTTACCTCCTCATCAGATTTCACTCTGCAGAAGCTTGTTCGTGCGAAGCTGGAATTTAATAAGATCTCTACAGACAACGCTTCTTCTATTCTGCTTCGTAGCAGTGCCCGGTACTATGGAGGCCGTAATAAAGTTGGATCAATCTTGGCTAACTATCTTAAGTCCAGAAAAAATAGGACTCTGATTGATTCTATTCAGTCAGTGGGTGGGAAACATCTTTTTAAGGATCATGATATTCTGGATGATGCACATATTTCTATGAAAATGTATATACAGCGGAATCACCAGCATCAGACCCCCTAATCGATTCTTATCTTAGCAGTATCTCTCCTTCTTCTTCCACAGATCTTGATTTCAAATCCCTAAACTCGAACATATCGCTTCAGGAGATCGCCGGCTCTCTAGGCTCACTAAAGAAAATAAATCCCCCGGTCCAAATTGTTTTTATGTGGAATTTTACCTACATTTTTCTAATCTCTTATTTCTAAAACTCTTCAATCTCTTTCAGTACTTTTGCACTAATGGAAAAGCAAGTGGTTCTTTCCTAGAATCTTCTATCTGTCTCATTCATAAAGAAGGTAAAGATCCTAAATTCTGTGAAAATTATCGTCCTATATCCTTGATAAATGTGGATTATAACATTTTTGCTAAATTATTAGCACTATGCCTTCAATCACTCTTATCCCCTTCAACTGGCCCAGAGCAGTGTGGTTTTATCAAGGACAGATTACCTTCTGATAACTCTCGGTTATTCTTTAATGTTCTGAACAAGGCATCTACTCTATCCTATTCCCTAGCTGCAATATCTATAGATACTGAAAAGGCCTTCGATAGTCGATTGGCATGGTTTTGGACCGGAATTCATTTCCCTGGTAATATTACTCTATACCACACATATTGCTTCTACCATGGTTAATGGTCTTGTTTCAATCATTGTTCACTTCATCTCGGTGTCAGACAAGGTTGCCTCTTATCTCCTCTTCTTTGTATCTTTTTATCTTATCCCCTGAACCCTTTCTATCTCACATTCGTCATAACGCTTCCATTTCTGGGTTTATATATGTAATCACCACTTGAAGCTTTCTGAATATGCAGATGATATCTTACTTTTTATATCTATATATTATTACAAGAAATGTCAGACTTTTTGGCGGTATCGGGTTAGAGAATTAATTCAGACAAAACAGAAATCCTTCCCATACCCAAATTTTGCCCTAAACATCATTTCAACCTAACTATGGGGGTCATTAGGATGGCGGACTGACCTGCGTCCATCCGCCACCCCCGAGGAAGTGGGACCATCTGCATTGGCAGCGGCGGTCCCTCCATACAAATTAGGATGTGACCGCCACCCTGGCGGTCACATCCTGTACCTTTAACTTTGCAGCGGGTGCTGCTTGAAGCAGCACCCGCCGCAAGGTTAAAAATGCATGTTTAACATTTACATGCACAAAGCGGCAGGCACCTCGGGGTGCCTGCCGCTTTGTGCATGTAAATGCTGGGGGGTACCATAGGTACCCCCATGTGCACCCCCCACCCGACACCCTGGGGGCCCACAACAGGCCCCCAAACACCAAAGACCACATGCTTTTCCACGTCAGAAAACCTGCAGTGGAAAAGCATGTTTCCACATGAATCCTTCTAAGGCTGACGGTGTCTGATAGACACTGCCACCATATTAGAGCTTTTCCGCCACGGTCAGCGGCGGACAGTCTTCACGTCCGCAGATGACCCCCCTGCCATCCTAATCTGGCGGGGGGTCTTTGCAACCACTGCAGCGGTGAATCCGCATCCTCCGGGCCGACGGTGGCTTCCGCCGGCCCGGAGGATGCGAATTCACCGCAATCCTAATCGGCCCCTATATTCCGTTGGAATAGCTCTAGAATTAAATACCTAGGCTTTTGGTTTACCAACTCCATTTTGGACTTGATCACAATAAATATGAAAGAAATTCTTGTTCGGGTTTCCAAACTACTTTCCTCCTGATACCCTCATTTTCTCTCCGGGTGGGGACGCCTGGATTCCATTAAGATGATGGTTACTTCCTTCTCTCTTAGGGCAAGATGTAGGAAAAGGCTATTACCGGTCAGTAACGGCCGAAATTAACGAATTTCGGCCGTTACCGACCGGTAATAGGCTTGTCTTATGTAGGGTCCGAAATTAAGGATTCGGTAATTTAAGGAATCTGTAAATTAACGATTTCTTAAGTACCGATTCGGTAAATTACCGAATTCCTAATGTAGGTAGCACTTAAATGAGTGCTTTTCCCATGTTAGGATTCGTTATTTATCACCAACTACAAGTTGGTGGTAAATAACGAAAAAAAAAAAAAAAGCTATTGTATGCAAATTGCTTCAGTGCCGTGTTGCAGACATACATGCCCATGCCCTGCAGGGATGGCCTTTCTCCTTGTTCTTTTCCCCAGTTCCCAGCCATTTTTCAGTCTCCTTGTTCGTTTTTGCATAAATTCTTGTTTCTAATGGAAACAATTCTGGAAATGTTTTATTTTCTTTCCTTCGAAGACTCCTTGTCTATACAGGATCCGCTTATCAGAATTTTATCATTGTCTCCAAAGGCCTCTCTCATTTATAAATTTTTCAACTCTGCTGATCCGGAGCGAGCTATAACTAAAGAGGAACTTGCAGGGGAGTCTGATTTGGTTTGTGAATGGAGAACGGTAATCAATCTATATTTTTCTGTATCACAGATTATTTTATACTCCCATCTCCATTGCCAATTTTACTCACTCTGATAAAAAGACCTGTTGGTCTTGGATCACCCATTGGCTGATCTATGTCACCTCCTATTTTCATTTTCCCCCGTAGCTTCTTTTTAGTCACAAATCTGGTCTAGGCTTTTGACTTTTTTGATCTGCACACTCCTCTATCAAATATCCTTCTCTCTACTGGAAGTTTAACAGAATCACTTGGGTTATTGTCTCATGAACGAGGGTTGTAAGACCTCATATAGCCTTAGCCTTTCAACAGATTACATTTAAATGGAAATGCTCAAAAAATCTCTGAGTCAAGTTTTGGTTGAACAATATATGTCACTATCATGGGTTGGATAATGCTTTTGCTTTCTGTTGTAATCCACAGATAAATAGAGATATGTTTTGGTTACCACTAACTGTTTATTTAAATAAGATTTCTATTACTCTGGTATCCCGTAATCAGTCTGAGAACTTCCTACCTCCATAATTTTCTTTTTCACCTCTTTGCCTTTTTTCTCTTTTTAAAAATGTTCAACATTATAAAAATGTATATGAATATATTAATTGTACGCCTTTCTGTTTTGATGTATATTTATGGCCATTTAATCCTCAGCTGCAGAGTATACTATATCTTTCCCCTTTCTTTTCCTTCCTCCTTTTTTCCTTATAAACCATAAAATTGTAAACGGCTTTCTTCTATATTTTATGGCATATTCTGTATCACATATATTGTTACTGAATCGCCCTATGTTGTATAATGAACTTTATGTCAGTAAATCTTATTAAACTTAAAAAAAGGATGAATACAATTAAAACCCCATTTCGTAAATGTTGGTTTCAAATGTCACAGTTGATTTGATAAAGCTAATAGCCAGTTCACCATCATTTGCAACGCGTATGCGAAACGGTTTTCCTTCTTCATAGAAATGCCATTAGGAAGATGGCTACTGAGAAACATACAAATGGATCCAAGAGATTCTTTAAAAAATATAATGCAGGGCGACAATGGTTAACATTTATTTTCTTTAAAATTGGACATAGAAATCTGGTTTGTGCATTTTTAAAAAACCAGCAGAAGAATAATATATGGAGATCAGACTACTCAGATCCACAATCACAGGGGCTAGGTGTCATGTCTAAAGTCCAACAACAGGGGATTAGATTCAGCAGAAATCTAATCAGGATGAATCTATACTGCAAGTTTCTTATATGCCCTATGTATGAGAAACCCCAGGTGGAGTGCTTGGGGAGATATGATACTTCATCACAGTAACCTTAGAGTGATTTGCTTTTTGGCGCTCCTGGGTCAGTTTTGCTAATAGTATAGACCTCAGTTTCCCCTTTGTTAATGTGTTAAACCTGCTTGGTGAGCAAAAAGTTTTTCCAGTACTGATGACATCAGTGAAGATCTCACATAGCAGAGCCAGAGAATTTTGCAAGGCACTCAGAGTTATACGAACTGGAACGCACCCCCCGATTGTCTTTGCTGTGTCCCGTTTTCTTAACTCCATTTGGCTTAGGCGTCGAAAGTTTTTAAATTCCTCTATTGCAGTCTAAATATACCTTTTCCGTTTTCCACTGCTTGAATCTACTAAATATGAATTGCCCGTTTTAAATGTTTTTTAAACTCCAACATTTTTTATTTTATTATCAAGGTTGTATAATGAATTGCTATGGTTATATTTTCTGATGTTTAAACAAATATAATGTAATATATCTTTTTTATCTGCTGCTTTTGTGATCTGCAATGATCGAAATGAAGCTTGGAAATGGAATGAAATGGAATTTTGAAAGAATTATCCACATCTATAGGATTTTTAATTAAGACCTGAGTCAGGATCACTCTGTCCCTGCACCAGATCGAATGCCACAAAATAACTGGGGGAATCTTGATATTGAACTTCAAATACAGAGTTTCTAATTCAAGATGGTAATTGTAATTTGATTATGCAATAGTGATGGAAAACAGTTTCTTGTAGAATCTATTCACCAGAGTTTCTGAGATGAATTGCCTTGGCGGGCCCCCATACACCTGCCCCATAAGTTACAGCTGTGACTGTCTTTGCCTAGTATATCTTTTTAATTGTCGATGGTTTTTTAGACCCCTGTGTTTTTGTGAAGGTTCGGATTGCTTCCCACTACATTACTAGGACCTGTTATTTACCATAGATTCCCATGATTGTTTATTATCAAAGTGAACAACTAAATATGGAAACAAATTTACAATCTACACCTTCCTTGAGCCTCTGGTGACGTTCTGGGTTCTTCTTGAAGAAGAACTCCCTGTGATGAAGGACAAACGACTTTGATTTGTTCACCTTCAGACCCAGTGAGGACATAAATGCAACAAAGGCCGTTATTAAACGTTGGAGCGCCTCCCCTGTTCTTTCAATTAAAACTGCATCATCGGCGTATGGCAAAATTGGTATTACAGTGGAGCCAACTTAGGGACATCTTGGGTTACACCTTATAGAGCGGCCTCAACTCTGGTTATATAGACAGAGAATAGGAAGGGGCAAGAACGCACCCCTGTCTAACCCCTCTGTCAATCTTAAAAGGTTGTGTTAATTCTCCCTCTTTTCCAAATCTAACACGAGCAGAGGCGTTGGAGTACATTTGTCTAATAAAGCCGATTATTGCCGAATCCACTCCCCACCTCTCCCTTATTTCCCATCTATTCTGAAACAAGATATTTCTGTGAACATCTCCTGCTGCACGCACTGCTCCCGCCCACTCTGCATCTCAAAGGGGCACCATCTGGGGCTATGTAGGAGTGCTCCCCATTCCACGCAGACGACCACATTGGAGGCTTTGGATGGGCATCAGCAGCCATTGCTGACACTGCACTCAAGCAGTCCTGTTTTAACCTGGCAATTGTGCCCTATGCTTGTTCTGCATTGCTGACATCTTCCCTGAATTATGCTGCAATGCCTCTGGCACACCCACAAAACTGGGCCCCCAGTACGTAGGTGCTCCCCCTCCAGTTGGCCCACAGCGCAGCTGCTGTCCTCCCCCAAGGCCTGCAATATCTGCTGCTGCTTGAGCTCAGCGCCCCCTAAATGCTCTCACCATTTCTTATCTGGCCCATATCTTGACTTTACATACTAAATCTTCCGGCCCCCTGTCTGGAGAGCTCCTGCCTTTTGATCACACGTTACTCTTCCTTCAGAAGCACTATTCCTTTTTTTTGTCATCTCGTGTTCCCCACTACAAGGGTATCGGGCTCCCACACCAACCGCATATCCAGCCTGGTGGGACAACATTGTCTCCTGCATCAGCTTGTTTTGTATCGCTATGGCCTCCAATGATGGGCAGAGGAGACCTAAAACAGTGAAAGTTTCAATTTGAACAGTCCAAAACTCTGGACTGTGGAGGATCCCAATCTAATACAGATTGACCACCACTCAGAGCAACACATTGTGAGGGGCCGGTGGACACCGCACCCATAATGTCATAAATCAGGGCGGAATTTCACTCTATTGACGCTCACTTCAATACTCTTGCCACCCGCCTAAACAGCATGGGTGAGTACTTCTAACACCAGTACATCAGATTGGATAATGCCGAGAATCGTATCTCCAGTTTAGAAGACAGCCTCAATCCCATGATGAAATGCATAGAAAAACTGGAGCTCATTCTTAAAACAGTAGCCATAGAGAACGAAGACCTAGAGGCAGGCTCCTGTAGAAACAGCGGTCGCATTCCGAATTGCGGAAACGACAAACATGCGCCACCCGGATGTCTTTGTGGAGACCCTGCTTATCGAACTCTTCAACTGAATTAACTTCTTCTCCAAGTTTGCAGTCGAGCGCTCCCACAGATCCCTTGGCCTTTGTCCAACCATGGGAACTTCGTGGAGACCATTGCTCGCTTGTCTTTTGAATTGCAAAGAAAGAGACACTGTGCTCTGCTTGCTCTCGTGAAGGGTCCCATACACTACTGGAGTCCACTCTTTCATTCTTCCCTGATTTCACCCCTACAGGGCAGGAAGCTTGGCACAAATACTCTGATGCCAAGATCTTACTATACAAGTTAGGCCTCAAATATACCATGCTCTACCCGGCGTGTCTTTGCATCGAGGTCAATGGGAAGCCCTGCTTTTTTAATTCACCATCCGATACAGTGACTTTCAACAAGCATTACAACACGGGCCCTCCGAACTCTCAGTGGAGCACTCCTGAATATACGCACTTCCCACGCTCTGCTGAATCTGCCCCCGTTGATTGATTCCACTGCAGACCTAAAAATGTCACTATTGTGCTCTTCCTGATCTAGTTCAGCCCGGGATTATTGGGGCATGCGACTAGCCCACTGGTGATGCCTCCTTGGACACCCCTAAGCCAATATCCTGGACATACCTACATATATCCAATTTTTTATAATACATACTAGATTCTGCAACTACTTGCCAGCAATGGACTGCAACGTCTTAGGCATTGCCTCCCCCCCAACAGTGTGCACTTACCTGTTACACATGAGATTATCTAGTCTTTCGTTTTATGTGTTAGAGATTAGCTGGATGGGTCAGTGTCCAGCGTGGATGAGGGTAGGACTAAATACTTATGATTTGGTACAGTGTAGTTTGTTTGTCATTGCAACCCAAACAATTGCTTGATTATACACCACTATGGTTCACACCATCATTCCTAACACTACTGCATGCCACCTCATGATATCCAAAGGAGGGAGGTAGAGATGCCCTTCATCTCATGGAATATCCAGGGTCTCGCCAACCCACGCAAGGGCAAACAGATCCTTACATACCTGTCATGACATGGTGTTAAGATAGCTTTCCTCCAAGAGACCCATCTTCTACTCCAAGACATCCCACTGTTCGCACGCACATGGTGCTCTCACTGATATTTCTCCAGTTACAGCACCTATTTGAGGGGGGTTTGCATGATTATACATAGGAATGTCCCTTTCACTCTACATACCTGTCAGGAAGACCCGGATCCTTGTTATATTTTACTGTCAACCTCATTGGCAGGCAGAGAGGCTCTATTGGTCAACATCTATGCCCTGAATGCCAATTACCCCAAATGTTTTCAATCCATATACAAACTTATGGAAGCAGAGCTAATAATCATGGGTGGCGACGTCACTCTAGTTCTCAAACCCACAGGTGACTCTACTAGCACACTAATGGGGGGGCAAATCGAATGCTAGGAAAACCCTCCATCAAATCATTGACACCCACAGACTCACAGACGTTTGGTGCATATGTCATCCTACCACACCAGATTATACGTTTCATTCCCCCCATCACGTAGTATGGACACGGCAAGATTATTAGCTTGTGCCTGCAGGGTCTCCCTATGGACCATTGATGCTAAGCGCCTGCCTCACACCCTATTGGACCACTGGCCAGTGATCCTGTGTTTAGGCATTCCTGGTAGATTTAACCTACGCGCCCCAGGCAATATCCGAGTGAGTCCCAACATGACCAAGTTTTCCTTGCTGAGTTACATGATGCCATTCTTGTTTATTTCACCATAAATGTGTGCACAGTATCACCCAGGCCATTCTTTGGTAGGCCTTCAAGGCCTAGATTCATGGCATCTCTATTTCGAAACACAAAAGTGTTCTTCCGAGATATCGGTACCAACATGACCTGGATCAAGTCGGCCTTTCACAATCTTGATCAGTTTGATTCCCATTTTGATGACCCCCTAATTACATGCCCGATCAGCTTTACTGACTAAACTCCACAATCTAGCTGAAAGAGAGGTGAAATACATGGGGAAGCATGCCAGACATCACTATGGTGTGAATAACAGAAGACCAGCGCAGCTTTCTGTCCAAGCCTATCACAAAAGACGAAATTGTCCATGCAATAGATGCTATGGATGGCTCCAAGGCCTCTGACATAGATGGCCACACAGGAGCCTTTTACAAAGCATTCAAACACCTTCTTTCCCCGCATCTGCTTGCTATGTAAACGGAAGCCTTGGATATAGGCTCCCTCCCACGGACTCTACATGATGCGATGCCGTACTGTCACTATTATCGAAACTCTGCAAAGACCTGAATCTCTGCTCCTCCTATGGACCATTAACTCTCCTTAGCGTGGGCAATAAAATCTTCGCTAAGGTTATGGCCACTCAACTTTCACTTTTAATAGAACAAATCATCTCTCTAGTGCAGTCGGGATTTGTCCTCCATAGATCCACCTCCTTTCACCTAAGAACAACCTTCGCTGTATTAAGCAGAATCTACCCAACAAGCCTGTAGTGGCGGCATTATTTGATGGTGAAAAAGCATTTGACTGCTTACAGTGGACATTCCTGAGAGCAGCATTGGAGAAACGTGGCCTCCCCAGTACATTCATTACCTTGGTTATGCTTCTTTACACCACCTTGATGGAGGGTTTGCGGGTGAATGGCTCAGTTACCAACTGATTCCCTGTCACCAGGGGAACCCGAGATGGCTGCGTTTCTTCTCCCCTCCTTTTCATAATTGTGATGGACCCCCTAATATGCCATCTACAGGAGCAGTATATACATAGCGGACTTCAACTTTTAAAACAGCACACCCCAAGCGTCACTATATGCTGATGATATATTATTATATGCCTGGCACCCTGCTGAGAATCACCCACCACTGATTCTGGAGATCATACGTTTTGGTATCCTGTCAGGCTAAATTGGGCCAGATCTGAACTTTTCCCTCTGGCCAAAGGCACACACCCCACCAATGTTGAATATCCCCTGACCTGGACTACAGACTCAACCAAATATCTAGGTATCCATTTACAACTAGAAAAAGAACAAATATTATAACTTCATTTTTCCCCAGCCATTGATAGGCTCGCGTCCCAAGTGGAACATTGGATTGGCCTCTTGCTCTCCATAGCCGGATGAGTGGAAATAATCAATAAAAAGTGATACTTCCCTGGTTCTTATATTTATTTTTAAACATATCCTGCTTCTTCACCACGCTACGCAGTCGCCTGGGCTGGAAGCCGACCTCGCAACAGATGGGACACCCTGACCCTCCCTTACGGACGCGGCAGACTCAGTGTCCCTGACTTCTATCTTTACTACCTGGCCACACAGGTTCCATACTCCCACCTCTGGTACCATCTAGATGTTCGCATACCATACACCGCCAAAGCCAACCTCCACAGAGGAATGAAAGTCGTAGCCAACTGGATGAAGGACAGCAGACTGAAGCTGAACTCAGACAAGAGGGAGGTCCTCATTCTCGGCCCCGCCTCATCAGCCTGGGACGACTCTTGGTGGCCCACATCGCTAGGCACAGCCCCGGAACCCACGGTCCACGCACGCAACCTGGGGGTTATCCTCGACTCTACTCTCTCAATGACCAGGCAAATCAACGCCGTCTCCACGTCCTGCTTCAACACCCTCCGCATGCTCCACGGGATCTTCAAATGGATCCCCCTCGACACGAGAAAAACCGTCACCCAGGCCCTCATCACCAACAGACTCGACTACGGGAACGCCCTCTACTCAGGAACAGCAAACAAGCTCCTGAGACGACTCCAACAAATCCAGAACGCCTCGGCCCGACTCATCCTCGACGTCCCCCGCTGCAGCCACATCACACCCCACCTGAGAGGCCTGCACTGGCTCCCCATCAACAAAAGGATCACCTTCAAACTCCACATCCACGCACACAAAGCACTACACAACACCGGACCCACCTACCTCAACAACCGACTCAGCTTCCACCCACCCTCAGCCAACCTCGCCACAGTCCCCCGCATCTGGAAAACCACCGCCGGTGGCAGATCCTTCTCCTACCTCACCGCCAAGACCTGGAACACTCTCCCCACCAACCTACGACAGACCCAGGACCTGCTGGCCTTCAGAAGACTCCTCAAGACCTGGCTCTTCGATCAGTAGCGCCCCCCCCCTCCCCAGCACCTTGAGACCCTCTCGTGTATGTAGCGTGCTTTCAAATGCAGTGATTGATTGATTGATTGAGGTTCATCCAGCTGAAAAGCTCCAAAGGTCCTACTTCCAGAGTTTGACCGGGAGTATGCGAAATCCGAGGCTGGCGAACCCTCACTGAATCCGGTCTAGTGAAGAGCATCGAGGGTCCCCGCGAGAAGTAGCTCGAAAAAAGTTTCTAAGTCCAAAGGTAAAAACTGTGACCAGGACCTACTGCAAGGGGTAGCTGAGCAGGGCTCCATCCTGCTTGGCCTGAAACTTTGACCCGGTCTATCACGACCAGAAGTCCCGATAGAGTGCTATAGGTTTCTATGTGCTAGAAATTGCTTAATCTTTCAAAATTCATATCTCTGGTTCCCTACATTGGATTTTTGTCATTTGGGTGTCATTTTAAAGATAAAAATAATTCCTATTTTTAAAAATTGATGTTGGATTTTTATTATGAATTGTGTCTTAATCATATACTGAATTGGTGTTTTTAAATGCTTTGCATACCTGTCTTTGAAATTAAGCCTGTCTGCTCGCAGCCAAGCTCCCAATGGTTGCGCATAGGAATACTTATCTAAGATCTATTTTGAGCTCTATACTGTGTTAGTAGCCTTATTACCAGTGGTAGATCTACATTTGCCCCTACTAATAATCCACTTTCCAACAGTGGCCAAGACTGGACTGTTTCCCTGCAAGCTTTAGAAAGGGTCATTGCATGTTTGTCTTCTGTCTTGAATTAAGTTGATTCCGGACCTGGGCAAGTATGTGTGAATCTAAAGGAAGCACTTTGTGAGTAATACCAAAATTGTGAAAACCTCACCCCTATTACAAATAAAAGAATGGGTTACACTATCCCTTTGTACCAAATTAAGGACATATGTCCTGATACACAAATTAGTGCATATGGGGGTGACTCAGTACAGACATGGGGCCTTGCCTCTAGGCTTTAAATCATTGAAATAAATCTGATACTGGTTTTTCTTTACTAATGTGTGGCTATTGCCTTCGTATGCAGTGCGTTCCTCTGTGCAGACTTCTGCCAGAGGCACCACCCGATTCAAGCCAGCTCATAAAACAAAGCGCATAGGATGGAAGTCCAGGTTGTGGGAGAAAGAGTTCTAATGTAGAGCACATTAAATATATGAGCGTGAGGACAAGTATGACTGTGTGCATGGTAATAGTTCTTTTGAGACCAGGCACAGGTATATGTGTGATAGAGAAGATCTTGAGTAGAAGCACTTGTGAGGATGGGAAATGTTCACGTATAGGTGTTCCCTGAGGTAAACATCCCTGAGTTCGTGCCCTGTTTATAGATAGGCGTGGATGTAAACTAGACCCAACTAATTAATTGCTTAATGTTACACTTTTTTTGTTATGAATTAAAATCCAATATTTCCCTTTTGAATAATAAAATTCCAAACTTACCATCTCTTGGTAGGTCTATTTTTGTAATAGATCAGAGAACTGAGAAAAACATTTGTGCTCTTAGTTTAGAAGATTAGCCAAATGAATATCCTGATGTCCTGTAGGTGAGGATGCCCTTTCTCAAATGCTGGCTATGACTCTTTCGGTGACAGCAAATATCTGCTTAATTTCCCAAAGCTGTAGGTTATTTCTTTAACATTCCCCGGGCCCATGAGAGGTGAATGTCAGTTACCCCACTGACATTTCTTCTGCGATCCCAGAAGACTGGCACTGTGACAAATTGGCACCTTTCTGTTTTTCATGCCTTAGCTTTATGTAAAACATTATGGAGCCTGCAGCTTCTTCTTCTAATACATGGTAATGCAGTTTATGATGGCTGATTGATGAGCAGGTTCCAAAGAGCTTCACAGCTGATGCTTTAACTCTAGAAAGCATTGAGACCCCAAGATCGTATAGAGATAATTAGGGTGTGTTGCAGTCTCGTGTGATATTTTCTTGCAGGGTACATTAAGGCACAGGTTCTTCCAGTAAAGGGCTGTCAGTCTCCAGTTGTAGGTGTTTATTTTTTCATTCAGGAAATAACTTCTGTTTATACTTCCATTAGTTGAGTGAACAAAATATTGAAAGGCTGGGAGGGCGGGTGTTTGTACATGATGGGTACACTATGCAAGACCAGGAGGGTTAGACCTATACCAGATTTTTAGGTTGACCACTGACTTCATAAAACGTTTCACTGCAATTCATTACATATTAATTTATCTTTTGTGGAGAGCTATCCTTCAGATCTAGCAAGAGCCTGCTCTCCTGGACCTACAGTGGACATCCATGCACTAGACGTTATGTTTTCACCAGATGAGGCACCCAAGCACGTTTTGCATAGCGCATATCCATGGTGGCGATGGCCGCTAGTGCCTGCTAAATGGTGGTAGGTAAATATGATTGGTGCTTTGGGCTCCCCTAGGCTTTGGAGTCAGTCAGGCACCACATGTTTATGACGCTCTCATTCTTCAAATCTGAGGTTAAATCATTGCTGCAATGGCGACAATACCCCCTTAGGATAACAGTCACCTGGTAGATAACAAGACACTGAGTCAGAGATTTGCATTTAGAGGACCCTCACACTAAAATTCACCTTTATATGACTGTTCCTCGTCTCATGCTCATCTATACACAGAATGTGTCCATTTTGGGTCACCAGTGACAGAGCACCTCTTCCTTCTACATTATGTTCTGTGTCATTGATTGAAGACCGCTTTGATTTCACAAATGAATACAACATAACTGGAGCCCTCTTGTGAGCTACAATTATCATAAGAACATAAGCACGCTAAGGCCAAATGAATTTACTAGGTGTAGTTGCAAAATGTGTCATGGAATGCACGAGTTTTTCACTTAAGAACATTTGGGTGCACATTAAGGTATATAAATAGTGTACTTCAGTGAAATACATGTTGTGGGTGAGGGTTCGTAGCATGTGGTCAGGGATGCGTCAGGAAGGAAGTTGTGCACGCGCTGGGGGGAGACACAGACAGGGATCGAAACTGGACATTTTGGAGACACCTATTGACCTCTACCACAGCTTCCTGTTATTGTCCTGAAGTTCTTTGGAGTAAACTTACACCGTATCCATCCCTGCAATGGCAACTAAGACAGAAGGTGATATTTGGGCATGAAAGGCATCACCCACTTAATCCAATGCATGGAGCGACTGGTTACCTTCAGAGATCAGTGGCTGTTGCTGGCTATGGAGGCCAGTCGGTGTATCTTTAGGAGCATTTTGTTCAGTGAGGTATCGGAGGTACTAGTGCATCAGGGAAGACATATTTAGACTTGAGCGATTTTTTTCATGCAAACATGATCTGTCTAAATCTTTTGGCCGCATGGGACTGGCTGAAGTGGAAAAAAAGTAGAGTTTGGTAGACGGGTTGATCGGTCACAAACTATCCCGTCTGCCTTATTACAAGTGCCATAGGATATATTTCACTTGACATAAGACAAATAAGATATCTATCATGTTTGTGATGGAGTGATCCGTCCACCAAATTATGAAAGTGGCCTGTTGTCTCCTTAAGTCAGTCTCCTTCCAGTACCCCCTATGAGTGTTGTATGTAAGCTGCATCTCTTGTTTAATTTCCACACAGGATGCTACCAAATTATTTTTGCAAAATCATGGATGATTGTATCTGCAGAGGCGGATCCCCGTAGGGGCTAGGGAGCCGTCGCCATAACCACGCGGCGAGCCCCCCAAGAAACAACAAAGGGGGGGGAAGACGGCCCGGGAAGGAAAAGAAATGCGGGAAAACGGGGTCTCCCGAGCAAGAAGGGGACCCCGGAAGGGCCTGGCTAGCCCCCCCCCCCCCCCCAGTTCCTGGCTTCCGCCGCCGCGCGCTGGCCAATGGGGGGGGTTAGCGAGATTCAAACCCCCCAATGGGGGGATTCCCCAGGTGAGGACATACATGGCGGGGGGCATAAAAGCGCGCTCCCCCCAGTGATACTCCTATGCACAGGAACGGGGGGGAGCAGCACGGCGCGAAGGAATCTTGACCCACCCACCCACACCAAGGGATCAGCATTGTCGCAGGGCTGAAAGAGGGAAGGAGCTTCGGCGAAGGGCTGCGCAGAGAACGGTTGGTACGGAGGCACACTGGAGAGCGGTGCGCCAGAATAGGTACACTCACCTTCAGATGCCGCACGGCTGGGTGAGATGGCCTAAGGACAGCGGCTCTGGGATGGCTCACGGCTGGGTGACATGCGACGAAGGGAAGGGGAAGAGGAAGAGACGGCGCTCGCAGCCCAGCCCCCGCCGGATGGCAGGGCACCACAAGGTCCGAAAGGTAGCGAGGCAGCCTAACTCTGGGACAACGAATATCCCCTTCCCACGCTGAGGAAGCGCAAGGAAACCCAACCTACAAAAGAACCGCCCCAAAAGGGGTAAGAGACATTGGCAAGGAAATGTATATGACATAACATGCAAATGCAAGTAATACTTGTTTCCTTGTAACCCTTAATAAACTGCGGCCAACAAATGAACACCACGAAGAAAGGTGTAGTGGCTTTCTTGGCGGGAAGGGAGGTAGGAAATGTTATGGGTATTTCACTGCGGGAGTGGGGCAGAGTTCGCAGGTTATTGTTTCACTAATTTTACAAAGATTGTGATTTTGTACAGGCCATATTTTCTTTAAATAAAGAGAGCACTTATGTTGCACTCACTACTCAAAAGGCACTAACAGCCTAATTCATGAAGCTGAATTCGGCTCGCAAAGGGCCAGATTCTGAGAATCTGGCCCTTTGCGAGTGAGATTTTTGCATTTGGGATTCATCATCCCAAATGCAAAAATCGGTAATTGCGTTTTCGCAAATTTGCGATGGATTACATTTAAGGAATCTCTATTTGAGATTCCTTAAATGCAATTCATCATCCATTAAAAAATTGTGAAATCGCAATTTCGGGCCGCTATTTACCGCGAGGTCAAACCTCGTGGTAAATAGCGATAACTCAGAAAAATGCTTTTAAAAGCATTTTTCTGAGTTGCATGTTGCACACACACATGTCCTTTGGACATGTGTATGCGCAAACCCCTGTTCATATTAGCATTTAAGGGGTGCTACAGGGTGTCCTTTGGACACCCCTGGCACCCTTTCAATCGCTATCTTATTTGCGATTAGCTAATTGCTAATCGCAAATAAGGAATACTCCCCATTCATTCCTATGGGCCATTTGGCCCATAGGAATGAATGGGGAGTTATTCCTTATTTGCGATTAGCAATTTGCTAATCGCAAATAAGGAATTAGTAGGAATCGCATTTTTTTTACATATTCCTACATGAATCTCGTTTTGCGAGTCCTTAATAGCGATTCGCTATGAATCGCTATTAGGGGCTCGCAAAACGGGAGTATGATGAATCAGGCTGTAAGGTATTTAAAGTCTGTCCTTCAGCATTGCTGGCGTGCCCATCATGTACAGAAGAGGTTGTTTTCATTGCAGATTATGGCGATGTATCATTACTTCTTCAGCAGGAACAGCAATCGTCATTATCTACTCCGCCACTCTTTTCATGGTATTGATGTATGACCAGCACAGCTGGTTACGAAATACACATCTTGCAGCTATGTATATGTTAGAGCAATACTTGGACTGACGTCTTTATAAGGAGAGGCCTCTAGGGAAGGGGGTCTCAAACCTACATCACCTAAGGAGGATACGTAGAGGTGATCTACCTATAACAGTAAGTGGTGTTTGGCATGCCATGAGCATGGGCCGGCCCAGAGTTTGGCAAGAAGGACCTGTAAAACCTGTAGGTTGCATGTAGAACCACAACACGTGGTATTCCAATTATTGGTTAGGCTTGGGCAACATTTATTTACGTCACGCAAACGGCCATAATTCCCAGCGTGTTGAGTTACGGTTATTATACTTCGTTGCATAGTTAAGACTTCGTGTGGGTGAAAATCCTTTTGCAGGAGCAAGGAAATGGATGCTGAAGTCAGTGCAGAGTGGCTGTGGGGGAGTGTGGGGGACAGACTACAACAATTTTTTTTAAATGAGAAAAATAAGATCTTAGCTTCAGCCAGCCACATCACACTCTTCTGCTCCTCTGCAGCCATTCTCCCAGAATCTCCTGCAGCCATTCTGTTGCTTCTTTCATGCAGCATCACAGCAGCATCAGGATTGGCCAGAGCGCCTTGAATTTGAATCCCAGTGAGACTGGGAGCCTGTGGCTGCTGCCTCCAACCTGGCAACCAATGCAACTCAAGATGGAGACAGCTTCAGTGCGCTTGTGGGTTTTGCCTTCCTGACACGGCCTGCCAAACCCACATGCGCACTGACGGCAGTGCATACCACTCTCCCTCGGTGCCTGTCAGCCCTCTGGCCCCTCCCCCAAGACTCCGCACTCTTAGTTAGAAGAAAATTAAAATGACAATAACATGGGTTTTATTTTTCACATTTTTTAGGGTGCTGGCAGGGGACGACGCTCTGACGCCACAGTTGGAGGACCCGCCCCTGAAGCAAGAGAACAAGGAGAATAGAATGTGAGCAGCTGTTGTTCATATTGCTCTGGATTTCATGCCATTTTTTTGTAAAAAGTGTGTCCTTACATCTATTCTGAGTAATTTCCAGGTAGGAAATTATGTGAATTTATGACGACCAATTATCACAATGTTTATTTATTTTAACGTGAAGGAACTTTGCAAATTACCAGATTTTTGCTCCAGGGAAGTTTCCCAAACTCCCAATTCAGTTTGCTTCATGCTTAAAAGATTTCCTTTTTACTGTAAGATAATTTTCACTGTGTTGCATGATCATTTTCACCCTATTCAAACCCGGGAAAACGTGAACAGGTGTTTCTTCTGTTAATGGAATTTTTGCAGAGTTGTTTTAAGTACAAAAGCAAATGTAGGCAGATATTATTCTTTTCAAATTTACCTTTTGTGGCATTGCTTATTTCATGATGTTGATGCAAACGTGGGAATCAATAAAACTTTGTAACATTGTGAAGTTGCAAAGTTTTCATTAGAAACTTGGTTGCAAGAAAAAAACCTGTGACAACACCCTAGAGGCTGGTCACGCTCTATCAATATTTTCCCGGTTGCTTAACATATGTTAATTTGAAGACCATATAGATATGCTCATAGTTGGATTTTCATGTTATAGTTCACCATGGTTAAAGTATGCTCAAGTTAAGTTAGCCATAGTGAATGTAGGACTCAGTTCAACTGACTTAGGCTAGCATATCAATTTACTTTTGGCTGCTATGTTCTGTCTTTTATGCTCTCATTTCAGTAACCAAACTATAGTAGTTTGAGCTAATAAAATGTTTCAAATATTTTATTTTCAAGCGCGAAACATTATCAGTATGTGTTCTGTTTAGAGTGAATAGTGAATTTCCATGCCTGGAAAAAGCTGATCTCAATGTATCCTCTTGTGGCAAGTTATCTCTTGGAGTCCATGCAGCTGAAAACGTCCATTGTGCAATGGTTGGGAAGAAGGGTGAAGTCCTATTATCATGAAATGGTCATTTATGATTGGATGCCTCACTGTAAGAACGGCAGAGATTGTTGCAAACTGTTGAGAACAGTGTTTTAATTGCGCATTGCTCAGCTAGTTACATCACCCTTTCTCCTCTCCTGAGACTAAGGGGTATATTCACAAGAACATGTGCTAAACATCACTAGAAAATACTAACGCACCTTTACACATCGCAGCCCATTGCGGGAAAATAACCCCGTGTCAATATGGAATTCACAACAGAGCGGTACCATGCGATAGTCTGCCGAAAACACGGCCAATGTCCGCGATACAGCCACCGCGACGGAAATAAAAACACAAACCCCAACGTGTAAAAAGACGTGATGTGCCTAAACGTGATAAGAAAACAGTGACAACCAGCGAGAGGCCAGCAATACCCACGCGTAATGTGGGAAAAAGCACAAGAACAGCATAGGGAAACTGCCACTAAAAAGCAACATCAACTGCAGAGTAGCACGGATGTACCATGACCGACTGGACAACATGAACCCAACAATCCTTAAGGAGGAACACCCAGGATTACAGGGCCCGGAAAAGGCCAATGAGAAGAGGAAGAGGAAGACGGGGTACAGTCACCAGGAAAAACCGATTATCGCCACGGGTGAGCCAGAACACCACCACCAACTGTACGTCATCTCCAACGTGTCATTGGCAACAAAGAGGCAAAGATGGCGCACCACTTCGGACTATTTGAATACCGTCGCATGGCAGAGGAGGACAATGGAAGTGAATAGGAAAACCAAGCAGAAACCCGCTGCCAACACGAAAGCAGCAACGCACCCCGGAGGAGGGGGGCCAGCAGAACACCAGGAGCTGAATGACAAGGAGAAGATGGTGGCCATAGTCACCAGTCGGAAGACGGTGACAGAAGTCGGAGATCCTGACACCGTCCAACATGACACATGACACCACATCAACAGGTTCCGCATCGACCAGGGAGTGGGAGGACGGGGGAGATGGGCAAATTGGTACACAAGCACAATTATGTAGAGCACACTGCACACCCACAATGACTCAGGATCATGTCCCTGATCCCACGGGAACACTTCAGCACACACACAAACACCAATTAGTCCCACGTACACCATGTACCCAAAGGGGCACCCACACAACACATCAACAAGCACACAACAAACACATGCACACTTGAGAAACACAACAAACATACATATATGTTAGCCACACTGACAATGCAAGAGACATCACATGACGAGTAGCATGGCTGCAGTCCAATCACCATGACAATGTACATGGCATGACACTGAGTTGTCTGAGTGCGGACCACAACCGGAAAGGAGCAGGTCACACAGGGACACAACCACCTGCACAAACAACCCCTGGCATCAATGACACATCTGTGGACAAACCATGCCCAAAACTCACAACTCTACAAAGAGCACAAGTTACTCAAGTCTGCAACATAACAGCACCGTGGAAGCACATAACTGACAGGCACACACATGAAAGGGACCAGCAGCAGACAAATCAGAGCAGCAGGAGCGAATCACTCACTGTTGGACCCGGGCCTTTTTGGCTGGTTCACCACTGAACTTTTTGCTTTTGATGGCGGCCTGTCGTTCGTGATTTTTGGTTTCTGCGCACTTTATCACTGTTTCCCAGGGTAAAGTGCGTGCGTTTAATGAGGTTGACCTGCCCTCCAATAGGAATGCATGGGGAATGTATGTGTCCCTGGTAGTTCCTGATGCGTGGGTAGTGCAGGTGCGAGTTTGGTATGTGCAGACTTGTGTGATTGAATGCTGCGCTATGATGTATGCAGCGTGATTGTGTCTAGTGTGGAAGTGCCACTTCTAGAAGTTATGATTCAGAAAAGGGGGTGGTGATGGACAGAGTATCTGAATTAAACAGAATACTACTACCCAGTCAGCAGATCAGGGCTTAATCCATCACCGTTTTTTAGCTCACTGCACCATCCCAGCTCAGAACCTGGCTACATGCAAATTAGTCTGTCCCTGGCCCAGTGCATCATGGGAACAGGGCAGACCAAACTACCAAGCCAATTCTTTTACTGGAAAGGAAACAAGCTTCCGGGGACCGGTTTCTGGCATTACAGCCGTCTTCAGCCCGGCTTGCTTGAATCCTGATGGTGCAGTGAGCAAGGGACTCACATCTGAGCATACCCTTCCACGCTTGTGGTGGACAAAACGATTCAGAAAAGGGGGTGGTGATGGACAGAGTATCCGAATTAAACAGAATAGTACTACCCAGTCAGCAGATCAGGGCTTAATCCATCACCGTTTTTTAGCTCACTGCACCATCCCAGCTCAGAACCTGGCTACATGCAAATTAGTCTATCCCTGGCCCAGTGCATCATGGGAACAGGGCAGACCAAACTACCAAGCCAATTCTTTTACTGGAAGGGAAACAAGCTTCCGGGGACCGGTTTCTGGCATTACAGCCGTCTTCAGAAAAGGGGGTGGTGATCGACAGAGTATCTGAATTGAACAGAATATTACTACCCAGATTTCTGAATCGTTTTGTCCACCACAAGCGTGGAAGGGTATGCTCAGATGTGAGTCCCTTGCTCACTGCACCATCAGGATTCAAGCAAGCCGGGCCAAAGACGGCTGTAATGCCAGAAACCGGTCCCCGGAAGCTTGTTTCCCTTCCAGTAAAAGAATTGGCTTGGTAGTTTGGTCTGCCCTGTTCCCATGATGCACTGGGCCAGGGACAGACTAATTTGCATGTAGCCAGGTTCTGAGCTGGGATGGTGCAGTGAGCTAAAAAACGGTGATGGATTAAGCCCTGATCTGCTGACTGGGTAGTAGTATTCTGTTTAATTCAGATACTCTATCCATCACCACCCCCTTTTCTGAATCGTTTTGTCCACACAAGCGTGGAAGGGTATGCTCAGATGTGAGTCCCTTGCTCACTGCACCATCAGGATTCAAGCAAGCCGGGCCGAAGACGGCTGTAATGCCAGAAACCGGTCGCCGGAAGCTTGTTTCCTTTCCAGTAAAAGAATTGGCTTGGTAGTTTGGTCTGCCCTGTTCCCATGATGCACTGGGCTAGGGACAGACTAATTTGCATGTAACCAGGTTTTGAGCTGGGATGGTGCAGTGAGCTAATAAACGGTGATGGATCAAGCCCTGATCTGTTGACTGGGTACGAGTATTCTACTTAATTCAGATGCTCTGTCCATCACCACCCCCTTTTCTGAATCGTTTTGTCCACCATAAGCGTGGATGGTATGCTCAGACATGAGTCCCTTGCTCACTGTACCATCAGGTTTCAAGCAAGCCGGGCCGAAGACGGCTGTAATTCCAGAAACCGGTCCCCGGAAGCTTGTTTCCTTTCCAGTAAAAGAATTGGCTTGGTAGTTTGGTCTGCCCTGTTCCCATGATGCACTGGGCCAGCGACAGACTAATTTGCATGTAGCCAGGTTCTGAGCTGGGATGGTGCAGTGACCTAAAAAACGGTGATGGATCAAGCCCTGATCTGTTGACTGGGTACGAGTATTCTGCTTAATTTAGATGCTCTGTCCATTACCACCCCCTTTTCTGAATAATTATAATAACTTCTAGAAGTTGTCATGTTTGTGTAATTTGTGTCTGGCTTGTGATTGGCTGGAGCTGGCTGGTGAGCCTGGCTCCATGAGTCATGATGGGTCTGCCCCGCTGGTAAATGTTGAGATTAGCATGAGTGATCTGAGGGAGGAGTACAACTGGGACCTGAATAGGGCTGGGATTTCCCCACACAATGCTGGCTCCGCCCCTTGTGGTGCGTCTAATGACCCTAGCCTGCCTAGTGAATGGAAAGGGTGGCTGAGGAAAACAAAGTGCTCCAAAAACAGCTGTGACTGGTTTTCCCCCATCCTGCACCCGGAGAAAAAGGGATTTAATGTATAAAAAGGGGCTGTGTCCCCTTACAAGTTGTTCTCTTCCTGGATCCTTTTCCTGAGGGGGGACTGCTGCTGCTGGGCGCCAGGAGGACCACCACTGGGTTTTGCCTCCCTGCCTAGGAGGACCCTGTGAGCCTTGCCCCCACCCTCACCTCCTGAAGGACTTGTTGCTGGACTTTGCTTGGGTTTGTCGCTGATTTTGCTAAAAGCGCCTGGGAAGCACTGTTTCTACCTTCCAGGAGCACTGGGCTTTGTACCTGCGGCCGGAGCTGCAGTCCCCCTTCCGGAGGGATTCCCCGGCGTGGGGATCCCCCTTTTGCTGATTTACTGCGTGGGTGCCCAACCCGCTTATTTGCCATTTTATCCCCGCTTTATATCTCAATTTAGTGGGAGCCTACCCCGTAGTAGCCCCTAGCGGGTGCCCACCCCGCTAGGGACGTTGTGCTGTGTTGTGGAAGCTGACAGGAGGCCACCCCGCGCTTCCGTAAGGTGAAAGCTCACCGCCACGACCCAGAAGTTGTGCCTCGTGCTTCCACATCATCAAGGAATTGCCGCCGCCGGCCCGGGAGCCTTGCAGGATCTGCTTTGGTTGCCCCCGCCTGCTCAAAGACCAGCCGCGCTGGGATTGGCCCCCGGGTTGAAGGTTGCCAGGCAACGGGAGACGCTCCCTAACGGAGCCGCGCTGCATCTGCAGGAAGCGCCCGGCATCTCCTAGCAACCGGGGCCTCCCCGCACTCGTAATCAGAGGCAGACCCTTCCCGGAAGCCAGGGAGCAGCGCAAAGGGTTCGCCTTCACTGCCAAGCCTGCCCCCGGGGACCCGAGCGGCAAAAGGAGGCTGCGGACTTGGCCGACGACGGAGGTTTACCCGGATTCCCCGAGAGCAGACCAGTGCCAGAGACAGGTGAGTGGGGCCTCGGTGTTCAGTGTGGTAGAGGGGGGCATCGGGGCACATTGCCGGTGCCCGCCCCTTCCCTCTTGCCGGTGCGGTGTCTCGAGCCTGAAAGGCTTCATGGGGCATATTGTTACTCCGAGTCCCCCAATGTGGGACTCCTACGACAAAGGGGCATTTTGAATTCCAAGCCCCCAAGGCTCCAGGTCACACCAGGGGCTCAGGGGATATTTTGTTATTTAGAGCCTGCGAGGCTCGGGCGCATTTTTGGTAATTTGAGCCCTGAGAGGCTCTTGGGTGCATTTGTGGGTGGTAGAGCGGCCCCAGCTGGCAGCAGGCCGCTCCCCCCAGTGAGGTGACAGTGCGTCGAGCCCACGAGGCTCACACGTTGGTTTTGGCCCCCCTTGTTCCTTCAGAGCCCCAAGGAGATCCCCAGCTGCCCAGCACTTCGTGGGCACCTACCACGTTTAGGCCCCTGCATCTTTCTTTGGCTGCCTGCGCGGCCTGCCCTGACATTTGGGGACACAAGTCGTCCTAGCCCCATGAGAGGTCAGTTGGCCTGGGGAACAGTTCTTGTGTTATGCCCTTGCAAGGGGTACATGTTTGGATCTATGTGTTTTGCGCAGATGTGATTTCCTGCCTAATGTGCTGCAATGCTTTTTCCCATGCCTCTAAATGTATTTTTATGTCCAGGAGGTTGTTTGCCCTAGAAGAGTGATGTTAGTGAGGTCATGGTGCCCTGCGTGATGTTTACCTAAGGTGTTTTAGGATTACATAGGTGGTGTTTACCTGTTACCAGTGAGTACTGGTTGTGTGCTACATGTGCTAATTTTGGTACTACAGTTATGATATGTTCTACGTGCTAGTTCTAAAAGTGATTACTCCTGACAGCGGTCCAGGTGGCCCTGTCCCATGTAAATAATCCCCTCTACATTCTGCCCGTGCCCATGGCACCTTGTAAAGTATATGTTTATTATCTAATGTTTGTGGTATAATACAAAGACTATATTTTTTATATACCCTTGTGTGGAGTTGACTTTGTGGTGGGCCTTGGGTGTTGTTGCTGGGTGCGTGCGCAAACGCTTTACACATCGCCTCCAGGATAAGCATGCCTGCTCGTGCCAAGCTACCAAGGGGATGAGCAGGGGTTATCTTGGCGTGTGTCTCCCTTGCCCTGACTAGAGTGGTGGTTTCTGCCTGACTTTGGCGCAAACCGTAGCCAGCCAGAAATCCCATTTCTAACACTCACCATGCAGAATACGCACATAAGTAGAAGTGCACCTCTACACTGACAACATCCTGGTACAAACAGCAATATCTACACAACAGAACACAGGACACAACTGGTCCCGCAAATGTGCAAAATATGGCAAATCACATCTGGCACAGCAGGAAACTGTGACATGACAATGTACAAGTACAACCTGTAACCTGTAAAAATGTTTTATTCACACCTGCTGTGTTTTTGGACATTTTGTACTGTCCCATGATTGCCAGGGATGGCCATAATGTTACGTGCTCATAAGAAGTATATGTCAATGATGATGTTCCTACGGGCTATTTCTGCCACAGCTGCAGTGGGATGTGGGCCACCTGCCCCATCGATCACATCATCGTCCAGGATTTCTGGAACTGGGATCCATGGGTCATTGGTGCGTACACAGATCTTGTGCAACACACAACATGCAACGCTCGTCTTGCACACGATGTCCGGGTTGTACAGGACATTTCCCCCTATGCCGTCCAGGCACTTGAAACGTAACTTCAACACGCCAAATGTGTGTTCAACGATGCCCCTGGTGCGAATGTGGGCCGCATGTACTGCTTCCTGGCGGGTGTGTTCGGGTCTCGGAGGGGTGTCATCATCCAAGGGCAGAGTGCATATCCTTTATCACCTGTGACAGTGCAGAGAGAAAAGAGTCAATACTTGGTTCGGCAGGATGTGATGGCAGGCTCACTCATCCAGTTAAGCCTGTGCTGGCTGTGTGTGGGGTGAGTGTAAGCTAGCCCACAGGGAGTAGCCGGTGCTGGCAGCAACTCCAATAGTCATCAGACACTCATAAATGCAATGTCAGAACAACAAGGGGGGATGATTTGAGTCGCACAGGGTTCGTGGCGCCGGATGCACAGCTTCCGCAATTGGCCCACTGCCATGGGACGCTGACCTGCTGAAAACCTTGACCTAGCTCAAGGCCAGCACTCATCCCTGCAGCCCACCATTCAGCCGGTCTCCAGCCACCAGCTCGGTACCAGGGTTCGAGCCAGCATCCAGTCCCTGCGCTGCTGCTCAACCCCCTGCATCTGTCAATTCAGGTGCTCCCCCCTGTCCCTCTTGCTGCCCCTCGGGTGCCTTGAATTTTGCTCCTGTTGTTTCCCCATAATTTTCACTGCTTTCCCTGTACTCTGTTTTTCATTTTTATTTTATTTGTATTTTGCATTCTACTGTTATTGTGCCTGTTTTCCCTCCGCTGCTCCCCCTGCAACCCCCCGGTCTTGCCCTCTCCCACCCCCTATCTCTGATCCCACCCTCTTCCCATCATATGGTGACCGTTACGCGGCTGCGCCGCTGGTGCGCCTAAGGCAAGACAGTCTGTGCCCGTCTGCGCCTGGACAGCACCCAGCACCTGACCCCTTGGCCCCCGCGACCACCACAAGACCCAACGCTGCTCCAACGATAACACCCTCCACGCACTCAATGCCAGCCGAAACTTCACTTGCTTCCAGGCCACCCCGAAGCTCACCCACGGACCTTCACCTGCCGTAACTGCAGCTACATCAGTCAGCACACACCTGCACGTCCTGCCCATCCAAACACCGCAGACCACAACTATCTCAGCTGTATACTACGTAACACACGCTCAGTCCACAAGCACGCCGTTGAACTCTTGGACCTGCTTGACTCCTCCGCCCCTGATGTGGCCTTTCTGACAGAGACCTGGATGAACACCTCCTCGGTGCAAGACATAGCCATAGCCATCCCGGACGGCTACAAGATCACCCGCAGGAACCAAAATAACAAACCAGGAGGAGGAATCGCCATCGTCCACGGGAACACCATCAGAATCTCAACCAACACCGAAGACTCACTCAGCTTGGCCGAACACCTACACTTCCAGATCCACGCTGATCACAGCACCACCCTCAGAGGAACCCTTGTCTACAGACCCCCCGGGACCCCAACCACAATCCAGCAGATTCATTGCTGACCTCATCAGCATGCATGCCCTCGCCTCCAGAGACTACATCCTCCTTGGAGACCTGAACTTCCACCTCGAGAACGCCAACAACAGCAACTCCACAACACTTATCGACAACCACGCCAACCGCGGACTCATCACGACACCCACCCACTCCGCCGGACACACGCTCGACCCCACCTTCTCTGCCAGCGATCACGTCACCTACAGCCACACCACTGAACTCCACTGGACCGACCACCAATGCATCCACTTCTCCTTCGAGAAACACACCGCGCACATCCAACCTCAATGCATCCCCCACCGCAGCTGGAAAAAAGTCACCGAAAACCAGCTCATCACAACACTCGCCCTCCCCACTCCACCCGAGCCCTCCAGGACCGACGCAGCAGCCCACAACTTCAGACAAAGGAATGACGACTGCACCAACACCCTTGCCCCAATCAGGAACCCTTCCAACAGGCTCACTGATGCGAGAGCCATCTGGTTCAACACCAACCTCCAAAACTCTAAGCACACATGCAGAAGACTCGAGAAGCAGTGGCGCAATGACCAGACACCAGACAATCACTCAGCCCTCATGAACACCAGATGCAAACACCACCAACTCATCCAATCCGCCAAAAGAACCTCCTTCAAGGAACGCATCGACAACAACGCACACAACAGCGAAAAGCTCTTCAACATCGTTGAAAGAACTCGCCATCCCCAGCTCCAGCTCCAATGACGTCCCGCCGTCACAAGAACTTTGCTACTCCCTGGCTACCTTCTTCCACCGCAAGATCGCAGACATCCACAACAGCTTTGACACCCAGACGCCGACAACAGACGCTAACTCCCCTGACTCAACCCCGACCAAACACACAGCCTTTCTACTCTCCTGGCACAACATCAACAACGAAGAACCCATCAAAATCATGAGTACCATTCACTCCGGCTCACTTTCTGACCCCTGCCCAACCACATCTTCAACAAGGCAAGCTCCATCATCGCACCCCAACTCGGAAAGATCATCAACAGCTCCTTCGAGACCGCCACCTTCCCGGAGAGCTGGAAACACGCCGAGATCAACGCCCTACTCAAGAAACCCAAGCCGGACCCAAAGGACCTCAAGAACTTTCGACCCACCTCCCTGCTCCAGTTCCTGGCGAAAGTCATTGAGAAGACTGCCAACAGACACTAGCCCACTTCCTGGAGGAGAACAATGTCCTGGACTCTTCCCAATCCCGCTTCGCAGCAATCACAGCACCGAAACTGCCCTCATTGCCACCACTGACGACATCAGGCCCCTAATTGGACAACGGCGAAACCGCGGCCCTCATCCTCCTGGACCTCTCGGCCACCTTGGACACCGTCTGCTACCACACCCTGCGCACATGCCTCCAGGACACAGGGGTCCGAGACAAAACCCTTGACTGGATCGCCTCCTTCCTAACTGGCAGAACCAAGAGAGTTTGCCTCCCCCTTCCGATCCAAAGCCACCACGATCACCTGCAGCATACCCCAAGGATCATCCCTCAGCCTGACCCTTTTCAACATCTACATGGCACCGTTTGCCAACATCGTCCGAGCACACCACCTCAACATTGTATCCTACGCCGTCAACATCCAGCTGATAATCTCCCTCACCAAGGACCCGGCCACCTCAAAATCCAACCTCCACGAGGGAATGAAGGCAGTCGCAGATTGTATGAAGACCAGCCGGATTAAACTAAACATGAACAAGACTGAGGTCCTCAACCTCGGATCCACCCCTCCGCATGGGAGGACTCCTGGTGTACAGCCACGCTGGGAGCTGCCCGACACCCACCAACCACGCATCCAATGTGGGGTTCATTCTGGACTCATCGCTCTCTATGACCAAGCAAGTTAATGCTGTCTCCTCCTCCAGCTTCAACACCCTCCGAATGCTTCTCAAGATCTAAGATGGATCCCCCCTAAAACCAGAAGGATGGTCACCCAAGCCCTCGTCAGCAGCAGGCTGGACTACGGCAATGCCCTCTATGCAGGAACCACGGCTACACTCCAGAAGAAACTCCAATGCATACAAAACTCCTCCGCACGCCTCATCCTCTGACTTTCTCCCCACAGCAACATCACCACCCACCGTAAAAACCTGCATTGGCTCCCGGTCAACAAGAGGACCACCTTCAAGCTCCTCACTTAAGCTCTCAAAGCACTCCACAACACCGGACCAGCATACCTCAACGAACGACTGCCCTTCTACACCCCGAACCGCCAGCTTCACTCTGCCGACCTCGCCCTCGCCACCGTTCCACGCATCTGCCGAACGACCACCGGTGGCAGATCATTCTCCCACCTCACAGCCAAGACATGGCACACCCTCCCCAACCACCTGCATCATACCCAGGACCTACTGACCTTCAGGAGACTTTGCAAGACCTGGCTGTTCAACCAGTAGCTTCTCCCGACCCACCTAGTGCCTTGAGACCCGCACTGGTGAGTAGCGTGCTCCACAAATGATTGATTGGTTGATTGACCTGCGGGAGACCAGGGTAGGGCCATGAGGGCAGAGCAGGTCTTGTATGTGTCATAGGTGCCTTCGGCGGAGAGTCTCGAGGGAGAATGGAAGGTCTACCCCCAGGGCATGATGCAGAGGGCACATGCCAGCTGTGTCAGGAAACATGAATGCCACAGACTCATGCCAGACACCAAGTCCGTACCTGCCCGTTGCTGATGAAAACCCCCGGGCCACAGGCTCAGACACCACCGATGTTCTGCCGGAGGCTGACAGTCACTCAAGGCATATAGGGTTAGTTGCACTACGTGTCGCAGGCCTGTGACATGGAATTATGCCTCACAAATCGAAGAGAGTATGGTGCTGTGGCCGCTGCCATGGACATGGGGTCACTGCCATTCAGGACTCAGGACACAGTTCCACATGTGAGTCCTACTGGGACGAAGAGGACGCCGGTGGAGTATGTCATGGAGAAAGGAGTAATATGGGCCAGTGTCTTGGGGGCCAGCGATGGTCTGCGGAGCCTGCAGAGGTCACGGGACTGGGGTTTGGATCTTGCACCATCACGTGGTGGGCCCTCTTTGATACACAACGGTATTGGTAGGTGAGCAGTGCGGCCCTGGGGCACTGGGGCGGGCAGGCCTGGTCTGGGTATCAGCGTCCTGGGTTGCAGCAGGCACACAGGGTCACAGGCCCCACTGCTCACGGCGTCAGCCTGGTGGTGGGGAGAGAGGCCCCGCCCTGTCTGTGATGTTGGCCTTCCTGGGAGAGAACCACGCTCTGCGCCACAGGGTTTTTGTCCACACCCCTGCGCAGCACTGGCGTACTCAGGGCCAACCCACTACGCTCATGCACACAGAGGGGGACGCAGCGAGCGACATTTCCGCTATCTGAGCCACAGCCTGGGGTGACATGGTTGCATCCACTGTTCACTACTCTCCAGTCACCAGCTGCATGGTCATATCTGTAGCTTGCACACCCATGTCTATCCTGCACATCCATGCCTCACTTGTCATTGTGCACATTCCCATACACAGTTCACTTGCATCCTTCGCACATGGTTGCATTCCGCATCTACACACGTTCAGCTGTTGTGTGGCTGTGGTGCCATGATATTGCTATATTGTGTTCAGGGGTAGCCCAGGATCACCATGGAATAGTATTGTCATGTCTGGTAGGTGGGCATATTGATTGACATGATGTATGTGGTTTGATCATGTGTGCACTCCCACAGTTGTGCATTGTTTGATGATGGCTTTGAGGTGTGTGGTGTGCTGATTTGGCACTTACCAATGAGCAGTCCAGTTCCATATGTGCCATCCTGGTTGATGATGAACTGTCGGAAGATGTAGTAATCGTGCACACTGCCTGGGTAGTTTGCGACGACATTGGTGAAGAGTCCCTGGTGGTCCACTATTGCTGGCACATTGATGGATTGCGTGTGCTTTCTGTTGCGGTAGTGGTGGGCAGTATCCACAGGGGGGCACAAGTGGGACATGTGTGCAGTCTATTGCCCCTGACACTGCCGGGAATCCAGCTATGGCGTAGAAGCCTTGCTTGGTCTCCTGCTGTTCCTGCGCAGTGTGGGGGAAGTGAAGGTACTGGGGTATGAAGCTGATGATGGCATCAAGGACAGGTGTGATGAACTGTGATAGGGTTGGCTGTGAGACTCCTCTGACTCTGGTAGTTGTTGGTTGGAAGGTACGAGAGGCCAACAGGTGCAGCACAGCCAGCAGCTTTGTCTGTGGAGGGATGTTGGTTCTCTGCTGTGTTGGAACCGTCAACCTGTAGACGATGTGGGTCATGATGCGGATGATAGTTGTCCTTTTGATCCTGTAGTGGGCAATGACTTCTTCTGGCATTAGGCCTGTAAGACTGGTGTGTTTTCGGTAGGTCCGCTGTCTTTGTTTAAGCTGCCTCAGTGGTATTGCCATAGAGGGGGCGGGACAGGTCCTGGGGGTGATGTAATGTAATGTATGTAATGTAATGTATAGGCATTTATATAGCGCACTACTTACCCGGAGGGTCCCAAGGCGCTTCGACCGCTGCGAAACCCTTCCTGGCTTCCCTGAGAGATGGTCCCTTAGTGGGTATCTCCAGGGTGAGACCAGGCATCCCCGGCGGTCTGGTGGGGCCGTTAGTGAAGATGAGGCAAGCTAATGCCCAGAGTTGCCGAGTGTGATCGCTGATCAGAGTGGGCACCGAGGCGAGAGAATTATCGAGTCCGCTGACCCTGGTCCAGAAACCTGCCGCGCCGGGAATCGAACCCTGGTCCCGGGCCGTCCTCTGCTCTCGGGTCTGCCGCCTCTAACCAGTGAGCCACACTACTTCACAAGATGGTGATGGTGTGCCTGTGGTGGTTGCAGTGGGTGTTGTGGCCCCCATGAGTACCCGTGTTGCATGATCATTGTCTCCATGGCATCTGTGGGTCTTCAGGTGTGGCTCTTGGCAGGGCCCCCTTTTATGGTGCAGGTAGTCGTCCTGCTTAACACCAGCAAAAGGCAGGTGTTAATTCTCTGCTGCTACCGCGGCTTATCGCCTGTTTTTAGTTCGCATCGCAGATATGGCAATTCGTTGTGAAAGTGGTGTTCTGGTTTTTTCATGTGTTTTTGCACGGGAACGCCTATTCTGCATCTCATTAGGGTTAGTTGGTGGTGTTCACCGTTGAGATACATTTTGAAGCAGTTATCGCGGGAATACTGGCGATGTCTGCAGTTGGCACGAGATTGTGAATGGGGTGTTAAATCTATTTCCACTTTTGATGCGTTAAGGTGGAGATAAATCGGAGATAAGTCCTTGTGAATATCCTCCTAAATGTCCAAATTTGCTCCTACTCAAAGCGATAGGCTCCTGAGTAAAACATTTCTCATTACCTGAATGAATCTTCATTTGATTCTGCTTTTTAGAGGTACTATTTGCTGACACTTTCCACTTGCTTTGACTTCCTAATTTACCAGATTAGGCACTCTTCCTTTCACAAGAAACTGAACTGTGCGCAGGGCCTTTGTCCAGTAGAGGTCTTGGACCAATCCTGATCAAAAGAGAGGCTCAACCAGAGGAAAGCAAGAGCAGAGCCAGTGTGCACAAAAGCGGGCTTTTCAGGCCTGGTTGGTGCGCCAGTGTCGCAAGCCTGGAGAAAATCGCAGATGGCGTGTGCCAGTCACGAATTTTATGTGTTTACCAACAGATTGAAAATCTTGAATCAAAAAGAGACGCAAACCCTGGTGTGCATGACGTCTGATGTCTTCTGATAATGAAGCCAGAAACTCCGAAGACGTTAATTCACAAGCACATCAAATGCAAGCACTATGATCATTCATGGGAAGTTAGAGAAAATCTAAATATTTTTAAATCACGATTAATTATCTCAATCTAACTTGAAAGGGTATGATGTTAATTTTTGATTAACACAGAGGGGGATATTCTCAAGAACGTGTGACAACCATTGCAAAATTTACGTACCGCAACTTTCAACATCGCAGTCTATAGTGGGAAAATTACGCTGTGTTAACTAAGTATTCCCAACCATACAATAGGTTCACGACAACGTGTCGAATGGGCACGTTAAAACCAATGCAATGCGGCAAGAGGCAAAACACGAACACAAACAAGCTGCGATGAGGCCAATCAATATACAAAAATCAGCGAAAACCAGCGACAGACCTGCAATTTCCCCGTGTCATTGCGGAAACTGCACTATAAAAACATCATTAAAGAAACAAAACCAAATTCAAACTGCATAGCTCCATGGATGCACCCGGACCGAGTGCAGAGGACAACCCGAACCCCACAAGCCTCACGGAGGACCAGCCAGTAACCCTGTGTTCGGGGAAGGGCAAGGAGAAGAGGAAGAGGAAGAAGGGGTTCAGTCCACAGGAAGACCGGATAATCGTCACAGAGGTGACAGAACACTTCCAAAAACTGTTCGTCACCTCCACTGCTGTACTGGAACCCGAAACGGAAATATGGCAGACCATCGTCAACAATGTCAATGCAGTCGGAGTGTCGAGAAAGGTCAATGGAGAAGGTCAAGAGGCGCTGGCATGATGTGCAAAGCCAGACCAAACAGAAACTCACCGCCAACAGGAAGGCAACAACGGCGAATGGAGGTGGGAGTCCTGCGCCACAGGAGGAGCTGAATGAGCTTGAGGAAATTGTGGCCACAGTCACCAGTGTGGAGGCGGTGCCACGAATTGGGGGTCTGGATACAGCACAAAATGACCTGACCCAAAAGCAACAGGGTGAGTAACGACCAGGGACTAGGGAGACGGGGGGAGATGGGCACAATGGCACACATGCACAATCATGTGTAGCACACTGCACATGCACAATGATAGTAAAACATGTCCCTGATACCCTTGGCACACTGCAGCACACATAGAAACACCAAGTAGACCCACATCCACTATGTGCACAAATGGCCCCCCTCCATATCACCAACAACACAACCTACCCATCCATGCACATGTGCAGAATCCAGAAAAGCAGCGGCTAAGTGACAATGAATGACTGATAGCATGGCTTCAGTCAAAATACATGACACTGTGCACAATTCAACATTGAGGTGGCCCAGTGTGGATTGCATCCGTAAAGGAGAAGGTCGCACTCTGCAACATCCATGTGCACCTACAACCCATGACATCCATTACACATCAGCAGGCAAACAATGCACAAGACTACAAAATCTGTCCAAGAGCACAAATGACCCAAGTCGCAATAATTTCAGTCCCCAAAAAGCACACAATTCAAAGGCACACCGCCACAAAGGGATAAGTGGCTGCAAAATTAGAGCTGCAGGGGTGACTCTCCCACAATGCAGCACACACACATAGCAATCACAGCACATTAAAATTGACGGCAATGTGGTACAAAGGGCAACACCTACACCACAGGACAGAGGACACAACAGGTTACACTTGTGCATAGAAACTGGCCACTCACATCTGCCATTGCCTGACACTGTGTGATGGTAATGTACGAGTGCAACCACACATCCGTCATGTAGTCAAAATTCCCACCGTCTGCCATCAAATAGCCAGCTCCACCAAAACAGTCACAATGTACATTGTCATGTAGTCTGTATGTAAACATCTACAAAGCGTCAACATACATGTTATTAACCTGCATCTCCTCTTTACATTGCAGAGGGACAATCAGCACCTACTGCAGAGCAGACCACAAATCTCATCAGTGATGTTGAAGATGACAACCTGCACATATGTCCAGACACCCTCCAACGGCTAATGGACAGCCTCCGCACCCCAGCTCCAGGAGCAGGGCAGATCAGCTGCCTTAAGGTGACCTCACCCCCTGCACAGACCTCACACAGCAGGAAACACACACCACCATGGCTGACTCCCAGGTCCCCCCAAACATAACATAGAATTCCAACGCCATGTGTTGGGTTTCCAGGTGGAGATGTCTGATCAGCTGTGGGTGGTTTCAAACTCGTAACAGCCAAACCCGATGCCATATGTTGGTGTCTGAGTCCCATCAGGGTCCACTTACAGTCCCTAAAGGACATCCACTGTCCTCACCATGGTCCCCGACAATCCTTGGCTGACATCGCTGGGGCCATTACGCGGATACAAGATCTGTCTAGTCAGACAGTCACCAGCAAGGACAGCACAGAGTTGGCACAGATGCGCAGGACAATGGAGACCATGGAGCAAATGCAGGCTGGAAGTATGGCTGTGTTGGACTTGGCCTTGGCTAAAGTTCACTTAAACTTTTTGCTTTTCCCCTAGACCATTTTCCTGACAGGGAGCTGTGAAGTTAGGTGCTGTAGGTACTTGCCACTGCTAATCAGTGTGCAAGTACAGATGTTGCCTGTATAAAATGTAATGGTGTTTGGTTGTCTCTGATTGGTTTGTTTGCCTCACTAGCAAGATCCCTAAGTGATGTGCACTGTGTGTGTGCCAGAGCTAGTATTAAGGAAATGCACAGAGAGGGAACACAGGTCTTCATAGTAGGGCATGCACGCATTCTGCTAAATTAGCATGTTGTCCTGACAAGTGCTTCCACTTGTCAGACCTTACTTTCCTTTTTGCATGCACATCGGGCACCCCAGTAGGACGTCCTGGGTAATCCCTTGGCAGGGTGCAGTGTAGGTTTCAAGTTAATTTTTTTGGTTTAGTTCTCCACTGAGAACCACAAATATTCAGTACATAATATAAAATTGTAAACAGTTTTGTTAAAAAGAAAGGTTTTCATTCTACTACAAAGTTAAAATAGGTTTTAAAAATTTGTAGAGATTGTAGCTGACAAACTCATTTGGCGAAGCTTTACATAGTATGATCAATTCCTGTACAGAGTTAATTCTACATTTTGTGTAAATTGGTCATAAGAACCTTTTTCTTGCCTTTACCACTGTCACGTTTGGGCATGTGAACAACAAATGTTCCAAGTCCTGCTCTCCACCATCGCACAGGTTACAGATAGTGCTTGATTTTTCTTTTGGTAGTTATATGTAACTGTTTTTACAGGAAGTATCCCAAATCAGAGCAGCACAATCAATCTCCTGGCCCCATGCTTTAAATTAAAATTAATATACTGTTGTGTTTTCTTAAAGACTATAGAATCTGCGAATTTTGTATATAAAGACAACTTAGTGCAATGCTGAGAGTCAAGATCAAAACTGAGTCTTGGAGTAAAATGCTTTATAAAGAGGTTCAGCTGAGCAGGTGTCCATGACTGTAACAAATTAATATTAACATTAGATAACTTAAAAGCAGTTAAAACATTCCTTGAGAATACATGTTTCGGAGATTCTTTTTCAAATGTTTCTATTTTAAGTAGAGATCGAAGCGTTCCTTCTTCCGCATGGAGGAGGTTGTATGCCCATCTAAAGATATTGGCAATTCCTCTAGCATAGGAGCTGGTTAATGAGAACTTGAGGCGGAGAGCTTGCACAGGTACAGCCTGAGGCAGCTTTGTTAGCTCCCGTAAGATCTTCCCTTCTTTTAGATCTAGAAAGTTCCATTGGCGTTATTGGAATGTATTCAAGAGTGCATGACAGCACTGGTGGAATCTTGGCGCTGTATACCTGAAGCAGAGAAGAAAAGTGTCTTTGTCCAGTTGCAGCATATAAGCGAGAAAGTGCTCCCACATGAACGTCAGATTTACGAATCAAGTTCTGAGTATGGAGCCTATTTTGTAGAGACTTGGTGCGGATTCGACCTAGATAGGTATATTCATTTGCCACTTCCAACACTTTTCCCCCTAGAGACCAGTTGAATTTGGTACTCTGTTTCTTTCCTGAAAACGGAACTATTTTTGTTTTCGTGATGTTCGGTATTAAATAGTTTTCCTCCGTATAGTTGTGGAGTGCTTGGAGGCTTCTTTGCAGACCAAATGGTGTTAGGTCTAAAATGATAACATCGCCTGCATACATCATGGTGTGAATTTTGTGGAAGGCAATTTTAGGTGGAAAATTGCATATCTGTTTAAAATATTCAGGCATGTCGCTAAGGTAGAGGGAGAACAGTAGGGGAGCAAGAAGGCATCCTTGCCTAACGCCGTTTGGAGTCCGGATAGGGCTTGTGAGACCCTTTTCCCTCCCCATTTGGACCTGACACCAAGTCCTGGAATGTAATGATGTTATTATATGAAGTAATTTGTCCGGGATACCCATTTTGTTGAGCTTTCCCCAGAGTGTTCCTCTATCCACTATATCGAAGGCGGTGGTAAAGTCAATGAAGGCAGCATACACAACCAGGGATTTTAGAGCCACGTATTTGTCTAAGATGGTTTGCAACACCGCAATATTGTCAATGACCGAGTGCTTTGGTCTTAATCCAGCTTGATTTAGGGGGATTAGTCCAGAAGAAAAGGCCCAGTCCTTAAAATGGTCTAATACTGCTGCTGTGAAAATCTTTCCTGTTCCATCTAGAAGGGCTATTTGCCTGTAGTTGCCAGGATGCAGCCTTGAACCCTTTTTGTGAATGGGTATTACAATGCTCCCCTTCCAATATTTGGGGATTTCCCCGGTGGTGAAGATATGGTTAAACAGGGGAGATAGCATCTTGCTCCATTCTTCGGGATTGCATTGGAGGACCTTAATCGGAATTTGGTCAAGACCCGTTGCTCCAGTCGTTCTTGCCCTTTTTATAAATACCTCAATTGAGAGGGGACTAGGAGCTCCGATATTTGAAGATTTTCCTTTGGGATTTCTAGCCAAATTATTGGCTATTTCTGAATTGGAATTTAGTTTATATAGATTGGCAAGGTATGAGTCCCATTCTGTCGGAGGCACCGGGATAGCTTGTAATGCTTTTTTTGTGAATCCCAGGGCCTCTTCTTTGTGCCAATTTGCCCATTTTTGAAGTACCTCATTTGATATTTTGCCATTGAAGTTGCCCATGATGAAAAGTGATGGATAACCTTGTCCTTCTACTATTTTTTAGATGTCTTCTAGAATTTCTATAGCGAGTACATCCATATGGCTGAGATACCCGCCACCCCCTCTCAACACAATCCCCAAGAATTGGGAAACCGGAAACAGTTCTTGAACTTTTGGAAGGCGGGAAGGGAGTCACCCTTCCCGGCCGTATTTATTAAAATATGAAACAAAAATAAAACATTAAAATAACAGTTTCATATTATGTACAATTTCATTTCCACATTACGATGTTTGGCTAACCTTAACAGATCTCTAATACAGAGGTTCTCCTAGCCGAACTAACATCCTACAAAACATTTGACTTGAAATTGTACATCCTAACGTTACGGGCCAACGGCAAGGTCGTAACCGGTGTCAGATCCCTAAACCAGACATACCCCCCTCACTTGTGAGAGGAGCGACCGCACAGAGGCGTACCTCAAGTGCCTCTACCAATTTCCCTTTGTACTTGACGGGGGCCCCAATAAACTCGACGCCATTTAACGGTCGTTCGAGGACTCGTGTGAGGTGTCTAAAAGGTAGCGTAAACCCCCTCCCGCACCCCACACAACTTACCCATCTGCCGTCGCAGATGTCCTGGCCCCGGGAAATTCCCCAGGAGGGGCCGTAGCCCCTCCTATCCAGGAAGGGGCCTTGACCACCTTTCCTTTCCTTCCGGCGGCCTCTCCTTAGACAGGACCGCCTCCCCGTTGAGGGGCCAATTGGCCACCTCCCCCGCGCGCTCCCATCCGTAATGGGTGACGCCCCCTCATAGGGATCTTCGAATTACTGCTCACCGATCATGACCTTACCGCCCGACCAAAATAAATACGACAATTCTACCTAAATTACTAAGATTAAAAAACGAACATGACTTATTACAAGCATGAATACTGATCAACACTAGTGCAAAATTACTTTATTTGCAAAACATACTGAAAATAACCATTCTTTATTGCATATTCAAAATTTCACGACGATCATCACAACCTGCAAGAAACAGAGTTACCACATCAAAACTTCATTCAAACACAACTAGCTGTCCTCAGGGGCTGGTGGGTGGGTCAAAATTGGCTCTTCGTTCCGTCTCGAGCTCACGTGCAGCGGGGAGGTGCAGCTTCAGAGCACAGGAACAAGAGGATGCTTTCTTGGCTTCCGCTCCTTTTATCCGTCTTCAGGGTGGGCGTAAACCCGCCCCCGCCTGCCTCCGAGGGTGTGGCCGGCCACGTCGGTGTCTAGGCCAGCCCACTCTAGGGCGGGAAAAAGGCGCGCCCCGGCTACGCCGCTTCGGGCATACCAGCCGAGACGCGCCTCCCGCCCAAGATGGCTTCCCAGGGGGATCGTGGTACTCCACCATACGTTCGGGGGGACCGAATGGTCGCCCCTTTCCATATGGCTGAGATACCCGCCACCCCCTCTCAACACAATCCCCAAGAATTGGGAAACCGGAAACAGTTCTTGAACTTTTGGAAGGCGGGAAGGGAGTCACCCTTCCCGACCGTATTTATTAAAATATGAAACAAAAATAAAACATTAAAATAACAGTTTCATATTATGTACAATTTCATTTCCACATTACGATGTTTGGCTAACCTTAACAGATCTCTAATACAGAGGTTCTCCTAGCCGAACTAACATCCTACAAAACATTTGACTTGAAATTGTACATCCTAACGTTACGGGCCAACGGCAAGGTCGTAACCGGTGTCAGATCCCTAAACCAGACATACCCCCCTCACTTGTGAGAGGAGCGACCGCACAGAGGCGTACCTCAAGTGCCTCTACCAATTTCCCTTTGTACTTGACGGGGGCCCCAATAAACTCGACGCCATTTAACGGTCGTTCGAGGACTCGTGTGAGGTGTCTAAAAGGTAGCGTAAACCCCCTCCCGCACCCCACACAACTTACCCATCTGCCGTCGCAGATGTCCTGGCCCCGGGAAATTCCCCAGGAGGGGCCGTAGCCCCTCCTATCCAGGAAGGGGCCTTGACCACCTTTCCTTTCCTTCCGGCGGCCTCTCCTTAGACAGGACCGCCTCCCCGTTGAGGGGCCAATTGGCCACCTCCCCCGCGCGCTCCCATCCGTAATGGGTGACGCCCCCTCATAGGGATCTTCGAATTACTGCTCACCGATCATGACCTTACCGCCACAGGCCGGATAGTTGACCGGCTATCCGGACCCCCCACAAAACACTCCTACCTAAAGGTCATGCTGCAAACCCTTTAACCAGGCTAAGAAGTCTCCTATGAGTAACTCGTTCCCCACCCGGGACAAATGAACACCGTCCCCCAAATACATACTGTCCCCTTTGATACAACCATGCGACACAGAATGCAGTGTATTTGAACGAAACAATCTACTCACTTTGTTATTTATCTTCCTTACTGAATGATTCAAAGCAGTAACCGAAATAGCCCCCCGCCACACTTTCCGTGGGATCATATGGGACCATGCAATTGTGCACCCTGGAACTCTTCTTGCCAACCAACTTACCGTGGAAAGCATCGCCTCAAGAAGAAGTCGTCTACCAGTGGGCACGAGATCGTTACCCCCAAGATGGACTATGATTATAGACGGCGGTGACCTCGTCCGCTCTAACAAACCCTCAAAAAAGAATTGAAACTGGTCAATACAGAGCCCGCCCCTTCCGTAGAAGGACACCCTGTACCCGTATTCCCCAGCCACGTGACTCATATCACCTGCTTTGAATACGTCCGCGGCACGCCTCACGTATGAGTGGCCCACGACCCACACCTCCTTATTCGCAGACGGTGATTTCTGACCGCTGTCCCCCAGGAGTCGGGTCGACCGTACAGTCCGCCCCGCTTCGTAAGCTTGCGTAACTGAAAATCAAACAGAGACAAAAAGCGTGAGTATATCATTACAGTTTCACAACATGTGCAACCGCACATACCTTTTATAACAGTTAGAGGACCAACGCCCCACACGCTTTACTTGCTCCACACTCAGACCCCTGGCTGTAGCCTCAGTAGCAGCCCCTATCCGAAAGGAATGGGTCCCGAACTCGCCGGGGTTCAAGCCCGCGGCCGAAATAGACATTGCAAGCACCCTCCGGAACTGAAACCTCGTCAGTGGGGTGGCGTCAGCGTGCCTCAACAAGGTCCCCCCCCATGCTGCTACCCTCTGTGCTAAATATTCCTCTACGCACACCACAGGGCACATGGAAGACCCGGGGACCCTCTGAATGATTACACAGTCCCCGATTGCATCCTGATCGGATTTGGACCTAACACACGAGACCGTCATGGTCTCCTCCCTGACCTGAATGTGTTCTCGGCACAGTCCCCCCATCGTATCCCGCTTGTTCTTTGCCACTAATTCGCTCACCCGCATAGCCCCATGGAATGCTAGTGCAAATGCGGCTCGGAACAACACTGCTTCGTACTGGGATGAACACGTTGCCGGAAGTACGGACAACAACAAGGTCAACCTATCCAGACCTATCGGGTGCCTATCGTCTACTCTGCGACCCTCAAGGCGTTGCCACCCACGTAGCGCTTTCTGTACAACGAAAGACGCTGTCGGGTCCTGGATCCCATGAGCCTTTGCCATAAAGGAAATGGCGGCCCGATGCCTCTGGGCCGTAGCTACTGATTTACCTGCCTGATGTAAAGAGAGCAGGAAATTCACCACAAACTCTTCCTGACCCCAAAGCTCCCCCCCGGCAGCACCCAAAAAGGCCCAATAGGAACGGAACGCCCCTTCATATGCCTTCCTCGTCCTGGGTGCTAAACTTTCTCCCACGAGGTTTTGTAGTTCGGGGCACCGAGAGACCAGAGAGCTTCGGGAAAGGGTGCCGCCACCGGGTCCGCTGTGGGCAGAAAACCCCAGAAAGCCTGCATACGGAAACGAGAAAGCGCATCAGCCGCTTGGTTCATCACCCCCGGCACGTGTCGCGCCCTAAACAGTACATTCAGTTGCATGCATAACAACACAATTTCCTTGAGCAGTCTCAGAATCAATTTGCATCGTGCTGCCTGACTATTGATACACTCAACCACGGTCATGTTATCAGACCAGAACACCACAGAGTGATCCCTAAACCCTTCAGGCCATGTTTTCAAAGCCACCAGAATAGGGAACAATTCGAGAAAAGCTATGTTACTCGTCAACCCGTATTCATGCCACTATGACGGCCATTTTTGTGCCGACCATTGTGTACCCAATATGGCGCCAAAACCTATACTCCCCGCCGAATCTGTCCAAAGCCCCAACTCCTCGGAAGACACCGCTGGTTTGTTCCAGACAATTCGACCATTGAAATCCGCCAGAAATGCGATCCAAATGCGCATGTCCCGGCGAACCTCCGCCGAGAGTCTCGTGCGGTGATGTCCTTCCTTCAAGCCGACCATGGATTGTGCAATCGAGCGGGAAAAGGGGCGCGCCATTGGTATCACTCTTAGGGCAAAATTCAACTGACCCACCACCTGTTGTAATTGATGCAGGTTTACTTTCATTGCACGAATACATGTCTCAAGGGATAACCTGAATTTTAACACTTTTTCCATGGGTAATCGAAAACAACCTTCCCTCGAGTCGAGCTCGATCCCCAGAAACTCGATCAAGGTCGAGGGACCCACAGTCTTACCTGGCGCCAATGGCACACCAAATTGATTCATTAGGACACAAAATTCATGTAAAGCCTGTCCACACTCAGGATCCCCGGCTGCCCCCAAAACAGAAAGTCATCGAGATAGTGCATAACATGTTGAAAACCTGTCTTCCTTGTGAATACCCACTGCAGAAAACAACTGAATTTCTCGAAATAGGCACATGAAATCGAGCATCCCATTGGCATACATCTATCCATGTAATAGCGACCCTGAAACTGAAAACCAAGGAGACGCTGATCGTCTGGGTGTACCGGGAGCAACCGGAACGCTGACTCGATGTCCGATTTTGCCATCAGCGTCCCGGGCCCCAGGCGATTCAACATGGCAACGGCCTCATCGAAAGATGCGTACCGCACCGAACACACTTCCGGGTCTATCGCGTCATTCACGGAAAGACCACGTGGGGCTGATAAGTTATGTATCAGCCGAAACTCACCCGGGTCCTTCTTGGGGACTACCCCTAGAGGGGAACAAACAAAGTCAGCAACTGGTGGCAACTCGAAGGGACCGGCGACACGGCCTCTAGTCACCTCTTTCCCAATCTTTACCTGCACCACCGCCGTGTGCTGCAAGACCGACAGTTGGTTCTTACAGTTTGGTACACCCCGAAAATCCCCCACTGGGATGCGGAAACCATATGAAAACCCGTTTCGCAACACCCCAGCGGAAGCATGATCCGGGTATTCGCTGAGCCAAGGAATCATTGCCATGGTATCAATCGGGGTAGGTAAAGGCGCCCCTCGGACTGTATTAGACCTGTTTGGCGCCTCCCTTACCACCGTTATCACCCGTTTTGGCTCTGCACATGGACTCAGGATGGGATGACTGCCCACACCCCCCACACTCATGTCTGAATTTGCATGACCCCTGAGGCCTCGTACATTTCCCTCTGTTAAAATTCCAACAGATCCCCCTTTTACCTGTGTTGCCACTCGTCTTCGAGTGGTACTCGTTACCTGCACCCGTCCAAAAGGGTGTCGCAGAGTTTTGGCGGGAAGATTCCCCCCCATTACTCCCTACCAATGGTACTTTCAACATCCCTGTACTCTCCATTTTTTGCCATGACACGGAGTCGTAACAATCCCAAGACAACAATGGGTTGTGTTCTTCAGCTTTTCTAAACAGATTGTCATAGCAGAACCACTGATTGCCCCCATATGCCACAGAATACTCCATAATACGCGACTGATAAATGGGTAACTCAGTCAGCAACTCGGGCCTGCGCTCACCCATGATGGATGTAAAAATGCCCCACGCTCTGCCCCAAGTACCAATGGTCTCGTCGACCTTAAAGGCGGCCATTTTTGCGCGCCAAACACTCGGATGCATGAGCTCCTTTTGACTCTTTACATGCTCTATCTCGTAATGGTCGGTAAGCAGTGAAAACATGTTTATATACTTATCCGCCCAAATCAACTCCTTAATTTCTAGCGGGACATGCTGTGCAATCTTTTCCTTTCGAGAAGGCACAGACCCCTCCCCCGCAATCGGCAATGGCCGCTTACCTGTAGTAGACCCCGAGCTTGTCGCTGAACTGGGGCCCGCTGTACTTCCAGCCGCCGGGACCTGTAAGGGAACAGAAGATGTTGTCTTCGCAGCCTTCCTCGATTCTCGCAGTTGCCTCATTACTGCCCGGGCGTCGTCAGCCGTGGCGCCCTCGCTATCTTTTCCCAACCACGCTGCCAATTGTGCCGCTAACTCGGGGGGCATATCCTCCCTGTTCACGGGGGTGACCACCACAGGAATTGGATTCCCTTCTCTCGGCACCGGGGTTGGCTCCTCACGTGGGGTATCGGGAACCGGGGTGTCTCCCCCAAGTGCTCCCCTTCTGGGCCTCTTGGCTTTTTCACCGGGAACCGCTCTCTGCAAAGGCCGTTTCGTTCCTCCCGGCCCGTCTTTAGCCTCCACCTTTTTCTTCAGGTCGGCTATCTCCTTCATGAGGATGTGAAGCATCTGCTCGGTACCGACCCGCTTTCCGACTTTCCTAGGCATTCTCAGGCGGGATATCTGTAAAACAAAAGGAAAGATTACAACGCTCAAAATTGGCTCTTCGTTCCGTCTCGAGCTCACGTGCAGCGGGGAGGTGCAGCTTCAGAGCACAGGAACAAGAGGATGCTTTCTTGGCTTCCGCTCCTTTTATCCGTCTTCAGGGTGGGCGTAAACCCGCCCCCGCCTGCCTCCGAGGGTGTGGCCGGCCACGTCGGTGTCTAGGCCAGCCCACTCTAGGGCGGGAAAAAGGCGCGCCCCGGCTACGCCGCTTCGGGCATACCAGCCGAGACGCGCCTCCCGCCCAAGATGGCTTCCCGGGGGGATCGTGGTACTCCACCATACGTTCGGGGGGACCGAATGGTCGCCCCTTTCCATTTTTGCTCCAGGGGGATATAAACATTACAAATTATTAGATCTTTTAGAGCTTCTAGGGAGGTTATCCCAAACTTAATCTTGATACATTGATAATTCTTTGAGTTAGTTGGAATTATTTCTTGGGCCCACTTGTAATCTTCATTAAGCAAAATCGCTATCCCACCTTTTGCATGACCCCGATCGACCTGCTCGGCAGGAGTATCATATACGTAATATTTTTCTTGTACGAAATTTGATGTAGACCAGGTTTCTTGCAGGGCCACTATCGCTGTACTGTTTTTTGTTATTTCAGCCATCTTATCTTGAGTTTTCCCGGCAATATTCCAAGAACGGATAGTCAAGCCTGTGCTAAACTGAAGATTTGTTATCCTTAATTTGTTTGTTACTGTTCAGTGTCTCCGGGATCCAGGCCATTGATTAATCCCTCGTTGTTATTTCCCTTTTAGGAGTATTTTTTTTCCAGATTCCCCTGACACCATTCTCTATGGAGACCAATATATTTTCTGCATGGTGGACTGGGGGGTTGTTCATGGTGTTAAGGCTTTGATTAAGTCGCTGCGTTTTAGAGGATTCTTCTGTTATTTGTTTCTTTAGGGCTTCGTGATTTAACCCCTTCCATGCGGCCGCGATTCCCCTGGTGTGCTGTAAACAACACGAACATGGGCGGGCCGTGACGAACCCCAGCCGTCATCAGCACACGAGCACCATAGTGCATGATGGCTGGGGTTCGTCATCAGCATGGAAGGGGTAAATACTGGGGTCAAATCGTAGCCATATTTGTGGAGAATCTCACTCTCCTTTAATATAATTCCAGGTATCACTGGAGACCAGAATTCGACAATCGATGTTGTTGTATTCGTTTTTTCCGGGAACGTAACTAGGTTTATTTCATTTCTCGCTATGGAGTGTAACGGCTGGATCCTTTGAAGCAGACTGATAATTCGGTCGCGGTTAAGTGGAGCTTCAGCTGAAGGGAATAATTCTGTGATTTCCAGATGGCTTGGTCTGATCTCCTCTACTGGTGGGTTCTTTTTCTCGACGGCTGCCTCGGACGGTGTCCTTTCTTGGCCTAACGTGGGAGCGGGGGGTTCTGGGTCGCGCACTGGACCACAACGGTGCGCACAGGAACTCCGTCTTCTAACAAACTGCCACAGCTGAACACCAGTGATATGTAGCTTGGATCTTCCATGCCTTGCAGTTCCTCATCTTGCCATTCCTGCCACTGAGCCTGTCCCAGATAACTGCTGCAGGAACTTCAACACACTCATCTCCGACCCCTGATGTGTCAGTAGCACACAGTGATGCAGCCCTATCACCTTCGCACGTTGATGTGTCAGTGGCACACAGTGATGCAGCCATTATACCACCACGCACACCGGACAAACTGGACATGGAAGTATCAGAGGCGTAAGATGTGGATGGCAACTACTGTGAGAGGAGGGAGGTAGTATCATCCATCCATGCCATATGACCTGTCCCTGCCTGGTTCAGCCCTATGTTTCATGCACTGGTACAATGCCTCCCACTGACCCCCAGAATCCTCTGCGACTTTCACCTGGACCCCGACATGGACTGCCATATCTTCACTGGTTGCCAATTACACAGCAATCCTGCTGCCAACCGCACTCTTCCTCTTCCAATTCACTTTTCAATGCCCAAAGGACTCTGGTTGGCCCACACTGGGCTACCATGTAATGTGGCCATGGCATGGCCATGTACAGCTCCAGCTCCGGCATTCACCAGAATGTGAATAAAACATTCGAAATCACATAGATGTGTCATGTCAATGTTCACTCAAGTATGAAAGTATAGATGGATGTAGGGACATTTATTGCACAAGATGGTACACCCTGGTAAATGACATCAATTTGCATGTTTGACCCTGAGCCACTTGGCCAATTAGATGACTGTGAAGGTGTGAACTAGCTGTGGCCTCATTGCACATGAACAACAATCTCGCAACCCCCCAACGTAGGCACAAGTCCATGTATTAAATAGGGCTGTGTGTAGAAATGACGAAATCGGTAGCAGGCCAGAAGTGGTGGTGTCCTCCTTCACATGTAACAATAGAACGACACTTTGCATACCTACTCACACATATCTGTGTGGACACATTCTGTTTTGATGTATAACATTGCTCCACATGGCCAGAGTTTGGACACCATACTCACATTGCTGAAGACATATAAGTGCACAGGTCTGCTAGCAACTACCCCAAACACAATGTCTGGCTCACAGAGGTGGAGCTGTCAAAAGGGACCAACCCCTATTTTACATGTGTCTGTCAGTCCCTACCTGTGTAGGGACCATGCTCATTGTGGCACACAATTTGTCAATCTAATCAACACTCATCACAGTTAGACACCAGTGAAGTTGCGTAGACTTTATTGCCATGTGGGTGTAAGTACGGACGAGGCATGGGCCACAAAATGCATGGAAATGCTGGAGACACTTACACGTAGCATGAGAACATGTTGAGGTGCAAGAAATGGGGAGGCAAAAAAGTGCACAAAACCATTACAGTAAGCAACAGTCTCAGCCCACCTTGCCTTGCTGGACGAGTCATGTTTGGCGTCTGCTCATTGCCCCATGTGAGGGGACAAGACTCACAGCCCATGCTCTCTACATAGTGCTGTACCACCGGACAGCGCCAACTGTCTGCTCTGCTGACAGTGATCAGGTGAAAGGGTCCAACAGGGTCAAATGTCGTGCTACATTGCCATGTGTGTATTCTCCCCCCAGCAGTATGTCTGAATTGGGAACGTTGCCAGGTGACGCTTAGCTACTCCTACCATAGAACTGCATCACTTTGCACAGGTGTGGGTACACACGTGTAGTTCCATGCACATGCATTATGAGTCCAGACAAAGGCAGACATGTCAACTGTTGTGGTGGGATATGTGAGCATTCCCCATGATGCCACAAGGTGTTGGAACCTGTTCTGTGGGTGACAATCCGATGTGGCTGCAGGAACGTAGTTACTCGTCCATGAATGCGAGTGTAGCTTCATGGGCAATGTGTTCCAATAGTACGTCGTTGTCGGGTTCAAGGAACACCAGGTTGAGCCAATCCATTAACAGGCCTGGGCAGATGTGCTAAGTCCACGCTGTTTCACCAATCCGTACCACAGCCCAATAGAGGAGAGCCTCAATGTGGTCACTGCACATGAGGAGTTGTGCAATCTCCCATGCCCAACTGCCAGCACAAATGCCAAAGATCAGTGCATCCCATGCACGGGTATCCCGGTGACACTCCTGATCATGAGCCAACAGAGGGCACACTGTCAGATCATAATTCCATTCAGCTACAGTTGCATTGGATAGGCAGACCTCCATGGGCCACTCAAATGTGCATGATCAACAGTGGAACTAGGGCTGGATGCAGGTTACGTAGGCAAGACGGAAACTCAGATGGAAACTGATTTGTAACACTGCCATTGGCAGTGATCCCAACAGATGCAGCATTCATGTACGGTACAGTTCCACGTGACAGGGGTTGTGCATGTGCCCGGGATTGCCTGCCATTGCATTTGTTGGTCTTGTACCACCGGCAATCCTCAGACTGGTGGCAGTTCGGTGGACGATATGCCACAGCTCTGCGCAATGAGTCGTATGTGTTTTGAGATATGGGTTGTTTTTAACCAATGTGTCAAGGGCATCCCTTGCAGGTGTAGCCAGAGCAGGGACACGTGTTTATGGGGTCTGCGCATGCTGGTATTTCAATAGCACAGTTTGTGGTGTGGGAGTCGTGGGATGCTGGTATGGTATCTCACGCCGGGTGTGCCAGCCAAATTCAGGATTAAGGTCCGGGATTGGGTTGTCCTTCCGCCTTGTGTGTTGAGACAAAGGAGCTTTCATACCTAATTTTACTCTGACTTCTGCTTGCATTTCTTAAATGTGATGTGGCCTTCGCAATGACTTTGAAGCCAGGCCTGTGATTTGGGGTGCACCAAATATGAAACACACACAGCAGTTAGCATGTTTGAATGAGCTGATTTGCCATCCACTCCTTGTTCAGTCTCTCTCTTTCCCTTTCTTTCTCTCTCTCTCTCTCTCTCTCTCTCTCTCTCTGTCCTTTGATGAGTGCCTGACACACCTTCTTATCTTGGATATTGTCTTGCAGGCTGTGACTCGCAGATTGTCCAGGTATTCCCCGCCATGACTCTTCAAAATAGTTGTTTGGAGACAAATTAGAATGTGATATTTTGTTTGGACTTTCAATGGTGAATGATGAATCAGGTTTTCTGTACACATATGTAAGTTGATTATTGTAATTGTGCGACATCAGGCGGGTGCTTTTGTTCTTGTTTGCATGCCATTGATGTGAAGTATCTTCGTCTGGGGGCGGTGGAGGGTGCCCGGGGTAGGGCCCAGGGGGGTGGTCCAGGGGGTGGTGGCGATGGGTTTTGTGGCCCTCATGGGTGTCCGGCATGCATGATCAGTGGCTCCATGGCATCTGTTGCACTTCAGGTGTGGCTCTGGGCAGGGCTCCCTTTTGTGGTGCAGGCTGTCGTCCGACTTTGCACCAGGTCAGAGCAGGTTACTTTCCTGCTGCATACGCGCCTTATCCCATGTTTTGGGCTCTTATCGCCGATTTTGCTAGTCGTTGAGAATGTTGCGGAGTAGTGTTGTCGCAACATTTGGCACGAGAATGCCTACTCTGCATCTCATTATCAATTTTTGCCGGGGTAATATGTGGCGAATGTTTTTTGAGGCTGCTATTGCGGGTAAACTGGTAATATGGGCTGTTGGCTCTAGCTTGTGAATGGGGAGATACATTATCAAAAGTGCTGTTAACTCTGTGATAACTCCTTGAGAATATGCCCCATAGTTTCTGCAAAATACTAAACACAATAGTGAATAGACACTAGAGCAACATTCCGGTCTACCATAGCACGACACACACATGTTCTAAGCCAGGGGTACTCATAGTACGGCCCGCGGGCCGGTGGCGGCCCGGCAAGCCTTCGCTGGCGGCCCGCGGACCTTGCAGACATCGTACCCGAGTTTTTTTCTTTAAGTGTCTGCAACCTGGGTGCGACTCAGACTCTGCTGCTCTGTAGTGGGCCAGGCCGGGCATTCCCGTTATAGTCAGAGTGGGGCTGCAGGGGCTCTGAGAGGTGAACAAAGCCTCATTAACATGCCAATGGTCTTTTAAAGACCTGTCAAGTGCTTGGGTGCGGCTGTGTGTGCGCGCCTGGAAGCTGTAACAGCCCAGGCACACACAGGCAGGGTGAGGAGGGAGAGCGAGGGAGGGAGGGAGAGTAAGCGAGGGAGAGGGAGGGAGGGGGAGGGAGGGAGGGTGAGCAAGCGAGGGAGAGCGAGGGAGGGAGATTGAGGGAGAGTGAGGGAGGGAGAGAAGGAGACGGAGAGTGAGGGAGGAAGAGCGAGGGAGAGTGAGGGAGGGAGAGCAAGCGAGTGAGGGAGAGCGAGGGAGGGAGATCAAGCGAGGGAGTGAGGGAGGGAGGGAGAGCGAGGGAGAGCAAGCGAGGGAGGGAGAGCAAGTGAGGGAGCAAGCAAGCCAGGGAGAGCAAGCGAGGGAGAGCGAGGGAGGGAGGGAGAGCAAGCGAGGGAGAGCGAGGGAGGGAGGGAGAGCGATGGAGGGAGAGCGAGGGAGGGAGAGGGAGCGTGAGGGAGGGAGAGCAAGGGAGGGAGAGCGAGGGAGGGAGGGAGAGCAAGCAAGGGAGAGTGAGAGAGAGGGAGCGAGGGAAAGCGAGGGAGGGAAAGGGAGCATGAGGGAGGGATAGCGAGGGAGGGAGAGCGAGGGAGGGAGAGTGAGGGAGGGGGAACGAGGGAGCGTGAGGAAGGGAGCACGAGGGAGGGAGCGCGAGGGAGGGAGCGCGAGGGAGGGAGAGTGAGGGAGGGAGAAGGAGAGAGAGCAAGCGAGGGAGCGAGGGAGAGCGAGAGAGAGGGAGCAAGGGAGGGAGGGAGAGCGAGGGAGGGAGAGCGAGGGAGGGAGAGCAAGCGAGGGAGAGCGAGAGAGAAGGAGCAAGGGAAAGAGAGGGAGGGAATGGGAGCACAAGGGAGGGAGAGTGAGGGAGGGAGGAAGAGGGAGCACGAGGGAGGGAGAGCAAGTGAGGGAGAGCGAGGGATGGAGAGCGAGAGGAAGGGTGAGCAAGCAAGGGAGAGAGGGAGAGCGAGGGAGAAAGAGCAAGGGAGGGAGAGCGAGAGAGGGCGGGAGAGTGAGGGAGGGAGGGAGAGCAAGCGAGGGAGAGCGAGGGAGCGAGGGAGAGCGAGGGAGGGTGGGAGAGTGAAGGAGGGAGAGGGAGCGTGAGAGAGGGAGAGCGAGGGAGGGAGAGCGAGGGAGGGAGAGCAAGCAAGGGAGAGCAAGAGAGAGGGAGCGAGGGAAAGCGAGGGAGGGAAAGGGAGCATGAGGGAGGGAGAGCGAGGGAGGGAGAGCGAGGGAGGGGGGAGAGGGAGGGAGAGCCAGGGAGGGAGAGCCAGGGAATGAGAGCGAGGGGAGAGCAAGCGAGGGAGCGAGGGAGAGCGAGAGAGAGGGAGCAAGGGAGAGCGAGGGAGAGGGAGCACGAGGGAGGGAGAGCAAGGGAGGGGGAGCGAAGGAGGGAGAGCAAGGAGATGGAGGGAGAGTGAGGGAGGAAGAGCGAGGGAGGGAGAGCAAGCGAGGGAGCGAGGAAGAGCGAGCAAGAGAGAGGGAGGGAGGGAGAGTAAGGGAGGGAGAGCAAGGGAGACAGAACGAGGGAGAGAAAGGGAGGGAGACACAAGGAGAGAGAGGGAGACCTCAGAGAGAGGGAGACCTCAGAGTGAGGGGGAGGGAACGAGAGAGAGGGAGACCACAGAGTGAGGGAGAGAGAGGGAAGGAGAGAGAGGGAGACCTCAGAGTGAGGGAGACAGAGGGAGGGAGACCTCATAGTGAGGGGGAGGGAACGAGAGAGAGGGAGACCTCAGAGAGAGGGAGAGCTCAGAGTGAGGGGAGGGGACGAGAGAGGGAGACTGCAGAGTGAGAGTTTTTTCTTTAAGTGTCTGCAACCTGAGCGCGACTCAGACTCTGCTGCTCTGTAGTGGGCCGGGCCGGGCATTCCCGTTATAGTCAGAGTGGGGCTGCAGGGGCTCCATGAACAAAGCCTCATTAACTTGCCAATGGTCTTTTAAAGACCTGTCAAGTGCTTGGGTGCGGCTGTGTGTGCGAGCCTGGAAGCTGTCAAAGCCCAGGCACACACAGGCAGGGTGAGGAGGGAGAGCGAGGGACGGAGGGAGAGAAAGCGAGGGAGAGGGAGGGAGGGAGGGAGAGCAAGCAAGGGAGCGAGGGAGAGGGAGGGAGAGCGAGGGAGGGAGAGCGAGGGAGGGGGAACTAGGAAGCGCGAGGGAGGGAGTGCGAGGGAGGGAGCGCGAGGGAGGGAGAGGGAGGGAGGGAGAAGGAGGGAGAGCAAGCGAGGGAGCGAGGGAGAGCGAGAGAGAGGGAGCAAGGGAGAGCAAGGGAGAGGGAGCACGAGGGAGGGAGAGTGAGGGAGGGGGAGCGATGGAGGAGAGCAAGGGAGGGAGGGAGAGCGAGGGAGGGAGAGCGAGGGAGGGAGAGCAAGCGAGGGAGAGCGAGAGAGAGGGAGCGAGGGAAAGCGAGGGAGGGAAAGGGAGCACGAGGGAGGGAGAGTGAGGGAGGGAGGGAGAGGGAGCGCGAGGGAGGGAGTGCAAGCGAGGGAGAGCAAGAGATGGAGAGCGAGAGGGAAGGTGAGCAAGTGAGGGAGAGAAAGAGAGCGAGGGACGGAGAGCAAGGGAGGGAGAGCGAGGGAGAGCAAGCGAGGGAGAGCGAGGGAGCGAGGGAGAGCGAGGGAGGGAGGGAGAGTGAGGGAGGGAGAGGGAGCGTGAGAGAGGGAGAGCGAGGGAGGGAGAGCGAGGGAGGGAGAGCGAGGGAGGGAGAGCGAGGGAGGGAGAGCAAGCAAGATAGAGCGAGAGAGAGGGAGCATGGGAAAGCGAGGGAGGGAAAGGGAGCACGAGGGAGGGAGAGCGAGGGAGAGCGTGGGAGGGGGAGAGGGAAGGAGAGCGAGGGAGGGAGAGCGAGGGGAGAGCAAGCGAGGGAGCGAGGGAGAGCGAGAGAGAGGGAGCAAGGGAGAGTGAGGGAGAGCAAGGGAGGGGGAGCGAAGTAGGGAGAGCAAGGGAGGGAGAGCAAGCGAGGGAGGGAGAGCGAGCGAGTGAGAGCGAAGGAGGGAGGGAGAGCAAGGAGGGAGCGAGGGAGAGCGAGCGAGAGAGAGGGAGGGAGGGAGAGCGAGGGAGGGAGAGCAAGGGAGACAGAACGAGGGAGTTAGAGGGAGGGAGACACAAGGAGAGAGAGGGAGACCTCAGAGAGAGGGAGACCTTAGAGTGAGAGGGAGGGAACGAGAGAGAGGGAGACCACAGAGTGAGGGAGATAGAGGGAAGGAGAGAGAGGGACACCTCAGAGTGAGGGAGACAGAGGGAGGGAGACCTCATAGTGAGGGGGTGGGAACGAGAGAGAGGGAGACCTCAGAGAGAGGGAGAGCTCAGAGTGAGGGGAGGGAACGAGAGAGAGGGAGACTGCAGAGTGAGAGAGACAGAGGTAAGGAGAGAGAGGGATAACTCAAAGTGAGGGAGACAGAGGGAGGGAGACCTCAGAGTGAGGGAGAGGGATGGAGAGAGAGGGAGACCTCAGAGAGAGTGAGAGCTCAGAGTGAGGGGGAGGGAAGTAGAGTGAGGGAGACCTCAGAGTGAGGGAGAGGGGAGGAGAGAGAGGGAGGCAGAGGGAATGAGGGTGAGGGAAGGAGAGAGAGGGAGACAGAGGGAAGGAGGGAAAGGGAAGGAGAGAGAGGGAAATAGAGTGAGGGAAATAGAGTGAAGGAGAGGGAAATAGAGTGAGGGAGAGGGAAATAGAGTGGGGGAGAGGGAAATAGAGTGAGGGAGAAGGAAACAGAGAGAGAGTGAGACAGAGGGAATGAGGGAATGAGTGAGAGGAAAGGAGATAGAGGGAGACAGAGGGAAGGAGGGAGAGGGAAGGAGAGAGAGGGAAATAGAGTGAGGGAGAGGGAAATAGAGTGAGGGAGAGGGAAATAGAGTGAGGGAGAGGGAAATGGAGTGAGGGAGAAGGAAACCGTGAGAGGGAGACAGAGGGAATGAGGGAGAGGGAAGGAGAGAGAGGGAGACAAAGGGAGGAGGGAGAGGGAAGGAGAGAGGGAAATAGAGTGAGGGAGAAGGAAACAGAGAGAGGGAGACAGAGGGAATGAGGGAGAGGTAAGGAGAGAGAGGGAAACAAAGGGGAGAAGGGAGAGGGAAGGAGAGAGAGGGAAATAGAGTGAGGCAGAGGGAAATAGACTGAGGGAGAGGGAAATAGAGTGAGGGAGAGGGAAATAGAGTGAGGGAGAGGGAAATAGATTGAGGGAGAAGGAAACAGGGAGAGGGAGACAGAGGAAATGAGGGGGAGGGAAGGAGAGAAAGGGGAATAGAGTGAGGGAGAGGGAAACAGAGAGAGAGGGAGACAGAGAGGGAGAGAGAGTGAGACAGTCAGGGTGAGTGAGACAGAGAAAGAGATGTAGTGAGACAGTCAGAGTGAGTGAGACAGAGGGAGACAGAGAGACAGAGAGAGAGGGAGGGAGAGAGAGAGAGAGAGAGGTAGAGAGAGGGAGGGAGAGGGAGAAAGAGAGGGAGAGAGAGAGAGAGAGAGAGAGAGAGAGAGAGAGAGAGAGAGAGAGAGAGAGAGAGGGAGAGATCTAACAGCTCAGTGGACGAAGGCGTCCGCTGCAGGGACCTGTGATCAAGCTCATGGTCACAGTTTTTTTTGCTCCAGCCCGCCCCTTCCCCCACTGACCCCGCCCCTCCGGTGCAGCCCTCGGACACAAACCACACTGTAAATTTGGCCCCCGAGAGAAAGTTTGTGAGTACCCATGTTCTAAGCAACTCTTTCATGTCCCCTGTTTGATCAATCACTGGATATGCAGTTGGGCATGATTTACTAAGTACAGGGAAGATTCTGTAAAGAAAAAAAAAAACAACAAAAAACAGTCCCTCTTTTCGTATGCCTGTGCTCCAATCGCAGTACGTCTATAATCTCCGGTGCGAACATTTTTCCCAACCTACATTTTAGCCCATGCTTTTAAGTGCTTTAAATTAAGGTACCAAAGTTGACTTCGACAGCTCTAGACTTAAGGCATTAGACTGAAAGCCGCTGCAGAACTGACTTGTATGTCCATCTAAAATAAAAGGGAAAACTGTTTAAAAATGTTTAATTACAAAATATCTCCCCTCCACATGAACACTATTTTGGCATTCAATTTTCCCCAATATAGCTCTCGTCTCAACCTCTCTGCACATATCACATTGTCGCCAAAGGCTACATTTGGAGCAAGGTGCAAAGTGCGAAACTAAGCACAAATATTTTCGGCGGCCATTTTTATTCTTATCGGTTGTTCCTACCGCTGTGCATCATGTTGAAAAGTTAAAATAGAAAGTGTTAAGCATTTTTGTTACCTTCATACAAACTAACACAACATTATATACTACTGAACAACCTGATTAAAAATAGTATTCAACATAAAAAATGTCTTCTAGTTTTTTGGTACTTGCACTGCTGGCAACTTCTTCCTGCCTGTTCTCATGCTTGTTTGTTATAAGTTTTTTTTGTTATGAGGGAGCGGGACATCATAACGGGGGAGGGGTGGTTTGATTGAGGTAATATAAATTTTGTGATCGATTGTATCCCCTATCTTAGACCCCAACGACTCCGTGTACACGCTACAAGTACATGTATGTTCCCTCCCCTTCAAGCTATGAAGACGCAAATACATTTGCGTCCAATGTTAACATGTCCTCTTTCAGATCCACCATGAATGGGTCAAATAGTCCGTTCCTAAATATGCTATGCCAACGTCTTTATGTAGTGTACTTTACACGTTTTCAGCTCTGGCGAAGTAGGCCCTGAAAATCTGCCATCGAGCCTTTTCCTGCCTTCTGACTCTGAATCTCAAACCTGGGCTTGCATCTGTACCCGTGACCTCTGCCTTACTTCCTGTGCGGCTAACGGTGCTTGGCCCAGCCTGTTGCCTGCCAAGACTGTATTCAACCTTCGAATTATCTGCTCCACTCCTCGAAAATACATTCCTGTCTAGTAGTTTCATGTCAACATCCTTCCAGCTGCAGAGCAAAGGGTTTGGCCTCACTGTCTCTATGCAAGTAATTCATGACTCTGTTTCCATGGTAGGCCCATGCCCTCCCTCGCACCCCTCGCATCTCATGCAGACACGTAGACGCTCATACACGCACTCACAGTCAGTATAGAATAGCCTCTTGTCCGAGAGACCTTTTCCTTCCAGATAATACAGTTCCTTAAACATGAGATATTAGATACGATTTGGGATTAGGTTGATCTGACATCCAGACATCTGTCTCCACATGTAGGGCTAAATGTCAAGTCCCCCCTTCACCCCTCAAGTTACACGTACATTACACGTCATACTGCTGCACGCGCATCTCTGCCACGTGTTTTTGCTGACACTGCCGGATTCACTCCTGGATCCGCCTACTTGTGACATCATGATAAATGACGTTCTTGTTCACGCCTTCATGCACGCCTATTGTAACGCCTTTTTGTATTACGTACATGCTTTCTTATCTCTCCTCTCAGCTGTTACGCCTCCTGCATATGCCTTTACTGTAATGCATTGACTATATATATGAATGCCTGTCAATAATGTATTGTCGCATACTTGTATACTCGCATATTACCATTGACTCTGTCAGTCTGTCCCTTCCCGAACCTGCGTGGTGACAGAACGGTATGCCACCTTGGCTCGAGCCAATATGCTATTCACCCAATTCCTTTTATAGGAATAAAACCCTTTTTGAGAAACCTCAAATATCACGGATTTTGCCTCTTATTTATTATGAGTTATTCTTATTGACTTTACCGCATAGAAATTCAGTACCAGGTAATTAAATTTACCACATAATTGGCGCCCGAACAGGGACCCCTCCCCCCTCTCACCCGCCGGAGGTGCTTTGCAGGCTTAGCCCCCTGCCACAGCCGGACGGAAACTACGCGTACCCGCAGGATTTCCTGTATCTCCCTCAGGCCAACGGAGGTGACTGAGGCCGCGATCGACACCCAGACGAGGCGGTGAGAGGTGCGGAGGATCCCGACCAGAGCCTAGCTGAGAGAGCAAGATCCGAGGTATACGGAGGCCCACCAGGTTCCGAAGTTCCGAAGTATCTGCGTCACGAGTCGAGTCCGAATCCAGTCCGAATCCAGTCGAGTCCAGTCCAGGGTTTCCGAGGCCTTCTGTTTCCGTGCTTCCCGGTGAGTACCGTTGCTGGGGACGCATCTAGACGTGCGCATTAGGTTGTGCCGGTCAAGACAGGTTTGGGTACACAAACCTGGTCTGCACTGTTTTAGACAGTGTATCTGTACTGTTTAGCAGTATATCCAGTCTGCACTGTTGAGCAGTGTATCTAGTATTATGCAGTTAGCTAGTTACATTCTAATTGTTATCATTCATGTCAAAATGTTTTAATGTGTCCCAAAATGTCGTGGTATGAGTGATTGTTCGATCGTCATTATTGTGATTATTGTGTCCATTGTGTTCATATCTGAGTAAGCACTAAGTAGCCAGATTTTTAAGATGCCGTTGTTCTCCAAATTAAGACAGATAAAGACTAGAAAAGGGGTACTCGAGGAAGCTGTTCCCATCCCACCTAGGGACACTCCAGGGTACTTTATGTACCACAAGCACGGCCTAGACGCCGTTCTATTTCTCGATTTATGGGTGGACTACACTAAAGATCTAGCAGAGAATCAGAGATGGCCCGCTGCGGGGACATGGGATTCAGATTGCATCATAAGAGTAGAAGAAGCATTACGAAAAAAGAAAGCCAGACAGTCACAGAAAGATGCCATCGAATTATGGCGTAAAGAATCGCATAGGCGTATAGAAAAAGCACTTAGAAAAGAAGAGAAAAGGAAAGAGGATCCAGACAAGGCCCAAGAAAACGTATTAGTTGAGGAAGGTATCCGAGTAAAAATAGAACAAGTAGACAGACAACTAAACACCCTTAGGAATGGTATGTATCCTCTCCTGGCCGAAGGTTTACCTAAGGCCACTCCGGAAGTACCAAAAGATCTACCACCTCCCATGCTCCCGACTAAAATGCATCCCAAAACAGCGAAGGACATTTTCCTTTCTTCCTATCTAGATGATGTAGCGCCCGCATATGCTAATTCCGCACCGCCGCGTACACCTCCTCCTGGCGGCGCTCGACCCCGAGACAATCAGCTCCTACCCCCGCGACAAGCTACTCCTCCACCTCTTCCTCCGGTTCCGAATGTTCCTCCTGGTCTTCCTCCCGTTCTTCCAGCTCTTCCCGCACCCATTCCTCCCACTTTACATCCGAACAACCTCTTCGGTGGCAGTGCCTCAGGAGGCGCGTCCGGAGGAGCGATAGGTTTCCAGACACCTCCACAAGTACATAGAATGACTTACAGGGATCTAGCACAACAACGTACACCTCGATCAGCCGATTTCGATATAATAAAAGACCGTCTCGGGGATTGTAGATATGATCCAGTACCCGGTAGAAATGATGAAAGACTAATACTAGCATCAGTACGACTAAGACGGGTCACCAATTTTTTGTTGACCCTACCCGGAATGGTTGAACATCTAGACAGAATATATCGTTTTGTCCAAACAGGGCAGGGACCTGAAAGTATCAAGGAAGCCATGGCTCACCAGAAAGTTGACATTCAAGCCAAGATATTACGGTTTTTTATAAACTGCTTAATAAGAGAACAAGATAGGCCGGGGGTGGACCCGGAGGAAATGAAAGCACTTCATAGATGGGGTCAGAATATAGCAGACGGGAGCCACGATAAACAGAATTGTATAAAAAACATGTATCAAAGAATCAGAAGCGTAGTAATAAAAATACATGAAACAAGACAGATAGAACCAGAAAATGAATCAGACAAGTTTGAGTCCTCAGAAGAGGAGCAACCAGAAGAAGCTACAGGACAAACACAATTACCAGTTAGAGAAACGATAGCATACGTAGGTAAAGGAAGACCTTTTAATAATTCAATGCGCCCAGTGCGTCCAGAAAGTAAAAGAATTTTTCAAGAAGCCATGTGTAACCCAAGAACTCCTGAACACTTATTTCAAGCTACTGATAACAGACTTAGAGAACGAATGGGGTACCATGTACTAGATTCTATGGATGAACAAGAATTAGCGAGGTCAGCAGTACAATGGGCTGACAGTCCCGAGAAATATAGTGATGATGCGTTAGCACACACATTTTTGAACATGACACCAAGTGAACAGCGTTTAGCTGGTACATACATGATACAGCACCTACTTCTATTATATAGAAGCCAACATTCCGATCCAGGCCCCCTGCCTGATATATTAGCAGAACTACTCATGAATAAATGGAGAGGTCTAGGTACCGATCTAATTAAGGTAATTCTAGAACAGCGACACAGATATAGTGTCTTCTAATGTCCACAATCTGGTTCAGCACACTCCATGGAAAGAAAAATGTATTACCTGGATAGACAGAATCCGTTACGAGAAGTGCACCCAGTTCAGAATACGGATAATACACTTAGACGTGTGTTTGTGTTCACACCCATAACCAAAATAGAATTATTGGAAATGAAGAAACTAGTACCTAGCCATGATAAAGATCCCGCAGGTTTTCACCGTGAAATAAAAGACATGTTACTCATGGGTGACTATACTTACCCCGACCTTATGAAGATATTGAAAGTGCTACTGCCTCCTGGTATTTATGAGAAACTTAAGGAAAAAGAGTGGGAAGTGGGAAATGCAAAGATTGATTGGACTGCATTAGAAAACGAAGAAAATACTAGAATTCCAGGCCAAGGGCTCGGGGATAAGGTTAAAGCATTACCAGGATTGTTAGTACAAGTGTTGCCACGTTTATTAAGTACGAAAAAGGAAGATTGGGGTGCAATCTCAGCCTGTAAACAGAAACCCGATGAAGACACTAGTGATTTTTATACTCGATTTGAGAAATGTTTTGGTATTAATAGCGGCCTGAAACCAAGTAGCGAGTCATATCCACACCTTTTTGTAACAAAATTAGTTGAGAATTCACTGCCCCAGGTTAAGAACAGAGTACTGAAAGTCGAAAGCACTTGGCAAGCTAACACCCCTTCACAAATGTTACAAATGTTACAGTACCACCAGAATAGAATTAGAGAGGAACAAGAACATGAACAAAGACGTATGAAAGACACGAAAATGAAAATGTTAGTTGCCCAGTCAGTACCTGCTGATGGTCACAAAAAGGGTGCGACCCAGCCTAGTAATTCGACGGCTCCTGTTAAAGGAACATGTAACTATTGTAAACAGCCAGGTCATTATGTAAACGATTGTGCAGTTCTGAAACACAATATCTCCACGGGTAAGACCAAGGAGAGACCGCGTGTACCTAGACAAGATCAAACCCAGCAACAAGTACCACAGAATATACAACATATTCCGCCTATGCCAGCTTCATCACAAACTGTAGCAGTGCCACAGCAACAGCCTATTACTGCAACACAGAACACAACACAACAGATGTACCAGTACGCACAGAATGACTACCCTGATTATCAGCGGTATACATGAAACAGCCTAGAGAGGGAGTTTGGCTTGCCCCTTATTGAAGTTCCTGTAGATCAAGAGGGTCCTTATGTACACAGTCACGTGTTAGGGAAAGACAGAAAGTTTTTAATTGACACAGGGGCAAGCAGGACCACAATCAGTCACAATGAGGTTCCAGGGGCACCCCTCTCAGGCTCACAGAATGTTTCCCTTGGATTTTCAGGAAAGCCTATTATTAATGAAGTATCACAGCCACTTCCCCTTGCAGTCAGTCCTTTGACACGGACTACAGATTTGTTACTTACAAAATCATGTCCAGAAAACCTATTAGGGATAAAGACACTGAAAGCTCTAGGAGCTATAATATGCTGTTCTCCGGAAGGAGTACGATTATTCTTGCGAGATTTTAAAGGCCATTATGTATTAAGAGACATGGATCCCCGGTTACAGAGTGTACCTGCACACTTGTGGGCGAAAGGCCCCACTGATGTAGGTTGTATGCACATTACACCATATCGAGTCACACTTAAAGCAGGAGTGGTATTACCACGAATTCGACAATACAAGTTACCTCCAGATGCTGTAGTGGCTTTACTGAGAATCATTGACGAGCTCATTGCACAAGGAGTGGTCGTGGAAACCGACTCCAATGTATGTAATTCTCCTATCATCCCAGTTCTTAAACGTACTGATCCAAATGCACCACCTGTTTATCGACTAGTTATTGATCTGCGCGAATTGAATAAATGCATTGTACCACAGTATCCTGTGGTTCCAGATATCTCTTCATTACTGACAGCTATTGATTCAGAAGCGACGTTCTTTACTGTAATTGACCTCAAGAACGCCTTCTTTAGCGTCCCAATTGATCCAGAAAGCCAATACTTGTTCGGATTCAGTTTAAATGGACGAAGTTTCAAATTTTCACGCGCACCTCAAGGATTCACAGAAAGCCCCAGCATCTATAGCCAAGCACTGAAGAGACAACTTGACAGTATCCACATGCCTGTTAACACTGCCCTACTCCAGTATGTCGATGATCTGCTGATCACCGCACGAAGCGAACCCGAATGTGAAAAAGCATCACTGACGGTTTTAAATTTCCTGGCTGACAAGGGGCACAAGGTTTCCCCTTCAAAGCTGCAATTCTGTGTTCAGCAAGTTGTGTACCTGGGTCACTTGCTGTCCAAAGTGGGGAGACAGCTCACTCCAGACCGCATCCAGTTAATTGTAAACATGTCACCACTGAAAACACAAAAGGAGGTGCGGGCTTTCATAGGCCTCACCTCGTACTGCAGACAATGGATTCCCCAATATGCATTTCTAGCAAAGCCACTCATTCAGTTGACAACTCAGGAGGCAGCGACATCGACTGTCCTCCCTTGGACTCAGGAACATACACAAGCTTTTGAAGACTTAAAGAAAGCCTTATGTCAAGCACCAGTTTTAGCAACACCATGTTACAGTAAGCCCTTTACACTTTTTGTTACAGAACGTGAAGGTACTGCCTTGTCAGTCCTCACTCAGGAACAAGCAGGTTCACACAAACCGTGTGCTTACTTTTCTAGCACATTAGATCCAGTGGCACAAGCGTTACCTGCATGCTTGAAATCAGTCGCAGCGACAGCTTTAGCAATCAGACAGAGCGATTCCATAGTATTAGGACATCAATTGACAGTACAAGTTCCACATTCCGTGGAAGTTCTTTTAAATCGTACACAGACCCAACACTTGACCATAGCAAGACTGACAGGTTATGAATTGACATTGTTTCAACCACACATAGAAATCAGACGCTGCAGCACATTGAATCCTGCCACACTTTTGCCATTAAGCGGTGTAGACCCACTGAAACATGATTGTATCGAAGTCATCACTATTACGACGAAACCCAGACAAGATTTGACAGATGTCCCATTACCAGACCCAGACCTGACACTTTATGTGGATGGTTCATGTATGAGAACAGGTACCGGAGAATTAGTGGCAGCTTACGCAGTCACAACAGACACCGAAGTTATAGAAACAAATTGTATCGACACCCTGTCAGCTCAAGCAGCAGAGCTCATCGCTCTGACACAAGCCTGTATTCAAGCCAAAAATAAGAGAGTTAACATATACACTGATTCACGTTATGCATTCGGAGTCATTCACGATTTCGGAGTCCTTTGGCGAGAGAGAGGTTACTTAACTTCTCACGGTGCCAACATTCAACACGGTCCCCTCATTCAAGCCTTGTTAGATGGAATACATCTACCTACTGCGATATCTATTATGAAGTGTAAGGCACACATAAAGGTTACCGATACGATCTCCCAGGGTAACGACCTGGCAGACCGAACAGCTAAGCAAACTGCCCAGAATCGAATGCATGCAACTGATTTGACAAAGACAAAAGTTCCGACACCATCACACTGCATGACAGTCAAGGATCCCGCACATGATGTAATTGACATACAGACACATGCCACACCAGATGAAATAAAGAAGTGGACTGAACTAGGAGGGATCCAAACAGATCAGGGATGGATGACGAATGGAAAATCTATATGGTTTCTCCCCGATTCTATGGTTCAAGTCATCATTAACACTATACATAGTCCAGCACACCTAGGAGAAAAGGCAATGCTAGATAGCATTCAACACATATGGTACAATAAGAACTTACGAGCAGCAGCGAAACAAAAAGTGCGTACTTGCATGATTTGTTGTCAGTTCAATCCAGGTAAAAGCATTCCTGTAGAGAAAGGTGGATTTCAGCCTCCCGATCACCCTTTCGAAGTCCTCCAGATGGATTATATCCAGATGGAACGTTGTCGAGGATTCAAGTATGTCCTCGTAGTCGTATGTGCACTTTCCCGATGGACAGAAGCATATCCAGTCCCAGATTACACTGCTCCGACCACAGCCAAGCAACTGGTTCGCGAGTTCTTCCCACGGTATGGTTTGCCCCGTATCGTGTACTCAGATAACGGCCAGCCATTCTCATCCGAGCTTGTGAAACACATAACACTCCTGTTAGGGTATCAGTGGAAATTCCACTGTGTCCGACATCCCGAGGCAGCAGGTCTCGTGGAGCGCCATAATCAGACTCTAAAGATCCGACTTTCAAAAATATGTAGAGAGAAAGGCGTTGACTGGATAGTAGCCTTGCCAGTTGCCCTTTTCTATATGAGGATGGTTGCACACTCTCGAACCGGGCTATCCCCGTATGAAGTGGTCTTCGGTAGGCCACCAAATATGTGGGGGACGCCGATACCTCGTAAAATTACAGATGTTGATTGCGTTATGTTGACAGATTACCTTGCCTCCTTGATGTCTGCACTACAATCTTGTCGTTCACAGGTAGCTGCAGCCTTTCCCGACAACACCGAGGTGAAGCCCCATGAAGTGGTCCCTGGTGACTTTGTGTTCGTGCGGAACTTTGACCGGAGAAGCCCACTGGAGCCCCGCTGGCAGACCCCGAAGTTGGTTCTTCTGACGACAAGGACGGCTGTTAAATTGGAGGGCAGAAAAGGGTGGCTGCACTCGAGCCACATCAAGAAATTTCACGGACTTCCTTCGGACTTGGACTCTAAGCCCTGCCCTCCTCCACAAACTGACTCAAAACTCCCCCTGGTTGAGAAAACCGCCTCCGAAGAATATAGACTAAAGTTACGGTCTAGTAAGTCAGACAGTTTAATTGTTTAAGTCCTCCCCTAGGTGAATCGGTTAAATTAGTTTCTGACATGTATCCCCTAGACCGAGATAGAGAGAGAGATAGACAGAGACAACTCAAGAAACGTGCATATTGTAAATCACTTCGTAGTCACTGTATAGTGACATTATTAATTATGTTTTTCCTGAGCCTTCTTATTATTGCTGCAAGTATATTATTACACATGTACTACCCTATTTTCAAGCGTGCACAATCTGCTTACAATGTCACTGCCGAACATTCTTTTAGCGAATTACCTCCCCATGAACTGTCTTACAGACTTGCGCTGCGCAACAACACATTCATTAGTATGTTACATCACTCCCATCAGACTAACAATGCTACAAACTGCTGGATATGTGGCCGACTCCCTCCCTACCAGAAATACAAGGGAGTTCTGCCCCTCTTTCCGTACCCGTTCACTCACAATCGCTCCTGTGGGGCATGGTTTAGATTGATTAATTCCTTAGATTCTGATATTGCTGTTTACGATGGGAATTGGGTTTGGGGAAACCTGAACTCAGTTCTACTTAAAGTCTGTTACCCTGACAAGAAGGGACTTCCCACTAGAACAGGAACTGATCTAGAAAATGAAGTATATGGATTAGGTAATTACACAATTAACCTCATGATTCTTACTGTTGAGTCCGAAGCCGCACCAGTATTACCTGCTATGTCAGTGTTACCAGTCAAAGGTGAATTATGTATCAGAAAGAATGGTTCTATACACTTAGGTCATAGTAAATGTACTACTGTGATCGAATTCAGTGATCAAGGCAAATCCACGTTTAGAGCTACACGTCATTCCTACTTTGTCTGTGGCCATATCGCATACATACGTTTGCCTCCAGACTGGGATGGTACCTGTTACATTGCATTCCTTCTGCCACCTGTTTTCCTAGCTCCTCCTGATTATCACAGAAATACCAATCTAGTAAACAATAGACTCCGAAGAGATCTCCCGATTGTCGACTACACTGAAACGGCATGGGAGCAATACACAGACTTCAATAAAGGCTTCTTCCCCTACTTAGGTGCTGTTTTCAATAGTAAATTGATACGCAAATTAACTAGAACCCTTGAAGCAGTAGTGAATGAAACTACCTCCGCTTTAGGCAACTTAACAGAGGAGCAGTCCGCCATGCGGGTTGTTGTTCTTCAAAATCGTCTCGTCATGGTCCGGTTGGTTCTGGACTACGTTGACCGCTTGGGGATGGAAGATCCTATCCTTCCTAGGCATTGGCCTTCTCATAGTATTCAGTTGCTGCCTATGTTTACAATGTGGACCGGCGATTTGCGGCTTGTGCGCCACATCATGTATTCCGCATCCAAATTCAAAACGTCAAAAGAAGAAAGACGAGCAAATGATGTTACATGAACAGATTGATCGATTCATGCAGATAGATATATCATGAAGGGTCCGTAGGGGACAAGGAGGGAATGAGGTAATATAAATTTTGTGATCGATTGTGTCCCCTATCTTAGACCCCAACGACTCCGTGTACACGCTACAAGTACATGTATGTTCCCTCCCCTTCAAGCTATGAAGACGCAAATACATTTGCGTCCAACGTTAACATGTCCTCTTTCAGATCCACCATGAATGGGTCAAATAGTCCGTTCCTAAATATGCTATGCCAACGTCTTTATGTAGTGTACTTTACACGTTTTCAGCTCTGGCGAAGTAGGCCCTGAAAATCTGCCATCGAGCCTTTTCCTGCCTTCTGACTCTGAATCTCAAACCTGGGCTTGCATCTGTACCCGTGACCTCTGCCTTACTTCCTGTGCGGCTAACGGTGCTTGGCCCAGCCTGTTGCCTGCCAAGACTGTATTCAACCTTCGAATTATCTGCTCCACTCCTCGAAAATACATTCCTGTCTAGTAGTTTCATGTCAACATCCTTCCAGCTGCAGAGCAAAGGGTTTGGCCTCACTGTCTCTATGCAAGTAATTCATGACTCTGTTTCCATGGTAGGCCCATGCCCTCCCTCGCACCCCTCGCATCTCATGCAGACACGTAGACGCTCATACACGCACTCACAGTCAGTATAGAATAGCCTCTTGTCCGAGAGACCTTTTCCTTCCAGATAATACAGTTCCTTAAACATGAGATATTAGATACGATTTGGGATTAGGTTGATCTGACATCCAGACATCTGTCTCCACATGTAGGGCTAAATGTCAAGTCCCCCCTTCACCCCTCAAGTTACACGTACATTACACGTCATACTGCTGCGCGCGCATCTCTGCCACGTGTTTTTGCTGACACTGCCGGATTCACTCCTGGATCCGCCTACTTGTGACATCATGAGAAATGACGTTCTTGTTCACGCCTTCATGCACGCCTATTGTAACGCCTTTTTGTATTACGTACATGCTTTCTTATCTCTCCTCTCAGCTGTTACGCCTCCTGCATATGCCTTTACTGTAATGCATTGACTATATATATGAATGCCTGTCAATAATGTATTGTCGCATACTTGTATACTCGCATATTACCATTGACTCTGTCAGTCTGTCCCTTCCCGAACCTGCGTGGTGACGGAACGGTATGCCACCTTGGCTCGAGCCAATATGCTATTCACCCAATTCCTTTTATAGGAATAAAACCCTTTTTGAGAAACCTCAAATATCACGGATTTTGCCTCTTATTTATTATGAGTTATTCTTATTGACTTTACCGCATAGAAATTCAGTACCAGGTAATTAAATTTACCACATGATAACAGTAATTTAATTAAAATATGAGCAGTGGACAGATACTAGGAGAGAATCAACAGATGCCAGATTCCAAGGGCAGACTGAAGTGATGATTAGGTGATGTTTAGGTGATGCTTAGGTGATGCTTAAGTGGTGTGATTATGTGGCATAGAGTGCATTTATGTGGAGTGTATTTATGATGCATTGAGTAGAGAGTAATTATGTGGCGTGAAAATAGGTGGCACAGTGGTATTATGTGGAGTGTTTTTATGTTGCATTGAATAGAGTGTAATTATGTGACGTGTAATTATGTTGTACTGAGTGGTATTATGTTGGGTGCATTTATATTGCGTTGAGTAGAGTGTACATATGTGTCATGTAATTATGTTGCACTGAGTGTTATTATGTGTAGTGTATTTATGTTGTATTGAATAGAGTGTAATTGTGACATGTGTTTATGTGGTACTGAGTGGTATTATGTGGAGTGTATTTATGTTGCATTGAATAAAGTGTAATTGTGACATGTGTTTATGTGGCACTGAGTGGTATTATTTGGAGTATATTTATGTTGCATTGAGTAGAGTGTAATTATGTGGCGTGTTGTTACGTGGCACTGACTGGTATTATGTGGAGTGTATGTCTCATTCAGTAGAATGTAATTAAGTGGCCTATAATTATGTGGCACTGAGTGGTATTATGTGGGGTGTATTTATGTTGCATTGCGTAGAGTGTAATTTTGTGGCTTGCAATTATGTGGCACTGATGTTGAGTGCATGTTGCATTGAGTGCAGGGTAAATATGTGGCATATTATTATGTGGCACTGATTGGACAGCCAAAACGTAACCACCTCCCTCCTCAGGACCCATTTATCCAGGCACCTGGGTCCCTACCTGAGGATGGGTAATTAGCAATATACAAGCTCATATCATCAAAAACACCAGTAAATCTATGGGGATTACTAGGAATACTCACTGATTACTAAGGACGTCCATACCCTACACCACACTCATACAATATAGTCTCGCGACCACATGGGCCCAGACTAATCTACCCTGGGGCAGTTCTGATTACTTACCATTACACACTGATCACAATCAGTGCTCACGCAAGCCCATCTATCTTTAGAGTCCCGTAAGACTGTTCTCTATCTTTAGAGTCCCGTAAGACTGTTCTCTATCTTTAGAGTCCCGTAAGACTGTTCCTTTTGCACAAGCCACAATCCTGTGGGTATACACTCCAGTTTCCCCCCTGGTGCTCTCATTAACGCCACCTTACCACGACAATCACTTTCCTATGAATACCTTCAGCTCTCTCTCTCTCTGTTGGGAAGTTTCTCTCACTATCCACTAAAGGTACAATACTACGGTATTATGGATCACACAAGATTGGCCGAATTACACAGTATTTCAAGGGCTCCTCTCTCCCTCATTATTCAGTTACCATTTACCTGATCGGGGTAGCATCTGTTCATACAATAGCACCTGACTAGAAGAAAGGTTAACTTTACTGTATGAGAATAAAATCTACACACTGGTTCATTAAGAACTGGTGTTCCTTTATTATTACAATAACAATAACAATATAATATTGCACTATAACACATAGCCTAAATTTAAAGGGGAATAGACACATACACAGATCTGCGGAGTCTCTTTAATATAATGGAAAGCTGTATTACTATAACACATCCACATGTAATTGACAGGGACTGTAGAAAGCTAAAGAGGGAATGGATTATACTGCACACCGCTGAAAGAAAAAGGATTAGCAATACAGTAGGGGAATCTAGCCTAGGAAATAAAGGATAAGATTTAGGTGTAAGTGTAAAGCAAACTAGTTTAGAATACCTCACCCTATTAGAAAGGAATGTTTCTCTCTCTCTCTGGTGGAATCAGGGCTCTCTCTCTACCTCCATCACCACAGCTTCACTCCTCTGGCTCAACTGCTCCAGCTGGCAGCTTCAGCTCCTCCATCTGACCGGTAACTGCTTTAATGCATCCTGATAAACTGGCAGCTCCAGCTGACAGTTCCAACTTCGTTCCAAGATTCATCTGACTGCTTTCTCCAGCTTCAGCAATCATCTGCCTTCTCTCTCCATTCCAGAACACCAACTGAACTGAACTGTTCTCTTCAGCTCCAAAAAAACCATCTGACTTCTCTCTCTCCAAGAACCGACTGACTGACACTCCTCCTCTTCTGCACTTCATTAATATGGAATGCTCTCCTCTAGTGAAAAGTTCCAGCCAGTAGCCTCCTCCCACCAGGTCCATGCACCAGGCTCCCTGCTCCAGACGCCCCCACAGTGATCAGCTGCTTGTTTCGTCTAAAGACTTGAGCCCAGGGACACTTATTGATAAGATTCAGCTCTGGCTGGTTCTCTCTAGTTTGCAAAGAGCGAACAACACCTCATAACTAAAACATCACCTTTACCCTGCAAGCATCTCAGTCTGCAGGGACAGAAAGCAAAATGGAGTCTCTCTAGTTCTGGGCCTTGTAGGCCCGAAAAGGATGAAATAACACTTAGCTCAATCAGAGTACATACACAAACCATAATATAAAGTCAGGACTACAGGATCCACCCTCTACTATAGGTAGGATGATGAAAGGACACATAATTATGTCAAAGCCAATAGGCAATAGATGGATTAGAGTCAAAAAAAGGGATCTATCATCATATTAAGCAGCTATCCTCTAGTTTATGCTTCTAGGTCTGGAAAAAGGCCTGAAAAGGACCAACACAAGCCAAGAATAGGGATTCAGGATGGTAGCAAGCTTAAAGTCACCATCACTCAGAAGTAGAGCCAAAAACACGGTCACTACATATGTGGAATGCATGTTGCATTGAGTGCAGGGTAATTATGTGGCATATTATTCTGTGGCACTGAGTGGTATTATGTGGAGTGTTTTTATGTTGCATTGAGTAGAGTAACTACGTGGCACTGAATGGTAAGTGGAGTGTTTTTGTGTTGCATTAATTAGAGTGTAATTATGTGGCACTGAGTGGAATCATGTGGAGTGTTTTTACGTTGCATTGAATAAAGTGTAAATGTTGCGTGTAATTGTGTGGCACAGAGTTGTATTATTTGAAAATGCCATAAGAGCTATGCACAGTGCCTCCTTGCCTCTCATGCTGCCTGTGGGAATAGTAACTTTTACCCACCCGTTATCCAACTCTTTCCCTACTGTTCCAATCACTGGAGTGGGAATAGTCATTTTTATTCTACTGCTATCCAACACTTTCCCTACTGTTCCACTCGTTGGAGTCGGAATAGTATTTTTACCCACCCGCTACCCATTCCCTACTGTTCTACTCACTGGAGTGGGAATAGTCATTTTTACCCGCTAACTATCCAGCACTTTCCCTACTGTTCCACTCGCTGGAGTCGGAATAGTAATTTTTACCAACGTGCTATACAACACTTTCCCTACTGTTCCACTCACTGGAGTGGGAATAATATTTTTTACAATCCCGCTATCAACAATTTCCCTACTGTTCCACTCATTGGAGTGGGAATAGTGATTTTAACACTCCTGCTATCCAACACTTTCACTACTGTTCCACTCACTGCAGCTGGAATAGTAATTTTTACCCACCCGCTATCCAAATCTTACCCTACTGTTCCACTCACTGGAGTAGGAATAGTAATTTTTACATACCCGCTATCCAACACTTTCCCTACTGTACCACTCACTTGAGTGGGAATAGTAATTTGTACACACCCTCTATTCAACAAATTCCCTACTTTTGCAGTTGTTGGAGTGTGAATACTAATTTTATTCCCTTAGCTATGCAACGTTTTTAATTTTGGTAAATTTAATGTAGTGTAACTTATTAATTAACATAAAATGTTTTACTTCAATTGTTTAAATATTATATAATATGTATGTTTATGTTAATATAATAGGTTTATTTATATATATGCAAATATATGTTTAAGAAAGTTTAAAATATTTTGCAATTAGGATTAATACTTATTTTATAATATTATTAAGTAAATGTTTGTATATTAAAAAATAATTAACATGTTTATTTCATGTTACATTTATTATTTTACATTTTAAGCTTGTTTACATTATTTTAACTATGTTTTATTTAATTGTGTTTATTATTTAACTACTTTATATTATTTTTAATACATTTAAAAAAATCGATATTTTAGTTAACTATATTTTAAACATCGATATTTTGTACTCGATATTTTAGTACTCACCTGTTTGTAGATAGGAACTCGATTTTCTGTCCCTCGATAATTTGGCATTGATATTCTGGGCAGTCGATATTCTGTCCCACGATATTTAGTCACTGATCCAGGCACAATACTTGCTCTGGATTGAGAGAACAAGTGAAGTGAGACAGCCAGACATCTATTAGGGGTTATTAGAGAGGGTAGGTGAAAAAAGAGTGCTAACGAGAATTCTTTTACAAAAATTGGGTTTTATAATGCATTTTAAAGCACAATTTTCACATACATTTGCTGAAGTAATGTAGGCCCTGAAATGGCACCAATTAAATATTCAAGCCCTTTCATGATGTTGCAAGCCAACATAACCTGATGCTCATCAGGAGTTGAGCCAATTTTTACTTTAAAAAAATGTGATTTAAGTGCCCCAAATGTCAAAATTACCTCCATTATACCAGGGCCAACATTTTTTCATGGGTTCCAATCCTATGTCATTGGTACCCCTTTTACCAAAAATTACATATGATATGGCTGCGGCTGAAGTTAGCCAATAATGCTATTCCTATGCCATTGGTGACCCTCATAACAAAAATGACCTTTAGTATGTCTGAGCTAGCATTTTGTCATGGCTGCACCCTTTCCATATGCAATGATTTCTCTCTTTTATGACAAGAACTCACTCCAATGTACCTCTATAAATCTAGAATTACCTTGTGTGTGCAAAGGTCAATGGCATACTCGCAAACATAACATCACATTCTTCTCCACACTCATTTACATTCACTCATATGTCTTCACACTCCCTCACCCTCATTCATTCACACTCTCTTCCACTCTATCATTATCACTCTCCTGCATTTTCTTACTATCATTGTAAGAAATTGAAGTATTAGTTGAGGGGGTTGAGAACCCACCAAAAATAATAGTTGCAGTCCTTGTCAGGATGAACCACTAAAGTTGTTAAATAAACTTGTACTTAACCCTGTGTCAGTTTGGCTTAAATTATTCGCAATGTGTACAGTATTTATGGAGCCCTCAACACAGTAATAAAGTGAAAACTTAGCACAAAAATACTCATAATACATTTTGAAAAATAGACTAAGTTTCAATAAATAAAATGACATCAAGTCTTCAGTAAGTTGAACCAGACAGGTACATTTTTAAAGTTTGAATTAAAATTAAGACCGAAAAGCACGATGTACCACACAGGTTATCTGGTTGAGCTAGACTGGGCCAAAGTCAAAAAGTAAGGATTACCACAATGGGGTGTGATTTGGATACAGGGATCAAGTTAATCACTGTGAAAAGTCTAGCTACGGTTTCAGAAAGATGTATTGCCTGGCTCTTCAGAAATTGTGAACATCTTGCAGCTTTAGTGTCCCTGCAGCTCAACAAGAGGTCAGCCAGTGATCCTTTGAGCCCACTTCTTAGTCCTGGCTTCAAGTGGGGATGAGGTTGAGCCCTTGCGGTTCACCTCACAGTTCACAACAGCAGGTAAAGTACTTCTTTCGTGTTCCACAGGGACAGTAGAGCTCTGAGAAGGGTAGTGGGGATGCCACATTTATGTCTAGTGGCAGCCTATATGTGAGGGAAACTCCTGGTTACACCCTAGCCAATTACTGTCTGACACTGATTTTTTTATTAACGCACTTTCACTCACATAAACACATGCTCACACATATACATTCACCCGCAAGCATGCATGCGTCATACATCTAAAGGGATTTCTTTACTTACCTCAGCTGCCGGAGAAAGTTTCATGTCTGCAGCTGGTACCCAATTTTTTATCATACAAATAGGGAATAATAATCTTTTATTTACTATTAGTATAATAAACAAACATTGGCAAAGCCAATAGGTCTCATCTTTGAACCTATTTGCCTTGCCAATGTTTCCAACTATGCTGTACATGATCGAAGTGGCTGTGCAGCATGGCTAAAAAGAAGATGCAATGATATGGCCACAGCATAATTTTACTGTTGTTTATATTCAACATGCAAGCATGTACATACAAAAGGACACAGACTTTTTATTGACTGAATTCAGGTGGATCTGTAAATAAAAATAAAAATAGTGTGAAAGTGCTTTTTTAACCTCATAGATGCGGCGCAAATATCCCTTCCCTAGTGCTGCGCTGTCCATTGGAACTAGTGCTGAATGGACGTCCAATGGTCGTGCGCAGCACTGGGGAGGTAGTGCTGCCGTCGGCCAACGACCCGACGCAGCACTTAAGGGGTTAGAGCAAAGCGCTAAAGCACTTAAAAAATTAAACAGATGAGCAGGCGGGTCAGAAGTTTTGGGTTGAAGCAATATGGTGAAAGGGTGTGATGCACCACTCTCGGAAGGGGGAGAAGAAACATGATGGAAAGGACACAGATGAAAGAGAGCAAAAGGGAGGCTGAGGAGAAGTGGATCTAAGGTGCTATGTCATCCTCCGTGAGTGCAGCAGAACCAATGAATCTCCACTGCTGTGCTGTGCAATCTTGAGCAGAACCAACACATCTCTGCCACTGCATGGTGATGGTCCATGCCACTGCATGGAACATCACCTTCATAAAGAATTGCATTGGGCTGCAACCCATCACCTAATTGGAACCTCTGCTGAGCAACACATCCTTGAGCACGCCCACATATCCCTCACAGGCAGCAGTTTGCTGAAGGCGCCTCAGTCTACATCACAGCCTTGCAGCTCCCAGGACCAGATCATCGCTCTGAATGAGCGTCGCATCCTTGAAACCGGACTTTGCATCTCAAGTCCTCATTGATAGGATCTTCGATAATGACGGAGGACCTTGCATCGCCACCACTCAGAACCGGTGCATCAGTTCAGCTGTGCAATGCCACGTTCCATATTCATACATCACTCTTCTCAAAGTGCATAGAGTTTTTCCCACTTCCCTATTTTTTAAGGAATCTTTCTATTCTCTTTCCTTTGATTGCTGTATAGTAAAATGAGCATCCTAAGCAGGGGCGTAGGAGACACTAAAATTCTGGGGGGGACAGGGACAACCTTGTGGATTTTCCATTGACCCTATACAAATCACCACCAGTTAAACAAATACATTCGCATCATTTTGAAGTGAAATATTGAGAAAAGCAGGCATGTAGTCACAGTTTGCATGTATGCTTTATTGTTGTTTACATTCACATAGTAATCAGACCAAATGTTTAAAAAAATGTATATGAATCTTGCATCTTCATGCACCAAGCAAAAAAGGACGCTGACTTCGGGTGAGGGCGTCAGGGTTGTAAGTGCATTATGGCTTGAAAAGTACCTGCTGCTGCATTCCTGGTCTCCAGAAATTTTCAGGCAACAATAAAAATTGAAGATAACTTCGGTGATTAATGATCTTTATTGAGAGAGATCAGAGGTCTGAGTACTGGAAGTTTTGACTCATGGTAAGGTAGCCACAGTGGGGTAATATGCCCGCTACAAAGATCGTGTACCACGCAGATCACAAAATGCATATAATGTAAATAGGTCAGTGAGTTTCTGCTTTTGTCTGAGAGATTCTTTTGCTATTTGCAGTTTATAAGTTAAAATCCTAACACTGAACAGTGAGCTATTAACCGTCATCAAAGAGGATGCATGAAAACTGCAAGGTATAGATTAGAACGTTATGATTTTTACCCAGTCTTTCATTATCCTAAAGTTTGAAAATGGGTTCATTAGGATGGAAATCAATTCTGATTATTAAAGCGAACCCCAACCACGGTGTTATGTTATAAATTCTGGGTTTGTGCTTCTCTAGTGTTGCAAAGCCATCTGTGCCCTGGGCACTCCTCAACTTTTTGCTGATTGGTACTGGTGGTACCTGACTCTGACTGACCCTGGCCTCTGACTAACCAGGCCCAGGGCCAGTGCTATGTTGAAAGAGCCACTTACAAATACAGTAAAAACACCTACCTACACTAGGGTGCACTATGGGTTAGGGTACCTCCATGATTGACATGACATCTCCTATACGGCCCTAGTACAAAATAGGGCATGGGGATTGAAACTACCTTTAAGTCCCTAGTATATATAAGGGCAGAGTGCTTTAGAGGCCAGAACCCCTTCCTGCTCTTGCATGTGTGCACTGCTGTAGCCTGAGGTCAGTTTAAAAGCAGACCTGTGTTGGAGGACTGCTTTTAAAATGCAAATTGTGCCCAATCTTGACTTTTGGGTTTAGGGCACTTACAAATTGATAAACTACAATGTTGGGGCATATTAGGTATCCCCAGGGGTTTCCCTAGGTGTCCTAGGGGTTAGAGGTCATGTATCTACAAGGAGGGCCCTTATAAAATGAGTGTTATATGCCCTGGGCTTAGTGAAATTGCACATTTCACTGCCTACATTGTAGTATAGTGCTTCCCAAAATGGGCTTTTGTGCTAGAAGCACTGTGAAGTGAGGATCTGCAATATTTTGATATAATCAGAACCCCTAAAGTCTTTCCTATGTATTCTAGGGGTGGGGGGTCCTGTAGGTATAAGGAGGATCCTTATACAGGCCCTGGTATTGGAGAAGTTGGCCAGTTCATTTTTCCATTGCAGATCCCCATCCCATAGGTTAACATTGCAAGAGGTATTAATTAATAACTGGAGAAAGGAAAGCCATACAACTAGGATTAAAGGACTCAGAAGAATGTTAATGATAAATGCAACAATGTGGTATTGTAAAGAGTAAAATGCTGCCTGAAATAAAGAAACAACACCCTGTGAAAAGCAAACACTGAATGCAAGGATGAGCAAAGCATGTGAAATGTAAGCAGGAACAACAAGGTTACCTTAAATGTTTGAAACTCATTATTCAGAAATCAGTAAGTGATTTTGCCTGAAAAGTTTTGGACATGACTGCAGGACTAGGAAGGGCCGTTTCAATGTCCAATGCGTATATCATTATAAAATATAAGCAGTTTGGTTTAAAAAAGACAAAATCCCTCAACACAGAGCTGCGGTACACATTTTATAGGCTAAAATAATTAAAACAGTTGAAAACGCTCATACTAAACGTTTTCCACTCCACCCCTCAACCAGGTATTGCAGTCCCTTTATGAATGGTGCACTTCCCCACACTGAGAAAACAATGTTGTTCAAAGAAACAAGATTAAAAAAAGTAGCTCTTCAGTGGAAAACTCTGTAAAGCTGCGCTAAGGTGCATGAGTGTAAATAACAATCTGGCCTGTCTGCTGACCACTTTGTATTGCTTTATTTGGTTATTTAATATTTTTTCTTATTTTGATTCTTTGTTCTCTCCGTCCCGAGGTTGTACTTTGGAATAGAACCCTGTCAGAAAATTAGGACATTTCCAGCTAAAGTGTTCTGCTCATTTTTGGATCCATTTCACGGGGAACAAATAAAGAAAATGAGAGGCAAGAGAGAGTATGTAACATCTGTCTTTTGAAATCCGCACATAAAGATAAGCGAAACAGCGACAGAAAGAGATGGAGGAATAAGGAGAGAGAGGGGGGGATGAGGGAAGCTACCAGAGGCTGTGCAGGAGAAGCGGACACTGCCCTTGCCTTCTCAGGGAATGACGGAAAAGAGACAAGGTTTCCCTAGGTGTCCTAGGGGTTAGAGGTCATGTATCTACAAGGAGGGCCCTTATAAAATGAGTGTTATATGCCCTGGGCTTAGTGAAATTGCACATTTCACTGCCTACATTGTAGTATAGTGCTTCCCAAAATGGGCTTTTGTGCTAGAAGCACTGTGAAGTGAGGATCTGCAATATTTTGATATAATCAGAACCCCTAAAGTCTTTCCTATGTATTCTAGGGGTGGGGGGTCCTGTAGGTATAAGGAGGATCCTTATACAGGCCCTGGTATTGGAGAAGTTGGCCAGTTCATTTTTCCATTGCAGATCCCCATCCCATAGGTTAACATTGCAAGAGGTATTAATTAATAACTGGAGAAAGGAAAGCCATACAACTAGGATTAAAGGACTCAGAAGAATGTTAATGATAAATGCAACAATGTGGTATTGTTGAATTTATTCTAAAATGTACAGAGAAGAAGTTATAAGATTTTCTTGTCTGCAAGCAACAATTCAGCCCTTAGTGCCCTGCCTTGATTTGTCAGAGGTAATTGAATTGGAATGGCTGTTTGAAGAGGTGATAAATGACCCCTGGAGTTAGGTGGCCTGTCTGAGAGTAAAGGTTGCTGGGCATAGGAACACCAGAGCCAGGGGAAGTGGTAGTAAACAATGCTCTTCAAGAGAACGAGACAAGCTGAAAACATCACTTTCATTTACACCTCTCCCACAGCCGAATGGGGGGATTAAGGAGGAATTCCCAGATGTAAGGGGAGTGGACCTAGGTATATGAAGCCATCCTGTAGGCTGGTTGAGTTAGTTCTGCTCCCTCTGCTGGAAAATCGTCCATGATGAATTTTGGAGAAAGGATGCTCTCTTTGGGAAAATAATGCCCCACTTTAGAGGATGTGATCATAGCCCCGAGCATTACCCTGCACCTCATTGGACAGGAGTGTCCTCCTTCTTGACCCAGAGAACTTGGAATAAGTATCTGAAAGGGACAAAGCCTCTCAGATGATGCTGCTTCAAACTTGGGAGAAGAAGGGTCCCTGCTGAGGAGTTTGATTTGAACCAACCAGGCTCTGGACTGAAGATTGTGCCTCTTGCACAATCTGGAATTACAGTACTATGGACTACCTTGCTTCAGAAGGACTAAAGAGTGGACTCCCTGCAAGCTGAAGGTTAACAGAGCTAACCTGGCACACCAAGAATCCCCAGCCTGGAGAACTACCAGTGAATTTGAAAGGGTTTTGTCCAAGTGGATTGTGGTAACTGAAGTCCATTTCAAGGACCATCTTGGAGATCCCAGACCCGTGGAGTAAGTTTTGGACACTTTGAGACCCTTTGGAAAACTTCAGAAAGAAGTTCGAGAGGTTTGGAGATGTTTGGAGCAACTTTGGTAAAAAGCTCTATAAGTGGACCGACTCACTCGGGCCAGCCAAGCCGACAACCATCAACCATGAGTTGGCCTGCCGCCCAGGTTTGATCGAGCATAGGTAGAAACCCAAGCTGGCGAACCCTCACAAAATCTGGCCTAGTGAAAAGCATTAAGGGACCCTGCAAGAAAAAGCTCTGCAAACATTTCTAATTGTGCACTTAGAAAAGGTGACCGGGCCAAAAATGAGAGCCAAGCCTCCCACCATCAACTGTGTGCCAGCCTGCATCCCTAGCTCGTACCGCTGGAAAGCTCCGCAGGTTGGACTTCCATAAGTTTGACTGGGAGTTCGTTGCAAGGCAAGCTGGTGACCCCTCACCGAATCAGGGGTGGCTGAGAGCTTCGACAGACCCCGTGAATAAAAGCTCCAGAAAGGTTTCTAAGTCAGTAGGTAAAAACTTTGACCTAGAGCTACCGCAAGGAATAGCCCCTGCAGGGCTTCATCGTGGTCGGCCTGAAACTTTGACTTTGAGCAGGTCCAGCATGACCAGATGTACCAAAAGGGGATGTCCATTTCTATGTGCTTTTTCATGGAAAGAATGTTAAAAGTCATATTCCCGTTTCCCTGCATTGGATTTTTTTCATTTTCAATAAAAAAATATTTTTTAATTTTACAAATTGGTGTTGGATTTTTATTGTGTTGTGTCTTAAATATTTACTGAATTGGTGTTTTTAAATGCTTTACATACCTGCTAACAGCCAAGCTAGCAAGGGTTGAGCATGAGAATAATTTTCAAAGACTGGTATGGAGCTATATATTGAGGTAGTGACCTTATTGCCGGGGACAGATATACATTTGCCCCTGCTATTAACCCACTTTCCAACATCCAGACCAAGCACTCTTAAACAATACTGTCTACAAGTATGGATGACATGTGACTCCTACACCCTGTAGTTTAATTTAACATTTCCTATACACAGATATACACACCTATGATTGACTGCCTCTGTGTAGTGTGAATGATGTAAAGTGTTGCCACCCTGCACTGGTATGAGTGGTGCTATATAACTAATTGAATGCTTCTGAGAGAGTAGGTATGGAGACTTGGGCAGCACTATTAAAGGGTGGTAGTGAGTGAATTTGTGTCAGAGCTGGGTTGTTGAATACCAAGGCTGTCTATCTGATTTCATCTCCTGCCTCCTTTATCCACCAACATACTCTCCCTCCACATTATCTCACTCTTCCAGGTTCTTTCTCATCTTTGCTTTCTCCTTATTCTCTGTTTTCCATATTTCCCTTCCTCCTTCTGCCAACAACTCTTGATGCCTTTCTCTTGTTCAGTTTTACAGTCTGATGGTTTAAATAATGTACCGGTCTCTAACAAAGAATACAGTTCGCCTCACCTGTAGACACCAGCTTAAATTAAGCATCATTAGCTTGCAGCCCACAAAGGAAATGCCAGAGTGGCTATTCCGGCCCTTTCTGCATTGTATATCCTTCATGGAGAGCAGATACACCCTTTTCTATCCTTTCTGCAAGACACAAGGATCCCAGCCTTCTCCCTTCCCTATGGAATCAATCAATCAATCAATGACACTTATAAAGCGCGCTACATACCCGTAGGGTCTCAAGGCGCTGGGGAGGGGGGGGAGGTGCCGCTACTGCTCGAACAGCCAGGTCTTCAGCTTCTTCCTGAAGGAGAGGTGGTCTTGGGTCAGGCGCAGGTCGGTCGGGAGGGAGTTCCAGGTCTTGGTGGCCAGGTAGGAGAAGGACCTTCCTCCTGTAGTCGCTCTTCGGATGCGGGGGACGGTGGCGAGGGCGTGGTTGGCTGATCGGAGGTGGCGTTTGGGAGCGTAGAAGTTGACCCGGCTGTTGAGGTAGCTCGGGCCTTGGTCGTGTAGGGCTTTGTGTGCGTGGGTGAGGAGGCGGAAGGTGATTCTTTTGTTGACGGGGAGCCAGTGAAGGTCTCTCAGATGTCCGGAGATGTGGCTGGGATGTCGAGGATGAGTCTGGCTGAGGCGTTCTGGATCCGCTGGAGTCTCTTCTGGAGCTTGGCGGTGGTACCGGCGTAGAGGGTGTTGCCGTAGTCCAGTCGGCTGGTGACGAGGGCCTGGGTGACGGTCTTCCTGGTCTCGGTGGGGATCCACCAGAAGATCTTCCGTAGCATGCGTAGGATGTTGAAGCACGCCGAGGAGACGTTGTTGACTTGCCTGGTCATGGAGAGGGAGGAGTCCAGGATGAGGCCCAGGTTGCGTGCATGGTCTGTCGGTTTGGGTGCGGTGCCCAGGGCGGGAGGCCACCAGGAGTCGTCCCAGGCGGAGGGTGAGGGGCCCAGGATGAGGACCTCCGTCTTGTCCGAGTTCAGTTTCAGGCGGCTGGTCGTCATCCACTCGGCTACCTCTTTCATCCCTTCGTGCAGGTTGGCTCTGGCGGCGGTGGGGTCGTTGGTCAGGGAGAGGATCAGCTGGGTGTCGTCGGCGTAGGAGATTATGCTGAGGTTGTGTTTGCGTACGATGGCCGTGAGGGGGCTCATGTAGACATTGAAGAGGGTGGGGCTCAGAGATGATCCTTGAGGGACGCCGCAGATGACTTCGGAGGCCTCTGACTTGAACGGTGGTAGGCGGACTCTCTGTGTTCTTCCGTTGAGGAAGGAGGTGATCCATTCCAGCGCCTTGTCCTGGATTCCGATGTTGCTGAGGCGCCGTACTAGGGTGCGGTGGCAGACCGTGTCGAATGCTGCGGAGAGGTCTAGGAGGATGAGGGCCGCTGTTTCTCCATTGTCCATCAGGGCTCGGATGTCATCGGTGGCGGTGATGAGGGCGGTCTCGGTGCTGTGATTGGCACGGAAGCCGGACTGTGAGGGGTCGAGGGATCCGTTCGTCTCGAGGAAGGCGGCCATCTGCTTGTTGACGGTCTTCTCGATGACTTTGGCTGGAAACGGGAGGAGCGAGATGGGGCGGTAGTTCTTGAGGTCGGTGGGGTCCGCTGTTGGTTTCTTGAGTAGAGCGCTGAGTTCGGCGTGTTTCCAGCTCTCAGGGAAGATGTGGTGTCGAAGGATGTGTTGATGATGTCTCGCAGGTAGGGTGCGATGACAGCGTCGGCCTTGTTGAAGACGTGGTGAGGGCAGGGGTCGTCGGTGATCCGGAGTGGATGGAGTTCATCGTGCGGATGGTGTCTTCGGTGCTGATCGGGGTCCAGGCGTGGAGGGTGGTGGTGGGGGGTGGTTGGTCGGTCATGGTGTGCGTTGGTTGGTTGTAGAAGCTGTTGTGTATGTCCGCGATCTTGTTGTGGAAGTATGAAGCGAGGGAGTTGCAGAGGTCTTGCGATGGGGTGATGTCGTTGTTTCCTGCGCTGGGGTTGGAGAGCTCTTTCACGATGTTGAAGAGTTCCTTGCAGTTGTGTGCGTTGTTGTCCAACCGGTCCTTGAATGCTGTTTTCTTGGCGGCGCGGATCAGCTGGTGGTGTTTCCGGGTGGCAAGTTTGAAGGAGGTCCTGTTGTCCGGTGTCGGTTCCTTTCTCCAGACTTTCTCGAGGGCTCGGCAGTTCTTCTTGGAGCTCTTGAGTTCGTCGGTGAACCATGGCGCCTTCTTGCTGCCGGGTCTGCTAGGCGGGGTCCTCAGTGGGGCGAGTTCGTCCGCGCAGTTGCTGATCCACTTCGTGAGGTTGTCGGCGGCCTGGCTGGGGTTCGCTGAGCTGGCAGGAGGGTGCTGGCTCAGGGAGGTTGTGAGCTGGTCTGCTGTGATCTTGTTCCAGCTTCTGCGGGCGGCCTGTTGTTGGTGGTGGTGGGTCATCGTTCTCTTGAAGGTGAAGTGGACGCAGCTGTGGTCCGTCCATTGAAGCTCTGTGGCGTGGCTGAAGTCGATGTCTGTGCTGGAAGAGAAGACTGCGTCGAGAGTGTGTCCGGCGAGGTGGGTGGGGGTGGACACCAGTTGCTTGAGTCCCAAGTTGGCGAGGTTGTCGAGCAGGGTGCTGGTGTTGCGGTCGTTGTTGTTCTCTAGGTGGAAGTTGAGGTCTCACAGGAGGATGTAGTCAGCGGAGGGGAGGGCATGCGGGCTGACGAAGTCGGCGATGTCCTCGCTGAATTGTGTGCGTGGTCCAGGGGGTCGGTAGATCAGGGTGCCTCTGAGGGTGGTGTTCGGGTTGGTGTGGATCTGGAAATGCAGGTGTTCGGCGCTGGTCAGGGTGTTGTCGGTGCTGGTCGTGAGACGGATGGTGTTCCTGTGGATGATGGCGATGCCTCCTCCCATCTGGTTGGCGTTTCGGTCCCTCCGGACGATCTTGTAGCCCTCTGGGATAGCGATGGCGATGTCGGGAGCTGAGGAGGCGTTCATCCAGGTCTCCGTGAGGAAGGCAACGTCAGGGGCTGTGGCGTCTAGAAGGTTCCAGAGTTCGATGGCGTGTCTGTGGACGGAGCGGGTGTTGAGCAGGATGCACTTGAGGTGGGTGCTGCTGGTGTTCGACTTGGCGGGTGCTGGTGCGAGGCTGGTCCGGATGCAGGAGAACTTGCAGGCGTGGCAGCTGAAAGGTCCGTGGGTACGTCGTGGAGTGTCTTGATGGCAATCTGGGAGTCGGCCGGTGTTGAGTGCGGTGAGGGTGGCGGCGGAGTACGTCAGGTGGGTCGGTCGGGGTCTTCGGGGGCCAGGGGTCCTGGCGCTGGACGCGATCCGGTCGCGGACGGGCGCAGACGGGCTTACCTTTGGCGCGCCTTCGGCGCACAATCGGCGCGCCCGCTGCGCGTGACCGCTGCGCGTTCGCACGGTCGCCATTTAAAGGCGAAGTGCGCGGGTGGGCGGAGCAGCTGGGAGGCGGGAGCGGGGAGGGAACAGAAGAGAAAAGGGGCGGGGCTGATGGCGGTGGCGGGAAGCGGGAGCGGGGAGGGAGAGCGGAGGGCGGCGAGGTAGGCGGGCACACAGGAAGGAGACAGGCACAGATGCAAAACACGAAGAAAAAAACGGGACACTAGATACAGGCAACAATGCAGGTCAAAACAGAGGCAAAACAGTTGACAAACGATCTTACGGCAAACAAATAAAACAAGCACAAATTTCGGTCAGAAACCGGCAAAAACCAAAGGGGAGCGCTCAAGGCGGCAGCGAGGCCGGCGCTGAGGCAGAAGGCAGGCACAGGGGCACACGCAGCAGCTGGTGGCCGTGCGGCGCGGGGGTGTTCCAGAAGGGAGAAGTGTGCGTGGCGATCGGTCTCTCCGAGTGCCAGGGAACCGCCCACCATTGGAATATGGCAGGCAGTAATACAGTCATCAATGGTGGTGGGACTGTCAACGATGTGGTGATGTGGCAGTCCCACCACCATTATAATCACCACCTGAGTTTAATGTGCATGCAAATCCAACATTACCAACCCCTGGTAAGTTGACCTACTAGTGCTGAAAAAGTCCAATGGAGGTACCAAAGACAAGATGGACTGGACTCAAGGGTCTTGTGACCTCAGTGACAGAGTCACTGTCGCTCTAGTGTGTGCTTCTTCGTATGCCTGCTCGCAAGACTGGAGATGAACTGCATGGACTGTGGTGGACAGGCCTTCAATGTTAACCCACACTTGCCACCGTTAGGGTCCACCTGCTGGTGCTAGGACACCAGGGCTTCTGAGGTCTACCGGGCCTTCTAAGGTGTAGCATCGGAATGAGCTCTGTCAGGAGTGTGGACTGGTGGACTGGTCATGAAGGCTGAAAATGGTGTTCCAGTTCCAAATTTGGCAGCTCTGGCCAGAGTGCCACATCCTGTCCCCCACTGAACACCATACTGCCCCACTGGGTTAAACTGGCACTGCCTTGAGCTACAACCCAATTGTGCTGAGACTCAATTCAAATTATGCATTGGACAAGCGTAAAATGCTGCCTGAAATAAAGAAACAACACCCTGTGAAAAGCAAACACTGAATGCAAGGATGAGCAAAGCATGTGAAATGTAAGCAGGAACAACAAGGTTACCTTAAATGTTTGAAACTCATTATTCAGAAATCAGTAAGTGATTTTGCCTGAAAAGTTTTGGACATGACTGCAGGACTAGGAAGGGCCGTTTCAATGTCCAATGCTTATATCATTATAAAATATAAGCAGTTTGGTTTAAAAAAGACAAAATCCCTCAACACAGAGCTGCGGTACACATTTTATAGGCTAAAATAATTAAAACAGTTGAAAACGCTCATACTAAACGTTTTCCACTCCACCCCTCAACCAGGTATTGCAGTCCCTTTATGAATGGTGCACTTCCCCACCCTGAGAAAACAATGTTGTTCAAAGAAACAAGATTAAAAATAAGTAGCTCATCAGTGGAAAACTCTGTAAAGCAGCGCTAAGGTGCATGAGTGTAAATAACAATCTGGCCTGTCTGCTGACCACTCTGTATTGCTTTATTTGGTTATTTAATATTTTTTCTTATTTTGATTCTTTGTTCTCTCCGTCCCGAGGTTGTACTTTGGAATAGAACCCTGTCAGAAAATTAGGACATTTCCAGCTAAAGTGTTCTGCTCATTTTTGGATCCATTTCACGGGGAACAAATAAAGAAAATGAGAGGCAAGAGAGAGTATGTAACATCTGTCTTTTGAAATCCGCACATAAAGATAAGCGAAACAGCGACAGAAAGAGATGGAGGAATAAGGAGAGAGAGAGGGGGGATGAGGGAAGCTACCAGAGGCTGCGCAGGAGAAGCGGACACTGCCCTTGCCTTCTCAGGGAATGACGGAAAAGAGACAAGAATTTTTTCCCTTCTCTGCCCTTCCCAGATTGGCCAAGCCATTACGGCAGAATAACAAAGGGCAGAGGGACGGGTGGCCTCTTTGACTGCAGGCAGGTGAATCACACGTCAAGTACAGGGCCATTAGGTAGCGCTTTTGCGAGCTAATGGCCCTGTGCATAACAGAAGGGAGAGGGGAAATTCTTTTGTCCCCTCATCCCCCCCACCCTTGTCCCCCGTGTTCCCCCACTCCAAAATCTGGATGGATATGTCCCCCACGTCCCCCACAGTTCCTACGCCCATGATCCTGAGCCCTGTGCTATAGTGAGTTGAGGCATGACTCCCGACAGTAGCAAGGAAGCCTCACTACCTGCATAAAATTAACCATATGCTTGCCATTACTAACGTTTTTCTCCACCGATGACAGTTTAATAAGGAGAATTCAGGACACATATAATGGGGTTACACTGCGAGGTTATGTTATCCTGTCTGATGCGCGGGAACTGTTTTTTCTGCACATAGAGTTATTATCCATGTTAATCTGATTATTACTGTTGACATAAGTGTCTTATCCTAAACTTGTTTTTTCTAGACACAAATGTTCACATAAAAACCTTTTTGCACATGCTGTTTGCAGTTTATCACCAGTGAGTCCTTCACCTTATGACGTCTCATTGGATCACTGGACAGTTTTGTATGTCATTAATATAATTCGTTTTTTTTAATTTGAACAGCACCATTGAATATTAGGTCCTGAAGAAAGCTGCAGCACCTCTGCTGAGGGTTATAGGCTGAAACATGTAAGCCTTTTTTGACACGAAAAGTGGGTTTAATCACTCCCCACAGTGCCCTGTTTTTAATCCTGGCCCAGGGACTCATTAATAAAGGTATTTGCATGCCCTGTAGCTAGTTTTAATCATCACTTTAACTTTGGTCTTCTGCCTTCACCATCCCTGGCTCATCAATTGGGTATTTCGTATACCTCTCTTTCAAAAAACCATCCCTGAGATCATTCCTCTCAGACAGGATGTTGTAAACTGTACTGTGACTGGGCATCATGGTACGAGGCGGTTCCCAATGATAAAGCATGCCGTCTATGGTGGGTAAAGGAAGATAACGGCCACTTAAAAGGGACACTTCACTAAGTCTAGGTTTTCAATATGATAGCAGTATCTATAGACCCAAGGGTTTCTTTTTGTGAATCATAAATTGAGTTGAGGAGCTAAGAGGATATGGCCTCATAGCTGGACATTGCTCGGGAAACGTCTTTGAGTCTCTACAGGAGCGCTCGCCAGCCTGTGATTCAGGGCAAATCACTTAATCTCGCGGTGCCTAATAAAAAATGCCTGTGTCCATCTGTAACCCATCTGGTGCTCAAGTAAAGCGCTTTGATACCTTTAAGTCAAGACTGTGCTCTATAAAACTCCGGGGGGTGGGGTGGGGAGGGGGACCCCTTGCAGGTCTTTAAATCTCCCCTGGCCATTCTTTGTGATATAGTTGACACCTCAGTCAGGCAGCACCCCAATTTCCTACACAAGTTGGTAAATTAAATTGTTTTTTTTCTTTATCCAAACTCAATTTAGCCACAACTGTGCAAAAGCAATACTGTATAAAATAATGTATTGAAAAGGCATATTTAGTACAACCAATTTTTTGTTGCCTCTGATTCTTTTTGCATTGTGTTACATGTGTTCCTGTATTTTAATGGAAAAAGCAACTCCAAGTACCCGAATGCAAACAAATAAGAGAATATTCTGAACTTGTCACGTGATATATTTATGTATATCACATCGTCACCCTATTCCCTGTGCTTAAGCTAATACTGCTGCATGCCACCTCATGACATACAAAGGGAGTAGGTAGAGATCCCCTTCCTCTTTTGGAATATCCGGGGTTTCAACAACCTTCTCAAGGGCAAATAGATCCTTACATACATGTCACAACATGGCGTTAAGAGAGCCTTCCTCCAAAAGACCTATCTTCTACTCAAAGACTACCCGCCGTTCGAACATGGCGCCCACTGATATTTCTCTAGTTACAGCAGGTCTTTAAATCTCCCCTGGCCATTCTTTGTGAAATAGTTGACACCTAAGTTAATCAGCACCCCAATGTCCTACACAAGCTATTAAATTAAGTTGTTTTTCTTTCTTTTTCCAAACTCAATTTAGTCACTAATGTGAAAAAGCAATACTGTATAAAATAATCCATTGAAAATGCATATTTAGTACAACCATTCTTTTTTCGTTTCTGATTCTTTTTGCATGGTGATACGTGTTCCTGCATTTTAATGGAAAATGCAACTGCAAGTATCCGAATGCAAATAAATAGGAGAATATTATAAACTTGTCACATCTCACTTGGAACGTAATATATTTATGCATATCACGTCGTGACCCTATTCACTGTGCTTAACTGTTGTCTGCACTGTGGTTTGCAAATACACAGATCTCACGACACTTCGGGGCAGATTTATGAGGCCGTTGCGCCTCTTTGTGCCGCAATTGCGTCACTTTATTTGACGCAACTGCGGCGCAAACAATGCGCCCTATTTACAACGTGACGCATCTAGGAGATGCGTCACGTTGTAAAGCACTGCGCCATAAGGAGGCGTTCCTGCGCAGGGGGGGAGGCGTTCCTGCGCAGGAACGCCTCCTGAAAGTGGCTGAGTGAAATCTATGAGATTTCACTCCGTCACTTTCAGGGCAATGCTGCATCAAAACCCTGCGCCTGCTTGAAGCAGGCATAGGTCTTGACGCAGCATTGTGCACATGGTGTACCCCCGAGCATTGCTGGAGCTGCGTCGCGCTTGCGACTCAACTCCCGCAATGCGCCACATTTCCGGCACAGATGCGTCACGCATTTGTGCCGTTTTTGCACCATGGTGCGCCGCATTATAAATGCGGCGCACCATGGGTGGCGGAGCTGTGGTGCACTGTGGCGCGTGTTAACTGGCGCATCCCTGGGGATGCGCCAGTTAACATAAATCTGCCCCTAAATGTCCCCACTTTGGGAGTGGCACACTGTTCCATTACAAATACAATAAGCTAACTACGAAGTGCCGGCGCTCTGCAATGTACAGTATAGAAAAAAGGTATTCCTTCTCATGATCATACAATGAAGTTGAGATAAACTTTTTGGGCTATCGCCTGCCCCACCGTTGGGAAAATAAGGTGCCCTTTTCAGATACACAACCTTGCAATACATGAACCAAACCACATCTTCAGACTAGTCACCTCAAAGCTTGCCATTGCAAAAAGACAGGTCTTTGGGCTTTTTTGATGGCTGTTAATGGATGGCCCAAGCACATCTAAAGAATGTGTCCATTTCCATCTGCAGGCATCTTTAACTATTTGGCTTTACCTGTTGTGACTACTTCACATTCCACAAAAAACATAAGACACAGAGTAAACATACACATACATTTCCAAGGATGGGCTTTTGGACAGCCCATCTCTCTTTGGTTTGCTTAGTTTAGCTTACTTTAAATACCAGCTAAGTGGGTTTTCCATCAGCTTTGTATCATAATTCATAATTTCTCAAATGTTTACATTTCTCTTTAACACTTTTCCACAGTGATAAGGTAGCTATAAAGAGGTCTTTGCAAGCACAGCATTTATTAAGAATACCGCCTCATCACACCATGTCATGACATATCAGAATTTTCTTGTTGGCTGCTCTTGCAATGTTCAAAAAGAATCAGAGGCTGAAGGCTCATGTATGCCCATGAGAGACGAGGGCTGCTTCAGTTTTCCACTCCCTTGCCACCCTTCCCCTCCATCTAGCTGCTCATTCTGGTTTCAGACTTAAGGATTTGAGGACTATTCCAATGTGGACATTAGACATGCACATTATGTGAGCTCACATGCAATATACATGTCTAACTGTGATTTTATTCTGGTATCCCTATGGCTCTTTTCACTCGCCTTGCCTTTCTCCTTTCGCCCTCCAACTTTTTTTGCCCGTCTGCCTCTCACCCGTTCCACCGCCACATCCTGCTCTGTTTGTCTGCCTTACTTGAGTACTTTGTGACCATCTCTGCAAGAATCTCTCGCCCGCCACCCTCAGCTTCTTCTCCCCATCCCAGCTACTTTCTATCCTTGTCCCTATCACATCCATTTCCTTTCCATCTTTCTCCCCACTAGCTGCACCAGTGCGTTTGCAAGCCGTAAAACATTTTGCAGTGTGAGACCAGAACTCACACAGGAAAACAAGTCAGCCATTGAATCTTCTAGTGAATCCTTTCGGCTCATATAATCACTTCAGGACCAGGAATGTAAAGTGGTAGCTGAGGCTAGCCACTGTAGTCATTGTTGTCCCATGGCCTTCCTGGCTGATAGATTGGCATCAGTGAATCTCCATGACTTGCTGTCTCTTGTCAGCTGAAAAATACAGTTTTAAACAACAGGAACTGGGACCACATTAAGGCAGAATAGGTTCCAACTTTGTCAGTCTGTTGACTGTGTACCAAAAGCTAAAAGGGTATTATTGAGCTTTACGTTGGTAATACTACCAGCTAAGCTTTGAAGTACTTTTCTGTACAAACGTTGGTTGTATCTGCCAACATTTTTGATGTGTGAGCAAGCTTTTACTGTTGCTCTGTATACTTGCTCTGCCTACGACACATATTGAGCTGCTCCTACTTGTACTAAACATGGCCTGTAGTCAAGGGAAACTTTCTATGTAGTTGCCTGCTTTGTTAGTTTTGTAGAAGTTGACCGGATCTCTTTACCATCTATGAAGAACATCTCTCTACCAAAACCAAGCATTCAATCTTCCATCAATTCATAGCCAAGCAGTCATCAATTGCCTTTTACTTGCATCTATGTAGCTATGCAACCACCCTATGCATCTAACTTTCCACCTATCATCGTCAGCATCCACTGCCAATCAGCCCTCTACTCATTCTTGCATACAGCCACATAGCATGGAATCGATCCAAGCACTCAACTAGTTTTCCATGTGTTGGACGTGGCCCTTTTGGCAGGTTCACCCGTAAACTTTTTCCTTTAAGCTCTGACATTTTGGTAGTGGTTTTAGGCCTCTGCACCCTTTAACACTGTAGCCCAGTGTAAAGTGTGTGTGCGCTCTGAGCGGGTGTGGTGAGATTGGCCTACCCTTCCATAGAAATGCATGAGGGATATGTGTGTCCCTGGTAGTTCCTGGTATGACGGGAGTGCAGGGGTGCGTTTAGTATGTATGAACTCGTGAGAATAAATGCTGCACAATGATGTGCACAGATTTATGGTGACTGGTAGAGAAATTACACTTTTAGAAGTTGGCATTTCTGTGTACTGTGTGTCTGCCTGCCTGGTGTGAATTGCATGTCTGGCTTGTGATTGACCGGTGCTCGGTGGTGTGGGTGGCTCCAGGAGCCAGGATGAGTCAGCCCAGTGGTGAATAGAGAGATGTGCATCTAGATGGGAGGGAGGAATTGCACCTGGGACCTGAATAGGACTGTTCCTTCCCTTCACAATGCTGGCACCGCCCCCTGTGGTGTGTGATCACTGAGCCCCCACCTGACAAAGGGGAGACGAGCTGGGAAAAACAAAGTGCTCCAAAACCCGCCTAAACAAGTCCTAACTGGTATCCCCAAGCCCTGTGATGTGACAAAGGGATTTGTTAATATAAATATAGGGGCTGTGACTCCATGAAAATGTTCTGTTGGGCTTGTTCTTCCTTTGGGTGGACACTCTGCCAGTAGGAACCGTCAAGGGACCTAGCTGCTGTTTCCTGGAGGTCCCTGCATATGGGCCTGCCTGGCTGTGCTTTGCTGGGGTCTCCCCAGCACCAAGGACTCCTCCTCTTGGCATTGGCAAGGACCTTGGGGCTTCTAGCACCTGGGAGCGCTGTTATGTAAATTTCTCCAGAGGAGAGAGGAGCGCAGGGACTCCGCAGCGTAAAGCTGCAGCCTCTTTTGAGGGAATCCCTACACAGGAATTCCCTGCATTTTGCCCCAAAACCGAGCAGGTGCCCACCCCACTGGTGTGCCCATTTGCGGACCCAACCCTGGATTCCCGCTAAATATACAGTGGGTGCCCACCCCGCATATGGGCGCTTTTAAACTAGTGGGAGCCCCCTCAACATTATTAAAGCCCCTAGAATCCCCGCCGCAGCCCGGGGAGACAGAGCGCAGCAATTGCGTGAGACCGGAAGTCAGGCAACCTTTGTGAGATGTGGGCGGGCCTGTCGAAGAGACAGGAAGTCACCTCAGGCTCAGCGGAGCTCCCATTTCGGTGAGAGCTCTGCATAGGCTGGAAGAAGAATCCAGGCGGGAGCCCACCTCGCACTGGACCCTGCCCAAGGAAGTCCAGAGGTTGATGTGTCGCTGAGTGGGTTCCCCGTGAGTGGTGGGAGCCCCGCCTGCCGCAAGAAGACGAGACGGAGCCCGCCAGCAGCAGCCCAGTGAGTGGGGCCGCTGCCTGACTGTTGTAAGTGCCGAGGGAGTCCGTCTGTGAGGCAGAAGAGCAGAGTCCCGGGTCCCAGGAGGGAGCCCGGGTGAAGAGGAGCCGGCGAGAAAAGCAGCGCAGTCCTCGATAGGAGAGCCGGTGAGTGGAGCTGGCTGGGGGGGGGGAGCAAAGTTGAGGCACCACGCTGGTGAGTCTTTCCCAAGCAGCCCCGCTTGCCAAAGGGCTGCTCCATCATGGGGCCTAGTTGTTTCCCGACCCTGCGTGGCTCCAATGGGGGCATAATCATTTTAAAAGGGCCCAGAGATGCCCATGTTCATTTTCCTCCTTTGTGTGGCCAGTCCTCCACAGCTGCCTCGTCTGCTAGAGGGCAGCTGCAACATCGAGGGAAATAAGGTCCCCGAATCAGTGCATATTGTCAGTGCTCGTGCTCCTGCCAGTGGGCACATTAGTTTTCAGGGTACAGTTGGTGCCAGTGCATCTCTCTTGATTGGCCCTGCCTGCCAGAGGGCGCTCCAACTTTGGCATTTGTTTCTAGGGTCCCAGTGGGGGACTCACAGGGCACAGTGGTGCCCATGCCATCTTCAGCTGCCCTGAGAGCGCGCAGGCAGCTGCAATGTATGGGCACATTTATTTTGTGTAGAGTCCCAGATATGGGCTCTGGGGGCACGCTGGTGCCCGGGCTCATTTTTACAGTTGCCCAGCAATTAGTGGGCAGCTGTACGTTTAGGCAAATTCATTGCACACTTTTACTTCACTGCATGTGCAGCCAGCCCTGACTTTAGCTGGAAATAGGGCCTTTTGAGCCCCTGAGAGAGGTCAGTTGGCCGGCGGCCAGGTCCAGGGTGTGGTGCCCCCGATTGCAGCACACTGTGTTTATACTGATTGTTGCCCAATGTGTTTATGCTGGTGACGTTTAGTACCTCATGTGATTTATGTTTAGGAGGATGGACCATAATGTGGTTTTATCCTAATGTGTTTATGCCTAATGTGATAATGCTGAGGTCATTATTATGCCAAAAATTTCTGGTTGTGTTCTCCGTCTATGATAAATCTTACTTTTACTATTTCTACTAAGTGATGATTCTGATGGTGGTGGGGGGGAGACTTACTAAATCGGATGGGGGAGGCGAGGAGGCCCCCACTGCAGCCGCCACTGCCAGGAGTCAATTTTTGCTTCCCACAGCGCCGCCGCCCTGGGACTACATCTCCCGGCAGCCTCAGCGGCGGCGCTGCATTCTGATGACATGAGAGCGCCAGGAGGCGCCTTAAAGCAGCGCTCTGCTCGGCGGAGCGGGGGGAGACTTACTAAATCGGAGGGGGGAGGCGAGGAGGCCCCCACTGCAGCCGCCACTGCCAGGAGTCAATTTTTGCTTGACACAGCTCCGCCGCCCCGGGACTACATCTCCCGGCAGCCTCAGCGGCGGCGCTGCATTCTGATGACACGAGAGCGCCAGGAGGCGCCTTAAAGCAGCGCTCTGCTCCGCTTCGCGGGACGCCAGGCGAAGCCCGGTCAAAGGGCGGGCCCTCTGTGGCCCTCAGAGGACCTGAAGAGGACAGGACGGGCCACCCCATTTGACTCTTTCATAGGAGGAGGTACTGTGATGCTTCTATTTTATTGACTAATTTTGGCGTTTCCATCACTATCATAGACATTATGTCCATTTGGGAGGAGCTCAACGCCCTGTGTGGCACAAACTACGTCCCTGATGCATTAACCCCCCCCTATTATGGGCACTAACTGTGTTATTTCTAATGGCTTCCCACGGGACCTAGCTTCTCCTGTAAATAAAGACCAAAATCAAGTAAACGCTTTGCCCCTGGATCTCAACATTAGAGGGAAGCACGACAGCGAAATTGAAAATGAGAACAATGCAAGTACACAAAATCTGTGCACCAGCCCAATATCATCTCCCTCTAACCCAACAACATCAATGGAGGACACGGCTGCGGACAAATTAGACGACCCTGTCTTGTCCCCCCAATCGACTTTATTGGCCCAAATTGAGCAACTGTTGTTAGCTGTCATTTCACCCTTGGTCATAAAAATTAACGACTTGGGGGACAGGCTGACTAGCATTGAGGAATTAATCAAAAAGAATTCTCCTCCAACTAATATAATGGCTACATCCGTCTGCCCTAATCCTCCCATTGCCCCCGAAAAGCATAAGTCTGTTATATGTAAGAACGGTGAAACTCAATTACAGGCTCCCAATATACCTACCCCAACAGGCCCCAAAGTAATTCTAAAACCTGCGCTAAAAACTCACACTGTGGCTAGAGCCGCTCCGGTAAGAATGTCACGTATCAACTTACCTCCTGAAGCCTCCCCATATGTGTCTGTCCTCTCTGCAGTGGCGGTGCGTCCATTAAGGGCGCTGGGGCGTTGCCCTACCAGCCGTCCGGACCGCAGCTCCCTCGGCTTTTGTGAACTTAAGTAAACTGAACTCTTAGTCAGTTTACTTAAGTTCAGTCTGAGATGCATCATGACAATGCCTGTGAGTTAGCATGACATCGGACCGGGACCGCCCACCTGGGCGGCCCGACGTCATGCTAACTGACAGGCATTTACATTGTCACACCAGGGCAGCAGCACAAGTGCGCAGGAGTGGGTACGGAGGGCCAATTTTTCTCCGTGCCCACGCATGCGCACTATTGCCTGCTGTGGCTGGCGCAAGGCTCAAGCCTCCGTCTTTTAATGGGCTGGGCGGGCAGAGAGTAACTGTGCCCTAAGGCGCCAGGATTGGCTGTGAAGGATCGGCGGATGTTCCTGTAGGCGGCTAGGCGCCAACAGCAATGGGACCTGGAACCCGGAGCACAGACGGCGCGGAACTGGCAAGTTTTAAAACGTTTCATTTTAACCCCCGACCCTGCGTGACATGACCCAGGCTAATGTAAGCATACGGTGCTTTAAGACTAGTGTTCTCCTGGTGGTGGGTGATTTATGTTAATACTAGACGGAGTTTTGTATGTGAATCGGCAATCAACTAAAGTAGTTAAAAAAATGCATATCGGAATTTGAAGGTGACATTCAAAAGGACCGAACAGTGCAAAATATGTCAATTTCAAAGGAGGATTGTAACGTTCTTCCCTCGGGCAATGTCTACCACCTACATCCGCAGCAGGTTCTGTGCTGTGCTGATGTGGCCCCCCATGACGTTTAGACCAGGCTGACCTGTATGTAACTGATGCTCGTGAGGCCTCGGTCTTTCATATGTGTACTTTTACCAAGAAACGATAGTTCCTAACCAACTTCCATACATCATATTTAAGTTGACGAATGCGATCGTTACGACATGACCTTTCACTCTCCATACTTGCAGAGGATACGGTGAAGGCACACTTATTGCAGTTGTATATTGCACGAACTCGAACCGTGGGTATTGGAGCGCTTACACAATCTCCAGTTAGTAAACAAGGACACGAAGTAGAGCCCACGCCGAGAATCGAACCTGGGTCCGACCCCAAGTTCTAAAGTCGGCAGCTTGGGTCCGAGTGAGTATTTATTTGGGTGCTTTAGCATACAAATGGTTTCAAAATAACAAAGTACGAAATAGCCTTTTCAAGCTAGGTGGTAAATAGGAAAAATAAGTGGGGTTTTAGGAAACAGCTTTGTATGCCAGCAAAGCATGTAGGGAGCCACTACAGCTGTGAAGTGCTCTGGGAGCCATAAGGGGTGAAGAGAGAAATAGCTGCAAAGTATCGTCAATGCTTTGCTTGTGAATACTCGAGAGAAGCAAGGATTGTAAGGGTGTGTGTGAAATCAAAATGAAGCGTGCATACCACACAAACCGACTTAGAGTGGATCAATATTTGCTGTAGGTGAAAAGCATTTGCGTGTGTAAGCTGCGAATTAACGGTATTAACCTCTCTTTACACATCTGCAAAGGGCTTCTAGTAACACAGAACACCCAGAGAGGAGAGAGAAAGTTGGAAGGGGGAGAGGGCGAGTCAGGGGAACCGGTTCTTCTTTGATGGAATACCAGATGAAAATAAAGCGTATTTAGATTTTAGCCCATTACTACCTTTTGGAGACAAGTTCATGGGGAGCCAGGAAACTTATTTGTCGATGTTTGTTTTGGTTTTTCTGGCTCTAACAGATGGTGGTTGAATGATGTCAGTTCTCGGGGCGCACACACGGCTGGGGGCAATTGCTGAACGTCTTCGCATGCAGTAACTAACAGCCTACAACTACAATAACGCCAGTGTCTGTGGGGAGGTTGCTTGCATTCTCGGGTCTGTGCTAAGCACCCCTACCTGCTCAAAGGCCCCAGCAGACGTGGTGTTATCTACTGTAGTCTGTCACCAGGCAATGTCAGGCCTAGACAGGCTGTAATAAAGGAAACCTATTGAGTGCAGTGCAGTGAAGGGTGAGTGATGTCTGTGTGAGTGCAGGGTGAGCAGTGTGCCTGTGTGAGTCCAGGGTGAGTGATGTCTGTGTGAGTGCAGGGTGAGCAGTGTGCCCGTGTGAGTCCAGGGTGAGTGATGCCCGTGTGAGTCCAGGGTGAGTGATGCCTGTGTGAGTCCAGGGTGAGTGATGCCTGTGTGAGTCCAGGGTGAGTGATGCCTGTGTGAGTACAGGGTGAGTGATGTCTTTGTGAGTGCAGGTTGAGAAGTGTGCCTGTGTGAGTGCAGGGTGAGTGATGTCTGTGTGAATGCAGGGTGAGCAGTGTGCCTGTGTGAGTGCAGGGTGAGTGATGTCTGCATGAGTGCAGGGTGAGCAGTGTGCCTGTGTGAGTCCAGGGTGAGTGATGTCTGTGATGTCTGTGTGAGTGCAGGGTGAGCAGTGTACCTGTGTGAGTCCAGGGTAAGTGATGCCTGTGTGAGTCCAGGGTGAGTGATGGCTGTGTGAGTGCAGGTTGAGCAGTGTGCCTGTGTGAGTCCAGGGTGAGTGATGTGTGTGTGAGTGCTGGGTGAGCAGTGTGCCTGTGTGAGTCCAGGGTGAGTGATGCCTGTGTGAGTGCAAGTTGACCAGTGTGCCTGTGTGAGTGCAGGTTGAGCAGTGTGCCTGTGTGAGTCCAGGGTGAGTGATACATGTGTGAATGCAGGGTGAGCAGTGTGCCTGTGTGAGTGCAGGGTGAGTGATGTCTGCATGAGTGCAGGGTGAGCAGTGTGCCTGTGTGAGTCCAGGGTGAGTGATGTCTGTGATGTCTGTGTGAGTGCAGGGTGAGCAGTGTGCCTGTGTGAGTCCAGGGTGAGTGATGCCTGTGTGAGTCCAGGGTGAGTGATGTCTTTGTGAGTGCAGGTTGAGCAGTGTGCCTGTGTGAGTGCAGGGTGAGTGATGTCTGTGTGAGTGCAGGGTGAGTGATGTCTTTGTGAGTGCAGGGTGAGCAGTGTGCCTGTGTGAGTCCAGGGTGAGTGATGTCTGTGTGAGTGCAGGGTGAGCAGTGTACCTGTGTGAATCCAGAGTGAGTGATGTGGATGGGTGATTGCTGGCTTAGTAATGTGTCAGGGAAGGGTGAGTAATGGGTCTATGAGTGCAGGGTGACTGTGCCTATGTGAATGCAGGGAGAGAGATGTATCTGTGCAAAGAGACCTGTCTGTCTACTCCCAGAGATGTATTCGTCAAGCCACCTCTTTCTCAAATGTGCTTGAGAATACACAGTCTGCCCACTCTTTTTTCAAAATGTTCTTGTGGGAGACCCCCCGAACCCTCCGTAGGTTGTTCGGCCTCGCTTGCTGCACTCGCTCGCCACAGTGCAGTATTTACGCCCTACCACTTTCAAATGTCACCAGCCGCCACTGCCTCTCTGGGGTTTGCTTAATGTTCTTCCCCGGCTCCTCAGTATGTACGTACGACTTTTTGTTTTAGAGCTGTTTTACTGATATTGAAATCTTTCCATATTGATTAGCTGATTCGTTATACCTATTTAATCTTGTTTTATTAATTTTGTAATGAAATGTCAAGGTGTTTATTTATGTATTGTTGATGCTTTTATGATTTTTAAACTAAAATCGAATAAAGCTTATCTGAACTGAACTGATGGTGGTCCATGAGGCCCTGTCTTGTGTATTTAATCCCTTGTACATATTGCCCAGTGCCAGTTGGAACAGTGTATATGGTGTGATTACCATCTAATGTGTTTTATGATAATACAAAGGCTATTTTTGATATAAACTTGTTTAGAGTTTCTTTGTGTGGTGTGCCTAATGTGTGTTGCACAAACATTTTACACATTGCCTCCGGGATAAGCCTGACTGCTCGTGCCAAGCTACCAAGGGGGTGAGCAGGGGTTATCTTGGCGTGTAACTAACTCCCTTGCCCTGACTAGAGAGGTTGTCTCTGCCTGGCCTTGGCGCAAGCCTTAGCCAACCAGATATCCCATTTCTAACACCATGTCTTACTGCATGTGTTGTATTTGTGTGAAGGCACATCTAGGCATTTATGTACACATATGAGTGCCTGTATGTTAGTTTTCTGTTATTGCATTCAGACAACATGAAACCTTTGCAGCAAACATTGAAAAAAGTCCATAACTGACAATGCAGGTCACATCCATTAGTTTTGATAATGCTTGTTGAAAATGGGGAATGGTGCAAGTGGATAAAACACAGTGACCAGCGGTTTATTGTAAGAGACTTGGGCATCTTACAGCTATCACATGAGTCTCCAGCCGCATCTGGATGTCACAAAACGCTGAATGCCAAGGACAAACAGAAGGGCTTGAGCGGGGCAGAGTTTCAAAGGCACATGTTGGGTACAGAGGGCCTGTGCAATTTTTGTACAAGTAAGGTACTTTAGGACGCCTTCAACGCGCGGTGGGGCTGGTGTCGAGGGGAGGAGAAGGACCCCTCTCTCCGTTTACCACTGTTTGCTTCTAATAAAAATATGTCAAACCCTGGAAAGAAAGCAACGTCTGCTTTCAGCAGCCTAATACTTTGCAAAGGAAAATTAGTAAATTACCCCGTACAATTTCAAGAAATATTGTACTTTCCTATTCGGCGTTTCAGACTAATTTTAAACTTTGTAAATAATAACTCCAGTTAATAAAGGGCACCCTGCCTAGGGAAAAGCACATTAGTTAACAATTTGTCCATTGCACTTTGCAAATAACATTTGAACCTTGCTGTCAATACTGGGTAAATGTTCCCAGACGCCTGCGAAGCGGCGCGCGGTCAGTGACGCAAGAGTGAAACGCGGGTTCAGTTATTCTGTTAGACAGAGAAGACTTGAGAACTGTAATTAGTCGCACTTAGTTAAATATGTGACAGAGAGCTCGAGCAGAGTGTGTCAGAATGGGCGAGAGAGGCTTTGATTGAAGAAATGTGGCCGCTAATCCGGAGAGCTCTGAAAAGGTCGCTTGTGCAGATATGAGTAATTAATTTTCTTGGAGCAATGTTGAAAAGGTTAACCTGATTTATTGGATGCAATTTAATTTGGAATGTGTTGTGTACATTGTTGAAAAGGTCCAATTATGGCTCCTAATTCTGTGGACTGGTATAAATCGGGTGGCCGGCTCATAACTCATCTGAAGGGCAGCCTCGTCTCCATTCGTAATTGGCAACATTTTGCCAGAAGTCACTTAGATAATCTTTAGCGAGGTGTGTGTGTGTGTGTGTGTGTACATGTGTGCGTTTGACCGCAGAAGAAGAGGAGGGGGTAAGGGAGATGGAGTTGTGGCAAAAATGTTTATCATAATAGTGAGTTCGCACCGCTATTTCATTGTATATTTTTCTGGGTCCAATAATGCATTGGGCTTTGGATGCCAGATACAGCACGAGTTCTATTTCCTGTGTAGTGCTATGTAACAAATTTGGCAATCTGACCGGATTCAGGCAAATCTAGTTATTTTAATTAGGAAGAAATAACTTTTGAGGCCACCAACATCCTGTAATGCTCTGCTTGCAGCAGTTGAACAGGCTCTGCTGCAAAGGAGGAGACCATTTCTTCTCATTTCCTCATAAAAATCACTACTTCCTGTACATTCCTAGATGGAAAGACTCAACATCCTTAATACCAAACTCACTATTGTTGCCAGTGCCGAATCCCTCGATTTACAATAGTAAATCAACACCATAAGTAGAAATGCTTTCCTTCAATTGCATCTTCTCAGGCAAATTCACTGCTACACTCCAGACGAAGATCTCGAAACTCGTGTGCAATCACTGGTTTTATCCAGAATCGACTACACTAGCTCTCTCTTGACTGGTCTTCCTTTGAGTTATTCCACTCTTCTTAAATCAATTCTACATTCAGCAGCATGTTTGTCTTCAGGTTCTAAAGAAACACACAAAGCGCTCCACAACATGGGCCCCGAATACCTCAACAACCGCCTCTCGTTCTACACGCCAACCCGCCAGCTCCACTCCACCAGCCTCGCCCTCGCCACCGTCCCACGGATTCGCAGAACCACCACTGGAGGAAGATCGTTCTCCCACCTGGCAGCCAAGACTTCCTCCCCGCACACCTGCGACTGACCCAGGACCATCTCACCTTCAGGAAACACCTCAAGACCTGGTTATTCGAGCAATAGCGGCACTCCCCCCCTACTCACCCTCACGGGTGAGTAGCGAGCGCTACAAATGTACTGATTGATTGATTTATTGATTGATCATATATCACCAATGCTGGGTACACTTCACTGACTGCTCATTGAAGTCAACGCTATGTATAAGAAGGCTTTATTAACTCATAAGGCCCTATATGCATCTACCCGCGGCGTCACCTTGCTGACAAACTCAAGCTATCTGGGAGCACAAAACCATCACGGAATGCTGAAGCACTGCCTCTCGAATCCCTGAAAAAATAATGTTTGATGGCTCAATACTACTAAGGAAGTGTGAAAAGAATATTGAAATATTTCCTCAGAACATATGCACCACTTTCTTGTAGGTTAGCTTTCATTTGAGATGAAAGCCCTTCTCTTTCAAAAGCATTTTAGCTAACCTCTCCACCCCACTTTTGGCTTCTCTGGTTTAGGCTCCGGAGTGGTCAGTTCCTTGAGGCTAACCTCTCCCCTTCAATTTCATTACACTCTGTCTTGAGCTTGGCACCAGTTTGCATCCGGTTATTCAATTATCAAGTCTGCTGCAATTTAAACCCTACTCTAATGTCCTTGGCTTATTAATATACACATTTCTGGATAATGTAATGTTGTGCCTTATATAATACCTATTTCCATGCTTTTATGTTCTTCGTTTATTTTAATGGCCAAACTTCTAAGAATAGTGTAATTGTTTGCCCTATGTTATTGCCGATTTCTATTGCTAAGCACTATAGCACCATTGGACTAAGTCCGTGCTACATAAAAATGCATAAATATATAAATAAATAGATCAGATACATGCCAGAATTTCAGGTTATCCATAGAAGATAATTGTGTTAAAAGAAAGTAAATTAAAATAATTTATATATTAAGAGGAAATTGTAAAAATCAGACAAAAATGCAATCCCCTTGGTCTATTACTAGAATTAATTTAAATTATTGGTCCCCAGATATGATCTGCGTTGAACATCCTTCTCTTACACTGTGACTTGTTACCTTTATTATATGCCTTTTTAGTCACTTAACTTTACTCTGGTATTGATACACTAAGGCAAAGTGTGATATCCCTGATTCTCTTTCATAGCATCAGCAGCATCCAACGTTCAAGGAGCAGCAAAAACAGTACATTCTGGCATCTGATCATGTGATTGATGCCTGGCAGGAGCAAACTAATCTAGAGGTTTCTGTGTTGTAAGTTGAGTTTTAGAAGTCTTGTATACATTCATTGCCAGTCTTTAAAAGGGAAGGGAGCGAACTATCTAGTGGGAAATTTGACTAATGAGTTGACATGCTTCCCATCTGCTCTGCGGGTTAGCGCATAGATGTTCACCAACAACAGAAGGGGCTGCTCTCATTTTAGAGTTTCTATCAATGTTTGATAAAAGGGGGAGAGGTAGGGAAACAGAAGAACACCTAAAATAACAACGGAAATGTGGCCGGCGAGATCACACACTTTACATTTTGGAGGTCCCCACAGCTACTGAGTGGACCTTTTTAGGACATATGACTTTTTCCTATTTGTGAGCGAAAAAACTTGTATAGGAGACCTTCTGACAAATCAAGGTCAAGGTGGATGCTCCATTCATCTGCTGTCTTTCTTGATTATCCTGGTTCACCCTGGCAGGAGAACGCATGGCCACATCTATCCATAACGTTTGTTCTTCATTGTTGTCTGACTAGGCTGAAGCCTACTCTGACCCAAGAAAGATGCTAATTCTCCTTGTGCTGGATTTAAACCTTGTTTTTTTGTGATATCCTCTGTTGGTTATGATGCGTATGTTTCCGAGATCCGAGATTAGACATTTTGCACATATAGGACATATTTGGCCCTAAGAAGTAGCACAAAATACTCCTAAAACCTGGTTTCTTGGGATGAGAATGGAGGCAAATGTATTAAGTTATTAATTAAAATTGAATTTTAATCTTTATTTTCCCTCATGCTCCGTCCCTTTCTCTGTTCAAAAGCATAGTTAAATCAATTAGCATTCTTTGCGTTCAAGACAACGACATGTAGGAGAGAGTGAGTGCATATTTAAGTTTCTCCATTGGCTCTCAGTGAACTATTTATTTCTTTGAGTACTAAAGACTGACTGCTTTAAATAAGCGGATTAAACTTGTTTTAAATAAGCTGAATAAACTATCAAGTCCTTCGGCCCTTTTAAAATTTGCACAGATACTGTTATTGCGAGAGAAACTGGTTAAAATGTTCGAAAATAGGGTCATTAGTGTGAATAAAACCCAAAGGCAAGGCAGAATATTTCATTCTTAATTTTATTTGGATGAATTAACTGATTAAAAAAATCTAATGTTCATTGAATAATGGTTTCTTCATTGTTCCTTCCTGCTTCAACTCTTCTCCCTCTTGGCTGGGTGTTAGGCATTGAACTATTTCCTCTTTTCCCATTCCATGATAATTTGAGTTAGTCTTAAACCTTTGATCTCGGATCTATCAGATTCCATATGATGACAGAACTTTGGAATAAAGTCTGCTAACTTACGCCCACACTAACATAGGGTTCCTACAAAGACTGAACCCCACAGTCACCTGCCTGGGAACAAAAAGGCTGTGTACTGCTGTGTACACAAAGAGAAACCACATGTTTCTCTTAAGGTCCTTGAAAGATAAACAGTTCCCAGGCTGACATAAGGTTGACCTTGAATAATTTGAACCAGGAATACACACGGTATAGGCATTAGACAAAGAAGACGTGTACTAAGGCATTACTTGAACAAGAAGCAAGACAATAATTGGATGAGGAGAAACAGAACGACCAGCCCTTGTTTTCCAGCTAAACGTAGTGCAGAATAGTTATGCAGAACCTGTGGGGCAGATTTACAAGGAAGTGATGCATCTGTAGATGCATCAGTTTCACTGCGCCACCCTGAGAACCCTTGCACCAACCATGGATACGCTGTATTTACAATACGGCGCACCAAGGCGCAAAGATTGACAGATGGATCAGAAATTCTGACGCATCTCTGTGGGAAAAGTCACGCATTGCTGGAGTTATGTTGCAAGCACAACGCAACTCCAGCAATGCATTTTGAGGCCTATTCCCACTACAATGCGTCACTCCTTTCGCCTAAGGTTTTGATGTAGTAGCGTCTTAGAAGTGACGCAGTGAAATCTTCTAGATTTCACTGCGTCAATTTTACAATGCTTTCCTGTGTGGTAATACCCATCCTGCATACATTATACCTGGCGTAGGTATAGTGTGACGCAGGGCTTTACAACGTGATCAATCTCCCTATATGCGTCACATTGTAAATTGGCAAAAGTGATGCAACAGCAGCGCAAAAGTGTCGCAAGGGGCTTGTAAATTCTATATTTGTGGCCCTTCTCTATTTGGATCGGCTTATGGAATGTCTGCACAGTCTTCCACCTGCACGTAGTTCACTCTCCCATATTGACATGGTTTCTCAGCATTGAATTTTCTGAATAAAGCTACCATCTTTTGGTTGGTTTCCTGAACATTTGGATATACATGCTTGTAAGGGGCAGGCAGTCAAGCAACCTGCAGGGCGGAAATGGAAACTCTGATTTTCTGGCATTTTGCGGGTGAGATGTAAGCTAGGAGACTGCTTTCTGATCAGGCATGAGCCACCATGACCCAAAAATGCCTAATGTACCATTTCAGTCACAACCTCCTGAAGCACGCAGCTGGTTTGCACATTTTTACCAGGATTTGGTTTCTAGTCCAGCAGTGGTGACGTGATCTCTATGTTTAACTTCATGGAAAGAGTCCACCCCCTCCCTCACAAGTTCTGTTTGGGAAATCTCCAACGCCAGCACATATCTAAACGCAATGCACTGTGCAATATTTAAATAATAAATTCTTGCATTTGAGGGATCACTGGAGCGGTTTGTTTATGAAAATAATCGTTATCTAGAAACATTTAGCATTCCAAAACAAACCCCTCACTTGTCCACGCCTACATTCAAAACCTCTGATGTATTTGCTTCCGATTTGCTCATTGATATACAGTTAATACTATTATGTCTTTGCAGAAAAAACCTCAGAAAACTGGAAATCAAATAAATTAGGAACCCAGCGGTTGGCATCATGTTGAGAAGAGAATCCGGGCTCTAGTCATTTAGAACCGATTTGTAGGTACTTAAGAAAATTACCTTTGAGAATAAAACAGGCCTTTTATAATATATATATATGTGATATATGGGGAAAGATTGCGTGTTCCCGAGACAGACAACAGGCGTTTGTCATATTTTTGCTTTAATATTGACTTCTGTTGACGAGTTTTTGTCATGCACTATTGCAATTCAGACTAACGTTCGCAAATTTTATGCATCAAAATACTTTGCTTTATTGGGTTTAGGAATTACTTTTTGCCTATTGTGCTTGTCATAAATTGGGCCACTGATGCTTGTCTTACGACATTAATATGGCTCATTTAATTGTATCGTCTTCCTGAGGCGCTTTCCAGGGGAAGTACAATTTGAATGTTCTGTTGAGACTACAAATTTGCCAAGTTTTGAAGCTTGGCAAAATATTGGTAGGGAAGCTGAGGACAAGATCTTTACATATTTGTCAGTGAATTTTTTCAGATTAACAGCATGCTACTCCTTTATTATATTTCAGTACTGTTGTAGGCTTTTGTTAGGATATCGGTAGATGAATTGTTGGCATTACCTTCGAAACTTCTTAATGACTTAATAATGAAGTTCTGATACTTTTGACAAATTGCTTACTGACACTTCTAACGCTTTTCTAAGTAAGGTTTTACCAATACGTTTCTACCCCACCTCAATCTCTTTTTCAAATCATGATCCAGTAGGGAAAGTAGATGAGATCCCTTGAAAGAGACCAGCCGACTTTCAATTGTGTACTCTTTCGTTCACACCCTCTTAAAGACAGTGTGAATCTCAGAAAATGTGCTGTTTTCTTCTTTTAAGAAATGTCTCCAAAATGTGCGGTCTAATTTTCTCAAACAAGGCATTGCAACACCTTTTCTACCCAGAACCATCACTGCCTTTAAAAGTATGAACCGCCAAAATTGACTAAAATGTTTGAAGGGTTTATTTTTTTGCAGAAGGTGGAACTAGTCCCTAAATGGTGTCTAAGCAATCTACAAACAAAAGCCATTATTAAAATGGCAGTTGGTCGGACTGCTAACCGCCATCACAGCAGGCAGGTGGCAGCCCTACAATCAGTTGACAGTCTCACCACCCAATACAATTTGACCACCGTTGTGTCAGTCAGAAAGAGTTTTTGTTTACTGCGGCTTGTGCTGTTTCCCAGGAAATGGGCAGCAACACAAGTCACAGGAGGAAAAAGCACTTTGTGCATATCCATGCACTGTGTGCCAGACCCCATGTGATGCATGTTATACAGTACATGGACGTGTGAGAGGGAACTACATGTGCTCCCAGGGCCACTTAGGGGTCCCAGGGATGAGGGCCCTGTTTTGGGGCCCCCAAAGTCTGTTTTCGTCTGCCTTTTCTTAGTGTTCGGACAGCCATAAAAAGGCAGTTGGAAAAGAACATCGTAATCCCTGTGGTGGTGCCTGCGCAGGCACCACCACAATGTTGGGGATACGATTTCGATCGCCACCACAACAGGATCCTAGATCCTATCAGAGGTGGCGGTCTTTCACGTTACCTCAGCGGTCTGACCGCCTGCATCGTAATGCGGTGGTCGGACCACTAGCCTGTATGTTGTTGGGACTACCACCGATGACCGTTGTAATCAGGCCCAAAGTGTTATAAACAAGGGTAAACTTAATATTTTTTTGTTCCTGGGCTGATAATGTGCTTATGTGTGAGCACTGGATCTCTTACCTAAAAACATAATAATAAAAAGAATATAATACAGTATTCACTGCCTGCCTTCCCTTTTTTCATATCTATTTCTGCCTTGCTTTGGGTACAACCTAATGTGTCTTGAATTAATGGAGACATAGGGGCTAATTATTATGTTCCTCGGTCGAAGGCTTTCTGACCGTCATCTTGGTTTTCAATTACGACCGCCGGATAACAATGCAGGCGGTAGGAATTGAAAACGGCCGGTCATTCAGGCTGGATTCTGACAGGCTCGAAAAGCCCATCAGCCAACTGGAGACCGCAACATAATCCCAATAGGATGGCATTTACGCCATTGGGATTACTATGCTGGTTTCCAACATCTTTTCCGTGCCAGCATTTCTGACATGGAAAGGCTGTCGGAAAGTGACTTTGCCTCCGTGGCATTGCCCCCCTTTAAATTCCTGTACCCTGTGGCAAGCACCATAAGTTGCCTGCCACAAGTAGCAGGGATTTACACAAACTCCCATTTCTCTATGGGAGCTTGTCTTTTGGCCAGTTTCCGCCCACAGCACAGGCTCCCATAGAGAACTGGAAGTATGCTACTGCACTGATTGCGGTCGCATCGTAATCATGTGGTCAGGTCCGCCGATCAGAGGTTGGTCTGTCCAGAGATCTCAATGGTGCCTGTCGGAGGCAACTCCGACCAACATCGTAATCTGGCCAGTAGTGTTCTCGTCTTTGATTGATGTCCTAGTGAAGTATTGTTTTTGTTAATATAAGCACTTTACAGAGGTGTTTGTAAGGGGTATTGTACAAAAATGTAGAATTGTCTAAGGGTAGGAATCAAAAATGTTTTTTTTAAATAAGGGGTTCTGAGAGACATCATACACTAGGTGAACATAGCTTGAACATCATGCACTAACCCAAACCCCAAAGTGGAAACACTTACCTTGTTGATGTCTACACGTTGACACCTCACCTTTCTTCCTCACCCCAGTCCTTAAGATGCGAGGTTTGCCTCGTCCAACATACAGGATTTATCTAACCTAACCATATTGTATAAAAAATGTAACTAGTTCCTATCTAGGGATTCTTCCACTTCATGAACCTACAAATGGGGAACACTTTTCCAACACATTTTTTTTCTCCTGCTTTGTACAATATATATATTGCCTTTCTTACCTCATGGTAATCTCAAAGTAGTCCCTTGTACCTCATGCAGTCCTGGTGGCTGACCTCTAATCTGGAGAGGGGTTCTTACATGACACCCCCATTCTTCAAACATGGTGTCAGAGTACCTCTACTCTGACCCCTTAGGTTAGCTTTTTCAGAAATGTTCAGCCCTGGGAACCGTTCCTGAGCAATAAGATGGGGGCTGCAACTTTTTGTGGAAGTTCTGTTCAGCCAATCAGAGCATTCCCATTGGCGCGTGCATTTGCGATTAATCCCGAAACAATCACGAAATGTTTGCGGCCAGAGATATTACTATAATTTTAATCTTAATTTTTCTCAACAATTACTGAACAGGTTTATATCAAATAAGCAAAAGACACTTCCATGAATCAATATGTACCTACCAAATTTTATTTTGGAGAAGTGTGGCTCAATGGTTAGAGCGGCAGACCCTGATGCAGAGGACTAGCCCGGGACCAGGGTTCAATTCCCCGCCTCGGCGAGTCTTGGGCTCAAAATTTCCACGGACCTGACAATTCTCGCCTCGGTGCCTATTCCAATCATGGAGTCCCACTCTGCAACTCTGGGCAATAGCTTGCTTAATCTCCACAACGGCCCCCACTACACTAAGGATGCCTGGCCTCCACCTTGGGGGTGCCCAGGAGTGGACGCCTCACAGGGAAAGCCAGGATGGGTTCCACAGAGGTATTCCTACAAGCGCCTTGAGACCCTTGCGGGTGAGTAGTGCGCTTTACAAGTATCAATTTACATTTTACATTTACATTTAAGACCATTCAGCGGTTCGTGTTGTAGTTGTGGCTAAAGGTTCCTATGGGAATTAACATTACAAATGCACCCTTATTTCGTGTCCCACATTCTCGCTCCCCACTGCACGGATCAACCCCAACTTTCAATGACAACCAGAACCTACCTTGACACTTTATTTGGAAAATTTCATGAAGATTGGTCAACCGACGCCAAAGTTATAGGCAAGTCAAAAAATGCTTTTCCTATGGAAAGGAGGTCCTAAATATAACTACCTACTAGCAACCGCCAGTAGGTAACACACACACACACATATATATATATATATATATATATATATATATATATATATATATATATATATATATATATATATATATATATATATATATATATAGATATATATATAGATAGATAGATATGTATATATATATATATATATATATATATATATATATATATATATATAAACATATATATATATATACACATACACATATATATATATATATATATTTCAAAGAGCATCTTCCTCCGTTGAGTGGACAGAAGGGGACACGGCATGGCTGCAATTATAGTAGTTCAGAGCCTGACAAGAAGCGTTTCGGTGAGAGCCTTCTTCAGTTGCCTCTGGCGCTGTGGTTCTAAGTTGATTTCAAAGTATTAGGCCATCCTCCTAAAGTAGGCTGTGATCCTCCTACTCATGCCCAAAAAAGTGTTGGAAGGACTGCATTACCAATCATGCAGTTTGTTCGTCGCATTTTTGGGGGATGTCACTATCAGCCTGTTTTTTGGATGTCTCAAGTTTGAGGGGCTAATATCGAGCGTGGTTTGAATTGAACCGGCACTTGTACTGGGCAGAAGCTGTCATTACAGCCCACACTTCCTAATGCTCCTCTCCCCGTACATATATATATATATACACATACACACACACATATATATCTAAATATATATGTATATATATAGTATACATATACTTTAAACTTATGTATGTTTAAATAAACATACACATATAAGAGTTTTAAAAAAAAATCTAAAATATATACATATTTTTAATTATTTAAAAATATTTAATTAACATTAGATTACTGTTTAATGTTAATATATTTAATGTTCAATATGTTTATATTAAAAATCAATATTTTTTTGTTATATATTAGTGTATACCTATATATTTTCCCCAATATTTTCATTACAAGTTTAGGATAACAATATTTTTGTTCTCAATATTTTTGACACAACATTTATGTCCCATGATATTTATGGTATCAATTTTTTGTCAGTGAACCGTCTGGTCTCATTGGTCTTGGAATCAAGTTCTGTGCAATGTCCACCCAGAACCTTCCTCCGAAGCCATTTTTAGGCCTGGGTCAAAATTTTATTACACCAGATTAACTCATGTAATCTTGGTAATTGTGCATAACAAAATGTACTCAAAATTACTTAGATTCCACAATTACTCCTTGATTCTGGGTAGAAGTTTTACCTTAAAGGGTAGTGTTAAGGTCATTTTTTAATAGGACCAGTACTTCAGGTAGATTTATTTACCTCAGTGAACCGTTCATGTAATTTTTTAATGCAAAACTACAAGTTTGAACATCAACTGCAGTATTTTGGATGCAAGTGGCTGTTCCTATAATATGGGTAGTCAAAAATTATTTCAGGTAGGGTTTTTTTCCCTGTGTAGACTGTTTGTGTATTTTTCAGTGCAAAGCTGCATATCTGAACATGAACATTAGTGTTTTGGGTGTGAGCAACCGAAAAGAAACTCAAAATTGCAATTTCGATTTGAGTTTTGCCCGAAAGAACTGTTTAGGTAGTTTTTTCCGTGCAAGATGTAGTTTGTGTAATTCACTTAGGCCTGATTACGATTTCAGTCAGAGCTGCCTCCGACTGACACCCTTTCAGAGGAGGAACCGCCCGAACATAGACATGCGGTTCCGCACACCGAAATATGATCCCATTGCACTATGTGGGGTCAGAAACTCCCATTTCTCAGGGGAGCTTGAGCTGTGGGCGGGAACCGCCCGCAGCAAAAAACTCCCATTTAGAAATGGGGGTTTGTGAATATCCCTGCTCTTGTGGCAGGCACCTCACCTCGTGATGCCTGCCACACGGTGCAGGGATGTTCAGGGTGCACCTTAGGTGCTCCCCAAGCCCGGATGCGGAGGACCAGGATGGAAGGGGACCCCGCTAGGGGTCCCCAATATCACTTTCTGACAGCCTTTCCATGTCAGAAAGACTGACATGCAAAGACTGATGTAAACCGACATCATAATCCCGGCGGCAGAAAGTCCGTCCTTAATGGATTATGGGGAATTTCCGACTGACCGGCGGGCTCCATGTGCCCATCGGAAAGCATCAGTCAGTCCCTTCCAACTGCTGCTTCCAACCGCATGCATTGTAATGCATCGGTCAGACTGCAGCAGTAGATTCAGTTCGAATCACAACCGACAAGCTGTTGGTTTCGGTCCGAACCACATTATAATTAGGCTTTTAATGTTTTGGCAATTTCACAGCATCATAGTACCGGAAATTATGCAAGTTATGCCACCCGCTATTTTTCCCTACTTTTTTGTATGCTGCACATAGAAAGATAACAAAATGAGGAGAAATAAAAGTATTTCTCCTTGCTGGATTCTGGCGCATTTTCAGTTTTGCAAAATTTTGTAAATCTGGGAATAAATCAGGTTCCATGGATGTTGAGTGGGAACACCTTCAGCAACACTCATAGAACTCCTCTTTCACACTATGAGTGAACAGGACCTATATTTACAAGTCCATGAAGTCACTCAGGGTCACTTTATGTGGCTTTTTAAATATGGGAGAATCCATTGCGCCACTGGTGCGTAAAAAAAAGTGATGCAGGGGCGGCACAGTGGGCTTGCAAATAAGCCCCTGAGTACCTTAGCTTACCAGCTGGGTCAGCGTGTTCTTGAGTGCACGCATGCGGCAGGTCACCTACTGGCACCCATATTCTCTAACTTAAGTTCTCTACAGATTTTACCGCCGGTCCCGCAGGCCTGGACAGACCACTTTTTGTTCTTGTTCTCGCTGTGGTTGCAGGGAAAGGGTGACTTGACCCGCCCTGTTCCAGTCCTGAAACGTCCCTGGCATAAGCTGGACATTGGTCTTTTTTTGGCTTTTCTGTCCAGCCATAAGCCTCAGTTGCCACCGGATGTGGAGCTGGCAAATTTGAGTTTTCATGAGTGGTTAACGCTAGACCTGGATAGTTGCATCCTGGCTAAACTGGGGGGAAAAATCGCGGGCTGTTCAACCCCTAGTTTAACGATTTGTTAACCATAGCCAAAAAGAGCTGTAAGCAGCTTGAGCATGCCTGGAGACGCTCTTACAACGTGGCAGCAAAAAGTAAATATCAAGCGGCTGTCAAGCAGTACCACAAACTAATTCGGAGAGCACGAGCGGAGTATGTGTCCGAAAAAATCTCAGCTAGTACTAACCCGGCTAAGACGATCTCTCTGCTTAAGAGCATGAAGAGCGCAGGTGCTACGGGGGTCTCCCCTATCTCCTCGAACCATAACGAGCTGGCAAGGTACTTTGTGAACAAAGTAGAGAAGATATACCTTGGCCTGCCTACCTTGGCCTCGACTGCTGAGGGGGCTGTTCCAGAGGTTATCCGTCTCACGGTGAGCAACAGTTTGTCATCCTTTCCTCTCCTGTCCCCCAGAGAATTTGAGTCTCTTTGTCGGAAAATTAAATCGGGCTTGCCGGCCGAACCTCTGGCACCTGCCCATTTTCGCCAGTTTCAAACTCTTATTTCTCCTCTGAATATTGATCTTGTCAACCTTTCTCTGTTGTCTGCATCAGTATCCGGGGCGTGGAAACATGCTAAAGTTATTCTGCTGCTAAAGAAACCTTCTCTGGATCCTGCTGAATTGGGCAACTATCACCCCATTTCCCAGCTGCCTTTTTTGGCAGAGCTGGTTGAATCCCATGTGAATTCCACTCTCGCTGAGTTTATTGAGCTGCATGCCATCCTGAACCCTTCACAGAAATGTTTCCGAGCATGTCACAGCACTGAGTCCGCTCTGCTGGCAGTGGCAGAAGCAATACGGGGGAGTCTGGATGTTGGTGATTCAGCAGCCTCATAGTCCTTTTGGACTTAAGCGCCGCATTTTTTACCATCTCTCACGTGATTCTTTTAAAACGCCTACAGGAAATTGGTATCAGAGATGTGGCTTTGGACTGGTTTCAGTCCTTTTTGGAGGGGAGGTCTTTTCAAGTCTCTGTGCCATTTTTTAATTCGCAGGAGTTTGCTTTGCATCAGGGGGTGCCGCAGGGCTTAATTTTGAGCCCCCTACTGTTCAACATCTATGTCCGACCCCTGGCTTTGGTTGCCAAAGGTAGGGGATTGTCATTGGTGTTGTATGCCGACGACACCCAATTGGTGATTGCCTTCTCCAAGAAATGCAGCGCCAATATGGACAAGTTCAAGGAGGACCTTTTAATCGTTGCGGATTGGATGGTGGCAAACTGCTTGCAGTTGAACGCCAGTAAGTCTGAGATCCTACTGTTCGGGAAGGACCAGTTGCCCGATTCACAGAACTAACTTAAGACAAAATGCTAAACTTACTACCATTTTGGAATTCACAGAATGCACTTACTCATTTTGGTATTCACAGAAGGCACTTACTCATTTTGGTATTCACAGAAGTTAGGAGTCCTAACTTTAGGACTCCTAAATGCCTTCTGTGAATACCGAAAGTCTTAAAAATAGGATTTTTCTCAGTTTACTAGTAGTAAAGTTAGGACTCCTAACTTTAGGACTCTTAAATGCCTTCTGTGAATACCGAAAGTCTTAAAATTTGAATTTTTCTCAGTTTAGTAGTAGTAAAGTGAGGACTCCTAATTTTACTACTACTAAACTGAGAAAAATCCAAATTTTAAGACTTTTGGTATTCACAGAAGACATTGAGGAGTCCTAAAGTTAGGACTCCTAACTTTTGTGAATACCGAAATGAGTAAGTGCCTTATGTGAAAACCAAAATGGTAGTAAGTTTAGGATTTTGTCTTAAGTTAGTTCTGTGAATCGGGCCCCAGGAGTTGTGGTCTGAGCAGTGTTGGCTGGATCGTCTTAAACCAGCCCCCTTGCCAAAGGAGGCTGTAAAGAGCCTAGGCGTGTTGTTTGACAGCGGCCTGACTTTCGACATTCAATCGAAAGAGGTGGCTGGGGTCTGTTTTGGGCTTTTTGCGAGGCTTGAAACTGCTGTGGGGTTTCTTTCCTCTCAAAGTGTGTCAAACCATTGTCCAGGCAACAATTCTATCCAGACTGGACTATGGCAATTCCCTCTACTTTGGCGGTAATAAATCCAGTATTAAGCATCTGCAAAGAGTACAGAATGCAGCGGCACGCATTCTGATGGCACTTCCGAAATCCTGCTCGGTTTCCCATGTGCTTCCTAAACTTCATTGGTTGCCTGTTGAAAAGTGCATTCAGTTCTAGTCTCTATGTGTGTCGCACAGGATCCTGACCCGACAGGCACCTTAAGGGTTGGCCAATTTGTTAGAGTTTTAAGTGCCGGGGTGCCCCCTTAGATCTGCTGACCAAGCGATGATTAGCATTTCCCGAGTTTGGAAAGCTTGAGCTGGTGGCCGTTCTTTTCGCAGTCTGGCTGCAAAACTCTGGAATTTGCTCCCTGTTTCCATCAGAGCGATCCAGAAACACCTTGCTTTTCGTAAAGCCATAAAGACCTGGCTTTTCCCTGTCTAACTTTATTTTTTTCCCTTGACTCATGTCTATGGCCTTTGGTGGCTGTGGGTCAACCTGTTGCTGGGGCAGCTGTGCGCAATACAAATCTGACTAATAATAATATTAATAAATGTCATCTTTCTTCCATGAATGATGTACTGCGAACTTGGACTTGCTGCATACAATTCTTGTTTTTTTAAAGTTTTATCTAATGCTCCATTACCCATCCAATCACCCATATCCCTAACCCTCTTCCCCCAAGTTGTGAGATCTATTGTGATATTAGCTAGTTCAACCAGCAACAGATCTCACACTTGGGGCTCGATTACGATATAGGTTGGAGCTACCTCCGACCGACACCATCGCAGTTTCAGTCAGTGGTCCTGCCACTGCAATTACAATGCGACCGCACATGGTAGTTAACATACTCCCATTTCTGTATGGGAGCTTGTACTGCAGCCATACGCCGGCTTTAGCACAAGCTCCCATAGAGAAATGGGAGATTGTTTTAATCCCTGCACCACGTGGAAGGCACCTCAAGGTACCTGCCACGCAGTGCATGTTATATTATGTTATATAAATTTATTACGCGCACAGCTACTCATGAGTGTCCCGGCACGAAATGCTGGAATTGCAATTGCCTTCAACCGGAGGCCACAAAAATAAAGGGACTCTGCTAGGGTCCCCCAAACTCGCTTTCTGAAAGGCTTTCCATGTCGAAAGGCCTGGCATGGTAAGCCTGTTGGAACCAGAGCATCGTAATCCCAACAGCAGAAATGCTATCAATAGGGATTACAGCCGGTCTCTGACTGCCCTACAGGCTCCTTGAGCCCATCTGAATCCAACTGGAATGACTGGACAGTTTCAATTCTGACCACCTAAATTGTAATTAGGCTGTCGGAATTGAAACTGCAATGAGGCCTGGAAAGTCTCTAACCAGTGATCAGAGGCTTTCTGGGCCTCATCGTAATATGGCCCATAGGGCCAGATGTAGGTAAAATAGATTTACCGATTTTTAATTACCGAATTTTACCGATTCTGTAATTAAAAATCGGTAAATCTGAGGGGTGGATATGTAGGTATTCCAGATGTGCTGGAATACCGATTCGGAAGAATTCGGTATTTACCGATTTGGTAAATACCGAATTGGTAATGCTCATTCATTCCTATGGGCTTTGAAGCCCATAGGAATGAATGGGCATTACCGATTCGGTATTTACCGAATCGGTAAATACCGATTTTCACAAGGGTGCAGGGGGTGTCACTTTGACACCCTCTGGCACCCCTAAAACAGGCTCGGGTGCCATGTGGCAGGCATACATGCCCTAAGGGCAGGTCTGCCTGTCACATGGCATAGGTGTGCATGCACACCGGAATCGGTATTTTACCATCAAATTGGATTTGATGGTAAAATACCGATTCGTTAGGGCCTCTGGGACTCTGAAGAGTCCCACCTACATCTGGGTGCCTCAGAATCTGTAAAATGACCGAATTTTTATTTTACCGAATCGGTAAAATTACCAAATCGGTAATTTTACAGATTCGGTAAAATAATGCCCCCTACATACCTGTCACCCATTTACCGATCGGTAACGGCCAAAATCGGCCGTTACCACTCGGTAAATGGCCTCAAACGGCCACCTTCACCTGGCCCTTAGTGTGGCAGTTGTGGTGCAAACAATCTTAAACTGTCATAGGGGAGGTTACACATTTTTTTATTTACCTATACAAGCCACCTTATCTAGATCAGAAGAAACATCAAAGTGCAGAGAATAATGTATGATATTTGTATGCCAATAATAGGTAGTGTAGTCTTTTCCCCCTATTGAGAATCAAACTACTCAATGATTCTACCAATGTGACTTGAATATTTGTTACACTTACTATAGTAAATGACTCCCTCTTTTACCTTGTGTTGGTCTATGCTGGTTTTTTGTCCTGGGTTTTTCACTCACTCTGTATTTTCTTTTTGTTTCGTGTTGTAGAATAAGTATCCTCCTTTACTGGTTCAACTACCCCATTCTACATGAGAAGAACCTAGTTTTCCTGTGATCCCCTCCCTATTTGGAACCATTAGGGCAGCTAGTATTTAGTCCCTTTGGAAAAATCAGAGCATCAACAACAAGTCTTGAAGTAGATGGCTGCAATATATTTCTGCTCAGTTACGAACTGGAGGAGGGAGTGGTTGGGTTCAGGGTTGAATAGGATTTTTCAGTATGCATAATATAAACACAATTCCTTTATTCAATTGATTAGTGTGTGTAGTATTTCTCCTAAGTGGTGAGGAGTGACGAGGTACAGAAAGCCAAGCAGTTCACAGATATTTTTACCATTAACTGATGGAAGAATGGGCGATCTCAGATGACATCAATTCATGATGGGGAGAGGCAAAGAAAGGACGATGAGTGTAGTGTTGTGCAGTTCCTATTAACCCTATATAGGATCTGCACATTTAGACAACATACACTGTAAGATTGGTGTCAGACTGATTCAAGACCCCTGTGAGGGATGCGTCGCCGCAACCCAACCCAAGATGGCCGCAGGGCTGGACCAAACCGGAAGTGGAGTTGACGTTGCAGACGTCCGGGAACAACCAGGCCAAACGTCATCCGGTTTATGGACACAAATGGCCGGGTGTACTCAGAAGGCGTGTAGTGAGAAGGAGCCGGAGACCGATGAGCAGGAGGAGAAGAGCGAGGACGCCATGAGGAGGATTAACCGAGAAGAGGCCGAAAAGACACCAGAGAACGTGAGCGAGACCGGCCCCCTGAAGGAACCAGAGGAGGCGGGATCTCACGATACCACGGTCACAGGGGACCGTGGCAACAGGCCGGTCCACATCTACAAACCTAGTGAAGCTACACCTACCGAGAAGAAGAGACCCAGAGTCAAGACCTTGTTTTGAAAGACTGCTTCTTTTACACCTGACACTCAGTGTAGTCACTAGACTATTAGTTTCCTTTGTTTGACTTAAAAACCGATTCAGTGACTATACAACTGAACCATTAACACTCATCAGGGGTTGTTGTACTGTTCATGAACCAACCCGAGCAAGTAAAACCAAAAAGAAGCAATAAAGCTTGTAAACCCTACCACAGACTCGCTCCTACCTCCATTCAACTAGGGACCGGGACGAACTCCCCGACAACACCCAACCAGGTATGTTGGCCTGTGTACCAGCTAGCTCACAGTGCCATTAGAAACTCCATCAGGGGAAGAATAGTTCTTGGCAACTATCAAACATGACAACCCTGCTCCCTCAGGACCATGGAATCAGTGTGCTACTTTTCGCATAGTCACTTGCGCTGACTTAGTCTCAGAGAGTTACACAGAATAAATGGTAGGGACGTTTTTTCAATAAGTATTTATTGAACAGTCGTTATTCTAGTGTAAAATAGGTGGGCTGAATCAATCATTAGACAGTAAAAGATGCAAATGACTAGAAGCACTAAAAAAGTAAAAGGAGGGTAGATTTCCACCATTTTGCTATAACAATCATTAGAGGCAAGTATATAAAATACATGACAATAAAATGCGTACTCCTATAACGCTACCCTACCTAGATGTACCTAAGTGTACCTAGCATGTATGTAGGTTTTAAGCCAAGAATCACTCTAAGATAAAGTCAATCCCATTACCTGAAGTTAGAAACTGTGGGACCCCATCTTGTTCTCTAGATGGACACCCCGCAAGGGATGTTTTAGACCACTGTGAGCTGGAGTATCTGCAAGCAGGAGCCTCAGTGTCTCGCAGCAGTGCGTCAGCAGGAAAGTCCTGATCTCCTCTGTTTGTCTCAGCAACATGTGAAGTTTATATACCTAAAGGTCTCCCCGGGAGATCTACCTTGCTGTGTAACTTGTCAGACTTAGGACGGCATCGGGAATGAATACATGACATTATACAGGAGATGGTAGTCCTACTGAGTTTCAAAGAATCCTCCTGCACAATGTATGAGGCCTTCACCACCAGGTAAAATCCTGCGTTACGTGTGCAGTGTAGTATCTAGGTAAAAGGTGAGTCCCTAACAACCGAGTATATGTAATGTAGGGAAGAATATAGGGGAAGGGTTAGGATGTTACCTGAGCCTATATTGGGGTACCTATATGGAATATGTAGGACTTGGCTTTTTTGGCTAAAGTTCCCTGAACTTTTTCCTTTCCCCCTAGACCATTTTCTTGACATAGAATAGCCAATTTAGATGCTTTGGGTATTTTGCCACTGCTGAGCAGTGTCACAGTACAAGCGTTCCCTGTTTAAAATGTAATTGTGATTGGTTGGCCATGGTTGGCATGTTTGCCTTACTAGTAAAAGTCCCTATAGATATGCACTGTGTGTGCAAGGCTAGTAAGGCAAGAGCGTGCAGAATGCTAAGTTAGCATGTAGTCCTGACAAGTGCAACCACTTGTCAGGCCTGACTTTCCCTTTTACATACATGTTGGGCAACCCCAGTGGTAGATCCCAGGTAACCCCTGGGCAGGGTGCAGTGTAGGTAAAAAGCAGAACATATACTGAGGTGTGTGTTAGGATCTGACAGTGAAAAACTCTCCATTTCATTTTTTACTGCTGAAAGGCCATCTAGCCCATAGGACAGAATGGGGGAGGCTGGGTGTTGTGTTTGTTACCCTAGTTTCCTGACAGTTTATAATGGTGAGGTGACGTTTAGTATGTATGAACTCACAGTGTTATCACACATCTTTCTGTGAAGGCGGCGTTGTCACTGTGTGTTCATGAACCACTCTTTTAGAAAGTGGCTGAGTTTTCTGCTCTGAGGATTTTTGTGTGTCTCTCGATTGTCTGTCTGGAACTGAACTGTGTTAGGAGCTGGGAGGGGTTGAGATGGCACCAGGCTGCCCTGCATCTGGAGAGTAGGGGGAGGAGAAGTCCAGGAGATGAAAAAGCCTGGGCATGTGCCATAAACCAATTGACACATCTCCTGCTGAGTGATTAGGGACCCAGACCCCCTGTATCAAAGGGAGAGAGGTGACACTGGGAGGGAGACACCCAGAACTGCTTTAGGGAGGGGTCAGGGACCCCTGCCCACATACGAACTTCAAAGACATTAAGGGGAATAACTAGGAGAGTTGAAACCCCTGAAAGCGGGAATGAAACAGATATGGATTGAGACTGTAAAGGCTTGGACCCATGCTGTGGTCAAGAGGAACCTGTGATAAATAAGGAGCAACTGAAGAGACTGCAGTGGAAAGACCAATCCTTGCTTTGTGATCTGAAGCTGATCTGCAGTTTGCTGTTCTAATTAAGGGAGAAGCTGTTGGAACTGTGCTTGGAGGTGCTGGGTCCCCCTGCTTGAAGAAGACTGTGCTTTGTGCTGTGTCTTGTAACACTCAAGAGCCCTAGGTGAGTTGGCTCCCTGTTTGGAAATACAGGATGATAAAAGTTTCCCCATAAGTCCCAAGCAACATGGAGTGCACATGCTTTTGCAGTTTGACATCCTCAGAAGATGTGCTGTGTGATTGTGGTCACGCAGGAGTAATCTAAGTCTCAGACATTCTGGGGGCGTGTCAAAATACAGACCAAGGCGTTGGTGAGGAGCGCCTGGTTGTAGTGTGCATGGGGAGACAAGGTGAGTCTTGGACATGTAGTGTGCGTGTCGTGGTGCAGCCCGGGTATTGATGAGGAGCACCTGGGCCTTGTGTGCACCAAAGGAAGAAGCGAGACTCTGGCATGCTGGTTGCATGTGTGGGTGCAGCCAGGGCGCTGTTGAAGAGCGTTGGGGCATCATGGGCACCAACGGAAGAAGTGAGCTCGGGACGTGCTAGGTGCGTATCGTGGTGCAGCCAGGGCGCCGGTGAAGAGCATCGGGGCATCGTGGGCACCAACGGAAGAAGTGAGTCTCGGATGCGGTGGGTGCATTTCGTAGTGCAGCCAGGGCGTTGGTGAGGAGTGCCTGGACATCATGTGCACCAGGAGAAGAGGTCAGACTCGGACGCGCAAAGTGTGTGTCGTGGCGCAGCCAGGGTGTTGGTGAAGAGCACCTGGACATCGTGTGCGCTGGGAGAAAATGAGAGATTTGAACGCGCAGGGTGCGTATTGGGGTGCAAGCGGAGCATTGGTGAAGAGCGCTGGATTGTCGTGAGCACTAGAGAAGAGGTGAGTCTGGGACGCGCAGTATGTGGATCTAAGTGCAACCTAAGGTGCTGGTTATGAGTGCCTGAGTTGGGGGTGCACCGAATTGGAAGTGCTGATGACGGATGTCGGTGTGGACTGAGACTGCCAAAAGGAGGGCCAAGTCATTGTGTCCTTGGAGTCACTCGTGGCGGCCCGGAACAGCTGAGACACCGGCCCGAGTCCGCTGCACCCCGTGACTGAGTTCTGAATCAAGGCCCAAGTTGCTGACGTCAGGGAGGAGAGTGGGGTTGCGCCCCCCAGGTAACGTGGATCAACACCTGGGGTGGGGTACAGGCCTGGAGGGACACTCTCGGCATCCCATTTCAGTCAACTGTGTGAGCCGTTGCTTTGGCTCAGATCCCAGACCCTGCTGACCCAAGGAGGGGCAATGCTGGGGCAGGAGAAGGAAGCAGTACTTTTGTGTCATCATTAGATCCATAACGGGGGCACTGTTAGTGGAGCACGTAAAACTGTCCTATTACACTTTGCATTATTGCTGCTTACGAACTATGGAACTGTCGTATGACGCCTGACCTCATTTGGGCCTGACAAACTACATGCTTGGTGCACTACGCACTGCATTATTTGTCCCTTGCTTATTACCTGATTGAAATGTGGTGCACTGCATTATTTCTTCAGTGCACAGTATCTGAGTATAACGTGGTGCAGTGCAATATTTCTTAATTGCACTGTACAGGATTGTAGCGTGATGCATTGCTTTGCTTAGTCCTGGTTCAGGGCATACTGGTGGTTATACGCATTGCATTATTTCTTCAGTTGCGAAGTACATGACTGTGGCGCTATGTATGGCATTATTTCTCTGTTGCACAGTATAAGAGAATATCGTTACGCATTGCAGTGTTTGTTTCCTTTTGCAATGCTCTAAATAGTGCTTCAGTTCCCTGGACTTGCCAATCTCTAGAGCCCCAGACTAATTTCAAATCTATTGTGTCTTTCCATAAATCAAAACCCTGTTCAGACAATTGGGTATGAAGGAAGCAGGGTAAATCTGTTTGGTGTTATTCTGCATATTTTTCTGTGCGGATGTTGGTGCAACCGTATAGTAATATGAAGTCGGGTCAGAAATGTTAAACTCTGAAAAGTATGAAGATTTCTGTGCAAAAGTTTTGGAACTACTTTTCGGTGGTGTAGGGCAATGTTCCCATTGGTGATATGTGAAAACATTCCTAGCGTTACTGGATTTGTGTAGAAAATGATGAACATAATGGTGTTAAAATCTGATGTGTCTTCTAACATTTCATATTTCAAAAATACAGCAAATTGTTCTAAATCAGACATTATGTTATTCACAGTTTCAAAATCCCAATAATCGGAAAATGTACTGCAGGTAATGATATCATTAAAGGAAATTTTTAATAAATGATGTATTTTCAAAAGTTCTGTTGGACCAAATATATCATAATCAACCTTGTCACATAGTATACCATCAGGTATATGAACTGCTGTAATGTTCACTGATGACAAGTCTCTTGGTTAATGATGTGACGAAACATGAGGTTTTAAAATCAAATTCACTTTTGATGCCGCAGAGCTTTGGCGAAGGTAAGTTCCAAGCAGAAAACAGTTACTAAGCCTATTCAGAAAAGAAAGAACAGTATACCAATGATTATACAAAGTTGATTTGTTGTTGAGATATTGTGGCTGGCATTGTTTCCGGTTCACTTGGATCTAAAGAAAAGGTTTCAAAGTCGATGAAATAGCCAGAGGCAGTTCAATCTATTTTAGGTGACTCAGCAGTTTTTTGTTGGACTTGAATAAGGGTTCTTTTAGAGGCATACTCATGTAAACATCAGTGTTATGTCGAATTGAAATTTGTTTTTCATTTTGAATGGCAGTTTCAAGAGGAACGAGTTCCATGGCAATATTGCACAGTCCATCATTTCATATAGGTGACTCTTCAAATGTGATGAGCCTCTCTGTTTGAACTTCCTGTATAGTAGCGAGGGGAAGGCATCAGCTACCCCGGATCCCACAAGGACTACTATTCAGTATCAGTCACATAGTGTGGTTTTATCAGATATATAGAGACAAATCTTTTCTCCTTCTTTCCGGTAAGGCGTGGCAGAAGTAAAGTCCTTTTCCTTCGTCTGCCAGGACAGGTACAGGCTTTCTGTATGATGGCCCAAAATATTTTTTGTCCACTATCTTTTCTCTGACCAGAACGCCAACTTTAGGGACCCACACAAGATTTGCCTTATTGACTTGACCTCCCCTGTGGCGGTCTGCTTTACTTGAACATTGCTCTGTAGTGCCCTGGATTCATTCAGATCCTGTAAAATAGCCAAACGTTTATTGATGTTAAAAGGTTTTTCATCCGCCACTGTGCCTTCACACTCAAGATCAGGTACCCACATTCTCGTCCCAAAAAGGACCTCGTAAGGAGTGACAACTCCTAGAGAAATTCTTGGCATATTTTTCAAGGCCCTCTGTACCCCACATAAATGATTGACCCAACTACAACCCTTGCCTAATACTCTAGCTGTTAATGATTGCTTAAAGTCCTGATTCTTCCTCTCCACAACCAAATTTCCCTCGAGATGGTATGGAGAGGAGTTCCGTAGTGCAACACCCAAACTTCCCATGGCTTCTTGAGCTAAACATGGGGCCACAGTCAGAATGTAATGTGCCAACTGAGTATGTCCCTATAAATACTTGTAAATCTATGATAACAGTTTGAGCGTCAGCCGAGTAATAGTAATCTCGAGCAGGAGTCCACTGCAACCATAATGTATTTGTAAGCCACCTCAGATTGTAAGGGGCTGCATTGGTGCCAATAGACACACGTGAGTGGTCTGTCTGATTTTAGCAACAGTGTCTGCACTGGACTAGTTATGGTGGAGCCTTTCATCTGTTGACAGATGTCGCATTTTTAGACATAGTCTTTGGTTTGCTTTGTTAACCCTGGCCACCAATAACGTTGTTTCAGTGAAGAAAACAGTTGCAGTAACTCCTGCGTGTGCAGACCCCAAACCCTTGTGTGCAGCTAATATTAAGCCAAATCTGCGATTCATCTTTGGAATTACTCTATCCCCCACTCCGGGAATCTGAGCATATGGAATGCTGTTTGCATCAAACTTGTAAGGGTACTTAGGTGGAAATTCTTTCAGTACAGCCGAGTTATTGCGTTTAGCAATGACAGCAACAATAATGTCTCCATCTATTCTCATTTTTGAAAGAGTGATTGCAGCTACGAAAGCTGTACGTACATCCCCTTTTGAGGCTGCAGCAGCTAATGAATTTACTTCAACGTGAACACCATCACGTTGATGACTCAGTGTCAAATGTCAAAGGCTTTTATATAGCGCAACAAATCACCAAAAGAGGTCTCAGGGCACTTAGCGGAAAAGAAGGCAACAACCCTGAGGGAATATAGACCGTGACAGAAGCATTAATTAGGTAAGAGCCAGGTCTTCAAACTCTTACGGAAAGCTTGGTGATTGGAAAGAGACCAGAGATGCGCAGGTAACTTATTCCACGCGTGTGTATCACGTGAGCTCTTGGTAGTTCATGTTTCAACTCAGCTACCTGTTCCCATAGCATTTTGTGCATAATTGTGCCATCTTTTCAGTCCTTGAATCCATTTTGAACCCAGTAAGGAAGATATTCATTGTATGACTGTGCACAGTAAAAGGAATCACACACGATTAGTGTATGGCATTCTCGATCTGTATTTATCAGTGCCAGTAGTAGATCTTTCAATTCTGCTCACTTAGCCATGCAGTACCCTAGAAACTGTGTTTTTGTACAACTTGGATGGAATTTTCCTTTCTACAGACAACCTTTTACAATCGCACATATGGAGCTGTATTGTTGTTTACTTCCAAAGGCAGGCTGAGCTGATTCGTCAGTGTAAATAATATATTCATACTGATCTAGAGGCATTATTTTCTTTGGTAGAGCATATTCTTGTTCATATTGCAAAAATGCTTGTGTTTTTAGATTTGGGTCATATCTATATTCTACATATAATGCAGTGAGTGAATTTTCCTATTGTATCCATCTTGGATGCAAAGCTTTTGCATTTGGAATGCTAGCCTTTGCAGCAGCCGCTAAGGCTGGTACTGGTGTCATGATAGTTATTTGTTTTCCTTGTGCCAGAGCTCTTTCTCTCACTACAGCAGTCTGTACTGCTGTCAGAAGTTTTTCTGTGGATGTAAAATGCATCTCAGCATTCGTATATAGGTGTGATTTGTATGCTATGGGTACTGTTTCACCTTTATTGTATGTTAGGTAGGTGTACCCAGATTGACCCGCAACTATACAGATGACGAGGCTGCTGACATTTACGCGTGTCTGTAAAGGTTTTGAAGCTATCATGTATGCTTGTAGGGAACAAAGGGTATCTGTGTGTCCCTGTCTCAATTGCCTAATGGAAAAATCAGGTCTTATGAGGTCGCTGAAAGGTTTATCCTTTTCTGCGTAATCCAAAATGTATGTTCTACCAAAGTTTAGGAATCCCAGTACGGATTGTACATTTTTAAATGATTTTAGGAGTTTGAGCAGCACCCGTTTTCTAGAAAATTAGCAACCAGGCTTTTCCCTTCATTTGGGAGCTAATATCCCAAAAATAGGACACTGAGGTGGGCTATTTTTGATATTTTAAAGTTGGACTTGTAGCCCTCAGAGGTGAATCCCAAAATGCTGGTGCTTACCCTGGTCAAGTTTTCCTCTAGGTCATCATCTGTCAGATAAATATCATCTACATAGGACAATGCCTCTTCATCCAGATTCTGGAGTAACTCAGTTACCCTAGCCAAGAACAACCCTGGGCTGTGCTAACACCCCTGAGGGAGTCAACAAAATTGACACTGGGACCCTAACGCCAAGAATGCTTTCAAATATCTGCTCTCTGGCGCTATATTTTGGCAGAAAAATCCATTTGAGATATCTAGTGTTGTGTTGTATTTTTTCCGCACAAATCTATTAATTAATGCAGTGCTATGTGCGTTTTATACTGCAAATGTTTTTGTGCAAGACTTTAGATGTCTGTAATCTAAAACTATACGATTTGAGTTGTCAGGTTTCATTACTGGAAATATATAGGATTTTTAATTGAAGCGGTGCAAGTTTCAATCACCCCCTGGTATTCAAGTTGGTCTAAGATCTCCCTGACCTGTTTATAGCTTCTTTATTAATTGGATATTGTCTCAGTGGATTGGAGTAGATTTTAATGGTATCATGTGAGTTGAATCGTCATCCCTTCCAACATGGTTGTGATATAATGCAGGAGCAAGGGCTTCCGCCCACTCCCAAGCGTATTTGTGTTTTAATTATTGGGAAACGAGGTCAGAAAAAGCTGGCATAATTACTGTTTCTCCCTATGGGCAATCCATAACAATAGTAGGTGGACAATATTTTTTAGCTAATAGAATGTCATAGCCAAAAGCCAGGTTCTACCAAAAGAGACCTTTAATTTTTCTGGGCTTGTCCCCCTCCATTTGAAGTGTTATTTCATGTAACTTATGTGGGACGCATACCCTAGAATCAGGTGTTTCTACTGTGATATGTTCACTCAACTCAGCTGTCACCAGATGTTCCATCAGATTCTGGTGAGCTATTGTTACTTCTGCTGCATCGTCTAGCATCATCAGAGCTCATTACCGTTCAGTAGTTGATCTTCAGAATTCTGAGCATGTCTAACTTTGAGATTTGCCACTTATTTTTGAATTAAGGTTTTGATTTAGGCTTTTCTTCTTTTTTGGAAGTGTAGTCTGAAGTGCGTTGTGCGTCTCTTGACTTTGTATACTCTTCTTGTCTGCGTTCTGACCGTTTTTTCATGATCCCTGAAATGAACGAGAAGAATGTGTATCAGTATCCTGATACCTGTCCAGTTTTCTAATTTTATCCCTATTCCTAAGGTTATACCTCCTTTCGGAGGGCTGCTTTCGAGGAGACCTACCTCTGGATTGAGATCTATTGTCTTTATTCTTTTGTTGTTTGTATTATCCCATTTCTTCTTGGAAGAAGCAGGTGCTTGATTTGTGTTATCCTTCTCAGGACCACCCATGAGTTGAGGTTTTATTGCTCTAGACCCCAAACTGTTGCTACCTAATTCAGCATAACCTGTTTCAATTATTTTAGGTAATTCATGTTCCTGTTGTAAACAAGTGAACTCTCTCAGGTGTTGGGGTATTGCCACCGATGTTGCTTCCCCTTTAATATTCGCTAATATTATAGTTGATACCAGGACACAATTACCTAGTAATTTCATAGGGATAAGCGAAAGGTTTTGAGGTGTCAGAGGATTGGGCGCACTGCTATGGGTATAAGCGCATGTGTATACAATAGATAATGTCATAGGTGGTGCAACTGGGTGAATGGAAAACCTTTGAAACCATTCATTGATCTATCCAGCAAGCTGGTGAGACCCTAAAACATAGAACAGCAACCCTATGCACACACATGTAAAGTACAAGTGACAATATATCGTAGGATTCACGCGAAGTAACAACAAGGTAAAGTAGCAGAAAGTCGAAGAAGTCTTGTATATGTGAAGGTCTTCAATTCTTTATTTTCATCACAGTGAAACAGCAGCCAGCCGACACGTGTTTCATCGCTCACGCGATTCTTCAGGGCTGGGAATAACAACAAATTCCTCTTAACACATATCTCTACTAAGAATATGAATCTGACCATAAACCGTACTTAAAAGCTAACAAGTTCAACTTCCTGGTGAGACTCCTTGTGAGAAACTTAAAATACCGTGACCGTTCAAAATATCATAGATCGCTGAGTGGCAGTGAGCATGCATCTATTAAAGGTGACACACGTGAACCCTCATGTTCAGAAGGTTGCGCCAGAATCACGTGAATTAAATAAAGGAAATGTCGCCATTGGACTATTTGTGATTTAGAATCAAGAGAAGAATTCAGTGAAAGTCTAGTATCAGAAAAGGTGTCTCCCGAAACTCGTGATATGCTAAAATTAAAAACATACCTCTGATGCTACTGAAAATTATTGAGGTGATCTGAGGATACAGAAATTGAAGAAATGGGAAAAGGAAGGAAAACAAGGGGAACGAAAGAAAAAGGGGAACAAAAAGAGAACGTAATATGAAATATTTCAAAGAGTATATCCTTGTGTCAACTCTTGGTGAAATGAGTACAAAGGTAATTGCTCACCGCTCTGCCGGTGATACTTCCGACCCGGTAGGGCCCTTGACCAACGTGTTTAAAGTCCACATAATGTATATATGCATATCTGGTCGGTCACTGGAAGATAAGTTGAGGAGCATATTAAAACTACGTAAAACCCAATTTTAGGTTCTGCTAAATCTATGTAAAGATAGTAGTGTCAATGTACTACAAAAATTTGAAAACACGCTTCTAGTTTTATGATTAGGTATTACCGCAATTTAAAAAAAACATAGAAGTGCACAATGGCAGTACCGAGTTCGTGGGTCCGGTATTCAGTTAATGGCACTCTCCTGAAGTGGCCAATGAGGCGCCAAAACTAAGAGGAAAAAGGAGCAAACACGGAGTCCGTGTATCAGTATACACAGTCCCAAATATAAACGCTCTGTAACGCGTATATTGCTCGTGCACAAATTCAGATGGCGAAGCGGCCAGTATTAGAAATGTAGAAAACACTTACGGTTAAACCGTGAAGTGCGCAGCAAAAACAAAACTCCCGGGTCTGTGTTCCTGGTCTCGGACATCTGACCCGGACATGATGATGTTTAAGTTGCATATCCGGTACAGATTAAAGAAAAACGCTGGAGCGTTAACTTTGACGGGCTGATGAGAGGAATCGACACGCAAAGTGGTTATGAAATGTAAACACCAGAAAATTAACTATTGTTTGGTACAGTGACCATATGAAGAACATAATGATTCTATAGTTCAGAGTTATAAAGCTCCAGATATTTCTTATTTATCTCAAATGTGGAATATAAAAGAAAGAGAAGGTTAGCAATGTAGTTCCATAGTAAATACTACAGATGTATGGAATTCCCATATCACGATCTGTATAGACGTGTATCAAAATGTGTGGCATCGCTAAATCAAGCGAGCGATAGCACTGTTTTGCAACATATTCACATACGAGGGCGGCGCAGTGAAAATTAGGGTAGAGAACATGCATTTCCACGATGTTACATGACACGATGCAAGTGCCCGTGTGCAAGGTGATCTTAGGTATAAACGTGTTTTTCAGTGACCATATATGCATTATACACAGAAATGGCATTACCCAAAGACCTTTCATGTTATATTAACCGTATGACATACAATAAAACAATATATTGCAGCACAGATGGTGAAGTGGTGATATTAGATATCCTGATTGAAATCACTGTAAGTTGGTTATTCATAAGCCACCACTCTGTACATTTGGTTGTGCATTATCTCATCAGTAACTAGAAATTATTAAAGTGGCTTAACGGACAATTATGAAAATACGACCTGAACATGAGGGTTCTGGGTAAATACAGATACATTACTTCTAGAAACCATATTCACAAATCAGAAGGGTTGGAGATATTCAACTGGATAACAACTTCAGACTTAATTCATGGTACAAATACATTATAATAGCTTGTGATAAGTCAGAAAAACCTTTTACTCATGTCAGTGTAATAACATACTCTGACGGGGATATCACATTTGGCATGGTCAGTCTCCCAGAAAGAACTGTAGTTCTGAATCATAATTCAGACCCCGGCCTACAGCATGCAAGCGCATGATCCATGTTGCTTCAGCCCTTCTTAGTCGTAGTTCTCTATTTCCTCCTCTAACATTCATGGAGATCACATCAATACCAAAGAATCGGACCTTAAGGTCTGTTTCATCTTTTTGGCATTTTGCGACATGTAGAGCTGCAGGATATCTAGGGTCTTGTTTAATGATCGCCCGCATATGTTCACTCATTCTGTCTTTTAATGGTCTAATAGTACTGCCTACGTATTGTTGCCCGCAGTTACATACTATAATGTAAACCACATATCTTGTCGTGCAATTGATGTTCATTCTAATCTTATATTGTTCTCCTGTAGGGCTACTAAATGTTCTGGTTCCGTGTTTGGCCCATCTACACATAGTGCATAAGCCACATTTGTAAAAGCCAATACTATCTTGTGTCATCCATGCAGTTACGGTAGTGCCGTGGGGTACCGTGGGACTCAGTCTATTTCTTAATGTGTTATCTTTTCTGAATGTAATTTGCGGTCTTTCAGTAATGTTTTCTAGAATACTTTTTTCTGTTTTTAGGATCCCCCAATGTCTGGTAAGGCTCCTCCGTAGAGCCTGGTGTAGGGAATTGTAATCTGTGACCATTCTGACAGTATGATCAGTGGTTTGTTTGGGTATGTTTCTGGTAAGTGTGTTGGGTCTCCTTACTGTAGCAATTCTTTTTTCTGCCTTCCTGATAGTGTGATTTGTTTAAACTCTCTTCAAGAATCTATCTTTCATGCCATGTAGGCAACGTTTAAATTCACTGTTTTCGCTACAGTTGCGTCTAGCTCTTAGAAACTCCCCATAAGGTATGGAATTAATCTAGTGGGGTGGATGAGAACTGAAGGCATGAAGCACTGCATTGCAGGCAGTAGTTTTCCGAAAGAGTCTACTGTGTAGTGTGTCCTCTTTTACATAGAATTCCACATCCAGGAATTCTATGTTGGTCTTGCTGTGTTTCATGGTGAAATTGATTTCCCATGGGTTATGGTTCAAGTGTTCAAAAAATCTCGCTAGATGTTTCTCAGTACCTGACCATATTAGTATACAATTGTCTATGTAACGACCCCAAAAAATAATGGAGTCGATGTAGTCAGAGCCTTTCTGTCCCCAGATCATGTCTGCCTCAAGCGTGCCCATGAACAGATTTGCAAAAGAAGGGGAACATTTTGACCCCATCGCTACACCTCTTTTTTGGAGGTACCAGGTGTTGTCAAAAATGAAGTCATTGTTCCTCAGGACCAGTTCAATCATGGATGCAAGCATAGTCGTATGCTGCCAAAGTGAGGCCGGTCGATTGTGTAGGATCTTATTGATGGCTTCTATGCCTAGGTCCATGTTTATGCTAGTATAAAGGGCCACCACATCCATGGTGACCAAAATAGTACCTGGTTGCCATTGGATATCTGCCAGAGTGCTAAGTATATGTTTGGTGTCTTGTATAAATGAAGGGAGATATTGTACCTGGGGTGCAAGAAAGAGTTCCACATATTCTGCGATTCTCTCAGTTGGTCCACCAATGCCTGACACTATCGGTCTGCCTGGAGGAAAGGCTAAGTTTTTATGAACCTTAGGGAGAGTATAGAGCCAAGGATAGGTAGGTCTAAACACTTGCATGTACAGATATTCATCATTATTTAGGAGACCCAATTGTTTCCACTGTAATAGTTTACCATTGATTTCTATTGTCAGAGGTCCCATAGGGTTATAGCGTAGTTGTTCATAACAAGTAGTGTCTGCCAATTGTCCCAGGATTTCTTGTTGGTAATCAACCCTGTCCATGACCACCACGTTTCCGCCTTTGTCGGCCTCTCTAATAATGATAGTGTCATTATTGTTCAGTGTCTTCAAAGCCTGGCGTTCACCCTGGGTTAGATTATCTTTATATTTAAAATTCTTGTGTTTGTGTTTAAAATTCAGTTTGTCTAGATCTTCTAGTACCCGTGTATGAAATCTGTCAATGACGTTCCCGCCCTGTAATGTAGGGATCCATTTTGATTTCGATTTTAACCCACTAGATATACTTAGATCTGTATCTATGTCAAGTTCTTCAAGGAGTCTTTCCATGTCATATGGAGTGTCCTCGGCATCAGTAATAGAAAATAGGAGATGAGTAGCTTGTAAATCTTTTATTGACAAGAATTCAGTATTTGGAAAAGCAGGAATGTTCAAAGTATTAGTAGAGGTATTATCTTTCTCAAAAAAATGTTTTCTTAGTTTCAAGTTTCTTATGAATCTAAACAGGTCTATTTTCAATTTACATAAATCTCCAGTATCATAGGGATTAAAGTTTAGACCTTTGCCAAGTAGAGAGATCATATCTTATGTCAACTCAAGTGAGGAAAGATTAATAACCTGTACTTCTTTGGATTGCTGTGGGTCTAATTCTTGTTCACATCGGAATGGAGTTTCCTCCTGTAAGCTTCCGTGCTTTCTCCTCCTGCCCCTGCGAGTTTTGGGGGTTAAAAAAGCAGAGCTACTGGTACATGGAACATCTACACTTTCGGGATCACTGTCACTAACCTCTATTGTGTTTAGAGAGGTGCTGCTAGAGGATACAGAGCTAGGATCGGTGCCAGGAGTATTGTTCTTGGTTTTGGCTCCTGTGTTGGGAATGAAAGAGTCGTATTTCCTGGCATATGTAAATATCCTGCCTCATCTCTCCTTATTTGTCTAGCCTTCCGTGTTTTGATGTCTGCCTGTTGTTTAAGAAGAATATCATCCAGAATAGTATAGTTTTTAATGGTAACTTCTGGTTGATTCAGATCTTTAATTTCCTGTTCTACAGTGGCTATTTCTGCCTGAAGTTTGTTCACTTTTCGATCAGAGCTTTCTATTAGTAAGCCCATGAGAGTCATAGAGTTATGTGTGAGTGATTCTTCACACTTGTCCATTAAATCAGGGTCTACTTCATCATAAGTGGGGAAGATCTGACCCCTCAGACCCCTTGGTATACGTTTAAGACAGAGATACTGCTTAAGTGTGGTACCGTCCCACCACTTAGAGTTCTCCTGTTTTTTGAGTCTCTCCAGCTTGATGAACTTCCCCCTCTTTCTTGGGGGGAAGATTAGTAGTAGAGGCTGACGTACTTGACATACCCTTTGCTAGGTTGTCGAATAGTTCCTCTGCTGCCTTACCTTGGTCCATGATGTAGGAGGCAATTTGTTCAGACAGTACCTGAACAAAGATTAGATTAGGAATGTTCTAGGCGGCTACCCTGTACTGACTAGAGTAATATAGGGGTAAGCGAAAGGTTTTGAGGTGTCAGAGGATTGGGCGCACTGCTATGGGTATAAGCGCATGTGTATACAACAGATAATGTCATAGGTGGTGCAACTGGGTGAATGGAAAACCTGTGAAACCATTCATTGATCTATCCAGCAAGCTGGTGAGACCCTAAAACATAGAACAGCAACCCTATGCACACACATGTAAAGTACAAGTGACAATATATCGTAGGATTCACGCGAAGTAACAACAAGATAAAGTAGCAGAAAGACGAAGAAGTCTTGTATGTGTGAAGGTCTTCAATTCTTTATTTTCATCATAGTGAAACAGCAGCCAGCCGACACGTGTTTTATCGCTCACACGATTCTTCAGGGCTGGGAATAACAACAAATTCCTCTTAACACATATTTCTACTAAGAATATGTATCTGACCATAAACCCTGCTTAAAAGCTAACGAGTTCAACTTCCTGGTGAGACTAAGCATGGGCGAATTTTGCGAATTCGCAATTCGCGAATTTGCGAATTTGCGAATTCGCGATCCGCAAAATCCGCGAATGTGCGGATTCGCTGATTTTGTGGATTGGGTGGGTAAAGGCCGGGCGGGAAAACGGTGCACATCGCTAGTGTGAGGGGCAGGGCCAAACGGGCGAGGCTTATATGCGAGTTCACATGCCTCTTGTGTGTAAAAGGACAGGCACGGATCAGAGAAGCTCGTGGTCACAGGAACTGCACAGGGATTGGGCTCGTGAAAGTCAATAATGCAAAGGCCTCCATCAAGCATCATAGGTAATTTCCGACAATAGATATGGGGAGAACGCACACCTGCCCAGCCTCGACAAAACTCACATTTTTGGGAGAGCTGATTAACTTTGCCATCACACCAAAGAGCACCGGGGTCCCTCGAGTGAGCTGTCCATCAAGTGGGTAAAGGGCGCGAAGACGGTGCACACCACTAGTGTGTGGGGACTCGGAGGGGCCAAACGGGCGAGGCTTATATGCGAGTTCACATGCCTCTTGTGTGTATAAAAGGACAGGCACGGATCAGAGAAGCTCGTGGTCACAGGAACTGCACAGGGATTGAGCTTGTGAAAGTCAATAATGCAAAGGCCTCCATCAAGCATCATAGGTGATTTCCAACGATAGATTATGGGGAGAACGCACACCTGCCCAGCCTCGACAAAACTCACATTTTTGGGGGGGCTGATTAACTTTGCCATCACACCAAAGAGCACCGGAGTCCCTCGAGTTCACATGCCTCTTGTGTGCATAAAAGGACAGGCACGGATCAGAGAAGCTCGTGGTCACAGGAACTGCACAGGGATTGAGCTTGTGAAAGTCAATAATGCAAAGGCCTCCATCATTATGGGCTGCTGTAACTATTTTAGGATGGTGCCGGCAAGCTGCCAGCGCCATCCTAAAAAAGTTACTAAATTAGTTTCATCAGGAAGCACTAATAGCACCTGCTTTATTTTATCTATTAGTGCTTCCTGTTGAAGCTACACTGCCTGAACACAACTACACTGTCCTAAAACCTGAAACAGAACTCCCAGGAAGACACTCTTTCACTGTAGTAATCATTCTACTGAATTGCAAGGCATACTGTCATGTGTCTAAGATCACAGTGTGAGTCAGACTTCATTTCAAAAAAATGGTGGCTGATTAATTTGCTTAGTTGATGTGTTTAAAAATATGGCAATGCATGTAGTCATGGAGTGAGTCAGGCCTGTGTGTGCTGTAGAAATTGCATACCAACTCTCTCTGTAGCATGTTGTAATCATCTCAGTTAATTCTCATTTCTACCTTCTCAGTCCCACCTTGAGCCCCTACTCTGCCTGAACACCACTCCACTGTCCTAAAACCTGGGACAGAACTCCAAGGAAGACTCTCTTTCACTATAGTAATCATTTTACTGAATTGCAAGGCATACTGTCATGTGTCTAAGATCAAAGTGTGAGTCAGACTTCATTTCACAAAATGGTGGCTGATTAATTTGCTTAGTTGATATGTTCAAAAATATGGCAATGCATGTAGTCATGGAGTGAGTGAGGCCTGTGTGTGCTATAGAAATTGCATACCAACTCTCTCTGTAGCATGTAGTAATCATGTCAGTGAATTCTCATTTCTACTTTCACAATCCCACCTTGAGCCCCTACTCTGCCTGAACACCACTTCACTGTCCTAAAACCGGAGACAGCACTCGCAGCAAGACTCTCTTTCACTGTAGTAATCATTTTACTGAGTTGCAAGGCATACTGTCATGTGTCTAAGATCAAAGTGTGAGTCAGACTTCATTTCACAAAATAATGGCTGATTAATTTGCTTAGTTGATGTGTTTAAAAGTATGGCAATGCATGTAGTCATGGTTTGAGTCAGGCCTGTGTGTGCTGTAGAAATTGCACACCAACTCTCTATGTAGCATGTAGTAATCATGTCAGTGAATTCTCATTTCTACATTCTCAGTCCCACCTTGAGCCCCTACACTGCCTGAACACTACTGGACTGTCCTAAAACCTGAAAGAGCACTCACAGCAAGACTCTATTTCACTGTAGTAATCATTTTACTGAATTGCAAGGCATACTGTCATGTGTCTAAGATCACAGTGTGAGTCATACTTCATTTCACAAAAGGGTGGCTGATTAATTTGCTTAGTTGATGTGTTTAGAAATATGGCAATGCATGTAGTAGCCATGGACTAAGTCAGGCCTGTGTGTGCTGTAGAAATTGCATACCTCTCTCTGTAGCATGTAGTAATAATGTCAGTGATTCTCATTTCTACATTCTCAGTCCCACCTTGAGTCCCTACACTGCCAGAACACCACTGCACTGTCCTAAAACCCGAAACAGCACTCGCAGCTAGACTCTCTTTCACTGTAGTAATCATTTTACCGAATTGCAAGGCATACTGTCATGTGTCTAAGATCACAGTGTGAGTCAGACTTCATTTCACAAAATGGTGGCTGATTAATTTGGTTAGTTGATGTGTTTAAAAATATGGCAATGCATGTCGTCATGGAGTGAGTCAGGCCTGTGTGTGCTGTAGAAATTACATACCAACTCTCTCTGTATCATGTAGTAATCATGTCAGTGAATTCTCATTTCTACATTCTCAGTCCCACCTTGAGCCCCTACTCAGCCTGAACACCACTGCACTGTCCTAAAACCTGAAACAGCACTCCCAGCAAGACTCTCTTCCACTGTAGTAATCATTTTACTGAATTGCAAGGCATACTGTCATGTGTCAAAGATCACAGTGTGAGTCAGACTCTATTTCCCAAAATGGTGGCTGAATAATTTGCTTAGTTGATGTGTTTAAAAATACGGCAATCATTGTAGTCATGGTGTGAGTCAGGTCTGTGTGTGCTGTTGAAATTGCATACCAACTCTCTCTGTAGCATGTAGTAATCATGTCAGTGAATTCTCATTTCTACATTCTCAGTCCCACCTTGAGCCCCTACACTGCCTGAACACTACTGCAATGTCCTAAAACCAGAAACAGCACTCCCAGCAAGACTCAGTTTCAATGTAGTAATCATTTTACTGAATTACAAGGCATACTCTCATGTGTCTAAGATCACAGTGTGAGTCAGACTTCATTTCACAAAAGGGTGGCTGATTAATTTGCTTAGATGCTGTGTTTAAAAATATGGCAATGCATGTAGTCATGGAGTGAGTCAGGCCTGTGTGTGCTGTAGAAATTGCATACCAACTCTCTCTGTAGCATGTAGTAATCATGTCAGTGAATTCTCATTTCTACATTCTTAGTCCCACCTTGAGCCCCTACAATGCTTGAACACTACTGCACTGTCCTAAAACCTGAGACAGCACTCGCAGCAAGACTCTCTTTCACTGCAGTAATCATTTTACTGAATTGCAAGGCATACTGTCATGTGTCTAAGATCACAGTGTGAGTCAGACTTCATTTCACAAAATGGTGGCTGATTAGTTTGCTTAGTTGATGTGTTTAAAAATATGGCAATGCATATAGTCATGGAGTGAGTCAGGCCTGTGTGTGCCGGTGAAATTGCACAGCAACTCTCTCTGTAGCATGTATTAATCATGTCAGTGAATTCTCATTTCTACATTCTCAGTGCCACCTTGAGCCCCTGCTCTGCCCGAACACCACTGCACTGTCCTAAAACCCGAAACAGCACTCCCAGCAAGACTCTCTTCCACTGTAGTAATCATTTTACTGAATTGCAAGGCATACTGTCATGTGTCAAAGATCACAGTGTGAGTCAGACTCTATTTCACAAAATGGTGGCTGAATAATTTGCTTAGTTGATGTGTTTAAAAATACGGCAATGCATGTAGTCATGGTGTGAGTCAGGTCTGTGTGTGCTGTTGAAATTGCATACCAACTCTCTCTGTAGCATGTAGTAATCATGTCAGTGAATTCTCATTTCTACATTCTCAGTCCCACCTTGAGCCCCTACACTGCCTGAACACTACTGCAATGTCCTAAAACCAGAAACAGCACTCCCAGCAAGACTCATTTCAATGTAGTAATCATTTTACTGAATTACAAGGCATACTCTCATGTGTCTAAGATCACAGTGTGAGTCAGACTTCATTTCACAAAATGGTGGCTGATTAATTTGCTTAGATGCCGTGTTTAAAAATATGGCAATGCATGTAGTCATGGAGTGAGTCAGGCCTGTGTGTGCTGTAGAAATTGCATACCAACTCTCTCTGTAGCATGTAGTAATCATGTCAGTGAATTCTCATTTCTACATTCTCAGTCCCACCTTGAGCCCCTATACTGCCTGAACACTACTGCAATGTCCTAAAACCAGAAACAGCACTCCCAGCAAGACTCAGTTTCAATGTAGTAATCATTTTACTGAATTACAAGGCATACTCTCATGTGTCTAAGATCACAGTGTGAGTCAGACTTCATTTCACAAAAGGGTGGCTGATTAATTTGCTTAGATGCCGTGTTTAAAAATATGGCAATGCATGTAGTCATGGAGTGAGTCAGGCCTGTGTTTGCTGTAGAAATTGCATACCAACTCTCTCTGTAGCATGTAGTAATCATGTCAGTGAATTCTCATTTCTACATTGTCAGTCCCACCTTGAGCCCCTACAATGCTTGAACACTACTGCACTGTCCTAAAACCTGAGACAGCACTCGCAGCAAGACTCTCTTTCACTGTAGTAATCATTTTACTGAATTGCAAGGCATACTGTCATGTGTCTAAGATCACAGTGTGAGTCAGACTTCATTTCACAAAATGGTAGCTGATTAGTTTGCTTAGTTGATGTGTTTAAAAATATGGCAATGCATGTAGTCATGGAGTGAGTCAGGCCTGTGTGTGCCGGTGAAATTGCACAGCAACTCTCTCTGTAGCATGTATTAATCATGTCAGTGAATTCTCATTTCTACATTCTCAGTGCCACCTTGAGCCCCTGCTCTGCCTGAACACCACTGCACTGTCCTAAAACCCGAAACAGCACTCCCAGCAAGACTCTCTTCCACTGTAGTAATCATTTTACTGAATTGCAAGGCATACTGTCATGTGTCAAAGATCACAGTGTGAGTCAGACTCTATTTCACAAAATGGTGGCTGAATAATTTGCTTAGTTGATGTGTATAAAAATACGGCAATGCATGTAGTCATGGTGTGAGTCAGGTCTGTGTGTGCTGTTGAAATTGAATACCAACTCTCTCTGTAGCATGTAGTAATCATGTCAGTGAATTCTCATTTCTACATTCTCAGTCCCACCTTGAGCCCCTATACTGCCTGAACACTACTGCAATGTCCTAAAACCAGAAACAGCACTCCCAGCAAGACTCAGTTTCAATGTAGTAATCATTTTACTGAATTACAAGGCATACTCTCATGTGTCTAAGATCACAGTGTGAGTCAGACTTCATTTCACAAAAGGGTGGCTGATTAATTTGCTTAGATGCCGTGTTTAAAAATATGGCAATGCATGTAGTCATGGAGTGAGTCAGGCCTGTGTTTGCTGTAGAAATTGCATACCAACTCTCTCTGTAGCATGTAGTAATCATGTCAGTGAATTCTCATTTCTACATTGTCAGTCCCACCTTGAGCCCCTACTCTGCCTGAACACTACTGCACTGTCCTAAAACCTGAAACAGCACTCAAAGCAAGACTCTCTTTCACTGTAGTAATCATTTTACTGAATTTCAAGGCATACTGTCATGTGTCTAAAATCACAGTGTGAGTCAGACTCCATTTCACAAAATGGTGGCTGAATAATTTGCTTAGTGGATGTGTTTAAAAATATGGGTATACATGTACTCATGGTGTGAGTCAGGCCTTAGGACATTTAGTGCTATAAAGTCCTATGCAGCATGTGTGTCAGGCATCTTAATGCCCAAATAGTCTCCATGCTGTGTAATAAAGATCATCCTGGGTGTGCCGTAGAAATGCCATTGCAACTTTCTCTGTAGCATGTAGTAATCATGTCAGTGAATTCTCAGTCCCACCTTGACCCCCTACACCACCTGAACACCACTGCACTGTCCTAAACCCTGATACACCATCCCTAGCAAAACTTGCTAAACTCTTTCAACACTATTGCACTGCTCTAAACCCAGAATCACCATTCTCAGCGAATGCCCCTATAATTTTGAAACACCACTGCACTGCCCTAAACCCTGAAACAGCACTCTCTGCATGATCTCCTACACTGCCTGTACACTGCTGCTGTACCTTAAACTTTCTTATGGAGTGAACCATACTTTACAACATATAGGGGCACATTAGGATGGCGGAACCCGGGACCACCCGCCTAAAGGGCGGGGGTCCCGACATTGCCATTAGAATGCGCCCGCCACAGTGGCAGGCGCATTGCTCAATTTAACATTGTGGCGGGCGGTGCTCACTGCTCCGCCCGCCACAATGTTAAAAACAAAAGCACGCCTTTGCACAATCGAAGCAGCAGGCACCGCGCGGTGCCTGCCTCTTCGATTATGCAAAGGCAGGGGGGTACCACAGGTACCCCCCGTGTGCCACCCCCTTTGGCCTTCATTCTGAGGGCCCACAGGGGGCCCCCAGAGTGAACACCGCATGCCTTTCCGTGGCGGCAATGCCGCCACGGAAAGGCATTGAAAAAAGCCCATAGTAATATTGCGGGCGGTGTCTGACAGACACCGCCTGCATGTTACTCGTTTTCCTGCCCGGCCGCAAGGCGACCGGGGCGGAAAACAAACGGGCTGTATTTTGCACCGCCACCTTCCCCTCCGCCATCCTAATATGGCAGGGGGGATTTGGACTTGCGATGTCGGGCGGTTTGCCTCTGCCAGGCCGGCAGTGCTCACCGCCAACCTGGCGGAGGCAAACTGCCCGACATCGTAATGGACCCCTAAGTGTTTCTATTTGCTATGTAGTATGCTAATAGTGGTCTATAATAAAAAAAATCATATTTTTTTTCTTCACAACAGATTTTGATTATTTTCAGAAAGAAAAACCATTATGCCTACGAATACCGATAAACGAAAAAGATATCAACAGGATTACTTTTCCAAGAAAAAAGAAGTACAAGATTTATCTAAAAAAACAATGTGTGGAAAAAACAAAGAAAGCTCCTGGTAAGACAACAAAGGATTTTATAAGGAAAATAACACAAACTAAAAAAGTGTGGAGAATCAGGAAAAAAAAATCTGTAACTATAAAGAAAAACCACATTAAAAAGAGAAATGATGTAAAACTTTGTGGTAAAGATATAGTGTATAGTAATAGACGAATACATCAGTTTATTGAAATTCGCAGGCGAATGTTTTATAACAGAGTTGTTTTAAATTTATTGAAAATTGTAAAGAATTGTAAAACAAAAAGCAGCTTTTTATAAGAAAGAGAAACATGTTGAATCAATTGTTGAGAAGGCTTTTGAATTAAAAAAATATATGTATCTTTGTAATCAATAGGATTCGAACACTAGATAAGCCAATCAATGATATGAAGGCTAAAAGAAAGTGGAAAATATTAATTAATAGAACTAATTTTTGTAATGTTTTTTCTGGAGAATGGAAACATAGTTCAAGTTGTGAGCCATTCTTTAATGAAGAGAGTTACCTTCAGAGTAATGATGTGTTGCATGCAATTGACACCAGTTGTCGAGCTTATGAGGTCAAGAATGGTTGTCCAATTGAAGAAGAGAAAATTGTCCCTATAAGTGCAGAAGAGGTGTTAGCTGATGAAGTGTTAGGGAGATGTCCTAAGGCTCCAGTGTACACTTGGAATTGTAGTAGTATTTGTAGTGTATTGCAGGATTCAATTGATTTCTTTGCGCAATTTCTTACGTAAGTATAGTAAGAAAAGTGTTAAACAAAAGATTAAGATGTTGCAAGAATTAGATACTTGCAAAGTGAGAGAAAAAACAGGTTTGCAAGGTCATTCTCTGGCTTGTCTTTCTAAAAAAGTATGTCAGAGTGTTTTTCACCATTTCAGGATGTTAGCAGTGCATCATACTCAAGTGAGGAAATTAGTGAGAAGGTTGTATTATGCAAAAAGTCCAGCACTTAAGCTAAAACAGTTAAACAGTGCACTTTTGCGTGGATCTGTATTAGATGTGATCAACATTTGTGAAGAAATTGAGGTTAGTTAATTTGGTCCTGAAGAAGACAGTGCAGAAATAGATACCTTAATAGAAGGCAATGTGGAAGAAAATGTACAGAAGTTTAGTATAGAAATTTTTGAGCAAGAAATAACAAGGTATAAGGTAATTTGTGGTGAAAGGCCAAATTTTTCTTGTATTTGTTGTAGAATAATTCATTATAAAATCAGACCAGGTTAGTTGATCTATATTTAAAAAGTGAAAAGGAGAATAATAATGAGTGGAAGGAATTTGCAACTTATTTGTTGGTAGAGAATTGTTTTGATTTGGGTTCAGATCAACGTATTTGTAAATATTGTTTTTAATAAATTAAATGAAATACCTGCTAGTGCTGTACATAATAATCTTGAGTTGGTAAATATTCCTTCTGAACTGATGGAGTTGGTATGCAATTTCTATAGCACCCACAGGCCTGACTCACTCCATGACTACATGCCTTGCCATATTTTTAAACACATCAACTAAGCAAATTAATCAGCCACCATTTTGTGAAATGAAGTCTGACTCACACTGTGATATAGACACATGAAAGTATGCCTTGCAATTCAGTAAAATGATTACTACAGTGAAAGTAGCTTCAATCAACAGGATCGTTGATTTATCGTACATCAGGCCCTTAGCGTACAGGGACATAGAGTGGAGTGGCATGTCATAGAATGGAGTGTCATAGAGTGTAGAAGAGTGCCATAGAGTGGAGAGGTGTGTCATAGAGTGGAGTTGCATATCACTCAGTAGAGTGGAGTGGCATACAGTGGAGTGGCATGTCATAGAGTAGAGTGGTGTGTCATAGAGTTGCATATCATTTACTGACTTACAGTGGATGGGCATAGAGTGGAGTGGCATAGAGTGCAGTGGAATCTCATACAGTTGAGTGCCATGTCGTACAGTGGAGTGTCATGTCATAGCATGTCATACAGTAGAGTGGTGTGTCATAGAGTGGAGTGATGTGCTAGAGTAGAGTGGCATGGCCTGTCACATAGACTGGTGTGTCAAAGAAGAAACTTAAGAGTGGAGGGGGTTAGAAGTGGTAAAGAGTAGCTCATCGTACGGTGGAGAGGAGTGTCATAGAGTGGAGAGGTGTGTCGTGAAGAGGAGTGACGTAGACTGGAGTGGTGTGTCTTAGAGTGGTATAGAGGGGCATAGATGTGAGTAGAGTGTTGTGTTGTGTAGTGAAGTGGTATGGAGTGGAGTGGCATGTTATAGTTTGGAGTGGTGTGTCATTCAGTGGAGTGTTGTAGAGTGCAGTGACATAGAGAGGAGTAGTGTAAAGTGCTGCGGTGTAGAGTAGAATGATGTATTGTGTTGTATAACTCACCCCCTACTCACCTCTCTCGTTCTTTTTTACATTTCAGTTAATTTGTTAACATTTCAAAAATACAGCAGAACTTTCTCAATACTTTTGAGACAGTTCTGTGGTACAGCGTAAACATTTAAAAATATATATACCTCAATAAAAATAATTTCCCTATCTCTACAGAGTTTGCTAAACTGCCTCATGTCTTCCAAGAAATGTTAAAAACACTAACAATCTAGAGTTCACATTAACACCCGAAACAAAGACAAAGTGCAGGCTAAACAATATCACTGCCTTTTTATTTTGTAAGAACTTTCATTAACCATTAGTGTTTCGTCATCACCATGTATCATTGTATACCATGAAGGTTCTGCGTTATACCACGTCCCAGTATATCACTGAGGTTTTCTGCCTCATATTTCAAAAACTACTTGACCAATTCAGATCACATAACAAAAAGAACCCTTTCCACATCATAATCCATATTCCTGCCAAACTTCATGTAAATCCGTTCATCCATTTGGTGACTATATTTAGCTAATAAGTCTATGGAAAATGCATTGGTGAAAAAATGTGCTTTGGGACCACCCTTTTTTCTTTGCACTCCCTTAACTAATCACCATGAAACTTTGGAAATGTAGAAAAAAGAATAGGGGCCAAATATAGGAGCCCTAATACCGGTCGGAAACGGCCGATTTCAGCCGTTTCCGACCGATATTAGGGTTTTCAGATGTAGGGGGCTGAAAAATACAGAATCAGTATATTTACCGATTCGGTAAAATTACCGATTCGGTAAATTACCTTAATCGGTAAATATACCGATTCTGTAATTACAAATGTAGGTGGCACAGTTTACAGTGCCACAGGCCCTTAAGAGTCTGTATTTTACCACACAATCCTATTGTGTGGTAAAATACCGAATTCAGGTGTGCATGCACATCTGTGCATGCACACCTGTGCAATGTGACACACAAACATGCCCTTAGGGCATGTATGTGTGCCACATTGCACACTTGCCTGTATTTGGGGTGTTAGAGGGTGTCAAAGTCACACCCCCTGCACCCTTGCTGGAATCGATATTTACCGAATCGGTAAATACAGATTCGGTAATGCCCATTGATTCCTATGGGCTTCAATGCCCATAGGAATCAATGGGCATTACCGATTCTGTAATACCTACATCCCCCCCTTCTATTTTACCACTTCTTAAATACCGAATCGGTAAAATTCGGTATTTAAGAAGTGGTAAAATAAAATTACCTACATCTAGGCCTAGATCTGCAAAGTTTCCTGGCGATTCATCAATCAGTTCAAAGATATTACCATGCAAAACTTAGAGTAATTCCTATCTCTGAGAATCCAAGCTATCACTAAAGAATGGCTTCTGCCACTCTGTAATTAATGTGGAGGGGTGTGGATGTGTGAGTGGGTGTTTGTGTGTGCGTGTGTGTCTGTGCATGCGTGCGTGCGTTTGGTGTGTGGGCATTTGCATTTATTTGTTTGTGAAAGAACAAAAGTCAAAGACGCACACTAGGGATTTCATGTCAGATGTACTAAAAACTGGTCGCAATATGTGATTAGTATTTTTGTGAACAGAGCACTGTCTTCTCTCAAAAATGTTTTTCTCAACACTATCTTAAAGACTTATTCATGTTTGCGAATGGTTTATCACTACCTTTCAGTAGTAGTAACAATAATAGGTATGTATCCAGATTTGTAATAGCAATTACTTAATTGCGTTTTTTCAGCGAATTGCTAATTAGGTCAGCACTATTACAAATGTATGAAACTCCGAGAGTTTCATATATCGATTCATAGGGCGTCACAAATTGACCTACCTCATTAAGATTAATGAGGTATGTCACAAATTGCAACCCCCTAGAAATCGCTAAAACCACAGGGATGGTGGCCTGCTGGGGTCAGCAGAACACCATGTCCGTGATTGCTTTTAAATAAAGCAATCTTTTTTTTTTAAATGCAACCTGTTTTCCTCACAATCTTTTTTTCTTTTTTTAAGAGCAGGTAGTGGTCCATAAACAACTGCCTACTCTTAAAAAGAGTTTTTGTATACATTCACTAAGGGGTAGACGTCCGTCGGAGATCCCTTTCCATTTGCGAATAGGTTAACATCAATTTGAAGTTGGTGGTACAATGTGAATGTTTTACGACCGCATTTATTGTCACAAAACATTCATACATACCGTTACAATTTGGTGTTTGGAAGGGATGCCTTAATTAAACCCTTCCAAATTCTGAATCACAAATCCATTTGGTGATTCAGTAACATGTTACCGAATCACAAAATAGGGTTTGATACATGTGAAAAGCATTTTTTGCATTTGCAATGGGCTGATTCTGAGAATTGGACCATTTGTGAACCCAAAAATGCTTGATACATGTGGCCCATAAGGTTTTAAGTAACCCTGGGCGGAGTTCGCGGAGTGGGGCTTCGCGGAGCTACGCGAAGTGGGCGAGAAACTACGCCCACCTCCGCACTCCGCGTAGCCCCACTCCGCAAACACCACAGGCCGCCAGCCCCGCCACCCGCCTCTCTCCCGCCCTCCCTAAATACTTTGAAATAAAAGAATCAAATAATTTAAAAGCACTTACCTTGCCGCCGCTGCCCGCCGCGTCCCCGGGGCTCGCGATCTTCCGTCTTCCGTACTAATGCGCATGCGCGGGCGGCCGCGCATGCGCATTTTCTCGTGAAAATGCGCATGCGCGGCCGCCCGCGCATGCGCATTAGTAAAGCGGACGGAAGACGGAAGATAGTGAGCCCCGGGGACGCGGCGGGCAGCGGCGGCAAGGTAAGTGCTTTTAAATTATTTCATTTCTTTATTTCAAAGTATTTAGGGAGGGCGGGAGGGAGGCGGGTGGCGGCCAGCTACGCTCCGTCTGCGGAGCGTGCGTAGTGCCGCCTGGCTCCGCCAGCTCCTCAAAATGCGGAGTAGGCGGCACTACGCACACTCCGCAGACGGAGCGTAGCTGGCCGCCCACCGTTAGTTTTAAGACTGGATGCCATTCCAAAATCGTATTTGAAAGGGACCTCCTAAATACACCCCTTCTAAATACCAATTTGATATGTAGTCGCAACCCCAAATTGCATTTCGATGACGTGTTATGGAATCGTAATTTGGGCTTGATACTCACAAAGAGGCTATTTTGTGGTTGCAAATTGTCATATTCTGCCAATCAGACACTTTGCAACTGCACAGACCCTTAGTACACCTAGTTGTTAGTGCTCATGTCCCAGATATCCTGAGTGAAAATCTTAGACTTTTGGTCTGTCATGAAATTCATTTAAGACCCAGCCAACATGTGCATGTGTGCCCTCACTAAAACATATGTATCACACAGAAATAGATAGATAGACAGGCAGGCAGGTAGACAGACAGACAGACAGACAGACAGACAGACAGACAGACAGACAGACAGACAGACAGATAGATAGATAGATAGATAGATAGATAGATAGATAGATAGATAGATAGATAGATAGATAGATAGATAGATAGATAGATAGATAGATAGATAGATAGATAGATGGATAGATAGATAGATGGATGGATAGATAGATGGATGGATGGATGGATGGATGGATGGATGGATGGATGGATGGATGGATGGATGGATGGATAGATAGATAGTCACTTAAAATTACCTCTGATGTAAATAATGGCTCCTGCAAAGTAATAACTATAACATGGACAAATTGTAAACAGCGCTTACTTGTCCCTGCCACCTCAACACTGAGCAGATCCTGCTCCTCCAGAAGACCATGGTGTGGCAGTGCATGCTGCTTTGCACTTCACTCCTAGGCTGTACCCCTTGGCAGGTTTTCTGCCTACATGAGGAAGAGGTGATGCGCGGCCACCTCATCCTCCTAGAAAATGTAGCGTGTAGTGGCATTGGCATTGTTGCACCGACATAGGGAAGAGGGGGGTCACACATCTCCTCCTGAAGTCCAATGCCAGTCTCAGCCATAATGGGGGGAACACAAGGGGGTGCCAAAAAACAAAGCAAAACTGACTGACGGGGTAAAAACTGAAAAATAACTACACAGTAGAATGAAAACTACACTAAAAGTGAAAATAAGGTTGAAAAATAGGAGAGGTGGACAGGAAATGATTGGATGTTGTTGGTTGGAATCGGGACCACTAAGGAACACAGATAATCAGAGAGGTCTGGAGTCAGAGTGCCACTACTTAAACAAAACGACTGCATGCATGCATCATGACATTTCATTTTTTTCATGGGAAATGTGTCTTTATGTAATTTTTTGCACGAGGCAGGGACCCGCATTCTCATAATTACACATAGGTGCAGATTTACAAACCCCTTGTAACACTATTGCGCTGCTGTTGCGTCACTTGTTCTGTAAACAATGCACCACATTGCGGCCCATTTAACGTAATGCATCTAGGGAGATGCGTCACCTTGTAAAGCCCTGGGCCACATTATATCTGCGTCTTGTATAATGTATGCAGGATGGGCGTTTCCACGCAAAAAAACCTTGTAGAAGTGATGCAGTGAAATCTACAAGATTTCACTGCGTCACTTCAAGTACGTCACTGCGTCAAAACCTTACAACTGCTTGGAGCAGGCGTAAGGAGTGACTCAGTGTATTGAGTATGGGCCTCCCCCAAGCATTGCTGGTGTTGCGTCATGCTTTCAACACAACTCTAGCAATGTGTGACTTTTGCACCAACAGATGCTCAAAAGATTTCTGACGCATCATGGTGCGCCATATGGTAAATATGACACATCCATGGTGGCGCAAGGGTTTCTTTACCTGGCGCAAGGAAACTGACACATCTCTGCTCTAATGCAGAGATGCGTTAGTTTCTTGTAAATAAGCCCCATAATTTCTTGGGAACTTTGGGCCTCATTTACAAGGAACTGACGCATCTGTATAGATGCACCAGTTTCCTTGCGCCAGCACCAAATGTCCTTGCGCCACCATGGATGCACTGTTTTACAATACAGTCCTCCAGGGCGCAAGGATTAACAGGTGTGACAGAAATTCTGACGCATCTGTTGGCACAAATGTGGCGCATTGCTGGAGTTGCTCAAGAAAATGACGCAACTCCCACACTGCACCACAACAGAGAGGTAAGTCCCATTCAAAGAGCCCTACATCATTCCTTACACCTGGGCTTAGCAGGCGTAGGGATTTTGACGCAATGAAGTCGTAGCGTGATGCAGTGAAATATTGTAAGTTTCACAGTGTCAGTTCTACATGGCTTTTTGCGTCGGAACGCCCAACCTGCATACATTATACCTCATTGCCTGTTAGCAGTACTTACATTTTTTTTTTTTAAGTTTGAAAAATGTAAAGTTTATTGAAGAATAAAAGGGAAGGGGAAAAGGGAAAGGAAGGGGAAGCGACCCTTGACATCACCAGGTAGATCGCTCTCCCTCTGCACAGCACCGCCTGTGTCTCCCTGCCTCAGCTGCCGCTACTGTGAAAGCTCGAGGCCCTCCACCATCCGCAGGATACCACCTGCGCCTCATCCCTGCCTGGACCACCCCCAGCGCCATAGCCTCTGGCTCCCGCACTCGCCACGATGACCCCTGCCACTACAACACCTGGATTCTCTGCACGCTCTCAAGTCCAGATGGAGCCACACCTGCTTCAAGGTCGCCCCGAAAAGCACACACAGCCCATTCACCTGCCAGAACTGCAGCTACACCAGCCTCAGAGCTGACGAACCACCTGCCAAGAAAGACCCCAACGAACTAATGCTCTCTCCCTTTCTCTATTCTCGATCCCTCTATGCAAAGTGATTTGAATTAGATAAACTTACTTGCTATAGTATTAACTAATGCACCATTCTCTTTTCTCTTCTCTGCCACAAGATCTAACCTTGTAATTGATATTTGCGCATTGAAACAAACGCATGAATTGCACTCCTGTCATGTGAATAGGGATTTTTAGTGTCGGTGGAACTCCTGGTGGTGTTAACAGATAGGATGTTGTTAGGTTATGGGTTTGGGAATGGTTTTTAAAATACTGTTTTTAAGATGTCATATGGTATAGCGTTTATGTATTGCATTGTATTGTAGCGCTGAAGAAGTCCACTACTTCAGATGATGAAGGTGTCTTCGAAGCCGGAGACTTCCTCTTCGAATCTTGCCGAGTGCCGACCTCCAGCCACCCTCCTCCGCCCCATATTGTGCACTGCATTTCATGTTTCAGAGAGAATTGTATATGTTTAGATTAAATATGAGACAATAAAATTGGAGTCAATTTGTTTTTCCTTCTTGAAAGGCGTCGAAGTGTTTTTTCAGGCTATGTGCTCACAGCCAATACCCAAATAAATCATATCCGATTAGGATTTTTGCAAGAAAAGGGTTAAGTGGAATCACAAGATTTGCAAAACTGTTCATTTCTGGTATGCTGGTAAATTAAAGTTTTGGAAGCATGCAGGCTTGAAAAGGCACAATTCGTCTGCTGGAAATGTGCCCCAGGTGTTTACAAACCCCTCTCAATCGTTTTAATTGTGTTCCTCGCTTCTAAGGCTTTATAAATCAGAAAGGGAGCGAGAATCAAAAAAACATTATTTTCTATAGAGGCGAGCCGGTGAATGTCTGTGTAATGATGATGCCGTTACAGGCAATCTCTCAGAGCTGAGTGATTGAAATGAGATGGGAAAAATTCTGCATGCTCGACACCGATGATAGCCGGGTTCAATCAGTCCAGATGCATAGATTGCTGGACGGGTGTGCTCCGCCATCTTTGAGTGTCTAGCCAGCATCTGTGCATTGTTTAACCTTTCTCTCACCCGAGTCTAGTACGTCCTTTTGTCATGCTTAAGTGTAAAGGGATTCTGTTACATGCCTGCGTATGTATATACACCACAATCATACCACTAGGAAATCGTCAAAGTTAAAACATCAATTCAATTGTCTCTGAACAATTTTTCGATTTCAGTCTTTTTTCCTGCCAAGATTTCTTCGGCCACAGGAGTGAACATTAGTATTTTTGTGGCAGAAGTAGGACTTGGATCAAAAGGAAAAGAAGAAGGTGCATAGAATTAGAATTAGAATTCAAGTGTTTACAAAGACAATAGTTTGGGATTTTGTGCTATGAAACTGATGCATTCCATTTCAATTACAAAGAGAAAAACGTGCATTAGTTCTGAGAAGTGTAAGTTTCCCTTAGACACTGAGCAGTGACATGGCATAAGCAGCAGTGCAAGCTTCCTTTACCTACAGAATGTATACAGCATGTACATCATGTACACATGGCACGAAAGCTTACCCATACACACACACACACACACACACACACACACTCAGCAGTTATGGTAAGCACATTCTGGGAGCGGGAGTGAAACTTTTTTGATATACCCACAACAGATAACTGCAATAACCCCTGCTTCCTGAATATTTATAATGCAAAATTCCTTTTAATACTACCTGTGACTAGTTGTGAATGTGGAGATGGATGCCTACAAGGTACAGCACACTTCCATCTGTGACTGCACATTTACTGCATCCCAAAATGTGTTTTTAAACAGCCCTTTCAAAAGAGTGGGGCTGCTTCCAAAAAAAAGTTTGGAGGTGAGCACTGTATGTTCCCCCACTGCCTAACACACATATCAGCAAGGTCAAAGCTGCCCCTCACAAGCAAACCTTCAGTTTGAGAAAGGATACCCCGCCATTCTGACATTCCACATCAGCTCAATGGTTTGTGGATGCTATTAAAGGTGTAAACCATTGAAAGTCATTGCAAATTGGTAGATAGAATGCCGATTTAACGACCCCTATTCTTACTCAAAATGCAAATAGTCATAAAGGGTAGTTTTGGAGTCAGAAAATCATTTCGGACAGTTAAAAATAAAACACAACATGTCGGGAAGCCTAAAGTGGAACTAGAATTGAATGCAAATTAGCAAGCAGCCAAGCAAAAGATCAAAAGGCAATTATCACTTTACCTGGCTGGGACTCTCTATAGTACAAAAGGTTAGTTGGAGCTATGTGCTAAAAAACAAGAACAATTATCCCAATATACATAGTTTCTCTTCATACAAGTCAATGTAGTATAACCATGTGACAAGGAGTTGTTGTTCTCAGCAGAAACTTTACTAGTGTGTAGGTGTCAAGGTATTCCCCTCAAGAACGCACAGGATGGCCTTGAGAGGGAGATATCACTCATATCCACAAGTACGGACTCTAGTCTGCACACAAAATCCCACTTCCCTTGCCAGGTTTGAAAATGTGGCTACGCTAACTGTAAATGTACAATGTACATCACAGGGCATCAGGGCACCTGGTCCTGCTAATGCCATGGAATGTTTTTAACTAATGCAATACTATGTGAGGCTTTAAAGAAATGGAAAATGACATTCATACTGGACTATCAAAGTATTCATTAGCGATTGTAAATAATAACTAACATTTCTCTTATTTTTTCCGAATATGTGGGCATAGAACAACATGATTTTGGATATGTGTTCAAACTAACTCACAATGTGCCCGGTGTACATTGAGACTTCCTTTTTCTGGTTGCAAAGCCTGGTACTTTGCCATTGACAAGTTTGGTGACTAAAAAAGTGTTTGCACATTAGGCCCCCAAACTTTCCCAAGTCAGAGAGGAAACACCATTTTTGGCCTGATTCTTTGAGATTCTGCTCTGCCTTACCTGGAGGGAGTCATGATTGATCCAAACTCACCCTCCCTCTTAATCCAGACCGGACGGCCTGCCATTTCACCATGGGGATGGTGTAAATTACTACTTCCCAATGACTGCCAAACTGCCCAACACTTTTGTAAATGACCACCAAGCAGACAGTCATTTATAGAGGCATTAACAGGAACCACTGCAGCAAAAAGTATTGTTTTTGTCTTTAAAAAAAAAAATCCTGGAACAGGATTTTCTTTTTGAAACTTAAAAATATGATGCTCCCCTCTCCATGGGAGTCTTTCCTCATAGAGGGAGGAGCTTTAGAATGATTTTACTGTTTCTTACTGCCAGGTTTCACCTGGTGGTAAGAAACAATACCAAATGACTCTCCAAACTGGCCAGACATGAAGCCATTTTTCTCTGATGGCCCTTATTTTCAAGGGCAGTGAGAGAAAATTCTGCATGGCGGAGACAGAGTAGTCTCCGCCGTAGCCAACCTGAAGGGCCACCCATATTTAAAGCTGGCGGGTGGACCTTATTATTGGTGGTACTTTATCTCCTTTGCGATGGAGCACACATAGTGCCTTTTAGATCTGGGGGTCTCTAGTTGGCAGAGAGGGTACCAATATCCAAATAGGGGCCATTACTTCTAGTCAGGGTAAGGGGGCTACACTCTTTGGATAACCCCTGCTCACCCCCTTGGTGGCTTGGCACGAGCAGACAGGCTTATCAAAGGCAATGTGTTAAGTATTTGTACCAACACTCACAGTAACATAGTGAAAACACCACAAATGGACTCCACACCAGTTTAGAAAAATAAAGTATCTTTATCTAAACTACACAAGACCAAAACAACAAAAATCCAACATACAAAGTTCAAGAAATAGTCTTTAAAATAGTTCTAGAGTTTGCGTCAAAATAATCCACAGTTGCGTCATGTTTGGCCCAAAGTACATGTTGATGCGACAAAAGTTCCAAGTTGAAGCTGCAGCGTTGAAAAACAAGGGATGCGTTACTCCTGAGACCCTTGGGAGGCTATGCGACAGCCCCGCTGCACTCAGCGGGTGTGTTGCGATGAATCCTGTCTGTATGGGGAGGGATGGGATACTTTGTATGGATTCCGGTGCTCAGGTTCGGTAGGAAGTGACTCGTACAGGCACGATGCAACGATCTTCGGGACGGCGACGATCTCTGGTGCAGCGACGATGCACAGCACAGCGTTGATCTTCTCCTCTCTCAGCACCTCGATGCGTTGGCTCTGCGACAATGTTCGCAGCGACGTGATGCGGTCCGCAAGTAAGCGCTGGGACGATCTCACCCAGCGGCGATGGGAATTCTCTCTCACTGTCAACGATGTGCTCCACAAGCGAGCAATGCATGAACATTTCTGATATTCTTTTCTTCTTGTCCAGCTCCCCCACAAATGGATCAAGCACTCTAGGAAGGGCAGAACTCACTCAGCAGAGTTCATGGGGAAGCTGGGGGTGAAGTCCTTTTGTTCCTGGGACTTCTTAACAGGTGGCCAGCTCTCCCCAGGCCCTTGGAGACCTCTTCAAGCAAGGGGACACAACAAAGTCCTTCCCCTCTCCTTGGCAGCAAAGCAACTGCAGGTCAGCCCACAAACACACAGCAGGACAGTCCTTCCTCTTTAGTCTCCCAGCTTTCTCCTTGGCAGAGGTTCCTTCTTGATTCCAGGATGATCTAATTTTCTGAAGTGTGGGTAGCCCTTTTTATACCAATATTCCCTTTGTTCTCTGAGGGCAGAGAGGCCTTGGCTTAGTCAGAACCAGTTCTGGTCAGTTCTGGAGCACTTTGTGTACTTGACTTCTTATTTCCTTTGAGAGGGAGGGGCAGAGCTGTCAGCCGCCCAGCAGGAGGTGGAGCCAGCATGTGGAAGGCATGCACAGCCCTATTCAGGCCCAGGTGCTATCCTCTCCCACCACTCATGATGCAGATGGAGCTATTCAGCCCAGGGATGACTCACTCTGCATCTGGGAGCCACCCCAGCCCATGTCATTCACAAACCAGACAGTTAATTCACAAACAGGCCAAGGCACACAGAAAGGTCAGACAAGAAAACAGGCACTTTCTAAAAGTACTGTTTTCAAACACAGGATTTAAAAACCATCCTTCCTAAAAGATGTGCTGCTAAATTCTGAGTTCAGGGATACCAGGCTTTAATATTCTATCTTGCTCCTATGGGAAGATATGCAGGTAAACATTATACACAGCATTCCCCATTATAGCCTACGGGCAAGATAGCCTTTCAATACTGAAAAACGAAAATGACTGTAATCTACGACCAGAGCATGCCCCCACACTAGTACATGCTCTACCTTTCACATACACTGGACCCTGCCCAGGGGGGTACCTAGTGCCTTCCATATGGGTGTCCAAAGTGTACAGAAAGGGAAGGGTTAGGCCTGGCCAGTGTGGACAGTGGTCAGGTCAGCATGGCAGTTAGCAACTGTTCACAGGAACTGCGATGGCAGGCCTGAGACACCATTGTAGGGCTACTCCTGTGGGAGGCACAATCAGTGCTGCAGGCCCACTAGTAGCATTTGAATCACCAGCCCTGGCACACCCAGTGCACTTTACTAGGGACTTCCGGGTAACACAAATATGCCAATCATGGATAACCAATCACAATAACAATTTATCTAGAGAGCACTTGCACTTTGACACTGATCAGCAGTGGCAAAGTGCCCTAAGCATCTAAACCAGCAAAAACTAAATCCAGCACAGCGTCAAAAATACGGGAGGTAGAGGCAAAATTCAGGGGAAAAATGGTCCCTGAAGAGGAAATTGTGACCTCCACTTCCAAGGATACCTAATGAATGAATGTCTGACATATTATCAAAAGAAACAATATCGTGTTACACAAATATCGGCACAAATATATCGAATACACTATTATCGACTTCCTATACTTAACTATAAACATACAAAAATATCGGATACACAATATCGACATACAAAAACACCGATATCATTTATCTCGACAACATATATATCGATGGTAAGAAATATCGATCACTATTGAGATCACTAATATCGTCAACAATAATATCGTGTAATGAAATATATCGACAATTTATATATATATATATATACACATTTTTTTACATATTATAATGTTATTGGCAATAAAATACACACTTCTTATTTAAAGATACATTTTTTTACATTGTTTAAAAAATGTAAAACAATTAATTTGTATCTATTATATAACCTAAACATTTTAAATAATTGTTTTCCCTTTTTTTTACAATATAAGTAAATTGCATTTGCCTTTTTTAACAACATGAAACTCACAACTGAAATTCAAAAATACAAACTAACCAATCAACACACAGAATTTGTAATATAACCAATAGCAAGGTAATTACTAATTACAATCCTCTATATAAACAATTACCCACTAAACACAAACCACTTGCTAAAACAAACGAAAGGAGATACATCTCTGGATGAATTGCAGCACACCGACAAGAACATCAATATTATCAGGATACAATAAGAGATTTCAAGTAAGTAAGTCTAATAAACAAAATGTAAATAACTGCTACAATGTTAATTCCTTGCTAAATATCCACTTCTCCTTTTCTCTAACAACTACAGAATACTCTACTAATAAATAACAGACAACTGATTTCAGAAAACACAGAAACTACTAAAAATTTAAATATTATCTCTATATTAAATAAATGTTTTAAGCTTTCAAATAAAATACTAGTTATAATAAGTATATCCTAACCATTTTAATTTCTCTCCTAATGCTACAGAAAACTCTACTAACTAAAACAAGACTACACAACTCTTAAACAAATATAGAACTATCAAAGTAAGTATAGTTTAACACTAAATTAACTGGAACAATCACAACAAATGAACACATGTTGTAATTAATTATACATACCTATTTTTTTTTCTCTACTGCCACTACAGAAAAGTCTACAGACAAACACCAGCGAATAATATCCGAAAACAAAAGATACAACTAACTAAGTAAGTATATTCTAACAGTAAAGTAACTTGTAAAATGTTCTAAACAAAAACACACGTTAACATTTATAACACATATCAACTTTATTTCTCCAGATCCAACTACAGAAAACTAAACTACAAAAGAATAGAGAACACAATTCCAATATATAAAATAAAACTAACAAAGTAAGTATATCTAAACAGTAAATAAACTGGTAAAAACGAGAAAAATTAGCACTTGCTCTAATTAATAACAATGATCTCATTTTTTTTCACAGCTAACACTACAGGAAACTATACTGACAAAATACAGATCTCCAAAATCCGAATACCAAAGATACAACTCACTAAGTAAGTATATTAAAGCACTAAATTAACTGGTAAAATGTTGAAAACCTACAAACATGGTGACTTTTCTAACAAATATCTACTTATTATTTTCAGATAACACTACAATATACTCTACTAAGAAAGAACAGACAACTCTACTCTAAAACCCTACCTAAAACTAAATAAGTAAATATCTTCACTATTTTTATAACAATCCTACACTTATTAGTAGCCACTTTTATAGCAAAAATTAGCACTGAAACTCTAAATATACACTAATTCTAAGTAATGACATTGTAATTTAATGATGTGGGCCAGGAGCATGCCGAGCTAAACGTGCAGCCCGGGAGCTCCCGGCCGCCGATGCCCGAATCTGCCATAAAACTAATGCCACACACTCCAAAATTAACCTGCAGAGTGAGGGAGACCCACGGCAACTGAAACGCCATCGGAGAAACCAGCCTGGTGCGACAAGAAGCACAGAATCGGCAGTTTGCCTGGCTGACGGACGCGGGAGCCGCAGAGGCAAGATGGCGGTGCCGGCGCGACTTTGAAGCGGAGCGGCTGACAGAGCTCCTGGAGGGCCCCGCGGAGAAGAGGCGATCGATTGCGGACGCCTGGGGGATCCGGTACTGAGGAATCGAGATTGGCAGCCCGACAGTCTGCCACGGGGGACGCCGGTACCCAGCCGCACCTAACCAAGATGGCGGCGTGAACAGGTCAGGGTGACCGGGAGCTCGCACCTCAACAGTCCTGCAGCGCAACGAAGAGAAACACTCCCGGGGCCAGAGAGCCATCACAGCGGCGGCCCCGACAGGTCAGGTGCTGGCGTGAGAGTCCCTCCCCCACCCCCCACCCGTCAAACCTACCCAAGATGGTGGCGTAACTCGTCGGCAGTTACCGGGAGCCGCGAGGAGGACCCAGCCGGGGCCGTGGGGGGTCCAGCACTGGCGCGGGGGAGGACTGTGAAGCGGGAGATAGGCTTGTCCTCCTCTCCCTCCTGGCCACCCGTAGCACAATTAGAGGCCAGGTGCACACTATCGGCGACCACCAACAGCGGGATAGGAAACTGGAGCCCGCGAGGAAGCACAGTGGGGAGAGCCAGATAAAGGCGGCAAAGGGCAGACGACTCCGCTGGAATCTGCTACCTCACGGGCGTGGAGCGCCAGGGGAGAGGGGGACAGCTGAGTCCACCCGGGCAACTATTCCAGGTGGGAGGACCTGGCGGCAGGATAGACTTCACGGACACTGCTCCGGTTCGGTGATCGGGGGGTAACAGCTGGAAGCTCTGGGTAAGCCCCAGACTGTGAGCAGTTGGCAACGAGAGGCCCGCACTGAACCACGACCCACCTTCGCTTCCACGAGGAACAGCGTTGATGCCCCTCATATAGGGGCAAGGCAGCGAAGATAAGTGACGACACGGACCTACGGCAGAACCACAGTAGGGGCCCTGATAGCAGACACAAGCATTGTGGACACTCTGCTGGGAGGACCAGGGCGGCCTCCGGAGGCGAAAGCACGTCAGCAGCAACCCGAGTGTACAGACCCACGCCGGATAACCATGGGGAAGAAAGAGGTCACGCCCAAATCCCTGAAACAAGGCCCAATGGACAACTTCGCGACCGCCCGCCAGGGCAGGGAGAACCCCACCACGACTCAGGAAGGACCGATTGACACTGATAGACTCCTAGCAGCTATTCAAGCCTCAAGATCGGACATCCAAGAATCTAGAGCGGCGCTAGAAGTCAAGATCGGCGAGGTGGGGTTGGAGGTCACCCTCCTGCGGCAGGACTTCAGGAACCTGTCAGTGAGAGTCACAGTCACTGAAACACGAATTGGGGAGGCGGAGGACTCGCTCACCACGCTCCGAAAGGACATGGCGGAACTCCAAGCATCCCACAGACAACTCCTGTGGAAGGTGGACGATGCAGAAAATAGGGCACGCCGCAACAACATGCCCTTCGTGGGATTTAGAGAGGGAATCGAAGGGAACAACATGGCGGCTTTCCTCCACACCTTCCCGACGGCGCGATTCTCCGCGTGCTTCGTCATTGAAAGAGCACATAGGGCACTGCTGGCGAAACCTCCTGACGGCGCGAGGCCTGTACCGGTGATAGCCCGCTTTCTGAACTTTGCGGACAGGGACCTGATACTTCGGGAGGCTAGGAAACTGGGTGAGATAAGACTAGAGAACACTAACATCATGATCTTCCCAGATTATAGCCAAGAGGTCCAGAAGCAGAGACGCTCCTTCGATCTGGTGAAGGCAAAGTTGAGGGCTTCGAAGATCACCTACATGCTGCTCTTCCCGGCGAAGCTTAAAGTTATTTACAAGGAAAAATCGTTCTTCTTTAATCACCCTGAAGACGCTTGGCAGTGGCTCGAGGAGAGGCCTATCTTCAACAGTAGAGAGGCGGCAGGGCGTGAGGAAATGGACAGGTCCCTAAGAGAAAGGGCGCAATGGGGGCTGCCAAAACCCCAATGACGGAAATCCAGAAGACTGCATTCTCGCGCTCCGGGGACGCCATACCAGGCTCGTACTCCCACGAGGGTCAGGAGAGGGCGATCGGAGTCGCCGGGTCAATCTTCAACTGCCGACTCCAGACGACAGGCCCTGCATCAATCGAAATTCTCGGGAGGGGAAGAAGACGACCAAGCAGAAACCGGAGTAACAGAGCCCGAGGAGGAAGAGCCGAGGGAGGAACTGGACTCGCTACATCCGCTGGAGAAAGAGATCCGCAATTTGGAACGGGACACATCCGACAAACATAGTGGAACTGACTCAGCTACACAAGACTCACACTCATGAACGACGGATGATGGAATGGCGGCCGGTGAGGCCAGAGTCACGCAAGTTGACAACCCCTTTTGTACTCTTCATTTTGCCCAGTTTGTATGTTTTTTGGCAGTGGGTACTTTATTCGGCTCAGCACGACACTGGGCTAGTGCCCTCACAATCCTCCACGTTGGGGGCAAGGTGGGGGTAACTGAGTAAGGGAGGGCGAGGGTGGGCGACAGACCGACTCCTGCTGAAAGCTTTGTCCTATATGGGGATGAGTCTGGAAGGGGACGGTGGTGGGGAGGGGGGGGCATGAGGGGACACAGAGGTACAAAAGTTGGGGAAAGGGGGACCAAGGTTGGGGGGGGGAACAGTTGGGGGGAAAGCCACGCACACACATCTGGACACTCCATCCCAGACTTCCTCCGTCGACACCAATGGTAGGTGAGACTCGACCAACACAGGGTCCTGGCGCATGCAGGGTACACCTCAGACTCCAGAGGGGTGGCGATATTGGTCAATAAATCATCCCCATTCAGCACTACACGCACATGGAGCGACCCCCAGGGCACATACGTGGGGGTACAGGGGTCTTGGAGGAGACAGCGATACACGATAGTGTCGGTATATGCACCACCGAAGCTCCAATCACGCACGCTTAAGGCGGTCACGTCCATCCTCATAGACACAGCAGACACCATACAAATAGCGGGAGGTGATTTCAATGATGTCATGTCAGAAGTCTTGGACCGCACAGGTCACACACATAGAAGGGAGACGCAGACCCCCCTGGCACAAACTATGGACACGGTCGGACTCACAGACACATGGCGCTGGCGTCACCCCACTCAGACAGCCTACTCCTTCTATTCAGGAGCGCACAAAGTCTTCTCCAGGCTTGACTACATATTCATGGCGAGGCAACACCTGACGGCTGGAGATGTGATTGAATACAAGGCGAGGGGTATCTCGGACCACTCACCCCTATATGCGAAGCTGGGGGGTGCGAGGCGGGGGAGAGGCGCGGAATGGCGACTGGCGTCATGGGATTTGCAGTCCCCAGAAATCGCACGCGGCGTTAGAGCTGACATCAAGGTCAACATAGCTGAAAACGAGGGTTCAGTCTCCTCGGGGGTAACTCTCTGGGAGGCGATGAAGCCGGTACTGAGAGACAGGATTCAGGGGAGGTTAGGCGAAGCAAGACGTAAACTACAGGAGGAAGTGGCGGGATTGGAGGCTTCCATTTTGCAACTAGAGGAAGATTATCAAACATATAAGAGGGAGGACACTTTGCGTCTACTACTAGACACCCAACGGACATACAGGGAGGTAGTCTCGAACGAGGCAAAGACCCAATCGCTGGCAACTCTTCATCGTTTATACGATGTGGGGGACAAATTGGGTAGACTCCTGGCCTGGCTGAGCAGAAAAGAAAGGGATGCACGGTGGGTGGAACAAATCAAATCGGGGGATGGGGTCTTGCTGCGCAGTGATGAGGGGATAGCGACGGCTTTTGCGACCTACTACGAACAATTCTATAAGGCCAGAGACCTGGAGGACATGGAGGGGGCGCTGCAATACATGGAACATATAGAGATACCTGCGCTACCCCCGGAAACCTGCTCGGCACTGGAAACGGACATAACACTAGACGAAGTGTCAGAAGCCATAACCAAATTGAAAACAGGCAGGACGCCGGGCCCTAACGGGTTCCCAGCGGAATTCTTTAAAAAGGCGACCGACCTCCTGACACGACACCTTAAAAACCTGTTTACTGAATCATACCGGCAGGGAACTCTGCCACCGGACCTCACCTTGGCCACCATTGTGCCGATACATAAAGAGGGAAAACCCAAAGAGGATTGCGCATCCTATCGTCCCATCTCACTCCTTAATATGGAGGTGAAGGTGTTAGCGACAATCCTAGCAACTCGCATGAGAGCAGTGATCCCAGACTTTGTTCATGCGGACCAGTCGGGTTTTCTCCCCGATAGAGCGACAAAATTAAAATTCAGGTGCACACACAACTGGCTGCAGGAAGTCAAAGGGAGGACCGAACCACATTGGTTCCTCTCACTCAACGCTGAAAAAGCGTTGATGCGGTGCACTGGCCTTTCCTCATGGCGGTGCTCCAAAGGTTTGGCTTTGGCCCAAAACTGTGTGGATGGATACAACTACTGTACACTGCCCCGAGAGCACGAGTGAGAGTGAATGGGAGGCTGTCCCGCAAATTCCGTATCGAGAGAGGTACCCGCCAGGGGTGCCCACTGTCCCCCCTTTTATTTACTCTGACTATCGAAATCTTGGCACTCAACATAAGGCGGAACCCGGACATCCAGGGCTTCTCGCTGGCCCCCTCAATGGCGGAGCAGGAAAAAATTTCGTTGTATGCCGACGATGTCCTGCTGTACATCACAAAGCCCGACACGACAGTGCCAGAATTGTTTAGGGTACTGGACAACTTTGGGGCACGAGCAGGCCATACTATAAACTGGCACAAGTCGGTCCTTTATGACCCACAGGGGAGGGAGCAGTGGGGAAACGTCCCTGAACGCTTGGTCACTACATCCACGGGCTTTCAATACCTAGGTATACACATTACCCTAGACAGGAATCTCTCTTTCTCCAAGAATGTGGACAGAATAATGGGAGACGCAGTGCACATGGCCAGGTGGAAACGGTTGCCGCTCACGCTTCTGGGCAGGGTGGCGATGTATAAAATGATCACCCTTCCTAAGTTCCTCTACGCCCTCCAAAATGAATACTACCCATTACCGACTACGGCGCTGCGAAAGATTCATGCCGATCTTCGCACATTTTTATGGCTGGGAAAGCAACCGCGTATTGCCCTGCAGACGCTCCAACGCCACCAATATAGCGGGGGCATCTCCCTGCCTAACCTGGAGGCCTATTACTGGGCGGAGCACCTGACCCCGGTCAATGACTGGATACATGTTCCGGCGGACTACCCGACATATGTGCTCGAAAGATATAAACTGTCACCCCAGAACATACTACACTATCTGTACGGCGGTAAACATAGGAAGTCACTCTTACCTGCGACTGTGATCACGCTGAAAGCTTGGCGACAGGCTACCAAACGCACGGGTTGGGAGGGGAGACCCACCAGGCAAACACCGTTATGGCATTGCCGGTGGCTGACAGAACTCAACAAGCTCAGGGGATTTCAAAGATGGGACGACATCGGCATATCGAACATAGGCGATGTGATCTCCAGAGGTGAATTGAAGTCGTTCCAGGCTCTCCGGAGCGAATTCGGACTACACCAGTCACAGTTGTTCAAATACACACTATTACGACACGCCTGGAGGGCACAAAATATCCAAATCACAGAGATGCCCGAATATGCACCACTGGAAGGCAGACTCCTCCAGGAGCATGTAATGAGCATAGCGGTGTCCCTCACCTACAAAACCCTGACTAATAATTGCTAGGGGACTTGTCGAAGCTTAGAGGAGTATGGGAGGCCGAGATAGGGGAGCTGGAGGATCTGGACTGGGAGATCGTTCTCATGCACCCCCGGGAAGTAGCGATCAAATCTAGGCTACGCCTCATTCAATTAAATGTGTTACACAGGACATATTTCGACAGAGTACGCCTCCTAAAAATGGGAAAAATAAGTGACCCAACTTGCCTCAGGTGCAGCCGACAACGTGGGGACTTCTATCATATCATTTGGGGGTGCACAAACATACAAACCTACTGGTCGCACATCTTTACGGAACTCGGGGAGGTGTTAGGGGTAAAACTCACGCCAGAGCCTAAGCTTGCCCAACTGGGCATGACGACGGAGGTCTATCTGCCGAGACCTTTGCTCATTTTCTTAGTACTGGCTTTGGTAGTCGCAAAAAGGGACATAGCGAAATACTGGGGGGCCACTGAAACACCGAGCATTCAGGAGTGGTGACGAGGGCTTGACCTCTATATGGCAGCGGAAAGGGTGACATACAAAGCGAGAGGGTGCCCTAAGAAATTCCGCAGAGTGTGGGCCAAGTGGAGACAGTACCACGGCTTGGAGGGGGGACAATGAGGGAATGTGCCTAAGGGGAGAGGAGGGGCCACACTGTAAATGAGTCATGAGCGCCAGGACTGAGTTCAAGGTCACCCCAGTGGTGAGATGCATGTGGACACTGAGGCCAGGTTGTGACACAAACATGCTACGCAATGATGCCGGTTTCGCAGGGGAGGAGGGTGGGACGGGAGTGGGAAGGCTGCACATTAGTAAACTAAGGTACCCGGGGGATAGGCTTCGGAAGCAGCCCAAGGTGTAAGACATGGTTTGTCATAAGACAGTCGCAGCAGCGACAACTCAGTTGAATTGTTGGGGATGGGGGGGGATAAGAGTTGGGGGTTCGTGGGGCCTTTTCTTAAACAAAAAGCAGATGTTCACTGTGATTTGAAATGCCACCACCAGCTCGGCTGGTATGCCCGAGATGCTGAACCTACGCATGCCGCCCGACCTCCGGGGTGTGGGCTGAATGGCCGTGTACACAACATTTCATGTAACGACTCTCCCACGTCAGTGGCGGCTAAACAATGCATACTATGCTGGTGATTTTCTTGGTATCTGCAAATAAAAATTAATTTAAAAAAAAACATTGTAATTTAATTTTTTCCTAACAGATCAAACAACATCAGAAAACACAGTCCACAACGAAAGAATAAAGCATATCAAAATGTTTCACTGATTTCAAAAACAAGTAAGTATATACATGACTATTGTTCACTTACTTAGGATTAAAAACAAACATTTCCTTTTAATGAACTATTATATATATCTCTTGTAGATTTACAAACAACAAAATGACTGAAGGAGCAGAATTTGTAACCAGCCAGAAAGGAAAGCTATTACTCTGCTACATGGGTTACACTTATACCCAAGAAAAACAATATGGAATGAAAGTAAATTGGAAATGTTGTAAATATTATTCCAACAAGTGTTATGGAAGGGCAACAACGAGAGAAGCAACTGTACTTTATACTAGGGATCACAACCATCCACCAAACGTAACAGAAATTGAAGTTAGAACAGCATTAGAAAATATAAAAGAGGAATGCACAGGTTCCCAAAAAGAAACCAATGTCATGTTAAAAGAATAAATTCCTAAAATCTCTAAAACTGCCACAACACAGATGCCACATATTCTTTCACTGAAAAGAACTATAGCACGAACAAAAAAAGCTACTACTACTACCACACCACCTCCAAGAACATATAGTGATATCAGTTTAAATGCCAACCAAATTATAACTTTAAACAAACAACTATTTATCATTTACGACAATGAAAACAATGATAATAGACTTATAATTTTTGGAACAAATATGAACCTATTAAAACTTCAGCAAAGCCAATATTGGATGATGGATGGGACTTTTAAAATCTGTCCCAAACCTTTTTTCCAATTATACACTGTACATGTCCTATACCAAAACTGCAACATACCACTACTGTATGCACTACTACAAAATAAAAATAATTCCACATATATGGAATTATTAAATATAATTAAACAAAAAACAAATGACTATTCTCCTGAAAAAATAATCCTAGATTTTGAGCAAGCAATGCTTTCAACCATCCTAAAAATCCACCCCCATACCTGCATTCATGGCTGCTACTACCATTTAAACCAGTTTCTTTGGAGACATCTACAAAAAACTACCTTAAGTGTAGAATATGCAACTAACTCATCTTTTGCATATCAAATTAAAAAACTCATAGCACTGGCTTATGTTCCGGAAACAGACGTAGCAGAACACTACAACATTCTAATAGACAGCACCTGCTATAAACAAAATGAAGCTAAGTTGAGTCAATTTTTGGACTACTTTGAAGACACCTGGGTAGGCAGACCCCATAGATCTGGCCACAGAAGAAACCCTAAATTCCTAATACCATGGTGGAACGTTTACAGAAGCACCTTAAATGGTGAATCTAAAACTAACAATGCAGTAGAAGGTTGGCACAATGCCTTTATACAATCAACTGGCAGAACAAAACCAAGTTTAGAACATTTTATTAAGTGCCTACAAAAAGAAAAAAGCTACAAGGAATTCAGAATGGAGCAATACATACCTGAACTAGTCCCTAAAACATCAAAACAAAACAAGCAAATGTACAAATACCTAGAAGAACAAGTAAAGTTATATCCTAGTACAAAAGGCATTGAATACTTAAACATAATTGCCAAAACCCTACTCTGAGTAATTCACAACACCAAACCAGTCCCTAAAAATGAAACCTAAATATTCAGAATAACATTTGTATCTTTATTTTTGAATCTCTTTAATGTATGCAATATATATAATAATTAATTAAATATATATGCACACATTACTTAAAAATAAGAAATATAAAACAATGCAATAATAATAATTACATTACCCACCCACAAAAAATAAGAAATAAATAACTTACCAATCATGTTGCAAATCCAATAACGTCCTTCTCCACCAAAATAATCCAGTTAGTGAAAAGTTAACCCAAAATAATATGAAAAAATACAACTGTACCAAAATGAGACAAGCATCCAGTGAAGATCCGTCGAATAACCATACAAATCGCGAAAAATAGTTAAAAATAGAAGAAACGCTCCAGGAAAACCGAAAACTTTAAAGAAGTGTTTGAAATCCATTGGTTAATAAAACCAACAAACACTTCCTTAAAAAAAAAAACACAACTTCCGATATGGCGAACACCTAGAACAGAAACATATAAAACAGACATTTCCACCCACATAAAACAACACATAAACAACTACTAACATTAGTATTAACATTATATTCCTACTACATATACTTAAAACATGGATATAGTAACTCTCTACACAAGCCTAAAACAAGGTAAAAGTACGTGTAGCTACCACACGTAAATAATCGTTCTCAAAAACTGAAATACAACTCACTCACATCTAACAACAGTAAATAGCAGCAGACTACTCTCAAAACTCCATTAAAATACACAAAAAACATATAAAACAAACCTTACCTTAAGTGACCTGAAGTCTCTCCCAACCGCGAGCTGCTCTTCATCCAAATGACACAAAACAACCTAACCCGGTTACAAAAGAAAGAACCCAAAAGTAACAAAATAGTCCAATCTAAGAAATATATTATAAAATCTTTGTAAAATCACCTAAAATAATTACAAAATACCTACTATTTTTTTATTTAAATGTTTTTTTCTTGCTGGTAATAAATAATTTTGAAATATGTATTAAAACTGTACAAATAAATATTATGAATTAAATAATATTTATTTAAAAATTATTAGAAATGTTAAAAAATGTTACACCATGTTGTGATATCCTATTTCTGTTAGAAAGAAATATACCTATATCTGAACAACTTTTGTATACAAATGTATTGTTTAAAAAATTAATATTAATATTTTATATAGTATTATACATTTTTATATTTTATTGACTAACAACCTATGTAATATTATAAATAAGTGATATTACATATTACATATAAGCATATTATATTTTCTTCTTCTTCTTTAAAAATTATTGTAATGTTGTATAAAAATTATTTGGACAAATATACATGTTTCATAAATGTTAAAAAAATGTATTTTTGAAAATATTATCTCTGCTAAATATACAATACCTAATACATTTTTGTTGTTGAAAATATGTTTATAATTTTCTGTGTTTTTACTACTATAATCTCAAAAATCTATTATTGCCAAAATGGAAGTAGGTGCTGGACACTAATTAAATACAATTTACTATTCCCACTCCAATCTACATTAAATTAAAGTAGGTGCTGGACACTAATAATAAATAATTTAATATTCCCACTCCAGTCTACATTAAATTGAAGTAGGTGCTGGACACTAATTAAATATAATTTACTATTCCCACTAGAGTCTACATTAAATTGAAGTAGGTGCTGGACACTAATTAAATATAATTTACTATTCCCACTCCATTTTACATTAAATTGAAGTAGGTGCTGGACACTAATTAAATATAATTAACTATTCCCACTCCAGTCTACATTAAATTGAAGTAGGTGCTGGACACTAACTAAATATAATTTACTATTCCCACTCCAGTCTACAATAAATTGAAGTAGGTGCTGGACACTAATTAAATATGATTTACTATTCCCACTCCAGTCTACATTAAATTGAAGTAGGTGCTGGACCCTAATTAAATATAATGTACTATTCCAACTCCAGTCTACATTAAATTGAAGTAGGTGCTGGACACTAATTAAATATAATTTACTATTCCCACTCCAGTCTACATTAAATTGAAGTAGGTGCTGGACACTAATTAAATATAATTTACTATTCCAACTCCAGTCTACATTAAATTGAAGTAGGTGTTGGACACTAATTAAATATAATTTACTATTCCCACTCCAGTCTACATTAAATTAAAGTAGGTGCTGGACACTAATTAAATATAATTTACTATTTCCACTCCAGTCTACATTAAATTAAAGTAGGTGCTGGACACTTATTAAATATAATTTACTATTCCAACTCCAGTCTACATTAAATTGAAGTAGGTGCTGGACACTAATTAAATATAATTTACTATTCCCACTCCAGTCTACATTAAATTGAAGTAGGTGCTGGGCACTAATTAAATATAATTTACTATTCCCATTCCAATCTACATTAAATTGAAGTAGGTGCTGGACACTAATTAAATATAATTTAATATTACCACTCCAGTCTACATTAAATTGAAGTAGGTGCTGGACACTAATTAAATATAATTTACTATTCCAACTCCAGTCTACATTAAATTGAAGTAGGTGCTGGACACTAATTAAATATAATTTATTATTCCCACTCCATTCTTCATTAAATTGAAGTAGGTGCTGGACACTAATTAAAAATAATTTACTATTCCAACTCAAGTCTACATTAAATTGAAGTAGGTGCTGGACACTAACTAAATATAATTTACTATTCCCACTCCAGTCTACATTAAATTGAAGTAGGTGCTGGACACTAATTAAATATAATTTACTATTCCCACTCCAGTCTACATTAAATTAAAGTAGGTGCTGGACACTAACTAAATATTATTTGCTATTCCCACTCCAGTCTACATTAAATTGAAGTAGGTGCTGGACACTAATTAAATATAAATTACTATTCCCACTCCAGTCTACATTAAATTGAAGTAGGTGCTGGACACTAATTAAATATAATTTACTATTCCCACTCCAGTCTACATTAAATTAAAGTAGGTGCAGGACACTAATTAAATATAATTTACTATTCCCACTCCAGTCTACATTAAATTGAAGTAGGTGCTGGACACTAATTAAATATAATTTACTATTCCCACTCCAATCTACATTAAATTGAAGTAGGTGCTGGACACTAATTAAATATAATGTAATATTCCCACTTCAGTCTACATTAAATTGAAGTAGGTGCTGGACACTAATTAAATATAATTTACTATTCCAACTCCAGTCTACATTAAATTGAAGTAGGTGCTGGACACTAATTAAATATAATTTACTATTCCCACTCCATTCTACATTAAATAGAAGTAGGTGCTGGACACTAATTAAATATAATTTACTATTCCAACTCCAGTCTACATTAAATTGAAGTAGGTGCTGGACACTAATTAAATATAATTTACTATTCCAACTCCAGTCTACATTAAATTGAAGTAGGTGTTGGACACTAATTAAATATAATTTACTATTCCCACTCCAGTCTACATTAAATTAAAGTAGGTGCTGGACACTAATTAAATATAATTTACTATTTCCACTCCAGTCTACATTAAATTAAAGTAGGTGCTGGACACTAATTAAATATAATTTACTATTCCCACTCCATTCTACATTAAATAGAAGTAGGTGCTGGACACTAATTAAATATAATGTACTATTCCAACTCCAGTCTACATTAAATTGAAGTAGGTGCTGGACACTAATTAAATATAATTTACTATTCCCACTCCACTCTACATTAAATTGAAGTAGGTGTTGGACACTAATTAAATATAATTTACTATTTCCGCTCCAGTCTACATTAAATTGAAGTAGGTGCTGGACACTAATTAAATATAATTTACTATTCCCACTCCAGTCTACATTAAATTGAAATAACTGCTGGACAATAACTATATATAATTTACTATTCACACTCCAGTCTACATAAAATATTAGTAAATGCTGTACAAATAATTTTTGTCATAAATATATATTTATTCAAAAACAACCACAATAATCTCATATATAGCCAAGATTTTTTTAAATATTTAAATAAAATATTTTAAAAAAATTAAATTGTAATTATTATTTTTTCCATAACATTTTTAAGATTTGTATTAATATTAATAACTATTCCTATTTATTTTTCTAATTTTATACTATTCATTATTCTAAATAACTCACTAGCCTATTCCCCAACATTTCAAGTAACAACTACTAATAAAAATGTTATTGATACATTTTTTGTGAAAATTTATTAAAAAAATATTTTTTACATAATAAATATTTACTTTTAAATATATGTACTTTTAGATGTAATGTTAATAACATATTACTTTTTTATATATATAGTGTAAATATTCCATAATTATTGTTAATTAATAAAAAAAATAATTAAAAATGTAATAATTATTATTTCGATATTTTATTAATTTTGATAAATATATTTTTTATAGAAGTTTATATACACATTTATTAAATATACAAATAACTCTTTTATATTTTAAAACACTCCCCACCCTTATCCCCTATAAACCCAATAACCCGCTCCTAAAATTATATATGTATTTTTATTAAATATTATATTATATTTATATGAATTATTTTTGTATTATATTTTTACTTTTGTAATTTCAATTTATAATTTATTTAATTTATAAACAGTACAAATAATAGTAATATTTTTTTTTCTAATATTTTATTATTTTTTTAAATATATTTTAAAACATTCCCACCATTATCCCCTATAAACCCAATAACCCGCTCCTAAAAATATATATGTTTTTTTATTAATTATATTATATTTTTAATATATTTTTTAATTTTTTCTATATAACTTTTAATAATTATTATAAAAGTATTGCATAATTTTTTTTATTTTTTATTTGTTACTATTATACGATATTTTGTATAGTCGATATTTTGTCTCACGATATACTTACTTTCGATACATTGAAATACATACTAATTACGATATTTTTGTATTCGATATTTCTTTCTTTCGATATTATTTACCTACAATATTAATTCTTCGATATTATGTCATATCGATATAAAAATTTCGATATCATGTCTGATTACCCTAATGGATAACCATTAATAGACTGGTTTTACTAGAAAGAATATATTTTATTTGATTACCCAACATTTGGAATCTTCTGAAGACAAACTCATTTAACTCTGTTAATGTACACATTCAAAACTAGAAAGTTGTTTCCAAACAATGCAGCAGAACAGCGAAAGAGAAGTAAGTGAGTAAGAAGTGTGCTAGTGTTATGTAATATAAAACTAAATAGTGACTGTGGAGGATGCACAGTTGTTTGATCTAAACTCCAACATTACTGTACACTACTATAGTGTCAATGTTTGCCCCCTTGAGGCTATTTGTACAGGGTCATCATCAGGATGAAGAATGGGAAACACCCATTAGATAGTACTCATGCAGCAAATGACAAACAGTACAATCAGGAATGGATCCACAAATCATAAATCTTGACATTTAGAATAATTGAATTAAGTCTCCTATGGTTATTGGAGGATTCTGTGGGAGAAGGTTCCAACCAAGGTCCATGGAGGGCAATGCGATTGTCAGTCTCATTATGACACTTCTTGAGGGTACGCATAAGAAAAATCAATCACTCTAAACATCCGGGGGGTGAGGTGTGTCTGGAGATTTCAATCTGTATTACCCAGGGATGATAACCCACGCAAAGTAAACACAGTGTCAACCCAAAATAAATTTTAATCACCTGCATCAATCTAATTGTAATGCTTTCCATATGAATAGGAATTGCGTGATTGCTAATGAAAGCTGAGCATCTGCATACACGTCCAATCTGCTTGGATTCAGATATAAATTGTGACCTTAGTGCCCACAACTGACGTTCCATTGCAGCATTCACCTGCTTTGCTTCACATTGCAATTAAGCTAATGTCATTGCAGTAATCAATTGATATTTTTGTTCGTTGCTACTAACAGGTCTAGCATTCTTCTGAGCAATTGGAAGGGAAATGTTTAATGTTCATTGGAAGGCTATCTTGAAATACCCTGGTCTCTCACTGAAAGCTCTATCAAAACCTTTGAAAGAAAGCACATCTGCTTGGAGATTGTCAGTTGTTAAGACCATATAGTTGGTGATGAACACTAAATAAAACCTTGCTCTTGGTAGTGAACCACAATCCATATTTTCTTGCTACAGAACATTTGGTAAAAACATTCTCTTCCTATTCATGATTAGGAAATGGCATCCTCCTTGTTCTGAATAACAGACAAAGCTATCCGCCTGGTGTTCAGCACTAGGGAAAGCCTTCGTGCCAAACATTAGGCAACATCCTATTAACCATCTATCCTTACAGTGCTAAAACACTAGAAAGGTAATCTACTAGATGCTGAAACCAGGCAAATACTTGGGGCTGAACAACAGATCAGCCTTCCTATCAGCAAGGAATAAAAGGCAAGTCCATCCTGTATTTGATATTAAATAGGAAATGTGGTGGCGCTGCAAAACAGGCAAAATTAGCATCTTCATTCTGAATAATAGAAAATCTGCTCGTTAGGTGTTTAGCAATAAGTGAATCTACCACCTGAACGGTCATTATCTTGGTACTGTTTAACAGATTAGATTGACCCCATACTCTCAAGCCAACAGTCAGGATTAGTTGATTGTTGTTGCAATGGAAACCCCTCATTCCCCTTGGGGCTGCACAAACGAATTATATAGTTATGTTACTGGGGCTGTTAAAAAGTCAGAACTATCCCCATCAAGATTCACAGCAGGCAGGATTATCTTTGTGACACTGAGTAGCAGGGAGTTCTATCCACTGCACTAAATAATTGGTGATGCACATGGTGCTGTTGCTTTATGTTATGTTATGTTATGTTATGTTATGTTATGTTATGTTATGTTATGTTATGTTATGTTATGTTATGTAGATTCATAGAGCACACAATCACCCAGGAAGGTATTCTGGTGCTGAGCAGGAGCAAACCTAGCCAAACCTAAAGGCTAGTGAGACTACTTGAAAAGCCAGCTATTCAGCTTCTTGTAGATTTCAAGAAGTGAAGAGGAGGCTTCTGTGCGCAGTGGCAGGTTGTCCAATGCTTCAGGATCAATGTAGAAGGCTCAACTGCCAGATCTGGTTTTCCAAATGCGTGGATTGTGTCCCTGTATGAATCTGGATGAGCGGAGGTGTTTGTAAAGTTTGTGAAAGGAGATGTGATTTTTGAGTTATGCTAGGCCTGTGTTATATAGTGGCTTGAAAGTGTGGTGAGGAGTTTGAATTGTGCTTGTTTGTGTATGAGGATACAGTGGAGCTCTTTCAGGTGTGGTGTGATGTGAATGTGGTATGGGAGGTTGAAAATGGTTCTGGCCACCGAGTTCTGAATGGTCTCCAGCCTTCTGGAGAGTTTTGTGTTGATCCCGGCATTGAGGGTGTTCCCCTAGTCCGACTGGCATGTGATCATGAAGACATATGTTCACCTTGCTGCCATTCTGACGGTGCTCCTTTGGCTCCCAGTGAAGCGTGCACCCTCTTTAAAACCAGCTGCATCATATACAAAGCCATCACAAACAGCAGCCCTGCCCATATCATCAACAAACTCACCATCTCCTGGGTTATTGATACACAAACAGTCAGGAAACCATCAGACTGCATAATAAAACGTGCAAAAAAGAAGACAAAAACAAGGCAGCAAGCCTTTTTTTATCCATGCACTCAGGATCTGGAATAACATGCCTGTATCCATCAGAACAGCCCCAATACCGCTCTAATCGAGGAAAGATTTGAAAACACCCCTGTTTAAAGAACATTACATAAGCTTGTGCTTGAATAAATAGTTTCAAAGAATTACAGAGAGAAGACCCTAAAACTTGGCTGGAGATTGTGAATGTATTTTTCTGACTTTTACTAAAGAAAGGATGAGATAGGCCAATAGAAAGCCTTCTGCTTTATACAAGCTGCCCTGAACTAGATGCGTGGATGTGAAAAGAGTTTGCATGCTCAAATGTTGAGATTGAAAACTAGCCTATCTATTGTATTATGAAGTTTTTGAAGACAGTCTAAGTTTTTCTTTGGCAGGCCAAAGCTCAGGCGAGATTGAATAAATGCATTGGAAAAAACCTCTCTCTGTGGTTAAGATAAAAAGCGGGACATTAGTTTCAAATAAAAAATGCAAGATTCGAAAGAAAGCTTAGGGGGTCATTAGGATGGTGGGCAGACATCCTATCGGGAAACAGGACTGCCCGCCGTAAGGGCGGGGGTCCCGTGGGGGCAATTAGGATCCGCCCACCGCAGTGGCGGGTGCATCCTGCATTCCTGTCATTGTGGCGGGTGGTGCACTCAGCACCGCCGGCCACAATGCCAGGAAGGCATATTGTGCACTTCTATGCACAACATGGCAGGCACAGCGCAGTGCCTGCCATGTTGCACATGGAACTGCCATGTGCACCCCTCAGAGTCCCTGGGGGCCCGCAACGGGCCCCCGCAGTCTATTTCCACATGCCTTTACGTGGCAGCAATGCCGCCACAGAAAGGCATTTTACCGCACCCATGGTAATATGGCTGGCGGTGTCTAACAGACACTGCCACCATATTAGTCTCTTTTCTGCCCGGTCAACGAGTTGACCGGGCTGAAAAGCAGCGGACGGTCTTTCTGTCCGCCGCGGTCCACCCTGCCATAGTAATATGGTGAGGGGGAAATGGGTGGCGGGCGGGGTCAGATCACGGGCAGATTGCCTCCACCATGGGGGCAGTGGCGATCCGCCTGTAATCCTAATGGGCCCCCAAGTATCTAAGATGATTCCAAGATTGCGCAAAAAGCAAACTAGTTCAGGACATGGGCCTAAAATGAGCAAGCCAAAGATATTGATCACATCTACTGAATTTATTGTTGATGTAAATGTAAATATAAATGTCAAGGTATTTGTAGAGCGCAATGCCACCAAGCGGTTTCCTGGCGCTATTACTCATACCGCTGTGGAACCCTTCCTGGCTTTCCCTGTGAAGTGTCCACTCTTGGGCCAACCCAGGGTGAAGCCAGGCATCCTGGCGCTGTTGGGGCCAGTGTGGAGGTTAAGCAACCTATTGCCCAGTGTTGCAGCGTGGGGCCCATGATTAGAACAGGCAATGAGGCGAGAATTGACAGGTCCGAGGAAATTGAGCCCAAGACCCGCTGAGGCGGGAATTGAACCCTGGTCCCAGGCCAGAACTCTGCATCAGGGTCTGCCGCTCTAACCATTGACTATGAATATGGGTCAGTGGGCGCACAGACGGTTTTTGTTGAATTCCTGCTAATGTGCTATCAATGTTGGGTGCTACAAACAGGTGGCGTGTCCATCCAACACACGTATATTTAGCTTATTGTTCTTGTGCCACCATGAGACTTGATGGCATCCCTGTATATAGTGCATACCTTCGGCGCTTAAAAGATCAAGCTTCCACAGTAATTGCTTTAGCAGTTTATTTTTGGTTCATCATCATTATCACTGGTGAAGAAGTGTGGCTCACTGGTTAGAGGCGGCAGACCCGAGAGCAGAGGACGGCCCGGGACCAGGGTTCGATTCCCGGCGCGGCAGGTTTCTGGACCAGGGTCAGCGGACTCGATAATTCTCTCGCCTCGGTGCCCACTCTGATCAGCGATCACACTCGGCAACTCTGGGCATTAGCTTGCCTCATCTTCACTAACGGCCCCACCAGACCGCCGGGGATGCCTGGTCTCACCCTGGAGATACCCATTAAGGGACCATCTCTCAGGGAAGCCAGGAAGGGTTTCGCAGCGGTCGAAGCGCCTTGGGACCCTACGGGTAAGTAGTGTGCTATATAAATGCCTATACATTATTGATTCAAAATGTGCGTTTTTTCTTCTTATTTTATACCTGCCGAGAAGCGGAAGGTTCGAGAGACGCCGGAGGACCTTATCCTCAAACAAACACCATCACCAATGCTTGAATATCACCGGGTACACATGCTCCCTGATGAAGGGTATCACCCGAAATGCATTGGAGCCAAATCTAAGAGTGCATAATATGTAAAAATAAGAAGAAAAAACACACATTATGAATCAATAATGATGATGAACCAAAAATAAACTGCCAAAGCAATTACTGTGGAAGCTTGATCTTTTAAGCGCCGAAGGTGTGCACTATATACAGGGATGCCATCAAGTCTCATGGTGGCACAAGAACCATAAGCTCTAACCATTGAGCCACACTCCTCCAGTGTTGTGGGCAGGACCTTTGTCATGTACGGTTCCGTTTGAGCATGTCAGTCTGCATGTATCAAGTTTTGGGTTGTTTCAAGGACTAGTGGGAGATTGGATGGTGACTCCTCAAAGGGGCCGCAAAGCAGAAGGCAGACTAGATACATGTCTTCTCCATAAAAGTAGGTTGTTACCTTAAATTGCTGTAATAGGAAGGCAAGGGAGGGCAAGTAAAAGTTAATTAGCAGTGGAGAACTCACGGGAGGGGTTTAACCTTGGAATAATATTGGCCTGGCTGATGGGTTTGGGATCTGCAGGTGAGGAAAGAGGATTCTACAGTAAAACAGTGCTGCAGTTTGCTAGGGAGGATTAGTGACATTGTAGGACGCCTTGATTTATGGTGTCCAACGTGGCAGAGAGGGCCAAAAGTATTAGGACTCCTCTGTGCTCAGTCGGTGATGCCTGAGATTACATTGCAAGACGGCAACGTACTCCATAGCACTGAGAGTTTGGCCCATGGTCAAGTGTACCATCTTTATATGAGTCATTTTTGATTGCTTAGGTACCGGTCAGTGTTACTAGGTAACGTTTGTGCATAAAGAAGACTTATTCTGTAGTCCAAACTAGCTTTGGAACGTTTTCATCTTTTTTGTATTTTGAGCTCTCTAACATTCCACTTTGTGGTTCCAGCTTTCTTTTTAGTCATGTGAATGTCACATGGGGAACCAAGCAGGCTAAACAGTTTTTCGAGTTTTCTATACAGTTGCCAATCTTTATCTTCTGAGCTTTCTTTGGACAGTCCGATTATTCTCACTGCTTAGTCACTCATTTATCTGAAAGGGGTGGTCGCCTTAGACAAAGGTCCTAAACAATTGCTTCACAGTAGACAGGCCAGGATCTTTTGAGGAGGTATGACCTAGTGGCCTAAAGTCGTAAAAGTCACCAGTATCACAAGGTTTTCTAGATAAGCTCTCTAAAGGTTATGTAGTCCCGGTCATGACAGACCTCTTGGATTGGCAGTAAATCATGCACATACTTGAAAATGTGATGTTGTGGTGGTCTTCTTGGTGGTGGTGGTGGTGAAGATGCTCCAGCTCCTGCTGCTATTGTAGCCATTTTAAAGTACAAAATATTACTCAAAGATCTCCAAACAGGTCTTCCTCAGTCAAAGGACAAAGTCAGAATAAGGAAAAAAGGTGGGGGCTTTCATCATTTGGAAAAAAAACTGTCCTGAACCAATGAAAAGTGTTATTTTCAGGTCACATGATACAGGCTTTCATCATTTGGAAACCAAAACTGTTCTGCACCAATAAAAAGTGTTATTTTCAGGTCACATGACCCGACGCGCTTACGCGTCGTGCCCCCGGGGGCGCGGCGCGTAAGCGCGTCGAATGCTTACGTTGCGCGATCATATTCGCTCGAGTGCTTCCGGGTGCGCTTACGCCGTGCGTATCACGCAGACGCGGCTACGCGATACGTCACAATGATGTTTTCGATCGCGGCAATAGCGCTAACGGGACGCTCACCGGTGCGCGACCCAGGGCGCGCGGGAAAACTGCGCTTTCCGGTGAGCACACTGGGGCGCGCACCGGAAGCGCACCAGGGCAAAAAAATAAAAAATAGTATTATATAAATATACAATATAGGATTCATAATAAAAAATATTACATTTCATAGGTTTGAGGCCCTATATATAGTTAGGAATTAGCATTTAAAAAACCTATTAAATTCACTGAAAAAACCATAGGTTTCACACCAGTTATAGTTAGGAATTAGCATTTAAAAAACCTATTAAATTCACTGAAAAAACCATAGGTTTCACACCAGTTATAGTTAGCTGGAAATTTTACTGACATAAAACCATAGAAATTCCAATGTTATAGTTAGTTGGACTCACTATAACAAGCGCGCCTGCAATGCACTGCTAATGATGTCACATATTACATCACTTATGACATCGTCAGTGACATCACTCATGACATCACTGATGACACCATCCTTGTGACAGAGTGACAGACCTCCTTTTAGTGTAATGTAACCCTTGAAACACATATTTAAAATTAGAAACTAACATTTTCAAAAAAATGGAGATACCCATACCAGTTACAGCAACCAATTCAGTAATTCCACCATCTACATACACATCCACTCATTCACCAACAGTTCTATATTGTCACTCATACATATACTCACTCATCATATGTAGTGATACATCTATACATCCTGTTATACACCGACAGTCATCCAAAAGTTACTCACATACATATTCACACATGCAAATAAATTATTGAACATCCACTTATTTGCATATACAACTATACACACACTACCTCCTTACTTCTAAGGAAACTTACACATACTTACTCTCTTAAACAATCACTTATAGAAACACATACTTATTTAAACAGGAACTCTGGCCATGTCACGAAGTAACTCCTGTCACACTTCACCAGAACTATCAGATTCTGAGTATCAAAGGAACTAATCAAGAGGTTTACATTCTTGTAAACTTCTATAACAACATGACCACAAATGAACAGTCTAAAACCTTAAAAGAAATTTTAGAGGAGATTAACGAATTAAGGAGAAAATATGCCAGAACTTCACATACAATAATCTGGGGAGGCGACTTCAACCTTCATTTATGCAAAAACAGCAACGCCTCCATCTGCGGGATCACAGATGAATATGAAAACCCGATACCCCATTTCTCTCACACCTCCGAAGGCATCAATATGCAGGCCATCATGGCTGAACTAGACATAGGATTTGCAAATATGCTAAAAACGCCTATCACTGAGTTTTCTTCTACCTTCCATGGCAGAGGATACGATTCGCTAATTGATTATATTTTGATATCTTGCAGCAAAGCCAAGTGTATAAAATCATTTGAAGTGAAGAGTAATGCACTTGGAGATCATTTTCCACTTAGTCTAACACTTCAAGAACTAGATCCCCAAAGGAACTCTGAAAAGGCTCTGCCCGGCTTGCTACACCAGGAAGCACTCATTTTGAACAAAAAAAACGGGTATACCCTTAGATGGGGCAATCTAGACCAAGAACTTACTAGTGCGAAAATAATTAAAACATGCAAGAATGAAATTGACAAATGCCTAGACCCTTCCTCAAACTCAGTAGAGATTATGAACAGCTACCGAGAAATAGCGAATACAATAAGTCAAGAATTAACTAGACCCACCAAAAAAAACAATAATAAATCGAAAAGTGGGTGGTTCGACACAAAATGCACAAAAGCATACTCAAATTTAAAGAAAGCATTAACAAAAAAACCAAGAAACAGAGCAGAGGTAACAAAATTAAGGAAAGCCTACACATATGCAATCAAACAAAGAAAAAAGGAGGTACAACTACAACTCTGGTCACAACTCCTAAAAAGCAGTGCCCTAAAAGATAGCACAGCCTTCTGGGAAACAGTCAAAACTCCGTTTTTAACTGATAATAATGTGGGCCCCTCATTGGACGTTGCCATAACAGCAGAAGACTGGGTAAAACACTTCTCAGGGGTTTTTGGGGAGGTTGGTTCTGAAGACCTAACTTCTCAGGACCCTCTACCGCCAGTGCAATACCCGATTGAGATACAATTTACACTTGATGAAACCACTTCTGCTATAAAATCTGCAAAAAACGGCAAAGCACCAGGACCAGACTCTATTCCTATGGATCTTTATAAAACCCTACCTGATTTATGGGCACCCCTTCTGACTAAAGTGCTAAATGCAGCAAAAGACACTGGCCTTCCTGACTCTTGGTCAACCTCGATCCTGGTCCCCATTTTTAAAAAGGGCAATAGAGACAGTCCAACCTGCTATCGCCCCATATCCCTCCTGGATTCCACCGGAAAGATGCTAGGGCGTATACTCTTAAATCGACTCCAGGAATGGTCAAAAGAGCAAGGGATACTCACAGACCTCCAATATGGTTTCAGGGCCGGGTTAAGCACCGTGGATCAAGTTCTAAACTTAACATTACTTGTAGGAAAATATGTAACAGCAAAGAAATCTTGCCTACACATGGTGTATGTCGACCTCACAGCAGCCTTCGACTGCGTGGAACACTCGAAGCTCTGGGCAATAATGCTACAAATGGGGATAGAACAACCTATAGTGGACATCCTTCGTGAGCTATACTCTGGCGCAACGGGAAAGGTCAGATATGGAATAACAGGGCAACTAACGAACAGCTTTCAAATTCAGAAAGGGGTCAGACAAGGGTGTGTGCTGGCCCCTTTCTTATTTACACTTTATACGAATGGCATAGAGGCTGCACTGCTAAAGGGCGTTAAAGATCTGCCGGAAGCCGGTCGACGCCAGATTCCAGCGTTACTATACGCCGACGACGCGGTAATCCTGGCAAGAACACCTGTCCAGCTTCAGAAGGCCCTAAATAACTACTGTACCTTTATGACCAGTCTTAACCTAAAAGTGAACATAAGGAAAACCTACGTAATGCACGTCGGTAACAGAAGGAAAAGAGAGAAAAAAATCTTTGTGGACAACCTGCCTCTAGAAAGAGCTAACACCTACCCTTATCTTGGTGTAACTATTGATGAGGTGTTTAATTGGAAAGAGGCAATTAACTCCAGAAACTTAGCCCTCACAAGAACAGTCGGCGCTTTAAAGGCATTTTCACTTCGTCTGGGAAAAAGACCACCTAACGAAATGATTAAGATATACAATGCAAAATCTATCAGCACCGCCACCTTTGGAGCAGGAGTCTGGGGCACAACGAACGTAGAGCAACTCCAAAAAACGGAAAACTCCTTTCTAAAGTTTTTATTGGCGGTTCCTAACAGTACCACAAAACTTGGATGTCACCTTGAACTCGGAGTACAATACATATCGGACATAATCAAGATTCAGCCAATCATGCTATGGCGTAGAATATGGGCCACGGAAGAATGCCACCTCACGAGAACAATAATAGAGGATTGCATGAAACTAGACCACATGGAAAAAATAAAGTGGCTGGCATATGTAAAATCTTTTTTTACTGACATTGGCCGTCCGAATTTCTTCGAAGACCCATTATCTGTAACAGACATTTCAAAAAAGGATCTAAAAACACTTTGTCTGTCACATCTATCTGAACTCCGAATACTCTGCGAAATAGGTAAACCCTCAGTACAACAATGCTTAATGATACAGCTGGTTCCAACCATTCAACCTTATTTACAATATGATTTGTCACAATATGAAAAGTTACTCCTCACTCGTTTTAGGCTTAACATATATCATTTTCTGGTTTTATTTCCTATTCAGAATGTATGGACTCACAACACTGCAGTGTGTCCGTGTGACTCCATGTCCCCACAGTCCACAATTCATGTTATATTATTTTGTAAATTTTATACGCAAACACGCAGGAGGTGGATATTACCACTATTAAGAGTTATGAACATCCGCAGATGTCGCCCTGCCTACTTAGCCCTCCAACTTTTGGAAAATCCGTTGATGACAAAATCTGTGGCACAATACCTAAAACTATGTATTAGGCACCGTACAAATTTGTAATGACGAGTAATAGTTTTTAATAACTTTTTCACAATGAATGAAAAATGTTCTTTTAATAATATTTTACTCTGTTTTTATGTGCTTTTATGGTTTTCACATATGAAATCCGAATAAAGAAATTTTGAAACAGGAACTCTTACAATCTCTTACTCTGACATATACTCACTTATATACATCAAAACTCACATACACTAGATTAAAATATATGTTGTTACTAAAAAAGGCAATAGTGAGACAGTCATTCACTCACTAACACACACATATACACACTCATCCACCCATACAGTCCTGCACATATGCTGTCTTAAAAACACATACAAACAGTGAGTCAGTCACCAACCCATGCAGCCACTTATACACAAAGTGAAACACTGATACATATATTTAAATATTTAAACATTACTCGCTAATATATGTATTCACTAAGATACACGTAATAAGCCAGTTAACTAATCAAATTTTTTTTTTAAAAACATCCATTTAGACACTTATTTGAACATTTATTCTTCCATCGACCTTTTTACATATACATATATAAAACATATTTATTTTTCAGAAAGACACACATTCACTGGATGGTGTCATCAGTGATGTCATGAGTGATGTCACTGACCATGTCATGAGTGATGTAATATGTGACATCATCAGCAGTGCATTGCAGGCGCGCAAATTATAGTGAGTCCAACTAACTATAACGTGGGAATTTCAATGGTTTTATGTCAGTAAAATTTCCAGCTAACTATAACTGGTGTGAAACCTATGGTTTCTTCAGTGAATATATATATATATATATATATATATATATATATATATATATATATATATATATATATATATATATTGCATTTATACAGTGCTTACTACCCCTGATGAGGCTTTGCAGCACTTTTTCGGCGTGTAGCACTCTACTCTGGAACCTATAAATGATTAGTGGTGGATTAGTATATTGAAATATTAATTTGAGTGGTGGATATGTTAGTAAGTTATTTGGATTCAGAAGGATAGTGGATGGATGGAAAAGGGAAAAAGGTTTGTATTTATATAGCGCTTGCTACCCCTGATGGGGTGTTAAAGAGTCTTTTTTCGGCTACTAGCACGCTATTCCAGGACCCATAAAGAATAATTGGTGAATTAGTATAGTGAAATATGAAAGTAATTGGACTGGTGGAAATATATGTTAGTCTGTTATTTGGATTGGAAAGGACAGTGGAGGGATAGAAGAGGGAAGGATTTAGACTTATTTTGTTTTTTGTTTTGGAGGAGGCTTGGGTTGAATAAAAAAGTGTTGTGGAGGAGGAAGAGTCAGGGGAAGGGTTTAGAAAGTATTGTTTTGGGGGTTGGAATAGTAAAAGAGGTCTGAGATGATGCAAGGAGGGTTAGTGTAGAGAAGAGTTAAGAAAGGGTTATTTTGGGGTTCAAGGTTCACCCTGGGCGAAGCACTACACTACGCTTGCGTAGTTTGCGAAGTTTGCGCAACTTCGCACTAAGCGAGCTGCACGTAGCACAGTGCAAACATGCGTAGTGTAGTGCAGCGGTCATTTTTTGCTTGTTCGCGGTCCTAAACGTCATGTTCGCGATCACGAGCAAGCTTAATTACATCCCGGCGAGATTCTCAGCGCGGGGAGGTCAGGTTTCACATTGCGAGTGGTTGCGCATGCTCGCGACCGCTCGCAATGAGAAACTACCAGTTCGCGTTGAGAAAGCTGCCGCTCGAGTAAAAATCTACTCAAGCAGCAGAAAACTACAGCTCGCACTGTGCAAGATGCCGTTTTCAATGATTGCACAGTGCCGGATGCTTGTCCACACTGTGCAATCATTGAAAACGCATCTTGCACAGTGCGAACATGCTACTACGCAGCTCGTGTAGTGCTACGTGAAGTTCGCGTAGTGCGAAGTGCACTTCGCTTAGCGGTACTTCGCGAACTACGCCCACTGATGATCATAGTAGTGGTATGGGGTTTGGGATGAATGAGAGAGCGGAGGTAGAGATGTGTATTTGTGTGGAAAAGCTCAGCGCTTATAGCAGGTGTAGTAGAGTATTGTAACTCTCTTCTGGCCGATCTCACCCAAACCCATCTCATTCCATTCAAATCAATCTACACTCAGCAGCACGGTTTGTCTATGGGCCGAGGGAAAAGACAGCATTACCCCCACACTGACCACTCTCCAATGGCTGCCAACTGAAGCAGGGGCTGTCTACGAGTCAGCGTGAGCTGGAAAGCTATGCCAAAAACATAAATACCCATTAGAAGAAACATGTTGTGAGGTACATTAATTAATGCTAAGTGCTATTAAGAATTTTTCCCAGTTTAGGAGTATTAAAGTTAGGACTTCTAACTTTAGGACTCCTAAACTGGGAAAAATCCTAACTTTAAGGCTTTCGGTATTCACAGAAGGCATTTAGGAGTCCTAAAGTTAGGACTCCTAACTTCTGTGAATACCCGAAATGAGTAAGTGCCTTCTGTGAATACCATAATGAGTAAGTGCCTTCTGTGACTACCAAAATGGTAGTAACTTTAGGTTTTTGTCCTAAGTTAGTTCTGTGAATCGGGCCCCTGGTGCCTTGACGTAACATTTTCTGTAACCCACAGTACTGCTTCGTAGGGCTTACTTGATCTCTGCCGCCTAAGGATGCTCCATATTCAGTTCCCAGTTCTAAGTCTATATAGAACAAATATCGTTCATAAGCTGCCTAAGTGGCCCTGAAGCCTTACTGCAGCATTTCATGATTTTATGGAGGAATTTTATGGAGGCAGGAAAGTGGGTCTGTATGAGAGAATACCACTTCTGCCTTTGGGACATTTGTCCTTTTGGGAGTCTTCTGAATGACCAGTCCCCTTTTGTGTGCTCATTAGGTCACAGGTGTTTTGGGGATTCCCACCTAGCATGGGTGCTCTGAGCAAGCAAGAAAAAAAGGCCTCCTAGCCTATGGTTGATTTGTAAAGGCAAACATTATCGGGGAGCAGTGGACCTATCACACTTCTGGGTCCTGGTGCCATTATTTCTGCCACACTAATGACAGCAACGAACATGCAGAGTTCGTTGCTTCGAGCTTCAGTCGATGACAAAAGTGTCATGCTTGTATTTCAAGAACGTAGCGCTCTAGTGTTTCCGAGGGTCTCGGCTGAGCTTCGGAAACACCACCACACTTTGTATCACCTCCTGGCCAGGCGTGGCCAGATGGCTATAAATAAATGGTCCGGAGTCGCTCGGGACTTCCGGTCCGACCCAGCACTAGTTATCCCTTTGTCGTCCTTTATCATTGTCCATATCTGTGTCTCATCCCTGCTCCAGCCTTGGCCGGTTCATATCCATCGTTGCCCTCCTAATAGGAATCTGACCCACTAACACTGGCGACGAGGCGGGACCGTGGCGTTCATGCCCAAGACGAGGAGAAAAGAAGAAAAGAACAAACCGGTGACTTGACGAGTGCCGAGCACCACAGACGAAGCGGCCAATGCGAGCGTCGGAAGAACTCGCGAGCACCAACACCGGTAAGCAGCGTGTGTCAGAGCTGCGTGCGGGCACCGGTGAAGCGAGCAATGAGAGAGCACACACCCAGCGGCGGGCCCGTTCAGCTCTCTGGCCCAGCCGCTGATTCTGGAGACGCGCACATGCGCAATAGAAGCAAGGCCAGCCCCGGGGGAACAACGCAGCGCGAAGGAGCGCCTGCATAAAAAAAGAAAAAAATAATAATAAAGAAGAATCACACACTCCACACATTCCCAGCCACGCAGGGAGCAAAACACCAGACACCAAGTGGAGAAGTGTGGCTCAATGATTAGAGCGGCAGACCTTGATGCAGAGGTCTAGCCCGGGACCAGGGTTCAATTCCCCGCCTCGGCGGGTCTTGGGTTCAAAATTCCACTGACATTATAATTCTCGCCTCGGGGCCTAGTCCAATCATGGAGTCCCATTCTGCAACTCTGGGCAATAGCTTGCTTAATCTCCACAACGGCCTCCACCTTATGGGTGCCCAGGAGTGGACGCCTCACAGGGAAAGCCAGGATGGGTTCCACAGCGGTATTCGTACAAGCGCCTTGAGACCCTTGCGGGTGAGTAGTGCGCTATACAAGTATCAATTTACATTTTACAACAAGCACTGGTAAAAGGAAACAGCAAACGGCCAGAAAACAACAAGCATTAGCAAAGAGCATAAAGCAACAAGCACCAGCAACAAAAGGCAGCAAGCAAGCATAGGGCAACAGGCTCTAGTAAAAGAAAAGCAGCAAATGAGCGCTGAAAATACGAAACAAAGCTAGAGAAAAAAAAAGGCAATCACCACAAACAAGCAGTGGCAAGACCCACAACAGACACCAAGGAGTATTCAGAAACCTCACACCACAGAGAGAGACAACAAACGATGTCAAACCAACCAGCCACAGCAGCAACGGGACAGCAGCAAGCAGCACCCCCTGCACAAGCAGCACAGCCTCCAACGCAAAATTCAGCACATTCGCAGATTCAAGCGCTACCACCATTCAGCGAGCTGATCGATCCTGCGTCAGCAGCCCCACGATGGGCAGTTTGGATTGGGCAACTTAACAACTAGTTCGTAGCAACCAGAGAGACCGATGAGGAAGTTAAGAGATCGCTACTTCTACACTTCGGAGGAGATGAAATATACAAACTCTTTGCTCATCTCCCAAACATCAGAGCAGCCAATGACTATAACGTCAAGTCAAGTCATAAAAATTTGTATAGCGCACTACATACCCAGAGGGTTTCAAGGCGCTTAGGAGGGGAGGAGGATTATTTGTCAAATATCCACGTTTTAAGCTGCTTTCTGAACGCTAGGTGGTTCTGGGTGAGGCGAAGGTAAGCGGGGAGTGAGTTCCATGTCTTAGCAGCCAGGTAAGAAAAGGATCTGCCTCCCATGGTGGTCTTGTTAATGCGAGGTACCATGGCGAGGGCTTGGCTGGAAGAACGTAGTTGGCGGGAGGGGGTGTAGAAGGACAGTCGAGAGTTGAGGCAATCTGGTCCGATGTCGTAGAGTGATTTGTGTGCGTGGGTAAGCAGACGGAAAGTGATCCTCTTATTGACGGGTAGCCAGTGGAGGTCTTTAAGGTGACCAGAGATGTGTTCGTTGCGTGGGATGTCTAATATGAGTCTGGCTGAGGCGTTTTGGATTCGTTGGAGTTTCTTCTGGAGTTTAGCGGTGGTGCCTGCGTAGAGGGTGTTTCCGTAGTCCAGTCGGCTCGTGACCAGAGCGTGGGTGACTGTTTTCCTTGTTTCGGAGGGGATCCAGTGAAATGTTTTTCTGAGCATGCGAAGAATGTTGAAGCAGGAAGAGGATACGGCGCTGACTTGTCTGTTCATTGAGAGTGAAGAATCCAGGATGACGCCAAGGTTCCGTGCGTGGTCTGTCGGGATGGGTGCTTTTCCAAGGGCTTCCGGCCACCAAGAGTCGTCCCATGCAGAGGGGGATGTACCTAAGATGAGGACTTCTGTTTTGTCTGAGTTCAGTTTCAGACGGCTTTGTTTCATCCATTCGGCAACTTCTTTCATTCCTTCGTGTAGGTTAGTTTTGGCGGTGCTGGGGTCATTGGTGAGAGAAAGGATCAGTTGAGTGTCGTCCGCGTAGGAGATGATGTTGAGGTTGTGTTGGCGTGCGATGGCCGCGAGGGGGCTCATGTATACGTTGAAGAGGGTGGGACTGAGTGAGGATCCTTGGGGTACGCCGCAAATGACTTCAGAGGCCTCGGACTTGAATGGAGGAAGGCGGACTCTCTGGGTTCTTCCGGTGAGGAACGAGGTGATCCATTCAAGTGCTTTTCCTTGAATTCCGATGTTATTGAGGCGTTGTAGAAGGGTGCTGTGGCAGACTGTATCGAATGCTGCAGAGAGGTCGAGGAGGATGAGGGCGACTGTGTCTCCATTGTGCAGTAGAGTTCGAATGTCGTCTGTTGCTGCGATGAGGGCGGTCTCAGTGCTGTGTTTTGCTCGGAAGCCAGATTGTGAGGGGTCGAGGGATTTGTTGGCTTCGAGGAAGGCGGCGAGCTGGTTGTTGACGGCTTTCTTGATGACTTTGGCCGGGAATGGAAGAAGCGAGATGGGGCGGTAATTTTTGAGTTCGGTGGGGTCCGCTGTTGGTTTTTTCAGAAGGGCGGTGAGTTCAGCGTGTTTCCAGTCTTCAGGGAAGGTAGCGGAGTTGAAGGAGCAGTTGATGACGTCTCGGAGGTGCGGTGCTATGACGGAGTCTGCTTTGTTGAAGATGTGGTGAGGGCATGGGTCTGTGGGGGATCCTGAATGGATGGAGTTCATCATGCGGATGGTGTCCTCAGTGGAGATTGGGTTCCAAGCGTTAAGGGTGTTCACAGGGGGAAGAGGGTCAGCAGATGGTAGGGTGGGTTGGTTTCCGGGTTGGTTGTCAAAGCTGTTGTGGATGTCTGCAATCTTGTTGTGGAAAAAAGAGGCTAGGGAGTCGCAGAGGGTTTGAGAGGGGGTGATGTCGTTGGAGTTGGCCGAGGGGTTGGAAAATTCCTTGACGATGTTGAAAAGTTCCTTGCTGTTGTGGGCGTTGTTGTCAAGTCGATCCTTGAATGCTGTTTTCTTGGCTTTTCGGATCAGTTGGTGGTGAGTACGGGTGGAGCTTTTGAAGGCGTCCTTGGTGCTGGTGGTTGGGTCTTTTTTCCAGGCCTTTTCGAGGGAGCGGCAGAGTTTCTTGGACTTCTTGAGATCATCGTTGAACCATGAGGCCTTCTTGCTGCCAGGTTTGCTTTGACGTTTTTTCAGTGGAGCTAAGGTGTCGGCGGTGTTGGATAACCATAGGGTGAGGTTGGTGGCGGCTTCGTTGGCGTTAGAAGAGAGGGCTGGGGAGTTTCGAAGGAGCGATGCGGAGATTTGGTCCGTGGTGATTTTGTTCCAGTTTCTTTGCAGGGTAGGTTGAGAGTGGTTGATGGGTTTCGGCTTGTTGTAGGTGAAGTGAACGCAGCTGTGGTCGGTCCATAGGAGATCCGTAGTGTGGCTGAAGGAGACATGATTGCTGGATGTGAAGATGGAGTTGAGTGTGTGACCTGCGATGTGGGTGGGGGAAGTGACTAGTTGTTTAAGTCCTAGGTTGGCGAGGTTGTCCAAGAGGGTGGTGGTGTTGCGGTCGTTGATCTTTTCAAGGTGAAAGTTGAGGTCTCCCAGAAGGATGTAGTCTTTGGAGGGGAGCGCGTGTGGAGTGACGAAGTCCGCGATGTCTTCACTGAATTTTGCGCGGGGTCCTGGTGGTCTGTAGAGGAGGGTGCCTCTGAGTGTGGTCTTGGGGTCGATGTGGATCTGGAAGTGAAGGTGTTCGGAGTTGGCGAGGTTGGCGTCAGAGCTGGATGAGATGCGGATTGATTTCTTATGGACGATAGCGATTCCTCCTCCTGTGTGGCTGGTACGGTCTTTGCGGGTGATTTTGTAGTCTTCAGGGATGGCAATGGTGATGTCTGGTGCGGAGGAGGCATTCATCCAAGTTTCCGTAAGGAAGGCGACGTCTGGAGAGAAGGTGTCTAGTAGGTTCCATAGGTCAATGGCGTGCCTGTGCACCGATCGAGTGTTGAGAAGGATGCATTGTAGGTGGTTGGGATCGGGACTCTGTGGTGTGGTCGTAGCGGAGATGTTGTCGGTGCCGCTGAATCTGCAGGAGTAGCAGGAGAAAGGTCCATGGGTGTGTCCAGGAGCGGCTTGGACGCAGGCGGGGGCGCGACCGGGGTCAAGGGCTAGGAGGGTGGCGGCATCATAGGTAATGCGGGGGGGCTGAGGAGCGCGAGGGGCAGGGGGTCTGGCGCTGGGCGCGGTCCAGGCGCGGACGGGCGTAGACGGGCTTACCTTTGGCGCACCGTCGGCGCGGGTTGGGCGCGGTCGCTGCGCGTGGACGCTGCGCGCGGGAACTACTGTCATATATGGCTAGTGGAGGGGGAGGGGCGAGGGCGGCTCAGCTGGGAGGCGTGGCGGGCTCAAGGGACGGAGCACAACAACAACAAGCTCAAAATGGAGGGGAGGGCAGAGCAGGGCGCCGGGGGATCTTACAAACAATGCGCAGGTCGGGTTAAAATGAGCGAGAATGAAAAACGGAATGCACACGCTTTTAAAATGGCAAACTAGTCACAGTGCAGCTTTGAGATAATCACGATATAAAAAACTAAATGCACGCGCTCTTAAATCGCCAGAATTGGACACAGTGCAGCATGAGAAATAATCAAGTAATGATAACTGAATGCACACGCTCTAAGGACGCAAAGCTTATTAGCAGAGCAGTTTAGAAATAACGATACCAAGTTGTACAGGGAGCGCAGGCAGGGGAGCGATCACTCGAGCCAGTTTGGGCGTTAAATGCCCACTTTGATCCTCAGCTCAACCCACACTATGAGCGATTCAAATTCCGACAGTCAAGGCAGAGAGAAGGGGAAATAATGGATGCCTTTCATGCACGGCTTCGAGAATTGGTGAGCACCTGCACAGAAGATGACGAAACGAAGGAGGTCACCGCACAACTTATTCACGGCTGCCGCAACAAGCCACTGAGGACGCTAATACTGCGTTAACCACGTATCACACTAGAAGAAATCCTACTTCTCGCTCGATCGCATGAGTTGTCAGACGTCCGGGCAACATCGATGGAGGCAGCCCTCAACCCACAGGCAGATGTTGGAGCCAGTGTAAAGACCGAACGAGTAGACCCTGTTCGCACCCCCAGCCGGAGCGGGAGAGGAGGATGGCCCACCCAAACACCACAGCGTGCACCATGCGGCTATTGTAGGCACGAAGAACACAATCAAGATGGCTGCCCCGCGAAAGGGAAGACATGTTCCAAATGCGGTGTGCGGAACCATTTCGCAAGCTATGTCGAGGAGGCTTCCGAGAAAGGAACCCCTCGGGAAGGAAGACGATAACCGGGGCGGTTAGGCACCTAGCCCTGGACGAGACGCACTCATCGCGACCCATGAAGACTCAGCCCCGCCACCACTCACGCTTGGACGACTCTTCCACCGAAGAAGACGGCGAATGATACTTTGTGTCCTTCGCGAGTGACCTGAAGATGAGACGAAGACCTCAGCCTTAATGCCAAATCAAGATCGACGGGTCATCAGTGACTGGATTAATAGATACAGGAGCAACAGTAAATGTCATGGGTTTACAACACTACAAAAGCCTCAACCCAAAACTGCGACTGACTCCATCCAAGATCCGTATCCTAACTTATGGAAGCCAGAAGCCACTTCCCCTAAAAGGCAAAATGGTCGTACAGGTGAAGTCGGAAGACCAGGAGGTCACAACAACATTTCATTTTGTTGACAGAGAGGCCGATCTGCTCATCGGAAGCTATGCTGCAGAGGACCTAAACCTAATTGCCTTCGCAAACGCCGTAAAAGTACTCCAGACGATAGATGTCCTACAGCTATTTCCAGCACTATTTGAAGGACTAGGTACAATCAAGAGACAACCAGAGAAGCTACATATCGAAAAAACTATTCAACCTGTCGCATTGAGACACCGAAGGATTCCATTTCATTTGAGACCAGCTGTCGAGCAGGTACTCACTCAGCTGGAGAAACAAGAGGTCATTGAAAAGGTGGCAGGCTCGACACCATGTGTGTCACCCATGGTGATAGCTGGAAAACCCCGGCAGCCAGGGAAGATACGAATTTGTATAGATATGAGAATTCCTAACAAAGCAATAAAATGGGAGAGACACATCACGCCCACAGTGGACGACATCCTAGCAGACCTAAACGGATCACAGTGGTTTTCAAAACTAGACCTAAACGCAGGATACCACCAACTACGGTTAGCCAAAGAGAGCAGATACATGACAACGTTCTCAACACATCTGGGTCTCAGACGATACAAAAGACTGAACTTCGGAATATCATCGGCCGCCGAAATATTCCAAAACACCATAAAAGAGATACTATGAGGACTACAAGGAGTGTTAAACGTGATTGATGATATCCTAATACACTCTAAAACAGTTGAGGACCATCACCAAAGACTTATAGCCACACTCCAGAGATTAGCCGACCATGGAGTAACGTTACACAAGGACAAGCGCAAGTTCTTCCAACAATCAATAGAATTTTTGGATATGTTTTCAACTCAGAAGGAATCAAAGTAGACCCCAGAAAATCACATGCCACCAGACTTGCCCCGGCACCAACAACAGCATCAGAAGTGAGAAGCTTCCTGGGCATGGCCCAATACTGTGCAAGATTCATCCCAAATTTGGCATCCATTGCAGAACCGTTGCGGAGTTTGACAAAGAAAGAGAACCCATGGAAGTGGACCGACATAGAAGAAAAAGCCTTCAACCAAGTCAAATCTGCACTACTTGATGGGACCACCATGGCTTACTTCGACACAGCAAAACACACTGAAATACTAGTGGATGCCAGCCAAGTGGGATTGGGAGCCCTGCTTACACAAGAGACGGAGCCAGGAATCTGGGCCCCCTTAGCATTCGCATGCAAAGCACTGACCGCAACTGAAGCACGATACTCACAGATCAAAAGGGAGGCACTAGCAATGAAATAGGCATGCAACCATTTCCACCTTTACATCAGCGGCCACCCGTTTCGGATGGTGACAGACCACCAAGCGTTGATTCCATTGTTCAGGGGTACAGCTCCTCATCCACCACCTCAAATTGAATGGTGGGCCATACAAATACAAGGCAGATGTTGGAGCCAGTGTAAAGACCGAACGAGTAGACCCTGTTCGCAAACCCCAGCCGGAGCGGGAGAGGACGATGGCCCACCCAAACACCACGGCGTGCACCATGCGGCTATTGTAGGCACGAAGAACACAATCAAGATGGCTGCCCCGCGAAAGGGAAGACATGTTCCAAATGCGGTGTGCAGAACCATTTCGCATGCTATGTCGAGGAGGCTTCCGAGAAAGGAACCCCTCGGGAAGGAAGACGATAACCGGGGCGGTTAGGCACCTAGCCCTGGACGAGACGCACTCATCGCGACCCATGAAGACTCAGCCCCGCCACCACTCACGCTTGGACGACTCTTCCACCGAAGAAGACGGCGAATGATACTTTGTGTCCTTCGCGAGTGACCTGAAGATGAGACGAAGACCTCAGCCTTAATGCCAAATCAAGATCGACGGGTCATCAGTGACTGGATTAATAGATACAGGAGCAACAGTAAATGTCATGGGTTTACAACACTACAAAAGCCTCAACCCAAAACTGCGACTGACTCCATCCAAGATCCGTATCCTAACTTATGGAAGCCAGAAGCCACTTCCCCTAAAAGGCAAAATGGTCGTACAGGTGAAGTCGGAAGACCAGGAGGTCACAACAACATTTCATTTTGTTGACAGAGAGGCCGATCTGCTCATCGGAAGCTATGCTGCAGAGGACCTAAACCTAATTGCCTTCGCAAACGCCGTAAAAGTACTCCAGACGATAGATGTCCTACAGCTATTTCCAGCACTATTTGAAGGACTAGGTACAATCAAGAGACAACCAGAGAAGCTACATATCGAAAAAACTATTCAACCTGTCGCATTGAGACACCGAAGGATTCCATTTCATTTGAGACCAGCTGTCGAGCAGGTACTCACTCAGCTGGAGAAACAAGAGGTCATTGAAAAGGTGGCAGGCTCGACACCATGTGTGTCACCCATGGTGATAGCTGGAAAACCCCGGCAGCCAGGGAAGATACGAATTTGTATAGATATGAGAATTCCTAACAAAGCAATAAAATGGGAGAGACACATCACGCCCACAGTGGACGACATCCTAGCAGACCTAAACGGATCACAGTGGTTTTCAAAACTAGACCTAAACGCAGGATACCACCAACTACGGTTAACCAAAGAGAGCAGATACATGACAACGTTCTCAACACATCTGGGTCTCAGACGATACAAAAGACTGAACTTCGGAATATCATCGGCCGCCGAAATATTCCAAAACACCATAAAAGAGATACTATCAGGACTACAAGGAGTGTTAAACGTGATTGATGATATCCTAATACACTCTAAAACAGTTGAGGACCATCACCGAAGACTTATAGCCACACTCCAGAGATTAGCCGACCATGGAGTAACGTTACACAAGGACAAGCGCAAGTTCTTCCAACAATCAATAGAATTTTTGGATATGTTTTCAACTCAGAAGGAATCAAAGTAGACCCCAGAAAATCACATGCCACCAGACTTGCCCCGGCACCAACAACAGCATCAGAAGTGAGAAGCTTCCTGGGCATGGCCTAATACTGTGCAAGATTCATCCCAAATTTGGCATCCATTGCAGAACCGTTGCGGAGTTTGACAAAGAAAGAGAACCCATGGAAGTGGACCGACATAGAAGAAAAAGCCTTCAACCAAGTCAAATCTGTACTACTTGATGGGACCACCATGGCCCACTTCGACACAGCAAAACACACTGAAATACTAGTGGATGCCAGCCCAGTGGGATTGGGAGCCCTGCTTACACAAGAGACGGAGCCAGGAATCTGGGCCCCCTTAGCATTCGCATGCAAAGCACTGACCGCAACTGAAGCACGATACTCACAGATCGAAAGGGAGGCACTAGCAATGAAATAGGCATGCAACCATTTCCACCTTTACATCAGCGGCCACCCGTTTCGGATGGTGACAGACCACCAACCGTTGATTCCATTGTTCAGGGGTACAGCTCCTCATCCACCACCTCAAATTGAATGGTGGGCCATACAAATACAACAATACCAGATGGACCTTGTGTATAGACCTGGAGCAAAGAACCTTGCCGATTTTCTATCTCAGCACCGAGCAGCCACTACAGAACTGGAAACTGAACAGGAGACACAAACCGTAAAATTTGTGAACATGGTATCGTAGTGGGCATCCCCCCAGGCAATGTCAGCAGACACAATCATAGCTTTTTATGCAAAAGACCTCATCCTACAAAGAATCGCCGAAGCAATACAGTCAGGATCCTGGGAAGGATTTTTATGAAACATCCAAGGCTGGAGCGAGGCAGACCGGACACGGTTGGGGCAGTTCTGGAAAATTCACAATGAACTCAGCATCGCAGAAAATGGACTCATCCTAAGAGGATCCCGGGTGGTGATTCCTGTGGAGCTACAAGAACAATCAACAATACTTGCCCATGAGGGACACCAGGGAACACGGAGAATGAAATTCAGAATGCGAGAGAAGATATGGTTCCCCAACCTTGAAAACAGCGTCGATACAGTAGTACAAAACTACCGAGCATGTCAGATAACCAGCGCCAATGAAGTTCCAGCCCCTATCATCACCGAGGACCCGCACCATCTCCATGGTCATGGGTCAGTCTAGACTTTGGAAGCTTTCCAGATGGAAGAATTACAGTAGTGCTAATGGACAGCTACACCAAATATCCGATAGTAGACCTAGCACCTTCCACAAGTTTTGCGAACATCCAGCCAATTCTAAACAAATCATTTGCCATGTTCGGAATTCCAAGTGTCCTAAAAACAGACAACGGCCCTCCATTCCAAGGGGGCGAATTTAAAGATTTCTTACAAAGATTGGGAATAAAGATCGGGAATAAAGCACCGTCGCATCACGCCGCAATGGCCCCAGACCAACGGGGAAGTTGAACGATTCATTGCATCATTCATTCATTTTATATTGCATCAACAAGATTCTGAGAATAGCCACAGCGGAAGGGGCCAATCCTGAAGAAGCCCTCAAGCACTTCCTTAGGGAATACAGGAGCACGCCACACAGCACCACTCAATGATCCCCCTGGTCACTCATGCTGGCGGGGCCGAGGCGTGACTTACTCCCCATGGCAGAGAACTGGGCTGCAGAGACATACAAACCAGAAGTCACCCAGCAGAGAAGACAAAGGACCAATGACAGAGCCAGCCAGAAGACAAGAGCACACGGCCGGACACTAATCCCCGGAGAATCAGTGCTCATACGAGCCAGACGACCAGGCGGAAAGTTCCGTACCCCCTATGAAGCGGAGCCATGGACAGTCAAACCAACGAAAGGTACAGCTGTCACAGCACAGCGAAATGGAGAAAAAGTGACAAGAAATGTTTCCTGGTTCAAGCGAATACCATCTGCACCCAGCGACTCACAACAGGAAGACATGTCAACCGCAGGCGAAGCCAATGTAGGTGTCACAGAAGATTGGAGACAAGAATCATCGGCAAGTACTCCAGTGAGGACACCACCGTCACCGCAAGCAGAGAGCCCTGAACGATTGTCGGCTCGAGGACAGCGCCAGTACAACTTCAGGCCAAACCCGAGGCCTAGTCAAAGACTGGCAGACTTTGCATGCTAGATGATCCGCATCTAAGTTAAACAAAAGACTACGTTGGGAAGGGATGTAGCGCTCTATGGTTTCCGAGGGTCTCCGCTGAGCCCCGGAAACACCACCACACTTTGTATCACCTCCTGGCCAGGCATGGCCAGAAGGCTATAAATAAATGGTCCGGAGTCGCTCGGGACTTCCGGTCCGACCCAGCACTAGTTGTTCCTGTGTCGTCCTTTATCATTGCCCATATCTGTGTCACACCCCTGCTCCAGCCTCGGCCGGTTCATATCCATGGTGGCCCTCGCAATAGGAATCTGACCCCCTAACAAAGAAAAGTGCCTGAGTTTAGTCCAGTTGTGCCTGCAGAGATGTAACCTTCCTGTAAGCAATGCAATACATATTACTCTTCAGTGTCATGTTTGAGGTTCCACAGACGATCTCAAAGCTAAATGAATCTGTCACGACCTCCAACCTGTGGACTATAGCTTGCACTGCAGCAACTTAACCCCACTGACTATGTAAACAGCTGGGATGCTGATTTGCATAGCTCCGGCAAAGGCCTGTTGGTGGCAAAACATGGTGAACCCCATTTTAGCATTACCAAAAGAATGGATAGATTCAAGACTCAGACTGCCATATCTTATGATCAGCAGCAGTCCGTGCAGGGAAGCGGGTTGGGGCAGAGCGGGACGGGGGAGGGGGGATATCTACAGATGACGAAATATGATTTATTTATTTATTGTCCCCTATTCCGTTGTCTTTCGTATTCCGCCCACCTCGCCCCATCACGCTTACCTGCACAGACCACAACTGCTAATGATTTTGGCAAAAACACGAAAGCAGAGCTAAAGGCTTAAAGCAGTCAGAACACTTTGCGATGAATCTTTAAAGCATCTAATTTGCAGTCACATTCCCTGACAACCAAGCTCTACGAGTACCATGGAAAACCCTGCTGTACATAAGCATCCCCTCCCTTCATGACCAAACATCAAGAAAAAAATAACACTTTGCTGCACAGTGGGCGTCACATTTTTTCTATGTGTTCCAAGTATGACTTCCAATCTATAATTGTAGCCATCAAAGTAAGTGTAGCCAAGGAAAGTCAATTCCGCCCTTGGAAACAAAGATATTTGTCTATGACAAAATGGCCGCTCAATAGCCTCCATATAGATTTGCAACTCTTTCTCCTTTCCCCCACGCCGGATGTTTTTGATTCAGCAAGCCCTAGCATAGCTTTTAAGGACATCAGTTCAGAATTGGAAAGAACAGCGCGTGCGTCCAATCAAGCACAATGCAGGCCTCCTGGGGTGCTTTATCATCTCTCATCTGCCTGCCAGCAAGCATTTACAGTCAAAGCATGGCATTTATGAGACGTCGATGCTTGCACACGGTGCTTTATGTGAAATGTAGCCTTCCTGACTCGTCAAACATCGAGCAAAAAACAGGATGCTTCAGATCACTAAAGACAAATCTTGCACAATTCTGTGTTGGCTTGAAAACTGAAAGAAACATTCCATCTACTTGGTCACTAACAAAGTCCACGGAAATTATTTCACATTAATAGCCTTAACTGTAAGTACTTTTATATTGCATTGCGAGTATAGAAATCTGTTCACTAATTTCTCCTTCAGTAACAGGGTATTTCTTCATGGCCAAAGCATTCGAGACCCGATTGCTCCTACTGTGAAATTATTTGTCTATACTTTTAGGCAGTTTTTCCTTTAAAAAAAATCTAAGGAACCCAATAGTGGCCAGTGTCTTGATAGAGTGGCAGGGCGGGGGAAGGGGGGAAGAGGGCTAGGGTTACACAGTGAGACAAACAAAGAAAATACAAAAAAACACTTACCTGCTGCCTTGAGCTACTACTCCACTGCGGACAATCCTGATACTGCTTTTATGCATTAGAGCAGCATGCAGCATTGCTGTCCTTCAGAAAGGCCATAAAAACTCACCTTTTCTGTTAGTCTTGTTATGTTTTCTGCAGAATTTCCATCAGCATCCATCAGCAGCTACCACCTTCTTGATACGATCAGCTTGCGCCGGGACGCCCCTTTGCTGGGGCAGCCGTGCACCATATAAATAAATATAACATAACATAACATAACATAACATGAGGATTGGCCTGAGAGCCCTTGATTTACGCTCCCAGTTAGACTCCCAGGAGCCTGTGCCTGCTCTATCCAACTATTACTGAAATTTCGGCCGTTACCGACTGGTATTAGGCTTTTGAGATGTAGGTGGCCATTTTACGGATTCGGTAATTTACCGAATTGGTATTTTAAGGAATCTGTAAATTACTGATTCCTTAAAATACGGATTCGGTAAATTACCGAATCCTTAATGTAGGGAGCACTCAAATGAGTGCTTTTCCCATTTCAGGATTCGTTATTTACCACCAACTACAAGTTGGTGGTAAATATCGAAAACCCTAAAAAAGCAAATTTATGCAAATTATAGCAGTGCCATGTGGCAGACCTACATGCCCTTAGGGCATGTATGTGTGCCACATGTGCACCCATGCACTATTCAGGGGTGCAAGAGGGTGTCAAAGTGACACCCTGCCACCCTTGAATGTGTTCCCCATTTTACCGAATCAGTATTTACCGATTCAGTAATTCCCATTCATTCTTATGGGCCTGGAGGCCCATAGGGATGAATGGGAAATACTGAATCGGTAAATACCGATCCGGTATTTACCGAATCTTACCGAATGAATACCTACATTCCATTTACCGATTCTAAAATACCGAATCGGTAAAATTCAGTATTTTAGAATCGGTAAATCTGGATTACCTACATCTGGCCCTTTATTGTCTAATTCTTTGGCTGCCATTTTCCAGAAGGTAATGGCTTTGCAGGACAGTTGAATTGACTGGCCTCCAAGGCATTGTATGGCTGCAGTTCTGCATGACCTTAATTGGATTTTTTCTAAAGCTCTCGTGAAGGACAGTTTCGAGACCAATTCGCAGGCAAAGTGTTCTAGGAAATGTTTATTTTTATTTTTGTCCAGTTCCAGAAAAAGCTTCGACATGCAAGCAAAGCCTCCATTTAAAATGTTGCTTATAGTTTGTAAGCTCACAACAGAAATTCTAAAAAAAATTCAACCCGATTGCTCCTACTGTGAAATTATTTGTCTACACTTTTAGGCAGTTTCTCCTTTAAAAAAAATCTAAGGAACCCAATAGTGGCCAGTGTCTTGATAGAGTGACAGGGCGGGGGGAGGGGGGAAGAGGGCTAGGGTCAGACAGGTAGACAAACAAAGAAAATACAAAAAAACACTTACCTGCTGCCTTGAGCTACTCCCCACTACAGGCACAGGCTCCCAGACTCCACTGCGGACAATCCTGATACTGCTTTTATGCATGAGAGCAGCATGAGGATTGGCCTGAGAGCCCTTGGTTTATGCTCCCAGTTAGACTCCCAGGAGCCTGTGCCTGCATTTTCCAACTCGGCACCGCAGCTCGGGTTGGAAAAGGCTTCAGTGCGCATGACGGTTTGGCCATCCTGAGATAGCCTTCCAAACCATCATGCATTCTGAGAGAAGTGCCACCACTCCGCCTAGTGTCTGTCATCCAGCGGCCCCGCCTCCAAGCCTCGGCTCAGAGATGAAAAATAAAACAATTATGAACAAATGTTTATAATTAGCATTTCATTTTTTTGGCTGCTGGCGGTGGGTGGGGGGGTTAGTGGCGCTCCTCTACCATAGCAGAGGGGCTGCCGCTGAAGAAACCAAGTCAAGTCAATAATAATTGTATTTGATTTTGTTAAAAATCATTAAAAAATGGAAAAAGCACATAATATAAAATAGTTCAAAATGGGGGTTTGAAAGGTACAAAAGATAAAAACACAATGTGGTCATGTACTCAATCGTCATCATTGGTTAAAATAGGAAATATAACATTTGTAATCCTTGCAATTTATAAAAGATACGAGGTGGTTCAATGAGGAAAAATCAGGAAATAGTGCAAGTGCAGATGAAGAGATTCCAGGTAGTCTTGTCAAAGTCTCTCAGGATAATTCATTTTGGGCCAGATGTAGGTCACTCAATACCAGTCGGTAACTGCCAAAATTACCGAAATTTCGTCCGTTACCGACTGGTATTAGGCTTTTGAGATGTAGGTGGCCCTTTTACGGATTCAGTAGTTTACCGAATTGGTATTTTAAGGAATCGGTAAATTACAGATTCCTTAAAATACGTATTCGGTAAATTACCGAATCCTTAATGTAGGGAGCACTCAAATGAGTGCTTTTCCTATTTCAGGATTCTTTATTTACCACCAACTACAAGTTGGGGGTAAATATCGAAAACCCTAAAAAAGCTAATGTATGCAAATTATAGCAGTGCCATGTGGCAGACATACATGCCCTTAGGGCAGGTATGTGTGCCACATGTGTACCCATGCACTATTCAGGGGTGCAAGAGGGTGTCAAAGTGACACCCTGCCACCCTTGAATGTGTTCCCCATTTTTCCGAATCAGTATTTACCGATTTGGTAATTCCCATTCATTCCTATGGGCCTGGAGGCCCATAGGGATGAATGGGAAATACTGAATCGGAAATACCGATTCGGTATTTACCGAATCTTACCGATTCGGTAAAATTTACCGAATGAATACCTACATTCCATTTACCGATTCTAAAATACCGAATCAGTAAAATTCGGTATTTTAGAATCGGTAAATCTGGATTACCTACATCTGGCCCTTTATTGTCTAATTCTTTGGCTGCCATTTTCCAGAAGGTAATGGCTTTGCAGGACAGTTGGATTGACTGGCCTCCAAGGCATTGTATGGCTGCAGTTCTGCATGACCTTAATTGGTTTTTTTCTAAAGCTCTCGTGAAGGACAGTTTTACGAGTTTCAAGAAGCATGGGGCAGATGCATAGGAGGTGTAATAGTGACTCTTCTACTTGTCCACACAAGCGGCATTCTTTTGTCTGCCATGTACACTTCCATTTTGGGGTCAAATCCTATGTCGGGAATGACCCCAGCCATAACATTGTCAGATAGTACGGTTGGGTTTTCAGCATCTGGTAGGATTGAATTACTGTCCATGCATGATTTCTTTTGGAAAAGTCAGTTTTATCCATTAACAACGAGATTCGTTTAGTTGCGCTATTCACAGCATTTTTTAACCCAGAGTAGGAGGTAGTTGTATACCTGGCCTCTTCGAGGCGCAGGTTCACAAATGATTCTTTTAAAACTGTAACAATGGAATTATTTAGCCTCTTGCTTTTCACATTCTTCCCAGCAGAAGTGGGCTAGAGTATTATCTTCTGCTTGCCTCATTTGCCAGTTATTTTGACCACTGCCCCTTGTCTGGCTGGTTTCTGATTTTTGGACCATATTCCAATCGGATTTGTGCCTGAGGGTTGTGCCGGAGGATTAAAAACAGACTTTTGAAAAAACTCAACTAGGCTTGGTTTAAGGAGGTTGCATCTTTTGTGTTCATGATATCCGACCCATATGATATAGTTGGTATGAATTTTGCAGCAGGGACCTGTTGAACACCCTTTTAGCTTCCTCTCTAGGATTTTGAGCGCATAGATGAGTTGTTTTGCTTTCATTTTCCCTTGGTCCAGTTGTTGATTAAAGTTAAGGTTGTGGTCGAGTTGAAGGTATTTGTACAAATCTACCTGATATATTGCATTGTCATCTAATTTCCAGATGAAATTTACCTTTTGACCCTGTTTTGTGATGTTTTGAAAAGCATAGCACCTTGGTTTTTTTGAGGATTATTGTTAGTTGCGCTGTAGTGGTATAAGCTTCTAGTTGGGATTATTGTTCTCTGCAGACCCATCTGTGTTTCTGATAGAAGAATCATATCGTCCACAAATTAGAGGCTGGTAATTGATGTTTTCCCAGTTTTGAGGGGCCAGTTTGAACTAGTTGGAAATGTTTCTAAAGGTCGGCGGTGTAGATATTGAATAGACAGAGGGCCAACACGCACCCCTGTTTTAGTCCCTTTTTAGTTGGAATCGTGCTTGTTATGCTGCGCCCGTCTCCTTTCTTAATTTTAACCCACGTCTCTGAGTAAAGGTTGATTATCGCCTCAAGGAGTTTGGTTGGAGCCCCCCAGCTCTGCATTTTGGCCCATAGCTACACTCTTGGTACTTTGTAAACGCCGCTTTAAGATCGATGACGCATGTGTACAGGGTGCATGATTTTGTATCAGCTTGATTGACTAGAAGTGTGACTGCGGAGATGTTAGTAAGGGCTCCCATTCCTGCCTGGAATCCAATTTGCATGTTTGCCATCAATTTTGTGCAGGTCACCCAGTCTTCTAGATCTACCAGCAGATTTGAAGCGTACATCTTGGCCTCAACGTCAATTAGTGCTATCATTCTATAGTTAGCAGAGTCGGAGCGTTAGCCCGATTGGTCTATGGGATTTAAAATACTTCCTCGCCTGGAGTCTCGGATCGTGCCAGATGCTAGCACATGTGTGAAAAGCGGGGTGAGGATACCAGACCAGAATGAAGGGTCATGCCGGAAGACTGCATTTGGCAAGCCATTGGGCCCTGGAGCTCCCTCAGGCCTTACATTTTTTATGATTTTGAGGGCCTGCTCTTGTGAGATCTGCAAGGAGAATTCTGAGGGTTCAAACTTTTGTGTGTCGTGGGCTATTCCTGCTGTGGGGACTCCGTGGTTTGTGATGGGTGAGAATGGAATAGCATTGTATGTATGTGCTATATGGGCCCTCCATGTGTCCTCCATCATGTCCGAGTTGAAATGTCGATTCTTGCCATTTGATAGCTGGTTAATGATTTCACAGAATAGCTTGGATTCTCTTTGTTTACTGGCATGGAGGAATTTTGCCCAAAGAAGTTCTCTGTAATCTTTCTTATCTGCCTTAATGTCCCTTTTTAGGTCTTTTCTTGATTTTGATATCAAGAAAAGAATATCCTTGGAGGATTCTGAGCCTCGGATTCGTAGTTGTCTTAGATATTCATTCAATTGATTTTTTTGTTTCCTTAAACTATGGGTGAACCACGCTGCCCCTGCTGATCTTCCTACTTTACGGCCACTGTCCTGTCTTGAGAATTCATTATTTAGATAGTGAGTAAAGGATTTCCAGACCTTTATATATGATGATTCGACTTTAAAACTCTCCAAAAGGGCAGTGCAAGTTGCCATGATGTCACCAATGTTTTCCTTTTTCCAAGTTAGTCATTTCAGGATGTAACATTGCGTTCATAGGGACATCACTTTATCTGTTATTGAGTTTACCATGCTTATGAGCAAAGTGAAGGTTTGAGGATGGTGGTCACTTTCTGCCCTTTCTTTTCTTTGGAAGTTTGAGCTGTATGGGAGAATGTCCTGATCTGTAAGTGTAAAGTCAATAGTCGAGCCTGTTTTTTGTGTAACCCTGGTATATGCTGGGGGGCTCTTGGACGAGACTCGTCCGTTTAGCACACACATTGATAGTTCTTCCAGCAGGAATGCACATCTGTTACCGTATGTGTCACGTTGTTCACTGGATCGGGTGGCCTATTGATCTTTCTTTTCTGCCATATAGCAAGCTCATGTTGAAATCTCCTGACAGAATGATGTTGGCGTGTGGATGGGTACGTTTATAGAGTGGCTAATGTTGCTATTAAGGTCTCAATACTTGACCTCATTTGTTTAGATGAAGGGTGGATGTATACATTCAGAATCAGCAGGCTAAAAAAGGGGAAAGCTGCTAATTTCATGCATGACATCCAAGTCGAGTCAAGGTCTACTTCTGAGACTTGCCATGAGATGTCGGTCGAGACGAAGATGGAGAGACCTCCTTTAGCTCTTCCATATTTCAAATCTCTCTTGGCCTCATTGAGATATTCTTTATATCCAACAATTGGTGAAGGGTTTGTCTGCCATATCTCCTGAAAGAGAATTAGGTCATGCTGATTAATGAATTCCATGAAGTCAGTATCTAATTTTGTGCTTAGGCCATTCACATTCCAGGAGCAGATGTTACAACCATTGTCTGGTTTTACTGCTTTGGTTGAACTTGTTCATGCCATTCCATGGCGGGTTCCCGCTATGTTCATCTGCCTTTGACCCATATGCTTGACTGCTTCGGGGTGAGCAAAGGTGATGGGGATTTTTCTTCCGGTTTGGATTGTGCCCTTAATTGGGCTATGTTGATCCGGGTCTTTCTCACTTCTCAGCTTGCCGTCTGGTGGGTTTAGTTGTTGTAACAGGTTCGGTAACAGGAGGGGGGGACTAGCTTTTTTATTTCTATGCCCCATTTAGCAAATGAATCCTGCTGCTACTAGATCTGCTCAGTGATGGAATTGTCGAAAAAAGTTGCTGTAGTGATTTCATGACCGGTTGAGTCAGGATTAAGTCTGAATTCTATACTTTCTAAATTACCAGTATCGTTATGACTCAAGGAAGGAAATGCTTTGAATAATTTTAATAATACACTTTGGTTGAGGATGTCACGAGTTCCCCTTGATACATCATGGGGGATAAAGTCCAACTGTTTGTTGTTGTTGGAAAAGTCGGAAAAGACCGGCCCTCATTCGATGTCTCGGCTTTTTTTGGATTGTTTTGCAATTCGCCCCGGAAAAATCGTGCAAAGATTCTGAACGTTACATGTGTTGTTTTGTGAATGTATGTCTTTGTTCTTTGCAGTTTTCTGTTCCGCTGCCCATGTGGTAGTTGTTTTTTATATCAAGGTTACTCCTATCCTCACTGACGTCCTCTTTGGGCATGATGGCATCCTTTGAGCTGATTATGAGGGATTCTATCATATTAGGTCCAGGTTTGAATGTTGTTTTCATAGTTTGTGTAGCCTGGGTTGTTAGTACCATTTCTTTTCCTTTTCAGGAGGCTTTGATATACTGTATACCTTTACTGGCTCTAAGTGTTCCGTTAAGGGTTGATTATGGTTTTTTGAGGTGGCGGACTTGTTAGTAGATGGAGTCGTGTCAACCTCAGGGATGACCTCCTCAGTGTTTGTAGATATAACATCGTCTTCACATTGGATCACGTCATACTCCTTTGTGCTGGTTGCAGTTGGTGCCTGTCTTGTTTTTTTCCTCCTTTCTGGCCTTTCTCAATCATTTTCACTACCGCTTGGATAATGGAGCTGTTCCTTTTGTTTGATTTCTGGTGTTCTGTTGCAATAGTTTTAGTGGGGTGGTCAAGGTGCCTGTGTTGCCCAGAACTTTTGAATGTCCTGGTGTGTTTATACTACGCAGTGTTTGAGCTAGGTTAGTCCCTGAAACTCTTGCATTTTTCTCCCTGAGAGGGCTACGATGAGCCTGATCCTCTTGCCTCAGTGTGCCTTTTGCTTTATCAGCTGATGAATTGGTCTTGGATGAAGTTTCCCTGGTGACCCCCAGTAATTCAGTAATTCGGACATTAAAGTTGGAACTACATCTAATTGATCTATTATTTGTGTGCAGTGGCAGTGACACATTTAATAAGTTGTTTCTCTGTCTTGCTGCACCCTCGTGATCATCTTGTTGAAGTTTCACAGCTTTTGTTCCACCCCCTGGACATAGATGGCTAGAGTATTTAAAAGATCTACCTGGGTGTCTATCTTATCTGCGTGGTAAATCATGGCTTTACCGATGGTGTCTGATGGTGTCCAGAGTGTTTAACAGATGTGGCCAGACTGCAGATAGTGGTGAGCCGTCTTTCTGTTCCTGTAGTAGTTGGAGATCCAGGGACGGAAAATCCAGTGAATCTCATTTGATTTCTCCCTTTTTTGTGACTGCAGGACCATGGGAGACTTTTCAAGGTTTTTAAATTTAAGGGGCATATTATTGTGTTGATTGAAAAATGAGAGTTCCTGGCTGCTTTGGTCAACAATACCCGAAAAATTGAGTGGCGATAAGTGAAGTGGCGGGGCAAATTGACATTGCTTGGTGGTGTTTACTTCAATGGAGTCCAAGTCATTTGTGGGTGAAACCACCAGCGACATGTGTGTGTTCCCAAAAGGGCTAAGGATGTTTAAGCACGTCTGATGTTTTGGGACGACTTCAATGTTACAGTTGTAGCTGACTAAGGGCTGTTGTTGCTGCTGCAATTATGATTCTGAAGTACGCGAATGGCAGTGTATTAATGGTGATTTTGTCAACTTTCTGGAAGAACTTTAGCTGTTTGAATTTGTGAGCCTTGGGCTCACTATTTATCAAGTGTTGGGAATCTGGTCCTGGTTCCCAACATTCTACCATTTCATTCTTGTGACTCTTACTGCTTCTGCCTTGGTTGGAATTAGTGTTAGCTTCACTTTGAGCATCAGTGATGTTGTTGCTGAAATTGATGTATTTGGGGTGTTTGAGGTCAATGCGGTCCTGATTATTCTTGATGGTCTTAGTGGCCACTTTTAAAAATCAGTAATCAGCGCACGATTGCTACTGTTTGGGCATGAATGGTGCCTGGATAGTGCCGATGGAGTACCCCTCTTACCTCCTTCATGAGTAACACGTGGGGCTGACTCAGTGACTTTTTTGCGGATGGTTAGCTTAGCACTTGCCATTCCCAAGGTTGCTGCAGTAGCTGTGGAAAAGGTTCCCACCACGCGCTGCGTGTCGCTGTTTGTTTCACTCGGCTCTGTTTGGGTTGTTCCTCCTGGCGTGATTCCAAGTGAGGTTCCGGTATCCTCCATGACCAATGCCGGGGGGCCATCCTTTTCCATTTCCTTTTTGCACTTAACTGACAATTTGTTGTCTTTTTTCTCCCCTCCCCTCATTTTTCCTGAACTCATAGCAAGTTGTTACCCACCCGCCTAGTGAACTGGAGCTGAAAATTTGAAGGAGAGTTGGAAAAGTTCACTTTTGTCAGGAGGCTGGTTTCGATTTTTTTTGCTTGGAGAGACTTTGAATTAATCAGTCTGAGAGGTAACTAATAAGTATTACGTTTTAGGTTTTAGCCTGTTCGTCCTGTGAGGACAAACTGCTGGAGGGGGGGCAGTTAGAATCCAAATCAGTGTCCCCTCGCACCCGCCCCCTGCACCTGCAGCTCTACACCATTTCTCACGGTCCCCCAAGCCTGCTGCAGATGCCTCCACTGCCGGTCACCATCAGCTGGTGGCGTGCGGGCGAGCGTGCATGCTCCTTCTCGCTGAGGGGGGCTCTTGATTAGGCTCTTGACTAGGATCTTTACTGGGCTCCTGGTCAGTGCTGTCAGCCGCTGCTCACTGCTGGCCACCTCCTCGCCCCTTCTGCTTCTTCTTGGGAGCCAGTAAGGCTGTGAGGGTGCGGCGGGGGTGGTACTAGGTACTGGGACTGCCGAAATCACACTGAGCCATACAGAGCCACACCCCTCAGCAGCTTCATGCAGCTTCAAGCGGCTCAGCGGCTTCACGCCACTTCACGCAGCTGGTGTGAAAGGGAGCAAATGAGCAGGCATGGGTGAAAGGTAGCAAACGAGCAGGCGGGGTGGGCGAGCAAGCTGAGCAGCTCTGATGGATAGTCTGCTCTAGCTCTAGCTCCAACCCTGGCTCCAAACTCCTAGCTCCAGGCTCCCAGCTCCTTGCTCCTGTCTCGCAACTCTCGGCTCCGTGCACACCGTAAGCGTGAACTCCTCCTCCTCCGGCAAACTCGGCCAAAAAAAACATATCCTCATGTAGATGATGTAATTAATTTCATTTACAGTAGATCTTGTGACAAATCTACTGGCCAAGCTTGGGGCATGCCCAAAGATCCAATCTATGCTGAAGTATCCTGAAAAGGAATACCAAAACTTCTTGAAAGCATTCTCATCTCACCTGTCAGCAGTGTGGTCCACGCTCAAGTCTTGTTCTGAAGTAGTGTTTGTGTGCAAGGATCAACACTCTAATAACAATCCAGTAAAATGTTTAAAGGAAATATTTTCTCTAAAACAAGTTCATTAAGAACACATTTTTGAAATAATAATCACACATTTTCAAATGAAAATGATAGAGGAAAAACAAAGAACATGATTTCAACTACTTCCAATGAACATCCAATAGAAATCAGTGCAAGTGTAGAGGAAAAAGTAAAAGTGATGAAAAAGACTGAGTGGCTGTATGGAACTTTTCAAACAGAGGGGCAGATTGACAAGCCCCTCGCATAATTTTTGTGCCGCCATCAACCAATCAATCAATCAGTACATTTGTAGAGCGCACTACTCACCTGTGAGGGTCTCAAGGCGCTGGGGGGGGGGGGAGGTGAGGTGCTGCTACTGCTCGAATAGCCAGGTCTTGAGAATCCTCCTGAAGGTTAGTAGGTCCTGGGTCTGCCCTAGGAGGATGGGTAGAGTGTTCCAGGTCTTGGCGGCAAGGTGGGAGAACGATCTTCCACTGGTGGTCGTTCTTCGGATGCGGGGGACGGTGGCGAGGGTGAGGTCAGCGTAGCGGAGCTGTAGGTTCGGGTGTAGAAGGTGAGTCGCCTTTTGAGGTATGCCGGTCCGGTGTTGTGGAGCACCTTGTGTGCGTGGGTGAGGAGCTTGAAGGTGCTCCTCTTGTTGACGGGAAGCCAGTGCAGTTCTCTCAGGTGGGGTGTGATGTGGCTGTGGTGAGGGGTGTCGAGGATCAGGCGTGCAGAGGTGTTCTGTATGTGTTGAAGTCGTTTCAGGTGTTTGGCTGAAGCTTCTGCTTAGAGGGCGTTTCCGTAGTCCTGCCTGCTGCTGATATAGGCCTGGGTGACTGTTCTTCTTGTTTCGGTGGGGATCCACCTGTAGATCTTGCGGAGCATGTGGAGAGTGTTGAAGCAGGAGGACGAGATGGCGTTGACTTGCTTGGTCATGGAGAGTGTTGAGTCGAGGATAAACACCAGGTTGCGTGTGTGTTGCGTGTGTGGTTGGTGGGTGTCGGTGCTGCTCCCAGTGTGGACGGCCACCAGGAGTCGTACCAGGCTGGGGGGGTGGAGCCGAGGATGAGGACCTCTGTCTTGTCCGAGTTCAGCTTCAGACGGCTGTTCTTCATCCACTCGGCGACTGCTTTCATTCCTTTATGGAGGTCGGTTTTGTCGGTGAGGGGGTCCTTTGTGAGGAAGAGTATCAGCTGGGTGTCTTCAGCGTAGGAAATGATGTTGAGGTCGTGCCGTCGGGTGACGTCAGTGAGCGGTGCCATGTACACATTGAACAATGTCGGGCTAAGAGATGATACTTGGGGTATGCCGCAGAGGATCTCGGAGTCTTCGGAACAGACGGTGGGGAGGCGGACGCTCTGGGTTCTACCAGAGAGGAAGGAGGTGGTCCATTTCAGAGCCTTGCCTCGGATCCCTGCGTGTGGAGGCATGTGCGTAGGGTGCGGTGGCAGACATTGTCGAAGGCTGCTGATTGGTCCAGGAGGATGAGGGCTGCAGTTTTGCCATTGTCCAGCAGGGCCCTGATGTAATCTGTGGTGGCGATGGAGGCAGTCCTGGTACTGTGGTTGCTGCAGAACCCGGACAGGGACGGGTCCATCATATTGTTCTCCTTGAGGTAGTGGGTCAGCTGTCTGTTGACAGTCTTCTCGCTGACCTCCACCGAGAATGGGAGCAGGGAGATGGGCTGGAGGTTCTTGAGGTCCCTCGGATCTGCCTTGAGTTTCTTTAGTAAGGCATTAATCTCGGCTTGCTTCCAGCTCTCCAGGAAGGTTGCGGTCTCAAAGGAGATGTTGATGGTCTTGCAGAGATGGGGTGCAATGGGGGCGCTAGCTTTGTTGAAGATGTGGTGAGGGCATGGGTCCGTCTGGGGGCCGGAGTGGATGGTGTTCATGATTTTGATGGTGTCATCGTTTATGTTGGTCCAGGTAAGCAGGGGATTGCTGTCAGTGGTGGTTGTGGGGTCTGAGGTGTCGGTGGTTGTCAGGTTGTTGAAGGTGTCGTGGATGTCAGCAATCTTGCAATGGAAGAAGGCGGCAAGGTAGTCGCACAGGTCTTGCGATGGTGGGATGTCGTTGGTGTTGGAGCTGGGGTTGGCGAGTTCCTTCACGATGTTGAAGAGCTCTTTGCTGTTGTGTACATAGTTGTTGAGTCGGTCCTTGTAGGAGGCCCTTTTGGCAGATCTGATGAAGTGATGCTGTCTGCGGGTGGCATTCTTGTGGGCTGCGTAGCTGTCTGGTGTCTGTTCGCGGTGGCATTTATTTTCTACTGTATGACAGATTTGCTTGGAGGCCTGGAGGTCTGCGGTGAACCAGCTGACTTTCTTGTTAGTGTGTCTGTTGGAGGGTTTCTTGATCGGGGCGAGAGTGTTGGCGCAGTTGTCGATTGACCGTCAGAGGTTGTGGGCGTCAGTGTCGGCGTTGGTGGGGTCGGCTTTGGGCGAGGGTGGAGTTTAGCTGCCTTGGGGGGTCTTTTGGGTGCGGTGATGCGTGGTGGGTTTACGGAACGTGAAGTGGACGCAGCGATGGTTGGTCCAGTGAAGTTTGGTGGCTAAAGGTGACGTTGGGGCTTGAGCAGAAGATGGGATCAAGCGTGTGACCGGTGGAGTGGGTGGGCATTTTGACGAGTTGTCCGAGTACGAGGTTGGCGAGGTTGTCAATCAGGGTGAGTGAGTTTGAGTCGTTGTTGTTCTCAAGGTGGAAGTTCAGGTCTCCGAGGTGGATGTCGTCTGTGGAGGCGAGGGCGTGCGAGCTGACAACGTCGGCGATGGAGCCGCTGAACTGGGGCCGTGGTCCGGGGGGTCTGTAGATGAGAGTTCCTCTGAGGGTGGTGTTGGGATCAGTGTAGATCTGGAAGTGCAGGTGTTCGGCAGTGCTGAGGGTGTCGTTGGTGCTGGTCGAGCCCCTGAGGGTGTTCTTGTGGATGATGATGATTCCTACTCTGTTGGTGTGGTCCCTGCAGGTGATCTTGTAGCAGTCCGTGATGGCTATGATAATGTCCTGTGCCGAGGAGACGTTCATGCAGGTCTCTGTCAGGAAGGCGGCATCCGGGGAGGATGTGTTGCGCACGTCCCAGAGTTCGACGTCGTGTTTGAGTGCGTAGCGGGTGTTCAGTAGTATGCATCTGAGGTGGTTGTGTCCTGTCACGGTGGGCGGTTTGGCTGCTCGGAGGCTGATGAAGCTGCAGCTCGGGCAGGAGAAGGGTCCTTTGGTGTGCTTCGGGCGGCCAGGAAGCAGGTGTGCGGTCACCCGATGTTGAGTGCGTGGAGGGTGTTGGCATAGTAGCGGCATTGGGTGTTGTGGGGGGGCCCTGGGGGTCTGGTGCTGGGTGTGGTCCAGGCACAGACGAGCACAGACGGGCTTGCCTTAGGCATGCCTGCTGCACGTGTGCACGCAGCGGCTGCCATATAAGGGGAGGTGGGAGGGAGCAGCAGCTGGGAGGCGGAAGCGAGGCGGCGGATGGGCGATTGCGGTGGGGCCACAGGGTACGCAGCAGCGGGAAAAAGGCAAAAAAAGGGCACAATAACAGAATAACAAATACCAAAAGTGGAAAACGACGAAGAGATAAAAACAGCAATCACAATGCAAGAGCAGACAGCACAAACATGGCAATTTAATAGGGGGAGAGCGAGCGCAGGAGCTTGCGGCCTTGAACCTACGACCAACAGCAGCAGCGGGCTGAGGCCCAGCAACACACAGGTGGTGCTGTGTGGCGTGGGGAGTGACGTGCCTGAGGACAGGTTCAATTGTCACTCGCCTCACCGTCCAGTGGCTGCCATAATAAGGGACGCAGGGGCGTGAAAAACTAGAGATATAGAAGGTAAAAATAAGGACAGAATAACAAATACCAAAAGAGAAAAAAGGTTGAAGAGAAAAAAACAGCAATCACAATGCAGACAGCACAAACATGGCACGGCTAATAGGGGGAGAGCAAGCGCAAGAGCTTGCGTCCTCAAACCTACAACCAGTGGCAGCAGCAGGCTCAGGGGCAGTGACACACAGGTGGTGCTGTGCATCGTGGGGAGCGAGCTGCCAGAGGACAGGGTCTTTGTGTCACTCTTTGTGATGCAACGGCAGCATAAAAATGTGGCCAGTTTACAACGTGACACATCTAGGGAGATGTTGTAAAGAGCTGCATTACATTATACCTGCATCAGGTATAATGTATACAGGGTGGGCGTTCCCACACAAAAAAGCCTTGTAGAAGTGAATGCGCCAGTTCTAGAACGCCACTGCATCAAAACCCGACGCCTGCTTGAAGCAAGCATAAGGAGTGAAGCAGCACAATGAGGATAGGTCCCCAAATGCATTGCTGGAGTTGTGTTGTGCTTGCGACACAACTCCAGCAATGCATGACTTTTGCGCAAACAGATGCGTCAGAATTTCTGACACATCTGTCAATCCTTGCACCATTGTGCACCATATTGTAAATACTTAAAAAAAGGATAGACCCAATATACCCTTGTAGGCTTGGGCAATAAATTCAGTCAAAGTAAAGATGTCTACAAGGGGTTTCACTTTTCTACAGAGTTTTAGAACTTCACAATTGATTTTAAGTCTGTTAAATATAATCAGACTCGTAGGTGTCCTACTGAGACAACCAAAATGGATGTAATTGCTACAGCACAAAAACTAAACAAAGCACATGGAAAATATTAGTTATAGAAACAATGAATTTATCTGGTTTTGGCATATTTTAAAATTCAGAAGGGTAGACTTGAACAAAGTAAATATCGGCAAGAAAGTTATGACAAAGATGTACAAATGAATTTGAACACACAATTCATAACATACGTCAACTCCTAGGAATACAAAAGCAAATATTATCCCAAAATCAATAAATAATGCTTATAAAAAACTATTTTTCTTGGAGATGACGTGACTGTCGACATTTCGGTATTTGTGCCTTCAATCCATTAGACCATCTTCAGGACAAATAACTTTATGCAGGATATACAACCCTAAAATACAATAATATGTTGTCACCAAACATAATATTGATTCAAAATCTGACCAAACTAGAAACAAAAACCGTGTGCAAGGAAAACAGAAGTTAATATGGGCTGAAGGAGAAAGTAAAGAAAGAATCATTATCAGAAGATCACATTTGTGCAGAGCCCAAGGCAATGTATAGGTGAGTCAGAAGATCCAAACCTTACACCCCATATATAGACTCAGAGGAGTTTAGGCAAATCAAAGGCTAGCAAAAGTGGCTTACTTCTATGGTAATCGAAAGAAGACACAGTTCAACCTGGAGAAAAAATAACATGTAAAGAGCAGTGTAGATATCACTGGCAAAGTCGGGCAGCGTAGAAATCACTGTCAAAACAAGTGAAAAAAGTACCCATTACTCGAAGGGTCAGGTGCTATGGGCAATAAGAGAATGAACGACCCATTTGTTCTGTACGTTTTAAGACTGTTCATGTAAGGATTGATCCATGATTGATGGAAGGATTGATCCATGATCGATGAATTGCTCGAATTTCGTTGGCATATATCATATTGGTAGTTTGGGCCAAATATATTTGCCTTAGGTTGTGCTCTATTAGGTTTTTCTTGAATTTGTTTATTAGTACAACAAGAGCTCACTAATGGCCAACCATTAATGGTTGGAATGTTATCACTGTAAATGGTACCTTGCCTAAGCCACTTATGTTTGTTTGAATATTGTATATGTTATGATATTTATCAATATTCATCAAAAATTTTGTGATAAAAAACAATTTTGTGATGTTAATACTATATCATGTGATTGCATCATCTGCACTTATGAGCTTAATTTCTGATTTGATTGAGGGTGAACAAAGTGAGTCTCGATATTAAGGTGGGCAACTTGTACATCACCACATTAATGTGCACTGTGATCTTTGCACTTTTCTTATCATTTTGTTTTTATCTGCCTTTCTAGCTGTTTAAGTAGTGATTATTTTCCCTTAGGTATTTAGTGCTCCAAAGATGCTTTAAAATGGCCGCCGAGTGCACCCCAGTTGTTATATCTCGTCTTTTGAGGCTTGTGACAGTGGTTTCTACGCTGCCCGATTTTGCCAGTGATATCTACGCTGCTCTCTACATGTTATTTTTTTCTCCAGGTTGAACTGTGTCTTCTTTCGATTACCATAGAAGTAAGCCACTTTTGCTAGCCTTTGATCTGCCTAAACTCCTCTGAGTCTATATATGGGGTATAAGTTTTGGATCTTCTGACTCACCTATACATTGCCTTGGGCTCTGCACAAAGGTGATCTTCTGATAATGATTCTTTCTTTACTTTCTCCTCCAGCCCATATTCACTTCTGTTTTCCTTGCACACGTTTTTGTTTCTAGTTTGGTCAAATTCATTTTGTATCAATATTATGTTTGGCGATAACATATTATTGTATTTTAGGGTTGTATATCCTGCATAAATTGTTTTTTATAAGCATTATTTATGGATTTTGGGATAATATTTGCTTTTGTATACCTAGGAGTTGACGTATGTTATGAATTGTGTGTTCAAATTCATTTGTACATCTTTGTCATAACTTTCTTGGTGATATTTACTTTGTTCAAGTCTACCCTTCTGAATTTTAAAATATGCCAAAACCAGATAAATACATTTTTCTATAACTAGTATTTTCCGTGTGCTTTGTTTAGTTTTTGTGCTGTAGCAATTACATCCATTTTGGTAGTCTCAGTAGGACACTGTGAGGGGGCATCGAATCCGACATGTCATGGGCTCATACCACACAAATAACTCCCCTCACCTTTCGAGTCTAGGAGCCCGATTCCTCTACCATGGACTGTAAACACACCCCTTCCTCTGTCCACACAGGAACTTGCGACGTGTGACGACAAAGGAGGAAGGAGTGACCCCGGAAGGACTGACCCGGGGGCGGAGAAAAGGAGCGAATCAGCATTCAGCGGGGTCGAGGACGCGAGGAAGCCGGAAGAGACGGAGAGGCGAGGAGACGCGGCACTGCAGGACGGCAAGGAACTTCAAGGCGGAGAAACCAAAGAAGACGACGAGTCGTGGAGCGAAGATTGGTGGACCCCACAGGAGGAGGCTGGAGAGCGGCTGCAACTCACTGGAGAGTTGCATCAGAGCCGGTGAGTCACTCGGGACGGGAGGGGAGGAGGAGGTAGGGGGGGAAATTACCACACAGTCACAGAAATGCTTTGTTTGGAAACATTACAACCTCTCACCCCCTCACCTTGATTGCCATATTTCCTCAAACCGGGCATAACTAGTCTTGGTTACATTGCCTCCCTAATATATGCTCTTCCTCGACTCTGGCACCATTGTTTCTGATAGGACCCTTTTCACAACCCTGTTGCTATTGATATAGTTCTGAATGTCAACACTTGCCTCGCCTAGTTTAAACCAACACCCCCCCCCCAGTAGCAGCTGAAGTAACCGTAACACAGTGGTGCATTGGTGATGGTAGATACCTAAACAGAGGTAGAATAAACAGGACTGACGGCTCCTTCTTAACTTCTCTCTCATGAGCCTCCGTGGGAGAAACCAGGACCTAGAAGCAGACCGTGTAGGAGAAGACGATTCAGAAGAGGACCCCTTTGAAGACACCGAGGAAACTACTGAACTCTTTTACCGCGTGCCTGTTGCCTCACAACCTATTAATAAAAGCACCCAACTGGCCCACTACATACAGCCTCCTCGTCTGTTTATCCGGCCCGCCCTCCCACAGACACCTACGAGTCTGATTATATTTAACAGACTTAAAATCAATTGTGAAGTTCTAAAACTCTGTAGAAAAGTGAAACCCCTTGTAGACATATTGTAAATACGGCGCATCCATGGTGCTGTTAGGGTTTCTCAGGGTAGTGCAGGGAAAGTGACGCATCTCTACAGCTGCATCACTTTCTTGTAAATCTGCCCCAGAGTTTTCGGATTACTTCTAATAAAAAAGTTACAGTTGAACATAATATATTTTTCATATCACAAACTGTACAAGGACGATGGGTCTCAAGGCTTCATCCAGTATGGACTTCATGAGGCTGAAAGGCTAGTCAAGTAGATAGACAGACTGCAGTGCAATAGAATTCCAAAGCCTCAGATACGGCTCTTGGGAGCTCACAGTGGAAAACAAGGCAAAAGATTTTAAAGCTCATGCACAGAAGACGCTTTTTGAGAATGCTGGGATGTTTTTTGCAGATCTTTGCAGATGCTGTTCTATGGTCCTCTGTGTTCTGGATCTCCGCATTTGTCTTTTGGGGGGCGTTGATTCACGCTCATTTCTATTCCAAATGCACACAGCCAGCAACAGAGATGTAGGCATGGGGCTCTCAAACTGAGAGGAGCGTCCATTACAGTCAAAGTTCCATGGTTTATCTCATCATCATACATTACTTAAAAAAGAAAGAGAAAATTATTTGTTTTAAAATATTGAAGACATTTGCATAGTAAATGTTAAAAAATAGCGTATAAATTGTTATGAAGAATTACATTTGTTAAAACAATAAACCAATGATTAAAAAAACAGAAAAAGATTAGCATTAACATTTCCATTGAAAAAACTTAGCCGAGAGTTATTGAAGTTTCAGTTGTTCTTTCCCTCTAATAGTTCATGATGCTCAGCGCATGTTTCTCAACCTGCTGACCGGGGCTGCAACTATCTGCCGCTTTGCCGACTCCGAGGAGACCCTTCCTGTGCCCACAGTCCCGGAGTGAGTCTGCTTCCTAATCCACTCCAGGTCTTGCTGCCACCCAACCCACTAGCAGACCTCTGAGCACAGAGTGCACAGCGCCACAAACAGCTGCCGCTGACAAGGGGGAGCCGCTCAGTCCATCTTGCGCATAGAGTGCTGCCTCTCCCCCCACGGCGCAGGCCACTCCCGGGCAAAGCCCAGGCCAAGGGCGGGCCCGTCCTTGCCCGTCATTTCCAGGAAGAGGCAGGGCCACATCTCTTCCATTTAATCTCTGGACAAGCAACGTGGACCCATTTGTAACAGAACAGGGTACTGTGCCTATTGAGAGAGCGCAATTTGAACAGAAAGTATATCGTAGTCATATTTAGACGCATCTATTATAAACGTAGGAATATTGTGTAACGTGGGAATGAAATGCATATCGTAATGTGAAGCGATGTCTATAGTGTAAAAGTCAAACAGAAAGTGACGACATGGTATAGGAAATGTATAACTATATTCACTTTAGAATGTATTAGATTTAGAAGGCCGTATACGTAGTGGGCTAATGTAGAAATGCTTACGAACAGTAGAACATGCAGAGTAGAATTCATGTACGTGTGTAACTTTAAATGCAGAAACGGCAAGAGAAATGTAACATGGAGAAACGTGCAAGGAGCATACACATAACGATGTAATCAATGAGAATATAAAGTTATGTTTCATGTATAGGCTTTATGTTCTATGTATTAAGTTATACTCTACGAAATTGTATTTTAGCTAAGATGTATACACACACGAACGAAGTATTTGCTAAAAGCGTTCACATTTAAATGTATGTTAAAGGTTATACTGTGTAGAAGAAGTTGTAGGAATGTTAGAAGAGTTTAGGTCATTTGTGATTATAACCTGACTAACCAAGGGTTCGCAAGAGTGTAGTCCAATGTATATAATTTAGTGGGCTCACAGGAGTCGTGAATAGTCTTCACATGATGGTGCGAGCCGAAGAGTCTAGCATTTGTTAGATTTAAGGTGACAAATGTCGAACGAAGTTTATTGCCTAAACATGAGAGGAGGCGATTGGAATTTGAGCTTTGTTTTTGAATGACCATTCACAGGATCTAGTAAGGTCAAAGAAAGAGTTATAATGTTAAGGTCTTGTTTAAGGTTATCTGACTTTGGATGAAAGTGTCAACTAAAAGTCGCCAACAAGAAGATGAAGATGACATCTAAGGAGAAGGGTCAACCTAACGGACGACGCAAAGAGATGAAGCAATGGAAAGAGCCAGAAACTGACATCATCGGGGAAAGTCCGAGGTGGGCGTCAAGGGGCGTTCCACCCACACTGTGATTGTGTATTTTAGGGACAGCACCCCGGGGAGAAGATAGCGAAGAGCTCAGAGAGAACAGCGAGAGGCAAGTTAGAAGGGTAGATGCCTTGAGCAGATGCGCTGAGAGAGATCAGAGCGCAAGGGAGCAGTAGGCCGAGGACCCTTAGAAGAGCGGATGGGTAGGCAGAGAGGGTACTGCTCTTAAACTCAAGTTACCTTTAGAGGCTAAGAGAGTTTGAACTTCTTTGGAAGTCAAACTGCTGACACCTTTTTAGGGTACCAGGAACTTGCGAAATAGGGATGTCACCTAGTATAGAGTAGGGACAGATTTAACTTGATTATTTTCTCTTTCTATAGATGACGCAAAGGAACCACTCTACATCGAAACTTTAAATTGCTGATTAAGGAACCGATTTTGTATTTTGTATACTTGAGATTTATCTTGAGAAGATTGTATACGCATTCAAATCTGACTTTTATATAAAAGCCTTAAAACTTTATCAGTTGTAAGTGGTTCTTCAGAGTGGCGTCATTTAATGGGATTTAACTAAACCTGTGTGGGAGTTGTCTTTTACTCAATGACAGATATTAGCGGTCCAAAATCATGAATGAGATAAATTATTAATTCGATCATAAATTGATACCAAAATCTCATTCCCCGCAGTTGGTAGCAGAGTAATGATGGTTATCTTCTTGAGGAAGACGACCTAGGCCGGGTTTAGTTTACCCCAAGGTCCCTAGTCATCGACGACCAGACGACGAATCCCTGCCGAAGAAGGTGCTGACGGTGCATCGAGAGAAAAGCAGCAGAATCGGTCGAGAGTGAGTATAAGGGTCATGCGTTGTAAGATTGCGGTGTTTTATGTTGTTCTTGTGTTGTAATGTCAAGCGGAGTTGAATGCCTGTAGTGTGATTGAGGGAAGGTTGTGAGCGCGCGCAACCGGATAAAATCTTATGTCCAGAGGACTTAAGTGGTTCGGGTGTATCGAACACCCAGAGTAATTTGTCTACCATTGAAGGGGGTCATGAGGTACCATTGATCGCCCGCAGACCGATGATAGGGGGAGCGTTTGAGTGAGTGTATGAGTAAACGCATGCTGGTCGTACGTTTACTGTGTGTAAGTAACCTATCAGTTGAGGTGAATGTCTGACCGTACGAGGAAAGACGTCTCGCCAGTTGAGGTGACAATTACAGTTAGACTGTGGCCGTACAGTCAGAGAAAAGTGATCGCTTGGACGGAAGTAGTCATTTTTCGGCGTATGAATGAAACGCATGTGAGATCGCGAGACAAGTTGAGAAACGAAGGTAACTGCTGTAGAGGGAACGAGTGACGTCAGCGTAGAGTCGCGCTGAGATTGGTCGGTTAGCACGGAACATCGTTGGGATAGGCTGACTAGTGAGAGTCGCACCGGGATTGGTGGTTGTCATCAGGACGTAAATAAGGAAGAGAATTAAATAAGGGAAATCGTAGATCATCTAAAATGAAGTGCTTTAAGGGTTTAAGAAAAATCTTTAGGAAGAATAGAAGAAACTTATATGCCGGAGAAGAAGCTCCACCAGAAGGCACACCAGCTTATCATATGGCAGTAAATGTAGGCTTACACTCGATATTGTGGATTTCCGAATGGAATAGGCTAACAGAAGGGGAAAAGGAATTGACGTTTCCGAGATTCGGAACATTTAAACTAGACGTGTTGAACCAACTGAAAGCGGTAATGCTTGCAACAAGACCTCTACCGAGGCCAACACAATTCGAAGCTCTTAGTGCATGGTTTAAAGCAGCACACGCAAAAGGCGTAAAGAGGCGTCAAGAAAGAGTGAGACGATCAGTAAAGGCATTACAGGATGCAAAATGGGATGAGGAAGCTAAGAAGTGGAGAGTGCAAAAGATAGAAGCAGACAAACTGTTCACCATGATAGAAGCTACGGGAGAAAAGAAACCCCTAGAAGAGGAAGACGAGGATAGCGAAACGGAAGAAGATCTGTTAGAGAGGCTGTTAACAGAGAGACCACCTCCATATAGCGGTGAATCCGCAAGTCCCATATTACAGCAAGGGGACGGAGCTAGATGGGGAGAATATAAATCGATCCCAGTAACAGAGTGGGACTCCAACAAGAGTGAGGAAATACCCCAAACTAGTTCCGAACAGAGAATAGTGGGGAGATTTGTGGTCCAGAAAGCACCAGAGACGCAGTGTGTAAGGTCGTACCAAATGCCGGATGCCTTACAAGTACCTGTCACCATAGGCCCTATAGTGTCAATCTACAACCCAGAGGGGGTCCAGCAGGAGGAACAGGCACGATGGGACAGGGAAAGGGCAGAGATGGAGAATAGGAAAGACACGATGAATCCTCAAAGACAGAGATTAGCACCAGTGAGTCGGAGTACCCCATTAGATTCCGCGACGGGTCCCTGGACAGAACAAGGGGATCAAAGAGGATCGATGGATTTGAGGGGACCAAAACCGAAATCCCATAAAGAATTAAGGGAATATCTGAAAGAATGGGACACTGCTGAGGAGGCTAGGAATAAAAGCTTAGAAACAGGAGCTGAGTGGAGAGACCAGGATAACAAGGTCCTCTCTCATTGTGGAGCTGGGGAAAGCAGCCCGGAGTGGGAGAGAGGGAGTCAAGAAAGCAGAAGAGATACGTGCCCTATCACTAGCGGCAATAGGCAAATGTGCAATGATAGGAGTGCAGGGTGTGGCGAAGTACCTCGCGTCACTTTCAGTGAAGGAGAACGAAGGACGCAGGAATACCGGAATACCTTTAGGTGCACACACCATGCCCCAGATGAAAATGTGCGACATTGGAATCACGGGAACATGGAGAGTCGCGAAGCGTCTCGACATGCATCCGGTGATAGTGGACGAAGTCATGAGAATATAGGGAGTCGCGAAACGTCTCGCCATACATCCGGTGATCACGAAAGAGATCGCGGGAGCATGGAGAGCCATGAAGGACCTTATCGTTTGTTAAGTGATACCAGACAGCAAGCGAGTTACAGTGGTTTAGAACATCACGGAGGATCTTATCTTGTATCTGGAGAAACCGAGTCCAAAAGACAGAATGTAGGGTTGAAGGAAGGAGCATTGTTCCACCACACCCCAAGGGAAGATGGAAAGGCTTGGGATTTAGAGAGGTGGGAACAAAGAGATGGAAGAAAAATTCCTCATAACTCACCTGTGCTCAGGCGTAGGGCGCATAGTGGAGGAGAGAGGGATGTGAGAGAACAACCTAGGACTGACGTACTGAGAGCCGAAATAAAAGCAAGACGCATAGATGTAATGAGTTTAAAATCAGACTTAGATGAAATAATTGACGGCACAGTGGCAATCGAGAGGTTAGATCTGTACGCTCCAGATGAGATACTGTTTTTATCCAAGGATGTTACTCGAAAAGCAAGGGCAGCTCACGAAAAGTTATCCGAATTGGCTGATAAGTACATGATAGACATATCACGAACTAAGGCTTTGCAGGCCAATCATAGGCTGAACTGCACGGATTTAGATTTGGATGAGCGCAGAACAATTGGGCTAAGAGTACACATAAGGGAATTGGTCATGTGTATTAGAATATTGAGAGATCTGGATAGATGGGAGGAAAGATGGTCCAAGAAGGGATCTGTCAGACGGAGTACACTTGTGAAGTCTCAGGATACAGACCTAATGCGAATGGAAGCTTTCCCTTTGCGAGAGATCGCGAACGGAAACTACGTGCATGTACCATGGAGTAGGGGGGATTTAGCGGCATTCACTAATTCCTTCCCGAAACTTAGAGAAAATCCCGTTGAGTGGTACAAGCAGGTAGAGAGATTCGTGAAGATCTCTAAGGTTCTCTGGATCGATTTGAACACATTGTTCGATATCGTAGTACCCGGAGATTTGTGGACGGCATGCAAGCTTAGTATTGAATGGCCCACTTGTGAGCCTCAGAGAGATACACAGACAGGTGGTCCATCAGACAGAGTCATGGAAAAATACGAGAGAGTAATAACATGGCTGAAAGAGAAAGTGCCAGTGCAAGACATAGACTGGGTTAAGATAGATCGAACAACTCAGGAGCCTAAAGAGACAGTTCATGAGTTTTACGAGAGATTATTGAAAGCATTCAAGCAGTATAGCGGGTTAGACGTAATGGATCCTAAAGACATAGGACAGTTTGTGTCAAAGTTTGTTCTCGGATTGAGACCAGACATAAGCCTAATGATTCAACAGCACTTGATCTGTTGGCAGAACAAACCTTTAGACGAAATTCTGAGGTATGCAAGGTATTGTAGCGATGAGATAGACTCGAAGGCAAAGAAGCTCAAGGAAAAGTTAATGTTAGTGCAGATGCAAGCAGCTGGAAAGGGTGGACAGCGACAGCAGGGAACAGTAACGCAGGCAAAGAAACAGAACAATCAGAATAGAGAAGAGGAAGAAAGACCGAGACCGAGAATGGATATCGCGACATTGAAAAGGACAACCAGGTGTCATCAGTGTAACGAAGTGGGACATTGGAGACGCGAGTGTCCTTATAATATTGAGACAGGGGAATTAGAACAGGAGGAGGAAGAGGTACAGAACAACGTGGTTAAGGGAGCAACAGTCCCGAAGGGAAAGTTTATCAAAGGGGGGACTCAGACTCCTCGAGCCCCGTTTCCTCAACCACCTCGCATTGCAAATGGAGGGAAAACCTATAGACAAATGCCATTGTTCGTAGGAGGAGAAGAATGCTACTACGTTGATCCTCTTACAGGGCAACGAATGAATGGGAACGAAGATTGTACTTTAGGAGCAGCCCTGGAAGTAGATCAGAGAGGACCATACGTAGAAGCTGAAGTAGCCGGATGTCCTACGACCTTTTTGGTGGATACGGGAGCCACTAGATCCACGTTGAGATCAGCGGTAGTCCCAGGTCTGCCCGTATCAGGAGAAATGATTCAGGTGGTAGGAGTCGCAAACAAGAGGATGACGAATCCTCTGACAGAACCAGTGTCAGTGAAGATAGGGAATTACAGTGACGAACATCAGTTTGTGATCTGTGATTCTAGCCCTGTGTGTTTGCTAGGAAGAGATCTATTGTGTAAACTGAATTGCACCATACATTGCACACCTGAAGGAGTGGAAGTACAGACCAATGATGAGGATGCTGATTTTAAAGTCATGAAGTCGCAGGAATGCGTGGAACTATATCCTACCTTAACAGTGGAGGAACTTCCACGGGACTTGAGGGAGAAAGTGTCAGCTGAGGTGTGGGATTTTACTGGAGAAGAAATAGGCTTGATCAAAGGAGTAGAACCAGTAAAGATCTTGGTAAGACTCAATGCTGAGTACCCAAGAACACCACAATACAAGTTGACACCAGAGACGATTGCAGGAATAAAGCCTGTGATCGAATCTATGATTAAACAGGGAATACTGAAGGAGATCGTGGGTAGTCCATGTAACTCACCGATTATGGGTTTGCAGAAACCTAGTGGAAAATACCGAATAGTGCAGGATCTTCGGAAGATTAATAATATTGTTGTCTCATGTTGTCCAGTGGTACCGAATCCATCAGTGATATTATTTCAGATACCGTTCCAAGCTGAATGGTTCACCGTGATAGATTTGTGCCAGGCTTTCTTTTCGATTCCTTTAGATGAAGAGAGCCAGTATCTTTTCGCTTTTAAGCTGGAAGATCGCGTTTTAACATGGTGTCGTATCCCTCAGGGGTATACCTAAAGCCCATCGATCTTTAACCAGCTTTTAAAGAGAAATCTTGAAAGTCTAGTGCTGCCCAAGAACTCAGTTCTAGTCCAGTACATAGACGACCTCCTAGTTGCGTCAGAAACAGAGGAAGCTTGCAGAGTAGACACCATAACCTTGTTAAATCACTTGGCCGAGAACGGGCACAAGGTGTCTCCAAGTAAATTGCAATATTGTCAGACTGAAGTGCAATACTTGGGCCACAGGATTGAAAAGGGGAAACGGAAGGTGTCTCCAGACAGAATAGAGGCGATTATGAAAATGAACGCGCCTACGACACAAAGAGAGGTCAGAATGTTTCTAGGCATGGTCGGTTATTGTCGACAGTGGATAGCCAACTTCTCACTGAAGGCAAAGCCGTTATTACAACTGACGCACAAAGGAGTGAGTGATCCGGTACCATGGGACAAAGATTGTTTGATGGCGTTTTTGCAGCTGAGGGAGGACTTATGTCGCGCCCCGGCTTTGGGAATGCCTGATTACACCAAACCATTTTTGCTTTACTGTTGCGAAAGAGAGGGATGCGCTTTAGCAGTTTTAGCTCAGATCCACGGAGATGCGCGTAGGCCAGTGGCGTATTTCTCGGCTACATTAGATCCAGTAGCCGCAGCGTTGCCCGGATGTCTCAAATCCGTAGCTGCAACGGGTGTCAGCATTGAGAGATCAGAAAGCGTAGTGATGGGACATCAGTTAGTGGTGTATGTACCGCATTCTGTGGAATTGTTAATGACCAGGACTAAGACTCAGCATCTGACGAATAGTAGGCTCACACGCTACGAACAAGTCATACTGGCTGCCGAGAATGTGACCCTGAAAAGATGCTCCGTCTTGAATCCTGCTACTTTGATGCCACTTCCAAATGAAGTGGAAGACGAAATTTGTACAGATCATGACTGCCTCGATGTGACTGAACTATGCACCAAACCGAGACCCGATATCGTAGATGAGCCATTGACTGACCCTGATGAAATTTTCTTTGTTGATGGTTCATGCGTAAGAGACGATATTGGTCAGCTGAGAGCAGCTTATGCAGTTTGTACAATTACCAGAGTCGTAGAAGCCGCTTGCCTGGAAGGAGTACACTCCGCACAGGTAGCTGAAATTGTTGCTTTGACTCGTGCTTGCTTAGCAGGCGACAAACTTCGAGTCACCATATACACCGATAGCCAGTATGGTTTCGGGGTAGTTCACGATTATGGGCAGTTATGGTCTCAAAGAGGTTACATGACCTCCTCGGGTTCTCCCATTAGAAATGGAGAATTCGTGAGACTTTTGTTAGATGCATTGCAAGGTCCGTCAGCCATAGCCGTTGTCAAATGTGCCGCGCACACGAAGAACGTAGACTTTGTGTCGCAGGGCAACCGTTATGCCGATGAAGTAGCACGTTATTGTGCTGAACAGGGATATTCTCACACTGATGTGAAAGTGGGGGGAATTCAAGAAAGAACTGAATTGACGATGTTATTAGACACTGTAGATACGTGGGATGAGTTAAGGAGTGTCCAAGAGAATGCACCAGATAATGAGAAAAAGGGCTGGAAACAGCGGGATGTGAGAAAAGTGAGATGAATTTTTGGGTTTCTGCCGATGGGAGGGCAGTTTTACCAAATGAACTTGTTATTTCAATGGCAAGGAAATTGCATGGATCAGCACACATAGGTAGAGATGCCATGGTGAGAGTATTCAGACAAACGTGGTTTAATCCTAAGTTTAGAGTAGCGGCAGAAGCAGTATGTCAGCGATGTGCGATCTGTCAGCAACTAAACGTGGGAAAGAGAACACCAGTTACATTGAGTCACATAGGAAGGTCTGGGGGGCCTTTCAATAGAATGCAGCTTGATTTTATAGAAATGCCTCCATGTAACAGACTCAGATACGTTTTAGTGATTGTCTGCATATTTTCTAGATGGGTTGAGGCTTACCCTACACGTAGGTGCGATACACTTACAGTAGCGAAACTGTTACTTAGAGAGTTGATACCGAGGTTTGGGGTGCCATCCTCTTTGGAATCGGACAGAGGAACTCATTTCAATAGCGAAATAGTGAAAATGTTGTGTTCAGCTTTGAAAATTGATCAAAAGTTACACTGCAGCTATCGACCAGAAGCTTCAGGGATTGTAGAGCAGATCAACAGTACAATCAAGTCCAGATTGGCTAAAGTTTGTACATCGACATCCCTGAGTTGGCCAGACGCACTTCCAGCGGTTCTTATGAGCATACGTAGCACACCTGATAAGAAAACAGGCCTCTCTCCACATGAAGTGCTAATGGGGAGAGCTATGAGATTGCCATCGGTTCCAACTGCAGCGCTAGTGAACATCACAGACGACTTGATCTTGGACTACTGCAAGGGACTATCTGATGCCATTAATTCTGTGTCCCTCCAGGTCCAGGCTGCAGAGGTTCCATCAGCACAAGACTTGTGCCATGACCTGAGTCCTGGAGACTGGGTCCTGGTGAAGAAGCATGTAAGGAAGAACTGCTTAGACGTGCGCTGGAGAGGACCGTTTCAAGTCATACTTGTCACAAATACAGCGGTGAAGTGTGGAGGCCTGCCAAACTGGATACATGCTTCACACACCCGAAGAGTGCCAACACCTCTAGAAGAAACAGCTACTCTCTCGGATGAGAATCCAGCGGAAAGTGGAGAAACCATAGAGGGGGAAAGCCAAGCTGTAGAGGTGATCGAAGAGGCTGAAATTGTGACAGAACAGGTCGACGAAGGTCAAGAGACGAGCGAGACCGAAGTCGTCTCAGGAGAAGACAGTAACTGGGAGACTGAATCGGAAACTGAACAAACTGAGAGTGACCAAGAGACTGGTCCAAGAACAAGGAGCAGAAAAACAAAGAGTGACGAAGCCAGTTGGCCGGAGAGAAAGAGAAGGCCAAGCTCGGAAGAAAAGCAAGAAAGAACTCTTGTCCCGATCGCTGAAGAATCGGATCAGGAGGAAGAAACGACTGACTCAGGAACTGAGAGTCCACGAAGGTCGAGGAGGGTACGTGTGCCCTGCAGAAGGTACGCCACCCCAGAGTGGACTTATCTAGCAGATGTCTTGGGGACAGAAATCTGGGAGAGTGAAGAGCGTGAAAGTAATCGATCTCGATCCATTTGTGGCAGTGGAGATATGGATGTTGACGCCTGGACTCGAGACTGAGGGGTTACTGACTTTCACACTTCCCATACCCCCATATTTGAGTCGGATTAAGGATTTAGTGTTGAACAGATTACAATTTCCAACATTTGGTCATCAGATCTCAGAGGAAGAAGACAAAATCATTCGTTTTGAATTGTTGGAACTTGTTGCAAGAGCTGCAGGTGCAAGAATATTTGTTGATGCATAAAGACTTTTGTGTATAAGTTATAAAGAAGAAGATAACCTAGTGCCGAGTGGAAAGAAGAATAAAATTAGGGGTTACATTTAGAGGACGGAGAAGGGTTAGGGTTGTCTGTTGTTAAAAATAAAGAGACATGGTTGCGAAAAAGAGACTTTGTTGATAAAAGAGCACTTTACAAACTGAAAAAAAAAACAAGGCAAGCAAAGGACTGAACTGAAAACTTTTTCGCAAAAGAAAGAGTTGCATTGTTTTGACAACATGGAGAACGGCAACCCAAACAGAAAAGCTAGATGCATAATAGGTACACTTATAGCAGTAGTGATATTTCTCGTAATTATAGTAGTGACAATATCATACATAGTAGGACATGAAACAGATAAAGAAATAGCAAATGTAAACATTGTAACGACTTTGAAACCTGTTCTTGTGGGAAAGAAGGAGGAGAGTAATGTCATACGTGAAAAAGCGTTACTAGCAGATGAAACTCGTAGATTACACGTAGACGAGTCACGGGGAAACTTTAGGTCAAACGCATATGCCAAATTATTGTACGAATATATCGATGCCATGGAGGCCAAAGATTGCTATGTATGTATGCAATTACCGGCTTCTGTAGACGAAGGCATTAGATATCATCATCTCCCATTGACTTATGGGATAACATGTAGCTTACTGCTAAGTATATTTTATGGTAGAGAAGGATTCGAGTACTACTTTTCAAATTATGATTCGGTACTGCCAGAAGTTCCGAATTATAAGCAAATGAATAAGTGGGACTATTACAAAAAGGAGGATAGACTAGCCAAATTCTTCCTTCCTTGGGATACGTTAGATACATCATATGCACGCAGAAATAATCTAACTTGCAAAGTGTCAGAGGTAGAAAAGAAGTTTATAGGACAAATAGATGATCGATACAGAAGGCAGAAAATATTAAAAATGTCAGGACAGTGGAAAACTGATTGGACCGAAGAAGAGAAGGCACATAAAAAGAAAGGTAGCAATGGTCCAATAGCATTGGATAGAACACAGAAAGGAAAGTTATGTTTAACTCGAAGCAAGACATATTATGAGAGTGTATTTGTAGGTGAAGTAAATTGCGAACATGCTTTTAGACTAGAGTATTATACGAAGGATTTCATGAAGGAGATGCAAGTGATTCCTAATGTATATTTTGTATGTGGGAGAAATGCCTATGTAAAACTGCCTGACAATTGGTATGGTTCGTGTTACTTGGCAATTGTCTTCCCCAAAATATATCATGCAAAGGATTTAGCAGTCATAGAAAGAAAGGCTTCGACAAGAACGAAAAGGGAAGTAGGAGATGCAGAAATAGTAGGAGACGTATTTGGAGCGATGTTTCCTATGTTAGGTTTAATACTTAACGATGTTAAGATCAGGAGACTAGCTACAGTCGTGGATAGATTATCTGCAAGTACTGCAAGGTCATTAATGTTAATAGAAGGTGAGATGCAATCGATCAGAGCAATGGTTCTTCAGAATCGACTTGCTCTTGATGTGATATTAGCAAAAGAAGGCGGAGTTTGTAAATCTTTGAAGGTTCAGGAATGTTGTACTTATATTCCTGATAATTCAAAACCACTTGAGAAGGTTATAAGAAACATTACACAGATTCATCAAGAAATAGAAGATTTGACAAAAATAAATGTTTGGGAAAAAGTAGGTAATGGAGTAGGAAAAGTTGGGAGTTGGTTTGCCAACCTTGGCAAAAGTATTATATGGTACATATTGAAACCTGTATTAATAGTATTAATTTGTATAATCACATTGTTAGGATTTGTGAAATTATATAAATGGTATAAGGCGAACCGGTTACAAAGATCTATGAGAGAACAAGAAAGGAGATTGGCTGTTTTACAAGATCAACAGTATAAAAGTTTGAGAGCACTTGAAATGATGAAAAGAGGAAATAATGTAACTAGTTCGGTTTAAAAGGTGATATTCAAATTGCTTTTAGTGATGACTCCTAAAAGTCATCAAAGGGGGGAACTGAGAGAGCGCAATTTGAACAGAAAGTATATCGTAGTCATATTTAGACGCATCTATTATAAACGTAGGAATATTGTGTAACGTGGGAATGAAATGCATATCGTAATGTGAAGCGATGTCTATAGTGTAAAAGTCAAACAGAAAGTGACGACATGGTATAGGAAATGTATAACTATATTCACTTTAGAATGTATTAGATTTAGAAGGCCGTATACGTAGTGGGCTAATGTAGAAATGCTTACGAACAGTAGAACGTGCAGAGTAGAATTCATGTACGTGTGTAACTTTAAATGCAGAAACGGCAAGAGAAATGTAACATGGAGAAACGTGCAAGGAGCATACACATAACGATGTAATCAATGAGAATATAAAGTTATGTTTCATGTATAGGCTTTATGTTCTATGTATTAAGTTATACTCTACGAAATTGTATTTTAGCTAAGATGTATACACACACGAACGAAGTATTTGTTAAAAGCGTTCACATTTAAATGTATGTTAAAGGTTATACTGTGTAGAAGAAGTTGTAGGAATGTTAGAAGAGTTTAGGTCATTTGTGATTATAACCTGACTAACCAAGGGTTCGCAAGAGTGTAGTCCAATGTATATAATTTAGTGGGCTCACAGGAGTCGTGAATAGTCTTCACATGATGGTGCGAGCCGAAGAGTCTAGCATTTGTTAGATTTAAGGTGACAAATGTCGAACGAAGTTTATTGCCTAAACATGAGAGGAGGCGATTGGAATTTGAGCTTTGTTTTTGAATGACCATTCACAGGATCTAGTAAGGTCAAAGAAAGAGTTATAATGTTAAGGTCTTGTTTAAGGTTATCTGACTTTGGATGAAAGTGTCAACTAAAAGTCGCCAACAAGAAGATGAAGATGACATCTAAGGAGAAGGGTCAACCTAACGGACGACGCAAAGAGATGAAGCAATGGAAAGAGCCAGAAACTGACATCATCGGGGAAAGTCCGAGGTGGGCGTCAAGGGGCGTTCCACCCACACTGTGATTGTGTATTTTAGGGACAGCACCCCGGGGAGAAGATAGCGAAGAGCTCAGAGAGAACAGCGAGAGGCAAGTTAGAAGGGTAGATGCCTTGAGCAGATGCGCTGAGAGAGATCAGAGCGCAAGGGAGCAGTAGGCCGAGGACCCTTAGAAGAGCGGATGGGTAGGCAGAGAGGGTACTGCTCTTAAACTCAAGTTACCTTTAGAGGCTAAGAGAGTTTGAACTTCTTTGGAAGTCAAACTGCTGACACCTTTTTAGGGTACCAGGAACTTGCGAAATAGGGATGTCACCTAGTATAGAGTAGGGACAGATTTAACTTGATTATTTTCTCTTTCTATAGATGACGCAAAGGAACCACTCTACATCGAAACTTTAAATTGCTGATTAAGGAACCGATTTTGTATTTTGTATACTTGAGATTTATCTTGAGAAGATTGTATACGCATTCAAATCTGACTTTTATATAAAAGCCTTAAAACTTTATCAGTTGTAAGTGGTTCTTCAGAGTGGCGTCATTTAATGGGATTTAACTAAACCTGTGTGGGAGTTGTCTTTTACTCAATGACAGATATTAGCGGTCCAAAATCATGAATGAGATAAATTATTAATTCGATCATAAATTGATACCAAAATCTCATTCCCCGCACTATCTTTGGCAATCCCTCATCCTAATTTTCTTTTTTACCTCTCCCTTGGGAAATTCCACCGCAGACTAAAAAGCTCCTAGGAACTTGATACTTGCAAATCTTGTTTTCGTTTTGTTCACAATAAGATTTTCCTTTTGGGGAATTAGCTGCACGTTGGTTTCTGGAAACTATTGACCCAAAGCATCCATTCCAGGCCTAAAAATGGGCAAAAGGAAAACCATTGAGGGCATAGGGGGGCAAACGGTCTTTCTGCTGGGGCGGCAAGGGGAAAAAGGCAAGAAAAGCTCCCAAGAATGCTGATGCTATTAACAATTGTGTGATGCATAGAATTTATACCCTCATCACAGAATGTGAAGGGTTACTGGGAGCTGAGTAGTCAGCCCCCACTGAGCAAACTAATCCTTCGCTTGAAAAGAGCCCTATCTCCTTGTGCCCAACCGTTGTACCCTCAATGTTTCAGAAACCCCAATGTAAAGATGCCCCAGGCTGTAGCGAGACCATTCACCTAGGCCCTAAGTCGGGACGGCTGGAATATATTCCTCTCCAGCCCCCTAATTCTCTTGTTCATGATGCCACTGGCCACCTTGAGCCCTCAATCATTTGCTCAAATACATTTGCAGCATTGGCTGATGTGCCCGACTGTTGTGGGGAAGTATCGTCCCAACCTCTAACCCCGATTCCCATGGAGAGTCCGATTGAGTGAGCTGAAACCTGTGCCTCATCGCCCAAGGCTCTTTTTCAGATTGTTAATTCACTAAGGGTGGAATTAGGTACAATGAAGCTGATGATTGAGGCCACTGTGAACTTGGTGGCCTCAAAAAACACAACGCACATACCTGCAGCTTGTCTGCCACCCAATTGACATTCGCATCGGACACTTAAAACTACCTACAAAATACGAGATTTTACAAGCAATGGCCCGCCTCCCCTTCCTGCAGCTCCATCCTGACAGGTCTCCATGGCTTTCATCACCAGACAGGTAGGCCCCCTCCACGCTCCTTCTCCTAATACTCAGCAAAAGCAACCCTCTTTCCAAGTTACTACAAATTGTAGAACACCTAACAACACATCAACAATCAAACACTTAGGCACAAAAGATCACTTCCAATCTAGTAAACAATCCAGTCCTCAACCCGCAAAAGCGTGGACAGTTTTCATGGACAATGTCCTTAAGCTTGTTTTACGTGGCGACTTTGAAAATAAAGACTCTTTGAAAAATAAGCCCATACACTGGATACGCCGTGTCAGGGGATGTTGCTCATTGATAAGGGAAGACATAGTCAGGGCACGGAGATGTATGTTCTATAACCTTCCTTTGGACTGCATCGAACTTACCCTCACCAACCCAGACCTGGCTGAAAATCTCTTGGCACTGGAGTACCGGACTTGCCCTCGGACTCTTCCCAAGAATTGCTGCTGCTAGTGCACTTGATAGTGTGACATTGTTACCAACACTAGGGGGGGACCTCACTCGAAGCTGTTGGTTGACTACAAGATGATCCCCAATCAGATCAGGAACCACAATCTATTACTTTAGATAGCAACCAAAGTACCCCCAACGCTATGCAATCATGCACTGATCACGAACAACCCTTAATTTATTCGGACCACAGTGGTTATCATGGTTGGAACTCGAGGGGCCAAGAAGCTGCAATATCCACTGATACTCTTGTTCAATCCTCTGCCCCAATGCCTTTGATCCAACAAACTTCTCCATGCGATGAAGCCCCTAGTAATGCTCCCACATAATGTACCACTAAAACCCCTGATGGTGATATGGGCAGACACTCATTTAGCGTCATAGCCAGGCGGCGGCCTCTGCTCTTCTAGGCCTGCCTGTGACGGACATCTGAACTTTCCAACTATGCTGCTGCACTCAAGGAGGTAATGAATCTAGATGGCAATCAAACAGTCAGCTGGATAATTAATGTTAAGAAATCACTGATCACGCTTAGCCTTAAGGAATCGTGGGGAAGCCAAAATTCATTAAGTAACGCTGAGCTCAAATCACTCTATTGGGCCTGGGTTGACATGCAGGGGCTCAGCAATTCCAAAGCAAGAAGGCTTACAGAACATTTTTACCTACACATGCAGCACATATGCTTAGAACCATATCTGGACTTTATCCAGGCGCCACGAGACATGCCGCTTTATATACAGTTTAGGGTAGGCTCACTTTTGGTCTATGAGTTAACTGCAAAGTGGAACCCCCACTACCAGACAATTGCGGGCTGGCCTTGCTATGAAGCAACAACTGAGAGTGTGGCCCATCTCATGTTTGCTTGCCCTGCATATTATATGGCAAGATCGAGATGGCTAAAACCCATCTGTAGACAACTGGGCACTTCCGACCATAGTGCTGATTTGCACATTCTGAGGGCCGATCCAAGAACTCTCTTTGCTTGTGGCGTGGCTAAGTATTTAAGCTGCGTCTGGATAGTAAGGCACAAATTCCTACGCAGGGCGGTTTAATGAAACATCATGGTTCTATTCTATGTTTTATTCAAGCTCAACTTGCTTGCCCAATCCATAACGCACCGTCACTTTAAATATCCGTTTTAAATGAAAATGTTCTATTTGTGTATTTAAGGCTGGAACAAAATCAATTTTATCGATGAATTAAGGATTTGTCGTAATAGTTTGTTATTGTTACTGATTTGGCAATGTGACAACTTACTATGCTCTGATGGTTCTGCATATTGTTATCACTATCGCTTCAAAGATAACTTGTATTTTTATTGAAGTATTGTAAGAATGTTGATGCATTTATGATACTTGTTATCTAAATAAAGCTTGATTTTTGGATATAAATATTTTGAGACTGAATAACTACCACTGAAGTGGACTCAGTCTGACAAATCCTAAGGGCAGTACCCCTATTCAGGATTGTCAGACTTTTACATAAAGGAATGATCAACCAGCTTCTAGGCACTGTGTTAGAAATGAGAGTCTCTGGTTGGCAATGGTTTGCACATTTGTCCAAATAGGGACCCTTGCTTCTAGTCAGGAAATGGGGATACCCTCCTAAATTAACTCCTGCTCACTCCCTTGGTAGCTTGGCACAAGCAGACAGGCTCATCTCAGAGGCAGTGTGTAAAGCATTTGTGAACACATTTCAGTAATACAGTAAAACACTACAAATGGACACCACACTATTTTAAAAAAAGAAGTAATCTTTACTAGACATAACATAAGATCAAACCACAAAAATCCACAATACAATATCATGAATGTGACTTTAAAATGGTAGAAATAGCTAAGTTCAATGTGGATGGTAAAAGGGTCGCAGGGTAGGTGATGCGTCAGTTCCTTGCTTTGGGGGAGGTGATCTGTCGGTTTCTTATCGGAGAGGAGGTGATGCATCGGTTTCTTCCTGAGTTCCGGTTACGATGCAACAAGATGGAGCCTCGATGAGAAAATCTGGTGCGATTTGACAAAATGGTGTCTTTGATGCGATGCGACAATTTGGATGCGATGCATGCACACCTGACGGCCGTGCGGCGATCCAATGGTTCCGGTTACGATGCAACAAGATGGAGCCTCGATGAGAAAATCTGCTGCGATTTGACAAAATGGTGTCTTTGATGCGATGCGACAATTTGGATGCGATGCATGCACACCTGACGGCCGTGCGGCGATCCAATGGCCTCTTGAGCCACGACAGGACCTGTGACACGCTTCTTCTGCGATCTGTCGGCAAACACCTGCAGCGGCGGCACGCTTCTTCGCAATGCGACGGCAGCAGCAGCGACACGCTTCTTCCTTGTTGCATGGAGCTTCCAGCTCCCAGCGACACGCAGTCACTAGAGGTCCTAAAGACAGCAGCAGGCACCTCTCTGCAGGCAGAATTTCCTGCAAGGAAATTGACGGGGGGCTGGTTGTGAAGTCTTTGTGTCCCTGAGACTTCATAACAGGGGGCAAGCTCAGCTTCAAGCCCTTGGAGAGCTTCCACAAGATGACAAAGTGCACACAAAGTTCCTTTTCTCCTTTCCTTGGCAATAAGTAACCACTGCAGGCCAACTCCAAACAGCACACAGCACAGGGGTTGTCTCCTCCTTCAGCTTTCTTGGTTTCTCTCCCTGGCAAAGGTTTGTCTTGATTCACAGAAGTGATCTAAAGTTCTGGGGTCTGGGCCCCAATATTTATACTACTAATCCTTTGTTCTCTGAAGGCAGAGAGTGTCTGTACCTAGTCAAAACCAGTTATGTCCTCCCTGGTGCAGCTTCCTGGCAGAAGGTGGAGACAGCATTGTTCAAAGCAGACCTGGCCCCGGTAGCTGAAAAGAAATCTCGTCCCCCTACTCTCTATTCTATGAAGGCTCAGGCAAGTGAAAGGAAATCTCTTCCCCCTACTCTCTGTTCAAGCCAGGTCCTATTCAGTCCAGCCCTGACTCATCAGACTGCTGAAGCCAAAGCCCTCTTAAGGCCCCTGTCACTCACAAGCCAGACATGGAATACACAAACCTAGCAGAGGCATACTGGATGGTTAGGCAAGACAATACCTACTTTTTAAAAGTGGTATTTTCAAACACAGAATGTAAAAATCACCCACACTCAGGGCCATATGTATGAAGCTAATTTGCAGTCGCAAACGCTGCGAATCGGTAAAAATAGCGTTTGCAACTGAAAATTAGCAATTTCCAATGTATGAAGCCGAAATTGCTTGCAAATCAATGATTAGCAAATATAGCGAATCCCAAAATTTGCGAGAGGCAGAAATTTGCGAAAACCATAGCGATTCCCAAATATGCGAATATCCCATATTGCGATATTTGCAAATGTGGAAATCGCAAATAAAAATTTGCAGTGGTATGTATCAAAAAATCGCAAATTGCGAATTGAAGAAATACGCATTTTTAGAAATCGCATTTACCACCAAGTGGGAGCAGGTGGTAACCAGATGCAAAGTATTTAAGGAAGCCCACAATGCAACACACTCTTTTCCACAATGTCTGGGCTCTACGTGATAGCGAGGAGGCGAAGAGTGAGAGCTCTGGCGCAGAGGAGGAGACGGCGGGAGAGGATATTCCGTGCGCGGACCACCATCTACCAGCACACTGAGGAGGACATCTATACCCACTACAGACTGGAGGAAGACAGCATACTACATTTAATTGAAGAACTCAGACCCTACCTAGAACACCCCACACGCAGGACACAAGCCATACCCACACACATCCAGGTCCTGTGTTCACTCCACCTGCTGGCCTCAGGTAGTTTTCAGGGGATGATAGCTACAGCAGGAGGGGTGTCACAAAGTGCCCAGTCGTGCTTTTTCCATGCGCATCATCTATGCCATGACACAGAGGACGCAACACCACATACACTTCCTCAGCACCCCACAGGAACTATCACAGACCAAGCTGGACTTTTACAACATCGCCCAATTCCCACACGTCATAGGATGCATAGATGGGACCCATGTTGCAATATCCCCCCCCTCAAACAATGAGTATGTATACAGGAACCGGAAAGGCTACCACTCACTAAATATACAGGTGGTGTGTGATGCCAAAAACATCATCACTGACATAGTGGCAAAGTATCCGGGAAGCACACATGGCGCGTTTATCTTCCGTCACAGTGGCCTATACCATAGACTCTCAAGAGGTGATTTTGGCGAGGGATACCTACTAGGTAAATGCTCACATTCATAGGGTGCATTGCAACTGACAAGCATGTGCATTCCAGTAACTAACCGTTTTCATTTCCAACCACAGGTGACAGTGCTTATGCAGCCCGTGATTTCATCATGACACCCTACCTCAATCCTGCTAATGCTGGGGAGCGGCGCTACAACCGGGCACACATTTCAACAAGAGGCGTCATTGAGAGAACCTTTGGCATATTGAAGAGCAGATTCCGGTGCATCCACAAAAGTGGAGGAGCACTCCAATACAGCCCCGAAACTTGCTGCAAAATTGTTGTAGCATGTGCCATGCTGCACAATATCGCTACCAGGAAAGGCACACCGGTGGAGTTGAGTGAATCTGAATCCTCTGACGTGGAGGGGCCTGGACCTGGACACATGGCAGCTGGCGTAGCTGGTTCTGCAGCTGGGCGCTAGGGGCGTGATGAGATAACGCGCAACTACTTCTAGGTGAGCAATAATCACACAATCACAACTTCAATCTTTGCAACTGTGTTTTAATAGCTACAGCAACAATGCCACACATCCTTACAGGCAAGTACATACACTCCCAATGTAATGCACATGTTTTATCCACAGTGCAACTAAGTTAGTGGAGTGTGTGCAAAGCCAACACTGTAGTTGTCCATATGTGGCCCCTGCTAATCATTGTCATTTGGCTGCACATTCTAATGGTGTGTAGCAGGCCTGTTGCTCCTGCCACTGCGGCGCCTCTCTACGGTGGGTGGTGGGGTGGTGGAGCTACGCACTGACTGGGAGTCCTCCTCACTTGGAGTCACTACACCAGGGCCTGTGGTACATAGGGCATGCAGTTCATCCACAGCAGCTGTGGACTGCACAACAACAGTGGCGATGTCTGGTATGCCGTGTAAGAACTCACGCTGTGTTGCACTGGTGCGCCTGGACAGAATGTTGGTCGATGCGGCCAGGCGGTTGATTGGGCGTGTGTACCGGTCCATGCGCACCAGCTCTCTGCGCCTAGCAGCGCGCTGGGCATGCAACTTCTCACGTAGCACTTGCACAGCACCCCTCACTTCTTCACGTATGCCTCTGAGCCCTGCCCTCATTTCACGCTGTAACGCCTTCATGTGCTTTGCTTGTAGGCGCTGTACCTGGAGCATATTCAATTCCAGCCCTGTGAAGACTGACTCTTCCTGCTGTTTGACGGAGCTGCTGGCCGTGCGGGGTCTACGTCTGCCTGTGCCCTGTGGACCTTGGCTGTGTTGTGGTCTTGACTCCTGCTGCGAACCTATGGCATCAGACTGCACATTGTTATTGTTGTCCTCATCATCTTCCTCCATGACTGCCAATGGCCTCACAATCCTCCTCCTGGGTCTCTTTGGTGGAATGACAGGGCTGTCCTTCCCATCAGTTTCCTGCTCCTGCCCTGAGTCTCCAGAGTCTGGAGGTTCTGTCTCTCTTCCACTGGATGTGGGCTTATCAGTTGCAGGTGCTGTGGATAGAACAGCACACATTAATTTTATTTACTATTTTCAAATGTGAAAATAAAATTAATTTCACAGATTTTCCTTACTCTACTTTGGTTATTCCCCTTTCCTGACCTGCACATGTGAAAATTGCCTAGAGTGGCTGCTTCTCACAACATCTAATTTTCATGTGACTACATCTCCCACAATGCATTGCTGTGACTGCCTGTGTACTTGCTCTAGCGTGACATGTGGTTCCCCTAATCCCTAGGTTGCTGCAGGGGGTGGGGTGTGGGGGGGGTTGTGGTGTGATGGCATGCATCTTACCTGGTCTGGTAGCTGGTTGTCGGAGCTGTCTCGCACAGACACGCCCGCCACACTCTCTGGAGCCAGTGTTCCCTCTACAAGTTCCTCAAGTGGTGTTGAATCAGGTACATTGGAGGTCCCTCCTCCGGTGAGCTGTGACTGCTCCAGCCTGGATGCCAATTTTTCTTTGGAGCGCTGGCGCAGGTTGTACCAGTGCTTGCCAAGTACCTCCACACTCCTGTGTGTGACTCCCAGGGCATTGACTTTCGCCTGTATGCCTGCCCAGATGCGCCTTTTCCTTGCCTCAGGCATCTTGAGTGAGCTCTTACCAAACAACAAATCATGGTTTGGCACCATCGCTGTGATGAGTGTTTCAAGTTCAGCTTCAGAGAACTTCATCTTTCTTTACCTGGAAGTTTCTCCTTCCTGCTGCTCCTGCTGGGTTACAGTCAGTTCCTTGTTCCCACTCTGAGCCATGGCTCCTCAGTTGCAATCCTCACTCTCCCACTCTCTAACAAACAATACTGTTGCAGCATGGGTTGTCAGTCACTTCCTGGATGGTGATGTCATCGAACTGCATCAGGATTGCAATTGGCTGACTTCCGAAAATCGCAATTTTGCAATTTTTCCCGTTAAGGAATCGCAAAATTGCGATTTTTCACGTTTAAGTAATCGCCATTGTCATTCTCGCATTTACTTAGCGATTTTTTCCGAATCGCTAAATATTTGCGATTATGTTGATACATTCCGATGTGCGATTCAGAATCTGCGATTCGGTAAAAATCGCAAATTCCGATTCGCAAATCGGAATATTCATACATATGGCCCTCAAAGATGTATTTTAACATTATGAGTTCAGGCATTCTAAACTTGTTTTTCTACCTAGTTCCCTGGGTCAGTTAGGATTATAAGATGTTATAATCAAACTGCCCAATCTGGCCTAGGGGAACAGATAGCCTTGCAATAGTGAAAAACCAGGGCATGTCCCACCTTTCACATACAATGCAACCTGCTCATATGGGTGACTAACATGTAGGAAAGGGAAGGTTTAGGGACTGGCAAGTGGGTGCACTTGCCAAGTCGACATGGCAGTCCCAGACTGAACACAGGCTCTGCAATGGCAGGCCTGAGCCATGTTTTACAAGCTGCTTCTGTGGGTGGCAAAACCAGTGCTGCAAGCCCACCAGCAGCATTTAATTTAGAGGCCCTGGGCACACATGGTGCACTGTCCTAGGGTCTGACAAGTAAATCAAATAGCCAATAATGGAGTCACTAATCCATTACAACAATTTACAATAGGGAGAACTTGCACTTTGGTACTGAACAGCAGTGGCAAAGTGCCCAAAGCATCTAGGCCAGCAAAAACATAGCAAAAACACAGGAAGCAACAGCAAAAAATGGAATGGAGACCCACGCCAATGGTGAGCAGGTCTAACACACTGCATAATCAGGCCAAAATGAAAAGTAGCTTTTCATCCGTTTCATCTATAGTCGAGCACAATTTGCAACTCTTAGAACCATTCAAATTAGAAATCCAACGCATGTATAAGCATCTATGGGAAGAGTACCGTACCTAAATTGTAGCAACAAACTACCAGCTCGTACAGGTGTAGTGTAGTCCAAGAACTCTTCTGCTTTTAGAACATCTTTGAACATAATTGGTCAGTGTGCCCTACTGCTGTCAGATTCTAATTGTAAACTGATAATTTCCCAATATCTTTCTTTGACTAATACAGCAGCATTGGTGGGGAAAGACCCTGGATCATCACAAAATCCTATCTGTCCTGGCTTTATCCATGCCTCTCTCAGGTTCCTTAACTACGGTATGCTCTGGGCTGCTGTCTTAAGAGCCATAATGTCTCTTAGGCCGGACCTATAATGATGAAGTTCTCTTGTGGTCCATAAATGGACCCAAAAAAGCAATGGTCTTAGTCCTGTGAGTTCAGGAACTGAATGCATTGACAAATGCAGTATTAGGGGCAGAAAAAGAACCCCCTTCTCCACCCCTGTAATGGCTCAAAGGAAGTTATTCTCCTAGATCCTTAGGACACTCAAATCAAACTGACCCCAGAGTTCTGCCCCATACAAGGTTGCTCCCTTTGCCTGCATTTTGTAAACTTCAACTACTGGGTTTACTGGGGATTACTGGGCCTTTTTGCCATTCTAGTAATGGCCCCTGCTTAGTGGCATACAATTTGGGAACTCTGGGTAATCTGGGAAAAACCAAGTACCAGAGTCTGCCAATCTGCCACCCGAGTAGTCGATCTCAGTTACTCTCTGCAGTACCTTGTTATTCAGAGAAACCACACATTGGAGCCTCATCCTTTTCATGTATACCATCAATGTGGTCTTGGTAGCATTGACTTCCAGACCAAAGTCCTTTCAGAATAAACCAAAACTGTTCACCAAATTGTGCAAGCCCATTCTAGTTTTAACTAGTAGGAGATTATCATCAGCATAAAACAACCCAGGTAATGTCTGACCGGACAATGATGGAGAGTCGCTGGTACAAATGTCTATGGGGCATATTACCAAGCAATAGCGATAATTATCGCTATTGCTTGGTTAGCGGGAAAAAAATATCGCCGAGCACCGAGGATTTTTACCGCTGAGATACCTTGATATTATCAAGGTTTATCTCAAAAGCGGTAAAAATCCTGCGAAATGCATGAATATCGCTGAAAAATCAGCAATATTCATGCATTACCGTGACAATGCTCTTAGCCATGTTATCCACCTTCCATTGGATAACATGGCTAAGAACTGCTTTTAGCAGGCGTTAGCTTTTGGAGATATTCGCGCTTAGCGCAAATATTTCCAAAAGTTGTTAATAGGAGTTCGAGATGTTAGCGACTGTTTTCAGTCGCTAACATCTTGGCATGCCCACTTTGCATGTCATTAGCGATAATTATCGCTGACATGCAATGTGGGCCCCAAAATGCCCGCTATCGCCTACAAGCTGTCGCTAACTGGTGTTAGCGACAGCTTGGTAATAGGGCGATAAAATTATCGCCGCATTAGCGGGAAGAAGTCCCGCTATTGCGGCGATAATGCCCTTGGTAATATGCCCTTATATATCTTATGTAGATGGTAGTATAAAGGAGAAAGAGTGTAGATGTCAGGATGCAAAGGAGAAAGAGTGTAGATGTCAGGATGCATTCCTGTCAGACCCCATTGTGGAGTTTTACCGACTCCATCAGTTCTCCCTTAGTGCCATAGCGAATCCTGGCATAATTCCCCTTATGCAATTGTATAAAGATGTCCAGAAGTTCTTTTGGGACCCCCATCCCCTGCAGAGTAGCTCACAGTTTCCCTCAAGGGCTGCACGGAGATCTACAATGGCCATAAATAGATCACCGCCTTCTAGATCAACAGTTTTCTGTTTGATCTGTTTAAATCTTGAAACATGGTCAGCCGAGCTAGTTGGGAGTCTAAATCCTGCCTGGAGGTTTGAGATTGCACTGCTCTCTTCAAGCCACTCTTCTAGCCTGCCTAAAAGTTGCTTGCAAAATATCTTCTGGAGGTTATCCAGTAGGCTGATCAGGCAAAGATTTGATGGATCATTAGGGCTTCCCTTTTTGAATATGGGTGGTATCTCAGCCCCTTCCATGTTATGGGGTTTGGGTCGGGCCGCCAAAGAATTGGTAATGGTATTGATATAAGACACCCAAATAATAGTATTGGACTTGTATAAGTCATCTGGAATTTTATCTAACCCAGGTGCCTTCTCTTGTTGAGTATGTTAATTGCTGCTAATGTTTTAGTCAGTGTAAACTTCAATGGCACACAGGCCTCCTTCTCAGTACTCATTGAGTGACACTCTCTAAGAATGTTGTATGGGTCTGGGGTTCAGGAATAGAGATTATTAAAATGGACAATCCATTCAGACGAAAGGATTGAGAACCCAGCAGGGGAGTTTGAATTCCTATTACCACTGCTAGCAATGTGCCAGAAGCCTCTCTGGTCTTTTGATCTTGCAGCTTCGAGTAGATCAGACCGCTTTTGTTCCTCCCAATTTTTTTTTGCCTGCTTCATTTCCTTCCTATAGACAACTCTACTTGTCCTGATCTCTCGATTGTCCCCCATCCTGATTGCTTCCAATAAATTATGCTTCGCCTTCCTACAACTTTGGTTGAACTAACCCCTATCGCAAATCTGCTGGCTCTAGTTGGAGACTCTGTAAACAAAAATATCCCTCAGTGTACTACAGAGTTCTAGATGCTCCTCAATGATCTTCTTGCAATCATCCAAGTGTATCAACATGGCGTCCATATGGGCAATGAGTGTCTGTGTAGAGTAATTAGTGCCATTGGTGAGCAATGTACTGCCTCCCATTTGATGTTGCTACCATTATTAGTCAATTTGAGTTGGTGTCAATATTCCCCAGAGTTAGGTGGGGTGGCCACTGTTAGCAGTTTGCTGATGGAGAGCACTAATGGATCATGGTTGCTGTCAACATGTTCAACCAACTCCATGTCAATTATGTGTTCCTATAATGTAACGTCTAGTAAGACGTAGTCAGTTTGGCTTTTATAGGATCCATGTTTAACGTTGGAGCTAAGTGAACATCAGAGGGAAAGTGGCCATTACATGCTCCAGGTCCATGTGCAAAAGTGATGTCTACTACCTGTAGAGCTGTTCTTGTTAGATAATGCCTAGATGGAACAGTCAATAGGGGAATGCCCCAAATGTGGTCCTCCTTAGATGATATTTTATGAGCTACCAGGTTTGGCTCAAAAGTTAGATTGAAATCTCCCATAATGATCATACGATGTGGTTCTTTGTTACCAATGAGGAAGTTGTTCAATAAATGCAGTGTGTCTAATTCGCACATGTTCTCCAAGGTTCTGTTGTACAATTTATTAGCAAGATAGGGGTCCCTCTGTCTGTAGAAAGAGCTAGCCCCTGTATGTCTCAAGATCGTAGGCTAATATTGGATATAGTGCAATGAGGAGCCATACTTATCCAAACAAGCAGGCCACCTGAGGGTCGTCCCATCGATGAGCAACTAGCTGGAGTCTAAAAGCTCTTACAACCATTTCTATGTATTGGATCTGGTGCCCAAGTTTCTTAAAATACATACATTTGGTACCAATCTACAAATTGGCCCCAGAGTTGATTATTCGATTTTCGCCCAATCCCCACAATATTTCAATTCACTGGGCCCGATTCACAGAACTAACTTAAGACAAATTCCTAAACTTACTACTTTTGGTATTCAGAGAAATTAGGATTTTGTCTTAAGATAGACTTAAGACAGACTTAAGACAGAATCCTAACTTAAGTCTGTCTTAAGTCTGTCTTAAGTCTGTCTTAAGACAAAATCCTAACTTCTGTAAATACCAAAAGTAGTAAGTATAGGATTTTGTCTTAAGTTAGTTGTGTGAATCGGGCCCAAGATGTCTACCGTTGAATCAATGGATCTTATGGGAGGGGCTGCGGGTGGATCCACGGGATGACAGTGTTTCTTCCTAGGCAGTGGCAACACAGGGAATAATGTGTTGGGGACCCTTGAGTGCTAGTTGTTTTCTTTTAGCTCTTCTTCTAGAATTCAGTCCTTTTTTCTGTTCAAATCATATACCTCCTGTAAGCCCCGTTCAAGTTTTTCAACATTTAGATATGGCATATGTGTAATGAGATTCGCCTCCCTTTGTCGTCCATCAGTTAGATTTCTCTCAACATATGCCAGGGTAAGTGGGCAATGTAGCTTAGAGTAATGCCTCTTGTATAGATAGTGGATTGTGAGGGTATAAGGGCAAATAGCAGGAGATGTGAGAGAAGTAGTTGGCACCATCTCTGAGGGACCACTACCTAAAGTGAATCTTGTGCATGCTGAGGCTTGTGGACTCTGCTGCGTGGAGATATTTTTAAGATTTTAGGGGGGGGCACAAAATATTTGAGAACTCACCAACTGAAGTCAATCATTCTCGGTCAAAGGGGAATGCCCTTCCTTCTGAACAAATGAACACCTGCTCCATGGCCAAAAGTGGAGAACTGCTGTCTGTTTCCTTGAACTAAATGTGTCCGCAAACCTAGACATGCAGGAGGAAAAACAAATCAGTGGGTGTAGGACTGAGCCATATGGTATGTTACTCCCAATTTTGTAATTCAAAAATAGCTTGTGAACAATTAGTGTAGAACTGAAGTAAATAATTTTACAATCACCCGACATTGTTTAGACAAATAACCTATCCAACCCCACCCTCCGCACCATAAGAATACTGGGAGTCAATTGATAGGGGAAGTTTGCATGCAGAATGAGCAAATTCAGGACCTTGTTTTTCAGTTGTGCTAAGGACTCTGGAGTACTTCATGTTAGGCTTGGTACATTAATTATTACCGCCCCTCACAGCAAGCCTCAGGAGCGAGATCTATTTTGGTAAAGTCACAATTTTTCCCCAAACCCTTTCTCACATTTCCCACTTCATGCCCACTGCAATTTTTACCCTTGCACTCAGTGCTTTCTTGGTCCCTTCCCTCCTTAATCTCCTGCAGATGAGTGAATCAGTCCCTCTGCTGCACACACCCAGCAGGCATGGAAAGGGTGGCATTGTTTCGGATGTCACTGATGGCAGTCAAGTTACCTGAGGACTTGTTCACAACCTTTCAAATCAAGATACAGTGTCAGTACTACTTTGAGAGGACATGGTTTGAAGGGGAGTCTTGGGCACTGGGATGGACATAGTAGTTTCCCAAAGCAGCCTCTATTATTGTCAGTCATTTGTTGATGGGCCCCAGTTTCTTCTCTAATTCCTCCGTAACTTTCGCGAGAAATTTTCCAACAGAGCCTCAGTGTTAGCCTCAGGGGGCCTCGCAGATGTTGGGATTTGCCATCCGTGGATGTTTAGCTTTATCACAAATGTCATCTCATTTCCTTTTACCTCTATGATCCTTGCCAGCAGATGGAACATATTCAATAACTGGCTCTGATGGAACTATAAGCTCCATTGGCTGAGAGGTCCGTGGAGGATTAGTTGCTTTGTGGTGTCTGTTTCATATTTCCCTTAGTGGGTCAGTAAGGGCATTCAACACAACACTGGAGGGTTTGTGTTTAGGAGGGAGCATATATAGGGGGCTCTCAACTGATTCAATGTCTTTATTTAAGGCTCCCACTGCTCGCTACAGGAATCCTTCCTGTGTGCTATAAATCATGGTCTTGTCTGGCCCAACTGAGGCTCTCTGCTTCTCCATTCCCAGTTTTTGTCCACAGTCTGATGTTAGCAATTACTAGTCGGCTACTTCCCAAGTAGCTCCCCCTTGAAGCATTTGTTGCTCTTTACCATTCCTCTCAGGACGCAAGCATGCATCCATTACACAAAAGGAACATAACAGTTCTCTTTGTTTCTGAATATACGTCTTCTGGCGGCGAAGAAATCAGAGAGATTGCCCAGCCCAGTCTCCAACGGGAGATGACGGGTGCATGACGGGGTGAGAGACGGCACTATGAGCACTGATGGAAGCTCTGCCCCTCAGCACCAGCTGAGCCCAGTGATGGCTTGGTGCTCCCTGGAACAACGAGTCCCACCAGGAAGAAAAGAGGCAGGCAAGTGCTTGAAAGCACATATGCAAAAAGAACTATTGATCAGCAGAATGCTGAACAATGTCAAACATTCACCCTAGTACAGAGATCTGGGCCTAAACCCATATTTGTTTGCTCCCTGTGCCATTCCAGCTATTACCCAACCATTTACAAATCATACTTGACCATGCTCCCTATGGGAACCAAGCGTGCTGGGACCGGTTTTGGGGTATCACCCTTCATCAGCCTGGCTAGCTTGACTCCAGTGGCAAGGAGAGCATGGGACCCATGTCTGGGCATAGCCCTCCCTCTCTGGGTGACAAAAAAAATAATTGATGGACAGAATGCTGAACAATATTAAACATTCACCCCAGTGCAGAGATCTGGGCATAAAGCCATAGTTGTGTTGCTCCCCATGCCATTCCAGTTTAAACCCTGCCAAATACAAATCAGTCTTAACCCATATCCCCATGGGATCAGTACAGCCTGAACTGCCATGCAAGGTGTTCCCCAGATCAGAAACAAGCATCCTGGGACCGGTTTCGGGTTATCATCACTCATCAGCCAGGCTAGCTGAACTCCAGTGGCATGGAGGGCACGGGACACACGGATCACCCGGAAATGCTAAACACAGCAGCTGATCCAAAAAGATGAACTTTATGGAAAAGCTCATAAAGATGTCAAGCTGCACCAAAGTTATTGTCAAAACAATAAACACTTTTCCTATGGAAACTTTGGTCCTAGCTATAAATACCATCTGGCGACCGCTAGTCAGGAATATACATATATATCGAAGAATTGAAACTTTGGAAAGGACCAATTACTTGATATGAAATACATAAATTAACAGTGGAAACTGTAGTGCAATGTCGTTGAATTGCAATTTCTTCTTATATTGTTATGCCCATCACATGATTTCCACTATTTGCATCACTTTGTGTCACTTTAAACCATGCAGGCACCAGACAAAACGTTTGTAAATAACCCCCTTGGACATTTCTCTCTAACTGATGTTGTGTAACCTTTAGCAGAGAATCCAGGATTTAATGTTTGCTGCAGCTCCTTACTGATTTTTGTTTATTCCTCATTGTTACAGTCACTTTGCATAAACACCACTGGATATCTGTTCCCCCTACATACATCGCCATAGCTATCATTAGTGCAGTAGCAGCTGTCAATAGTGGTGTCAAATCAGGGAGCAGTGGTGTAATGGGTTTACTGTACCCCGATTATGTCTCTTACTACCTAATAGACAGCTGGGAAGAAAATTTCCTTCCTTGCTTTAAGAAGTCCTCTTTCTATGTAACTGATTACACATCTTGTGACAGTGGTTTTGCCTGTCTTTGATTTGGTGATAATATTTTATGTTTTCCACGCTGTGAAGCTGAGACTTGAGAATGCAGGTTTTGTTGGTATGTTTTTCTTGGGAGTCCTGAGAGAACTGTTGCATTCACACAAGGTGAATACAGAACCTTTTATTTTCCCCACCTGTTCTTCAAGAAGCATGCCCTGGTGGAGGAAGGTAGCTCCCAGTAGTCAAAGACTAATCAAATATTGTTGCATAGACTAGTTGTAATGCATCAAACATAAGGTTAGGTTTATTTGGGTGTGGTTTTTTAGATAGAACTAAGGCAGAGTCTTCAATGTTTTCAATAAGCAGCTTCTCGTCCATCAAGTATTGTGATTCCCATCAGAATATTTTTACTTACTACAAAAAGATTAAACTTTATCTCAACACCAAAGTAATCGTTGATATTATTTGTGAAATAACCACATGCCACATTGTGATTGTAGCGTACAAGGCCATTTATTGGGATGTGGTTGCAACATTCTATTCAACTTTCATAACATTGACAATATCTCAAACTTCATACATTTGATAATAAAGATGACAGTTCCATTCCTCCCCGTACTATTCACACCTCACCCACTTCCCATTCCAAAGCCCAGATCATTTGCTTCATTCTTCCACCTTTCAGTTACTGACCTCGTTCCATATACCCACTCCCTTCCTCGCTTGCCTTACCAAATATCCTCCAATCTGATATGCCAGAATGTGATTCACCACCCTTCAAAATACCGCCTACACTCTGCAACCTATCCTAAATTGGTAACACACTTGTAGAAAAATCCACCACCAAACATCCAACAACATGTAGGGTGGGTGGGCGGTCCTGCCTAAGCTTGTTCCCTCGTGGTGGTGCTGGCTTCAGGAAGAGGCCTGACACGTCCTTCCTGACACCTATATAGCCCCTAATTTCCCACCTCTTCCCCCTAACTAACCTATCCCACCCTGTCCTGTGCCTGCCAGCATGAAGCACCCCAGGGGAAGACTAGTCTGTGACCATCACTTCTCCCGGTGGCCGACATCGTGCACCAAAGTAATCAGTGATATTATTTGTGAAATAACCACACATCTCAATGTTATTTAAGCAAAAAAGGGCATTTATTAGGACAGGGTTGCATCATTCTAGTCAACTTTATTAACATTGATATTATCTCAAACTTCATAAATATGACAAAACCATGACAGTTCCATTCATCCTCTCACCATTCACACCTCACCCGCATTCTGTTCCAAAGCCTATATCCTTTGCTTCATTCTCCCCTTTTCACTCACTGACCTCGTTCCATATAGGCAGTCACTAACCCCACTTGCCCTACCAAACATCCTCTATTGAAGATCTTTCCCCTGCTCATCGCATCCTGCTCACCACCTTCAATCACCTGTGCTCCCTCTCCCCCCCCCCAACTCAACTCAACACCCCTCAAAATACGGCCAACATGGAAAACCCCATGGGCCGGTTTCCTGCCAAACCCTTTTTTGCACCTTTCACACATCAGCAATACGTCCTCCTGCATCAAATTGACTCATTCCTCAATGTGTTTAAAACGTACTGCAACTCCATCATGAAATACGCATCCCTAGGTGAGACAGGTGCAGCAGATCCTCCCTGAACAAACACTGCTCCTCTTCCCTAATGCTCCCATGAGTTATAACCTTGATGTCATTTGCCATGCAGAAAATCTTCATTGCCCTGTTAAGCTTCCTTCGGGCTTTATCAATTGCAGCATATTTAAATGCCCCCCTCCAGACTTTGTATGGCACAAACTCAGTCCAAGCCAAACGGGACCCTGAAAAGTTCCTTTGGATCGCCTCCAATTCTTTCTGCACGTTCTGAATTCTCATTCTCACCCAGATGGATAAGCAGCATGACTGGGCAGCCCCTCTGTGGGACCAGCTTAGTAAACAATAACATCAAATTACCCCAACACCCCGCTTTTCCCACCATAGCACCTAATGCCAGTTGCTCTGCACGCCCAGATTTGGTCCATACACCTGCTTGTCCACGTACTTTGACACGCAGTGTACAAAGGAATGTCCAACAATCCAGGTCATAGTCTTATTCCCTGGGCGGCTCATGAACCCTCCCCCCCCAACTCAACTCAACACCCCTCAAAATACGGCCAACCTGGAAAACCCCATGGGCCGGTTTCCTGCCAAACCGTTTTTTGCACCTTTCACACATCAGCAATACGTCCTCCTGCATCAAATTGACTCATTCCTCAATGTGTTTAAACGTCCCGCAACTCCATCATGAAATACGCATCCCTAGGTGAGACAGGTGCAGCCGATCCTCCCTGAACAGACACTGCCCCTCTTCCCTAATGCTCCCATGAGTTATAACCTTGATGTCATTTGCCATGCAGAAAATCCTCATTGCCCTGTTAAGCTTCCTTCAGGCTTTATCAATTGCAGCATATTTAAATGCCCCCCTCCAGACTTTGTATGGCACAAACTCAGTCCAAGCCAAACGGGACCCTGAAAAGTTCCTTTGGATCGCCTCCAATTCTTTCTGCACGCTCTGAATTCTCATTCTCACCCAGATGGATAAGCAGCATGACTGGGCAGCCCCTCTGTGGGACCAGCTTAGTAAACCATAACAACAAATTACCCCAACACCCCGCCTTTCCCACCATAGCACCTAATGCCAGTTGCTCTGCATGCCCAGATTCAGTCCATACACCTGCTGGTCCACGTACTTTGACACCCAGTGTACAAAGGAATGTCCAACAATCCAGGTCATGCTCTTATTCCCTGGGCGGCTCATGAACCCTGCAGCAGAAAAAGGAAATTAGCTCTGACATACCTACCCCGACCCCTATAATCCACCTAGAAGCCCAATAGTTTCCGCATATAATGCTTGCAGCACACTGACCTCCACCTGCCAATCGGTCAAATCTGTCCCCAAGACCACCCCAAATGCCCTACTGCTGTCACCATCCCAATCCAGAAGGAATGTGTGCCAAAACAGTATGGGTTCCTACCAAGCCTATGCAAAGCCATGTGCAACAGTGCCAACAACTGGAAAGCAGTAACAGTGCTGGTATCTTAGGGAAAAAAATCTACTGGTTGCCCCCGATCTGGCCCCTCCTGGAAATTGCTCCATTCCCACACAGAACAAACCTCGGGACTACCCCTTCACACAGTCACACCCACTTACCCCTGCCCATCTGATCAATCATGGATTGATGCAGCCAGATGCCGATCCATCCTTTCTCCAAACACACATCCTCAAGCAACACCCCTCCCTCAGGCCCGAGTGGACCCCAAGAGCTCCAATACTCGAAAGGCTCCAATAAACATCCAGATCATGCATAGTCAAAAGACTGCGACTTCAAAATGATCATAACAACAAAGGGGTAGAACAGCCCACAAATCCAGCGACAGTTCAAATGTAATTCCTTCCCACAACGCTGCCCTCCCCGCACACCTCTCTCTGCCCCACCCTTTTAAAACATGGCCCAGAATCTCATCTTTGGCAGGGTCCAAACCCTAATACAGTTTGTCATATAACAAAATCTCCACAAGCATGCCCACATTCATCGTGGGCGAAAAAACAGTCAATACTAGAAAAAACAAAATATAACACTGCTCCTGGCGATCCAGTATCATACCTTCTGGTGATTGACGCGCAAACTTTCCAAACTCGCTCCATGCCAGCCGGTAGCTCCTCCTGGTGGACTCAGCCAACGAACCCTCGAACAGACTTGCAACTCTCACTCCCTATAGGCCCAGATGTCTGCAGACAACAGCGCCTAGAACTCCTCTGCTCCTGGCATAGACCGGCAGAAGAGTTGCCACTGCGAATGTGAAAAGGAATTGGCTACATCATTGCTGGCATCAGGAACATGTTTAGCCCTGAACACCACATTTAACTGCAAGCATGCCCACATGAATCTACTTCGCAGCCTCTGCACCCTCAAATCCCATACTCTCTGTCTGCTCCACAGGTCAACCACTGTTATGTTGTCCACAATTCGCTGCCTTACAATGACAATACCACCAACAATGGAAAAAACTCAAGGAAAGCTATACTATGTCCCTGATTCAGCCAGTGCACTGGCCATTGCTCTGCACACCACCTCCCATCCCAGAATAGACCAAAGTCCTGAGCTCCTGCTGTATCAGAAACAATTTGGACCTGCCACACGGTGTTCTCCTACAAAAAGCTCATAGACATAACATTGCAATCGTCCAAGAAAGTTCGCCTTATGCAAAGGTCCACCCTAACCACCAAAGAAATCCAGACCCTGTGATGTGGCAGCACCACCCCCAACATAGCCATGACTAAACGTCTGCAAAAAGTCTGACCCTCTGACACCACTTTGCATGCAAAATTCAGGAAACCAAGCCGCTTCTGCACCACCGTTAATACAATCTTCCACTCCTCGATCACTTATGCCAGGAAACCTTGTATCTCCAGCACTTTCTCCCGTGGCAACCGATTACACAGAGTCCAACTCAATGCCCAGGAATGTCAAAACCTCACTAGGACCCCCCAACCTCTAAGAGCCAAAGGCAACATGAATGCTTGCATCAAAGACTCAAAGTGTTGAATCGCCCTGTGGTAATTCCTGGAAGCTTTCTTGCCCACAAACAAGAAGTCATTCAAATAGTGAGACACTTCCAAATGTCCACCCCCTTTGATGAAAACCCACTGCAAAAAAGTGCTAAACATCTCAAACAATGCACATGAAGTGGCACAACCCATAGGCAAGACCATTTCCATGTAGATGGCACCCCTAAATTGCATGCCGAGCAATGAAAAATCAGCAGGGTATTTGGGCAGCCCTGTTCCGTCTAGGACCCGCGCGCGCGCACCTCTCCTGACGTCAGCGCTCACCACCTCGCATGGAGCGCGCGCACAGGACATTGCTAGAGAGACTCGCGCCACCGGCCGCTTTAAAGAGGCGAGCGGCACGAACATGAGGCACTTTTCGTGGCGGTGGCGGCGGAGCGGGCGTGAGGAGTCCAGGTAAGGAGGCGGGGGGCTGGTGGGGCTTGTGGCGCTTGCGGCGCTTGGGCTATGTGGGAGCGCGAGGCATGGCTTTTGTTATTGAAGCACGGGGCAGACTGTGGCCTTTTGTTTAAGTATTGCTGTTAATCAGAGCCCCTTAACACGCTCTGATTAACAGCAATACTTAAACAAAAGGCCACAGTCTGCCCCGCGCTTTAATAACAAAAGCGTAGAGACATTTTCTAAACACAGCGTGCACTGTCTCTATGCTTTTGTTAGTAAAGCGCGGGCAGACTGTGGCCTTTTGTTTAAGTATTGCTGTTAATCGGAGCCCGTGAAGGGGCTCTGATTAAGAGCAATACTTAAACAAAAGGCCACAGCGGCTGGGGAAACGAGCGGAACCGGAGGCAAAAGGGGCGCAAAAACAAGGAAAAAAAACGAGTGGAAAGAGAGCAGAAAGGCACAAAAAACGAGTAGGACAGAGGGCAGAAAGGCATAAAAAACGAGTAGGACAGAGGGCAGAATGGCACAAAAAACGAGTGGGACAGAGGGCAGAAAGGCACAAAAAACTATTGGAACAGAGCGCAGAAGGGCACAAAAATTGAGGAGAAAAGGAAGTGGATCAGAGGGCAGAAAGGCACAAAAAATGAGTGGAACAGAGAGCAGAAGGGCACAAAAAAACGAGTGTAACAGAGGGCAGGAGGGCACCAAAAACGAGTGGAACAGAGGGCTAAAAGGCACAAAAAGCGAGTGGAACAGGGCAGAAGGGCACACAAAACAAGTGGTACAGAGGGCAGAAAGGCACAAAGTACGAGTGGAACAGAGGGTAGAAGGGAAAACAAAGTGGAACAGAGGGCAGAAAGGCACAAAATACGAGTGGAACAGAGGGCAGAAAGGCACAACAAACGAGTGGAACAGGGGGCAGAAGGGCACAAAAAACGAGGGGAAAACGTAGTGGAACAGAGGGCAGAAAGGCAAAAAATGAGTGGAACAGAGGGCAGAAGGGCAGAAAAAAACGAGGGGAAAACGAAGTGGAACAGAGTGCAGAAAGGCAAAAAAAACGAGTAGAACAGAGGGCAGACGGGCACAAAAAAACGAGGGAAATATGAGTGGAACAGAAGGCAAAAGGGGCACAAAAACTAGTCACACAGAGGGCAGATGGGCACAAAAAACTAATGGCACAGAGACAAAATACAGAATACGGAAATATAAGGGCAGCTAAGAACAGAAGGCAGAACGGGCAGAGAGGTACGGTGGCAGCGAGGGGAACAGAAGGGAAAACTGGGCAGAGACACGGGCAGCGAGGGGTACAGAAGGAAAGACTGGGCAGAGAGAACACGGGGACAGAGAGGGGAACAGAGGGAAGAAAAAGGGGCACGGACCGCGTACAGGCAGCGGGGAAGACAGACAACAGCAGTCAGAGACACAACAATGAAAATACAGGCAATACAATACATTTGCAAACTGCCCTTAAGACCCTTATTGTGGCTCTGTATTCGTGTAAATGCACCATCTTTTCACTTTTTAAAGTAAACGTTTCGAATGCCATTTGGTGCCGCAGACACGCGCGCTTTGGTTCCTGGCGCACATAGCCATGGTTGCAGCGCACATAGACCCTCCACTGCCGCACAAAGAGGAAAAAAATTTGAAGGAACATTGATGGGCAGTATCCAAAAAGCGGATTTTGTCACACTTCGCTAGTTCCTCACCCCGCAAAACATTTTCACCAGGCAAATGGCACTGCCCACAGAGGTGTACAGTACCCTGGTATCATCCTCAGCAACTAAATCATTGACCGATGTGCTCTAAAGCCACGATAAGTGTTGGATCATCCTTAATTCCCCACCCCTTTCTTAAACATCACACCCAGTAGAGAAAGGATCAAATCTGTCAGGGCCCACTCAAAGAAGGGGCCCACCACTCTACATTTAGATACCTCTTTTTCAAATTTTGCAGCTACCACCTGAGGGAGCAACCTGGCCGACTTTGAGTTGTCCGCTCAGCTGCGACCCCTATGGCCCTGGTCCTTTACCGAAAACTCTCTGTGAAACCCCATTCCAAACACAATGTTGTCTCTCTGTCCAGGCACATGGAGAGCCAAGGTACAATGGCCTCCACCTTAATTGGGGTAGGGGCCCTTAGGCCCAGACTGACCCTGTTTCCACAGCCCTCTAGAGGCCTTCTACTCTTCCACTGGGATCCCCAGTGTAAAACACTGTGAGAGGGTGCCGCCACCCACGCTTGGAACATTCATGCTTGAATTTACAGGAGTGTTTGGAGTAAAACCCGTTATTGAAGTTCCAACATGCCCCAACGATGGGTCCAGTTAGCTACTGAGCATAACCCGCTCCCTGTGGAGTAGGGCGGGGCTGAAAAGACTGATAAGTAACAGGCCGGCCACTCGTGGTATGCGAAGAGGCCATGGATTGAGTGGATGACATCCACTGCATTCACAATTCAGAATTATCAGGGTTAAGGCTCACTCTTGCCCTGAATTCCTCATCGTAGCTAAGCCAGGCATAACTCCAAAGTGCATTTGTGCCTTACAAATGATTTCCATGTACTTGAGAAACGCAATTGTCCTGTTAGTGTGTTGCTCCCAATAAATGCTGGCATTAATCAGAAATGCCGACATCCAATTCTCCATGTTTGTTGGGACCCATGGTCTTTTAGTCAACTCACACTCCTCCTCTTTAGAAACTTCCTTCGCCTGAGTCTCCCTGTGAAGAAGTTTTAAATCGTCAACATACTCATGTTTCCAAATCCTGTTCTTAGTCTTGTTGGACAGATGGGACCCAAGGTGCATCACTAAACCCATGTATAGTAATCTACCTTGCCTGTTGCCTCTTCCTTCCTTTTAGGCCTTTCCACTGGAATCCCCACATCATCATCATCATGCAGCTCTCGTTGTTCCCACTCATAATTGTCATTATCATAGTCAAGAACTAGCTTATCCCCACCTGTAGCAGACACACACTCAGCCTCACACACCACTCCCCTCCTCTGCTTCACAGTTGAGTCAAACTCATTCATAGGTGGTTGTTCCAGCCGATCTTTGTGTGTATGAGCCCCCATTAAAGGGAAGGTTGTTGCAGACCCCCCTGCTTCTTTGGGCCAATGCTCCGAATCCATCCGATATCCTGCTGGCATCCTCAACTGTCTACCAGCCCCATTTGCCAATATTGAGGTCCCATCCCCCACCAGGCTGCACCAACCGCGGGTGTCCCTCGCACCACAGAATGCCAGACCTGCCCTGGCCCCCAGACAACCTGCTCATGGCCCTTTGGCACCCATAGCTACTACCCACCCAACCCAGGACCTTCAGCCCTGGGACCTAACTACTCTCACCAGCAACCTGTTGCCCCCGTCAACAGGGCCAGGGTCAAATGTAGACTCCCTGGACTCAGACATCCGTGCCAAGCGCTCCTCAATCTCTTCCTGGACCACAAAAACAGCCAGATTTACACCAGGCTATAGCACAAGGATTCAGCCCATCCTGCATAAACGTGTTCCCTCCTGGTGGTGCTAGGCATCAAGAAGAGGCCGAACACCCCATTTCTGACACCTATATAGACCCTAATTACCCACCCCTTCCTCCTAACTAACCTATCTCATCTTGTCCTGTGCCTGTCAGCACAAATAATCCCTGGGTAAGACTAGTCTGCAACTGTCACTTCCCTCGGGGGCAACAATATGAAGTCAGTGACATTCGTTTTTAATCACAGAAAGATGAATGGCTGTGTTTTCCCTATCCTTGACATGAGCCTGTGATCTATTGGTGTCTGTGTGGATGCACAGCCCACTGAACTACCTTAATAGACTTGACTGCCTTTGCCTAATATGGATATTGTGTTGGATCTCATGAGAAATTCTTGTGAAAGTTAATATTAATTATAACGTAAGATGGACGAAAAATAAAATTAATAAACCTGTACCTAAAGGCCTTTACATTTTGTAAATGTATGAAGACTTTCATCAAGATTCCTGGTTTTCTTGCAGTGCACATACTGGCAATCAAATGTCAAGCAGACAATGCCTAATTTTCCTGTCATATTTAGTTCCTCTCTGAATACACTTGCAAATCATGTAGGCACAGCCATTAATAATGGAGGTGCAAAGTCCTGAACCTAGTTCTCATGGGCACTCCTGCACCAACAGGGACATCTTCAAGTTTGATTTTCTACCGAGAGGGCTAGATTGGCAAGGAGTTGGAAATATAGAAAGTAATCATGACTTGAATGTGTCTTGTTTACTTTCTGTTCCTTTCATTGCCTCCATGAATCTTGAGATCATGGGTAACAAGAGAAGTACTAGCGGCTACCTTCACAAGAGCAAGTCACGGGCACAGTTTCCAACCTTGAATATCGCTAATTGGCATCCATTCATGAGGTCAGTCAGTTATTTGCCTACGTCTGAATTGCTGGACTGATCAATGCTGTAATAGAGTGACGTCAATCCACATTATGCTTCAGTACAAATATCACTTTGTGGATAATCACTTAGGGCCTTATATACAGTTTGGCAGAAAGGACACACTGTCAAAACGTATACATAGCGAGTCCACCATATTTCAAGTGCCGTAGTCTATAACATACTGTAATATGGCGTATGCCCTATCTTTCGCTTTTGTGATAGAGTATCCTGTCTGTCAAACTCGAAATAGGTCCCTCAGTCCTTTTGTTCGAGAAGTCCACTATGGCTCAAAGCAGGGGAAGGTTCAATAGCCCAGCAGGACAGCCACATTCCACTCATTGCTAGCAGATTTTGAAGCCCGTGTGAGTTAAGCAACACAAAAAACACTCAATTTGCTATTTATTCTTTTATATTTTCACTTCATAAATTGTTAAGACATAAAAAGTGATTACAAAGGTTTTTTAACATTCTCAAGCCCTTCATCTATATTAGATAAGCAGATCTATGTGCCCAGTAGGCATATGTGTGCAGTTACACTATTCATAGACATTTATATCATGCATATTTAATAATAAATGTTTATTACTATTTAATGTCATCCTTTTTTATCAACTTTAGAATATCAAACAATTGAGTTCATATCTTCAAGGATTCATTTTATGCCTTACAGGTTAAGTGTTGGTGTTTGTAGCTTTCTAAATACCACACTACGGTATTTTACAACTCAGCCTTGTAGCGCTTCTTTTGCATAATTTGTTCTCTAACTTGTGATCTGTATTTTGCACAATGAACCCTGCAATAATCATGTTAAAACTGTAAGCTATCATATATAGACTATAAATATCTTCTATATATGCCATGCTGCGCAGCAAACACTTTGGGCCCGATTCACAAAAGTAACCTGAGATAAAATCCAAACTTTACGACTTTTGGTGTTCACAGAAGGCATTTAGGAGCACTAAAGTTAGGGTTTCTAACTTTACTACATGCGTTTTGTGAACACCAAAAGTCGTAAAGTTAGGATTTTGTCTCAGATTACTTTTGTGAATTATCTTTCAAAGGTATGTCATGATGGCTAAAAAGCATGTGATCTAATAATACTCAATGATCTCTCCAGCAAGTGCACTAACCACTTGAACTATCTATTTTTTCAATTGGTGCCTTTAGCTCCATAGCAGTCATAAAACGTATTATGCTTCTAAACAATTACTAAACCACAAGACTCTGGATACCCTCGTCAATGATTAGTGCACTCTACAAATCCACATAACATAACACAACAGCTTTACTAACTAATCGCTTGCTGTCAATTTTTGGTGGGCAACATTTATACAAATAAATGAGTGAATATGTACTGACTGACTACAGGGGAAAATGTATTTACAGCAGACCATTTTATTTAGCATCTTCTGCAAGGGCTGATTAACTAAGAGCTTTTGCATAGCACTACTGCCCCTTGAGGTTTTGTGTTCCGGAAACAGCTAAGGAATTACCAGTCTTCGACCATCAAGTTATGAATATCCAAAACAAAATATTGAGGTGAAAATGCAGCGCAGAGTGCAATTTTAACACACATACTAAATGTTGAAGGTTAGGGCAAGTTATGACTTTAAGACCAGGGCGCAATGTTTATCGGTGTAATTGATGTAATTTTTTGATAACAGAATTCATGCATAATGGCTAAGATTATGCCATATCACATAACACGACTTTCTTTTCAAGCGTAAGGTGAAGCGAAACAGTTGTCACAAATGCGAGCGCCATCTTCCCAACTTGCAGTATTAACAAGCAAGGCTTGGGTCCTTGACTGCCTGGACTGGCACATTGTCAGCTTCAGTAAGGATTTTCAGTGCGATGGAGTAATTCACGCTTTCTCGGCCCCTCGATTAATCACAGGGAAGCGGGCCAAACTTGTGTTCACGGATCCCATCGAGGCAGTATCTACAGGCTCAGAGCGACGCCTTGGCAGCCCTTAAGAACTCGATGACCAAGAAGGCTCGAGCAATTAACACATAGAGAGTATGCCTAAACTCATGCACTCGCAGGCCCTCTACACCCAGTGAATCTATCCAACGCTGAATTCAGCTACAGACACCCAGCGGTTCTATCCAACACTGCATTTATAGTTCCCTCCATGACCAGGTCCAACTCCTGAGGAGAACCCTGAAACAATTACAGGTTCGAAATGCGTTGACTCGACTAATGAGAATGGGGCATTTTTGATAGGGTGTGCCATAAGGGAATCAATTGAATTTTTCCCCTTTCATGCAACACCCTGCTAATGATTGTAACCCCTGGCCCGATTCACAGAACTAACTTAACACAAAATCCTAAACTTACTACCATTTTGGTATTCACTGAAGGCACTTACTCATTTCGGTATTCACAGAAGTTAGGAGTCCTAATTTTAGGACTCCTAAATGCCTTTTGGGAATACCGAAAGTCTTAAAGTTATGATTTTTCTGAGTTTAGGAGTTCGAAAGTTAGGACTCCTAACTTTAGGACTTCTAAATGCCTTCTGTGAATACCGAAAGTCTTAAAGTTAGGATTTTTCTCAGTTTAGGAGTAGCAAAGTTAGGAGTCCTAACTTTACTACTCCTAAACTGAGAATTTAGGAGTCCTAAAGTTAGGACTCCCAACTTCTGTGAATACCGAAATGAGTAAGTGCCTTCTGTGAATACCAAAATGAGTAAGTGACTTCTGTGAATACCAAAATGGTAGTAAGTTTAGGATTTTGTCTTAAGTTAGTTCTGTGAATCGGGCACCCCATCTCTATCTCACAGGCAGGACAGCAGGCAAGAGCCTGAAAAAGAGACAATATCCGCCTAGGGTTTAACTTCAAAGTTAGGACTGGTCAATTGCTTTGTGCTTCTACTTGTTATTTTTGTGTTATATGATTATTTCTCTTTAATGTCTCTTGTCATTGTTACATTTGATGTGGTATTGATTTAGGGGTCTATTTGGATGGCGGGCGGATCGACCCCATCAGGCCCGGCGGATGGCTGGGTGGTCCGCGGCGCCCGTCGATGAGTCGACCGGGCAGAAAAAGGACTTAATATGGTGGCGATGTCTGCAAGACACTGCCATCCATATTACCATGCAGGGGGAGATGCGCCTTTCCATGGTGGTGTTGACGCCATAGAAAGCATGCGGTTTCTGCTTTTGGGGGACCGTTGCTGACCCCTGGAGTGTTGGGGGGTGCAGATGGGAGGTTCCTATGGTACCCCCCTACATTGGCGTGGACAAGGTGGCAGGCACAGCACAACGTACATCCACAGCATTGTGGTGGGCGTTGCTGTGAGCACCGCCCGCAACAATGTTGGGGATGAGGGATGCCACCGTGGCAGTGGCATCCTAATGGCCACAGCTGGACCGCCGCACCTTTGGCTGATGGTCCCGTTCACCATTACGGTCCGCCCGCCATCGTAACAGGCCCCTAAGTTTGAATATGTGTATAAAATTAGTTTTGTATTGCCCCACTCCATCTATCTTCCCAACTTGATCAGCAGTTCCAATTATTGTGGGTGGCCAACGATCACTGCATGTTGATTTTTTACCTGAGCAGACAGTTCGGGTACTTTTTGAGCACCAAACTATAAATTAGAGGAGGGTGGAACACAAGGAATGTGACTCCATAGAATTCTACAAAGTTACCAAAAAACTCAGCAAAAATCTGCTGAGTTCCTCCAATGAGAGGAAATAGGCATGTCGCGTTGATCCAGCGGTGATTTAACACCGGAGGTGCGTTCCATGCTGAAAAATTAGCGCAAACTGCACCACTTGGCATCCCAGAGGGCGCAGCTACTCAAGTTGACCTTACTGCAGCTCGAGTATATTTTCTACTCAAATGACAGACTTATGACAGCCGGCAGTCGTGACCGCCTGATTTGAAAAAATGTCACCAGATGTCCTGAAAATCACATTTGGGGATGCCAAATTTCGCTTGTGCCAGCCAACTGACCACACGAGAAGAAAATCTGCCATGCAGCGAATGACAGAATTTAGCCAGAACTGCACGTTCCAAGAGTAACATAAAATTGCCGAAATTCTGCCAATTCCAACATAATATTTTTACCCACCCCTACTACAAGTCTGAACATGAGCGGCATCAATCAGAGTGACAGTGTTTTGATCGTGAGCAATTGGGAAATCAACTCAAAATTGTATTTTTGAGTTGACTTTTTACCCAAACGGACAGTTATAATATTTTGAGCTCAAAACACATTCTTATTTTAACGTGAAGACAGTGCCATATAAATTGTGAGAGTACAGTACATACAGCAGCAACTTACACTTCCTTTCCTGAAGACTCTTCCCTCTGTTATGTTCGGCCCTTGGCCATTTTGGATTTGGATTTTGGAGGGAAAGCATGACGGGTTTTTGTCTGCAATCTCTGCTCCATACACTCCCATATAATTTTCACTTTTTGGGAAAAATCAAGTAAGTTCAATGCAGCACTTTTTCTATTTACTTACTTTTGAAATGTTGTACTGATTTGTCTATTATTTTACTGTAATGTTGTTTTACTGCTTGGGACCTCGTCTATCCTTGACCTTGAGTGTATTTTTCACTTTCTCATTGCTGCTGTGCTCTATGTTTTTTTAAAACATTTAGGAGATTGTGGATGGACTTCTGTTAAATGCAAAGGGCTAGTTTGTTTTTTGTTTGTGCATGCGTGACAGGGTTGATATTTTGTTTTATGTGTTTTCCTGAAACTGTTAGTAGATTCATAAGGGTAGCTGTTTGTGGTCGGGACATTATTAAAGTTTATTTAATTTTGTTTTTTGGCATTGCTGATTTAATGATGGTGGGTAATGGGCAGTACTATGGGTGGGCCCAGATATAATACTTTCCCTGCAACGGCACAAGATTTGTTTGGGGGAGGGATGCTCCAGGCAGGACAAAGCACCCAAGTTCTGTATTCTCTGTGCCTCCTTCTTTGCAGGCCATGTGGTGGTGGCCATTTTGTGGAACCTGTGTGTGTGTTTAGCCTAGGCCACCATTTGTTCTTTGTTCTCCATGCCTCCTTATTTGCTGCCCTGTGTTAGCGGGCATGTAGTGTAGCCAATGTGTGTGTTTGACATAGGCCACCATTTTGTCTTTTTTTCTCTATGCCCTCTTCTTTACTGGGCATGTGGCAACCATCTGTTGTGGAGCCAGTGAGTGTGTGTGTTTGGTGGCCATTTTGACTTCCATGCCTCCTTCTTCAGAAGCCATGTAGTGGATGAACTACCTACTAGAATTTTGTGAAGCCAGTGTCTGTTTCATTCCTTTTATTTCACTTTTAAAAGCCATTCCCAAAGAACATGGATAGAAGAGGCCTATGAGATATTTGTGCTTGTGACCGATGGTAGTACTGAGTTTTTTAAATTAATGTATTCAATATTTGTCTCCCTCCTCTTGCCTCCCATGGAATCCCCATGGTCACAGGAGGGGCATTAGAAGTTATTTAATTTGCTTATTTGACTTTTACCTGCTTCCATCTTCATCTCCTAGAGGTCCCTTGGGTCCTTCAGGGTATTAGCAATTACTTAATTTGATTATAAAAAAATGTCCTGCTATCCGTTGGCTCCAACGGGACCTGTTGAGCCCTGGAGGGGTATTAACAATTGTTACATTTATTTATTCATTTTTTTGCCTTCCTCCCTGCCTAACATAGACTCACCATGTGGCCTTGAAAAACACCGTCAATGTTTTCATTAATTTATTTAAAATGTTCCTGCCTCCCATAGAGTCCCAATGGGTCTTGGAGGGACAACAGCAATTATTTAATTAGTGTATTCATTTTTTTACCTCTATTTCTTTATTCTCTTTTTGCCTGCCTCTTCTTGTCTTCCATAAAGTACCTATGGGCCCTTGAGGGTCCCAGCAATTTATTAATTTTTTCAATTAACACCTGACTCCCATAGAGTCCTCGAGGGGCACTGCAAATGTTTAATGAATGTATTCAATTGTTGACTGCCTCTATCTGTTCAAATGGAGTCTACATGGGAGCTGGAGGGGCACCATCAATAGTTTAATTTAATTATTCGATTTTTGCTTGCCTTCCATAGAATACGCATGGGCTCTGGAGGGGCACCAGCAGTAATTCTATTAAATTATTTGATTTTTACTTGCACCGTCCTGCAGTGTCTTTAAAAAAATAGCTTACCCGTAGTACACCACCTTAAGGCATTGATACTGAATATGACTTGTATTGCAATATATTGACTAGATTGCCAAGTCTCACTGACTTCCTGTTTCATTTTGATTGCCTACAGCTATACAAGACATCACATCGCACACAATACTGAAGTGGATAGAAGTTTGAGAATTAGCTGAATGTGACACCAAAAATTATTCTGCTAAGTGATTGTGCTTGTGCTATGTGTGCTCCTAATCTATAATAGAAGATGGCCCAAAAGTAGGATGTTCCTGCCAAGAAAGTGGCCAGTGACTAGAAAGAAATAGAAGTCTGTTTTCACCACTGGTTTCAAGACCTCAACCCTTTTTTACAAAACATAACATACTTGCTGCATTTACCTCTAGACAGTAAGAGGCCGGAAAGTGGATCAATTCTGCATCAATGGCACCAACACCAAAACCTAAGCTCCTGTCTGTCAGCTTTGCAATGATTGAAGTCATGGAAATCAGTGAATCCGAAATGGAATTGTCTCAGTAGCAAACTGAATCATTGCAGGAAACTCAGCAACAGAAGTCACAGCAAGCAACAAATTCCCAGAGGTACACACAGAGCACACGACTGAGCTTGCTGCAGCTGTTGAGCAAGATGTTGTAGAGACCGCTCTTCCCACATTGGTTTCCCGATCTCCAGCAAAGAAACTAAAGAGCACTATCCATCTTGTCCAAGCCCTTCTTCCGATGATCTGGACATGGACTGGACCCCAGTTGAGTCTGAGACCCACTGCAAGAGAAAAAAGAAGCAGAATGTCCCCAAAACTTTTGAAGCAAGGAAGGTGATGAGTCAGTAATTGTTAGTGTGGAGAGTGCCTCAGAAGTAAAGCTCACTTCATTCGAATCCGCTCTTGTTCATGTAGGTCCAACCACCCACCATATCGCACTCACAGCTGGTCCTAGAGAAAAGCCAACACATCTGTCTACTTCCACCACAATAAGTTCTTCAGGCTTTGGCATCATAAAAAAGCTCTCCTCCCCAGTGTGGGAATGTTTTAGACTCAGGCTAATTGAGGAGTGTGTTGCAGAATGTAGTTTTTAAACAATAGGGGCCTTATTATCAAGAATGGTGATAACATTATCACCGCTTTAGCAGCAGGAAACTGCCGGTAAAGTGGCAATAAGGGGCTTGATAATATATGCCCTTGAAAATTGCCATAGAAGCCCAGGTTCTGGTGTGAAGGACATCAAACCTAGGCTTCTATGGGAATTCTCAAGGACATATTATCAAGCCCCTTATCACCGCTTTAGCCGCAGTTTTCTGCCGCTAAAGCAGCAATAATGTTATCGCCGTTCTTGATAATATGGCCCGTAGAGCCTACCTGGTAAACCAGGTGAACATTATGGCACCAGGGGATTTGGCTCATCTGAAAAATCAGCATAGAATCATGGAGGGAGAGCACCTATAAAAAACAGTTAGTGGTTGGGAGAGAAAAGTAATTTGACTCATATACGGAGGTGGTAATGTGGATGAAGAGGATGATGTTAACCAAAGAGGCCTTATGCCTGTCATATATAGATGTGTGCAGTTATCACCCACAGCAACCTCAGAACGGCACAAGGGAGAGAGGGAATTTGTCACCACAAAGTGTCCAAGCAGACTTCCTGCTCCCCACAGTCTACTACTCCTTAAGGTATCACAAACAAGACAGTAACAACAACCAGCCACGAGGGCTATGTTCACCATGGAGCCATAGTACCACCAAACCCATGATAAAAAACATTTATTGAATGGGATGCTGCCAAAAATGTGACGTGACCTCCTCCTTTTTTCTATCATGGAAGAAAAGGGTTTCTTGAATTAGGGGAAACTCTCTGCCCAAAACGGATGTCTCAAAGCTGGGCCTATTTTTTTATTGCTGTTGTGCCAGCCCTGTACCTTCAAGTGCTGCAGTTGGTTGACAATGCTATGATGGCAATCACTGCTCAGTCCAGCCACCTCACAACAGACATGGGAATAAAGCAACAGCTAACTGTTGTTCTCCCTACTGATGATACTTTTTGGGGACAACAGTACAAAGAAAACTTAGCAATGTTCACCACAGAGAATTTGCATACAGCTGCCAATATCTTAGATTCATTTATCAATCAATCAATCAGTCAATCAATCAGTACATTTGTAGAGCGCGCTACTCAGCCGTGAGGGTCTCAAGGCGATGAAGCAGGGGGTGGGGGGGTGCCGCTACTGCTCGAATAACCAGGTCTTGAGATGTTTCCTGAAGGTGAGATGGTCCTTGGTCAGTCGTAGGTGTGCGGGGAGTGAGTTCCATGTCTTCGCTGCCAGGTAGAAGAACGTTCTTCCTCCGGTGGTGGTTCTGCGAATCCATGGGACAGTGGCGAGGGCGAGGCTTGTGGAGCGGAGCTGGCGGGTGAGGGTGTAGAACGAGAGGCGGTTGTTGAGGTATTCGGGGCCCATGTTGTGGAGCACTTTGTGTGCGTGGGTGAGCAGCCTGAACGTGATCCTCTTGCTGACGGGGAGCCAGTGCAGGTTTCTCAGGTGGGCGGATATGTGGCTGTGGCGAGGGATGTCGAGGATGCGTCGTACGGAGGCGTTCTGTATGCGCTGAAGGCGTTTCTGCAGTTTGGCTGTGGTTCCTGCGTATAGGGCGTTCCCGTAGTCCAGTCGGCTGGTGACAAGGGCCTGGGTGATCGTCTTTCTGGTTTCGGTAGGGATCCACCGGAAGATCTTTCGGAGCATGCGCAGGGTGTTAAAACACGAGGACGAGACTGCGTTGACTTGCTTGGTCATCGTGAGGGAGAAGTCCAGGATGAAGCCCAGGTTGCGTGCGTGGTCCGTGGGTGTCGGTGCGGTGCCCATTATTGTGGGCCACTAGGAGTCGTCCCAGGCAGATGGGGATTGCCTGAGGGTGAGGACCTCGTTTTGTCCGAGTTGAGCTTCCGACGACTGTGCTTCATCCATTCTACGACATCTTTCATTCCGTCCTGGAAGTTGGCTTTGGCGGTGAGAGGGTCTTTGGTGAGGGAGAGTATCAGTTGGGTGTCGTCGGCGTAGGAGATGATGTTGATGTTGTGTTTGCCTGGGATGGTGGCGAGGGGGCTCATGTAGATATTGAAGAGGGTTGGGCTGAGTGAGGAGCCCTGGGGTACGCCTCAGATGATCTTGGTGGCTTTGGAGCGGAAGGGAGGGAGGCGGACTCTCTGGGTTCTGCCGGAGAGAGGAATGATGTGATCCAGTCCAGGGCCTTTCCTTGGATCCCAGTGTTGTAGAGGCAGGTTATTAGGGTGCTGTGGCAGACGGTATCAAAGGCTGCCGAGAGGTCCAGGAGGATGAGAGCGGCTGTCTCTCCGTTGTCCATCAGGATCCTGATGTCATCGGTGGCTGCGATGAGGGTGGTCTTGGTGCTCTGGTTGGCTCGAAATCCAGACTGGGATGGGTCGAGCGAGATGTTTTCTTCGAGTAATGCGGTCAGCTGTTTATTGACGGTCTTCTTGATGACTTTAGCCGGGAAGGGGAGGAGAGAGATAGGGCGGAAGTTCTTGAGGTCTTTGGGGTCCGCTGTTGGTTTCTTCAGAAGAGCGATGATTTCTGCATGTTTCCAGCTTCCGGGAAGGTGGCTGACGTGAAGGAGCTGTTAATGACGCTACGGAGGTGGCGTGCGAGGATGGTGTCGGCTTTGTTGAAGATATGATGAGGGCATGGGTCGGAGAGGGAGCCGGAGTGGATGGTGTTTATGACGCGGGTGGTGTCTTCAGTGCTGATGGGGGTCCATGCGCTGAGGCTGGTGGTGGGGGTCGTTTGTTTGGTGGCTGGAGGTGGAGTCTGGGGTCCGAAGCTGTTGTGTATATCTGCTATCTTGCGGTGGAAGAATGTGGCGAGGGAGTTGCAGAGTTCTTGTGACGGTGTGATGTCGTTGTTGCTGGCGCTGGGGTTGGAGAGCTCTTTGACGATGCTGAAGAGTTCCTTGCTGTTGTGGGTGTTGTTGTCCAGCCGCTCTTTATTATTTATTACTAAAGTGTATGAATGGCTCCAACCATGAGGTCTCTGCATTGAATTAATTGACAATGGACGTTATATAAGTCATGACTAATGGAGGATACTCAAGAGCTCTGTGTTTAGTGCATTGCATAAACCTAAATGTGTAGGACATCCTCAAAAAAGAAGTAGTAGTCAGCAACATATTGGTTTCCTGCCAAATAATTTTCACTCATTTTAGTCATTGATTCAAAGCCTGCAAGAAGTTGAGGATCATTCAGTGTGCTAATGAAGTACTTTTGAAAGTCCTCATACAGAAGGTGCCAACAAATTGGAACTAGAAACCTATTTGGGGAATAGTTTAAACGTTTGGTTGAATCAATGGCTGTAAAAACAGATTGCATCCTCTCAAGAGTACATCTGTGCCAGTATACATAATTCATGGTACTAAAAAATGCTGACCACTTCCATTCCTTTAATAGAAGTGGATGTGTTTGTTTCAAAGACTTGAATAATCAGTAAAGTGAGTGATCTAGAAAAAAAATGACTGCAGAACTGAAATGCAGCCTTCAACCTCCACAGACGGCAGTGCTGTTGGCTATCATTCTGTAGAAGCAACCAACACCATTGCCAACTACTAAACCCACAGCATCAATTGTTTCAAGCTCACTGCCAACCTATATAATGGGTTGCTTTCACTAGCAGGAGAGTAGAGGCATATGCAAAGTAGGGGTGGGTGGAATTTGCGCACTACGCAAAGCTCTGCGAAACGGTAAAAAATCTCCACGAGCACGCAGAGTTCCGCGAACACGCGGAATTGCTTGTACTGCCCATTCGCGATGCTTTTTTCCTGTTTGCGAATGCTGTTTGCTTGCTCTGGAGGAAATATCTTGTGAACACACATTGTGAAAACACGAACAAGCAAAAAATTCCGCAAAGCCACGGATCGCGGAATGTTTGGCAATTCCAGTTTCTCCGCAGAATGCGCAATTACCCTAATTCCGCAAATTCTACCAGCAGAACCGAATTTACTGGCCAGGCCGAATGCAAAGCAAGAGGCAGCATAAATGACAATTCAGAAGTTTGTCCAAGATTATCTGGATGACCCAACTGAGCTGTAGCATGATCAAACCCCCATGTCCTATTGGCATAGGAAGATAGAACTGTGGGCAGAGGTCAGTAGTCTGACAATAAGAAGCCTCATCTATGATGCCCCTTGTGGCACTGGGGCATCATCTTTTTTTTATGTTCTGGTGGTACAATGTGCCCCGGCATATTTACAAGGCCATGTAAAGCCACTTTATGTGGCTTTTATGGCCTTGTAAATATGTGCCACTCTCACGCAGAACACTGTGTTAAAGGAGCGTTCCATGGGTGTTGCTGTTGGAGTTCCCACACAACACCCATGGAATCTGAAGCATTCCCAGATTTAGGAGAAATCATAAACCTAGGAATGCGTCAGAATCGTACGCTACCCCATGGGTGGCATTAGGGAGATGCAACGAGGACAAATGTTTTTAATTTCTCCACGATTTTTCCATTTTCTATGTGTGCTGCATTCTGCAGCACACAAAGAAAGAGGAAATTGCCAGCATTTATTGATTTTGTGTAGGAAGGTGTCCCTTCCTGCACACAATTGATCAGCCCCACAATGCAGGTACCGGTGCACTATGGTGCCCTTTTGTTTTGACGTAGGGCAGTGCAGCAAGATTCCTTGTGATTCTGCTCTACACCAATACCTCATTAATGAGGCCCAATATATCTATCATGTCCATTGGCCAGTGTGTCTTTTGTGCAGGTGGTCCAGTTGTCAAAGTCAGAAGGACCAGCCTCTTGCCTCAAAACTTGGGTAAATTGATGATGATTAAAATTAAAACTGGTAAACAACAAGAGATGCCAGTGCTGCTACTCAATTAGACAAAACCTTTTTCTCTCAAAACATCTGAATAAAACAATATGCTTTGTATTCTTATTTACTTTCAGTTATTTTATTTTGTTCAATACTTATTTTTACTCTTATTATTGTTTTTTTAATTTTCCAACTTTACATTTTCTAAGACCTTATGTACACAACAAAAACGTTATTCCTCACAGAAACATTTCTACATTTCAAAAAGGATCATTCAGACAATCAATCATATCTCTCTCATACCATTACAGACAATATAAATTTACCAAATATCTGCTGGAATTAAATTATTCACAGCCATTAACAATTGATTTTCTCAAAAAGAAGCCTTTTCTTTTCCAATTTCTTTAGCTTAATCTATCCTTTTGGCTTTTTACAGTCTCAATCATACCTCTCTCATACCATTACAGACAACATAAATTTACTAAATATCTGCTGGAATGAAATTATTCACAGCACAGCCATTAACAATTTATTTTCTCAAAAAGAAGCCTATTCTTTTCCAATTTCTTTAGCTTATTCTATCCTTTTGGCTTTTTACAGTCTACGCGTTTCGAACTCGCGTTGTTAAGGAGTTCTCATCAGGATCATAGTCTGCAAAAAAGGAAAAACACCTGTCTTTAGGACATATATCTTTTCTTTTTATGCGCATACTGCCACCTCCATTACTGCTAGCCTCCTTATCTTACATCTTTTGTATCAAAACGCAGAGGATGTGAGTTGGCCCCCGACGTGAAATCAATATGGCCGAGATACCCGCCACCCCCTCTCAACACAATCCCCAAAAGGAGGGAAACCGGAAACAGTTCTTGAAGTTTTTGGAAGTGGGATGGAGTGACCATCCCGGCCGTATTTATTAAAACAAAATTAAAACATTAAACGTTTCATGTTATGTACAATTTCATTACCATATTGCGATGTTTGGCTAACCTTAACAGATTCTCTAATACAGAGGTTCTCCTAGCCGAACTAGCAACCTACAAAACATTTCTTGACATATTGAAATTGTACAACCTAACGTTTAAGGGCCAACGGCAAGGTCATAACCGGTGTCAAGATCCCTAACCAGACTTACCCCTCCCACTTGGGATGGGCGACAGCACGGAGGCGTACCTCAAGTGCAACTACTACCAATTTCCCTTGACTTGACGGGGGCACCTAAAACTCGACGCCAGTTAAAGGTCGTTCGAATACTCGTGTGAGGTATCTAGAAGGTATCGTGGACCTTATCCCAACCCCACACAACTTACCGCATCTGCCGTCGCAGATGTCACTGGCCCCGGGAAATTCCCCAGGAGGGGGCTGAAACCCCTCCTACAAAGGAAGGGGCCTTGACCGTCTTTCCTTTACTTCCGGCGACCCATCCTTAGAAGGGACCGCCTCCCCATTGAGGGGCCAATGGCCACCTCTCCCGAGCGCTCCCATCCGTGTTGGGTGACGCCCACTCATAGGGATCTACTAATTAGTGCTCACCGATCATGACCTTACCGCCTACCAAAATAAATACGACAGTGCAAATTAACCTAAGAATACATTGGCCACTATGACCGAAAGAGCATGCATCAAAATTCAACCCTAAACTGAATATTTTTAATGGCAAACATACTCAAAACGACCATTCTTTATTAACTCAAAATCAACATGGCACTACAACCTGTAAACGAAAACAGAAATAAACTTAATCAACTTCATTATACACAACTGGCTGTCTTCAGGGGCTGGTGGGTGGGTCAAAATTGGCTCTTCGTTCTGTCCCGAGCTCACGTGCAGCGAGGAGGTGCAGCTTCAGAGCACAAGAACAAGAGGATGTCTTCTGGTCTTGCGTCCCTTTTTATCCGTCTTCAGGGCGGGCGTATACCCGCCCCTGCCTGCCCCTGAGGGCGTGGCTGGCTGCGTCGGTGTCTAGGCCAGCCCACTCTAGGGCGGGAACGAGCGCGCCCCGGCTACGCCGCTTCGGGCATACCAGCTGAGACGCGCCTCCCGCCCAAAAATGGCTTCCCGGGGGGATCGAGGCACTCGGCCATACGTTCGGGGGGACCGAGTCGGTCGCCCCTTTCCATATGGCCGAGATACCCGCCACCCCCTCTCAACACAATCCCCAAAAGGAGGGAAACCGGAAACAGTTCTTGAAGTTTTTGGAAGTGGGATGGAGTGACCATCCCGGCCGTATTTATTAAAACAAAATTAAAACATTAAACGTTTCATGTTATGTACAATTTCATTACCATATTGCGATGTTTGGCTAACCTTAACAGATTCTCTAATACAGAGGTTCTCCTAGCCGAACTAGCAACCTACAAAACATTTCTTGACATATTGAAATTGTACAACCTAACGTTTAAGGGCCAACGGCAAGGTCATAACCGGTGTCAAGATCCCTAACCAGACTTACCCCTCCCACTTGGGATGGGCGACAGCACGGAGGCGTACCTCAAGTGCAACTACTACCAATTTCCCTTGACTTGACGGGGGCACCTAAAACTCGACGCCAGTTAAAGGTCGTTCGAATACTCGTGTGAGGTATCTAGAAGGTATCGTGGACCTTATCCCAACCCCACACAACTTACCGCATCTGCCGTCGCAGATGTCACTGGCCCCGGGAAATTCCCCAGGAGGGGGCTGAAACCCCTCCTACAAAGGAAGGGGCCTTGACCGTCTTTCCTTTACTTCCGGCGACCCATCCTTAGAAGGGACCGCCTCCCCATTGAGGGGCCAATGGCCACCTCTCCCGAGCGCTCCCATCCGTGTTGGGTGACGCCCACTCATAGGGATCTACTAATTAGTGCTCACCGATCATGACCTTACCGCCACAGGCCCGGATAGTTGACCGGCTATCCGGGCCCCCCACAAAACTCCTACCTAAAGGTCATGTTCCAACGTTTTTAACCATGCTAAGAAGTCTCCTATGAGTAACTCATTTCCCACCCGAGACAAATGCACACCATCCCCCAGATACATACTGTCATCATTAATACAACCGTGCGAGATAGAATGCAATGTCCTGGAACGGAACAACCTACTCATTTTGTTATTAAGTTTCCTAACAGAATGGTTCAAAGCAGGGATCGAAATAGCCCCCCGCCACACTTTTCGTGGGATCATATGAGACCACGCAATTATGCACCCCGGAACTTTCCTCGCCAACCAACTTACAGTGGAAAGCATCGCCTCCAGGAGAAGTCGTCTACCGGTGGTGACCAAATCATTGCCCCCTAAATGTACTATGACTATAGACGGCGGTGACCTCATCCGCCCTAACAAACCCTCAAAGAATGCCTGAAACTGGTCAATACAGAGACCGCCCCTTCCGTAGAAGGACATCCTGTACCCGTATTCCCCAGCTACGTGAATCATGTCACCTGCTTCGAATACGTCTGCGGCACGCCTCACGTATGAGTGGCCCACGACCCACACCTCCTTTCTCACAGCCGGTGATGTCTGACCGCTGGCCCGGTGTTGGGTCGACTGCATAGTCCGCCCCGCCTCGAAGGCTTGCGTAACTGAAAACCAAACAAAAGACAAGAAGCGTGAGTACATTATTACAGCTTCACAACATGTGCAACCGCACATACCTCTTATAACAATTGGAGGACCAACGCCCCACTCGTTTTACTTGTTCCACATTAAGACCCCTGGCTGTAGCTTCAGTGGCAGCCCCTATCCGAAAGGAATGGGTCCCAAACTCACCCGGGTCCAAGCCCGCTGCAGTAATTGACATCGCGAGGACCCGCTGAAACTGAAACTTCGTCAGCGGGGTGGCGTCCGCGTGTCTCAACAATGTCCCTCCCCATGATGCCACCCTTCGTGCCAGGTAATCTTCTAAACACTTCACCGGACACATGGGGGACCCTGGAATCCTGCGAATGACTATGCAGTCTCCCACCCCACCTTGATCGGTTTTTGACTTAACAAAGGATACAGTCATCGTCTCACCCCTGATCTGAACGTGTTCCCGGCACAAACCCCCCACCACATCCTGTTTGTTCCTTGCCACCAGCTCACTTATCCTCATCGCTCCGTGAAATGCAAGCGTAAAAGCAGCTCGGAACAAGCAGGCCTCGAACTGAGACGAGCATGTGGCGGGGAGTGTGGCCAGCAACTGGGCCAACCTATCCAGACCTATCGGGCGCCTCTCATCTACTCTGCGACCCTCAAGGCGTTGCCACCCACGTAGCGCTTTCTGTACCACGAAAGACGCTGTCGGGTCCCGGATATTATGAGCCCTGGCAACAAAGGAAATGGCAGCACGATGCCTCTGGGCTGTAGCCACCGACTTCCCAGCCCTACGCAAGGACATCAGAAAATGTACTACCCAATCCTCGTGCCCCCAAAGCCCCCCTCTCTCAGTCCCCAAAAAGGCTAAATAGGCCCGAAACGCCCCTTCGTATGCCTTCCTCGTCCTTGGTGCTAGACTCTCTCCCACGAGGTAACGAAGTTCGGGGCACCGAGAGACCAGAGAGCTTCGGGAAAGGGTGCTGGCTCTGGGTCCGCTGAGGGAAGGAAACCCAAGAAAGCCTGTATTTGAAAACGAGACAGTGCATCAGCAGCCTGATTCATCACCCCCGGGACATGTTTTGCTCTGAATACCACGTTCAGTTGCATACACAGTAAGACAATTTCTTTAAGCAGCCTTAAAATCATTTTACAACGTGCTGCCTGACTATTGATGCATTCTACAACGGTCATATTATCAGACCAAAATATGACAGAGTGATTTATGAATCCATCGGGCCAGGTTCTGAGGGCCACCAAGATGGGAAACAGTTCAAGGCAAGCAATGTTACTCGTCAGCCCCCCTTCATGCCACCATGTTGGCCACCTTTGTGCCGACCATTTTGTGCCGAAGATGGCGCCGAAACCCATGCTTCCCGCTGAATCCGTCCATAGACCAAGCTCTTCAGAGGACAAGGCCGGTTTGTTCCAGACGACTCGACCATTGAAATCCGCCAAAAATGCTAACCAAATACGCATGTCCTGGCGGACCTCGGCCGATAATCTCGTGCGATGGTGACCCTCTTTTAGGCCGACCATCGCCTGGGCAATTGAACGGGAGAAGGGGCGGGCCATCGGGATTACCCTCAGGGCAAAATTCAACTTCCCCACCAATTGCTGCAATTGATGCAGCGTAACTTTAGATGCAATAATACACATTTGCAGGGCTGCCCTGAATTTCGACACTTTGGCAGCTGGTAAACGAAAACAACCCTCACTAGAGTCCAACTCGATCCCGAGAAACTCGAGGCAAGTCGTGGGACCCACAGTTTTACCTGGTGCCAATGGCACGCCAAATTGATTCATTAAAACACAAAATTCAGTCAAGGCCCGGGCACATTCATCATCCCCAGCGGCCCCAAGGAACAGAAAGTCATCGAGGTAATGCATCACATTTCGAAAACCCGTTTTCTTCGTGTAAACCCATTGTAGAAAACTACTGAATTTCTCGAAATATGCACAAGATATAGAGCACCCCATCGGCATACACCTATCCATGTAATACGAACCTTGAAACATGAATCCCAAAAGCCGTTGGTCTTCCGGGTATACCGGGAGCAAACGGAACGCTGACTCGATATCTGATTTCGCCATCAGCGTCCCGGGCCCCAGGCGATTCAAAATGGCTACGGCCTCATCGAATGATGCGTACCGCACCGAACATATCTCTGGATCAATTGCGTCGTTCACAGAAAGGCCATGAGGCGCTGATAAATTGTGAATCAATCGAAACTCACCTGGGTCCTTCTTGGGGACCACCCCTAAAGGCGAACAAACAAAATTCTGTACCGGGGGAACACTAAACGGGCCGGCAACCCGACCTCGGGTAACCTCTTTCCGGATCTTATCCTGTACTACAGTCGTATGCTGCAAGACGGAAAGTTGGTTTTTGCACGACCCGACACCCTGAAAGTTCCCCACCGGGATGCGGAAACCATACGAAAAACCGTTTCGTAGCACCCCAGCTGAAGTACGATCTGGGTATTCACTGAGCCAGGGAATCATCGCCAGGGTATCAATCGGGGTTGGTAAAGGCGCCCCTCGGACTATATTAGACCTGTTTGGCGCCCCCTCTACCCCCATTTTCACCCGATTTGGCTCTGCACGAGGACTCAGGATGGGGTGCCCCACAACCACTACATTCGTGTTTGAATTTACAAGATCCCGGGGGCCTAGTACATTTACTTCTGTTGAAATTGAAACAGAAACCCCTCTTCCCTGTATTGCCGGCGGGTCTTGGGTAATCGTCTGTACCCGTACCCGACCGAAAGGGCGTCCCCCCATTTTGGCGGGAGGATTCACCAACAGTACTCCCCACCAACGGCACTTTCAACATCCCCGACTCTTTCATCTTATTCCATGTCAAAGAATCGTAACAGTCCCAGGTTAAACTTTTGTTATGCTCCATCGCTTTCCTGAAAAGGTTGTCATAACAGAACCATTGGTTACCTTGGTGCGATGTCGAGTACCCCATAATTCGTGACTGATATACTGGAAATTCAGGGAGCAATTCAGGCCTACGTTCCCCCAAAATTGACGTAAAAATTCCCCAAGCATTACCCCAGTTGCCAATATTCTCATTCACTTTAAAGGCGGCCATTTTTGCGCGCCAAACACTTGGATGCATCAGATCCTTTTGGCCCTTAACAGTTTCAACCTCATAATGATCAACGAGCAAGGAGAAAATGTTTACGTATTCCCCCGCCCAAATCTTTTCCTTTATTGCCAAAGGAACATGTTGCCCCAACTTTTCTCTACGAGAGGGTGTTGACTCATCCCTTGCGATCGGCAATGGCCGCTTACCTGCACCGGACGCTGCCTCCGCCACTCGTGGCTTGTCTATCACCGCATCCGACGCGGGCACCTTGGCTGTATCACGTTTCTCGCGCAACTGTTTAATGAGTGCTTGCGCTTCGGCAGCCGTGGCGCCCTCGCTACTGTCCCCCAACCACGCCGCTAACTGTGCCGCCAACTCGGGAGGCATGTCTTCAGTGGATGTCGGGGTAACTACTACAGGAATCGGATTCCCCTCCTTCGGTACCGGGGCCGGTACCGGGGCTGGCGCCTCGAGCGGGGAACAGGGAACCGGGACGTCTCCCCCGACCGGCCCCCTTCTCGGCCTCTTTGGCTTCCCTCCGGCCGGTGGACGCCCCGTTCCCTCCTCGCCGTCTCGCTCCGCCAACCGCTTCTTAATTTCGGACATGTCCTTCATGAGGGCCCGAACCAACTGGTCAGTCGACATTCTCTTCGCGCCTTTCTTGGGCATCTTTTCAGACGAAGTATCTAGAAGACAAAAAGAGAGATTAAAACGCTCAAAATTGGCTCTTCGTTCTGTCCCGAGCTCACGTGCAGCGAGGAGGTGCAGCTTCAGAGCACAAGAACAAGAGGATGTCTTCTGGTCTTGCGTCCCTTTTTATCCGTCTTCAGGGCGGGCGTATACCCGCCCCTGCCTGCCCCTGAGGGCGTGGCTGGCTGCGTCGGTGTCTAGGCCAGCCCACTCTAGGGCGGGAACGAGCGCGCCCCGGCTACGCCGCTTCGGGCATACCAGCTGAGACGCGCCTCCCGCCCAAAAATGGCTTCCCGGGGGGATCGAGGCACTCGGCCATACGTTCGGGGGGACCGAGTCGGTCGCCCCTTTCCATTCTATTGCAAGGAAAATGCAGAAAGTCACAACCCATATTCAACATTGAACATCCATATACATCCAACACCATTATCGTGCCACTTACTTTTATGTATATTGAGTGTCCGACTTTGTTTACTCGACTGCCTGGCTCTCTAACAAAGAAAAAAAACAATAAGTTGTGGTTTACAACTTTTGCCACGCTGCTACGTTTCGGTTAATTCGATTAATCAGCCTGTTCTTACCTAATTCGTGGGCTCAGGCTTCCGTGTAAAATAGTCGTGTGCTCCCGCCTGGAAAAAAACAAGAAGTGATGGTATTACACACCCAAGAGTCTGGAGTTAGTTTATGCTTAAAGGTGTACCCAGTCACGCGTCAATCTTTACCTTAAAAGATCAGGGCACGCAGCATAAAGTACTTTCCTTCTTCGTTCGAACTCCGCGTCAAAAGTGAATGGCGTGAGCTTCCGGGTCTGCAAAGGATCACGGGGGATGTAGTTCCGGACCAGCTGTGCCCATTAAATGCACCAGCTCAATCAATCAATCAATCATGACACTTCTATAGCGTGCTACTCACCCGGAAGGGTCTCAAGGCGCTTGTGGAAGCGGTTCGCTACTGCTCAAACAGCCATGTCTTCAGTTGCTTCCTGAAGGAGAGGTGGTCCTGGGTCTGCTGGAGGTGGATGGGGAGGGAGTTCCATGTCTTGGCCGCCAGGTAGGAGAAGGATCTGCCTCCGGCGGTGGCTCTTCGGATGCGTGGTACAGCGGCGAGACTAGCAGACTGTAGCAGGCGGGTGGGTGTGTGGAAGGTCAGACGGTCGTTGAGGTACTTGGGGCCCAGGTCGTGGAGAGACTTGTGTGTGTGGGTGAGGAGCCTGAACGTGATCCTCTTGTTGACGGGGAGCCAGTGCAGGTCCCTCAGGTGGCCGGAGATGTGGTTGCGTCAGGGGATGCAGTACGTGGTACTTGTTTGGACTAAGTTACTGTGTGTTTCCTTTAACGTTTGTGCCAATGTATGATCGACTTTTGCAATCTGGGATTTGCGTTTTTGATATTCGTCATGTTTCCGTGCCACTTTATTTTCCATGGACTTTACAATGTTTTCCACTTAATTTTCCATGGACTTTACATTATATGATGGGGCACGTTTGAAATAGGATGTTTGTGCTCGTTCCGCATGGATTGTGCGCAATTGATGATACTAATTTATATCATATCTCTGGGTCACATTCAGCCAGTTGTGCGGGGAATCATGGGATATGTAGTTTGGCTATGTTAGTATGCATCTACATTTCTCTCCAATGTCACTTTGTCCGGTCTTTTGGAGCAAACGCACTGATTTCAAATGTCAGGAGAGTCTCCACGTGTATGCTTAGCATAGCATTGTGTGCAATATTCGGATACGAGCTTTAATATGTTTGACAATAGCCAAATAACCCTGGTATTATCTTCATGTGTGAGGTCTTTCATGGATCTAAGTGTTAGTATTTAACTAGCAGAACAACACGGGTTGCGGATGGTCTACAGTTATAGAACCACGTGGCAATCTCTCTGATGGCCTGTACTGTGAGCTTATTTGAGCATTGTCCGCTGGTACTACCAATTCAACATTCCATTTGGAGGTGTCCACGCAATTTAACATAGTTTGAACATCTCTGTCAGCTCATTCAAACCCTGTATAGAAAAGTTGAATTTTACTATTAGCATAGCTTCCCTTCTTGAGAGCTTTGATTCCAAGTCACTGCCTCTTGCGTCGTTATCAACTTTCGAAATTACTGTCCAAATTAGGTCTGTTTCTTTGTGATTCTTTTCCCGCAAATGGTTTACAAGGGGTGCTGTTGCTACATTGTTCTTTATTCAGGATTTATGCTGTTGTATCCTAAGTTGCACCTCTTGATTAGTTTTACCAATGTACACTTGGTTACAGGGACATACGATTCCATATATCACGTTCCGGGATTTGCAGTTCGTGAATGTCTCATGTTTTCAAATTATATTTTTATGTTCAAATATGATTCCTTCTTTTGTTGTGTCACAACATGAGCATGTACCACATTTATGGTGTCCTTGGATAGGCGGTAGACCTAACATCGTTCGTAAATTGGGATTTTTTTCTTGTGGAAGGGCTGCTCTTCCTAATTGGTTAGCAATGCTACAGTTCTTTTTTCAATGCAAACAATGGTTCTTTTGTAAAAGCTTCATCCAGATTTTTTAGTAAATGCCAGTTTTTTTTACCACCTTTTTATTGCATTACAGTTTGGGCAGAATGTTGAAACAAACACCATTTTGTCAATTTCTTTTTTTGTCTTTCTTTCAAGTAAGCTTTCTTGAGAGATTTTTTCAATAGTTTTTTGGGATATCCGCGTTGCGACAAGTTATTTGTCAGATTCTCTGCATGTCTTAAATACTCATCCTTGTACTGGCAATTTCTTCGGACTCTTAAATATTGTCCATATGGGAGATTATCTTTGAGGCTGCGAGGTTGATTACTTTTGAAGTGGAGAGCCTTGTTGCTGTCTGTTGCTTTTTTATAGAGGGTTGTAACTAGACCGCCTTCTGAGGGACAGACCTCTAAATCCAAGAATGGCATTTTTTTCTGAGAATGGTCCATGCTAAATTTAATTGTTGGAACTCTATTGTTGATCCATTCATGGAATTTATTCAAATCCTCCTCTGAGCCGGTCCAGAGGAAAAAAATATTGTCTATATATCGATACCAATTATTTATCCATTGGACAAATGGATTATCCCGATATATACAAGTCTCCTCATATTTCGACATAAATAGGACTGCCAATTCTGGGGCGAAGGGGCATCCCATAGCCCCACTTCATGTTTGGAAGAAAAACTCTCCATTGAAATTGAAATAATTCTTTTTCAATGCAAACTCAGCAAGTTTCAGGATGAAGGCCGTTGGTATTTGATGGGGTCTTTCTCTCTCTTCTAGAAATGCTTCTAACACATAGATCCCCTCTTAAAACTGATCAAACATTCCAGAACACAAAATAATACTGCTACTCAAGACACAAACATGGATAATGAGGTCAAGTGGTCTGGTTATATTCCATATAGGTACTATAATATAGGCCTCTGTAAACTCGTTACCCATCACCTACATTCTCTCCCCACATTACACTTGTCACGGATTACAGGGACTGACCTTTTACCTAGTTATTACACTGCATTCAGAACGCAGATTTTTCCCTAGTTTGAAATCTCATACATTATGCATGAGGGTTCTTGGAAACACAGCAGGACTGCCGTCTCCTGTATAAAATCTATGCACAAAGTTCATACCCAACGTCATCCTTAATCTGACACAGTCAAACAGCAAGTAGGATCCCTGTGGAGACCTATGGGTATATATACATCACATCTTGCTAAAATAGTTAGAGGAGATCGAGACGTCCCGGCGACATACTGGCCAGAGACGCTGTGGTTCCAGGATGCAGAAGTTCCATCACGCAGTGGTTTAACATTCCTCGCGGGGTATCCAACTCAAGACCAAGAAGAGTTCCCACAGTCTCATTTAAGGTAATGGGGTTGACTAGATCCTAGAGGAATTCTTGGGTTAACATCTACACCCATGCTAGGTACACTTAGGTACAACTAGATAGGGAGACATCATAGGAGTACGCATCTTTTATCATGTGTTTCATATACTTGAATGTATTCATGATTTTAGTAAGATGGTAGAACTATACCATCCTTTTACCTTTATAGTACTAATGAATATGGCACATTAAATTAATGCCATACAATTTACTTGCCTGTATAACATGCAATATTAATGGAGTCATTCTGGTGAGCGGCATGTTTTTGTGTGACAGCTAATAGAATATCATCATAAATTCTAATGCCCGTGCTCGTATTCTTTATACACCCTGCTGAGCCACACATGAGACCAGAATCACTCCCACACTGCACCCCAAATAATGTCTATTTTAATTGGCTACTGAGCAAGTAAGTGTAGGGTAAAGTAAGTTGTAATAAAACATCAGGGCTCTGGTTAGTTTTAGGTTTGGCTATAGACTGGATTGATTGGGTGTCATGTACTAATAGGCTTAGTCTCATAGTTAATGGAAGGTAGAAGATGGAACAGTTTTAGCTATGGAGTGGACTGATTGGGTGTCATGTACTATAGGTGTAGTCACATAGTTAATGGAAGGTAGAGGATGGAACAGTAAAGGAAGCCATTAAAGTAGCCACCTAGGCAGAAACTGTGGGAGAAATGTGGCACATGCCGAGTTAGGATTGTAATTTTTTGGCGGGCTGGAAAAGAATGTGGGATGTATTAGGGGAGTGGATATTTCGCACTGTCCCTTTTCTTCTCCCAATTCTGAATAACGTATAAAAGGATCGATAACTGGGCTTGGAGGAAATGAAAGAATACCTTAACAAGTGCAGTAGTTGTCATTGAGGAAGTAACGTGACTTACCATTCATCCCGCAGCCAACCCTTCTCTTTCCACAGGGAGGTCTCTCTCCCCCGGGGGCCTGGAGTAGTACCACACCTAGACAAAAATATAACGCACATATAAAGATACCTGGGAACACCACATTATTTTGCACAAGTTACAAAAAAGATTGTCACTAATGTTAGGTTATCTATCCAAAATATCACTTCTAATACATGATTACATCATAATAATAATAACGCCGCTGCAGTGACATATTCCATTCAATCACAATTCGCCAATCCTCCTGACTTCCAGCCTTTTACAATAGTATCATGCACCAATATCTCCTTGATTTCCCCCTTCCTAAACACCTAGTTAATACTTTGTGTTTCTGTTCTGGCTGCCCAGTTCGCAAAAGGAATCCAAATTTTGAGACCTAAATTCCTAGCCCGCCTTTACTTGCTTTTAAACAAACTAAATTTAATGTAAAAGCAAGCAAGATACTGTGTCATACATTGACTAAATAAGGGGGGGGGTCAGAGGTTAGACATTTCCCTGCAATTCAATTCCAGGCAATGACCATTAATATGGGAGACTGATTGCAAAATTTGAAAATGTCTATCTGCTGTACCAAGTAGAGCTAGCATAAGCATTAGGCTTATCTAAACCCCAGTGATAGCAGACAGTCCCTAATCTTTGTCCAAAACCCCATAAGTGTGATACATTTAAAAACATATGTATGTCATCAGCTTCAGACCAATATGGCATCTTGGACATTCTGAACTAGAATGACCACCCCATCGATGTAACTTCTTCAGAGTATCGTGTAGTTCAAAGATCATTTTTAGATTTTGTATTTTCAACCTGGCAGATAGTAAAGGTTAATTCCCTACAGCTATTGACTCTCAAAGCAGGGAAGTCTCTCTGACACTATTCGCTTTACCTGGCCACTTTGCTGCAAGTGCCTCAAGGTCATCAGCCTCAAACTCCATAAATAGAGAATAATGTTTTTCCTAAGCAGGGCCCTTATTGGAAAGCAATATATGAATCAAGGGAATGTCTACCCCATCCAAATGTTCCAACCTGAATGTCTGAAAGAAGTATCTGAACTGGAGATACTCAAGATATTATTAGAAATCCTGTTTCCCCAGCCCAAAAATGTCCTGAAGGTACTTAAAAAAGGATACATATTCCTATTTAACTATGTCGCCAACTTCTTTGTTACCAGCTTGTTTCCATTTCTCACAGCTCCTCTCCTTAAATATTGACAGAAGCAAGAGAGATTTCCATAAAGGAGTATAGTAGTTGTATCTAGTAATCTTTATAATACCAACAACTCTTTCCCATACTCTTTGGGCCATCCTTATCGTCTTAAATTTTACTTTCTTGTAGTAGCTCTGTTCTAGAAATCTAAGCACCTACTCTGGGGCACGCTTGCCTAAACTATGAACATAGATCGATGGTATAGCATAGGTTTCACTTTCCTCCAAGTAAGGTTCCATTGCAGATCCGAATATGCTGAATCATTGCAGCCCCAGAGTAATATCTAGAATTGGGGATAGCAACCCCACCTCTATCTAATGAGAGGCTCATGTATTTGAAAACCCTTTTGGGTCTCTTGAATCCCCCATATAAAGTTATTACAGAGTGAATCCATCTTATGTAACCACATGAAATTCACTTCTAAGGGTATCGCCCTACACAGATAGAGAACTCAGAAGAGTATAGACATCTTGATTATGTTAATGTGGCCGATAATTCTAAGTTAGAGAATATCCCAACTCTTCACATCTACTGCTGTCTTGTTTATTATCATGTCATAGTTTAGCTTGATTATATCTTCCACGTTTGCGCCGAGATTTTTACCCCTAGATAACTAGCAACAGTCTTACATCCTTCGTTTGAATAACTGTTTCAATCTATTTATTCAGTGCACTTGGATCAGAGACAAAATTGCAACATCGCCTGTGTATGCTAAAACCTTAAGTGGGTATCCCACAAATATAGAGGGATCAATGTTCTCATTAAAATGAAGTTTCTGCAGAAACAGTTCTATATATAATGCAAAAACGAAAGAGAACACAGACACCCCTGCCATGTGCCCCTCATTGTTAATATCTATAGATTCCAGTCCCATTAGCTGCAGCCTTTCTCTTGGATTATTATAAAACACCATGATAGAGTCAATGAGTCTTGGGCCAAAGCCCTTTCTCTCCAAGAGTGTCCACAGATAAACAAAAGACAATCTATTAGTGGCCTTCTTTGAATTGAGCAGGATCATTGCAAGAGGAGATCCATAAACCTCTGCTGCATCGAATAACGCAAATACCCAACTAATATGATTCTCAGTCCCCATCTTGGGAACAAATCCATGTTGCCATGATGAAACTAACCTTGCAGTAACTCTACTCATATGGGTAGCAATCCATTTAGAATATATCTTTTCAATGCTATTAATCAATTTAAATTGGCCTATATCAGGGTACGCCAAAGGCGGTCCTGGAGGCCTGGATCCATGACAGATTTTTAGGATAACTACATTTATCTAAATGGGAATAGGCTAAAAATCAGGCATGGATCCGGCATAACAGGACCAACTTTGGAGAACCCTGGCCTATAAGACCCTGCTTTTGTCCAGGCTTTCCCTATTCTTAAGAAAGATTACAAAATTAGATCTAGCATAAGACTCCGGCAACCCCAGGCTCTGCTGTCCTGCTTGAGATACTATAAGCATCTTAAGTAGAATTACTGTGGCAGAGCAGCAATAAAATTCTAGAAGAATCCCATCTGACCTTACTGCTTTTCCAGTTCTTAATAGGATCTACAATCTGCAAGACAGTTACCAACCGCTCCATATTGGATGTTTCGCTATTCAATAAGGGCTACAAATGTACTCCATCTAAAAAGTAGTTGATCACATTTCCTGCAGAATTGCAGTCCTCGGAGTATAATGATTGATAATACTCCTGAAACACATCAACTATCTCACCTTGGCCATATCTTAGCTCAGCATGTACATTTAGAACTTCTGAGATAAGACCCTTAGCCTCCCTATGTTGGACCTTCAAAGCTAAAACTCCATCAACATTATTGCTGTCTTCATAATTATTTTCCCTCTGTATTTGATAGCTGCGTGTTGACCTTTGAGCAAAAAATCTGTGCACCTGTGCCTTAACCAGTGCAATGTACTGTAAAATGCTATCACCTTCTCTACCGTTGCCTACCAAGTCCATGTGCAGTTTTTCTAACCTGGCCAACTCCATTTGCCAACTCTGGAGAGAGCATCCTTGACCTTTTTCACTTTTTATTGAATATCTCATAGTCTCCCCCCAATATCTGCCTTGAACATATCCCATACAATTTCAATCGGGACACTGTCCCAGAGCCAGTCAAACACATTCTGGGATTCACTGTGTCATGTGGTCTAAATATCCCAGATCCAATTACAAAACGTCCTTGAACGTCCAGCGTTTCTTAAAATGTTATTGACGTGTATATCAATATCTAACAGCAAGGGATTATGATCCGAAGATATTGTGGAATAATTTGCAATTTGTTTGCCCTTTAAAAGGCACACAGATATTAAGAAATAGTCCAGTCTTGTATGTTTCTTATGTACATATAAATAAAATGGATTACCAGGGCCTGGGCTTTTTAATTTGGCCCGGACATCAACAAGATCCAGTGTTTCCTGCAGAACTCTTATTACCCTGAAAGTTTTACGTTTCCAGCTGTTACTGAGAGCATTAACATCTAAATCTAAAGCCATATTACAGTTTTAATCACCACTATATACAATAGGGTCCGGTCACTGTGCCAATTCCACAGTCAAACAGGCAAACGTCAAAGGATCAGCTAAAACAGAGCTATACACTAAACAAGGGGTGAATTATATTTTTCCATAATATATTTTGCTAATAGCCCACCAACCTGCATTAAACATAGATTTACATTTAATCTTAAAAGTATTTCTCTCCGCTAATATGGCTGGGATAGTAGTTATCCCCTGTGTAGTACTGACTAACACATCATAGCCCTAGCTGTATAGTAAATGTTTCTTAATATGCTGAATGTGTGTTCCCTGCAGACATTTCAAATCAACCTTAAAAGATCTTAAATCCTAGCCTATGGTAATCAATCAATCAAAGCATTTATATAGCGCACTACTCACCCAGAGCGTCTCAAGGCGCTGGGGAGGGGGGTCCGCTACTGCTCGAACAGCCATGTCTTGAGTTGCTTCCTGAAGGCGAGGTGGTCCTGGGTCAGGCGGAGGTGGGTCGGGAGGGAGTTCCATGTCTTGGCGGCGAGGTAGGAGGAGGACCGTCCCCCTATGGTGGCTCTTCGGATGCGGGGGACGGCGGCGAGGGCGTGGCCGGTCGATCGAAGCTGGCGTTTGGGAGCGTAGAAGTTGAGGCGGCTGTTGAGGTATCCTGGGCCTTGGTTGTGTAGGGCTTTGTGTGCGTGGGTGAGGAGTCGGAAGGTGATTCTCTTGTTGACCGGGAGCCAGTGCAGGTCTCTCAGGTGTCCGGAGATGTGGCTGCGACAGGGGATGTCCAGGATGAGTCGTGCTGAGGCGTTCTGGATCCGCTGGAGTCTCTTCTGGAGTTTGGCGGTGGTTCCGGCGTAGAGGGAGTTGCCGTAGTCCAGACGGCTGGTGACGAGGGCCTGGGTGACTGTCTTCCTGGTCTTGGTGGGGATCCACCGGAAGATCTTACGTAGCATGCGCAGGATGTTGAAGCACGACGAGGAGACAGCGTTGACTTGTCTGGTCATGGAGAGGGAGGAGTCCAGGATGAAGCCCAGGTTGCGTGCGTGGTACTTCTCTTTTTTGCATCGTTCAGCTCCCTTACATTCAGAGTCACCACACATAACCTATTGGTGTTACCCATCAAGTAATATTGAGATTTAAAGCCACTCTTGTAATTTAACTGTCATTGCATGCTGCCTTCCTGCTACAGCTGGCAAAATATAATTTCTTAAGGTTTACTAAATATTTTAAAAAGCACAAATAGGTACAAATGTAGGGACATGGCTAGGAAAGAATCAGAAAAGTAATCAAGGTTTGGACAGGAGTAGAAAGGGCATATGTTTTGGTAACCTGCCATGATGCACTGTCATGACATAATGGAATCTTGTCTTGCACCTTGTTGGGTTCTCTGATGGCCGTCATTGTTCCTGTAGCATTGCCTGTTCACTCAATATGGCCTTTTGTCAACCTACATGTTGTGAATACTTAGCCCTGCATTCTTCTATAAGTTACCTTAAACATATCACAAGATATGCAAATAATGGTGAGGGAAAGGTTACAAAAAAGGAAGGGGAGGAAAGCTACAGAGAGGAGAAAGTTAGCTGCAAAAACTGAGTCAATATATATAAGACCATGAGGCAGACACAGTAGATAACTGGAGAAAATGGAAAATACAGGAGACCAATTATACAAGCTTGTTGTTAAAAGCAGGACATATTAAAATATCACTTATCAGCAGCACCAGCAGGAATAGCTGGTTGGATACTGCATCATGCTCATGGGCCAAGAGAGGTTAGCAGTGGTGGGCTGTTCTGAAAAGAGAAAAGATAAAGAAGAGACCAAATAGTATTTATTACTATGTATTAGTTAAAAATAAAAAAATAAAGGCATTTTGCAGGCAAACAAATCTAATACCTGACTAAGCAATCCATTCCCTCACTTCAGTTTATCCATACAAATAAGAATGTTTCCTGTCTTACACACAGTTTCTAACAAATGATATTGCTCCTCCACTCGTTTGATACAGTTTTGCTATTTTGTCACTCTGGGCAAAGTCAGTCTTTCTTCGTGCACAGCACCCTTCTAAAATAGAGAAGTGATAGGAGAGGTGAAGAAAAGGCTACTGTCACTGTAAGAAAAAAGTCTGAGCAAAGAAAATTACAGAAAGGAGGAAGTCAACTGCAGAAACGGGGGATATATAAACGACAAGGGCTTATGTAAGGATAACAAACATTAAAGTAAGTCAAAGGAAGTTAGGGAATGGAAAAACAGAGGGCCATAAAGCATAATAATTGGGAATAGTTAGAAGCAAGAAATGATTAACATGACTTGCCAGCAGGGATGGCTTCTACCGAGTTGGGGCAACTCCAACCGCATCATAATCCTGTGCCCCAGCTGTGCTGCTGCTACTGGTGGCTTTCCCACTCCTAGCCTGCTTGGTTTTATTTGGTTCTTCTAAAAGGAGGAAAGATAAAGAGGACAATGACTTGTAGTACTGTCTACAAAAGGGCATTTTTACAGGCATAACTTAACCTAACCTAAAATTAATTCTCTGTTCTACACATTGTTTGCTCCCATAAATGGTATTGCCACTTCCCTCGCTTCATACATATTTGCTATTTATGAACAAAGTATACAGGACCTGACACCCTTGGTGTGGATTTCCCCCAACATTTTGCCTCCCTGTGTCCACTCTTGCTAGCTTTATGACTCTTTGCACTTTACACCCGCTAACCAGTGCTATAGTACTTGTGGTCTCTCATTTAACCACATGCGCGCTAGCGGAATTCCGCTCCTACGCTGAGATTTTCAAAAGTGCATGTTACGTGACGAGCTGGGCTCGTCATCAGCGTGCGAGGAGGCTACGCCATGACGATCCCAGCTCGTCATCAGCGTGGAAAGGGTTAACCCCTCCCATGCTCGTGACGGAACCGTTCTGTCACGAGCCTCGGGTGGGCTGTGCTGGTGACGGAACGGTTCCGTCACAGCCAGCTCGCCGCCCCTGCGCGGCGCGAATTCCGCACCTGCGTGGCGCGATCTATTAGGCGGGCGGGGCCGTGACGGAACCGTTCCGTCACAAGCACAGCACACCCGAGGCTCGTGACGGAGCGGTTCCATCACGAGCACGGGAGCGCCGCGCCACCCCCCTCCCCTTAGCACTGCGGCGGAATAGCCACCGCATTGAAGGGGTTAAACATGATCAAATTGGCTTGCACCCAAATAGCACAATTTATTTACTTGTAAGTCTCTAGTCAAGTGGTACTTCACATGCCCGGTGCCTGTAAATTAAATGCTACTAGTGGGATTGCAGAACTAATTATGTCTCTCGTTTCATTTCGTTTCATAATCTTTATTCGAATTCCAAGAATTCATAAAAGCACAAAACACAATTATCATAAAATCCATATAAAATTGATTGAATCAAAAAGGCATAATTATACAGATTAAAAAGACTCAGGCATTGTCCATCATTTTCGGGCTCGAGCAGCGATTCTCAAGAAGATGCAAGTGCGACAAATTATCTCCTCATTGTCCAAAGAAAGCAGCGATTGATAAGATTCCTCCAGAGTAATTGGTCTATATTTTTTTAAAAGGGGAATTAAAAGCCATTTTACATATTTCAAATAAAACTTGCAAGCGAAGAAAAACTGTAAATCATTTTGTTTGCTTACCCCGTCACAGGGGCAACTTGTGTTATCTAAGATTGAGTGATGGCCCAGAGGAAAATTTAGCAAGAATCTAACAGTTCCAGCTCTCAGTCGAATCAAAAGACATGTTTCCCAGCTTGTCATGGGCATGGTTAAGTATAATAACAGGGGATATCTGTATAGTTCCCTGCCCATGTAAGTAACGACTGTGGTTTTCTTCGATTCATTCCTAATTCTGTCCGTATTATAAAGTGCATAGAGTGCCTTCTTCAATTCGTTCTTATGTACCACGTTAAATTTGTTTGGATCAGTGAAGATGCTACCTTTTTCAATACTGCACAGACTTTTATAGACCCCCGAGAGCCAGGGGATCTCCATTCCTTTCACATTTTAAGCAATCAGTTATACATTCTTGGGTCAGGGTCGCTAATTGATTCCTCCAAACAGTGCCAAAATAAGACGGGTCGAGCACTAATAAAATCAGATATAAAATGTACATTTAGGGCTAGATGTAGGTAATTCTATTTTACCACTTCTAAAATATCGAATTTTACCGATTCGGTATTTAAGAAGTGGTAAAATAGAAGGGGGCACATGTAGGTATTTCAGAATCGGTAAATACTGAATCTGTAAGATTCGGTATTTACATATTCGGTAAATACAGAATCGGTATCCCCCATTGAATTAAATTCCGATTTTTGCGAAGGTGCAGGGGGTGTCACTTTGACACCCTCTGGCACCCCAATTCCGGACTTGTGTGCCATGTGGCACACAGACAAGCCCTAAGGGCATGTCTGTGTGTCACATTGCACAGGTGTGCATGCACAGATGTGCATGCACACCTGGATTCGGTATTTTACCACCCAATTGGATTGGGTGGTAAAATACCGAATCTGAAAGGCCTGGGGCACTCAAAGATGTGCTACCTACATGTTTTTACAGAATCGGTATTTTTACCGAGTCTGTATTTACCGATTCGGTATTTTTACCGAATTTGTAAATACAGATTCGGTAAAATACCGTTTCTGTAAAGCATGCTCCTACATTAGAAAACCTTAATACCGGTCGGAAACGGCCGAAATCGGCCGTTTCCGACCGGTATTAGGGCTCCTACATCGGGCCCCAAATTCCTTGTGCAAGATATATTTGGAAGTGGAAATCGGTACTCCCAGCAGCTTTCTGCAGAACCGATTTTCTTCCTGCTGTATATGCTCATTCTTCACCGCACCCCAAACTTCAGCCCCGTAGGTAGCTACCGGGATGCATTGTAATTTAAAAATCTTTACAATTGCTTCAATGGCACCTAATTTCCTAGGTCTGGGAATGCTTAAAATTGAGTTGATGGCCTTTGAGAATTTGGCTAAATCTTCAGGGTTAAGGTTAGCAGCCAGTACTTTTAAACTCGGATGACGTTGAGACATCCCTCTCCAAACTTAACTCCACTTTGGTGACAGCATTTAACACACTGGCTCCTCAGAAAACTGTTAAACAGCCAATCATGGCTAAGAGGGAAATATGGTACACTGAGGTCCTCAAAGTTGAAAAGCAGGGATGTAGGAAATTAGAGAAGCGTTGGAGACGGACACGTAAGGGGGAAGACAAGGAACGATACCTGGTAGCTATGACTACTTACTACAAAAACATCAAAAAAGCGAGGAAATTCAGTCTTACCTCCCAAATAACAGAGGCAGGCAATTCTACTCGAGAGCTATTTAAGGTTATACAGGCCTTCACCAACCCAGTAATGTGTGAGAGCCCGGATATTTTTACCCAAGATCTCTGTAATAAAATCTCCCAGTTTTTCGAAGATAAAATTGAGGGGATATATAAGAAAATCATGAAAGTCTCAGGTCCTTTAGAGACTGTGGCCTCTGGAATCTCCCCAACGGTGACCCTTGGGAACACCCTTCATGTAATCCCTGAAATAACCCTACAACAACTGACCACACTTATTAACAAAATGAAGACTGGCTCCCCCAATGACTTGATTCCTGCTAAAATGATTTCCTCCCTGTCGGAATCTCTAGGCCCCACTATTCAAAAACTAATGAATCTCTCCTTTGCCGAAGGACAACTTCCACAACCCTGGAAAGAAGCAGTTGTGAACCCCATACGTAAAAATACAACCCTACCTTGGTCAGAGCTTTCCAACCTCCGCCCTATTTCCCTCCTCCCTTTTATTAGTAAACTGGCTGAGAAACACGTTAACACCATCATTTCCAGCTTTATCAAGGCGACATGGGGCCTGGACCAATCACAATCTGGGTTCAGGCCCAACCACAGGACTAAATCGGCCCTCCTCTCGGTGACTGACAAGATCAAAATGTCACAGGATAGAGGGGGTTCCATGATTCTAGTGCTGTTGGACCTGTCAGCGGCCTTTGATACCGTGTCCCATAACATCCTCCTCAGCCGATTGCAGGGAGTGGGGATCGGAGGCTCAGCACTATCCTGGCTGGAGAGCTTCCTTTCCGGGAGGTCGCAATCTATTAGCCTGGGCCCCTACCGTTCCACCTCGAGGGCGCTCACGAAGGGTTGCCACAGGGCTCATGCCTTAGCCCTACATTGTTTAATGTATATGTGGCCCCCCTTGCTGAGATTGTGCGGAAGTACGGGTTCACACCGGTCTCCTACGCTGATGACACCCAGCTCCTCTACCCTTTCAGCTCCCTTGGCCCTAAAGTCAAGGAAAATTTTGCTGAGGGTATGAGGGCAGTGTCACATTGGATGGCAGCAAACTGCCTCCAATGTAACGTTGCAAAAACAGAGGTTATGCTCTTCGGCAAAGCAAGTCTTCTGTGGTCTCCAGATTGGTGTCCGCTGGATTTGGGTCCAGTTCCAACATCAAAGCCACACGTTAAAAATCTAGGGGTAAAAATTGATCAAAAACTGACCCTTAAGGAACATACCAACCACATCGCAGGATTGTGCTTCCATACCATTGGCCTTCTAAGACGAGTCTTCCCGTATCTTCCTGACACCTACAGGAAGACACTCGTACAGGCCCTGGTCACTAGCCGCCTGGACTACTGCAACGGCCTGCTGACACTAGCAAACGCAGATGCAGTAGGTCGTTTGCAGGTAGTCCATAATACTGCGGCAAGACTGGTCATGAGTGCACCGGCTAGGACGCCCTCTAAGCCCTTGTTGGATGAGCTGCATTGGCTCCCTATACGGCAGCGCATCAGTTTTAAGATATGCTGTACGGTCCACAAGTGCTTATATGGGGATAGTCCTAAATACCTCTCTCAATCACTGGAGCTGTATCAACCTAGCCGGTCACTCCGCTCAAGCAACCAAGCTCTTCTGAAACCCCTGCAACAAAAAAATCCAGACAGGGAGACCGAGCATTCTCATCAGTCGGCCCTGCTCTATGGAATAAGCTCCCAACAGATCTGAGAATGACCACTAACCATCTGTCCTTTAGAAAGACATTAAAAACTCTCCTTTTCCGGGAAGCATTCCAGTTCCACTAACTACTCTCACTGACCCTATTATTGTCTTGGCTGGCAAAGCGCGGGATACCCTTACGGGATTGATTCCTGCGCGATATAAAAAATTAAAATTAAAATTCTTTTAGAAAGGCCTTGACCTTCGCCAACTTCCAGGTAGGGGGCACTACTCCGGTCTCCAAGGAAGTATTGATGACATGCATTATGGCAGGACATACAGTCCCCACAATATAGTGATTTTCATACTTGCCTTCACAAATTAGCGATTAGCTATGTTATTTTATGCTATGTTATGTGTATTTGTAAGGTGCTCTATCACCCATGAGGGCATCCTGGTGCTGAGCAGGTCTGTGTTCCATGCTTTAGGAGCAATATTAGTGAATGCCCGTCCTCCTGATCTGGGTCTTTGTATGCATGAGATGTGTATGTGTAGAATTTCTCTGCAGTGGAGGGGTCTAGGTGGTTGGTGGAAGAAGATATTTCAGGTAGGTGGAGCTTAAGATGTGTAGGGCCTTGAATGTGAGTGCAAAGAGTTTGAAATGAGCCAGTTTGTCTACCGGGCACCAGTTGAAATCCCTGAAGTGTGGTGTGAGGTTAGTTCTGTGTGCGATGTTGAGGATGATTCTGGCTGCCAGGTTCTGGATGATTTGTTGTCTTCTGTTGAGTTGCCTGTTGATCCAGGCATCAAGGGTGTTTCAGTAGTCCAGTTTGCTGATAAGTAAGGCAAGAGTGGCAGCTTTTCTGGTGTTGCATGGGACCATTTGACAATGTTCGTCAACATCTTCAGCCTGTGCAAGTAGGATGCAGTGAATGCGTTGACTTGTGCGGCCATGTACAGTTAGATGTTGAGGATTATTCTGAGATTCGTGTCATGCGTGCTGGGTGCAGGTCCAACTTCAGCAAGCCAGCAGGTGGAGTACCATGATGAGCTGTTCTTGCTAAAGATCACTACTTCTGCCTTGTCAGTGTTGAGCTTGAAACAACTGGCTCTTATTTAGTTAGTGACATTGATCATGCAGGCAGGGAGCTTATTTCTTATGCTGGGGTTCTTTTCCAAGAGGGAGAGTAATAATTGCTTATCATCAGCATTGGGGAGGATGTTAATCTAGTATGGGTGAATTATGTTGACCAAAGAGATCATATATGCATTAACAAGGGTGCAGCTTAGTAATGAACCTTGAGACACTTCACAGATGAGTTTGCTGGCTTCCAAGGAGTAAGGTGCCAGGCTGACAGCTTGTGTTCTAACAGTTAAGATGGAGCAGATCCAGCGGAGAGTGGGTCTTTGAATGTCAATCTCCTGGGGCTGCATCATGTGGATAGGGTGTGAGGCCATGCCAAATGCTGCAGAGAAATTCAGGTAAATGAGGACTGATGTGACTCCTTTGTTAAGGAAAATGCAGATATTGTCTGTTGATGCAAGGAATGCTGTTTCTGTACTTTGTTTGATCCTGAATCCGGACTGCATGAAGTTTAGAAGCTGGTGCTTATAGATGAGGTTGGTGAGGGCTCACTTGATAAGTTTCTCTAAGACTTTGGTTGTTATGGCAACGGGGAGAGAGTAGTAAGGTCAGCAAATGTTTTTTGAGCATGGGAATAACATTGATTTTTTCCAGGTGTCCTTGAATGTGGCTGAGTCAATAGAGGCATTGACGATGTGTGTTAGTGCTTCACTGATCAGTAGGAGTTCTTTGGTGAAGGTGTGGTGGGGAAAGAGTCAGATGAGCCTCAGAGTGGATGGTCTTCAAGGCAGTGGTGATGGCAGGCCATGAGGTCAGTGTTCATTATTTGATCATAATTGTAAGTTGGGTTAGGACAGTGACGGGGTCTAGTTGCTGTATATAGAGGTCATTTTGTTATGGAAGATTTCTGAGAGATTGTTGCAAAGGTCTTGCGAGAGGATGATGTAGCTGGAGACGGCATGAGGCATTGAGGTGGTTGGTCTGTGTGAGCGAGTAGCTGGTTTGTATGAATGAGAGCAAGGGGAGTGCCGGGTGTTGGTGGTGCAGAGGTGGTGGGTATGGGTGTAGAAAAGTGCACAAGAACTTGCAGGATGCTCTGTGTTGTGTGGTGTGGATTAGTTGCAACGCTGCAGTGCTGGCTGGAGTTGAGCACTTGCAGGAGTGTGGCAGGGTAGGGATGGGTAGAGTGAATACCCGGTTTCCTGGCGCTTGGCGTGGTCTAGGTGCAGATGGGTGAAAAAAGGCTTGCCATTGGCGTGTCTTTGGCAAGCCCACGTTGGAGCTTCCATTGAGAATATCCTGGGAGTTTGAGGAGAGCAAGGGGCGGTGGGCAGAATACCAAATGGATAATGGGAAATGAACAGGAAATGAAGCTCTCTTGCTTGACTTCTTTTAGCAAAGGTTTTAGTGGTAAACAATATTTTGGCCCCAACAGTTTGGCATGGTGATATTAAAATCTTGATATACTGGTAACTAACCCAATAATGATACCCATACTTTCCTTTTCTGATGTTTGATGATGTTGTTCATTTGATTTTTATAAATTAGTTTACGTCATTCTTGGACCAAGTAATTTTTAATTATGAGGTTTGTGCAGGGAGCTGCCTTCTTCCTGCCATCCACTCTTTCGATTAGGGGATCTTCTATATGAATATTCTTTGTGTTCCTGATTCCTCTTAAAGATTGAAGCTTCTTGTTTGGGCTCTGTTTCAATGGAAGCTCCTGCTGTAAGGCGCAGAAGGTGTCACCCCATTGCTCGTTGAGCTGTGGAAAATAAAGATAAAATGATAATAAAAAGAAGGTATTATCATTTTCTTTTCTTTTGAGAAAACGTGTGGGGTGGGTGGGGCTGGCTTGCACAGAGGGAGCAGGAGTTGTTTGCACTCCCTCCTTACATGCGTAGTTGCCATGTTCTCGATTGGGCTGTGTGGCACAGCCATGTGGAGAACATGCCTATCCTACCCAGGCACTGCCTGGGTGGCCAAACAGCCCGCTCAGACCAATCACAATGCTCTACTGCCTGGGTGGCCAAACCGCCCGCTCAGACCAATCACAATGCTCTTCCTGCAGAGTCATGATTGGCTGGCAGAGTCGGAAGCCTGGGTGCTTCCGTTGCAGGCTGCATGATGCAGCCGGGAAGAAGACGAGAAAGAAGAAGACGGAGGAGAGGAGTGCTGTGGATGAAGCTGCAAAGTAGGTAAGTTTATTTTTATTTTTTTCACACCCCCCGCCATCCCCACACCCAGCCGAGTTTATACCCCAGCCATATTGCAAATAGTACACCTAGTAGTGTCTCATGTCCACAGAAATGTTCAGCAGGTAGGCAAACAACGATTTCCCCGTATCAGTTTAATAAAGCAAGTTGACGAGTATGTTTGTCTGAGGACAGTGGCTTTTATTTGGAAGTTCTGCACGCCTACCTTCAACAAGCCTCGCCTCTGATTTGTAGGACTGTACCGGGATTGCTGATCCCACTCAACCTTACTTACCTTCAAGACTAGGAATGGTGGCGACTGTGCAGATACAAGCAGATAAGGTGCGTGTTTGGAGCCAGCTACTACTCTCTCGGGTGCAGTAACATAGCAGCTTTCTCAGTACTTCTCTTGTCTCCCATTCACTCTTTCACAGATCTTTGCCTAGACTTGAGTCCGACTATTGTTTTCTATCAAGTCCCACTGGCTATGTTGTTCTTTCCAACTCTCACACCGTGGGGCTGGACTCTAAACATACACAAACGTTTCCAATAGAAAATTGACAAATTCCACTTTTGTAGCAAACGTTATTGCAGCAATTGAGCCAGATTTTTGATTTGATTCTAGCTTGTTTGAAGCCGGGGAAGGAAGAAACATATTATTTTCTTCCTATTGAAGCAGTATTGCCATACACATGTGGGGTCCAGATTTGGGGGAAATGTCCAAAGTGGATGATTTGTGTATACCTCTGCGAACTAAAACATGCATTCCATGCAATCTGGGTTTGACCTCCTTGTCACATGAACAGCTCAGCATTTCATGACCCTATGGTTGATAAAATAAGCACCATTAAGTTAGGTAGCAATTAACATTTTTGGTTCGGCGACAAAATGTCCCACTGAATGAAGATTATCTTTACAAATGCATGTTTTACATTATCAGTTATTCAGAGTCACGTGGGGTTTACACACCCATAGAACATTACACAGCAGGTGGTAAAAGGGGCAATAGCTTAGACACAGTTAATGAGTCAAATAGGTCACTGACGCCTGACAATGCTTTAAAACCTTGTATTCAGCTATACTTTACAGCTGCAAGTTACCGGTCCAGGAAAGAAGCATGTATGGAAACAGATTTGGCAGTGCTTAATTTGTAAAAGAATAAGTGTTCAGCAGCCTACTGCAGGCGCTTTTAAAGGTTGGAGTGCTGAATACCAAGGCTGCGTGGTCTTGATTCCTTCTCATGCCTCTTTAATCCATTACCAGACACTCTTTATGTCACGCCTACTGTTTTTTTTCATCCCTGTTTTCTCCCTTTGTCATTATTTTGCCTTCTTTCTCTTCCTCCCCCTTCCCTTTATTTTGTGTTTTTTCTCTCTCTCTTCCCTGGATCAAAGTCTGTTTAGAAAAATACGTTTTGGTTTCCAAAAATCTATGCCAGTGAGTCCCACTCGCAACTAAGGCCTCAAATGAATCACTGTCTATTGGATGTAATTCTTAGACCGCTTACGTAGTACTCTAAATCATTAGTGCACAACGCAGAAACTTTCCAGACAGTATTGGTGACATTGTGTCCCTAAATGCGATTATTATGTTAGTCACTGCACAGAGATGGAATACATTGCCCATCCCAGGCAGAAGGTTAGACAGCCTGGGGAATAAAATATATCATAAGTGATTCAATGCATTATGCAAGTCATACTGTTTCAGATTCAGTGTTCGCTGAAACTTAGTTTTTCATATTATGATTTTACCATAAAAGCGAGAACAGAGATACTGCTGTGTTGTTCAATTTTGCAGCAGTCTTAGAACCAAAAAACCTTTCTTCAATTTCGTTGAAAATAAAAGATATGCCACGATATTGATATTCACATTTTGATTCTGTTTTTGTTTGGATTTTTGACTAGGAGAAACTCTAGCTTGACAGATACAAATAAAATGTGGCACTGTTGTTTGTCACCGGATAATGGTGTACAATGTACATCCGAAGCTGCATTTCAGAGCCCTATCTTCGAGGGGCTTGAGCAGTGAGTTTGGCTGCACTGAGCAGCATTGACTAGTCTGGTGGTGCACCGTGTCATCTTAAATAGATTTGGGAACCTGGCAAGCCACATTGTGTGGCCCCCTCTTCTGAGACCGGTATGGTGTCAAATAATATTCAATAACAGTTAAACTTTTCACACGAAAACATCAGCAACGTCTTGCCCAGGGAACCAAAAAGCTTTAAAATGACACTAAATAGATGAGCAGGGCAGAGCTAGGGGTAGAGGCAAACAGAGGGAAATTCTGGTAGGGACATTGATAAAGGTGAAATAGGATGGGCTATATATCACTTTACCAGTGGTGAGTGTGGGGGTCCTTGGAGAGTGCGGGCCCTGGGCTGGTGCCCACCTGTCCATGCCTTAAAACGTCTCTGTTGCTGCACTGTTTCTCTCCCAATCCAGTTTCCTACAGTAGTGTTGTGGAAGTGTAATCATTCTTGCTAACCAATCTGTACAGCTATTCAGGGGGAGTGGCAACCTTCTTCCTATCACTCTGTGGACCTCCTGTCACTCCTTACATTTATTGTTCAGGCAGCCCGGCAGCGTCATGTCGGTGGTTACCATGATCTACTGGTGGCTAGCGGCATCTTGCCCTGCGAGTTTGCATCTTGTGTCATTTTGCAAGACGCTCATGCAATTATCGTCTATTTTGGTTTGTTTCTATCAGCTCTAGCCTGCGGTATTATTAGCAAACACAATCTGAAAGTCAGGGATGTGGGACAATGATGTGGTTAAACACAAATGAAGATGATATTAACCTGTTAGATGGCTGTCGTAAAGGCCTCCTTAAAATTATGTATTTGGAGTATGTGAAATAAAGTAGTAATACAAGTCTTAGTCCCTGCATCTATACACAAAATAAATCTAGTTATTTTGAATCAAAAATAGAATCAGCTGCCACCTAGGACTCGTCTTTCAGTGTCCACCGCCGATTCACTTCAAAGTTCGTAATCGTCCAAAATGTGCTGAGTTGGACACCCGAAACCGCCTTCTGTATCATCTTCTGTGTTATTTTGTGTAGGGTCATGGATGATCTGGGGCAATCCGAGGCAGCTTATACTGTCGGGGAGGTGTGCAGAGTTTTTGTCATTAGGGTTGGTAATGTGGAAATTTAGGTTGCAGAGGAAGATGTATTCCTTGGAGTCTAAGACTACGGGCGCAATAACGTCTTTGATGGAGTTGCAGAAGCAGGAGCGCAGGGCTGGGAGTCGGCATTGGAGCATCCTGCTACTAATTAATGACAGACACAGACTGTACTTTCACGGAGCCTTTATTCGTTACTTCTGCCTTCGACCTCGTCCCTACACTAACTGCCCTCTGAGCGTCTCCTTAGCTCCTACTGTTCCTGTTCCTCCCCCTAGCTCCACCCCAACCACTAGACTGCATCACTATATTACATCTCCCCCTTTGTTAGCAAAATAAACTTAGCGTCCAACATATTTATAGTTCCTTGGTCAGACACACGGGTCTGCAGGTCGCCCGTTTAAGCTATGGAGACGCATATCCGTTTCCGTGGCGTGGCTTTCTATTGCCTTGACAAGAGTCTCCTTGATGACAGGAGTGCATCTTTGAAATTGCTAAATATCTCGGGTGATCTTCTTGTTCTCAGATTGGTGGCGGCTTCCAATAAGCTTCTGGGTTATCCACTCGTCTTCATCTTCTGAGGCGGTCATAATTTCCCCACGCGAGGTGACTGTGACGGGCTCAGCTTGATGTCGGCAGCCTGTCTTCCTTCTTGGCTCTTGTTCGATTGACGCTCGATCTCCTTCATGAGCGAATGTCGTTCTGGTTCTCTTCCGAGCACCCACGTGTGATTTTGCGTCTCTTTGTCTTGTCCAGTCGAGGGCAACACTGTCCTCCTGTTCAAGGTCATGCATGCCAAACAGTAAGGCAATGTCTGAGCGAGTCATCCTCGTTTGGTCCGGGGACTCATTTGCGGCCTCTGGTTGTCTCACCCACTCCCACTCGCGTTTAAGACTGATGAACCCTTTGACTATCTGGGCAGGTGCATGTTCCTCTCTCATCTGATGATGATCCGTCTCTGTCACACGTCTTGCCTTCCTTGCAGAGTGACTGGATAGTCCTTTCTCATCTGGTGTGTAATGTCCCTTATATCTGTTTTCATTCGGTAGGTCCTTTGGGTCAGCCTCGCTGACCCCATCAGGGGTGACGGTATATTCTTCATGTCGTGATATGCCTGCAGCTGACATGACAGGTTGTTTTGTGAGGTGATTGAGTCTTCAGAGACAATCGGTGTGAGATAGGTTGCTCTTGATGGGAAGAATGTCCTTTGGTTCTATGGTGTGTTCGGGTGGTTGATGCCATGGCCATATTCGGGACCATGACTCAATCGACTCACAGGTTTGGACAGACATGCTTTCTGAATCAGAGGAGTCTTTTGTCGATTTCCAGGATCGGACAGAGATGCTTTCTGAATCAGAGGAGTCTTTTGTCGATTTCCTTTGAGAACGTTCCTTTGAGAGTGTTTTGAATGGTAGATTTCTGAAATGGGTAGGCAGTGACGAGTTCCTCTTCAAGTCGGAGTTATCTTTGGGATGTTTCTCCAAGTACCTTTCTCGAAGTGTCTTCAGTGTCATTTCATTGGAGAGGTTGTTTGATAACCACGTGCTTGTTTCTTGTGTTTGATCCCAGGGTATTTCATCTTTGCCTGTCTCGCATGATGGTAATGACCTCCTCTCAGTCTCCTCATTATCTCGGATGTCATGGATGCGTTTGTCTTCCCCTTTTCGGTGTCTGAGTGAATCAGTCCGTCATATGCGATCTGTTTCTTCTTCCCGCTTGTGTGGTGCACTGACATCTGTGCTACGGGTGTGGTCGTGTACCGAGTTCCAGTGTTGACGTGACTGGTCCAGTCTTCTATAGTTTGCCTTTCTTGCGCCTTTGTTGGGCAGGCTGTCATCTGGTCTATTGGAGCGATCTGTCCTACTTGACACTTCATCTGCTTCAGAATCGTTTGCACCATGCGTTGAATGACTCCTTGGGGTTGAATAACTCCTTGAGGTTGTATCAGTGAAGCTATCACACTCCTGGATCATCCCGGTCCTTTGTGTTGTTGACTCAGAGTCTTTCATGTCACTTTGTCTCTCCCGTTGTCTTGACTCTGGTCTGCCTTTACCCTCCCTCTTTCTGGGTTTGCTTGTTTCTTGAGCTTTATTGGTGTCTTTGCGTCTTGCACTCGGGTGCAGTTCGTTAAATATTTCCTTTGCTTTGATCAGCTCTCCAACTTCGGCCTTCCTGATGATTTCCTTTAGTGACCAATGCCCTCGAAGGATCTTGCGCTTCGTGTTAGGATTTGAGCAGCCTTCGATTATCCGGAGCCAAACTGCTTCCTCATTTGTGAAGGTGTTGAAGTGGCAGCATTGTACCAGACTTTGCAACCGGGTGATGAATTTTGGCAATGGTTCTCCTGGTTCCTGCCGTATTGTGTTGAAGGCGATACGATCATGATCTACGTCTGCCTGTCCGTTGAAATAGGCGCGTAGCTTCTCTTGAAGTCTTTCATAGGTCTCTGTGTCCCTTTTAGAAAATGTTCTGACTAAGCGTCGGCCCTCATGACCCACCAGGTGGAGGAGTAGTATCAGACATTTTCCATCTTTTCGTTCACCGATTGCGTCAAGAAAATCGTCCAGTGATTTCAGCCACCGGTTCCATTTGGGACCCAAACTCTGAAAGTCAGTCTGTGTCACAGGGGGTGGTACTTCAATGCAGGGATTGGACCGGTGGGTTGCTTTTACCACCGCCATGAGGGAGGAAAGTTTTCGTCTGCTACCGTCGCAGGATTGTTCACTTTGCTTTTTGTCTTATTTGCTGACCTTCTTCGACCGAGATCCTGTGTGAAGGTTCGCCACTCCTGGGTGACTACTGTATTCTGTCCGCCCTTAGCACGACTGTCTCGGTAGGCTTCAATGAGTTAGGCTTGGATTTCCTGATTTCGAAATGGCCACTACTCAGCTGCTCCATACGTGACTCATGGCTCAGCAACTTCCCTCTTTCGTTAGGTTGGCCTGCTAGCTGCAGGTAATTTGAGGCTCTTCTGCGATAATACGTGACGCCATTGACAATTCGTTCTTGCGTTTCTTTTCGGCCTAGCACAGTTTATCCAGTGGTTTCAATGATGAGAGAAGGCTTCCTTGAAATTCGTTTACTTGTGCTTCTGGATCATTTGATTTCTTAGCTCTTCTTACTGTTGATCATTTATCTTCGCGTGGTGCGGGAAGTTTACTTCAGTACTTGCCTTTGCTCGTGTTTGTTACGTTCAGGATCTGTATTTGCTTGGTGCATTCAGGATGTGCACTTGCTTGTGCTCGCTGACTTCGGGACTTGTATTTGTCCGTGCTTGGTATGTTCGGGTCTGTATTGGCTCGTGCTTGTAGCGTTCTGGATTTGCATTTGCTTGTGTTAGTTTCATTCGAGATTTGTGTGGGCTTGTGCTTGTTTACATCGAGGCTTGCATTTGCTCAGGCTTGTTTATACTTGAAGCATGTGTTTGCTTGTGCTTGTTCTCAGTGTATCTCTTGCACTTGCCAGTGCTTGTTATGTTTATTGACACTTTTGTTCCTTTCACTTCATGTAGCTGGTGCTCGTGCTTGTTTATATTCAGTGCGATCTTCGCTTGTTACTGGTACTTGCTTGGGTTTGGTGCGCTGTAAATCTTGCCAGTGCTCGTTGCTAACAGTCACTTTTGTTCATTTCCCTTCTGGTCACTTGTATTAGTGCTTGTTTGTGTTTACCGTTGTCTTTTTTTGTATCTTGCATTTACTTATGCTCGTTTTGTTACTCTTCTTGCGTTCGCTTATGCTTGTTCTATTGCACTTCTTTCATTTGCTTGTGCTTGTGTACTCGTTTCATTTCTTGCCTTATCTTGTGCTTGCTTTCTTATTTCCCTTTTGCATTTACTTGGGTTTGTTAATTTTGCTCTCTTGCAGTCGCTCGTGTTTGTTTACTTTACTGTTGTCCTTACTTGTGCTTGTTTGTCTTTATTGTTGCCTTTGCTCGTGCTTATTTTCTTATTCTATCTCTTGCATCTGCATGTGCTTATTCTGTTTGCTACTGCCAGTGCTTGTTCATTGTTGGTTACTTGCATTTATCAGTGCTTGTTTATTTTGCATTTACCAATGCTTGTTTAATTACAGTTGTCAGTGCTTGTTTATTATGTGCGCCAATGCTTGTTTCCTATGTTTGCCACTGCTTGTTTTACTATGTGCGCCAATGCTTGTTGCTTGTCTTTATCAATGCTCATTTCCAAACTCCTCTTGCCTGACTTAAAGATGGCCGCCCTGGATCCCTGACAGGGGATGGGAGCAAAACTGCCTGACTCTAAGATGTAGGCTGTAGTGGAAATCTCGTTTCCGCCGAGATTTAGCTCTTTCTGCTGCTTCCAAGCCGATGTTCACTCACCGGACCGATGGCAGGCAAACAGGACGCTCGTGGAGGCCAGGACCACTGCTCCTCAACGCTGATGAGTCTCCAGACGCTTCTTGGGACACAGGTAGGACCGGGGTGGGCTCCCCCGTCCTCGGTGTCTTTTTCTCTTCAGTCTTGCGCTGATCCTCTTCGAAGCTGGGGTAGGCACCCAGACTTCAGCGCTTCTCTAGCGCTCACAACGGCCACGCTTACAACGACTTTCCGTTTGTGGAGCCTCGGCCAGGGACGCGCTGCCGGAGCTCCTCCCGCTCACGGCCCGCGCTTCACGAACAGACAGCAATGCAGGGCACTATCGTCGCGATGGAGACTCAAACCGATTAGGCTTCCACGCTGGATCCAGATATCGCTCGGGAGGTAGTGCACTTGCACAGCACTACCATCCCACCTTCGTCGCCAGCTGTAGCATCCTGCTACTAATTAATGACAGACACAGACTGTACTTTCACGGAGCCTTTATTCGTTACTTCTGTCTTCGACCTCGTCCCTACACTAACTGCCCTCTGAGCGTCTCCTTAGCTCCTCCTGTTCCTGTTCCCCCCCTAGCTCCACCCCAACCACTAGACTGCATCACTATATTACAGGCATGTGAGAATGCTTTCGAAGGTTGTCTTGTCGTCCATGTGGAGCTCGAAGTTGGGTTGTTCCATGGAAGCTGTGGTGTTGTTGGTGGTGGTGGTACACTGTATGGGCTGTTTGTGGATCATGGCTGTTCCTCCTCCTGGCTTGTTTGTGCAGTCCTTTTGAGTGAATTTATATCAGTCTGGATCACTGTGGCAATGTCTGGGGTGGAATTGGGGTTGAGCCAGGTCTAAGTGAGGAAGACGATGTCCGATGCGAGGGTGGCGATGAGCATGTGCTGAGAAGGGTGCATGTGAGTTGGTGTTTATTTTAGGTGACGTCTGTGATGTGTTTGGGAAGGGGCTAGCTGGTGGGCTGGTTTGTGTGCAGTGGCAGGTGAAATGGCAGTGGGTGCAGATGAAAGGTCCTACCGTGAAGCGTGGGTCGGCGCTGTGGTAGTGATTATTCGGCATCCGGGGTCGAGGGTGTAGAGCTTGCCATTGGTGTATCTTCGGGGGTGGGAGGGCCAGGGGTCATGGCGCTGGATGCCGGCCAGGGGGGCACCAACAGTCTTGCCTTTGGTTCACTCATGCTGCGGCCTGCATTAAGTAGGTCCTAGGGTGGGCATTGTTCCTGTTGGAAGGAAAAACAGTGAGTGGGAAAACCAGGTTAGGAAAACCCCAGTGGTAAAGCCCAGGAAGCTGCGGTGTCACTGGATCAATCAGGAACTAAAATGGGACTGAAGGCCACAGGCATATGGCAAACTAGCTGTCCAGGTGCCTACTGATGTGGTTGCGCTGCAGCCTGCATAAAGTACGTCCTGGGGTATTCAGGATTTAGGTTGGCGGGAAGAAGGTGAGTGAGAAAACCTGGCCGCGAAAACCCCAGCGGGAAAACCTGGGCAGCTGAGGTGTGACTGGATCATTCTGTTACAAGCAGGAACTGGAGGCCACAAGCAGGTGGCAAGCTTAGTGTCCAGGTGCCTCTCTCTAAATTATACTCGTCACCATCGAGATATATATATATATATATATATATATATATATATATATATATATATATATATATATATATATATATATATATATATATATATATATATTTAGATATACATCTAAACCAGGGCTCCCCCCTTTCCGAAGAGCAAGGTGAGTCGCACACGCTGCACTGGTTAAAACCTTTTAATGAGAACAGTTTCTGGCAGATTTTGATGATTGCGGGTAGTCCTGACGTGTTTCGTTGACGACTGTCAACCTCCTCACAGGTCAGCTCAGCAAACGGAAAGGCTGCGTAGGGTCCCAAAGTTTTATTTATTGCGTGGCTGGCCCTCTAGTGAACGCTCATTCCCGCTTGCACAGCATGCTGGTATTTGTGGTTCCCCAGCCTGTCTGTTTGCTTTCTGCTGAGTCTTGTTCTGTTTCTCCTTGGAACCAGAGGTATCCAGTAGTGTAACCCCTCCATCCAGACTCACTTTTAAAGTCTGCAGAGGCAACATACCCCACTTTGGTGTTGGGCGGCAGCCAGTTTCCCAATGTCCGTGTTACCGGGTTGCTAGATTTGTGTCCATGAGAGCGGGAAGCTTGTCGCTCTGTCAGTTGGTGCGGCACTCTGCGACTGAACACTATCGCCAAATATCTAAACAAGGGCTCCCCCCTTTCCGGAGAGCAAGGTGAGTCGCACACACTGCACTGGTTAAAAACATTTAATGAGAACAGTTTCTGGCAGATTTCCTCAGAGGTCAGCCCAGCAAACGGAAAGGCTGCGCAGGGTCCCAAAGTTTTATTTATTGCGTGGCTGGCCCTCTAGTGAACGTCCATTCGCGCTTGCACAGCATGCTGGTATTTGTGGTTCCCCAGCCTGTCCGTTTGCTTTCTGCCGAGTCTTGTTCTGTTTCTCCCTGGAACCAGAGGTATCCAGTAGTGAGTGTGTATATATATATATATATATATATATATATATATATATATATATATATATATATATATATATATATATATATATATATATATATATATATATATATATATATATATATATACTGTGGCCTAAGAAAGATTATATCGTTGAAGCTAACAGGCAACTTAATGACAAGGTGTGTTATGACAAATCAACCATTAAAGAGTTTGAGAAAGCTAGAGAAGTACTCAAGAACTTGTTATCTCAATGGATAAGAGAAGGTCTCATTTCAACAGAGGAGTTTACATTTTTAAATAAAGAATTTCCTAAACTCCCCATTTTATATCTCATTCCTAAAATTTATAAGGGAATCTTGCCTATCCCAGGGAGACCTATCATCTCAGCTATTGACAGCATTGGGGAGAATTTAGGTCAATATGTTGAATACTTTTTACAAGACCTGGTTAGAACTCTCCCTAGTTTCATCAAAGATACAGGCGATTTCCTTAGGAAAATCAATGAGATAGTGTGGACGGATGATCCATATCTAATTATGCTTGATATAGAAGCGCTTTACACAAGCATAGATCATACACAAGGACTTAAGGCCATAGAACACTACTTAGCAAATAGATCAATTGAGTACTATGGCCATAGTAAACTGATTGTTGAACTTATCAGATGGTGTCTTAATAACAATTTTTTTCTTTTCAACAATGTATTATATAAACATCTGAGAGGAGTAGCCATGGGGGCCTGTTTCTCCCCCAGCTATGCATGTTTACATGTAGGCTGGTGGGAGGAACAGGTCCCTAGGCGCAGAAACAAGGCAGCCTTTGACAGACACATCACTACCTATTTTAGATACATCGATGATGTGTTTTTATTATGGCAAGGTACACAATCAGAAGCGGAAATGTTCATAGAAAAGATTAACATCAATTCTATGAATTTGAATTTTACCTCACACATCCACAAAACAGAAATTGAATTTCTAGACGTGAAAATTCTCGTCAGAAATAGAAAACTTGAAAGAACATTATTTAGGAAACCTACGGCAGGTAACATCACGTTACATGCTGCGATCTGTCCCGCGCAATCTAATATCAAGTATACCGTATGGTGAATTGTTAAGGTTAAAGCGGATCTGCAGTAGTGAGGAAGATTTCTAAAGGTGCCAGGAAGATATGTGTGCACGCTTATATTTGAGAAGCTACAGTGAGAATATTATTCAGGATGCTATCAGTAAAGCGAACGACCGTCCCAGAGATTCTCTTCTTGTTTATGACAAAACTACAAAGCAAGTTGATGTTGATAAAAAGCAAAGTGATCCCAGATTTATCACTACTTTCTCAAAACAAGAAAGAAAAATTAGATTGTACGTAAACAATATTGTTGACGGACAGTAGCTTACAAGGACGTTTATCCATGTCGCCCACAATCACCTTTAGAAAGGGTAGATCGATGGGGACAGATTTAGATAAAAACAGTCCTGAAACTAGAAAAACAATCTCATGGTTACGACCCAGTAATGGTTTCAGAAAATGTACTTCATGCAGGGCTTGTAAATTTGGGTGTAGTAAAACTTCATATTGCACTCCCTTTGATCCATCTCACGTTATGATTAAATGGAATTACACCTGCAAAACGGAGTATGCTGTTTACGTTCTGATGTGCACCTGTGGTCTCAATTATGTTGGGAGTACTAAGCAGCAGGTGCACGTCAGAATATTGCAGCATATTAGAGCTATTCTACATAATGACCCTGCATACCCTGTGGCGCGCCATTTTTCTAAATGTCACAATAAAGATATCAACTGCCTCTCATACTATGTAATCAGTGCTATACCGAAATCAACGAGGGGAGGTAACAGAGAAAAGCAGTTGAGGCAGTTAGAAACAAAATTTATTTTAGACTTAGACAGTAAGTGGGCACAGGGATTGAACACTACTGAGGACATGCACACCTTTTTATAGATGTTTTATGAATATTGGAGTAAAAACATATGTGTAAATAGTTGGTTGCTAGTTGTGGCAAGGATGAATTTTGTATATATAGTATTTTGTAAATTGCTTATTAGTGATTCTCTTTTTGACCTATTTGTTATTATTAATTGATGAATTTGAACAAATTGTCCTTTTAAAACTATATTTCTTTTAATGTATTTTTAGAGTGGTATTCTCTCCGGCTGGAGAATTTTACCATTAAGAAGATGGATTGCATGTTTGCCATATCATATAATTATATTAACTTGTGGTCTTAAGATATTTATTATTGCACTATATCTTTCTCTTTTTTTGAAAAGGGATTGTTTTTGCTGACATTTGCACATATTTATATTGCACTTTATAACAGTATTTGCACTTTAAAATTGTTTACACTATGGCACTTTAGATAATTAGGCATTCAGGATTTATACAGGAATAACTGTACCAGTAAGGTACAGGTCATGATATAACATCGATAGGCATATATATAAAATTTAGCAATTTTATTAATGGATTTATCCAGTTAATATGAAATAGATGAAATAATATTGCTTTTTGCACAAAATGTATTTATACATGCAAACTTTAGTTTTTGTTAAAAATTCACTGTGAATTTTAACAAACAGGCAACATGCATTTTGTAAGGCGAACTACTTTTGTCTTTTAAAGAAACAATGAAGTCTTTCTTTTATGCCCATGATCATGTGATCACTAAGAATGCATTGTGGGGGGTTGCACTGCTATGCACTAATAAAAGCAAAAAAATGGCGCAGTAATAGCTGGATGTGATCAATGGTCTGGTTGGCCCGAAACGCGTTGTTGCAGGCTGTAATTTACGAAATAAAAGAATAACTCGCCTGAAAAGCTGTGTGGTCCGAGTCTCCTTCTTCGCCAGCGGTCGTTGGAAGTAGTCAGAGTTTCTTGTGCATATATATATATATATATATATATATATATATATATATATATATATATATATATATATATATATATATATATATATATATATATATATATATATATTGCATCTGCAATAAACATCTTTTTAAAGTCAAACGGAGTGCTGCGCTTATCTTTGAGGGATAATATATATATATATATATATATATATATATATATACATATATATATATATATATATATATATATATATATATATACATATATATATATATATATATTAGTGGCGAAACGCGTCGGTGGGCATCTACCTGATTTTGTGCCTTTAATAAAAGAATACTGAAGCATCCAGAAGCAGCCTGCGTCTTTCTTCTTGAAGGAAGAATTTTGTCTTATTTATATGTGTATATATATATATATATATATATATATATATATATATCCATGTGTAGCATTAAGTAAAAGTTATCCTTATGAGATAGTTCAATCAATCAACCATGGAGTTATAAAACGCAGTAGATCACCAGTGAGGGTCTCAGGGCACTGGTTGCTAGCTGCTTCATGTGAATTGGAAAAACAATGATGCATTTCTTCCCTGAAGCCTTTGACACTTTCATGATAAACCCATCAGTGCTAGACTGATTTTCAGAAGAGAAATGGATAGGAAGCAATGAAAGATGTGTAGCATTCTTAGTGTAGTATTCTTAGTGGAGTGAAATATACATTGAACTGTACAGGTAAGTATCTGGCTCCAGAATTAAATTACCTGCCAAATCCAGATGCAACAGGACAGAGTTGATAATATACTACTACTAATGCTTTTCTAAGGGTTATTTATTAAAATGATTTAATTCACTAGTGCCAACCTGAGGTACTTACATGTGGCTAGAAGTTCTTCAGGAGGGCTCGATCCACAGCAGAGATTACCTACCAGATAAAATTCAAGACAAATTGTGTGTGGAGAACCAGACTCTGACATTTTCTTAACCCATCCCAAAACCTCTAGATGCAGCAACTTCGCATTGGTTAGTGGGCTAACCACAACTTTTATTGGTCCACATTGTTATTTCAATCCGGTCAAGCACAAATTACCACCAGATGTTTTCCACCCTCTAGATTAATGGCTACTTCAAGTCCTTATCCCTAACCCCTTCACTAACCCCCTTGTAGTGTCCTGCTGGACACGTTCTAGTGTTCAGCATTGTGCTGTACCTACACTATACACCCTCCAAATACAAGCGTCCCCTATTAGGTGACCCTGCTAATAAAAGGGGCTAAGCTGACGTGCCCTGGGCCAGTTCCAGAGCTTTATACCACTGTGTCAGTGCCTATCATTACCAAGTATGTGGGCCTAGAGCCCACTACATTACACACTGGTGACGAGCGGGCCGATCCCTCCTTGTGGGCTGATGGCCATTTAGGGGCCAATTTCGATCCTGGAAAAAAAACGTCCGTACGATTTTCATCCGGAGCCATCGCCGTATGAATCGTACCCGTCCATCCAAGTCGCGTAGTACGATCCGTATTCCGTCAATCCGTCCGAATCAATGCAATCCGTACGTATTGCAAGGCTGAAACAGTGAACCGTACGACCCGACGAATACGATCCGGACCGAGGTATGAGGACTCGATTCGTACGGTCCACATCAGGTAAGGGCGATTCGTACGGAAAAGCACACAATCACTTACACACCTTACGGTGCGTACACCCCATGATAGCAGGGGTACGGTGCGAACCCCTGTGATCTTGGGGGCTATGCACCGTACCCCGCGATCACAGGGTGTACGCACCGTACACCCAGCGAACATGGGCTACGGTGCGTACATCCCAAGATCGCGGGGTACGGTGCGTACACTCTGTAATCGCAGGGGTACGCACCATACCCCTGCTATCATGGGGTGTACGCAACTTACCTGGGGGGGCCGTTCTGTACCTGTTATGGGGTGAACTCTGCTTTTACGGCTGTTTTCAGCTCCCGTAGAAAAAGCGTGCGTACCCGACACAAATTGTACTTGCTGGGTCGGAAAAAGCAGCGGCGAAGCGTACAGATGTCAGGTACAGCGAGTTCCGAGGGAGAATCGTTTGGGGATTTGATTTGTGCGGTCTCTGTACTATTCATATGGAGTCCAGCTCCAGGTACAAATCGTACTTCGTCATACGTACGGGGGGCTTTGCAGGGAACGATTTGTATGGTAAAAACGCTCCGAACGGCTATTCGGAGCAGTTTTTCCCGAATCATAATCGACCCCTTTGTGTTTGGTCATGAGGGAAGTAATAGCTCATTACTAGGAGACCCCTACACCTGCCACAGCGTGACAGCTACTGAGAGCTGTGAATGGTGGTAAAGTGTTGCAGCAAGCACCACAGTTGTAGCGCCTCCATGCTGAAGACCGTATTAGCTAGAGATAAGGATTCCCCCCTTACTCCTGAAGTGCCCATGTGGATGAGGCGCCTGTACCGTGTATGAGGTGCCTGCGTGCTGCTGACTGGCACAGGGACTGAAGCCCCATCCACAGGTGACATGGTAACAAGCTGTCTCTGCTGCAACCAGCATGAGAGACACCCCCTGTGACATGGTGAACAAGGTCAGCAAGTGGATGGCCTGCAGCACTAGGAAGGCCGCCATAGCCTGCATGTGATGCTACAGTCCCAACTGGGTGAACCTCAGGGTAGACATGCAGCACGATTTCAGTGAGGAAGGAGTGCCCTGCAATACGGCCTCATAGAACGAGACATCTCCTAGTCTAGAGCCTGCAGCCAGCGCCGTGTTTGAGGAACCATGAGAGAAAGTCCAGTCCGCTGAGGATAAGCCACGGGCAGTGTATGTTTTCTCGCACCCGTATGAAAAGCACCTACAAGGAAAGAAATATCCAGCATCAAGAAAAAGGCTGCTGAGGCCCACTCTTGAATTGGCAGCACCGAGTGACATCGACCAGGCAAACAGCAGCTCAAAGACAATTTGCTCTGCCGCACAGCGCTGAAGGAATCCCACACCCAAATAGCATTGCCCCCTGTACCTGTAACTCCAGCAGCTCTGCATGGTCTGACGGTCTAGTGTGGACTGTCATGGCTTGATGCAGCAGTGCTACATACAGATGGTCCTGAGGTGGGTGGTGCCCCTGTTGGTGGGAAGAATGGTGAGTGGAAAAACCTGTTCAGGAAAAACCAAGCGAGGAAACCCGGGCAGCTCTGGTGTCACTGGATCAGTCTGTAGACATTAGTGCTGCAGAGCTCCCTAGTGGCTGTTTCACCATATGGCACCCAATCGAAGGAGACAATTGCAAGTCAAAAGAAGATGACCCTGAACTGCAGCAACAAGTGAGTGGCATGAACAGATTAAAAGTTACAGCATCGGAGACTGTCCGTGAAAGAGCCTGCCCAGCTGAACAACACTGTATGTTCTACATGCCCCTTGCAACAAGTGCACACCCCTGTTGCCTCCAGTACTGTCCTTTAATAAGGAAAAGGCTGCATCCCCCTGAAGAAGGAGTGCACCAAGAAGCTTAAAGAAGCCGTAGCCTTAGAGTAGAGCTTGCTACAGTGCCTCCTTACAGACAGATGCTGCCAGTGCAACCCCAGGACAGGAAAAGTTCATTGGTGTACATGCAAGGCACCACAGCAAAAAGGGTGTGAGGCACAACATCAAAAGACACTATACTCCAATAGAGGGCATTCAAGTACCAAAAGCTGACTCTGCCTAGAGAGCTGCCAAGAGCCCAGTTGGAGCTAAGGTCGTCAAGCAGCAAAGCCCAAAATGGAGCAAGCCCACTAAAGGCGCAAGGAGAACGTGCATGGCACAAGCACCCCAAGCACCCCCAGTGGGTGCCTGATGTCACCAGAAGCAAGGAAACTGCACCACACGTCCCCTGTGGTGAATGGACACCACCGTAAGCTAGGAAACAGGCACGCCAAGCATCAGAAGAGGACACACATGAAGAAGGATTAAGTGAATGAGATCAGAGTTGCACAGAAGGCTGCACCAGAAAGTCTGACAGCATGGGCAGTAGCCCAGCAATTAAATAACCTTTGGATCAGTTTAGTCGTGTTTAATACACATCTTTCTTTCCCATTCTACTCACATTTATTCACTCAACCTCACACTCCACATCAGCAAAAATGAAAAGAACTCCGGTAAAGAGCCCTTTCAATGAGTCGGTTGGACATTGCAGCACAGGACCAACGAGGAGCGGCCCCATGATGGAGCATGACCCCCCCTTGGGGTGTGTGAGGGTCCTTGCTCCTAAAAGGAGCACTCCCCTTTATTCACTACATCAAGAGACCTAGATCCCCAGATAGGAACTGCACACTCCTTGTTTTCATAGCTGTAGGGGTGCGTGTGCTGGACATAACAGTAAGCCTGAGTCCTGTCCACCCTTGTATCAATACTTAGATTTTTCACCAGGGCCGGACTGGTCCTCCCGGGCAACGAGTGCCTACCCATTGGCTGGTTTTGCTGTGGATAGGGCTGTATACCTGCCATCTCACACAGTGTCACCATGTGACACACGATATTGGCTTCTATCACACGGTCTCCAGATGAGGAGCTGATATCACGCAATGGCAGAGAAAATTAGCTGAAAAGCACTGTAAATAGTGGGTTTCCAGCTAATTGTCTGAGGCTTTTAACTGCCGACGTCCATTAAGGGACATCAGCACTAGACTCAGCAAGCTTTTATTTTGGGAGGAGGGAACTTGGGGGTGTGGAGGTTCAAAAGTGCCTCTTCGGTACTTCTTGGCATGAGGACCTGCCCCTTTCAAGGCCCGCCCCCTCCTCATGAGATTATTCTTCAAATTGGCAGGTATTGTCCAATTTTTTCACTGGGGCCTGTTTTGCAGCAATACTGCAATATTGTCCCCAAGTAACAAAAGCACAAGCATTTTCAGACTCCCATGGGTAGCAATGCTTCCTCAGGGGCTGGTCCGAGAAAAATGCCAGGGCTGCTTTGGGTTCCCAGTCCAGCCCTGCTTTGCACCAAGAACTGGCTATGGAAGAAATTACACAATGGATGGGGGTTTTGTATGCCTTCAGCTTACCTCATATTTGATGTCATGATTTCACTCCTCTAAAAGTAGGAGATGTAAAAATAAAGCTGCAGTGCTGTCTACTAGATTAGTAATTTCAACAAAATAAACAATTTCATAACAAGAGGAAAGCAGGACAGCATAGATAAACAGAACCTAAGGATTTGCAAGCCATGTTTTGCAAGGATTACTGGGTAGGCTTACAGTCCTAGTTGCTCAGTGACATCTTGAGTTGAGAGGAGAAATGACACATCAAGTGTAAGACTGGGCATGTAGGTTGTCATCATTTGAAAACATTGTTTGAGAAAATGCCCTGATTTCTTTATTGTGTTTAATAAGTAAATTTTAAAAATACATTTGAAAATCCCAACTCATATGTGCACTTAAATGATTATGCGGGAAGCACTATTGTCCTCTCCTGTCTTTTCACCTAAGGTCACTTGGAGATATTTAATACATTTGCTGTGCTTCTCCCAAGGTTTTCACTGTATTCTACCATCTTACTCTTTCCCGACCAGCACAATCTGGAAACCTGTGGTGAGTATGCCTTCGTCAAAAAGGACATAATGCAATCAACAGATGACTCAATCAAGCAACAACACAGAAAGTGTCCACTTCTCAGAGGACATGAGACACTCAGCATAGGTAATGCAATCACTGGCTCAAAGAGGTTGAATACTGCGGAAATCATACAATGGCAAAAAGTCTTGCTATGTCAAAGTGCATTACAACTCGGATTAAGAAATAATGCATCTTGAGGCGACATGCAAAACCGTATTGTTTGTGCCAGATGAAGTAGCTAGAGAGGATACCCCTGGAAAATCCTAAATCTGTCACAAAGCCATGCCTGCATTGTAAGAAATGTGGTATTGGTTGAGAGGAAGTGCAGCCCTACTCAAGCAGCCATCACAATCCTTGTCAGGGTGAAGTTACAAGCAGACCCTAAATTACCCTGTGCTCAAAACTCAGGTAGCTTGGCACAGAGCAGTCAGGCTTAACTCAGAGGCAATGTGTAAAGTATTTGTGCAAACATTAATAACGTGAAAACACTACAAGAATAATGCACACCAGATTAGAGAAAGCAAGTATTTGTTTTTCTATGTTTGAAAAGCTTTATTTAAACAAAGTGAATTACGAAAGGGAGCCATAGAGATTATCATAAAAGAAGTAACAACAGACATGAAAGGCAAAATCAAACAGAGTTGAAAGCTGTTGACAATTTTACATTTTAGAGGGAGGGAAGAGATAAAGAGTATAATATAATTCAGGAACAAGATCGAGTAATATTGCAAACTAGTGATAAATAAAGGAGAGATTACCATATCAAAAATCAGTATAACAATAAAAGAATATAATCTAGACTAAAAAGGTAGAGAAACAACAATTTACGGAGGTTTAACATTTTCACAAAAAAACGTTTTTTGCAACCTTGTTAACCCCTTGCATGCTGATGACGGCCCCCATCCGTCATGCACTACGGCGCTCGTGTGCTGATAACCGCTGGGGGCCATCATAAACCTGCCCACTCGCGATTTTGCCGCACAGGCGCAGAATCGCGGCAGCATGCAAGGGGTTTAAACAGTTAACTAATGGTAACCAATATAATTCTCTATTAACAGTTGGATTATATGATGAGGCAAAAGCAATATCTAGTCAATTATAGTAACAAACATTATGCCCGCATGACTTGACTGTGAGTTTAGCTGAACATTTCTAGTTAAATGTAAGCTGTTGAAAACCTAAAGCTAACATTGGATCAAATAGGCCATTCTCATGTGAGGGTAAATCTATAGAATCTGATAAACTACCTTCAAAAGGTATATATTTAGCCAGGAGTATGTGTATGTTAAAGATTTTGGATATAAAAGCCCATACATCTAACCAAAAGGAGGCTTCATTGGGACAGGAAAATAAAAGATGTAACAAATCAGCTGAAGAGGATTTACAGGACCAGCAAGAATCATCTTTCTGTGTGAAAACGTGGCTTTGATAGGGGAGTGAGATACAATCTATGATAAAAAAAGAACATAGATTGAGTAGTTGAAGCAGATCTAGAAATTTTTTATGATCTTTCCCAAATTTTATTCCTGAATTCAATGCTTCATGCGCCACCCAAATCCGCTTCCCAAGCAAGTTCTGGTTTTGTTTTAGAGCCAAGAGGATCTGGAGTGGAAAGGAATTTATATATCAAGGAGGCCTTTGGAAATAATTGAAAAATGTTAAAAGAGGGTCAGTTGTAGGTGGGGGAGCATCATAGGGGAAAGAGTAAAATACATCTAGAATTATCTCTATAAGAGTTGAGAACTTTTACTAGAAAGAATGTGGACAATTAAAAGAAGCTTGAAACTGAGGGAAAGAAGAAGGGATCATGCCATGAAACATATCACGGACCAAAATGACACCTCAAAGTCTCCAAGACTTCCAATATAAAGGTCTACTTTTAAGGGTAATAAGACGATTATACCAAAGAGAAGATTAGAGGAAGGCTTCTCTAGTAGAAATGATTGGTTGACAATGAGGTCTTAATAAATAACACATGTGATGAAATAGCGGAAGAGACATGATGTTTGTCTTTACAGTAAAGGAAAGAATCTCCTTAATAGAAAAAGGAGCAAGAAGAGATTGTTCTATTTTAACCCATAAAGGTGTATAAGGTGTAATGTCTGTAAGAAGCCATTTGGATGCTTGCTTCTGGGAAAAACCCCTATGATAGAGCTGAAAGTCAGGAGATTTTACTCCGCTATTAGCTTTGGGTTCTTTGAAACGTTTCAAAGAAATTCTTGGTTTCTTATTGTGCCATAAAAACTCAGAGAGAAGGGAATCAAATCTTTTAAAATATATCAAAATAATATGAATAGGTATCATAGAAAGAATGTATAGTAGTATAGGAGTAATCATCATTATAGAATCAAGACAACCCCACCATGAAAGAAAAAGAGGATTCCAAGAGCCAACAAAATTAGAAATACCGTCAAGGGCCTCCTTCATGTTGAGTTTTACCGAGTTTAAAATGGAATTCCAAACCAGATGCCTAAGTATTTAATTTTAGAATTATTCCAACAAAAACCAGTCAAGTCAAAATGGTGTTTAAGACAGAATTTAGTGATGGGCAAGTGTAATGGCCGGATTTTTCTGTTTAGATGGGATCAGCCCCCAGGGGCCCCTATGACCCAGCCAAAACGTACTCACCTTCCCTCCTCAGATCGCATTCACAATGGATAAATATACAAATATATACAGATCGCACCTAAGGAAGGGGAATGACAATATACATGTATGGATTTTCTACAATATCTTATTCACATCAGTTGGTCTCGCGGCCACCCTGACCCAGACCGTTCTACCCTAGGGCAGATATGACACACAATCCGGTGCGTCTACACACGGGCCTGCAGAACCCAATGCTCCCTTTTCCACAAGTGTTTGCAATCCTGCAAAACTACACACTAGTTCGACCACCTAGTGCTCTCATTTACTCAAGCCACAATCCAGTGGGTATACACACTGGTAATTCTCCCCAGTGCTCTCATTAACGCCGCATATCAACGACGACCACATTCCTATGAACAGTTATCGGGATAATATCTCAGTTATCTGCTCGGGATAAGACTACAATAATAACTTTGAATATAGTTCCAAATTATATAGTGTACTCCCTGCTCTTGACATCAAAGGTCCACTCACTCCCTCTTTATTTGATCACCATTTACCTGATCGGGATTTCCCATCCGTTCACATAAACAGTTCCCAACTAGAAATGAAGTTTACCGAGATTGAACACGAACACCAGGTACACAGTAATTCTATAAGAATTAGGGTATTTATTAACAATAGACACAAATCACATTACTATGCAACATAAATTCTGCAAAGAAAAGGTAAAGATTAGAGTGCACATTCTATTAGAGTTAGGCGGAGGTCACCTGATTAGTGGGGAGTCTGGACTCGGCAGTCATCTAGGTTCCCTTCTCGTCTCTGTATCCTGGCTCGCCTTGCAGTCACCCCCAGCCGTCACAAGTACACGTCTGCACCGCTAGGCTCAACCTCGTCTGCTTCCCTTCAGGACACCGGAACCTTGCTGATTATTAGCTACCGTCTCTCTCTCTCTCTCTTTGTCAATGCGCTCCGCGCTGCTTCTCGTTCAGTCTTTCTCAGAGAGTTTCGGTCTTAAATCTTTCTTAGACTTCAAAGATGGCGACTTGTCCGCCATAAGATGAATAATGGCAGAGATGCTAACGGCTAGATGCCGCCTACGGACTAACTGACAAAACTGACTAACACCTTTGCTAATATCAAAGCCCGTTCCTTCATGGAAATTCACGGCCAGTAACCTGCCGCCCACCAAATTCTTGTACCTCCCCGTACCAAGGACACTTTCCCTGCCGGCCGGGCTGAAGTTGTGTCTTCGGAGTGGAGAAAAATACATTCCTTCGATAAGGGTCAGCCTGAACCGGTTCTCTCCAAGCGAACAACAGCTTGAAACTAAAACACTACATTTGACCTAGAAAGCCTTCTCGGCTACCGGGCAGAAAGCAAAATGGAGTCTGTCTCGTTTAAGGCCTACGGAGCCCACAATATGCATAGCTCCATGGAAAATAGCCCAGCATGTTAGCAAATGAGCAAATCATAACTAATACTTATATATCTATCCCCTAACTTAAATTCATAAGCCTTACTTTAAGGAAAATGGCACGAAAATGCCCTAATATATGTAAGACAGGGTCCCTGTCTATAGTCCTAATCCCTATGCTATGGGGGTGATAGGCTGGAGTCACTCTCCATCATTCTCCTTCTCCAAAGAGCCAGCAAAAAGGCAGCCATTACATTACACCCCTTGACTCCAGTCTATTAACCACAAACTAAATGGAGCTAACATCAGTAGAAGAATAATATGAAACAAAACTAACTGATCTACGACCCTTACTAAGTCTAAAAAATTGGAGCAGGGAAGGGATGCATTGAATAAAGCAACAAATAGCTATCAGGACACAAATAGCGACAATAACCCCCCCTAAAATCTGTCGTAAGGATTGCAGGTCAGGCAGCCAATTAAAAAGCCGGTCAAAGAAACCCAGATCTATATGTTGTCTAATTTCTGCAGTCAAGTCGTGGAGTTTGTCAATATGGGATTGGATAGATTTAGAATGGTCAGACAAATTAAAACAGCACAGACCTTCAAAATCAGAACATTCATGTCCATGTTTCAACAAAAGATAATCAATGGCGGCCCTGTTCTGCAAAATAGCTCTACGTTCACCTTGGGCGTCTAATAAGAGATCAGATAAAACAGTAGATGTTTGGTTAATGGACTTAACCATCCAGCAGGCCATTTTGCCGATTGTTTTGGCATTATAAACGGCCAATGCAGGCACTCCAATAATAGAAAAGGCTAAACCAAGATATTCTGATCTGGAATAGAGATGAACAGAGGAATCACAATCTTCATGCAACGACATAGAATCACGTACAATACGGGAATGTGAAGTAGGATGTGAGGAAAACATTAGCAAACTCAATCTAGTGATGGCACATGGGCCACCAGAAATATTCGCAGGAATATAGGGCCAAGATGAATTCCCACAGGAAAAGAGCCATCCAGCTGGCAATAGCATTGAACGATAATGGCTAGTGGCTACTAATAAACGTTTACTGGTCATATTATTTTTAACTGAAAGACATGAATTCGGAAGTCTCTTTGAACATAACAAACGTTGATGAGCTGAAAAGGAAGTAGCGGCTTGGAGCTTCAGCTTCAAGCACTCAGTAATAGCTTTAGGGTCACAAGTCATGATGAAACATAGGTCTCCAGGGGTAATATTAAAAGTAGTAATGCGGGAATGAATAGGGACATCAAGGTCTGGAAGAGCAGTACATGAGGGACAAAATTCATGGGCCGCAAAATCACCCAGAATAACATTAGGTCGGGCATTAGATATATTAAAAATATGACGTAAAGTCTCAGTGGATGCAGGGACAGCAACCAAACAGGTCGCTAAAATGTCAGTGACAGAGTTCATGGGCGTGAGACAGAAATGTGGAGAGTTCGTCACCCGCTTTGCGAGTGTAATCCAAAAATTAGTCGAAGTAGCCCACGCAGACCGCGGGGCTCGAATTATCCCATCAACCGGCGTTGGTGGATCCTCTCCTCTCCCGGCGTAGCAGGCCAAAAGGAGTCCAGCGCCGACACATCCTGCAGCAGCAATCCAAAGAATGATCTGAAAGAATACAAACACAGACCTTAATCATTCTCGTAAGTAACATTTATCAGCTGGGACAGCTTCCCAGCCATCTTTCCCTGGCTTCATCACCAAAACGGTGTTGTCATGACCGGTCGCAATAATATCAGCCTGTTCAGGAGAATTTTTAGGCGATTGCACCCATATTTTAGCTCCAGGAAGATCAGACGATCCGAAGCCTTTTTGTCCTCGCACAGTTAGCAACGTTGGGGCAGAGCCTTTATTGATCTCACCACTGAAGACAGGCATAATCAGTAACTGAGCAACACGGTCAGACTTTTTGATGAACAAATCCGTCTCACTGCTATTAAGCAGGAGAACTTTAATCTCTCCCTGATAATCACTGTCAATTACTCCTCCGAGCACTTGTACACCTTTCAGGGCCAGGCCAGATCTAGGGGCAATTAATCCAAAGCTACCGGCAGGTATACAGACACCAATGCCAGTTTCAACAATGATTCGATCCTTTCCGGGAAATTTAGCATCATTTAAAGCATGCAGGTCGAGGCCTGCGGAACCAGGGGTTGCTCTACATGGAGCCAAAGCACCGGGGGTAATTTCCCAATACATGACAGTATTCGATATAGAATTGGGTCTTGCATCAACATTTGGAGGAAACAAACGCATCAAAGGAGATTCAGCATGTAACAAAGGGCGATTATTGAGAATCAGTAAAGCTTGAAGTAAAACATCTCTCCACTGGCTGTAACGGTCATCAGTTAACTTGCGCAACTGTTCTTTCAACAAGCCATTCACTCTCTCAATCAGTCCTGAAGCCTGTGGATAATATGGAATATGAAACACCCAATCAATATTATATTCCGTACAGAATTCCTGCACCAATCTTCCACGAAAGTGGGATGCGTTATCTGATTGAATTTGAAAAGGGACACCATAGTACAGAATAATCAGCTCCAGGGTTTTAATTGTATTCACTTGGGTAGCGTTCTTGCAAGGGAAAGCGACCAAAAGGCCACTGTAAGTATCAACCACTGTGCAAATATATTGACAATTTCTGCTCATAGGGAGCGGACCAATATAATCAATCTGCCAAATTTGGGCGGGCAATTTACCTCGATGTAAGTGACCTCGAACAATCTGAGGCACCTCTTTTTTCCTAGAATGCTGACAAACGGGACAATGTAAAATGACATCTTTTATTAAAGGAAAGGGAATATGAATTCCTCTATCGGCAGCCCACCTGCTAGTGGCTTTCTCTCCAAAATGTCCTGCTTTTTGATGGGCCCACTTCGCCAATCCCGCCAAATCAGAATACTGCATGTCCACCACTGCCTCAGAAATTTTAGACTGTTCATCTGCAATATTATGGAAAAATTTGTCAAGGGAGTCAATTGGAGTATGAGCATCCACGTGAAAGATTGTTACAGTACTCTGCGGGAGCAATTCCCAAATTTCTTGCCACAGTTCTCTGCCCCACAGTTCCTTTGAATGCAATTCCCAATTATGAGAATGCCATGTCGGTAACCAGACCGCTAGTCCATTCGCAGTGGACCAGGAATCAGTGAAAATATGACATGTACCAGGTAGTTCCTGCTTCAAAACTTGGTAAACTGCATAGAGTTCAGCATATTGGCTACTCTTACCATCTCCAGTTGTCCTCAACAATTTCTGTGTAATCGGGTTATATGAAACAGCTTTCCAATGTCTTTTGTCACCAATGAATTTCGCAGAACACCCGTAAACCACACATGTTTTCTATCCTCCGCGGACAGATCATCAAATGATTTACCCCACTTCACGGGAGACTCCTGCACTACGGGAACCGAACACTCACTTTCAATCTCATTGGAGGGCGCCTGCGCCACTCGCTCATGTAAAACCGCCACACCTTTCGGACCCACACGTGCCCTGTCCTGAATGTACCATTTCCATTTAATCACACTAGCCTCCTGAGCATGTCCAATTCGATGGGACTTTGGTGAACTCAAAACCCACTGCATAATGGGAATTTCGGGCCTTAAAATCACAGCATGGCCTAGGGTCAATTGCTCGGTATCCACCAGAGCCCAATAACAAGCAAGCAACTGTTTTTCAAAAGGTGAGTAGCGCTCACCAGCCTCAGATAACTTTTTGGTCCAAAAACCTAATGGCACTTTTTGTCTGCCCTGCTTTTGCCACAAACTCCAATTGGCATACAGGCCTTCCACGGACACATTCAAATCCACATCACCTTCACTCACGGGCCACAAATCCAAGGCATACTGAATAGCTTCTTTAGCCAAATTAAAAGCAGTCTGTTGAGGTTCACCCCATTCAAACGCATTCTTTTTACGAGTGACTCGATACAGTGGAGCTAAGATTTGACTCAAATGGGGAATATGCTGACGCCAAAATCCAAACAAACCAATAAAGCATTGAGCCTCTTTCCTGTTTCTGGGAACAGCAAAATCAAGTATTTTTCGTTTAACCTGTGGAATCACCTCTCTGTGACCCTCATGCCAATTAATTCCTAAAAATTTCACAGCTTGGGACGGAGATTGTAATTTGTCAGGATTAATTTCCCAGCCTTTCGCTCGCAAACAGTCAATGATCTGATCTAAATGGGACTGCACCTGATCTTGCGTTTCACCTTGAATCAAAATGTCGTCAATATAATGACAAACCTGAACTTGTGGATTCGTGGGCACTTCAGACAAATGTTCCGCCACCAGCCGGTGACAGATCGTAGGACTATGTACATAGCCTTGAGGAAGACTCCGGAACGTCATTTGACGTCCATTCCATGTAAAACTGAATTGTTCCTGACATTCGGGGGCAATCGGAATTGAAAAGAATGCATTAGCAATATCAATGGAAGCATACCACGTACCTGGATGCTTTTGAATTCTTTGAATCAGTGTGACAATGTCAGGCACTGCAACAGTCAATTTAGGTGTATTTTTATTCAATTCTCGATAATCAACAGTCATGCGCCAAGAGTTGTCACTTTTGCGCACGGGCCAAACGGGATTATTCCAAGCAGATGTGACCGGAGTAATGACTCCCGCGTCCACCAAATCCTGAATCGTAGCGGTAATTTCTTCATGACCACCTGGGATGCGATATTGCTTTTGAGAAATCACTTTCGTCGCTAAAGGTATTTTAATAGGTGGCATGCGTAAACGGCCAACCCGTACGGGTCTGGTCGAGATGTACTGTTGTGTACCAAATTGATAGCATCCATCATCCAAATGCAAAGTCATACCTTTTAAAATGTCAATTCCAATAATGTATTCCAAAAGTGGCACAACCAACACAGAGTATTCTCTACGAGGAATTCTACCAATTTTAATTTCGAGTGCAGTTTGAACTGCGGGTGTCTCTTTACCACCCAAACCAGTAATCGTAAAAGACTGTCCATGAAATTTTCTCGACTTACCATGAATTAAAGTGGCCTCCGCCCCAGTATCAACTAACGCTCGGGCCCTTTGGATATTACGATGTTTCCAAAAAATCTCAATATCTACAAATGGTCTGTAATCTCTGTGGGCCCACTTGCGTACCGGAGCTTGACCTATTTCCTAATCATTTTTCCTGCGGTCTGTCAACCAAGACAAATCAGGGTAAATGCTCTCAGTTTTCTTTGGTATTAGAATGTCTTGTTCATATCCGTCTCCAGTACGAAACGGATTAGTGTCAGGTTCAAAAAGTTGTGAATTACGGTCAGAGAGTCTGTTACGATCCTCCCTCTTTCTTACATCAGGGGAATAACTCCTTGCATCTCGTCGTCTGTTAGAAACACGATCATCTCTTCCCCTCTCACGATCATCTACTCTCCCTCTCCCTTCATTACGACGAGGGGATCCATCACGTTCATAACGCCGATCATCACGGCGATCAGAATTCACACGTCGCCTCTCATCACCACTGTCATCCGAACCACGGTCATACTCATTCTTTCGCACACGACGGGCACCCTCCTTCCGATCCAAACAACGCTTACGAAACATATCCCATAGGGTATTATTAGGCTCACCATCAATGTCTTCCCTTTTGACACCATCAGCAATGAGAGCAAGAAACATGTCACGTCTAGAGAACTTATAGTCCCCACCAGTGCGACCCTCAGATCGAGATTGTCGTTCAGGTTTAAACCATTCACCCAACTCACCAAGCTGACGAACAGACTCAAGCACAACAGACAAAGGATTGCCAGTCTGGTTAATCAATAATGTCATCATGACCTGCTTATAAGCAACAGGAGAAGAACGGATAATGCGATTGCGCACAGAAGATGTTAAAAGACCATCCAATAACTTGTCAGCAGTACTAAGAAAGATAGACGTTTTCATAACTTCCTCCTTTAGACGTTGCGACGCATCGCGCAAAGTGTACCACGGTTTCTCATCAATAGGCCAATCAGATTCAGTTGGATATTTATGATTACAGCCGTCAGACGCAAGCTGGAGCAAAGAAATTTGACCAGCACCATTATAATTCCGAAAATGATCCTGAATCGTAGAATCAGAACTCAAAGAGCAAAATCGTAAGCAATCAACAGCATCGAGCATAATACCGGCAGCGCCAAGTTCATAAAGACGCACCATCCAGGTAAGCAAGGCCTCACCAGGCCGTTGTCGAAATCGTTGTAAAATGTCACTAATCTCCTGCTGAGTAAAGTCTTCAATACAGTCAAGAGCTATACCACCCGGATTACCAGGGGCCTGTTGTAACTTTCGTCGAAAAATCGGATGAGCAGAAACCGCAGGAAGAGCTTCCGAGGAAGCCCGCATCTTAGATTTAGCAGCACAATCAGGGCAAGCTACGTCATCCACACGGGAAGAACGAGCACTGTCACAATCAGGACTTAAATCAATACATGAAGCAGATTTACAATCACGTCCGGAGCGAGAAGACTCGCGTTTGTCACCCTCCTCCGCCGAGGAGTCAGAAGTATGAGAATCCCAGATATTACCGTCCCACTCATCGGGGTTCCAATCCATTCCAGCTTTTGCTACAACCATACGCACTTTGCGTGAAGACACACGTCCACGACGATGTTTATACTTATATCGTGCAATACGGACCGCAGCCCTTTCGGCAATGGTCTGATATGTTTCAAGTTTGTCGGCAAGCAATTTATTTTGACAACGCAACAGAGTATGCGCATTTTGCAACTCAACACACTGTCCTTCCGTATCTTTAAACTGTTTCTGTAGCTGAACAAACCTCTCATGCAATATTCTGTATGCATTAAGAACAATCCACCCTCTGCGTCCTAAAATAGGAAGCTCATCACCCTTCACTACTGGCGCTTTCTGCAAGCACGATACCACATCGGCAGGCTCCGCCTGCTCCAAGCATGAAGACCAATTTTCACTCAAACCAGTAGAATCAGCCCACTCATGGGCCAAAGCCTCATAAGGCATAGACTCCCAGCCGGGAATCTGAATCGGCAGTTTAAAAACCGACGATGATTTTTTCGCAAACATATTAACACCAAAAATTTATATACACAAATTATAAACAAAATTCAAAACTTATAAGCCGAGCGCAAACCAACAAGATAAAATCAACACAATGCACACAGGCTTCGTAAACAGTTCGTGACGCCAGATGTAATGGCCGGATTTTTCTGTTTAGATGGGATCAGCCCCCAGGGGCCCCTATGACCCAGCCAAAACGTACTCACCTTCCCTCCTCAGATCGCATTCACAATGGATAAATATACAGATATATACAGATCGCACCTAAGGATGGGGAATGACAATATACATGTATGGATTTTCTACAATATCTTATTCACATCAGTTGGTCTCGCGGCCACCCTGACCCAGACCGTTCTACCCTAGGGCAGATATGACACACAATCCGGTGCGTCTACACACGGGCCTGCAAAACCCAATACTCCCTTTTCCACAAGTGTTTGCAATCCTGCAAAACTACACACTAGTTCGACCACCTAGTGCTCTCATTTACTCAAGCCACAATCCAGTGGGTATACACACTGGTAATCCTCCCCAGTGCTCTCATTAACGCCGCATATCAACGACGACCACATTCCTATGAACAGTTATCGGGATAATATCTCAGTTATCTGCTCGGGATAAGACTACAATAATAACTTTGAATATAGTTCCAAATTATATAGTGTACTCCCTGCTCTTGATATCAAAGGTCCACTCACTCCCTCTTTATTTGATCACCATTTACCTGATCGGGATTTCCCATCCGTTCACATAAACAGTTCCCAACTAGAAATGAAGTTTACCGAGATTGAACACGAACACCAGGTACACAGTAATTCTATAAGAATTAGGGTATTTATTAACAATAGACACAAATCACATTACTATGCAACATAAATTCTGCAAAGAAAAGGTAAAGATTAGAGTGCACATTCTATTAGAGTTAGGCGGAGGTCACCTGATTAGTGGGGAGTCTGGACTCGGCAGTCATCTAGGTTCCCTTCTCGTCTCTGTATCCTGGCTCGCCTTGCAGTCACCCCCAGCCGTCACAAGTACACGTCTGCACCGCTAGGCTCAACCTCGTCTGCTTCCCTTCAGGACACCGGAACCTTGCTGATTATTAGCTACCGTCTCTCTCTCTCTCTTTGTCAATGCGCTCCGCGCTGCTTCTCGTTCAGTCTTTCTCAGAGAGTTTCGGTCTTAAATCTTTCTTAGACTTCAAAGATGGCGACTTGTCCGCCATAAGATGAATAATGGCAGGGATGCTAACGGCTAGATGCCGCCTACGGACTAACTGACAAAACTGACTAACACCTTTGCTAATATCAAAGCCCGTTCCTTCATGGAAATTCACGGCCAGTAACCTGCCGCCCACCAAATTCTTGTACCTCCCCGTACCAAGGACACTTTCCCAGCCGGCCGGCCTGAAGTTGTGTCTTCGGAGTGGAGAAAAATACATTCCTTCGATAAGGGTCAGCCTGAACCGGTTCTCTCCAAGCGAACAACAGCTTGAAACTAAAACACTACATTTGACCTAGAAAGCCTTCTCGGCTACCGGGCAGAAAGCAAAATGGAGTCTGTCTCGTTTAAGGCCTACGGAGCCCACAATATGCATAGCTCCATGGAAAATAGCCCAGCATGTTAGCAAATGAGCAAATCATAACTAATACTTATATATCTATCCCCTAACTTAAATTCATAAGCCTAACTTTAAGGAAAATGGCACGAAAATGCCCTAATATATGTAAGACAGGGTCCCTGTCTATAGTCCTAATCCCTATGCTATGGGGGTGATAGGCTGGAGTCACTCTCCATCATTCTCCTTCTCCAAAGAGCCAGCAAAAAGGCAGCCATTACAGCAAGATATCTGTTTTATCTAGATTTATTTTATAACCAGAAGTCAAAGAAAAATCAGAAAGTTCTCGTAATAGAGAGGGAATAGAAGTCTCAGGATTAGAAATAAAAATCAGAACATCATCTGGTTATACAAATAATTTTAAATGGGACTCTCCCGAAATAAATCCAGAGATAGAAGAGTTTTGACAAATATGAGATAAAAAAGTTTCAATAGATAAAACAAATAAGAGAAGAGAAAGAGGACAACCCTGACAAACCCCCTGTTGTAATGGAAATAATTGAGAAATAAGACCATTAATTAAAACAGAGGCAGTAGGGGATGAATCAAGCAAAGAAATTAGAGAAATAAATTTGGGGGCAACGCCATGCCAATTTAGGGGTTTGAATAAGAAAGACCAATCGACTCTATAAACAGCCTTCTCCGCATCAACAGATTTTGCAGCTAGGGAATGAGAAAGAATGGAGGCTTCATTCAGGACATTAAAAAAACAATTGAGAATGATCAGGAGTTAATCTGCCTTTAACAAAGCTGCATTGTTCTGGCCCAATTAGGATAGGCAAAAGGGGTTCAAGACGTAGAGCAAGTAATTTGGCGAAAATGTTATAATCCATGTTTACTAGAGATATAGGACAATAATTGTTACAAAGCTTTGGATCACGTCCTTCCTTATGAATCAAGCGAATTGTAGCTTCTTAAAAGTACCCTCTGCCTTACCAGTGTAACAAAAATAATGGAAAAGATGCAAAAGTTCAGGTAGTAACACATTTGAGAAATGTAAATACAATTCATCTGTCCCTGATGTTTTCTGCTTGACTCAAGAGCATTAAAATCAAGATCTCCACATATAGGAGGAGGAACTTGGGCAAGATAAGCCTCAATCACAGAGGACGAAGCAGGAGATTCCGGTGTATACAAAGATTTATAAAAAGTCACAAATTCATCTAAGATATCCTGTTCTTTAAAAATATGTTTTCCCTCAGGAGTTTGAATTGAATCTATTAACACGCGTTCTTTACGAGCTTTGAGGTACTTGGCCAAAAGCTTGCCTACCTTATTTTGTCCGCCATAATAATGGGCACTACTACAAAGAAGAATAGATGAAGCATTATCAGTGGTTAATTTGTTGAAGTCTAATTTTGCACAAACCAGCTCTTGCAAATTAGAGCCAGAGGAGGAAGAATACAATTGATGCTCTAATCATTTAACGTTAGCTAATAAGTTCTTATGCAGCGCACAAGATTTCTTGGATACAAAATTCATAATGAAACCGCAAGCAGCTGCCTTAAATATTTCCCATATCAATGAAGGGGAGGAATTTGGATCATCATTCAAGAGAAAAAAATCTTCAGCAACAGATGTACAGTAAGAAGAACAAGCATTTACAATGCAACAGTCTCGCCTTTGCAAAAGTTAGAGCTATTGGAATTGTAAATGACAACATTTTTATTTATGTGTTGGTTTTGAAAACAGATAAATAAATGGCATTTTCATTTACAATTCCAATAGCTTAATCTCTTGCAAATGCCACACACAAACACACAGAGCCACACACACATAGCCCCGCCCCACACACACAGCCCCACACACACACACAGAGCCCCCCACACACAGAGAGAGCCCCGCCACACATACAGAGCCACAGACACACAGAGCCACACACACACAGAGCCCCATATACACAGAGCCCCATATACACAGAGCCCCACACACACAGAGCCCCACACACACAGAGCCCCACACACACAGAGCCCCCCACACACAGAGCCCCCCACACACAGAGCTCCACACACACAGAGCCCCCCAGACACACACAGAGCCCCCCCACACACACAGCCCCACACACACACACATAGAGCCCCACACACACAGCCACACACACAAGCAAAGCCCCACCCACACAGCCACACACACACAGAACCCCACATACACAGAGCCACACACAGAGCCCCACACACACAGAGCCCAACACACACAGAGCCCAACACACACAGAGCCACACACACACACACACACACACACACACACACACACACACACACAGAGCCACAAACACACAGAGCCACACACAGAGCCACACACACATAAATCGGTTGAAGCATACGGAGGAGCAACAGATACTGAAGGGCAAATGAAAAACCTGCATTAACCTAGCTGTTATTTAACAGCGATGGGAAGGGGTGGGAGCACACTGCTGACCTCCCAGCACAGTTCGCCCCTTAGCATTATGGTAAATGCAGTTTGCAGTGTGCGCTTACTTGTTATTTTGCTGGAGTGTTCCACCTAAGTTGGTGCAGATTAGTGCTGTCATCTCTACACACATGTGTTTCTGGATTTTATCAGTAGAGATCAAAAAGATTTTCTTTGGGGGTTTGCTGATCAGGCTGCCACAATTTTTACAGGTCTCAGTACCTCTCACAGGCGCACAGGTGCATCTCCAGTAGCTCGTCAGCTACATGGCTCAAGGGAGCCTTTTGAAACAGGAAGGGGTGGGAGCACACTGCTGACCTCCCAGCACAGTTCGCCCCTTAGCCTTATGGCAAATGCAGCTTGCAGTGCGCCCTTACCTGGTATTTTGCTGGAGTGTTCCACCAAAGTTGGTGCAGATTAGTGCTGTCATCTCTACACACATGCGGAGGAGCAACAGATACTGAAAAACCTGTGTTAACCTAGCTGGTATTTAGCAGCGATGCTTTAAATCTATAGTTGGGAACTGACGTACCATAGACCTTTCATTAGATGGGTTACTACACTAGAAGCCGTGGGGAAAGAGGGGGGAGAGGCTGCTGTAGAGCCATTCTTTAGGTGCAATTTAAAGTCCCCGTCTGGCAAATTTAGAGCGGTCTGGAAAGTGCCAAAAACTGTTCAACAGCTTTCCAAAGTCCCACTCAAAATTAGCCTGGCTAAAACGGGGAAAGTACTTCCGCTATTTAACTAGCATTTCCGAAACTTAACAAGTTAGGAGAAAAAAATATTTTCTAAAGATACCGTTTTAAAAAATAAAAAAAAATATGTGACACTTCCTGGTGCTCGCTGCTGGCACACACGTCCTCCTCCTTCCAACCCTTATCTTCCGGCCCCACTGCTGGACTCTCCCAGCCTGGGGCTCAGCCTCCATGGAATTCTTTTGTGGGGGGAGGGCTAGGGATTAGGAATGCTCATCTTGTTGGGTTTAAAGGCCCTGGGCGGGGGAGGTGGTCTGGAAGTAATCTGAAAAGACAGCAAGGGGTTTGGGGTGGAGACATGGGGGTTAAATCAACCTGGTGGTCTGTTCTGGAAGGACGGAGAGCTCTGGTGCCAAAAGAAAAGCCAGTTCATGCATGTGATGTGTGGGCTACACAAGCAGCAATGTTTGGGGTTATAAATCGTCTACATGGGAGCAAATTTAGCCAATCCCCCGCCCCCACCGCTTGTCAGTCTGGGATCAGGGTTCTGCGTATAAACCCTACAACCCCCGAGGAAGCATGGTAGTGGGCAGCTATCACAGGCTACTCAAATCAATGCGAGCCAAATGATAAAGTTATCCATTTACAGGACAATGCCCAATACAGCGGTATATGCAGAGGATCACACAGCAAGACATGATTAGTAGCTAGGATCCCATTCAGGGGGTGCATTTCCGAGGCTGCTAATCTGCGAGTGTCCGTCCGCTGACAGCCATGCCCAGTGCAATGCATACGTGTTTCACCGCCGGTCTTGGTGCAGATTCTGGGGCGCCCGAGTTTGCGGCGCTTAGAGATCCAGGATGAACCTCTGAGCATAAAGGACTAGATGTCAAAGCAGGTTAAAGCATAAGGGGACGACGGATTCCCCGGGGCGACACACCAGCATGGAGTGATAGACAAGAGTCTATCTGATGTAGGGTTGGGTTCGGGCGGGATCGGCTCGCTTCCTTGGAGAACTCTCTCCACACAGAGTTGTGGGACAGGAGCTCTGTGAGGTTCAGACGAGGGGAGGGGATGGGCGAAGTCAGTTTTTTTCTGGGGTGGAACTGCATCACGTGACCAGCGGTGCGACCCTCTGAAGTCTTCCTCCTCCCCCAATCACGCATATACCTTTAAGCGCAACACAGCACAGGAGCTGTGCGAGGCACGGATCTCATTGCTTTAAGGGTTAAATCTTACAACTTGGACTAGAGACTTGTCATCTCTATGGAGAGGGCCTACATAAGGCAAGACCCAGCACTTCACCGTGCATTACAATATGGATTAAAAGACAGAAATTGTCTCTTCATTTTTAAAAACCCACTCTAAGGGTTGGAAATATCTTGAGAAGCTAAAACGGTTAAACAAGGCTGTAAAACTCAGTCCTAAAACACCTGCGACAGGGGGAAAACTGAAGACGGAAAGAAAACCGAAGTAAGCGCAGACGCACTGTGAGATTTTTGTGGTGGAGAAGGAACAACACATGGAACAAGCAGTGGGTGGACATGGTGCAAACAATTATTAAGTTAGAACTGAAGGTGGGAAACTAGGACAGGTCGAGGCTACATCTTTAAATACCCGGAATGCTGCTCTTTTTGGGTACAAGCCATTTCAGAATAAGAACGGTGCCTTCGTTAAACATCCACAAACTCGGGAATAGCAAGGACACTCAAACTCGGGGAGGGGGTGGTGGAGAGTATAGTACATTAGAGGAGAATAGAGGTTTTAAAGGGCGCTTAATTAGATCCATTAGTCGGGTCAAAAACCTCGAACCAAACATGGTTCAGCGTACTAATGCAGTAGCTACACCCCACAAAAATAAAACAAGAAATACATGGAAAACAAAACTGTATTAAAAATAAGTCCTTGGGGTACATGTCAAAACATTTACAAGAACATCCGCTTACAATACACGGGTACAAATGCTCTAAAATGCTAACAAATTCAGGACTATGTTGTGAAGTTATAACAAGGCAGACGGGTGCTTTTGCAGCCCGTGTGTTTCTCGCTAAAAGTATATAGGCGGTGAGTATAACCTGGACGTCAAGGAGGGAGCGTTGAGGCCCGACTTGTGCTGGCATAAAAGGTTTCTTATCTTCTTTATTGGGCCATCTGAAGCCATAAAAAAGATAAGAAACCTTTTACACCAGCAGTAAGTCAAGGAGTCCTGTCTGAAAAGGACGGGGCTTAGCAAGAAAGGAGAACATCACTAAGACCTCTTCTCCAATTGCTGGCCACCATTTAGGAGGCCAGCCAATGGAGAAGAGGGGCGGGGCTTAACCCACTCTTAAACCAAATCTCGCGTGCACGACTGCGCATGTGTGCTGTACGCCATGCAAGACCTAAAAATTAGGGTCTTGTAAAAGAAAATTGTTGAACCTCCATCTAGCATATATGGGTTGCGATCAAAGCAAGTCAAAGACTGCAACCACTGGGGCATGATCGTAAATAACAATAATTTCAATTGTAGAGGAAATGAGATTCTGAGATAGTTGTTTAGAGAGAAAGGTGTAGTCTAATCGTATAAGAGAGGCATGAGGATGGGAGAAAAAAGAATATTCTGTTACATCTGGGTTACATAAATGCCAGGCATCTATAAGGTGTGTCTGAGAGATTGTGCTGTAAAATTGCCTATGAGCTTTATGAGAGATAAATCTAATGTCGGATTTGCGGTCTATAAATAGATCTACAATCTGGTTGCTAGCACCTCCTAAGACAAAAAAATTAATCTCCATATTAGATACATTTTTTTTAATATTAGGCCAAAAGGAATAGTCCGGTTGAATTGGACCATAAACAATAAGTACAGTCTAAGAAATATTGTTAATAAGTATCTTAGCTAATAAACATCTACCTTCCGAGTCTATGTCTTGAGAAACAACAGAACAATTTAACCTTTTATGACTTAGAATAATGATACCATTTTTTTTATTGGAGTTAGGAGAAACAAGGACTAAATCAACCGAACTCCGTTTAAATTGAAAAAAGCAACAGTGGCAATGTAGTACACCTAGCTAGTTGGCAATAATGTAATAACATACAAAATATTTTTTTCTTCTCCTTCTCAAAGCGTGCTCTAGGTTTGATACCGTGCCACCCACAATATCACTTAATACAATTGAAAAGATCCAATTGTTTTAAACAATTCAATAGGAAAGACAGAGCACAACTAACACACAAGTAATCAGCTGATTGAGCCCAACCAGCAACCGTATTTAATGTGGAAATTGCAACAAATAAATTCTGATCAGAAAATCAATCTTCTTATACAGATGTTCTTAGTTCATAACATAGATACAGGTACAGCCAGCCGACATGTGTTTCGTCGCCATATAATAAATATGTTACGTCTTTTTCAAGGCTTTAGCAACATTTTCTTGTCACTTCTGGGAATCAGTAAACACCAGAAGGATCCATATGTCTCATTACTGGATATAATAGTCCAGGCACGCGAACAGAAGAGTAACCAAAAGGTATAGGTCACTCAAAGACACAGCCAATGTCTTTAACCCTTTCAATGCTCATGACGAGCTCAGCTCGTCATGATGCATGGGTGAGCTGTGCTGATGACGAGCTGAGCTCGTCATGAAACAATGGGAAAACAAAGGATCCAGCATGAGAGGGGAAAACGCCTAGCAGCCAAGGTGTTAAATATGAAAGTCGGTATTATAAAGCTGATCGTCTTTCTTAGTAAGTATAATGTCCGGCTTGAAGTTTAATTAGATTGGGGCTTTCATAGGTAAGTTTTGCGAGAAAGAGGCCTCTTATACGTCCATGATAATGCAAGCTCTCAAAGGTCTTCCCGAAGTTCTATACTTGCGTTCACGCCGCCGTGTAAAGCCCAGATCTAGCCCCACTTTCATAAGTACTAACAAACCGTCCTCTCTCCGTGGTAAATTCAGGCGTGTCGGCTGGCTGCACCTGTATACATGGTATGGACTAAGAACATCTGTATAAGAAGATTGATTTGGTGAACAGAATGCATTTGTTGCATTTTCCACATTAAATACGGTTGCTGGTTGAGCCCAACTCCGTTTAAGCTTTAAAGCCTCCAATTCTGTCAAATTAGTCTATTGTAGTAAAAATAAATCTGGATTAAAGGAGGCTAAATGAGAAAGTATTCTCTGCCTTTTTATGGGATTAATAAAACCTTTCATATTCCAGGATATTACTCTGAATGTAGATAAACTAAACAATGTATAAAGCAACAAAATAAACAGTAACAGTAATAAACAAGAAGAAATGGCATACTGAGAAAGGAAAGGAGAATAGAAAAAAGAAGGGAAGTGAAGGAGTTAAGGAGAGAAAAGATTGAGAGAAAGAATATTAAGAGAAGACAGTAAATGTCAACAATGAAAAGGATAAATGACTGCAAATAAAGATAAAAAGAGAATAGACAACTGTAATATGTACCTTCAGGGGAGAACATGAAGAGGATACAAGGAGTGGCGACACACAGGTGAAGACGACATGTGCAATCAGGGAGCGGGAAACGGATATACAAGAAATCTCAAAAAGAGAGTGTATAAGTATGAAAAAAGAGAGAAAAATAAAGAGATAATGTCAACTTAATATGAGACAAATATGAATGACAACCTGCAGAGAGACAACCTTTTATGAAGCATGAATTAAGAACAACCTGCAAGTGAAAAAATTAACAAATTGTATTATCAGAGATCAAGCATAAACATAATCAAGAAGAAATAAATCGGGATACAGAAGCCATAGAAGGACCAGCAGTTTCCATCAATGTTGTGGAGTGCGAGTGAATACATTTCTTCAGGTCTACCGGATCTCCATAAGAAGAGCTTCTGTTTTGAAAGGTAACTTTAAACAGGCATGGATGAAACAACCCATATTGTGTGCCCAGAGTGTGTAGGGCAGGATGGAGATTAAGGAATTCCTTCTGAAGTTTGGCTGTTGCTGAAGAGACGTCTTGTGTGATAAATAGTTTAGAGCCAGACCATACAAGTTGTTTTTTGAGTTTAGCTGCACTCAAGATTTTTAAAATGTATATTTCAAAAATAGAAGAATCCCACCCCTGTGGTTTTAAAGGAGCAGAAGCAGAGGATAGGCGAGGACCCAATATATGAGCATGCTGGATACTTAGGTTTGTAGTTGCAGAAAAGTCAAGATGCTTCGGAAGAAAGGTAGTGAAAAAGTTACCAGATCGTCTCCTTCCAAACCTTCCAGAAAACCATGTAATTGAAGGTTATTACAGCAATTTCTGTTTTCAAGATCTTCAGCAGATTTCTTTAACAGGAGAATTTCCTTCTCTAAGGTAACAACTTTGACAGAGATGTTCTGTACTTCTCCAACATGATGTTCCACCACAGATATACGGGCTTCCATAGACGACCAATTAGTATCCAGGACTTGGAGACGTGAATTTGTTTCCTCAATGGATGGACATAGAGCACTAATCTCTTCCAGAACAGTGTCTAAAGATACAGGAGGGGCAAACTTCAACGGAGAAGGAGGATCCTGACTTTCAATGGCTGAAGATGGAGTTTGTAGTTAGGTAGAGGAGTATGGCGAGGCCACCGTTTGTGCAGAATTAGATTGTGCCATCTTGTCAGTGCTGTTTAGAAAATAACTAGAAGTAGTATGAAATTAAGAAGTTGCAGAAGCATGAGCTGTATACTTCTTGCCAATAAAAAGCAGCATTCTACTCCTACCCATATGTTAAAAAAAGAATACGAGAACATTTGTAAGGGTAAGGGAGTTAAAGAGCAACTAGAATATCAGTCCTGCTCTGAGAAAGGCTGCACAGCACAACAGTCACAAGTTACACTTGCGTCAAATCCATAAAATTAACAACCTCTGGACCCTATTGGATAAAAATTAAGGGAGAAGGCAAACAAATGATAAAATATGCTGGGTAGGACAGGGTTCCTAAATCATGCAGAAAGCCACTTCAAAAGAATGTTTCTGAGGAGAGAAACGCCATTGCAGTTGCAGGAAGAAAAAACAAAATGGTGCCCGTATGTGAGATATTATAAATCTCTTAGGGGGATATTCTCAAGAATATGTGATAATTATCGCAAAATTAGCTGAACACAACTCTTCACATCACAGTGTAGCACGGAAAAAACACGCTGCGTTGACTGATACCATGCGACAGTCTCACGACAATGCCTCAAATGACCTCGTAAAAATCAACGCAACATACAAAAAATGCGAAACACAAACGCCCAAAAAGTTGCGGTGCCCCAAATCGCGATACAAAAATCAGTGACAACCAGTGACAGGCCTGCAATTCCCACATGTCATGTGGGAAAATGCACTATAAAAGCAACACAAAAAACCCACAGAAACCAAAGCAAACTGCGTAGCACCATGGATGCACCCCGATCGAGTGAAGAGGACAACCGGAACCCCACAAGGCCCACAGAGGACCAGCCAGGAACCTCGTGTTTGGGGAAGGGGAAGGAGAACAGGAATAGGTAGACGGGGTACAGTCTACAGGAAGACCGGATCATCATCACAGAGGTGACAGAACACCACCAACAACTGATCGTCACCTCCACTGCATCATTGGCAACACAAGCGGAAATATGGCAGTCCATCATCAACAACATCAATGCAGTCGGAGTGTTGACGAGGTCAATGGAGGCGATCAAGATGCGCTGGCATGATGTGCAAAGCCAGACCAAACAGAAACTCGCCACTAACAAGAAGGCAGCAAAGGCGACTGGAGGTGGGAGTCCTGTGCAACAGGAGGAGCTGGGTGAGTGGAGGAAATGGTGGCCACAGTCATCAGTGTGGAGACGGTGCAAGGAGTTGGGGGTCTGGACACAGCTCGATATGACCTGACCCAACAGCAACAGGGTGAGTAAGGCCCCGGGCCTGGGGGCACGGGGGAGATAGGCATGATGGCACACATACACAAATGTGTAGCACACTGCACACACACAATGAAAGTGGAACTTGTCCCTGATACCCATGGCACACTGCAGCACACATAGAAACACCAAGTAGGCCCCCATCCACAATGTGCACTAATGGGCCCCCTCCATATCACCAATGCCACAACCTACCCATGTACATTTGCAGAATCCATAAAAGCAGTGGCTCTGTGAGCCACACTGAGTCTGCAAGTGACACTGCATGACTGATAGCATGGCTGCAGTCGAAATAATTGATATGGTGCACTATTCGACATTGAGGTGGCCCAGTGTGGAACACATTCCTAAAGGAGCAGGTCACACTCTGACACATCCACGTGCACCTACAACCAAAGACATCCATAACACATCAGCAGACAAACCGTGCGCAAGACCTCAGAATCTGCCCAAGAGTCGCAAACATCGCAGCCCCCGAAAAGCACTAAAGTCAAAGGCACACTGCCTTAAAGGGATAAGGGTCTGCAAAGTTAGAGCTGAAGGGGCGACTCTCCCACAATGCAGCACACACATATTGCAATTACAGCACATCAACATTGATGGCAAAGTGGTACAAAGTTCAACACCTACACCACAGGACAGAGGACACAACAGGTACCGCTTGTGCGTAGTAACTGGCCACTCACATCTGGCATTACATGACACCGTGAGATGATAATGTACGAGTACAACCACACATCCGTCATGTAGTCAACATTTCCACTGTCTCCCATCAAATAGCCAGATCCACCAGAACGTATGTTGTCATGCAGTCTGTATGTAATCATCTACAAAGCGTTAACATACATGAGACACCCTGTTAACCTGCATCTCCCCTTTATATTGCAGTGGGACAATCAACACCTACTGCAGAGCAGACCACAAACCTCATCAGTGATGATGAAGAGGACAACCTGCACATATGCTCAGACACCCTCCAACGGCTAATTGACAGCCTCTGCACCCCACCCCCAGGAGCTGGGCAGCCCAGCTGCCTCGAGGTGACCCCACCCCCTGCACAGACCACACAGCAGGAAACACACACCACCACGGCTGTCTCCCAGGACCCCCTCGACCAACACATGGAATTGCACCGCCGTGTGTTGGGTTGCCAGGAGAAGATGGCTGATCAGCTGTGGGTGGGTTTTAGCTTGTGGCAGCCAAACTCAAAGCCATATGTGGGTGCCTGAGTCCCATCAGGGACCACGTACAGTTCCTAACGGACACCCACTGTCCGCACCATGCTCCCCAACATCCCTTGGCTGACATCACTGATGCCATTACTCAGATAAAAGAACGGTCTAGTCAGACAGGCGCCAGCGAAGACAGCACAGAGTTGGCACAGATGCGCAGGACAATGGAGACTATGGAGCCGATGCAGGCTGGAAGTGTGGCTGCCAAGGCTGAACACCAGCGAGATGGGATCTTCCATGCCCTGCAGATCCTCATCTTGCCATTGCTCCCACTGAGCCTGTCCCAGATAACTGCAGCAGGAACTTCGACACACACATCTCCTACCCCTGATGTGTCAGTAGCACACAGTGATGCAGACCTATCAACTTCGCAACCTGATGTGTCAGTGGCACACAGTGATGCAGCCCTATCACATTCATACCCTGATGTGTCAGTGGCACACAGTGATGCAGCCCTATATCCTTCGCACCCTGATGTGGCAGTGGCACACAGTGATGCAGCCATAACACCACCACACACACCTGATACACTGGATACAGAAGACATATCAGAGGAGTAAGATGTGGATGGTAATGACTGTGTGAGGAAGGAGGTAGTAGCATCCATCCCCGCCATGTGGCCTGTCCCTGCCTGTTTCAGCCCTATGCATCATACCCTGGGACAACACCTCCCACTGTCCTCAGAACATTCTGCGACATTCACCTGGACCCCTACATGGACTGCCATATCTTCACTGGTTACCAATTACACAGCAATCTGGCTGCAGACTGCATTCTCCCTCTTCCAATTCACTTTTCATTCCCCAAAGGTCTCTGGTTGGCCCACCACTGGGCTACCATGTAATGTGGTCTTGGCATTGCCATGTACAGCTCCAGCTCCGGCATTCACCAGAATGTGAATAAAGATTTGAAATCACACAGATGTGTCATGTCTATGTTCACTCATGTATGGAAGTATGGATGGATGTAGGGAGATTGATTGCACAAGAAGGTACACCCTGGTAAATGACAACGCACATGTTTGATGCTGAGCCACATTGCCAATTTGATGACTGTGGCCTCATTACACTTGAACAATCTCGCATCCCATCAAGTAGGCACATGTCCATATATTAAATAGGGATGTGTGTAGAAATTAGAAAATCGGTAGCAGCCCGAAGTGGTGTCCTCCATCACGTCACTTCGCATACCTACTCACACACATCTATGAGGACACGGTCTGCCTTGCTGGACGAGTCATGTGACGTTTGGCATCTGCTCATTGTCCTGTGACAAGGGAAAACTACTCACAGCCCTTGGGATCAGCATAGTGCTATACCAACGGACTGTGCCGACTGTGTACTCTACTGACAGTGAGCAGGTGAAAGGGTCCAACAAGGTCACATGTTGTACTACATTGCCATGTGTGTACTATCCCCCCAGCAGTATGTCCGAATTGGGAGCATTGCCAAATGACTCTGTGCAGCTCCGTCCATGGGACTGCATCACCTTGCACAGGTGTTTGTACACACGTGTAGTTCCACGCACATGTATTCAGTCCAGGCTAAGGCAGGCATGTCCACTGATGTGGTGGGATATGCGAGCAATCCCCAAGATGCAACAAGGTGGGGGACCTGTGCTGTGGGTGATAATCAGATGTGGCTATAGGAACGCAGTTACTCGTCCATGAATGCAAGTGCAGCTTCATGGGCAATCTTGTCCAAAAGTACGTCATTGTCGAGTTCAATAAACACTATGAAGACCCAGTACATTAACTGGTCCGGGCAGATATGCTCACTCCACGCTGTTTCACCAATCCACAACACAGACCAATAGGGGAGCGCTTCAATATGGCCACTGCACAAGAGGAGTTGTGCAATCTCCCATGCACAACTGCCAGCACATATGCCAAAGATCAAGGCATCCCATGCATGGGTATCCTGGTGACACTCCTGTTTGTGTGCCAACCGGGGGGCGCACTGTCAAGTCATAATCCAATTCTGCTACCATTGCTTTGGATAGGCAGACCTCCATGAGCATAATCGACAGTGAAACCAAGGCTGGTTGCTGGTGACGTAGGCAAGACGGAAACACAGACGGAAAATGATTCGCAATACTTCCATTGGCTGTGATCCAACAGATGCAGCATTCGTGCACTGTAAAATTCCACGTGACAGGGTTGTGCATGTGCCTGGGATTGCCTGCCATTGCGATTGCCGGTCTCCTAGCACCAGCAATCCTCAGACCAGCAGCAGTTCAGTGGACGATATGCCACAGCACTGGGCAATGAGTCATATTTGTGTAAAACTTTTGGATGTATGGGTTGTTTTTCACCAATGTGTCAAGAGCATCACTTGCAGGTGTAGGTCGAGCAGGGACAAATGTGTGTGGAGTGATGACAAGTTGGTCTTTCATTAGTGCAGTTTGTTGTGTGGGAGTCGTCGGAGTCACTTAGATCCTTAAGGGTCCTTAGGGGCCAACTAGCCCACCAGGTATCTCCAGTAAGCTCCAAACAGTGGGTTTGCTGATAGGTGGTCCGAGGCCATGCCCCTTTTTACACTGCTCTGCAAAGGCACCTATTGGTGCACTGTTGGTAGGGTTATGAGGTCCACATGTGTCCTGAGGACACCACGACTAAGGTGGGCTTCATCCCCGAGCAGCAGTGCATCAGGAGGTGCGTTTGCAGAGTGGTGTAAAAAGGGGGCGTGGGCTCGGACCACTCTCAGCAATCCAGAGGTGTGGGGCTTACTAGAGATAACAGGAGGGTTAGTTGGCCCCTGGGGACCCTCAGACTTCATCCCTCAACCAAGAGCGCACCAGGAGGAGAGCGGTGCAGAAGGGGGGCATGGCTGTAATATGTGACATCATCAGCAGTGAATTGCAGGGCACAAGCTATAGTTAGCTCAACTAACTATAATGGCCGAATTTCTCTGGTTTAGTACGAGTGAAATGTCCAACTAATTATAACGTCCCTGAAACCTGTGTTTTTTTTCCGTTACTTTCCAAGGTTTTCTATATATATGTGGGGAACGGGGTCAGGAGAATGAGAATCGCCACGAGTTTAAGTCTGTCTTTAACTATTTTTATTCGGTTTGACAACACCGAGGTGGGTTCAAAGACTTTAGAGAACAATGTCCGGGGTAAACATAAACAATATGCGAGGATCCTCTCCGTTAGGAAAACATCCGGGGTCTTCGGTTCCAGTCGTGAGGCAGCTGGAGGTGACCACAGGTCCGGAGGTATACTCGGGAGAAAGGAAAGAAAAACACCCACGTTAGGGGGCTGGGCTCGACTATGCTACAGTTGAGAGGAGGGTAGGGTAGTGAGGGTTCACCAGGGTGCTACCACCAAACCTATCAGTCAGGGAGTGTAGACGGCCGACAAGATACGACAGTAGTGACCACCCTCAGACTACCCCGTCCCACCCCGTGATTTGAACAACCCTTGAAAACGCCCCCGTACCTTGTGGAGCCACACTTCTCCCCTGGAAGTGTGCCCGGGCGGCTCGTGGTATCGTTGGCCTCCTGGCTTGTCGTCACTCGGCTCCAGGGGCCCCAGCAGCGGTTCCACGATAGTTCCTCCATCTTCTTCAGTGGCGTCCTCCTCGTGCTCCGGCTGGCGTTCCGAAGGTTCCGCCCTGACAGTCCAAAACGGGGCTTCCTTAAACGCCCCCAGCACCTCTGACTGGTCAGTTGCCGGTGACGTCGCCTCACCTGATTGGGCGATCGCTGTAGAACATGCCCCCAGCGTCATAGAGGGTGGATACAGAGGTGTACGTCCCTGAGGTAGAGCCGGGGACATCCAGGACACGTCCAAGGGATCCTGCGGACGGGGTGGAAAGGAAGAAACATTAGCAAGGACACCCCGTCCGTCCGAATCAGGAAGCTCATCTAGGTCAGGGAGCTCAGCTTCGTGACACATCCCACCCCCAGGATTGACCCGATCGGGGGGAATCTGATAGCGGGACAGAAAGTCAACATTCCCCTGCAAAGAACCCTTTCGATGACGGACCTCGATCTGGAAGGGCTGCAAGGCCAAAAACCAACGCAATACTCGATCATTGTTCCCCCTGTTCCGCTGAAGCCAAGTCAAAGGGGCATGGTCCGTGTACAACACAAACGGCCTCCCCTCAAGATAGTACTTCAGTTTTTCCACACCCCAGCGGACAGCTAGGCACTCTTTCTCAATCGTCGAATACGCCTGCTCCTTAGGAAACAATTTGCGACTGATAAAGAGTATAGGTCTTTCAGCCCCATTCTCATCCTCCTGGGAAAGGACCGCTCCAATGCCAACTCCAGAAGCGTCCGTCTGGAGGATGAACGGTTTAAGGAAATCAGGGGAAAGGAGAACCGATGAGGAAGTCAAAGCGTCCTTCAAAGCTTGGAAAGCAGAAGACTGTGCTAGAGAGGGAGGGGGAAGTGCAGCTGACTTGATGTTCTTCCCAAGGAGATCTGTGAGAGGAGCAGCTAAACTAGCAAACTGAGCAATGAATCGGCGGTAATAACCCACCAATCCCAGGAAGGCCCTGAGTTCTTTCTTTGAAGAGGGGTAAGGTAACGCTTTGATAGCTTCCAGTTTCTCAGTCTGAGGCTTAATCTGTCCATCCCCCAAAAGATACCCCAGATATTTGACCTGCTGGAAAGCAAATCGGGATTTTTTCACGTTGATGTGAAGATTGGCCTCCCTTAGACTGGTCAGTATGTTTTCAAGATGATGTAAATGGTCATCCCAGGTTTTGCTAAATACTACAATATCGTCCAGGTAGGCAGACGCATATTGTAGGTGAGGTGCCAGCAGCGTATCCATGACCCTCTGAAATGTAGCGGGCGCCCCATGCAAACCAAAGGGAAGTACTGTGAAATGGTAATGACCAGACGGGGTTGAGAATGCTGTTTTTTCCATGTCTTTTGAAGCAAGGGGAATCTGCCAATACCCCTTAGTGAGATCTATGGTGGTGATATACCGAGCCTCCCCAAGGCGTTCCAGTAGCTCATCAACTCTAGGTAGAGGGTATGCATCTTGTTTAGACACCCGGTTCACAGCCCTGAAGTCGATGCAAAATCGGATACTGCCATCAGGTTTTGGTACCAATACCACCGGCGAGCACCAGTTGCTGTGGGAAGGGACTATGATCCCGGACTTTAACATATTATCTACCTCTGCTTGGAATGCCGACCGCCTTGCCTCTGGAATTCGGTAGGGCTTCTGTTTTACCACTGTATTTGGGAGAGTGGGTATGCAGTGTTCTGCCAAGTGGGTACGGCCGGGTTGATCTGAAAAAACTACTGAATGAGATAAGAGTAGTTTCCTAACTTCTTGTTGCTGGCTTGACGATAAATCAGGGTTCACAGGAGCAGCACTGACTGTATGATCCGTTTTGAGTACAGGAGACACTACATTGACTGTCTGGGGGGGTGGACCTAACCATTTTTTTAGGATGTTAATATGGTACATCTGGGTTTTGCCTCTTCCTAACTGCACCAGATACGTAGTACGCCCTATTTTCTTCAGGATTTTGAAGGGTCCCTGCCACTCTTTCCTCATTTTATGCGTAGAAGAAGGTAAGAGAATCAATACCCAGTCATCTACATCCAACACCCTCCACTTGGTTCCACGGTCATACAAGGTTTTCTGTTTGGTTTGAGCACCCGCTAAATGCTCGTGGGCAAGTGTTCTGAGCTTATGCAGCCTGCTCTGGAGTTGTCTGGTATAATCCAGCAGGGCTTCAGCTTCTTGTGCTCCCTCAGTTTCCCAGCTATCTTTCGTGATCTCCAGGAGTGTTCTAGGAGGTCTCCCGAACAGCAATTCAAATGGGGAGGTCCCTAGACTGAACTGTTTCTGGCTACGAAGTACAAAGAGAGCCAAGGGTAATAACTGATCCCAATTCTTTCCATCACCCGACAACAATTTTTTTAGGGTCAACTTAAGGGAGCCGTTGTATCGCTCAACCAAACCATCTGTTTGTGGGTGATATACAGAGGTCTTGATGTGTTTGATGTTTAGCTGTTTGCATACTTGTTGCATCAAACGAGAAACAAAAGGGGTGCCCTGATCGGTAACGATCTCTTTTGGGAAACCCATACGGGAGAACACTTCAACTAGCCTCTGGGCAATGGCTACTGAAGTGGCTGATTTGAGAGGAAAGGCCTCGGGATACCGCGTGGCGTAATCAACCAAAACCAATGCATATTGATGTCCTCGGGATGATTTCGGCAAAGGCCCGATTAGGTCCATACCAATACGGTCAAATGGGACCACTATAATAGGCATAGGGACCAGAGGGGCAGGAGGTGGAGTGTAGGGATTCCGTTTCTGGCATATTCTACACTCCTGACAATATTTCTGTACTTGGGCGTAAATACCGGGCCAGAAAAAATGTCGCAATATAGATTGACTCGTTTTCTCTACCCCGGAATGGCCAGCTAGCAAATGGGCATGACCAAAGAACAATATCTGCTCACGAAAGTCATTCAGGACTAGCAGTTGGGGTTCAGCGTCAGCCTTGGCGAGTCTATAAAGCAAACCATTTTTTTCAAGAAAAGTGGGATAGGTCCTGGTGGTCGGATCCTGTCCGTTTCGTGCAACCTGCCATGCATTGGTGAGACTTGCATCGTTCAATTGGGCAGTCCTAAAATGGGTATCCCTGGCCCAGGGTTCTGCGGCTAACAATGTATCATGGGGTAGAGATAGGTGTTGTAGGGTATCCAATAGCAAAGTACTAAATGAAGGGTTATCAGTCCCTATGATTATGGGTTCAGGTAAACCAGCCATAACTCCCACAACGACTTCCATACTCTTCCCTGAAGGTGTGTGAAGTGTGACTTTAGCTATGGGATACTCCTTAACGTCCCCATGGACACAACGGATACTGACCCGTTTCCCTGGAAGGAGAGAGTTGCGATCTATCAGCTCTTCCCTTATTACTGAATGTTTGCAACCTGAATCTAGCAGTGCTCTTATACTAGTACCGTTCAAAGAAACACGTACATAGAAAGTGGTTCCAGTTTCTTGTGCATATAGGATAGACCTTGGGGCATAGCTCACGTCCATAGGTTCGTCTTCTCTTTCTTTTTTTTCCGACAAAACCGAGCAATATGCCCCCATTCACCACAGTCATAGCATTGAGGGCCTGAATTGGGAAGTTCGGGCCGTTGGAACCGGACTTTCGGAGGTTCGGGAATGGGTTTTTGGAACCTTTTCTCATTTTTAACAGGTGGGATGATTTTAGTGTTTTTTTCGGGTTCCTTCATGTACGGCTTACCCTGAGCCCGGGCATAACAAGTAGCCATTTCTATAGCATGTTCCAAGGTTAACCCCGCATGTTGCTTCAGCCACCTCTGAGTACTATAGGGGAGGGCTTCAATAAACTGTTCGAGATACACTTTATTCATAATGGCGTCGATGTTTCCTTCATGGGGCTTTAACCATAAGTCAGCGGACTCCTTTAGTTTGAAAAACAAGGTTTTGGGTAAGTCCCCGGGTGACCCTTTCTCTTGCCGAAATCGTAGTCGATGGGTTTCCTCATCGACTCCCAACCTATCGAGGATGTACTGTTTCACAACCGCATAGGCAGTTGTTCCGTCCCGGTTAACTGTTTGGTAAGCTGCCTGGGCCTCACCTGTTAGCAATGGCGCCAAATAGAAGGGCCACCTGTCGCCAGGCCAGGAACTAGCTCTTGCCGCTCTTTCAAAGTTCAAAAAGAAAGCAAGGGGTCTTCACCTGGGCTAAATTTTTGTAACGGAACAACAGTGCCCGGAGGTGGAGCTGTAGCCCTTCCCTGTCCTAATACAGGGCCCGATTCACAGAATAAACTTAAGACTCAATCCTAAACTTACTACTATTTTGGTATTCACAGAATGCACTTACTACTTTTGGCATTCACAGAATGCACTTACTACTTTTGGTATTCACAGAAGTTAGGATTTTGTCTTAAGTTTGTCTTAAGACAAACTTAAGACAGACTTAAGACAGACTTAAGACAAAATCCTAACTTTTGTGAATACCAAAAGTAGTAAGTGCATTCTGTGAATGCCAAAAGTAGTAAGTGCATTCTGTGAATAGCAAAATAGTAGTAAGTTTAGGATTGAGTCTTAAGTTTATTCTGGGAATCGGGCCCACAGTCATTAGTTGTGTTTGTCCCTCCGCCAATTTCAGAATGTTATCGGACTGTGTTTGAATGGCTTGGGAAAACGCAGTCCGGTCTGCTTCCATTTGGGTCAAGAGATTCTCCATTCTGTATCGGATGGCGTGGTTACCTGGAGGATCCGAGTCACGGCACCACTTGTGGGGAACGGGGTCAGGAGAGTGAGAATCGCCACGAGTTTAAGTCTGTCTTTAACTATTTTTATTTGGTTTGACAACACTGAGGTGGGTTCAAAGACTTTAGAGAACAATGTCCGGGGTAAACATAAACAATATGCGAGGATCCTCTCCGTTAGGAAAACTTCCGGGCTCTTCGGTTCCAGTCGTGAGGCAGCTGGAGGTGACCACAGGTCCGGAGGTATACTCGGGAGAAAGGAAAGAAAAACGCCCACGTTAGGGGGCTGGGCTCGACTATGCTACAGTTGAGAGGAGGGTAGGGTAGTGAGGGTTCACCAGGGTGCTACCACCAAACCTATCAGTCAGGGAGTGTAGACGGCCGACAAGATACGACGGTAGTGACCACCCTCAGACTACCCCGTCCCACCCCGTGATTTGAACAACCCTTGAAAACGCCCCCGTACCTTGTGGAGCCACACTTCTCCCCTGGAAGTGTGGCGGGCGGCTCGTGGTATCGTTGGCCTCCTGGCTTGTCGTCACTCGGCTCCAGGGGCCCCAGCAGCGGTTCCACGATAGTTCCTCCGTCTTCTTCCGTGGCGTCCTCCTCGTGCTCCGGCTGGCGTTCCGAAGGTTCCGCCCCGACAGTCCAAAACGGGGCTTCCTTAAACGCCCCCAGCACCTCTGACTGGTCAGTTGCCGGTGACGTCGCCTCACCTGATTGGGCGATCGCTGTAGAACATGCCCCCAGCGTCATAGAGGGTGGATACAGAGGTGTACGTCCCTGAGGTAGAGCCGGGGACATCCAGGACACGTCCAAGGGATCCTGCGGACGGGGTGGAAAGGAAGAAACATTAGCAAGGACACCCTGTCCGTCTGAATCAGGAAGCTCATCTAGGTCAGGGAGCTCAGGTTCGTGACAATATATATATACATATATGTATTTATATTTATATATACACACACATTTACATATATATGTGTGTGTGTGTGTGTATATATATATATATATATATATATATATATATATATATATATTCACTGAAAGAAACGTTATAGTTAGGAATTAGCATTTAAAAAACCTTAGAAATTCACAAAAAAAAACTGGTTTCCGAGACGTTATAAATTTGCCTGTTATAGGTAATTGAGCTAACTATAACTTGCGCACCCACAATGCACTGCTGATGATGTCACATATTACATCACTCATGACATGGTCAGTGACATCACTCATGACATCTCAAATGACATCACTGATGACATCACTGATTACATCATGTAGTGAACATGTGTTTCTGTAAAGGTTAAATATGTTTTATATATATATATATATATCTATATATATATATATATATATATATATATATATAGATATATATATATAGATATATAGATATATATATACCAAGAATTAATGCATTTACAAGTGCCTAAAGGAATTATTTCGTATGTGCGTGACAGACTTTTTAAGTAAGTGATTGAACGTGTCTTACTGAATGCATGGGTTAGTGATTAAACTGTGTAAAAGTCTGTATTAGTCTCTCCATTGGTGTGTAAGCAACTTCATGGATTGCTGAATAGCTACATGAGTGTCTATCTAGGTTATTGGTTTGTAGTCTGAGTATCTCTATAGGTCCCTGAGTGTCTGTGTAGGGGTGCATGGGGGGTGTATGAGTCTGTGCATATATGTCTGAGTGGGTGATTCAGTGGTTGTATGGATTAAAAAGTGCATCTGCAAAGGGCTGTATGGGTGAGTTAATGTCTCAGTGGTATATCTGTGACTAACTACATATGTTTTAAGGCAGTAGATATGAGAGTTGGATTACATTAATAACTATATATGAGAGTAAGTTATTTTAAGAGTGGCTGTATAAATAAGTGCCTGCTTCTATCAGTGATTGTATACGACAGTAAATATGTGAAGGTATCTGTATAAATAAGTGATGTGGTATGTCTAAAAATAACAAAGTTGATGTGTATAACTGTATACATGACTAAATGCGTATGTGATTGATTCTTTGCATGACTGACTAGGTGTGTGAGTAACTATGGATGAGTAGCGGAGTGTGACTGTATGTATAGATGTATGAGTGCATATTATAGTCCTGTTCCTGTATTGATGATTAACTACAAGTATAAGTGACTGGATGTATGTGTAGACCTAGGAAATAGTGAGTGTTATGTAGTATATGGCATTCTTCTGTGTATGGTTTCAAAAATAGTAGTCAGCATTTTAGAATGGGTGTATCAAAGTTTACATTAGAGCATCAGTATGTGCATCAGATTGTCATGTGCATGATGTCATGAGTGATGTCATCAGTGATGTCACTGACCCTGTCATTAGTGATGTAATATATGACATCATCAGCAGTGCATTGCGGGCGCACAAGTTATAGTTAGCTCAACTAACTATAACAGGCAAATTTCTCTGGTTTTATGTGAGTCAAATGGTCAACTAACTATAACGTCCCTGTTTTTTTAAATGAATATCTAAGGTTTTTTAAATGCTAATTCCTAACTCTAACTTGCCTAAAACCTATGGTTTTTTCAGTGAATTTCTAATGATTTTTAAATGTTAATTTCATATTTTAATGTTTCTAAAACCTACAATTTTTGCAAATATTGTTTTGTAATATTTTGCATCTCTATTATACTTCTTTTTTTAACTTTAAAAATGATGTAATGTTTTATATCTTCTCCCCCAAAAATGTATATATTTTTTTTTCTGAGGAAACTGCACTCCCATACCGGTAGCGTACTAAGCTCCATCACCACGCGAATCCTATCCGACATATGGCTAAACTCTGAAATGATGCGCATTTCGTATCCAACGACTTTGTGGCACCGCATCCCGCCTAACATCATATATACGCATGAAGTCACCCCAGCTGCTACTTTGGTATCCGATGGGTAAACCATACCCAGCCACGCGTTACGTCTTGTATGTATGGGGTCGCACCCACTGCACGTTGCGTATAGGACAAGTACACACTCCCAGGCCCTGTGTTACATCACAGACGTATAGTGTCGCGGGGTACACCATTTCTTCTGGGTTTTTTTCTCTCAAAAGTATATCTAAATAACTGTATATGAGAGCAAGCGATAATCTAAAATATTTCAAACATTTATATATTTCTAACTGTAATAAACTTATATTATGATAAATATATTTTGTCAAAAACGCGTCGGGTGCAGCCTCCTTGCACCCTCGGTGTGCGATTGCCATGTGACCCTTAAAAAAAAAAGCAATTGATTGCTTCATAACACTTCCCATTGTATAAGTTGTACGACCCCACCCATTTTACTCATTCTCTCTATAGCGTTTATATATATATACATATGTATATGCGATGTGGTGGGCAAAATGCGAATGGTAGTTGAATCAACCACTGGATGAAGAGGGCTGAACCAAAGTCCCTTTTATGTTTGCATATATGCATTTTTCGTTTTACTTTTTATTTAATTAACTTATATTTTGACTACATAAAGCTGTCCCTAGGCTGAACCTAAAAAGTGGCCACATTCCCTTAGTACAGCCTTTACTAATAAAAAAAAAAAATTCTGGGAAAACTTTTCAGCTCCTGTAGGATATTAAATAAAAAGTGGATTGACTTAGATGGAATCTTGTAGAAATGGTTCCAAAACACATTAAACAAGCATTTGCAATGCAATGGATCTCGCATTTGGGATTGTAATTGGCATTGTAATTGACAATGGTTTTTTGTTGCTTCTCCACAGATGTAAACTTTTCACTGTTTTGTTCTTGTCACGCCATCGTCTGCTGTACAGTAGACTGACGATTGCATGTGTCTGTCCTCCAGTGAGGCAAGCTTCCTTGTGTATTGCACTGATGAAACCAGTGCTTTAAATGGACAAAAGTAAGTGCAGGTATTCATCAAAAGGAAGGATAGACAGGGGGTGGAGCTTGGTGCGGACATAAGGGCGGTGCTAAAGGTGGAACAAGGGGCGGGCTACGTTTTGGACCTTTCCAAGGTTTTTATGCAAGAACTCTGCATGCATTGTTAGAATATCAGATGTATCTGTCCATTAGCTTTTTGCACTAGTAACCATTTATATAGCACTTACAAATAAGTGTTTATTACTATCCAAAGTAACCCTTTTTTAGCAACCTTAAAAAATAAAAATATCGAGAAAAAACAGTAAGGTTCTATAAATAGATAAATGCATTGTTGTTGCATGCAGGTCCATGCTGCAGGGGCATAGTTCACTAAGATATATGTCTAGGATGTTAACTTGTGACCTACCGGGAAGACAAGGATCTATGCAACAACAACAGTATCCAACTGAGCTATCTATATAAAAAACAAATCTCTGATCTACATGTTGCATGTATGCTTTCCAGTAGGCACAATGACCCTCTATGCAATTTTATGGTGAGTTGAACTTTAGATTACAATGCACACAGATCCTTCTAGCAAGCTCATTAACTACCAGAGTTATCCACTTTATTGCTACTTATGGTGCCCCAATCTTAATTACTTAAGAAAAAGGCCCAGGCTTCCTGTTTCATACGATTAGTAAATGCTTAGCTGCAAAAAAGCAAGCAATTCATCAGACACTCTTTTTGTTCCTGGTGCTAGTGGTTGTTTATATCTAAAATGAAAACCTATCCACGGACATACTTTGGGTAACTTCCGCAAGCTGCCTATTCTCTCTCGCTGCAACTGGATAAGAAATGTTGACACAGAGACACTGGTGAAGTTGCTGCGGGTGGCTCAACCTTTCAACATTCCATTTTATACGATTGAAAATGAGTGGTGGACAGAATAAACAGATTGCATGTGTGATTTTAGATGAATAAAGGTATCTATCTGGGTTCTCTGAATACACTCTGTGTAATTAAAAGACACATCCATTAATGTAGCACGGCACACATGTTGAAAACACATCTCTGCTGGATAATTTGAATTGCTTTAAAATCTTTTGTCGACATTACTGTGCAGTATTTATTGCAATCCCATGTATATTAATTTAGATAATGACATATTATATGCCTCACATACTTAATATAGTAAATGTCAAATGTATTCTTGCATTTTTAACTGTCGAAATAAATATAAAAACAAGCAACAGACATTCACATCACGTTAGAAATGGCAAAAGGGTCTGTCTGAATCTAAATATGGCTACTGACATGAAGTCCCAGTCAGGAGATGAGACTTATTACAAATAAAATATGTTTCTTGTGCTTGTACTCAAATAACTTGTACCAATGACCACCTGGGAGTGCAAAATAGATGAAGGATTTCAGTTTTCCTGCGTTTGCCGTCTGATCACAGTGTGCAATAAATTGCAACCATGAGTGTGAGTTACATGCACTTACCTATTCATGCATTACATATATTGGCTTTTGATTAAAATACAGCTGTATACTTCCTTTTGGCATGTAAACCCAGATGGTATTGCGCTGGCTGCAGACATCCCTGTTATAGCATATCACATTTTTCACAGGGATCAGTGCATTTGGTTCCGAGATCCCATTATATTTACAAATGCAAATAGGCAATTTAGTTGTAAAACAATGGTTAGAGTTAGTGAAAGCAAGCGCAAACTTTATGTTCTGTCTAGGCACATTGAAAACACCCACCACAGGCAACAGTAACTGGAAAAAATGTTTTTATGTGTTTTGAAGATGCAAAATATCACTTGTGATAGATGTACTGACGAATTTTTGTTAAAAAGTCTAATGGCAGCAATTTACATATATCGATTTCTACTATAGAAGCGCCATTGCAGCACTGTGTTACCGTGAACAATGCCTCTCACACCCTCTCCCAACAGGTTTAATAGCCACCTTTCTTCCTCCACTGTGGAAGAACAAAGAATAACCTATCCTCCCTGCAGCCAGACCTCTGCTCTGATGGCTTCCAGAGCAGTATGATAGAGCGCGGGCTCACCTGCTCAACATATTCACCTGGGCCCATGTATTTATGTATAAATTAAACAGGTAAACCTACACTCAATCAATTAGGATTTTTTTTATTATTTGGATTTCATACCATTTATCTTACCAATCCAAGCCACCGATACCTATAGTCCTAAAGGATCAAGGGAGTTAATGAGAATTTAGGTAGCAAATAATAACATTTAGCATATCTTGAATAACTACAAACTCGGGAAAGGTTTAAAATCTTTATCTAAATAAATGTGGACGTTATAAACATGAACTCAATTTAGCTTTTTAAGTCTGTATAGACTAATGCAGATTTAAAACTTAATATTGCATTTAAACTTGGAGAGAAAATGCCGTTAAGCATTTGAACAGAGGGTGGGTAAGAGAAAGGGAAAACAGTACAATGACAAACCCACACTTTATTGTTACCTAGAACAGTGTGATGACCAACCCTGGTCATAGGAGTCAAAGAAATAGAATCCCAAAGTACAGGTGCCAGCAGGAAAGAACAGGTACAAGCCAAATTCAGAACCAGGACAGGATACGGACCAAATTGGATCAGGACAGGACCACAACAGGCTAAGACTTGCACCACAGGTAAAGTTAAAAAATGCCAGCATTATAAACCCTCTCTGCAGCTAACAGTCCAACCCCGATTGGGTCATTGATCTCCTTCCCATAACTCTGATTGGGTTATCGAATCTTCTGAAAGAGTGCTCCGCCAGCAACTCTGCTCTCGATCACCTATTGAGTGCGTTGGGTCAGTGACAGGTCAGCTATTCGGACAAGTCGGACAATCTAGCTAGCTAAGCCTACCCTAGTTATACTATTTTTTAGGTCAGTGTACCACCCCCAAATGTTTCAAATGCATGAATCCCACAATTTTATTGGAGAAAGAACAAGGAGTAGCCATCACACCATATTTTTCTTGAAGCAACTAGAGCGGCAGACCCTGATGCAGAGGTCTAGCCCGGAACCTGGGTTCAATTCCCCGCCTCGGCGGGTCTTGGGCTCAAAAATTCCATGGACCTGATAACTCTCGCATCGGTGCCTATTCCAATCATGGAGTCCCACTCTGCAACTCTGGGCAATAGCTTGCTTAATCTCCACAACAGCCCCCACAACTCTAAGGATGCCTGGCCTCCACCTTGGGGGTGCCCAGGAGTGGACGCCTCACAGGGAAAGCCAGGATGGGTTCCACAGCGGTATTCGTACAAGCGCCTTGAGACCCTTGTGGGTGAGTAGTGCGCTATACAAGTATCAATTTACATTTACATGAATAACTACAAACTCGGGAAAGGTTTAAAATCTTTATCTAAATAAATTTGGAAGTTATAAACATGAACTTAATTTAGCTTCTTAAGTCTATTTAAACTAATGCAAATTTAAAACATAACATTGCAATTAAACTTGGAGAGAAAATGTTTAAGCATTTGAACAGAGGGTGGGTAAGAGAAAGGGAAAACAGTACAATTACAAACCCACATTTTATAGTTACCTAGAACGGTGTGATGACCAACCCTGGTCATAGGCTGAGTCAAAAAAATAGAATCCCAAAGTACAGGTGCCAGCAGGAAAGAACAGGTACTAGCCAGATTCAGAACCAGGACAGGATACGGACCAAATCGGATCAGGACAGGACCACCACAGGCTAAGACTTGCACCACAGCTAAAGTTCAAAACGCCAGCGCTGTAAACCCTCTCTGCAGCTAACAGTCGAACCCCGATTGGGTCATTGATCTCCTTCCCATAACCCCGATTGGGTTATCGAATCTTCGGACAGAGTGCTCTGCCAGCAACTCTGCTCTCGATCACCTATTGAGCGCGTTGGGTCAGTGACAGGTCAGCTATTCGGACAAGTTGGACAATCTAGCTAGCAAAGCCTACCCTAGTTATACTATTTTTTAGGTCAGTGTACCACCCCCAAATGTTGCAAATGCATGAATCCCACAATTTTATTGGAGAAAGAACAAGGAGTAGCCATCACACCATATTTTTCTTGAAGCAACTTGTCAATCATGTATTCAAGTCAATCCCTCCCATAACTTTATGTACCCATGTTCTTTTATTCAGCCCGGTAGTGAAATGTATCAATAATCATTTTAAAACATTTTAATCAATTCAGCTTCCTCTGGCAAGGCAATGAGTTCACTCTTCTCCTTGAAATTCAAGGAGAGGAGGCTCTATAATCCAAAGGGATGGAGCACCCAGAAACAGTCAGGTTAAAAAGAAGGTTCCCTTTGGGTAGAATGCATATTTTACTTCTCCAAATCATTGTCGCATATGAAAACAAAAGCAAGGAGTAAAATCTCAGAGTACAGTGAGGTACCGGTTTGAATTCCTACAGATCTCTGAATCTGAATTTTAATTGTATTGCATTAGGAGAACAAAGTGTATGTCCTGAAGTAGATTGTATCAATAATAGATATGCCATTCTAAACACATCGATGCCTGATGATTAAGGGGTGTTAAATTGGGCCAAGTCTGCATCACATTAGAGACAGGAGAAATAGTTTGGAGCTCTAATGCTGGCTATTGATTAAGCCAATTACCTCAAGTAAAGACAGAGGCTATTGTCTTTCTAGGTTTCTCCTTTTTAACATTTATTGTGGTTTTTAATTGTATTTCAATTTGAAACTTCGTAATGTATAAACTGTATGTTGTGAAATTGGTTTTGATAAAATAAATTTGATGAATACATTTTTTATATATAAGAATTTAACTGTTGATTTATAAGTGCTTCATTTGGGACCCTCATGAAGAGGAGTGGTTGAATTGTGTGAGCAGTGTGACTGTTAAAATTTGCATTCTACCTAAAGGAAACCAACTTTTTAACCCATTCACTCTTCTCCGCCTTCCATGTCCATCTTGGCTTAGATTCAAGGCTACAGCTTCTGTGGCTTCAAGTGTGTCGCGCAGGCGCAGTTTCTCCAAAGATGGAGTTCAGCAAAGCATTTAGGTCCGTTTTATAACATGTAAAAATAGAAAATAAACAGTTTTAGAGACACAGAATAAATGAATGCACTGTATACCGCTTCTTTCTACTCTATTCCCATTGTTATATTTTATACTATTGCATTAAATATTAAGCGAAAGCAAACAGCTTAGCAAAGCAGCGATACAAGCTTCTTGCACGTTAGGACACATAACGGCCATCTTAGTTCTATTGCGCAGTAGCAGAAGTTTTCCTACCAAGCATATCAAGTGGGCATGACAGACGCATACACAGTAGAAAATCCCGCGTAGCAGCAGCCATTTAGTGCAAGCGGATTATAGTTAGTAAAAGCACATTGGCAAGCTTCCCCTAGATGCCTAAAATGTTGTGTAATGCAATATTAATAAGACAAAACATGTTAGTTAGTACATTAATATTATTATCGAGAGGGTTGAGTACGAGCAAGTCACTTTACGTGTGAAACCTTGCTCCATCAATCCCCTCTTTGATTATATTTTATATCATCACTAGTTAATGAAACAGATGCCAACTTTTACACTTCACCCATCTCAATTTCTTCAAACTTTGTGTTAATATTCTTTTCATTCTTCATATGCAGGTCTTTCACCTTTTTGTATAAATGTCTATTATATTCTTCTAATTCTATTTCATTAATATTTCTTTTCTTTCCTTTTTTATTTATTGCATATATCTTTTTATGCTTACGACATCTGCAACAAATTATTATCCCTAAAATCCTTAAGGCTATTCCCACCATTGGCATCAGTATTTTACCTACAAAACTTTTCCATAAATTAGAAAACCATCTACCTATAGAGAAGAGACCATCTGTTAGTCTCTTCCATGCGCTATCAACCTCCAGTGGTTTAAGTTCTTTTTCTAAATTTGTAACATTCTTTACATACCCTTTCAGTTCTACACTTTTGTCATGTATGTAAGTGCAACAATGTTGTGCCCTTAACACTCTGCAGACTCCGCCCTCTTTTGCCAACAATGTATCAAGAGCAAGTCGATTTTGTAAAACCATTGACCTTACCGCAACCAGTTCAGTATTGATCATTAAGAATCCTCCAGCAGTGTCAGTCGATAAACGATCCACCACTGTCGACAATTTGCAAATTCTTTGAGCATTCAAGATCACTCCCACTGAAGGTATCAGTGCACTAAATATATCACCTACAATTTCTGAAAAACTAGGAGGCATATTACCAAGGCAGGTGATATGAAATTATCAGCGCTTTTGTGGCCATTTTCGGCCGCAAAGCGGCGATAATTTCATCGCCCTATTAGCAAGCTGTCGCTAACATCAGTTAGCGACAGCCTTTGGGTGATAGCGAGCGGTTTGGGGCCCGCTCTGCAGGTCTGCGATTTTTATCGCTAATGACATGCAAAGTGGGTGTACCCAACCTCATCGCTATCGCCTATTATCAACACAGGCGTAGCGACAAATAAATTTGCGCTAAGCGCGAATATCACTGAAAACTACTGCCTGCTCAGACCAGTTCTTAGCCTGTATATCCAATGGGAGGTGAATATTCAGGCTATGTCCCTATTAGCGATAATGCCTGAATATCGCTGGAATATCCAGCGATATTCACTCATTTCGCCACTATCGCCGGATATTTTATTGCTTTGGAGATAAACTTTGCTAGTAGCACGTTATCTCTGCAATAAAATCCGGCGATGCGCGGCTATAAAAAAAAAATTGCTAAGCTTATTTAGCGATAAATATCCCTAGTTATTGATAATATGCCCCTAGCTCTTTTTCTATGTATTAGCCCATTAGTTTCTTCATTGTTTCCAGTGATTGTGTTTACATGATATACTTTTGGGAATACTATTCCAAAATCGCAACTCCCATACCAATGATCAGGCAATTTGTAATATGCTTTGATCCCACAAATATAATAAATTTCAAGAAACACCGGTTCAGTTCCATCTTTGAAACCCCAACCTCCAAATACTTTATAATTGTGTTCGCATTCACTAGAACCAATAAATATAATATTATATTAACTCGTTCTCTCCCTGTGGAGACAGAGTTTCCCTTTCTTTTCAAGGTCCAGCCACATAGCAGCATGAGTTTTGCCATTCAAGGTGTATTCTTTATTTTCTGCCCATTTAGGTATTTTTCGTTTCTTTTCTGTAGCTTTTCTTTGGAAATCCTCACTCCTTTTCTCAACTAAATTCAAAAATATTTTCTCTTCTTCATGTAAAATACATGTTAAATTATTCTTGTGTGCTTCAGCTATATCTATTGTACCTATTGTTAGAAAATATTATCCCATATAACGAGCTATGTAACCTATACTATGTACAGGATTCAGGTTACTATGAATAGGAAGTTCAGAGAAAATCACATCTAAATTAGAATAGTAATAGAATAATAATATTGTAAAGGTCCTTTCTTGTAAAATAAACAAGCTAAAATACTGCATAAAATCCCATAAGTCAGGGGCAAATGATGATTAGTGACGCCTTCCGCTACAGACAATGGTAGCTTCATACATACGTAGCAATCGCTTATTTCCATTGCCTCTACATAGTGTACTAATAGATTTGCGAATACATTCAAATGTGTTCTATTTCTAACTTTATCGTAATGCAATCCTTCCTCATCTGATGCTTCAACTTCTATTCTTTGCTGCCTAACATTATCTATATTCCCATGTGTATCTAATTTTTCAGGTGCATCTACCTTCTCATGGATGTTAGTATCATTCTTTTCACTTTTACTCATTAGATAAGGAATAGCTACTGGCAATCCTAACCATACTATGAGTATTATTACTACACTACATGTGCATATTCTACAGCATGTTTTAAGCAATTTCTTTTCGGTTTACCATTAACAGTAGGATAAGCCATTTTTCGATTAAGGAGACTCAGGCCCTCTATGAGACTTTTTCACAAATTTTCAAGTTGGTCTTACTTCTTCGTCTGTTGGTTCATCAATTAATTCATCATCATCTTCATCGCTCGGTTCTAATTTTTCAGGATCTTCAAAGATGACATAAGTCCACTCAGGGTCTCTGAACTTATTATTCAGTCTTTTTAATCGCGGACTTTTTCTTTTTAGTTGTTCTGCAGAAAGCCCAGTTTGACTTGATATTTAGATTACTTGCTCTGGTTCTTCATTGATTGATTTAAGACAAAAGTTTTGTTTTTTTAACAAAACCAGACCAATTATCTCCTATTCTGAGTCTTTTAGCTGACACTATGCTTTGTTTTTCTTCAAATGTTCGTTTGTTTTCATTTAGTTGTGGCACAATTTGTATATCTTCCTCATCTGTATCCCTTTCTATCTGACTTGGTCCAGGTCTTTCTTCTGTTTCTTCTGCCTGGATGCTAATCTGACCTTGTTCAAGTGTATGCTATAATTGATTTTGATTTGGTTTGTTTTCTTCTTCCTGAACACATTTATATACATCTATCTGGTCCTGCTTAGGTATCCCGATCTCTTGCTCTTCTTCTTCCTGAGCCTTCGCCCTTTTACCTATCTGTCCCTCCTCAGACTCTGGAACTGTGACAGGTATTTGGAATGTCTGAGTATATTGATCTTTCCTTATCTGTTTCTACTCAGAAATACTTTTGGCTTTGATTTGTGTAATCTGAGTACGTTCTTCTATTCCTGACTCATCCTCACTATCACCCTGTCTATCTAAGTAGGTTTGGCTTCTAGTTCTCACAACATCTGCAGAAATGTCAATAACTGGAATCCATTCATCCTGACTGGTGCTCGGTTGTACATCATCATCTACTTCTGAATCACTTTCTCAAGACCCCTCAGCTGCACAACCTTCAGCTTCAGTTTCATCAGGTTCAGCCACTCTTTTTGTATGGCTCGCGTGGATCCAATTCAGAACTTCTTTACATTTTACTGCTGTAGTGGTAACCAATATCACTTGTGTTGGTTTTCCCCACCTCGGAGCTAGGCAAGATTCTCGTGTATGTACTTTTATAACAACCCAGTCACCTATAATCAGATTATGTGCTGGAGTAATTTGCCTGGTGACTGCGTCTTCTCCAACCTGGTGACAGATAGAACGCACTTGGTCAGCCAGTTCTTTGCAGTACTCTCGTACTAAGTCATCAGATATATTTATCAACTGATTTCCTGGCACCCATGCCTGCCTCATTACTTTTCCCATGAGTATTTCATGAGGACTCAATGCTGTGTTTCTGTCTAGAATGCTTCTGAGTCCCATCAGAACAAGAGGTAAAGCACATGCCCATTCTAATTGAGTTGATTCATAAATCTTTCCCAATCTTGATTTGATTGTGCCATTCAGTTGTTCTACCACTCCAGAAGCCTCTGGGCGGTATGCACAGTGCAGCTTTTGCCCATTTTAAAATGCTTCACAGATTAGACCAATTGTCTCATTATTGAAATGTCTTCCTCGGTCTGATTCAATCGTTACTGGAAAACCGAAACTTGGTATGAGCTCTCTAAGTAATAGTTTGGCTACTTTGATGCTATCATTCCTACGTGTAGGGTAAGCTTCCACCCATTTTGAAAATAGACAGACAATGACAAGAACATACTTCATTCCTCTGCAAGGGGGTAACTGAATAAAATCAATCTGAAGTCGAATAAAAGGACCTTCTGCCTTTCCAATCTTTCTTGACAATACCACAGTTCTTTTCCCAGGATTCATTTGTTAGCACACCAAACACCTACGGCAAAGACTCTCTGCAATGTTCCTGAACTTGCATTGAACCAAATTTATCTGAATAGTCTTATCATAGCATCTCGTCCTAGATGAGAATCACCATGATACATCCTAGCCATAGGAGCAAGCATACAGTTTGGCAACACAGTCCTCCCATTAAGGTAAACAATGACACTATCTCCAGCCCTTCTCTGACATCCTATTTTTGCCCACTCTTCCTTCTCTTCCTGTTCTGCATCATTTTGAAAATCTTTCACTTCTTCTGATGTTTTCAATCTCTCAAGCAACATAAGTTGGCAGCTGTTTCTTTTTTGTGCAATTTTCGTGTTTATTGCCATTTTATTTTTGTCACAATATTGAGCTAGTTGGTCAGCATATCGGTTAACTGCTGACACTTTGTCAATGCCAGATTGGTGAGCAGCACACTTGACCACAGCTACTGTTTCTGGTAATTGAATTGCTTTTAGTGAATATTTCACAAAATTTCCATTTTTAATTGGAGTACCTCATGAAGTCAGAAACTCTCTTTGCATCAGAGTTGGCCAAAATCATGCACATCTCCATAGCCATATTGGCTATCAGTAAAAATAGTAACTTTCAGATTTTTCCCAAATTTACAAGCTTATGTCAATGCAATTAATTCTGCTACCTGTGCAGATTTTACTCCAGGTAAATATGATGCACAACTGGACCCCATAGAGTGCAGACTGCATAAGCAGCACTCAAACCTCCTTCCTCATGTCGCATACATAAACCATCTACAAATAGCTAATTTCTGAATTTATTAGTGGCTCTTCTCTCATGTCTGCGCGTGGCTTAGTACAATATGCTGTAAGATCAATACAATTATGTTCCATTTCATTTTTTACTTCTGCAAAGTGCGATTCAGGTAACAATGTTGCTGGGTTCAAAATATATCATCTAGCAATTGTCACATTCTCTGCACCTACAAGAATTCGTTCATACTTAGTCAGCCGACTAGGCTTTAGATACTGAGGGCCCGATTCACAGAATGAACTTAAGACTCAATCCTAAACTTACTACTGATTTGGTATTCACAGATTGTATTTACTACTTTTGGTATTCACAGAATGCACTTACTACTTTTGGTATTCACAGAATGAACTTACTCATTTCGGTATTCACAGAAATTAGGACTCCTAACTTTAGGACTCCTAAATGCCTTCTGTGAATACCGAAAGTCTTAAAATTAGGATTTTTCTCAATTTAGTAGTAGTAAAGTTAGGACTCCTAACTTTAGGACTCCTAAATGCCTTCTGTGAGTAAGGAAAGTCCTAAAATTACGATTTTTCTCAATTTAGTAGTAGTAAAGTAAGGACTACTAACTTTAGGACTCCTAAATGCCTTCTCTGAATACCGAAAGTCTTAAAATTAGGATTTTTCTCAATTTAGTAGTAGTAAAGTTAGGACTTCTAACTTTAGGACTCCTAAATGCCTTCTGTGAATACCGAAAGTCCTAAAATTACGAGTTTTCTCAATTTAGTAGTAGTAAAGTTAGGACTATTAACTTTACTACTACTAAATTGAGAAAAATCCTAATTTTAAGACTATCTGTATTCACAGAAGGCATTTAGGAGTCCTAAAGTTAAGAGTCCTAACTTCTGTGAATACCGAAATGAGTAAGTTCATTCTGTGAATACCAAAAGTAGTAAGTGCATTCTGTGAATGCCAAAAGTAGTAAGTGCATTCTGTGAATACCAAAAGTAGTAAGTGCAATCTGTGAATACCAAAACAGTAGTAAGTTTAGGATTGAGTCTTAAGTTCATTCTGTGAACCGGGCCCTGTGTTTTAGTCCTAGTCAGTAAAATCACAACTACATGTGGGACATACACTGTTACTGGATGCCCCATGATAATGGACTCACTTTGCTCAAGACTTGCACAAGTTGCTGTGACTGCTTTCAGACATCCTGGCAATGCTGCTGCCACTGGATCCAGAGTAGAGGAAAAATATGCAGCAGGTCATCTCATCAGACCATGAGTCTGCTTTAGAACTGAAAGTGCACAATTGTCTTGTGTGTCACAAAACAAAGCAAAATCTTTTGTATAGTCAAGCATCCCTTATGGCCGAGATACCCGCCACCCCCTCTCAACACAATCCCCAAAAGGAGGGAAACCGGAAACAGTTCTTGAAGTTTTTGGAAGTGGGATGGAGTGACCATCCCGGCCGTATTTATTAAAACAAAATTAAAACATTAAACGTTTCATGTTATGTACAATTTCATTACCACATTACGATGTTTGGCTATCCTTAACAGATTCTCTAATACAGAGGTTCTCCTAGCCGAACTAGCATCCTACAAACATTTTCTTGACATATTGAAATTGTACATCCTAACGTTTAAGGGCCAACGGCAAGGTCATAACCGGTGTCAAGATCCCTAACCCGACTTACCCCTCCCACTTGGGAGGGGCGACAGCACGGAGGCGTACCTCAAGTGCAACTACTACCAATTTCCCTTGACTTGACGGGGGCACCTAAAGACTCGACGCCAGTTAAAGGTCGTTCGAATACTCGTGTGAGGTATCTAGAAGGTATCGTAAACCTTATCCCAACCCCACACAACTTACCGCATCTGCCGTCGCAGATGTCACTGGCCCCGGGAAATTCCCCAGGAGGGGGCTGTAACCCCTCCTACACAGGAAGGGGCCTTGACCGCCTTTTCCTTTACTTCCGGCGACCCATCCTTAGAAGGGACCGCCTCCCCATTGAGGGGCCAATGGCCACCTCTCCCGAGCGCTCCCATCCGTATTGGGTGACGCCCACTCATAGGGATCTACCAATTAGTGCTCACCGATCATGACCTTACCGCCACAGGCCGGATAGTTGACCGGCTATCCGGACCCCCACAAAACTCCTACCTAAAGGTCATGTTTCAACGTTTTTAACCATGCTAAGAAGTCTCCTATGAGTAACTCATTTCCCACCCGAGACAAATGCACACCATCCCCTAGATACATACTGTCATCATTAATACAACCATGCGAGATAGAATGCAATGTCCTGGAACGGAACAACCTACTCACTTTGTTATTAAGTTTTCTAACAGAGTGGTTCAAAGCAGGAATCGAAACAGCCCCCCGCCACACTTTTCGTGGGATCATATGAGACCACGCAATTATGCACCCCGGAACTTTCCTCGCCAACCAACTTACAGTGGAAAGCATTGCCTCCAGGAGAAGTCGTCTACCGGTGGTGACCAAATCATTGCCCCCTAAATGTACTATGACTATAGACGGCGGTGACCTCGTCCGCCCTAACAAACCCTCAAAGAATGCCTGAAACTGGTCAATACAGAGACCGCCCTTTCCATAGAAGGACACCCTGTACCCGTATTCCCCAGCTATGTGAATCATGTCACCTGCTTTGAATACGTCAGCGGCACGCCTCACGTATGAGTGGCCCACGACCCACACCTCTTTCCTCACAGCCGGTGATGTCTGACCGCTGGCCTGGTGTTGGGTCGACTGCATAGTCCGCCCCGCCTCGAAGGCTTGCGTAACTGAAAACCAAACAAAAGACAAGAAGCGTGAGTACATTATCATGGCTTCACAACATGTGCAACCGCACATACCTCTTATAACAATTGGAGGACCAGCGCCCCACACGTTTCACTTGTTCCACATTGAGACCCCTGGCTGTAGCTTCAGTGGCAGCCCCTATCCGAAAGGAATGGGTCCCAAACTCGCCCGGGTCCAAGCCCGCTGCGGTAATTGACATCGCGAGCACCCGCTGAAACTGAAATTTCGTCAGTGGGGTGGCGTCCGCGTGTCTCAACAATGTCCCTCCCCATGATGCCACCCTTCGTGCTAGGTAGTCTTCTAAACACTTTACCGGACACATGGAGGACCCTGGAATCCTGCCAATGACTATGCAGTCCCCTACCCCACCTTGATCGGTTTTGGACTTGACAAAGGATACAGTCATCGTCTCACCCCAGATCTGAACGTGTTCCCGGCACAAACCCCCCACCACATCCTGTTTGTTCCTTGCCACCAGCTCACTTATCCTCATCGCCCCGTGAAATGCAAGCGTAAAAGCAGCTCGGAACAAACAGGCCTCGAACTGAGACGAGCATGTGGCGGGGAGTGTGGCCAGCAACTGGGACAACCTATCCAGACCTATCGGGCGCCTCTCATCTACTCTGCGACCCTCAAGGCGTTGCCACCCACGCAGCGCTTTCTGTACCACAAAAGACGCTGTCGGGTCCTGGATATTATGAGCCCTGGCAACAAAGGAAATGGCAGCACGATGCCTCTGGGCTGTAGCCACCGACTTCCCAGCCCTACGCAAGGACATCAGAAAATGCACTACCCAATCCTCATGCCCCCAAAACCCCCCTCTCTCAGTCCCCAAAAAGGCTAAATAGGCCCGAAACGCCCCTTCGTATGCCTTCCTCGTCCTTGGTGCTAGACTCTCTCCCACGAGGTAACGAAGTTCGGGGCACCGAGAGACCAGAGAGCTTCGGGAAAGGGTGCCGGCTCTGGGTCCGCTGAGGGAAGGAAACCCGAGAAAGCCTGCATTTGAAAACGAGACAGTGCATCAGCTGCCTGATTCATCACCCCTGGGACATGCTTCGCTCTGAATACCACGTTCAGTTGCATACACAGTAAGACAATTTCTTTAAGCAGCCTTAAAATCATTTTACAACGTGCTGCCTGACTATTGATGCATTCTACAACGGTCATATTGTCAGACCAAAATACGACAGAGTGATTTTTGAATCCATCGGGCCAGGTTCTGAGGGCCACAAAAATGGGAAACAGTTCAAGGAAAGCAATATTACTCGTCAGCCCCTCTTCATGCCACCATGTTGGCCACCTTTGTGCCGACCATTTTGTGCCGAAGATGGCGCCAAAGCCCATGCTTCCCGCTGAATCCGTCCATAGACCAAGCTCTTCAGAGGACAAGGCTGGTTTGTTCCAGACGACTCGACCATTGAAATCCGCCAAAAATGCTAACCAAATACGCATGTCTTGGCGGACCTCAGCCGATAGTCTCGTGCGATGATGACCCTCGTTTAGGCCGACCATCGCCTGGGCAATTGAACGGGAAAAGGGGCGGGCCATTGGGATCACCCTCAGGGCAAAATTCAACTTCCCCACTAATTGCTGCAATTGATGCAGCGTAACTTTAGATGCATTTATACACATTTGCAGGGCTGCCCTGAATTTCGACACTTTGGCAGCTGGTAAACGAAAACAACCCTCACTAGAGTCCAACTCGATCCCCAGAAACTCGAGGCAAGTCGAGGGACCCACCGTTTTACCTGGTGCCAATGGCACGCCAAATCGATCCATTAATACACAAAATTCAGTCAAGGCCCGGGCACATTCGTCATCCCCAGCGGCCCCAAGGAACAGAAAGTCATCAAGGTAATGCATCACATTTCGAAAACCTGTTTCCTTCGTGTAAACCCATTGTAGAAAACTACTGAATTTCTCGAAATATGCACAAGATATAGAGCACCCCATCGGCATACACCTATCCATGTAATACGAACCTTGAAACATGAATCCCAGAAGACGTTGGTCGTCCGGGTGTACCGGGAGCAAACGGAACGCTGACTCGATATCTGCTTTCGCCATCAGCGTCCCGGGCCCCAAGCGATTTAAAATGGCTACGGCCTCATCGAATGATGCGTACCGCACCGAACATACCTCTGGATCGATTGCATCGTTCACAGAAAGGCCATGAGGAGCTGATAAATTGTGGATCAATCTAAACTCACCTGGGTCCTTCTTGGGGACCACCCCTAAAGGAGAACAGACAAAATTCTGTACCGGGGGAACACTAAACGGGCCGGCAACCCGACCTCGGATAACCTCTTTCCGGATCTTATCCTGCACTACAGTCGTATGCTGCAAGACGGAAAGTTGATTTTTGCACGTCCCGACACCCTGAAAGTCCCCCACCGGGATGCGGAAACCATATGAAAAACCGTTCCGCAGCACCCCAGCAGAAGTACGATCTGGGTATTCGCTGAGCCAGGGAATCATCGCCAAGGTATCAATCGGGGTTGGTAAAGGCGCCCCTCGGACTACATTAGACCTGTTTGGCGCCTCCTCTACCCCCATTCTCACCCGTTCTGGCTCTGCACGATGACTCAGGATGGGGTGCCCCGCAGCCACTACATTCGTGCTTGAACTTACACGATCCCGGGGGCCTAGTACATTTACCCTTGTTGAAATTGAAACAGAAACCCTTCTTCCCTGCATTGCCGGCGGGTCTCGGATAATCGTCGGTACCCGTACCCGGCCGAAAGGGCGTCCCCCCATATTGGCGGGAGGATTCACCAACAGTACTCCCCACCAACGGCATTTTCAACATCCCTGACTCTTTCATTTTATCCCATGTCAAAGAATCATAACAGTCCCAGGTTAAACTTTTGTTATGCTCCATCGCTTTCCTGAAAAGGTTGTCATAACAGAACCATTGGTTACCTTGGTGCGATGTCGAGTACCCCATAATTCGTGACTGATATACTGGAAACTCAGGGAGCAATTCAGGCCTACGTTCCCCCAAAATTGACGTAAAAATTCCCCATGCATTGCCCCAGTTGCCAATATTCTCATTTACTTTAAAGGCGGCCATTTTTGCGCGCCAAACACTTGGATGCATCAGATCCTTTTGACTCTTAACAGTTTCAACCTCATAATGATCAACAAGCAAGGAGAAAATGTTTACATATTCCCCCGCCCAAATCTTCTCCTTTATTACCAACGGAACATGTTGCCCCAATTTTTCTCTACGAGAGGGTGCTGACTCATCCCTCGCGATCGGCAATGGCCGCTTACCTGCACCGAACGCTGCTTCCGCCACTCGTGGCTTGTCTATCACCGCAGCCGGCGCGGGTACCTTGGCTGTATCACGTTTCTCGCGCAACTGTTTCATCAGTGCTTGCGCCTCGGCAGCCGTGGCGCCCTCGCTACTGTCCCCCAACCACGCTGCTAACTGTGCCGCCAACTCAGGAGGCATATCCTCAGTGGATGTCGGGGTGACTACGACGGGAATCGGATTCCCTTCCTTCGGTACCGGGGCCGGTACCGGGGCTGGCGCCTCGAGCGGGGAACAGGGGACCGGGACGTCCCCCCCGGCTGGCCCCCTTCTTGGCCTCTTTGGCTTCCCTCCAGCCGGTGGACACCCCGATCCCTCCTCCCCGTCTCGCTCCGCCAACCGCTTCTTTATTTCGGACATCTCCTTCATGAGGACCCGAACCATCTGGTCAGTCGTCATTCTCTTCGCGCCTTTCTTAGGCATCTTTCAAACGAAGTATCTAGAAGACAAAAAGAAAGATTAAAACGCTCAAAATTGGCTCTTCGTTCTGTCCCGAGCTCACGTGCAGCGAGGAGGTGCAGCTTCAGGGCACAAGAACAAGAGGATGTCTTCTGGTCTTGCGTCTCTTTTTATCCGTCTTCAGGGCGGGCGTATACCCGCCCCTGCCTGC